>NC_140579.1:724786008-725986008 GCF_964204655.1 Triturus cristatus | reverse complement strand
CACCACGTCCACCACCACATCCACCACCACATCCACCACCATCATGTCCACCACCACCACGTCCATCAACACGACATCTACCACCACCACGTCCACAAACACCACGTCTACAACCACCACGTCTTCCGCCACCACCATGTCCTCCATCACCACCACGTCATCCACCATGTCATCCAGCACCACCTCGTCCAGCACCATGTCCACCACGTCCACCACATCCACCACCACCATGTCCACCAACTCCATGTCCACCACCACCACGTCCACCACCACCACATCCACCACCACCACCAGGTCCACCACCACCACATCCACCACCACCACCAGGTCCACCACGTCCACCACATCCACCACCACCACGTCCACCACATCCACCACATCTACCACATCCACCAGCACCACAACTACCACCTCCACAACCACCACCTCCACAACCACCACAACCCCACCTCCACAATCACCACCATCATCCCGTCCACCACCACCACGTCTACCACCACCACCACAACGTCATCCACCACTACCACATCCACCACGTCCACAACCACATACACCACATCCACCACCACCACACCTACCACCACCACGTCTACCACCACCACATTCACCACCATGTCCACCACCACATCCACCATCATGTCCACCACCATCACTAGGTCCACCACCACCACATCCACCAGGTCCACCACTACCACATCCACCATGTCCACCACCACCACCACCAGGTCCACCACATCCTCCACATCCACCACCACCACCACATCCTAAACCACCTCCGCCTCCACCACCTCCACCACCTCTGCCACCACCATGTCCCCCACCACATATACCACCACCACGTCCACCACCACCACGTCCTCCATCACCACCACGTCCTCTATCACCACCACGTCCTCTATCACCACCACGTCCACCACCCCCACGCCCTCCACCACATCATCCACCATGTCCACCACCACATCAACCACATCCACCACAGCATCCACCACCTCCATGTCCAACACAACCACGTCCACCATCACCTCCATGAACCTGTCCACCACCACATCCTCCACCACAACCACATTGTCCACCATATCCACCACCACCACATTCACCACCACCACGTCCACCACATACACCACTCCATGTCCACCACCAACACATCCTACACCACCATGTCCACCACCACATCCACTACCACCATGTCCACCACCACCATGTCCACCACCATGTCCACCACTGCCATGTTCACCACCGCCATGTCCTCCACCACCACATCCACCACCACCACATCCTCCACTACCACATCCACCACCACGTCCACCATCACCATGTCCACCACATCCACCACCACCACCAGGTCCACCACCGCCACATCCACCACATCCACCACCACCACGTCCACCACATCCACCCCATCCACCACCACCAGAACCCCTTCCTCCACCACCTCCACAACCACCACCTCCACAATCACCACCACCATCCCTTCCACCACCACCACCTCTACCACCACCACGTCCACCACCACCACGTCCTCCATCACCACCACCAAGTCATCCACCACCAGCACATCCACCACATCCGCAACCACATCCACCACATCCACCACCACCACATCTACCACCACCACGTCTACCACCACCACATCCACCACCACGTCCACCACCACATCCACCACCACCACCACATCCCCTACCACCACATCCACCACCATCACCAGGTCCACCACCACCACATCCACCATGTCCACCACCACCACCAGGTCCACCACATCCGCCACATCCACCACCAGAATGTCTACCGCCACACCCTAAACCACCTCCGCCACCACCACCTCTGTCACCACCACCTCCGCCACCACCACTTCCACCACCACCACGTCCACCAACACCACGTCCACCACCACCATGTCCACCACCACCACGTCCTCCATCACTACCACGTCCACCACCACCACACCCACCACCACATCATCCACCAAGTCCACCACCACATCAACCACATCCACCACCGCATCCACCACCTCCAACATGTCCAACACCACCACGTCCACCACCACCTACACGAACACGTCTACTACTACATCCTCCACCACCACATCCTCCACCACCACCAGAATGTCCACCACATCCACCACCACCACTTTCATGTCCACCACATCCACCACTCCATGTCCACCACCAACACATCCTACACCACCATCACCACCACCACATCCACTACCACCATGTCCACCACCACCACATCCACCACCACATCCACCACCACCATGTCCACCACTGCCACGTCCACCACTGCCATGTCCTCCACCACCACATCCACCACCACCACATCCACCACCACCACATCCTCCACCACCATGTCCACCATCACCACATCCACCACATCCACCATATCCTCAACCATGTCCACAGCCATGTCCCCTACCACGTCTTCCACCACCACCACGTCTACCACCACCACATCCACCACCACATCCACCACCACATCCACCACCACCACCATGTCCACCACCATCACCAGGTCCACCACCACCACATCCACCAGGTCCACTACCACCACATCCACCATGTCCACCACCACCACCAGGTCTACCACATCTTCCACATCCACCACCAGAATGTCCACCACCACATCCACCACCACCACCACATCCTAAACCACCTCCACCACCACCACCTCCACCACCACCTCTGCCACCACCATGTCCCCCACCACCACGTCCACCACCACATCCACCACCACCACGTCCTCCATCACCACCACGTCTTCCATCACCACCATGTCCACCACCACCACCAGGTCCACCACATCCTCCACATCCACCACCAGAATGTCCACCACCACGTCCACCACCACCTCCACGAACATGTCCACCACCACATCCTCCACCACCACATCCTCCACCACCACCACATTGTCCACCACATCCACCACCACCACAGTCACCACCACCACGTCCACCACATCCACCACTCCATGTCCACTACCAACACATCCTACACCACCATGTCCACCACCACATCCACTACCACCATGTCCACCACCACCATGTCCACCACCACCACCATGTCCATCACCACTATGTACACCACTGCCATGTTCACCAATGCCATGTCCTCTACCACCACGTCCACCACCACCACATCCACCACCACCACATCCACCACCACCACATCCTCCACCACCACATCCACCACCATGTCCACCATCACCACGTCCACCACATCCACCACCACCACCAGGTCCACCACCACCACGTCCACCACATCCACCACCACCACGTCCACCACATCCACCCCATCCACCACCACCACCACCACTTCCTCCACCACCTCCACAACCAACACCTCCACAATCACTACCACCATCCCTTCCACCACCACCACGTCTACCACCACCACGTCCACCACCACCATGTCCTCCATCACCACCACCACCAAGTCATCCATCACCAGCACATCCACCACGTCCACAACCACATCCACCACCTCCACCACCACCTCTGCCACCACCACGTCCCCCACCACCTCATCCCCCACCACCACGTCCACCACCACCACGTCCACCACCACCACGCCCACCACCACATCATCCACCAAGTCCACCACTACATCAACCACATCCGCCACCGCATCCACCACCACCATGTCCAACACCACCACGTCCACCACCACCTCCACGAACATGTCCACCACCACATCCTCCACCACCACATCCACCACCACCACATTCACCACCACCACGTCCACCACATCCACCACTCCATGTCCACCACCAACACATTCTACACCACCATGTCCACCACCACATCCACTACCATCATGTCCACCACCACCATGTCCACCACCACCACCATGTCCACCACTGCCATGTCCACCACCACCATGTCATCCACCACCATGTCCACCACAACCACATCCACCACCACCACATCCTCCACCACCACATCCACCACCACCACATCCACCACCACATCCACCATCACCACGTCCACCATCACCACGTCCACCACATCCACCACCACCACCAGTTCCACCACCACCATGTCTACCACATCCACCACCACATCCACCACATCCACCCCATCCACCACCACCACCACAACTTCCTCCACCACCTCCACAACCACCACCTCCACAATCACCACCACCATCCCTTCCACCACCACCACGTCTACCACCACCACGTCCACCACCACCATGTCCTCCATCACCACCACCACCAAGTCATCCACCACCAGCACATCTACCACATCCACAACCACATCTACCACCACCACATCTACCACCACCACTTCTACCACCACCACATCCACCACCACGTCCACCACCACTTCCACCACCACCACCACATCCACCACCACCACGTCCACCACCATCACCAGGTCCACCACCACCACCACATCCACCATGTCTAGCACCACCACCAGGTCCACCACGTCCGCCACATCCACCACCAGAATGTCCACCACCACATCGTAAACCACCTTCGCCACCACCACCTCCGCCACCACCACTTCCACCACCACCATGTCCACCACCACATCCACCACCACCATGTCCACCACCACCACGTCCTCCATCCCCACCACGTCCACCACCACCACGCCCACCACCACATCATCCACCATGTCCACCACCACATCAACCACATCCACCACCGCATCCACCACCTCCACCATGTCCAACACCACCACCTACACAAACACGTCCACCACCACATCCTCCACCACCACCACCACATCCTCCACCACCACCAGAATGCCCACCACAACCACCACCACCATTTTCACGTCCACCACATCCACCACTCCATGTCCACCACCAAAACATCCTACACCACCATGTCCACGACCACATCCACTACCACCATGTCCACCACCACCACATCCACCACCACATCCACCACCACCATGTCCACCACTGCCACGTCCACCACCGCCATGTCCTCCACCACCACGTCCACCACCACCACATCCACCACCACCACATCCACCACCAACACATCCACCACCATGTCCACCATCACCACGTCCACCACATCCACCATTTCCTCAACCATGTCCACAGCCATGTCCCTTACCACGTCTACCACGACCACCGCGTCTACCACCACCACATCCACCACCATGTCCACCACCACATACACCACCACCACCATGTCCACCACCATCACCAGGTCCACCACCACCACCACATCCACCAGGTCCACCACCACCATGTCCACCACACCCACCACATCCTCCACATCCACCACCAGAATGTCCACCACAAAATCCACCACCACCACCACATCCTAAACCACCTCCGCCACCACCACCTCTGCCACCACCACGTCCCCCACCACCATGTCCACCACCACCACATCCACCACCACCACGTCCTCCATCACCACCACGTCCTCCATCACCACCAGGTCCTCCATCACCACCACGTCCACCACCACCATGCCCATCACCACATCATCCACCACGTGCACCACCACATCAACCACATCCACCACCGCATCCACGTCCTCCATGTCCGACACCACCACGTCCACCACCACCTCCACAAACATGTCCACCACCACATCCTCCACCACCAGCACCACATCCTCCACCACCACCACATTGTCCACCACATCCACCACATTCACCACCACCACATCCACCACATCCACCACTCCATGTCCTCCACCAACACATCCTACACCACCATGTCCACAACTACATCCACTACCACCATGTCCACAACCACCATGTCCACCACCACCACCATGTCCACCACTGCCATGTTCACCACCGCCATGTCCTCCACCACCATATCTACTACCACCACATCCACCACCACCACATCCTCCACCACCACATCCACCACCACCACATCCACCATCACCACATCCACCACATCCACCACCACCACCAGGTCCACCACCACCACGTCCACCACATCTACCACCACTACGTCCACCACATTCACCCCATCTACCACAACTACTTCCTCCACCACCTCCACAATTACCACCACCATCCCTTCCACCACCACCATGTCTACCACCACCACGTCCACCACCACCATGTCCTCCATCACCCCCACCTCCAAGTCATCCACCACCAGCACATCCACCACGTCCACAACCACATCCACCACAGCCACCACCACCACATCTACCACCACCACGTCTACCACCACCACATCCACCACCATGTCCACCACCACATCCACCACCACCACCACATCCACCACCACCACCAGGTCCACCACCACCACATCCACCATGTCCACCACCACCACCAGGTCCACCACGTCCACCACATCCACCACCAGAATGTCCACCACCACATCCTAAACCACCTCCGCCACCACCACCTCCGCCACCACCACCTCCACCACCACCACTTCCACCACCACCACCACATCCACCACCACCATGTCCACCACTGCCACGTCCACCACAGCCATGTCCTCCACCACCACGTCCACCACCACCACATCCACCGCCACCACATCCACCACCACCACATCCACCACCATGTCCACCATCACCACATCCACCACATCCACCATGTCCTCAACCATGTCCACAGCCATGTCCCCTACAACGTCTACCACCACCACCACATCTACCACCACCACATCCACCACCACGTCCACCACCACATTCACCACCATGTCCACTGCCATCACCAGGTCCACCACCACCACATCCACCAGGTCCACCACCACCACATCCACCACATCCACCATGTCCACCACACCCACCAGGTCCACCACATCCTCCACATCCACCACCAGAATGTCCACCACCACATCCACCACCACCACCATATCCTAAACCACCTCCGCCACCACCACCTCTGCCACCACCATGTCCCCCACCACCATGTCCACCACATCCACCAACACCACATCCACCACCACCACATCCACCACCACCAGCAGGTCCACCACCACCATGTCCACCACATTCACCATCACCACATCCACCACCACCACCACCACTTCCTCCACCGCCTCCACAATCACCACCCTGTCCACCACCACCACATCATCCACCACCACCACATCCTCCATCACCACCACCTCCTCCATCACCACCACATCATCCACCACCACCACATCCACCACCACATCCACCACCACATCCACCACCACCACATCAGCCACCACCATGTCTACCTCCACCACATCCACCACCACGTCCGCCACCACATCCACCATCACCACCACATCCACCACCACCACATCCACCACCATCACCAGATCCACCACCACCACATCCACATGTCCACCACCACCAAGTCCACCACATCCACCACCACCACATCCTAAACTACCACATCCACCACCACGTCCACCAGCACCACGTCCACCTTCACCACATCCACCACCACATCCTCCAACACCATCACGTCCACCACCATGTCCACCACATCCACCACCACATCCACCAGCACCACCATGTCCACCACCACGTCCACCACCACCACACATACCTTCACATCCACTACCACGTCCACCACCACTATGTCCACCACCAAGACGTCTACCACACCACATCCACCACCACCACGTCCACCGCCATGTCCACCACCATGTCCATGATCACATCCACCACCACCACCTCCAAGTCCAGCATATCCTCCATCACATCCACCACCACCACCACATCCACCACCACATCCACCACATCCACCATCACCACATCCACCATCACCACGTCTACCATCACCACATCCACCACCACCAAATCCACCACCATATCCACCACCATGTCCGCCACATCCACCACCACCACATCCACCACATCCACCACCACCACCACCTCCTCCACCACCTCCACAATCACCACCTCCACAATCACCACCCCTTCCACCACCACCACGCCTAACACCACCATGTCCTCCACCACCACATCCTCCATCACCACCACCTCCTTCATCACCACCACAACCACATCCACCACGTTCACCACCACATCCACCACCACCGCATCTGCCACTGCCACGTCTACCACCACCACATCCACCACCACGTCCACCACCACCATCACCAGGTCCACCACCACCACATCCACCATGTCCACCATTACCACCAGGTCCACCACATTCACCACCAGAACGTCCACCACCACATCCACCGCCACCACCACATCCTAAACCACCACATCCACCACCACATCAACCAGCACCACGTCCACCTTCACCTTATCCTCCACAACGTCCTCCACCACCATCACGTCCACCATGTCCACCACATCCACCACATCCACCACCACATCCACCACCACGTTCACCATATCCACCACCACCACATCCACCACCACGTCCACCACCACCACACATACCACCACATCCACCACCACATTCACCACGACGTCTACCACAACACATCCACCACCACCACGTCCACCACCATGTCCACCACCATGTCCATGATCACATCCACCACCACCACCTCCACCACCATGTCCACCACCACATCCACGTCCAGCATATCCTCCATCACGTCCACCACCTCGTCAACCACCACCACATCCACCACCACCACCTCATCCACCACGTCCACCATCACCATGTCCACCATCACCACGTCCACCACCACCACATCCACCACTACCACCACATCCACCACCATGTCCACCAACACCCAGTCCACCACCAGCATGTCCACCACCACGTCCACCAACACCACTGTTAGAATTGGGAATCTCTAGTTGGCACAGGTATGCACTTGCGACAAGCAGGGACTCTCAATTCTAAGTCAGAGTAAGGGGATCAACCTTTCAAATAACCCCTGCTCACCCTTTAGGTAGTGTGGCGCAAGCAGTCAAGACTATTCTCAGGGCGTCATAGGTTAAGCATTTGTGAACACATACAGTAATACGATGACACACCACAAATGGACACCAGTCAAGGTTGTATCAAAAATAGTTCTCTTTATAGAAGGCTTAGCACAAGACCAGAATAACGAATAAAATGACCACAGTATTATTTTAAAGTTCAATGTTCTTGTAAAAAGGCTTAAAATGCAAAAATAGGCTTCTTTTAGTCAATTCTGCTTCTTTTCAGGCTTTGTACGGTTCGTACCTGGATGTGCGACTCGTCTGCATTAAAAACAAGGAAAGTACGAGTCAAACAATCGGTGCGGACTCCGGGGTCGGTAACATGCATGCTGCGGTGCGAACAGAACAAAGTACCTTAAGTTCGTGGGGTCCACGACGAACAGTGCGGGACAAGTCGATGAGTCTGGGTCGTAGCTCGGCAGCGTATTCAGATGCTGGTCGGGTCGCGGCGTCGGGACGCGGCGTTGGTACGGGACCTTCAGGGATACGTGCGGATGGCCCGGATCGGCTTGCAGAGTCCGTGGCGTTCGGCGTTCGAGCCGTACCTTCGGTGCGGATAGGCGGCGACACTTCTCGGCGCCGTACAGCGTACGGGGAGGATCGGTGTGATGCGGCTTCTCGGCTCTGAGCACGGCACGGTGCAGTACGTTAGCAGCGTACGGACCATACCCGCGGGACAATGAAGCTTGGGTCTGGCGTACAGGGTTCGGCAGCCAGGGCTGTACGACTCGAATCGGCGGGGAAGGTTAGGTGCGATGCGGCCGGGAGGGATACGGTGCGTACTAACGCTTTTGGATCAGCGTAGACACACGGTGCCGGGCGGCAAAGACAAGGCTTCGCGGCAGATGGAGTACGAGTCGTACTGGGGCCAAATCCAGCGGGAAACGAGCAATAATTGTCCAGGCAACTCAATTTTGGAAGGCAGATGAGTCCAATGGTCCTGGGACTCAGTTCAGGAGGCCAGCTCTTCTTTCAAGCCCTTGGAGATTGTTGAAACAAAGTGCAAAGTCTCTTTCAGTCTTTTCCTCTCCTTTCTCAGCAAGGCACCAACTGCAGACCAATCCCCCAGGTCAGGGAAAGTTACTCCTCCTTCAGCTTCTTCCAGGTCCTTCTAGTCAAGCAGAGTTCCTTCGTGGTTCAATCAGGATCTGCTCTCTCTGGGGGAAATTAGAATAAAGCGCTCTCCATGCGCTATGTGGAGGACCAGCACAAAGTCATTGATAGATCCAGGAACAGAAACAAAAGGTCCCCCAAAGTCCATCAGGCATCCAGGGGCTGGGCAGGGCCCAGGGAGCCAAGCCTTCCCCTGGGCCCCAGCAGCAGCACGCCCCTGGTTGTTTCAAGTTAAGCACAAGAACAAGAACATTTTCATGGGGTCACAGCCCCTCTTTTATACACAGAATCCTTTGTCTCCAAAGGTGCAGGGGAGGGGCGAACCAGATGCAACTTGTTCCTGAGCACTTTGTTTTGCTCAGCCCCTCTCCCTATTCACAGAGCAGGCCAGGGTCATCAGCCGCACCACAGGGGGCAGAGCCAGCATTGTGTGGGGAAAGCCCAGCCCTATTCTCAGAACAGGCCAGGGTCATCAGTCGCACCACAGGGGGCAGAGCCAGCATTGTGTGGGGAAAGCCCAGCCCTATTCAGGTCCTAGGTGTACTCCTCCCACTCATCAACCTGCAGAGCTCTCCACCCACCACTGGGGCAGGCCCACCCTGACTCCTGGAGCCAGGCACACCAGCCAATCACACGCCAGACAGTCACTGCACATTTATGCCAGTGTCTAGAAGTGGCGCTTCTATACTAGCTACAGTAACGCCGCACACATCATTGCGCAGCATTCACTCTCACGAGTTTGCACATATCAAACTCGACCCTGCACTTCCCACGCATCAGGAACTAGCACGGTCACTCAGATCCCCCATGCATTCCTATGGGAGGGCAGGTCATTCTCATTCAACCACACAGAGCTCACGCGCTTTCCACTGGGACACAGTGTGAAAGCGCCTAGAGGCCTAAATCCACTAGTACAACACAGGAAAAAGGCTAGGATACTGTAAAAAGTTCTAGGGGTGAGCTTGCCAGAAGGGCCAAGTCCAACAACCACCTAGTCCACCACCACCACCACCATTACCACATCCACCACCAACACATCTACCACCACCACATCCACCACCACCACATCCACCACCACCACATCCACGTCCACCACCACCACATGCACCACCACCATCTGCACCACCACCACATCCACCACGTCCACCACCACATCCACCACCACCACCACCACCACGTCCACCACCACCACCAGGTCTACCACATCCACCACCACCACGTCCACCACCACAACCATGTCCTAAACCACCTCCACCCCCACCACCTCCACCTCCACTACCTCCGCCACCACGTCTACCACCACCACATCTATCACCACCACGTCCTCCACCACCACCACCACGTCCTCCACCACTTCATCCACCACCATGTCCACCACCACATCAACCACATCTACCACCACATCCACCACCACCATGTCCACCACCACCACATCCTCTACCACCACCACATCCACCACCACCACATCCACTACATACACCACACCCACCACATACACCACACCATGTCCTCCACCACATCCACCACCACGACCACCACATCCACCACCACATCCACTACCACCACATACACCACCACCACATCCACCAAAATCACAAACCACCATGTCCACTACCACGTCCACCACATCTACCACCACGTCCACCACCACGTCCACTACCACCACATCCACCATCACCACATCCTCCACCACCACCAAGTCCACCACCATAACCACATCTACCACCACCACCACATCCACCACCACCAGGTCCAACACCACCAGGTCCACCATATCCACCATCATCACATACACCACCACATCCACCACCACCACCATGTCCACCACCACCACGTCCACCACCACCACGTCCACCACCTCCACCACCATCACCACCTCCACCACCACCACATCCACCTCCACATCTACAACCACCATGCCATCTACCACCACCACATCCTCCACCACCACCACGTCCACGTCCACCACATCCACCACTACCGCGTCATCCACCACCACCATGTCCACTACCATGTCCACCACCATGATGTCCGCCACCACCACATACACCACCATCACATAAACCACCACGTCCACCACCACCATGTCCATTACCACGTCCACCACCACCACATCCACCACCACATCCACCACTTCCAACACCACATCCTCCACCAAGTCCACCACCACAACCACATCCACCACCAGGTCCAACACCAGCAGGTCCAACACCACCAGGTCCACCATATCCACCACCATCACATCCACCACCACCACATCCACCACTTCCACCAACACATCCACCACCACCACGTCATTCACCACCACCATGCCCTCCATCACCACCATGTCTACCACCACCACCACGTCCACCACCACTACCACGTCCACCACCACCACATTCACCACGACCACGTCCACCACCACCACGTCCACCACTACCACATCCACCACCATCACATCCACCACCATCACATCCACCACCACCACATCCACCACCACTACCACGTCCACCACCACCACGTCCACCACCACGTCCACCACCACATCCACCACCACATCCACCACCATCATGTCCACCACCACCACGTCCATCAACACGACATCTACCACCACCACGTCCACAAACACCACGTCTACAACCACCACGTCTTCCGCCACCACCATGTCCTCCATCACCACCACGTCATCCACCATGTCATCCAGCACCACCTCGTCCAGCACCATGTCCACCACGTCCACCACATCCACCACCACCATGTCCACCAACTCCATGTCCACCACCACCACGTCCACCACCACCACATCCACCACCACCACCAGGTCCACCACCACCACATCCACCACCACCACCAGGTCCACCACGTCCACCACATCCACCACCACCACGTCCACCACATCCACCACATCTACCACATCCACCAGCACCACAACTACCACCTCCACAACCACCACCTCCACAACCACCACAACCCCACCTCCACAATCACCACCATCATCCCGTCCACCACCACCACGTCTACCACCACCACCACAACGTCATCCACCACTACCACATCCACCACGTCCACAACCACATACACCACATCCACCACCACCACACCTACCACCACCACGTCTACCACCACCACATTCACCACCATGTCCACCACCACATCCACCATCATGTCCACCACCATCACTAGGTCCACCACCACCACATCCACCAGGTCCACCACTACCACATCCACCATGTCCACCACCACCACCACCAGGTCCACCACATCCTCCACATCCACCACCACCACCACATCCTAAACCACCTCCGCCTCCACCACCTCCACCACCTCTGCCACCACCATGTCCCCCACCACATATACCACCACCACGTCCACCACCACCACGTCCTCCATCACCACCACGTCCTCTATCACCACCACGTCCTCTATCACCACCACGTCCACCACCCCCACGCCCTCCACCACATCATCCACCATGTCCACCACCACATCAACCACATCCACCACAGCATCCACCACCTCCATGTCCAACACAACCACGTCCACCATCACCTCCATGAACCTGTCCACCACCACATCCTCCACCACAACCACATTGTCCACCATATCCACCACCACCACATTCACCACCACCACGTCCACCACATACACCACTCCATGTCCACCACCAACACATCCTACACCACCATGTCCACCACCACATCCACTACCACCATGTCCACCACCACCATGTCCACCACCATGTCCACCACTGCCATGTTCACCACCGCCATGTCCTCCACCACCACATCCACCACCACCACATCCTCCACTACCACATCCACCACCACGTCCACCATCACCATGTCCACCACATCCACCACCACCACCAGGTCCACCACCGCCACATCCACCACATCCACCACCACCACGTCCACCACATCCACCCCATCCACCACCACCAGAACCCCTTCCTCCACCACCTCCACAACCACCACCTCCACAATCACCACCACCATCCCTTCCACCACCACCACCTCTACCACCACCACGTCCACCACCACCACGTCCTCCATCACCACCACCAAGTCATCCACCACCAGCACATCCACCACATCCGCAACCACATCCACCACATCCACCACCACCACATCTACCACCACCACGTCTACCACCACCACATCCACCACCACGTCCACCACCACATCCACCACCACCACCACATCCCCTACCACCACATCCACCACCATCACCAGGTCCACCACCACCACATCCACCATGTCCACCACCACCACCAGGTCCACCACATCCGCCACATCCACCACCAGAATGTCCACCGCCACACCCTAAACCACCTCCGCCACCACCACCTCTGCCACCACCACCTCCGCCACCACCACTTCCACCACCACCACGTCCACCAACACCACGTCCACCACCACCATGTCCACCACCACCACGTCCTCCATCACTACCACGTCCACCACCACCACACCCACCACCACATCATCCACCAAGTCCACCACCACATCAACCACATCCACCACCGCATCCACCACCTCCAACATGTCCAACACCACCACGTCCACCACCACCTACACGAACACGTCTACTACTACATCCTCCACCACCACATCCTCCACCACCACCAGAATGTCCACCACATCCACCACCACCACTTTCATGTCCACCACATCCACCACTCCATGTCCACCACCAACACATCCTACACCACCATCTCCACCACCACATCCACTACCACCATGTCCACCACCACCACATCCACCACCACATCCACCACCACCATGTCCACCACTGCCACGTCCACCACTGCCATGTCCTCCACCACCACATCCACCACCACCACATCCACCACCACCACATCCTCCACCACCATGTCCACCATCACCACATCCACCACATCCACCATATCCTCAACCATGTCCACAGCCATGTCCCCTACCACGTCTTCCACCACCACCACGTCTACCACCACCACATCCACCACCACATCCACCACCACATCCACCACCACCACCATGTCCACCACCATCACCAGGTCCACCACCACCACATCCACCAGGTCCACTACCACCACATCCACCATGTCCACCACCACCACCAGGTCTACCACATCTTCCACATCCACCACCAGAATGTCCACCACCACATCCACCACCACCACCACATCCTAAACCACCTCCACCACCACCACCTCCACCACCACCTCTGCCACCACCATGTCCCCCACCACCACGTCCACCACCACATCCACCACCACCACGTCCTCCATCACCACCACGTCTTCCATCACCACCATGTCCACCACCACCACCAGGTCCACCACATCCTCCACATCCACCACCAGAATGTCCACCACCACGTCCACCACCACCTCCACGAACATGTCCACCACCACATCCTCCACCACCACATCCTCCACCACCACCACATTGTCCACCACATCCACCACCACCACAGTCACCACCACCACGTCCACCACATCCACCACTCCATGTCCACTACCAACACATCCTACACCACCATGTCCACCACCACATCCACTACCACCATGTCCACCACCACCATGTCCACCACCACCACCATGTCCATCACCACTATGTACACCACTGCCATGTTCACCAATGCCATGTCCTCTACCACCACGTCCACCACCACCACATCCACCACCACCACATCCTCCACCACCACATCCACCACCATGTCCACCATCACCACGTCCACCACATCCACCACCACCACCAGGTCCACCACCACCACGTCCACCACATCCACCACCACCACGTCCACCACATCCACCCCATCCACCACCACCACCACCACTTCCTCCACCACCTCCACAACCAACACCTCCACAATCACCACCACCATCCCTTCCACCACCACCACGTCTACCACCACCACGTCCACCACCACCATGTCCTCCATCACCACCACCACCAAGTCATCCATCACCAGCACATCCACCACGTCCACAACCACATCCACCACCTCCACCACCACCTCTGCCACCACCACGTCCCCCACCACCACATCCCCCACCACCACGTCCACCACCACCACGTCCACCACCACCACGCCCACCACCACATCATCCACCAAGTCCACCACTACATCAACCACATCCGCCACCGCATCCACCACCACCATGTCAAACACCACCACGTCCACCACCACCTCCACAAACATGTCCACCACCACATCCTCCACCACCACATCCTCCACCACCACCACATTGTCCACCACATCCACCACCACCACATTCACCACCACCACGTCCACCACATCCACCACTCCATGTCCACCACCAACACATTCTACACCACCATGTCCACCACCACATCCACTACCATCATGTCCACCACCACCATGTCCACCACCACCACCATGTCCACCACTGCCATGTCCACCACCACCATGTCATCCACCACCATGTCCACCACAACCACATCCACCACCACCACATCCTCCACCACCACATCCACCACCACCACATCCACCACCACATCCACCATCACCACGTCCACCATCACCACGTCCACCACATCCACCACCACCACCAGTTCCACCACCACCATGTCTACCACATCCACCACCACATCCACCACATCCACCCCATCCACCACCACCACCACAACTTCCTCCACCACCTCCACAACCACCACCTCCACAATCACCACCACCATCCCTTCCACCACCACCACGTCTACCACCACCACGTCCACCACCACCATGTCCTCCATCACCACCACCACCAAGTCATCCACCACCAGCACATCTACCACATCCACAACCACATCTACCACCACCACATCTACCACCACCACTTCTACCACCACCACATCCACCACCACGTCCACCACCACTTCCACCACCACCACCACATCCACCACCACCACGTCCACCACCATCACCAGGTCCACCACCACCACCACATCCACCATGTCTAGCACCACCACCAGGTCCACCACGTCCGCCACATCCACCACCAGAATGTCCACCACCACATCGTAAACCACCTTCGCCACCACCACCTCCGCCACCACCACTTCCACCACCACCATGTCCACCACCACATCCACCACCACCATGTCCACCACCACCACGTCCTCCATCCCCACCACGTCCACCACCACCACGCCCACCACCACATCATCCACCATGTCCACCACCACATCAACCACATCCACCACCGCATCCACCACCTCCACCATGTCCAACACCACCACCTACACAAACACGTCCACCACCACATCCTCCACCACCACCACCACATCCTCCACCACCACCAGAATGCCCACCACAACCACCACCACCATTTTCACGTCCACCACATCCACCACTCCATGTCCACCACCAAAACATCCTACACCACCATGTCCACGACCACATCCACTACCACCATGTCCACCACCACCACATCCACCACCACATCCACCACCACCATGTCCACCACTGCCACGTCCACCACCGCCATGTCCTCCACCACCACGTCCACCACCACCACATCCACCACCACCACATCCACCACCACCACATCCACCACCATGTCCACCATCACCACGTCCACCACATCCACCATTTCCTCAACCATGTCCACAGCCATGTCCCTTACCACGTCTACCATGACCACCGCGTCTACCACCACCACATCCACCACCATGTCCACCACCACATTCACCACCACCACCATGTCCACCACCATCACCAGGTCCACCACCACCACCACATCCACCAGGTCCACCACCACCATGTCCACCACACCCACCAGGTCCACCACATCCTCCACATCCACCACCAGAATGTCCACCACAAAATCCACCACCACCACCACATCCTAAACCACCTCCGCCACTACCACCTCTGCCACCACCACGTCCCCCACCACCATGTCCACCACCACCACGTCCACCACCACCACGTCCTCCATCACCACCACGTCCTCCATCACCACCAGGTCCTCCATCACCACCACGTCCACCACCACCATGCCCATCACCACATCATCCACCACGTGCACCACCACATCAACCACATCCACCACCGCATCCACGTCCTCCATGTCCGACACCACCACGTCCACCACCACCTCCACAAACATGTCCACCACCACATCCTCCACCACCAGCACCACATCCTCCACCACCACCACATTGTCCACCACATCCACCACATTCACCACCACCACATCCACCACATCCACCACTCCATGTCCTCCACCAACACATCCTACACCACCATGTCCACAACTACATCCACTACCACCATGTCCACAACCACCATGTCCACCACCACCACCATGTCCACCACTGCCATGTTCACCACCGCCATGTCCTCCACCACCATATCTACTACCACCACATCCACCACCACCACATCCTCCACCACCACATCCACCACCACCACATCCACCATCACCACATCCACCACATCCACCACCACCACCAGGTCCACCACCACCACGTCCACCACATCTACCACCACTACGTCCACCACATTCACCCCATCTACCACAACTACTTCCTCCACCACCTCCACAATTACCACCACCATCCCTTCCACCACCACCATGTCTACCACCACCACGTCCACCACCACCATGTCCTCCATCACCCCCACCTCCAAGTCATCCACCACCAGCACATCCACCACGTCCACAACCACATCCACCACAGCCACCACCACCACATCTACCACCACCACGTCTACCACCACCACATCCACCACCATGTCCACCACCACATCCACCACCACCACCACATCCACCACCACCACCAGGTCCACCACCACCACATCCACCATGTCCACCACCACCACCAGGTCCACCACGTCCACCACATCCACCACCAGAATGTCCACCACCACATCCTAAACCACCTCCGCCACCACCACCTCCGCCACCACCACCTCCACCACCACCACTTCCACCACCACCACCACATCCACCACCACCATGTCCACCACTGCCACGTCCACCACAGCCATGTCCTCCACCACCACGTCCACCACCACCACATCCACCGCCACCACATCCACCACCACCACATCCACCACCATGTCCACCATCACCACATCCACCACATCCACCATGTCCTCAACCATGTCCACAGCCATGTCCCCTACAACGTCTACCACCACCACCACATCTACCACCACCACATCCACCACCACGTCCACCACCACATTCACCACCATGTCCACTGCCATCACCAGGTCCACCACCACCACATCCACCAGGTCCACCACCACCACATCCACCACATCCACCATGTCCACCACACCCACCAGGTCCACCACATCCTCCACATCCACCACCAGAATGTCCACCACCACATCCACCACCACCACCATATCCTAAACCACCTCCGCCACTACCACCTCTGCCACCACCATGTCCCCCACCACCATGTCCACCACAACCACGTCCACCACCACCACATCCTCCATCACCACCACGTCCTCCATCACCACCACTTCCTCCATCACCACCACTTCCTCCATCACCACCACATCCACCACCACCATGCCCACCACCACATCATCCACCACGTCCACCACCACATCAACCACATCCACCACCGCATCCACGTCCTCCATGTCCAACACCACCACGTCCACCACCACCTCCACGAACATGTCCACCACCACATCCTCCACCACCACCACATTGTCCACCACATCCACCACCACCACATTCACCACCACCACGTCCACCACTCCATGTCCTCCACCAACACATCCTACACCACCATGTCCACCACTACATCCACTACCACCCTGTCCACCACCACCATGTCCACCACCACCACCACCATGTCCACCACTGCCATGTTCACCACTGCCATGTCCTCCACCACCACGTCTACCACCACCACCACAAACACCACCATATCCTCCACCACCACATCCACCACCACGTCCACCATCACCACGTCCACCACATCCACCACCACCACCAGGTCCACCACATCCACAACATCCACCACCACCACGTCCACCACATCCACCCCATCCACCACCACCATTTCCTCCACCACCTCCACAACCACCACCTTCACAATCACCACCACCATCCCTTCCACTACCACCATGTCTACCACCACCACGTCCACCACCACCATGTCCTCCATCACCACCACCTCCAAGTCATCCACCACCAGCACATCCACAACATCCACAACCACATCCACCACATCCACCACCACCACATCTACCACCACCACGTCTACCACCACCACATCCACCACCACGTCCACCACCACATCCACCACCACCACCACATCCACCACCACCAACAGGTCCACCACCACCACATCCACCATGTCCACCACCACCACCAGGTCCACCATGTCTGCCACATCCACCACCAGAATGTCCACCACCACATCCTAAACCACCTCCGCCACCACCACCTCCGCCACCACCACCTCCACCACCTCTGCCACAACCACTTCCACCACCACCACATCCACCACCACCATGTCCACCACCACCATGTCCTCCATCACCACCACGTCCACCACCACCATGCCCACCACCACTTCATCCACCATGTCCACCACCACATCAACCACATCCACCACCGCATCCACCACCTCCACCATGTCCAACACCACCACGTCCACCACCACCTACACGAACACGTCCACCACCACATCCTCCACCACCACCACCACCAGAATGTCCACCACATCCACCACCACCACTTTCACATCCACCACATCCACCACTCCATGTCCACCACTGTTAGACCTGGCACCATTGGCGTGGGTCACCCTTCCATTTTTGTTTGTGCCTCAATGTACTTTTGTGCTGGTGTTAGCTGCTCAGGGCACTGTGCCACTGCCATCCAGTGCCACAGTGCAAGTGCTCCCTATGGTAAAATGTAATATGTGAATTGACTTCCATGTTTGGCTTATTTGGTTTACTATCAGTCCCTAGTAGAGTGCACCAGGGGTGCCAAGGGCTTGTATGTCCAAAAGCTGCTAGTGGGCTTGCAGCACTGATTGTGCCACCCACAGAAGCAGCGGGGTAAAATATGTCTAAGGTCTGCCATTGCAGAACCTGCATGCAGTCTGGTACTGTCATGCTGACTGGGCAAGTGTCCCCACTTGCCAGTCCCTAAACCTTCCCTTACCTTCATATTAGTCACCCCTATGGTAGGCCCTAGGGCAGGGTGCATTGTAAGGATGAGGTAGGACATGCCCTGAGGTGTGTGGCATGTCCTAATAGTGAATTACAGCCATTTTCGTTTTTCACTATTGCAAGGCTACCTGCTCTCCATAGGCCAGAATGGGCTGCTAGATTATAACACTCTATAATCCTAGCAGGCTCAGGAAGCATGGTAGAAATTCATGTTTAGTATGGTTTAGTGCGGGACAAGTCGATGGGTCCGGGTCGTAGCTCGGCAGCGTATTCAGATGCTGGTCGGGTGTGAGAAAGTGGCTCTGTATATACTGTTCCCTAATAGGTACAGGGTGTACAGAGTCCACAGTCCCCCAGAGGCTGATAGAGGTCAAAGTTAGGTATGACCTTACTCTCAAAAGTGGTAGCTTGGTCGAGCAGTAAGGCAGTACCAGAGGACAGTGTAAAGCATTTATTGTACACACTCAGTCAGCAAATGGTTTCACACACTCAATAACTGAACTCTAGGCCAATGATTTGTATATATAAAATATATGCTTGTTTTATTTTTAGAACCACAAGGGGATAAAAATATACTTTCTCAGAATGAGAGGTTGAATATAAATACTTTTGTTTCAAGCAATAAATTTGTAAAACAGTCACAGTTGGTTGCAATAAACAATCCTATTTCCTAAACATAACAATGCATTGAGCTCAATGGTAAATTCAGGTTATTTGTAATAAATTACTTTTCAGATTACTTTTGGAATTCCAGGTCTGGATCCTAGAACCAGCCTGGGGTCAGTATTCAGAATCAAGTGAGGAAAGTCGACTTAATAACTGTAAGGATTTTTAGATAATATTTAGCTATTTCAAAAGTTAGCACTTAGAAAATATTTCACAGAAAACATTCAATGGATCTCTATGGCAAGAAATTCAAATTGCAGGTAGAGTACTTTATCGTTACTTTAGTAATCCAGGACTGGGTGCCTAGACCCAGGACTGGGGTCCTTATCAAAAGCAGGTAAGTAATTTCGTTTGCAGAAATGGTACGATTTTAAAAGAATATTTCAAATTTGCAAAAGTAGACACTTAGAAGAAATTTCACAGAAAAGCAGACAATGGTTTCCTATGGGAGAAAAATGAGTTAGAAGTAAGTATAGTTGTGAACACTTTTCAGAGTCAGGGCTGGGCACCAAGATCCAGCACTGGGAGCTCACCTAGGAGCAGGTGAGTAAATTCGTTTTTGTCACTTGGCTGATTTTTGGTGAATTTTTGCAGTTTTGAAAAGTTCACACTTAGAAGATTTTTGAAGAAAAAGCCAGTCAATGTTACCCGATGAGGAAAATGAAGTTAGCGGTTTAAGGGTAAGTACTCGACTGGTAATGTTGAAATTCCGGGCATGGACTCAGGGGTCCCCCAGTGTCAGGTAAGCACAGTTGGTTCACCCTCAGCGGTTTCAGGACGGCCGGGTGCAGAGAGAGTTGGGCCCAATGTTATCCTATGAGGGATAGGGGGGCCTTGGTTGGTGGCTGCTGTCTGGCAAGCCACGCGGCTGTGGGAGCTGGGCTCCTGGTCACTTACTCAGGGCAAGTGGGGAAGTAGGTTAGAGTAGAGAGGGCACTGCCAGGGCCACTCGGGCGGCTGGGTGCAGGGTGCTTTTGAGCCTTAGGGCGCTCAATGGAAATCAATGGGAATGTTCCGGTTTGGAAAGAGGCTGCAGGCTCGGGGACGAGGATGTTTCAGGTGCCACCACCACTTCGAGAGGTAAGTTGGGTAGTTGTAGGTTAGGTGGGTACCCCGGGATTGGGCACAGGGGGTCGCAGGGCGCCGGGTGCAGGGGTGCCTTTTGACGTCGGGAATCTTACCCTCTGGTTGATCGCGGTTGGGGTGGCACTTGGTTCTGAGGCTGCAGGCTTCTTCCGGGATGTCGAGGGGGGTCCTTGGGTGCCGGACTCGGGGTCACAGTCGCCGTGGGGTCGTCCTCAGGGTCTTTGTCCACTCCGGCACTGGCCAGGCTTGGCTGGTGCAGAGTGTGTTGGGTCCGCGGTCCCGGGCTGGTGCCAGGGATAGCAAGTAGGTTTCTTGAGTAGAGCCTCTACTCGTGGGAGTCCCAGGGGCTTAGAGCTAAAGGGTAGCCAGGTCCTCCGGGGTTGGTGAGGTTGCTGGCCACGTGGGATGCCGCGCTGGTGCAGGTTCGAGAGTCGACAGGCCGGTAGGGCTGGGGCCAAAGCAGTTGGTGTCTTCTTCTCTTTTTAGCAGCTGCAGGGCAGGTCTTTGTTCTTCTTGCTCTTCTTGTCGTTTTTCTATCTGGAATCTCGGGAAGGAAGGTTCAGGGGGCCCCTAAATACTAGATTTAGGGGCGTTACAGGTAGGTGAAGGCCAGGGACCAATGGGTCCTTGTCCTGGGGTGGGTACACCCCCTATCCTGCCTCTCTCCTGTGGGAGGGGGGCAGTAGCCTAATCCTGATAGGGTAGGGCCTCCCATCTTCAAGATGGCGAGAGCCCGGAGATGTGCTTCACCTCGCCTCCCCCACCTGAGGGGTGGGGTGGGCAGGCTGGCACATCCCCTGTCCTTGTATGGGGTTTCCGGCCAAGCTTCCCGCCAGAGTGGGGGGTTGCAGTGGCCTGGGGAAACTCCAACTGGCGGCATGCCTTTGAAGCTTCCCTTTGCTCATCCTGGGGGAGGAGATTTCTCACCTCACCCAGGATGTGCATTGTTGCAGGCCCGGGAGAGCAGGGGCTCTCCCACCCAGGGGTCCAGCAACGTGTCTGCTGTGTGGCAGCCTGGGCAGCCTCAGAGCAGACGTGGATTGTAAGTTAGCTGTAAGGGGGCATCTTCTAAGATGCCCTCTGGGGTGCTTAGTACATTAAATCCCACACTGGCATCAGTGTGGGTTCAATGTGCTGAGAAGTTTGATACCAAACTTCCCAGGCTTCAGTGTTGCCAGTATGGTGCTGTGGAGCTCGTGTTTGACAAGCTCTCAGCACCATGTATCCTTAAATGACAGCACTGCACTTACAGTGCCCAGGAATGGACCCGGGTACTGTAGGGGCACAGGGCTCCTGCTCCTGTGCCCACACCATAGGCGTAATGCACCCAGCTAGAGGGGTGGCTGGCATATGCCTTGGCAGTGTAGGTGATGGGCATGGTACACAGTGATGTGTGCCATGTCGACTCTTTGTTTTGTCCTGCACCCAGACACTCAGCCTGCAAGGGCAGTGTGTGTGTGTAAGGGTACAGGGCCTCTGAGGGTGGCACAATGAGTGCTGCAGCCCTTAGAGGCCTTCCCTGGTCACAAGGCCCTGGGTACCTAGGGTACCATTTACTAGGGGCTGACATGTGGCTAGGGTTTGCCAATTTGGAGTTTGTGTGGTTTAAGGAAGGAACATAGGCCCTGGGCACCTGATTGGCAGGAACCCAGGGTACACTCAATCGAAGTACATTCAGCAATTTAGCAAAAAGTGGGGGCATACCATGCAAGAAAGATGGCACTTTCTCACACAACCCCCCCCCAAACGAAAGGTGATGAGACTAACCTTGTCCTATGGAGTCTTCATTGTCTAAGTGGAAGAACCTGGAAAGTCCATCTGCATTGGCATGGGCAGTCCCTGGTCTGTGTTCCACTTCAAAGTCCATTCCCTGTAGGGAGATGGACCACCTCAGTAGTTTTGGATTTTCCCCTTTCATCTGCATTAGCCATCTGAGAGGTCTGTGGTCAGTTTGAACTAGGAAGTGAGTGCCAAACAAGTATGGCCTCAGCTTTTTCAGGGACCAAACCACAGCAAAGGCCTCCCTCTCAATGGCACTCCAACGCTGCTCTCTAGGGAGTAGTCTTCTGCTTATAAAAGCAACAGGTTGGTCTTGGCCTTCATCATTGGTCTGGGATAGGACCGCTCCTATCCCTAGCTCAGAGGCATCAGTCTGCACTATGAACTGCCTGGCATAATCTGGAGCTTTTAGAATTGGTGCTGAGCACATTGCTTCTTTTAGGGTGTCAAAAGCCTTTTGACAACTAACTGTCCAGTTAACTTTCTTGGGCATTTTCTTGGAGGTGAGTTCTGTGAGGGGGGTCACAATGGACCCATACCCCTTCACAAACCTCCTGTAGTACCCAGTCAAGCCAAGGAATGCCCTGACTTGGGTCTGGGTTGTTGGAGCTATCCAGTCCATGATGGCCTGGATTTTGGGTTGTAAGGGCTGTACCTGGCCTCCACCTACAAGGTGGCCCAAGTACACCACAGTGCCCTGCCCTATCTGGCATTTGGATGCCTTGATAGTGAGACCTGCACTCTGCAGAGCCTCTAAAACCTTCCCAAGGTGGATCAGGTGATCCTGCCAGGTGGAGCTAAAGACAGCAATATCATCAAGATAAGCTGCACTAAAGGACTCCAACCCAGCCAGGACATGGTTCACCAACCTCTGGAAGGTGGCAGGGGCATTCTTTAACCCAAAGGGCATCACAGTAAACTGATAATGCCCATCAGGGGTGGAGAATGCTGTCTTTTCTTTTGCTCCTGGGGCCATGCCAATCTGCCAGTACCCTGCAGTTAAGTCAAAGGTACTGAGAAATTTGGCAGCCCCCAATTTGTCTATCAGTTCATCTGCTCTTGGGATAGGGTGAGCATCTGTCTTGGTGACAGAGTTGAGCCCTCTATAGTCCACACAGAACCTCATCTCTCTCTTTTCACCCTGTTGATGAGGTTTGGGGACCAGAACCACTGGGCTAGCCCAGGGGCTCTCTGAAGGCTCAATGACCCCTAACTCCAGCATCTTGCTGACCTCAGCTTTGATGCTTTCCTTGACTTGATCTGACTGTCGATAGATTTTGTTCTTGACAGGTGCACTGTCACCAGTGTCCACATCATGGGTACACCAGCTTGTCAGACCAGGGGTCAGGGAAAAGAGGCTAGCATATTGTTGCAAGACTTGCTTGCAGTCAGTCTGCTGTTGGGCAGAGAGGGTGTCTGAGAAAATCACACCATCTACTGACCCATCTTTTGGGCTGTAGGATAGGAGGTCAGGGAGTGGCTCACTCTCTGCTTCCTGTTCTTCATCAGTCACCATCAGCATGGTGATGTCAGCCCTATCATTGTAGAGTTTAAGGCGGTTCACATGGATGACCCTTTTGGGTGTCCTGCTAGTGCCCAGGTCAACTAGATAGGTGACCTCACTCTTTCTCTCTAGGATAGGGTAAGGGCCACTCCATTTGTCTTGGAGAGCCCTTGGTGCCACTGGCTCCAAAACCCACACCTGTTGCCCTGGTTGAAATTCAACCAGTGCAGCTTTTTGGTCATACCAGTGCTTCTGGAGCTCCTGGCTGGCCTCAAGGTTCTTGGATGCTTTTTCCATATACTCAGCCATTCTGGACCTTAGGCCAAGCACATAGTCCACTATGTCCTGTTTGGGTTCTTGAAGAGGCCTCTCCCAGCCCTCCTTTACAAGACACAGTGGTCCCCTTACAGGATGACCAAACAGAAGTTCAAAGGGTGAGAAACCTACTCCCTTCTGTGGCACTTCCCTGTAGGCGAAAAGCAAGCATGGTAATAGGACATCCCACCTCCTTTTGAGTTTCTCAGGGAGTCCCATGATCATACCTTTCAATGTCTTGTTGAACCTCTCAACAAGGCCATTGGTTTGTGGGTGGTAGGGTGTAGTAAACTTGTACTGCACTCCACACTCTTTCCACATGTGTGTTAGGTAAGCAGACATGAAGTTGGAACCTCTGTCTGAAACCACCTCCTTAGGAAAACCCACCCTGGTGAAGACACCCAGGAGGGCCTTGGCTACTGCAGGAGCTGTAGTAGTCCTAAGTGGAATTGCTTCAGGGTACCTAGTAGCATGATCCACTACTACTAGAATGAATTTGTTCCCTGAGGCTGTGGGAGGTTCGAGTGGACCCACAATGTCCACGCCTACCCTTTCAAAGGGGACCCCCACCACTGGTAGTGGAATGAGGGGGGCCTTTGGGTGGCCACCTGTCTTGCCACTGGCCTGACAGGTAACACAGGAGCTGACAAACTCCTTCACCTTTTGGTGCATCTGGGGCCAGTAAAAGTGACTCACTAACCTTTCCCAAGTTTTGGATTGCCCCAGATGTCCAGCCAGGGGGATGTCATGAGCCAAAGTTAGGAGGAACTCTCTGTACTTCTGTGGCACTACCACCCTCCTGGTGGCTCCAGGAGTGGGGTCTCTTGCCTCAGCATACAGTAATCCCTCTTCCCAATAAGCTCTGTGGGTACCACTGACATCTCCCCTGGCTTCTGAAGCAGCTTGTTGTCTCAGGCTTTCAAGAGTGGGACAGTCTCGCTGACCCTGGCACAGCTCTTCCCTAGAGGGTCCCCCTGGGCCCAAGAGTTCAACCTGGTAAGGGTCAAGCTCCATGGACTCAGTTCCCTCAGAGGTATCTACATCCTCTCCAGGGGGAGAGGGGTTCTGAGTGTTGGGCTGTACAGAAGCTGGTCCCCCAGTCTTCTTGTCCTTCCTCTTGGTTGGTTGGGCCATTATTCCAGGCTCCAAACCTACTTTTTCACCCTTCCTCTTGCTCTGTGCTCTGGTTTGCACACACACCAATTCAGGGATGCCCAGCATGGCTGCATGGGCCTTTAACTCAACCTCAGCCCAGGCTGAGGTTTCCAGATCATTTCCAAGCAGACATGCAGCTGGCAACTTTGGAGAGACCACTACCTGTTTCAGGCCAGTAACCCCCCCCCAGCCTAATGTTACCATGGCCATGGGATGACTAGTGGTGACACTGTCAGCGTTGGTGACTGGGTAAGACTTCCCAATCAAGTATTGCTCAGGGGAAACCAGTGTGTCTTTCACCATAGTGACACTGGCACCTGTATCCCTCAGAGCTTCTACCCTAGTTCCATTCACCCAGGGGTACTGTAAGTATTTCTTCAAGTTGGGGGGCCACACAGCCACAGTGGCAAACTCCACTTCTCCCAAGGAGACTAAACTTGCTTCAGTGTGTTCCCAGATTTGCTCAGGGTACACCTCTGATCCCATTTGTATACTTGCTGCCCCAGGAGTGGCTGTACTGGGTGCCTTAGGGGCTTTGTTTTGGGGGCAAGATACAGTTAGGTGTCCCTGCTTCTTACAGGTATTACAAAAGGCCTTTAAGGGATCAAAGTTCTTCCCCCTATATGGTTGGGGCACATAGGGAGTAGTTTGGGTCCCACCCACCTGAACAGGTTTTTGGGGCCCTTTGGAAGACTCAGACTTTTTATCTTGGGGATTCTCACCACCTTTCCCCTGGGGAGGTTTTGTGACCACCTTCTTTTGGTCACCCCCAGTGGTTGTCTTGGTCACCCTAGTCTTGACCCAGTGGTCCGCCTTCTTTCCCAATTCTTGGGGAGAAATTAGACCTAGGTCTACCAAATGCTGATGCAACTTTTCATTTGTGCAGTTACTCAAAATATGTTCCTTCATGAATAAATTGTACAATCCAGTAAAATCCTGCACACCATGTCCAGCTAACCAACCATCCAGTGTCTTCACTGAGAAATCTACAAAATCAATCCAGGACTGGGTCTGGGTTTTGTGAGCCCCCCTGAACCTAATTCTATACTCCTCAGTGGTGAATCCAAATCCCTCAATCAGAGCTTTCTTCATGAGGTCATAGGATCCTGCTTCTGGCCCAGAGAGGGTCAGAAGCCTGTCCCTGCAGTTACCAGAGAACAGTTCCCACAGGAGTGCCCCCCAGAGAGGTTTCTTTACTTTCCTGATATCACAAGCCCTCTCAAAGGCTGTGAACCATTTGGTGATATCATCACCTTCCTCAAATTTAGGGACAATCCCTTTGGGGATTTTAAGGTCAGAAGTTTCCTCCCTATCCTTGTTTTTATTATTGCTGCCACCATTGATGGGTGCTAAACCCATCTCTCTCCTTTCCTTTTCTAGAGCCAGCAGCCTGGACTCTAGATCTATTCTTTTGGCCAGCCTCACAAGGCTGTCCTCTTCACTGGGGGGTCCCCCAGTGTTGTCTCTGGGACCAGAGCCACCTGTGTGGTCTCTAGGTGCCCAGATGCTATGTCTTGAGTTGGAGGGTATGGGTGCCATCTCCTCCCTAGGGAATAGTATGGGGAGGTTGCTGTCCTCCTCCCCTGTTTCCCTTTCCTCATCTGACTGGCCATCACCATGTTCAGATGGGTGGTCTTTAGCATACTCAGCCAGGAGCTCCTGGAGCCCTTGTTTGGATGGATGCTGACCCATTTGTAAATTTTTGAGTTTACATAAGGACCTCAATTCCTTGAAAGACAAGTGTAAGTAAGGTGTGAGGTCGAGCTCCTCCACCAGGTCCATGTTATTATTATCACTAATAGCTGGGTTTGTTTGAGACATTCTAACCTGACAGTTCTAACCCTCTACCCTGACTATAGTGACTTTTATTTTTCTAAAATTCTAATGGGACTTAAGCAAGGCCCTAGCAAGACTTTTAGTAATTTTGGAAAAACCAATCAGAATTCTAAAGGCAATTTTTAAGAGTTCTGTCGTGTGATCAGATGGTAACCAAGTAGTCCAACAAATGCAAGTTTGTATCCCACCGCTGATCCACCAATGTGAGAAAGTGGCTCTGTATATACTGTTCCCTAATAGGTACAGGGTGTACAGAGTCCACAGTCCCCCAGAGGCTGATAGAGGTCAAAGTTAGGTATGACCTTACTCTCAAAAGTGGTAGCTTGGTCGAGCAGTAAGGCAGTACCAGAGGACAGTGTAAAGCATTTATTGTACACACTCAGTCAGCAAATGGTTTCACACACTCAATAACTGAACTCTAGGCCAATGATTTGTATATATAAAATATATGCTTGTTTTATTTTTAGAACCACAAGGGGATAAAAATATACTTTCTCAGAATGAGAGGTTGAATATAAATACTTTTGTTTCAAGCAATACATTTGTAAAACAGTCACAGTTGGTTGCAATAAACAATCCTATTTCCTAAACATAACAATGCATTGAGCTCAATGGTAAATTCAGGTTATTTGTAATAAATTACTTTTCAGATTACTTTTGGAATTCCAGGTCTGGATCCTAGAACCAGCCTGGGGTCAGTATTCAGAATCAAGTGAGGAAAGTCGACTTAATAACTGTAAGGATTTTTAGATAATATTTAGCTATTTCAAAAGTTAGCACTTAGAAAATATTTCACAGAAAACATTCAATGGATCTCTATGGCAAGAAATTCAAATTGCAGGTAGAGTACTTTATCGTTACTTTAGTAATCCAGGACTGGGTGCCTAGACCCAGGACTGGGGTCCTTATCAAAAGCAGGTAAGTAATTTCGTTTGCAGAAATGGTACGATTTTAAAAGAATATTTCAAATTTGCAAAAGTAGACACTTAGAAGAAATTTCACAGAAAAGCAGACAATGGTTTCCTATGGGAGAAAAATGAGTTAGAAGTAAGTATAGTTGTGAACACTTTTCAGAGTCAGGGCTGGGCACCAAGATCCAGCACTGGGAGCTCACCTAGGAGCAGGTGAGTAAATTCGTTTTTGTCACTTGGCTGATTTTTGGTGAATTTTTGCAGTTTTGAAAAGTTCACACTTGGAAGATTTTTGAAGAAAAAGCCAGTCAATGTTACCCTATGAGGAAAATGAAGTTAGCGGTTTAAGGGTAAGTACTCGACTGGTAATGTTGAAATTCCGGGCATGGACTCAGGGGTCCCCCAGTGTCAGGTAAGCACAGTTGGTTCACCCTCAGCGGTTTCAGGACGGCCGGGTGCAGAGAGAGTTGGGCCCAATGTTATCCTATGAGGGATAGGGGGGCCTTGGTTGGTGGCTGCTGTCTGGCAAGCCACGCGGCTGTGGGAGCTGGGCTCCTGGTCACTTACTCAGGGCAAGTGGGGAAGTAGGTTAGAGTAGAGAGGGCACTGCCAGGGCCACTCGGGCGGCTGGGTGCAGGGTGCTTTTGAGCCTTAGGGCGCTCAATGGAAATCAATGGGAATGTTCCGGTTTGGAAAGAGGCTGCAGGCTCGGGGACGAGGATGTTTCAGGTGCCACCACCACTTCGAGAGGTAAGTTGGGTAGTTGTAGGTTAGGTGGGTACCCCGGGATTGGGCACAGGGGGTCGCAGGGCGCCGGGTGCAGGGGTGCCTTTTGACGTCGGGAATCTTACCCTCTGGTTGATCGCGGTTGGGGTGGCACTTGGTTCTGAGGCTGCAGGCTTCTTCCGGGATGTCGAGGGGGGTCCTTGGGTGCCGGACTCGGGGTCACAGTCGCCGTGGGGTCGTCCTCAGGGTCTTTGTCCACTCCGGCACTGGCCAGGCTTGGCTGGTGCAGAGTGTGTTGGGTCCGCGGTCCCGGGCTGGTGCCAGGGATAGCAAGTAGGTTTCTTGAGTAGAGCCTCTACTCGTGGGAGTCCCAGGGGCTTAGAGCTAAAGGGTAGCCAGGTCCTCCGGGGTTGGTGAGGTTGCTGGCCACGTGGGATGCCGCGCTGGTGCAGGTTCGAGAGTCGACAGGCCGGTAGGGCTGGGGCCAAAGCAGTTGGTGTCTTCTTCTCTTTTTAGCAGCTGCAGGGCAGGTCTTTGTTCTTCTTGCTCTTCTTGTCGTTTTTCTATCTGGAATCTCGGGAAGGAAGGTTCAGGGGGCCCCTAAATACTAGATTTAGGGGCGTTACAGGTAGGTGAAGGCCAGGGACCAATGGGTCCTTGTCCTGGGGTGGGTACACCCCCTATCCTGCCTCTCTCCTGTGGGAGGGGGGCAGTAGCCTAATCCTGATAGGGTAGGGCCTCCCATCTTCAAGATGGCGAGAGCCCGGAGATGTGCTTCACCTCGCCTCCCCCACCTGAGGGGTGGGGTGGGCAGGCTGGCACATCCCCTGTCCTTGTATGGGGTTTCCGGCCAAGCTTCCCGCCAGAGTGGGGGGTTGCAGTGGCCTGGGGAAACTCCAACTGGCGGCATGCCTTTGAAGCTTCCCTTTGCTCATCCTGGGGGAGGAGATTTCTCACCTCACCCAGGATGTGCATTGTTGCAGGCCCGGGAGAGCAGGGGCTCTCCCACCCAGGGGTCCAGCAACGTGTCTGCTGTGTGGCAGCCTGGGCAGCCTCAGAGCAGACGTGGATTGTAAGTTAGCTGTAAGGGGGCATCTTCTAAGATGCCCTCTGGGGTGCTTAGTACATTAAATCCCACACTGGCATCAGTGTGGGTTCAATGTGCTGAGAAGTTTGATACCAAACTTCCCAGGCTTCAGTGTTGCCAGTATGGTGCTGTGGAGCTCGTGTTTGACAAGCTCTCAGCACCATGTATCCTTAAATGACAGCACTGCACTTACAGTGCCCAGGAATGGACCCGGGTACTGTAGGGGCACAGGGCTCCTGCTCCTGTGCCCACACCATAGGCGTAATGCACCCAGCTAGAGGGGTGGCTGGCATATGCCTTGGCAGTGTAGGTGATGGGCATGGTACACAGTGATGTGTGCCATGTCGACTCTTTGTTTTGTCCTGCACCCAGACACTCAGCCTGCAAGGGCAGTGTGTGTGTGTAAGGGTACAGGGCCTCTGAGGGTGGCACAATGAGTGCTGCAGCCCTTAGAGGCCTTCCCTGGTCACAAGGCCCTGGGTACCTAGGGTACCATTTACTAGGGGCTGACATGTGGCTAGGGTTTGCCAATTTGGAGTTTGTGTGGTTTAAGGAAGGAACATAGGCCCTGGGCACCTGATTGGCAGGAACCCAGGGTACACTCAATCGAAGTACATTCAGCAATTTAGCAAAAAGTGGGGGCATACCATGCAAGAAAGATGGCACTTTCTCACATCGGGTCGCGGCGTCGGGACGCGGCTTTGGTACGGGACCTTCAGGGATACGTGAGGATGTCCCGGATTGGCTTGCAGAGTCCGTGGCGTTTGCCGTTCGAACTGTACCTTCGGTGCGGATAGGCGGCGACACTTCTCGGTGCCATACAGCGTACGGGAGGATCGGTGCGATGCGGCATCTCGGCTCTAAGCACAGCACAGTACAGTACGTCTAGCAGCGTACGTACCGTACCTGCGGGACAATGAAGCTTGGGTCCGGCATACAGGGTTCGGCAGCCAGGGCTGTACGACTCGAATCGGCGGGGAAGGTTAGGTGCGATGCGGCTGGGAGGGATACGGTGCGTACTAACGCTTTTGGGATCAGCGTAGACACACGGTGCCGGGCGGCAAAGACACGGCTTCGCGGCGGATGTAGTACGAGGCGTACTGGGGCCAAATCCAGCGGGAAACAAGCAAGAATTGTCCAGGCAACTCAGTTTTTGAAGGCAGATGAGTCCAATGGTCCTGGGACTCAGTTCAGGGGGCAAGCTCTTCTTCCAAGCCCTTGGAGATAGTTGAAACAAAGTGCAAAGTCTCTTTCAGTCTTTTCCTCTCCTTTCTCAGCAAGGCACCAACTGCAGGCCACTCCTCCAGATCAGGGAAAGTTAATCCTCCTTCAGCTTCTTCCAGGTACTTCTAGTCAGGCAGAGTTCCTTTGTGGTTCAATCAGGATCTGATTTCTTAGGAGCAGGGCTCCTACATTTATACCAAGTTTCTTTTGTCTTTACAGGCCAGGGGGGCCTTTGCATAATCCCAGTCCAGTTCTTTTCAGTGAGGAGCACTTTGTTGTTGGGACTCTGGCTTCTTCTTTCAGCAGGCAGGGCAGAGACATCAGACGCTCCCCAGGGGGTGGAGCCAGCATTGTGGTGGCAGAGCACTGCCCTATTCAGAGTCAAGGTACACTCCTCCCACCCATCCTGGTGTAATCTTTCTATTCACCACCTGGCAGCCCCAGCCTGTCTCCTGGAACTTCCCAGCCCTGTCACTCAAGCTATACACAAAGAAGATAGCCCTCCCCTCATGAGGCAGACTGAAATGGTTAAGCAAGCAAAGGCTAACTTTCTAAAAGTAGCATTTGCAAACCCAGGATATTAAAATAACCTTTGCTAAAAGATGTATTTTATTATTCTGAGTTCAGGCATACTAAACATTAATTTCTACCATGCTTCCTGGCCCGCTAGGATTATAGAGTGTTATAATCTAGCAGCCCATTCTGGCCTATGAAGAGCAGGTAGCCTTACAATAGTGAACAACGAAAATTGCTGTAATTCACTATTAGGACATGCCACACACCTTAGGGCATGTCCTACCTTATCCTTACAATGCACCCTGCCCTAGGGCCTACCATAGGGGTGACTAATATGAAGGTAAGGGAAGGTTTAGGGACTGGCAAGTGGGGACACTTGCCCAGTCAGCATGACAGTACCTGACTGCATGCAGGTTCTGCAATGGCAGACCTTAGACACATTTTACCAGGCTGCTTCTGTGGGTGGCACAACCAGTGCTGCAAGCCCACTAGCAGCATTTGGATATACAAGCCCTTGGCACCCCTGGTGCACTCTACTAGGGACTGATAGTAAACCAAATAGCCAAACATGGAAGTCAATTCACATAATACATTTTCCCATAGGGAGCACTTGCCCTGTGGCAATGGATGGCAGTGGCACAGGGCCCTGAGCAGCTAACACCAGCACAAAAATACATTGAGGCACAGACAAAAAGGGGTGGGTGATCCACGCCAATGGTGTTAGGTCTAACACGTGTCCCCTCCAGCTGAAATGTGGGGAGAACTACCCTACCCCAGGGAGTTCTCATCACTAAGGTGGAAAAATCTGCAAAGACCATCAGCGTTGGCATGGTCTGTACCGGGGCGATGTTCCACCGTGAAATCCATCCCCTGTAGGGAAATGGACCACCTCAACAACTTAGGATTCTCACCCCTCATCTGCATCAACCATCTGCGGGGCCTGTGGTCTGTTTGAACCCGGAAGTGAGACCCAAACAAGTAGGGTCTTAGCTTCTTCAATGCCCAGACCACAGCAAATGCTTCTTGCTCAATCGCACTCCACTTGTGTTCCCGGGGAAGTAACCTCCTACTTATGAAGGCTACAGGTTGGTCCCAGCCCTCCTCAGTCATCTGTGAGAGAACAGCCCCTACACCATGCTCTGATGCATCTGTCTGCACAAGGAATTCTTTGGAGAAGTCAGGAGCCAAGAGCACGGGCGCCGTGCACATGGCAGTCTTCAGGGTGTCAAAAGCCTTCTGACAGGTGTCAGTCTATATCACTTTTCTGGGCTGCTTCTTCGAAGTCAGCTCTGTCAAGGGGGCAACAATGCTGCCATACCCCTTGACAAACCTCCTGTAGTACCCTGTGAGTCCTAAAAAGGCCCTCACCTCCGTCTGGGTCTTTGGGGGCTCCCAAGCCAGGATGGTTTCAATCTTGGGTTGGAGGGGCTCCACCTGGCCGCTCCCCACTTGGTGTCCCAAGTACACCAGGGAACCCTGCCCGATCTGACACTTGCTTGCCTTGATCGTGAGGCCTGCCTTGCGCAGTGCCATCAACACTTCCCAGAGATGTTGCAGGTGTTCTTTCCATGTGCCACTGAACACTGCGATGTCATCCAGGTATGCGGCGCTGAACTCGGTCAGCCCAGCCAACAGCTGGTTGACCAACCTCTGGAAGGTGGCAGGAGCATTCTTCATCCCAAATGGCATAACCCGGAACTGGAAATGCCCATCTGGTGTGGAGAATGCGGACCTCTCTTTGACCCCATCAGTCAAGGCGATCTGCCAGTACCCAGACGTTAAATCAAACATGCTGAGGTACCATGCAGCCCCTAACCGATCGATGAGCTCGTCAGCTCTGGGGATGGGGTGCGCATCAGTCTTCGTGACTGAGTTGAGTCCTCTGTAGTCCACACAGAACCGGAGTTCTGGTGTGGCACCCGGCGCGGCAGCCTTTGGGACAAAGACCACTGGGCTGGCTCAAGGACTGCTGGAGGACTCAACCACCCCTAGAGCAAGCATCTTTGAGACCTCCTCTTTGATGCAGGCTCTGACCCTGTCAGTTACCTTGTAAGCTTTGTGCTTCACAGGTAAGCTGTCTCCTGTATTGTTAGAATGGGGAACCTCTGGTTGGCACAGGTAGGTACTTGTGACAAGCAGCGGTCCCTTCTTCTATTCAGGGCGAGGGAATTACCCCTTCAGAACAACCCCTGCTCACCCTATAGGTAGTGTGGCGCGAGCAGTCAGGGCTAAACTTCAGGGCGCTAGTCAGTTAAGCATTTATGATCACACCCAGTAAACCACACTGATCCCCCACAAACGGACACCAGGCGTAAGTTGTATCAAAAATACGGATGCTTTATATAAAAGATTCTTTGTTACGCAGGCATGTACAAGACCATCAATAACGGTTACGAAATGGAAGCCACAAGATGATAATTAGGCACTGTTCTTGTCTTTGGTAACTTATTCGATCACGAGCGCTTCACAGGGCTCGGTTGAGTCGGTCCAGTCACGATGATGCGCAGGGCACCCAGGGTACAGTGATACGGGGAAATCAGAACGTTGCGGACCCCGAGTCCGATAGAGAGTTCACTGTACCTGGGAACGTGCGATGTGCTTGGACGAGTCTTCAGGAGAGATGCAGGTTCTGCACCTCGTGGGTCTTCCGGATCAAGAATTCAGCGGGCGGCTTTCGGTAGACAGGTGCGGCCCAGGGCCTCCGACACGGACTGTGCGGGAGGTCACTGCGGAGGGCGGCACGGTCAGACTCAGGCTGGGAGGTGAAGCGGGGCGGCCGGATACGTTACGACGTACGGGCGGCCGTCCGAGGCTGGATTTCACTTCCCCACTAGAAATCCGGCGGGAGGGCGAAAGGGCACCAAGCGCGCTCCAGTAGCAGGCAGGTGACAGGGAAGCGGGACGGCCAGACTCGTGGGTCCAGAGCGACTCAGGTAGAGCGGGGCTCTCGGCGAGTGGAGGCGGCCAGGCTTCTGGGTGTCACGGCCCTAGGAGGGATGCGAAGGTGCGCAGGGCACTCCGGCGGGAGAAAGCACACGGCTCGAATTCTCAGACGAGCGGAGACACGGTGAACCCACTGGTCCTGGGGTTCAGTTCAGGGGGCAAGCTCTTCTTCCAAGCCCTTGGAGATAGTTGAAGAACAAAGTGCAAAAGTCTCTTTCAGTCTTTTTCCTCTCCTTCCTTAGCAAGGCACCTACTGCAGGCCAGTCCCTCAGGTCAGGGAAAGTTACTCCTCCTTCAGCTTCTTCCAGGTCCTTCTAGTCGGGCAGAGTTCCTTCGTGGTTCAATCTGGATCTGATTTCTTAGGAGCCAGGCTCCTACTTTTATACAGGGATTCTTTTGTTCTTTAGCGCCAGGGGGCCTGGCTCAGTCCAGTTTTGGAGCACTCTGTTGTGGTGACTTGGCTTGTTCCTTTCAGCAGCAGGGCAGAGACATCAGCCGCTCCACAGGGGGCGGCGCCGGCTTTGTGGTGGCAGAGCACAGGTCTATTCAAGAGTCAGGGTGCACTCCTCCCACCCATCCTGGGGTAATCTCCCTACCCACCACCTGGCAGCCAACCTGTCTCCTGGAATCCCCCAGCCCTGCTCCTGTACCGTTGCTAGGCAGAACACACACACACAGCAGAGGCAGACTGAGATGGTTAGGCACGCAAAGGCTAACTTTCTAAAAGTAGCATTTGCAAACCCAGGATATTAAAATAACCTTTACTAAAAGACGTATTTTATTATCCTGAGTTCAGGCATACTAAACATGACTTTCTACCATGCTCTCTGAGTCCACTGGGGTCACAGCGTGTAGCGATCCCAGCAGCCCATTCTGGCCTATGGAGAGCAGGTAGCCTTCAATAGTGAAAAACGACAATGGCTGTAATTCACTATTAAGACATGCCACACCATCAGGGCATGTCCTACCTTATACCTACAATGCACCCTGCGCTCAGGCCTACCAGAGGGGTGACTAACATGTAGTTAAGGGAAGGTTTAGGGACTGGTAAGTGGGGACACTTGCTCAGTCAGCGCGACGGTACCAGACCGCGCGCAGGGTCTGCAGTGGCAGACCCTAGACACATTTTACCCCGCTGCTTCGGTGGGTGGCACAACCAGTGCTGCAAGCCCACTAGCAGCATTTGGATATACAAGCCCTTGGCACCCCTGGTGCACTCTACTAGGGACTGATAGTAAACCAAATAAACCAAACGTGGAAGTCAATTCACATAATACATTTTACCATAGAGAGCACTTGCACTGTGGCACTGGATGGCAGTGGCACAGTGCCCTGAGCAGCTAACATCAACACAAAAACACATTGAGGCACAGACAAAAATGGAAGGGTGACCCACGCCAATGGTGCCAGGTCTAACACGTGTCCCCTCCAGCTGAAAAGTGGGGAGAACTACCCTACCCCAGGGAGTTCTGCATCACTAAGGCGGAAAAACCTGGACAGACCGTCAGCATTGGCGTGATCTGTGCCAGGGCGATGCTCCACCGTAAAGTCCATACCCTGTAGGGAGATGGACCACCTCAACAGTTTTGGGTTCTCACCCCTCATTTGCATCAACCATCTGAGGGGCCTGTGGTCGGTCTGAACCCGGAAGTGAGACCCAAACAAGTAGGGTCTTAGCTTCTTCAGCGCCCAGACCACAGCAAATGCTTCTCGTTCTATCGCACTCCACCTTTGTTCCCGGGGAAGTAGCCTCCTGCTAATAAAGGCTACGGGTTGGTCAAAGCCCTCCTCCGTGATCTGTGAGAGAACAGCCCCTACACCATGCTCTGATGCATCCGTCTGCACCAGGAACTCTTTGGAGAAGTCAGGAGCCAAGAGCACGGGCGCCGTGCACATGGCAGTTTTCAGGGTGTCGAAGGCTTTCTGACAGGTGTCAGTCCATATCACTTTTCTGGGCTGCTTCTTCGAAGTCAGCTCTGTCAAGGGGGCAACGATGCTGCCATACCCCTTGACAAACCTCCTGTAGTACCCGGTGAGTCCTAAAAAGGCCCTCACGTCCGTCTGGGTCTTTGGGGGCTCCCAAGCCAGGATGGTTTCAACTTTGGGTTGGAGGGGCGCCACCTGGCCGCTCCCCACTTGGTGTCCCAAGTACACCACTGACCCCTGCCCGATCTGACACTTGCTTGCCTTGATCGTGAGGCCTGCTTTGCGCAGCGCCATCAACACTTCCCAGAGATGTTGCAGGTGTTCTTCCCATGTGCCGCTGAACACTGCGATGTCGTCCAGGTAGGCGGCGCTGAACTCGGTCAGCCCAGCCGACACCTGGTTGACCAACCTCTGGAAGGTGGCAGGGGCATTCTTCATCCCAAAGGGCATCACCCGGAACTGGTAATGCCCATCTGGCGTAGAGAATGCGGACCTCTCTTTGGCCCCATCAGTCAAGGCGATCTGCCAGTACCCAGACGTTAAGTCAAACGTGCTGAGGTACCGTGCAGCCCCTAACCGATCGATGAGCTCATCAGCTCTGGGGATGGGGTGCGCGTCAGTCCTTGTGACTGAGTTGAGTCCTCGGTAGTCCACACAGAACCGGAGTTCGGGCGTGGCACCCGGCGCTTCAGCCTTTTTTGACCAAGACCACTGGGCTGGCCCAAGGACTGCTGGAGGACTCAACCACCCCTAGGGCAAGCATCTTCGAGACCTCCTCTTTGATGCAGGCCCTGACCCTGTCAGTTACCCGGTAGGCCTTGTGCTTCACAGGTAAGCTGTCTCCCGTATCCACGTCATGGACGCACCAATTTGTGATACCGGGAACCAGGGAGAACAGGTCGGGAAACTGCCCCAGCAGCTGGCGGCAGTCACCCTGTTGCTCAGGGGTCAGGGTGGGTGAGAGGTTAACTCCATCCACTGACCCGTCTCGCTCTGAGGCTACCAAGAGGTCAGGAAGAGGCTCGGACTCCTCTTCCATCCCATCATCGGTGGCCAAGAGCATGCCCACTTCGGACCTCTCCCAGTGGGGCTTCAGTCGATTGACATGTAGGACCCTTAAGGGGTTCCTCGGAGACCGCAAGTCCACCAAGTAGGTGACAGAACTCTTGCGCTCCACAATCTCAAAGGGTCCTGTCCACTTGTCCTGGAGTGCACAAGGCTCCACAGGGGCCAGGACCCACACTTTTTGGCCAGGTTGAAGCTCAACCAGAGTGGCATTCTGGTCGTACCACCGCTTCATTTCCTCCTGGCTGGCTTCCAGGTTTGCCTCAGCAAGTTGCCTGAAACGCCTAGTCTGGTTCCGGAAAGCCAGCATGTAGCTGTATACATTCTGGGGAGGTTTCCTGGGAGATTGCTCCCAGCCTTCCTTGACCAGACTAAGAGGTCCTCGTACTGGGTGGCCATACAAAAGCTCAAAGGGACTGAACCCTAGAGACTTTTGTGGCACCTCGCGGTACGCAAAGAGAAGGCATGGTAAGAGGACGTCCCACTTACGCCTCATGGGTTCCTCGAGACCCATAATCATGCCCTTCAGGGTTCGGTTGAAGCGCTCAACCAACCCGTTTCCTTGGGGATGGTAAGGTGTGGTGAACTTGTAGGTTACACCACACTCTTGCCAAAGGGACTTCATATATTTCGATATGAAGTTGGTCCCCCTGTCAGACACCACCTCTAGAGGGAATCCTACTCGTGAGAAAATTCCCATCAGTGCCCGTCCCACCACGGGGGCCGTCACTGTCCTCAGAGGGATGGCTTCAGGGTACCGGGTGGCATGGTCCACCAAGACCAGGATAAACCTGTTGCCCATGGCTGTCTTGGGGTCCAGTGGCCCCACAATGTCAATCCCCACCCGCTGGAATGGGGTACTGACCACAGGGAAAGGTTGGAGTGGAGCTCTCAGCTTCCTTCCACTCTTGCCACTTGCCTGGCAAGTCTGGCATGTCCTGCAGTGAGTGTCAGAACTCCTGCGCATTTGGGGCCAATAAAAGTGGGTGACAAGCCTTTCAAAGGTCTTGTCCTGCCCCAAATGTCCTGCTAACGGTACGTCGTGAGCCAGCCCCAGTAGGAAGGCTCTGAACCTCTGGGGTACCACCAGCGCACGGGCTGACCCAGGTTCAGCAACCTTAGGCTCGGAGTATAGGAGGTCGTTCTCCCAGTAGATCAAGTGAGTTCCGGACTGATCACCATTGGCCTGGGCTGCAGCCTGCTGCCGCATACCCTCTAGAGAGGGGCACTCTTTCTGCTCCCTGCAGAATTCCTCCCTGGTGGGGCCTCCTTCTTGCTGCCAATGGGTCAGCTCAGGCAGGTCCCCCAGTTCGGCTATCTGTTCCCCGGTAGGCTCCAGGGCATCCCCCTCAAGGTCTGCTTCCTCCTGGGCCGTGGGAACGTCAGGAGCCGGATTCCCGTGCCTCCCTTGCCCTCTCTCTAAGGCCGGTTCCTGGGCCTCTCCCTCAGGCTCCAGGGTTCCTTCAACACCCCTACCGGCTGCCATCGACCGGGTGGTCACACACGCCCAATCAGGCAAGCCCACCATCCGCAGGTGAGTCGTCTTCTCCACCTTTTCCCAAGGGGAGCTCTCCAAATCGTTACCTAGGAGACAATCAACAGGCATGGCCTCTCTCACAGCCACTTACAGAGTACCAGAGACCCCCCCCCACTCAAAGGGAACCTGAGCCATTGGACACTGACTCTCTGTGTTGTCAGCGTTGACAACACGGCAGAATGCGTGCGGGACAACCTGCTCTTGAGACACCAGGTGTTGCTTGACAGCAGTCACACTGGCTCCAGTATCTCTAAGAGCCCCCACCCTCTTGCCATTTATGGTCACCCACTGCCCATACTTTTGAGTATTGGGGGGCAGCTGGGCCTCAGCGACCATCTCACGGTCTCCTAATGAGACTAGGGTCATCTGTACGGGATCCCCCGCCCCTTGGACGTCTATCTCCCTCCCCAAGGCTACACTATTCACCTGCTTGGGGGGTGGAGCGCCAGAGGGTGCTGGTTTACCATACAGGGGGCACTTGGGATCCACGGAAATGTGCCCCAGGTTGTTACACTTGTAACATCTGAGGGGCCCTCTTTGAACAGGGTTACCTGTCGGGGCCCCGGTCTGCTTCGGGGGTGGGGGTGGCTGAGAACCTTTCCCTTGGTTCCCTTGGGAATTACGTTGGGGCCCTTGGTAGAACTCCCTCTGTTTACCCTTGTCCCCCCCACTCTTCTGCTGGGGACCCTGAACACCCTTGGCGGGGCCTCCCACGGGACCCTTGTGGACCCTGGTGCTGATCCAGCGGTCCGCCTCCTCAGCAAGCTTCCTCGGGTTGGACAGCTTGCTATCGATCAGGTGTTGGCGTAGCTCAGGAAAACAATTATCCGACAAGTGCTCCCATGCGATTAAATCAAACAGCCCTTGGTAATCATCCACCTTGCTACCCTTCACCCAACCATCCAGCGCTCTGCAAAAAAAGGTCACATATTCTACATAAGTGGTACCAGGTTTCTTGGTGCAATCCCTAAATCTCTGTCTGTACAATTCAGGAGTCAACCCATACCTTGTCATAAGAGCCTCCTTCATGTGTGGATAGGATGTGTGGACATCAGAGGGGAGGTCTAGCAGTGTGTCCCACCCCTCACTCAGGAACCTTCCCCACAACCCCGCTCCCCAATCCTTCTCAGGGACCCGGTGGGAGGACATGGCTACTTCATAGGCCCTAAACCACTGCCCAATATCATCCTGCTTATAATATTCTTTGACTACATCTTTAGGAATGTGCACCCTTGACTCGGTTGAATTGCTGCCACCAGAGGGTGAGTTGTCTAAACTCCTGGCCTTGAGATCCAACTCCCTCATTTTTACCTCATGCTCCATGGCCAGTTTCTGCCTTTCTCTCTCCATTTGCAGTTTTGCCATCTCCACCTCGTGTGCTCGGGCGGCACTCCTGTCGGCCAACTCCTCTGGCGACAGGCCTCTGCTAGGCTCAAACACACCTTCGGGGGGTATCACCTCCCGGGCATTCTCTGGGAACTTTGATTCGTGCCAGGCTCTCAGTGCTGTCACGTACTGATCCTTGTTGCTTAGTCCACTTTGCTTGATTCTGTACTTGGAGAGATATCCCTTCAGGACATCATTTGTGCACTTCCTCAGTGCCTCGGGCTCCCAATCGATGTCATCTACTCCAGAGAATACAGAGGGCGCTCCGCCTCCGTTGACTGCGCTAGGCATGGTTTCTTAAGGTGGAGATTTTTCTTTAGCAACCACTGTCACTCAATCTGTGGCTGCGTTATAGGTCTGCTCTACGTGGTGATCAATAATTCACTGTATGTAAATCATAAATGCAAATTCGAAATCCCACCGCTGCCACCAATGTTAGAATGGGGAACCTCTGGTTGGCACAGGTAGGTACTTGTGACAAGCAGCGGTCCCTTCTTCTATTCAGGGCGAGGGAATTACCCCTTCAGAACAACCCCTGCTCACCCTATAGGTAGTGTGGCGCGAGCAGTCAGGGCTAAACTTCAGGGCGCTAGTCAGTTAAGCATTTATGATCACACCCAGTAAACCACACTGATCCCCCACAAACGGACACCAGGCGTAAGTTGTATCAAAAATACGGATGCTTTATATAAAAGATTCTTTGTTACGCAGGCATGTACAAGACCATCAATAACGGTTACGAAATGGAAGCCACAAGATGATAATTAGGCACTGTTCTTGTCTTTGGTAACTTATTCGATCACGAGCGCTTCACAGGGCTCGGTTGAGTCGGTCCAGTCACGATGATGCGCAGGGCACCCAGGGTACAGTGATACGGGGAAATCAGAACGTTGCGGACCCCGAGTCCGATAGAGAGTTCACTGTACCTGGGAATGTGCGATGTGCTTGGACGAGTCTTCAGGAGAGATGCAGGTTCTGCACCTCGTGGGTCTTCCGGATCAAGAATTCAGCGGGCGGCTTTCGGTAGACAGGTGCGGCCCAGGGCCTCCGACACGGACTGTGCGGGAGGTCACTGCGGAGGGCGGCACGGTCAGACTCAGGCTGGGAGGTGAAGCGGGGCGGCCGGATACGTTACGACGTACGGGCGGCCGTCCGAGGCTGGATTTCACTTCCCCACTAGAAATCCGGCGGGAGGGCGAAAGGGCACCAAGCGCGCTCCAGTAGCAGGCAGGTGACAGGGAAGCGGGACGGCCAGACTCGTGGGTCCAGAGCGACTCAGGTAGAGCGGGGCTCTCGGCGAGTGGAGGCGGCCAGGCTTCTGGGTGTCACGGCCCTAGGAGGGATGCGAAGGTGCGCAGGGCACTCCGGCGGGAGAAAGCACACGGCTCGAATTCTCAGACGAGCGGAGACACGGTGAACCCACTGGTCCTGGGGTTCAGTTCAGGGGGCAAGCTCTTCTTCCAAGCCCTTGGAGATAGTTGAAGAACAAAGTGCAAAAGTCTCTTTCAGTCTTTTTCCTCTCCTTCCTTAGCAAGGCACCTACTGCAGGCCAGTCCCTCAGGTCAGGGAAAGTTACTCCTCCTTCAGCTTCTTCCAGGTCCTTCTAGTCGGGCAGAGTTCCTTCGTGGTTCAATCTGGATCTGATTTCTTAGGAGCCAGGCTCCTACTTTTATACAGGGATTCTTTTGTTCTTTAGCGCCAGGGGGCCTGGGCCTGGCTCAGTCCAGTTTTGGAGCACTCTGTTGTGGTGACTTGGCTTGTTCCTTTCAGCAGCAGGGCAGAGACATCAGCCGCTCCACAGGGGGCGGCGCCGGCTTTGTGGTGGCAGAGCACAGGTCTATTCAAGAGTCAGGGTGCACTCCTCCCACCCATCCTGGGGTAATCTCCCTACCCACCACCTGGCAGCCAACCTGTCTCCTGGAATCCCCCAGCCCTGCTCCTGTACCGTTGCTAGGCAGAACACACACACACAGCAGAGGCAGACTGAGATGGTTAGGCACGCAAAGGCTAACTTTCTAAAAGTAGCATTTGCAAACCCAGGATATTAAAATAACCTTTACTAAAAGACGTATTTTATTATCCTGAGTTCAGGCATACTAAACATGACTTTCTACCATGCTCTCTGAGTCCACTGGGGTCACAGCGTGTAGCGATCCCAGCAGCCCATTCTGGCCTATGGAGAGCAGGTAGCCTTCAATAGTGAAAAACGACAATGGCTGTAATTCACTATTAAGACATGCCACACCATCAGGGCATGTCCTACCTTATACCTACAATGCACCCTGCGCTCAGGCCTACCAGAGGGGTGACTAACATGTAGTTAAGGGAAGGTTTAGGGACTGGTAAGTGGGGACACTTGCTCAGTCAGCGCGACGGTACCAGACCGCGCGCAGGGTCTGCAGTGGCAGACCCTAGACACATTTTACCCCGCTGCTTCGGTGGGTGGCACAACCAGTGCTGCAAGCCCACTAGCAGCATTTGGATATACAAGCCCTTGGCACCCCTGGTGCACTCTACTAGGGACTGATAGTAAACCAAATAAACCAAACGTGGAAGTCAATTCACATAATACATTTTACCATAGAGAGCACTTGCACTGTGGCACTGGATGGCAGTGGCACAGTGCCCTGAGCAGCTAACATCAACACAAAAACACATTGAGGCACAGACAAAAATGGAAGGGTGACCCACGCCAATGGTGCCAGGTCTAACATGTATCCACATCATGGACGCACCAATCTGTGATACCTGGAACCAGGGAGAACAGGTCAGGAAACTGCCCCAGCAGCTGGCGGCAGTCATCCTGTTGCTCAGGGGTCAGGGTGGGTGAGAGGTTAACTCCATCCACTGACCCGTCTCGCTCTGAGGCTACCAGGAGGTCAGGAAGAGGCTCAGACTCCTCCTCCGTCCCATCATCTGTGGCCAAGAGCATGCCCACTTCGGACCTCTCCAAGTGGGGCTTTAGTCGATTGACATGTAGGACCCTTAAGGGGTTCCTAGGAGACTGCAAATCCACCAAGTAGGTGACAGAGCTCTTGCGCTCCACAATCTCAAAGGGTCCTGTCCACTTGTCCTGGAGTGCACAGGGCTCCACAGGGGCCAGGACCCATACCTTTTGACCAGGTTGAAGCTCAACCAGAGTGGCATTCTGATCGTACCACCGCTTCATTTCCTCCTGGCTGGCTTCTAGATTTGCCTTAGCAAGTTGCCTGAAACGCCTAGTCTGGTTCCGAAAGGCCAGCATGTAACTATATACATTCTGGGGAGGTTTCCTGGGAGATTGCTCCCAGCCTTCCTTGACCAGACTAAGAGGTCCTCGTACTGGGTGGCCATACAGAAGCTCAAAGGGACTGAACCCTAGAGACTTCTGCGGCACCTCACGGTACGCGAAGGGAAGGCATTGTGAGAGGATGTCCCACATACGCCTCATGGGCTCCTCAAGGCCCATAATCATGCCCTTTAGGGTTCGGTTGAATCTCTCAACCAACCCGTTTCCTTGGGGATGGTAAGGGGTGGTGAACTTGTAGGTCACACCACACTCTTGCCAAAGGGATTTCATATATTTCGACATGAAATTGGTCCCCCTGTCAGATACCACCTCTAGAGGGAATCCTACTCGTGAGAAAATTCCCATCAGTGCTCGTCCCACCACGGGGGCCGTCACTGTCCTCAGAGGGATGGCTTCAGGGTACCGGGTGGCATGGTCCACCAAGACCAGGATAAACCTGTTGCCCATGGCTGTCTTGGGGTCCAGTGGCCCCACAATATCAATCCCCACTCTCTGGAATGGGGTACTGACCACAGGGAAAGGTTGGAGTGGAGCCCTCAGCTTCCTTCCACTCTTACCACTTGCCTGGCAAGTCTGGCATGTCCTGCAGTGAGTGTCAGAACTCCTCCGCATTTGAGGCCAATAAAAGTGGGTGACAAGCCTTTCGAAGGTCTTGTCCTGCCCCAAATGCCCTGCTAACGGAACGTCGTGAGCCAGCCCCAGTAGGAAGGCTCTGAACTTCTGGGGTACCACCAGCGCACGGGCTGACCCAGGTTCAGCAACCTTAGGCTTGGAGTACAGGTGGTCGTTCTCCCAGTAGATCAAGTGAGTACCGGACTGATCACCATTGGCCTGGGCTGCAGCCTGCTGTCGCATACCCACTAGAGAGGGGCACTCCATCTGCTCCCTGCAGAATTCCTCCCTGGTGGGGCCTCCTTCTTGCTGCCAATGGGTCAGCTCAGGCAGGTCGCCCAGTTCGGCTATCTGTTCCCCGGTGGGCTCCAGGGCATCCCCCTCAGTGTCTGCTACCTCCTGGGCTGTGGGAACTTCAGGAGCCGGATTCCCGTGCCTCCTGTGCCCTCTCCCTAAGGCCAGTTCCTGGGCCTCTCCCTCAGGCTCCAGGGTCCCTTCAACACCCCTACTGGCTGCCATCGACCGGGTGGTCACGCACGCCCAATCCGGTAAACCCACCATCCTCAGGCGAGTTGTCTTCTCAACCTTTTCCCAAGGGGAGCTCTCCAAATCGTTACCTAGGAGACAATCAACAGGCAAGGCCTCTCTCACAGCCACTTGCAGAGTACCAGAGACCCCCCCCCCCACTCAAAGGGAACCTGAGCCATTGGACACTGACTTTCTGTGTTGTCGGCGTTGACAACACGGCAGAATGCGTGTGGGACAACCTGCTCTTGAGACACCAGGTTTTGCTTGACAGCAGTCACACTGGCTCCTGTATCTCTAAGAGCCCCCACCCTTCGGCCATTTATGGTCACCCACTGGCCATACTTTTGAGTATTGGGGGGGCAGTTGGGCCTCAGCGGCCATCTCACTGTCTCCTAATGAGACTAGGGTCATCTGTACGGGATCCCCCGCCCCTTGGACATCTACCTCCCTCCCAAAGGCTACACTAGCCACCTGCTTGGGGGGGAGCACCAGAGGGTGCTGGTTTACCATACATGGGGCACTTGGGATCCATGGAATAGTGCCCCAGGTTGTTACACTTGTAACATCTGGGGGGCCCTCTTTGAACACGGTTACCTGTCGGGGCCCCGGTCTGCTTCGGGGGTGGGGGTGGCTGAGAACCTTTTCCTTGGTTCCCTTGGGAATTACTTTGGGGCCCTCTGTAGAACTCCCTCTGTTTACCCCTGTCCCCCCCACTCTTCTGCTGGGGACCCTGAACACCTTTGGCGGGGCCTCCCACGGGACCCTTGTGGACCCTGGTGCTGATCCAGCGGTCCGCCTCCTCAGCAAGCTTCCTAAGGTTAGTCAGCTTGCTATCGATCAGGTGCTGGCGTAGCTCAGGAAAACAATCATCAGACAAGTGCTCCCATGCAATTAAATCAAACAGCCCTTGGTAATCATTCACTTTGCTACCCTTCACCCAACCATCTAGCGCTCTGGAAAAAAAAGTCACATATTCTACATAAGTGGTACCAGGTTTCTTGGTGCAATCCCTAAACCTCTGCCTGTACAATTCAAGAGTTAACCCATACCTTGTCATCAGAGCTTCCTTCATGTGTGGATAGGATGTGTTGACATCAAAGGGGAGATCCAGCAGTGTGTCCTGCCCCTCACTCAGGAACCTTCCCAACAACCCCGCTCCCCAATCTTTCTCAGGGACCCGGTGGGAGGACATAGCTACTTCATAGACCCTGAACCATTGCCCAATATCATCCTGCTTATAATACTCTTTGACTACGTCTTTAGGAATGTGCACCCTTGACTCTGTTAAATTGCTGCCACCAGAGGGAGGGCGGTCTAAACTCTTGGCCTGGAGATCCAACTCCCTCATTTTTACCTCATGCTCCATGGCCAGCCTTTGTCTTTCCATTTCCATCTGTAGTTTTGCCATCTCTACTTCATGTGCTCGGGCAGCACTCCTGTCGGCCATCTCCTCTGGCGACAGGCCTCTGCTAGGCTCAGAAACACCTTCTGGGGGTATCACCTCCCGTGCACTCTCTGGGAACTTTGATTCGTGCCAGGCCCTCAGTGCCTTTATATACTGATCCTTGTTTGTTAATCCACTTTGTTTAATTCTGTACTTGGAGAGATATCCTTTCAAGACTTCATTTGTGCACTTCCTCAGTGCCTCCTGTTCCCAATCTATGTCATCAACTCCAGAGAATATAGAGGGCGCTTCGCTTCCACTGACTGAGCTAGGCATGGTTTTTTAAAGTGGAGATTCTTCAGCAAAACAACAATCAATACTGTGTGGCTGCGTTATCGGTCTGAACTCACTACGTGGCGTTCACACAATCACTGTACATGAATCACAAATGCAAATCCAAAACCCACCACTTCCACCAATGTTAGAAATGGGGGTCTCTAGTTGGCACAGGTATGCACTTGCGACAAGCAGGGACTCTCAATTCTAAGTCAGGATAAGGGGATCCCCCTTTCAAATAACCCCTGCTCACCCTTTAGGTAGTGTGGCGCAAGCAGTCAAGACTATTCTCAGGGCGTCATAGGTTAAGCATTTGTGAACACATACAGTAATACAATGACACACCACAAATGGACACCAGTCAAGGTTATATCAAAAATAGGTTTCTTTATATAATGCTTAGCACAAGACCAGAATAACGATTAAAATGACCACAGTATTATTTTAAAGTTCAATGTTCTTGCAAAAAGGCTTAGAATGCAAAAATAGGATTCTTTTACTCAATTCTGCTTCTTTTCAGGCTTTGTATGGTTCGTACCTGGGTGTACGACTCGTCCGCATTAAAAACAAAGAAAGTACGAGTCAAACAATCGGTGCGGACTCCGGGGTCCGGGACGTGCACACTGCGGTGCGAACAGAACAAAGTACCTTAAGTTCGTGGGGTCCGCGACGGACAGTGCGGGACAAGTTGATGAGTCCGGGTCGTAGTTCGGCAGCGTACTCGGTCTGGTCCGGTCGCGGTGTCGGGACGCGGCGTTGGTACGGGGTACGTGCGGATGATCCGGATCAGCTTGCAGAGTCCGTGGCGTCGGCGTTCGGGCCGTACCTTCGGTGCGGATCGGCGGCGATACGTCTCGGCGCCGTACAGCATATGGGGAGGATCAGCGTACTGCGGCTTCTCGGCTCTGAGCACAGCACGGTGCAGTACGTTGGCAGCGTACGGACCGTACCTGCGGGACAGCGAAGCTTGAGTCCGGCGTACAGGGTTCGGCAGCCAGGGATGTACGTCTCGAATCGGCGGGGAAGGTTAGGTGCAATGCAGCCGGGAGGGATACGGTGCGTACTAACGCTTTTGGTTCAGCGTAGACACACGGTGCCGGGCGGCAAAGACACGGCTTCGCGGCGGATGTAGTACGAGGCGTACTGGGGCCAAATCCAACGGGAAACAAGCAAGAATTGTCCAGGCAACTCAGTTTTTGACAGCAGATGAGTCCAATGGTCCTGGGACTCAGTTCAGGGGCAAGCTCTTCTTCCAAGCCCTTGGATATAGTTGAAAAACAAAGTACAAAGTCTCTTTCAGTCTTTTCCTCTCCTTTCTCAGCAAGGCACCAACTGCAGGCCAATCCCCAAGGTCAGGGAAAGTTACTCCTCCTTCAGCTTTTTCCAGGTCCTTCTAGTCAGGCAGAGTTCCTTCGTGGTTCAATCAGGATCTGATTTCTTAGGAGCAGGGCTCCTTCTTTTATAGCACAATTCTTTTGTTCTTTGTTGCCAGGGGGCCTGGGCCTGGCTCAGTCCAGTTTTGGAGCACTTTGTTGTGGTGACTCTGCTCTTTCCTTTCAGCAGCAGGGCAGAGACATCAGCCGCTCCACAGGGTGCGGAGCCGGCATTGTGGTGGCAGAGCACAAGTCTATTCAGAGTCAAAGGTGTACTCCTCCCACCCATCCTGGTGTAATCTCTTTACCCACCACCTGGCAGCCAGCCTGTCTCCTGGAATTCCCCAGCCCTGCTCCTTTACTGTTACTAGGCAGAGCACACACACACAGCAGAGGCTGACTGAAATGGCCAGGTCAGTAAATACTAACTTTCTAAAAGTAGTATTTACAAACACAGGATATTAAAATAAACTTTACTAAAAGAAGTATTTTATCATTCTGAGTTCAGGCATACTAAACTTGACTTTCTACCATGCTCTCTGAGTCCACTGGGATTACAGCGTGTAGTAATTCCAGCAGCCCATTCTGTCCTATGGAGAGCAGGAAGCCTTCAATAGTGAAAAACGAAAATGGCTGTAATTCACTATTAGGACATGCCACACCTCAGGGCATGTCCTACCTTATCCTTACAATGCACCCTGCCCTAGGGCCTACCATAGGGGTGACTAATATGAAGGTAAGGGAAGGTTTAGGGACTGGCAAGTGGGGACACTTGCCCAGTCAGCATGACAGTACCAGACTGCATGCAGGTTCTGCAATGGCAGACCTTATACACATTTTACCAGGCTGCTTCTGTGGGTGGCACAACCAGTGCTGCAAGCCCACTAGCAGCATTTGGATATACAAGCCCTTGGCACCCCTGGTGCACTCTACTAGGGACTGATAGTAAACCAAATAAGCCAAACATGGAAGTCAATTCACATAATACATTTTATTATAGGGAGCACTTGCACTGTGGCACTGGATGGCAGTGGCACAGTGCCCTGAGCAGCTACCACCAGCACAAAAATACATTGAGGCACAAACAATAATGAAGGGTGACCCCCGCCAATGGTGAGAGAGTCTAACAGGGGTGACTAATATGAAGGTAAGGGAAGGTTTAGGGACTGGCAAGTGGGGACACTTGCCCTGTCAGCATGACAGTACCTGACTGCATGCAGGTTCTGCAATGGCAGACCTTAGACACATTTTACCAGGCTGCTTCTGTGGGTGGCACAACCAGTGCTGCAAGCCCACTAGCAGCATTTGGATATACAAGCCCTTGGCACCCCTGGTGCACTCTACTAGGGACTGATAGTAAACCAAATAGCCAAACATGGAAGTCAATTCACATAATACATTTTCCCATAGGGAGCACTTGCCCTGTGGCACTGGATGGCAGTGGCACAGGGCCCTGAGCAGCTAACACCAGCACAAAAATACATTGAGGCACAGACAAAAATGGGAGGGTGACCCACGCCAATGATGCCAGGTCTAACATCCACCACCACATCCACCACCACCACATCCACCACCACCACATTTGCCACCACCACATCTACCACCACCACATCCACCACCACCACCACATCCACCACCATCACCAGGTCCATCACCCCCACATCCACCATGTTCACCACCACCACCACCAGGTCCACCACATTCACCACCAGAACATCCACCACCATATCCACCACCACCACCACATCATAAACCACCACATCCACCAGCACCACATCCACCTTCACCTTATCCTCCACCACGTCCTCCACCACCACCACATTCTCCACCACCACCACTTCCACCACCACATCCACCACCACGTCCACCACCACCATGTCCACCATCACCACATCCACCACCACCATGTCCACCACCATGTTCACCACCACCACCATGTCCACCACCTCCACCACATCCACTACTACCACATCCACCACCACCACATCCACCACCACCATGTCCACCACCACGCCCACTACCACCACCATGTCCACCACCTCCACCACATCCACTACTACCACATCCACCACCACCACGTCCACCACCACCACATCCTCCACAACCACGTCCTCCACCACCACCATATCAACCACCACGTCTACCACCACCACATCCACCACCACCACCATGTCCACCACCACATCCTTCACCACATCCACCAGCACCACGTCCACCACTACCATATCCACCACCATCACATCCACCACCACATCCACCACCACCTCCATGTCCACCACCACCACGTCCACCACCACCACGTCCATCACCATGTCCTCCACCACCTCCACAACCACCACATCCACCACCACGTCTACCACCACATCCACCACATCCTCCATCACCACAATGTCCTCCACCACATCCACCACCACCACCACCACGTCCATCACCATGTCCTCCACCACCTCCACAACCACCACATCCACCACGTCTACCACCACCACGTCATCCACCACCACCACATCTTCCACCATATCCACCACCACCACGTCCACCACCACAACAACCACAACCACGTCCTCCATCACCACCATGTCAACCATCACCCACATGTCCTCCACCACCACCATGTCAACCACTACCACATCCACCACCATGTCCACCACCACCATGTCCACCACCACCAGGTTCATGTCCATGACCACCATCACGTCCACCACGTCCACCACCACCACCATGTCCACCACCACATACACCACTACCACGTCCACCACCATCACATACACCACCACGTCTACCACCACCATGTCCACTACCACGTCCCCCTCCATCACCATATCCACCACCTCCACCACCACATCCACCACCATATTCATTACAACCACGTCCACCACCACGTCCTCCACCACCACCAAGTCCACAACCAGCACCACATACACCACCACTACCACATCCACCACCACCATGTCAACCACCACCACATCCACCACCACCACGTCCACCACCACCACATCCACCACCACCACGTCCACCACCACCACGTCCACCACCTCTACGTCTACCACAACCACGTCCCCTACTACCACATCCACCACCACATCCACCACCACCACAACATCCACCACCACCACCACATCCACCACCACCACGTCCACCACCACCATGTCCACCAACACGACATCTACCACCACCACGTCCACAACCACCACCATGTCCTCCATCATCACCACGTCATCCACCATGTCATCCAGCACCAACACGTCTACCACCACGTCCACCATGTCCACCACCATATCCCCCAGATCCACCACCACCACATCCACCACCACCACGTCCACCACCACCAGGTCCACCACCACCAGGTCCACGACCACCACATCCACCACATCCACCACTACCACATCCACCACATCCACCACATCCACCACTACCACATCCACCACCACCACTTCCTCCACCGCCTCCACAACCACCACCTCCACAATCACCACCCCGTCCACCGCCACCACGTCTACCGCCACCACATCCACCACCACCACATCCTCCATCACCACCACATCCTCCATCACCACCACCATCACATCATCCACCACCACCACATCCACCATGTCCACCACCATATCCACCACTACCACCACATCCACCACCACCATGTCCACCACCATCACCAGGTCCACCACCACCACATCCACCATGTCCACCTCCACCAGGTCCACCACATCCACCACCAAAACATCCACTACCACATCCACCACCACCACCACATCCTAAACCACCACATCCACCGCCACGTCCACCAGCACCACGTCCACCACCACGTCCACCTTCACCACATCCACCACCACATCCTCCACCACCAACAAGTCCACCACCATGTCCACCACATTCACCAGCACATCTACCATATCCACCACCAACACATCCACCACTACCACCACGTCCACCACCACCACCACGTCCACCACGACCACACATACCATCACGTCCACTACCACATCCACCACCAGTATGTCCACCACCACGACGTCTACTACACCACATCCACCACCACCACCACATCCACCACCATGTCCACCACCATGTCCATGATCACATCCAACACCACATCCATGTCCAGCATATCCTCCATCACATCCACCACCACATCCACCACCACCACCACATCCACCACCACATCCACCACGTCCACCATCACCACGTCCACCACCACCACGTCCACCACCACCACATCCACCACCACATCCACCACCATGTCGACCACTACCATGTCCATCACATCCACCACAACCACATAAACCACATCCACCATATCCACCACCACCACCACCACCACTTCCTCCACCACCTCCACAACCACCACCTCCACAATCACCACCCTGTCCACCACCACCATGTCTGCCACCACCATGTCCACCACCACCTCATCCTCCATTACCACCACCTCCTTCATCACCACCACCACCACATCCACCACGTCCACCACCACATCCACCACCACCACATCTGCCACCACCACATCTACCATCACCACATCCACCACCACGTCCACCACTAAATCCACCACCACCACCACCACATCCACCATGTCCACCACCACCACCAGGTCCACCACATCCACCACCACAACGTCCACCACCACATCCACCACACCTCCATATCCTAAACCACCACATCCACCACCACGTCCACCTTCACCTTATCCTCCACCACATCCGCCATCACCATCACGTCCACCACCATGTCCACCACATCCACCACCACATCCACCACCATGTCCACCATATCCACCACCACCACATTCACCACCACCACCACAATGTCCACCATATTCACCACCACCACATCCACCACCACCACGTCCACCACATACACCACACCCACCACATACACCACACCATGTCCTCCACCACATCCACCACCACATCCACCACATCCACCACCCCATCCACTACCACCACATACACTACCACCATATCCACCACCATCACATAAACCACCACATCCACTACCACGTCCACTACCACATCCACCACATCCATGACCATGTCCACCACCATGTCCATTACCACCACATCCACCATCACCACCTCCTCCACCACCAAGTCCACCACCACAACCACATCCACCACCACCACGTCCACCACCACCAGCTCCAACACCACCAGGTCCACCATATCCACCACCATCACATCCACCACCACATCCACCACCACCACCACATCCACCACCACCACCATGTCCACCACCACCATGTCCACCACCTCCACCACCATCACCACCTCCACCATCACATCAACCACCACATCCACCACCACGTCCTCCACCACCACCACATTCTCCACCGCCACCACATCCACCACCACCGCATCATCCACCACCACCATGTCCACTACCATGTCCACCACCACCACGTCCACAACCACCACCACCACATACACCAACACCACATCCACCACCATCACATAAACCACCACATCCACCACCACCATGTCCACTACCACGTCCACCACCACCACATCCACCACCACATCCACCACCTCCACCACATCCACCACATCCACTACCACCATGTCCTCCACCACCACCAAGTCCACCACCACAACCACATCCACCACCACCACCAGGTCCAACACCAGCAGGTCCAACACCACCAGGTCCACCATATCCACCACCATCACATCCACTAACACCACCACATCCACCACCACCACATCCACCACCAAGTCCACCACCACCACATCGACCACTTCCACCAACACATCCACCACCACCACGTCATCCATCACCACCACGCCCTCCACCACCACCATGTCTACCACCACCACATCCACCACCACCACCATGTCCACCACCACCATGTCCACCACCACCACATCCACCACGTCCACCACCACCACATCCACCACTACCACGTCCACCACTACCATGTCCACCACCATCACATCCACCACCACATCCACCACCATCACCACAACATCCACCACCACCACCACATCCACCACCACCACGTCCACCACATCCTCCACCACATCCACCACCATCATGTCCACCACCACCATGTTCACCACCACCACGTCCACCAACACAACATATACCATCACCATGTCGACAACCACCACGTCCAAAACCACCACGTCCTCCATCACCACCACGTCATCCACCATGTCATCCAGCACCACCACGTCCAGCACCACGTCCACCACGTCCTCCATGTCCACCACCATGTCCACCACATCCACCATCACCACGTCCACCAGCACCATGGCCACCACCACCACATCCACCACCACCAGGTCCACCACCACCAGGTCCACCACCACCACATCCAACACCACCACCAGGTCCACCACCACCACATCCAACACCACCACCAGGTCCACCACCACCACATCCACCACCACCACATCCACCACCACCACATCCACCACATTCACCACATTCACCACCACCACTTCCTCCACCACCTCCACAACCACCACCTCCACAACCACCACCTCCACAATCTCCACCACCATCCCGTCCACCACCAACATGTCTACCACCACCACGTCCACCACCACCACCTCCTCCATCACCACCACCACCACGTCATCCACCACCACCACATCCACCATGTCCACAACCACATCCACCACATCCACCACCACCACATCTACCACCACCACGTCTACCACCACCACATCCACCACCATGTCCACCACCACATCCACCACCACCACATCCACCACCACCACCATCACCAGGTCCACCACCACCACATCCACCAGGTCCACCACCACCACATCCACCATGTCCACCACCACCACCAGGTCCACCACATCTACCACCAGAACGTCCGCCAGCACATTCACCACCACCACCACATCCTAAACCACCTCTGCCACCTCCACCTCTGCCATCACCACCTCTGCCACCACCACGTCCCCCACCACCATGTCCACAACCACCATGTCCACCACCACCACGTCCACCACCACCACGTCCACCACCACCACATCCACCATGTCCTCCATCACTACCACATCCTCCATCACCACCACGTCCTCCATCAACACCATGCCCACCACCACCACGCCCACCACCACGCCCACCACCACATCGCCCACCACCACATCATCGACCACGGCCACCACCACATCAACCACATCCACCACCGCATCCACCACCTCCATGTCCAACACCACCACGTCCACCACCACCTCCACGAACATGTCCACCACCACATCTTCCACCACCACATCCTCCACCACCACCACATTGTCCACCACATCCACCACCACCACTACATTCACCACCACCATGTCCACCACATCCACCACTCCATGTCCACCACAAACTCATTCTACACCACCATGTCCACCACCACATCCACTACCACCATGTCCACCACCACCATGTCCACCACCACCACCATGTCCATCACTGCAACATTCACCACTGCCATGTCCTCCACCACCACGTCCACCACCACCACATCCACCACCACCACATCCTCCACCACCACATCCTCCACCACCATATCCACCATCACCACATCCACCACATCCACCATGTCCTCAACCATGTCCACAGCCATGTCCCCCACCACATCTATCACCATCACCACATCTACCACCACCACCAAATCCACCACATCTACCACCACCACGTCCAACACATTCACCACATCCACCACCACTGCCTCCACCACTTCCACAATCATCACCACCACGTCCACCACCATGTCCTCCATCACCACCACCACCAAATCATCCACCAACAGCACATCCACCACGTCCACAACCACATCCACCACATCCACCACCACCACATCTACCACCACCATGTCTACCACCACCACGTCCACCACCACATCCACAACCACTACCACATCCACCACCACCACATCCACCACCATCACCAGGTCCACCACCATCACCAGGTCCACCATGTCCACCACCACCACCAGTTCCACCACGTCGGCCACATCCACCACCAGAATGTCCACCACCACATCCACCACCACATCGTAACCCACCTCTGCCACCACCACCTCCACCATCACCACCTCTGCCACCACCACCACCACCACGTCCACCACCTCCATGTCCACCACCACCACGTCCCCCATCACCACCACGTCCACCACCACCATGCCCAACACCACATCATCCATCACATCCACCACCACATCAACCACATCCACCACTGCATCCAGCACCTCCACCACCACATACTCCACCACCACCAGAATGTCTGCCACATCCACCACCTCCACATTCACATCCACCACTCCATGTCCACCACCAACACATCCTACACCACCATGTCTACCACCACATCCACTACCACCATGTCCACCACCATGTCCACCACCACCACATCCACCACCACATCCACCACCACCATGTCCACCACTGCCATGTCCACCAGCGCCATGTCCTCCACCACCATGTCCACCACCACCATGTCCACCACCACCACATCCACCACCACCACATCCACCACCATGTCCACCATCACCACGTCCACCACATCCACCATGTCCTCAACCATGTCCACAGCCATGTCCCCCACCACGTCTACCACCACCACCACATCTACCACCACCACATCCACCATGTTCACTACCATGTCCACCGCCACATCCACCACCATGTCCACCACCACATCCACCACCACGTCCACCACCATGTCCACTACCACGTCCACCACGTCTACCCCCACCACTTCTACCCCCACCCCCACCACCACATCCTCCACCACCACATCCACCACCACCACATCCACCACCACCACGTCATCCACCACCACCACCACGTACACCACCACATCCACCACCACCATGTCCACCACATCCACCACCACATCCACCACGTCCACCATCCCCACATCCACCATCACAACATCCACCACCACCACATCCACCACCACATCCACCACCATGTCCACCACTTTCATGTCCACCACATCCACCACCACCACATCCACCACCACCACCACTTCCTCCACCACCTCCACAACCACCACCTCCACAATCACCACCCTGTCCACCACCACCACATCCTTCATTACCACCACCTCCTCCATCACCACCACCACCACATCCACCACGTCCACCACCACATCCACTACCACCACATCTGCCACCACCACATCTACCACTACCACATCTACCAGCACGTCCACCACTACATCCACCACCACATCCACCACCATCACCAGGTCCACCACCATCACATCCACCATGTCCACCACCACCACCAGGTCCACCACATCCACCACCAGAACATCCACCACCACATCCACCAGCACCACGTCCACCTTCACCTTATCCTCCACCACATCCTCCACCATCACGTCCACCACCATGTCCACCACATCCACCACCACATCCACCACCACGTCCACTACATCCACCACCACCACATCCACCACCACCACCACATTCACCACCACCACACATACCACCACGTCCACCACCATGTCCACTACCACGTCCACCACCACAACGATGTCTACTTCACCACATCCACCACCACCACCACCATGTCCATGATCACATCAACCACCACCACCTCCACCACCACCACGTCCATCACCACATCCACGGCCAGCATATTCTACATCACGTCCACCACCACGTCAACCACCACCACCACATCCACCACCACCACCTCATCCACCACATCCACCATCACCATGTCCACCATCACCACATCCACCATCACCACATCCACCACCACCACCATGTCCACCAACACCCAGTCCACCACCAGCATGTCTACCACCACATCCACCAACATCACCTAGTCCACCACCACCTCCACCACCACCATGTCCACCACTACCACATCCACCACCACCACATCTACCACCACCACATCAACCACCACCACATCCACCACCACCACATCCACGTCCACTACCACCACATGCACCACCACCATGTGCACCACCACCACATCCACCACATCCACCAACACGTCCACCACCACCACCAGGTCCACCACCACCACGTCCACCACCACCACCACTTCCACCACCACAACCATGTCCTAAATCACCTCCGCCACCACCACCTCCACATCCACCACCACGCCACCATGTCTACCACCACCACATCTATCACCACTATGTCCTCCATCACCACCACCACGTCCTCCACCACCACCACTTCATCCATATCCATCATGTCCACCACCACATTAACCACGTCCACCACTACATCCACCACCACCATGTCCACCACCACCATGTCCACCACCACCACGTCCTCCACCACCACCACGTCCTCCACCACCACCACATCCTCCACCACCACCACAATTTGTACATATAGGACATATACTAACTGTAACACAAATTAGCATGGTAGAGCACAACCAGTAACTACTGGCGCAATAATGACCTCAGCGTCATCACACTAGCATCAGGTATAAAACCTATCCTGCATCCATCACAGGGGCATAAACACATTATGCAATTTCTCATTGGTCTAACGCATTAAACCTAACCACCTAAGTATAACTACTCTAGGAGCGTATATCGCACAGGGAAGTACAATCTCCCTAACACCAACCTAAACAGGTACAACAACCTCCTAGGCAGATATGACCACATTTAGAGGTATAAAACACAGGGTGCGCAAAACATGCTATACGCAGTACATTTCCTAGCACCCAATCACATTAGCATGAATCACCACAACACCTCAATCACATTAGGGTCCAGGTCGCACCAGAACCTAAACGTTGCAGCTGCCCACTACTTGCTGGGCAGCTGGGGACAAGGCAGGGCCTAAACGCTGCAGCTCGCACTAAGTGCTGCACAGCTGGGGAAGGCAAATAGCGGCAGGGGGCTCTCATTAGCCCTTCAAAACAAACTGCGCCAATCCTTGGAGCCTTCTAGGCTCTAGAACAACCAGTGTGCCAAACATGGGAGCCATCTGGCTCTGGAAATCATGTCCCCTGGAGCGCACGGGCTCCTGAAACACCTATGCGCCATTAAAGAAGGACTGGCCCTGAGCACTGGGGCGCGCACTGGCGTTTTGAATGAACATGCCCCCGAGGCGTGGCAGCATGGGCACCACTGACCGGGGGGACCCCCACTGGGGCCCTTAACCAAAATATAACCCCCGTTGGAGCGGCCCTCTGCCATGTGGGGCCGCTCAGATACTGCCTACTAGACAGGTGGGTGCAGGGAAATGCCCCCACGGGGACTCTGTACCCTGACTGCAGCTTCCCCAGAGATCAGCCCTTACTCACCGGGCTCTCTGGCGCTGCTCAGGGTCTCCTCTCTCGGCAGGCAGGGCCGGCAGCACTTTTTATGCGGTGCGGGGCTTCCCTTACTCCTGGGAGCCCCGCGCTGCCATCTTCACCCGGGCGGCTCTTCTCTCAGCATACGCGGGGCTTCCCTCAGCTCACGGGAGCCCCGGTATGCATTCCTCATCTTCTGGACCGCCTTCTTGGATTAGGTGGGCGCAGCAGGGCTCTTACCGTTCGCGGGAGCCCTGCTTCACTCGCGCCGCATCCTGGCTGCCTCCTTTTCGCCCGGTGCCCCTCCTGGGACCCGGGTCTCCTCCATATTTAGGCCACCACCGCGGGGCTCTCATTCCAGCATGGGAGCCCCGCATCATCACGTCGCACCAGCCGCTTGTCCGCAGGCCCCGCCCACAACCAGGAGGGTCGCGATTCGCAGCGGCAGCGATCTCCTCAATGCGGGGTAGGCTCCCTCGAAATTCAAAATACCATGCGGGGTGGGCACCCGAGATTATGATCAATGAGCGGGGTGGGCTCCCGCCACCTAGAATAAGTAATAAGCGACCATGTGGGGTGGGCACCCACGAAATAACGATAAATGCGGGGTGGGCACCCGCGAGACAAGCATCACGGGGGAATCCCTCCAGTGGGGACTCCCTCCAACGAGGCGACCAGCATCGCGCTGCACAGCCCACGCTCCTCCTCAGCTGGGTAATTAACGGATAGCGCTTCCAGGCGCTAGATGAAGCCAAAGTCCTGGGGCAAGGAGAACAAAGCAAATCATCCCAAAAGTCCTGGAGGCACCAAGGGGGCAATGCAGGGCCCAGGGGCCAGCACACAAGGCCCTCCAGCAGGGAGGCAGCCCCCATGGCGGTCCCTCCTGGGCCCCACCAGCAGCAAGCCCCCCTCCTGTCAGGATCCAAAAGCAGTACATTTTGTAAGGGGACACAGCCCCTTTTTATACACATAATACCTTTGTCTCAAGGTGCAGGGGAGGGGCGAACCAGATGCAACTGGTTCTTGAGCACTTTGTTTTGCTCAGCCCCTCTCCCTATTCACAGGACAGGCCAGGGTCATCAGTCGCACCACAGGGGGCGGAGCCAGCATTGTGTGGGGAAAGCCCAGCCCTATTAAGGTCCTAGGTGTACTCCTCCCACCCATCTGGCTGCTGATCTCCCTATTCACCACTGGGTGACTCCTCCTGACTCTGGGGATTCCTTAGCCCGTCACATGACCTCAGCCAGCCAATCGCCAGACAAGGCACTAATTTCACACTGCACACAGAAGTGCCCACTTCTAGAAGTGGCACTTCCACACTAGATACATGCACGCCGCACACATCCTCGCGCAGCATTTTATCACACGAGTCCGTACATACCAAACTCGCACCTGCACTCCCCACACATCAGGAACTACCAGGGACACACACTTTCCCCATTCATTCCTATGGGAGGGCAGGTCATTCTCACCCAATGTAACCCAGAGCGCACGCACTTTCCACTGGGACACAGTGTGAAAGCGCCTAGAGGCCTAAAACCACTAGTACAACACAGGAAAAAGGCTAGGATACTGCAAAAAGTTCTAGGGGTGAACTTGCCAGAAGGGCCAAGTCCAACAGCGACCAACGTGGGGCAGCTTCAGTGGTACCGGCTCTGCCCGAAGGTCGTGAGGAACCTCGCAAGAAAATTCCGGAGGATTCGCGAGCCACGTTAAGCGACCCCTGTATGTCGAAAGTGGTCCGAAGGTCTTTTGCAGCGTGGTTACTCCTTCCTGACGGCTACTGACGACCGCTGCCCTGACTGCCGCCCTGCCTTGGCCCTTTCTTTGGTGATGTATGGTAAGGCGAGATGATAGACGGGCCTCTGTTGGCGTGAGAAGACGTCCTTAGTTAAGTATTTGGTGGGTCGCTCCCACAATTTTGTTTTCTTAGTTACTTTGATCTTCTGGTTTCTTAGATTCGACTATTGCAATAGCCGAAGCCGAGGGTAAGTGCATTTGTGCTGCGTAAACTGAGTTTTACCCCCTTGAAGTTTGTGAACAGTCAGGTGAAATCACGAGATGTCTGGTCTGACTAAGTTTGGAGAATTTTGTTGCTTAGGTTGTAATAGGGATTCCCGACTTGAGGACTCTTGTCCGATTCCTTCGGTTGGAACTCCCACATATGAGCTCTATTCGAAACATGGTATTGGCCCCATTGCCTTTAACGAGACATGGACCCGATACACGAAGAAAGATGGTGTTTTAAAATGGCCAGAAAATGGTAGTTTTGATCCTGATGTGTTAGACAATTTAGAAACAGTTCTATTCAAAAGAAAAGCCCGGCCGGCAATGTTTGACTCTTTGGCGTAAGAAAGCCAAACAGAAAGAAATTAAGCAAGCAAAACAAGATAGAAAAACACAGGGTATGACAATTATACAGGCTGCCCGACAATTCAAAGATGATGAAATTGATAATGCGACAGCATCGCATGGCGATAGATAAATGCTATCCGGTGTTGCCTGTTTCCCCTTCCGATAATAAGAAAGATTTAGAAGAAGATCCCCTAATGTCCCACTTATTGAGGTTGCCTCCGCCTTATGCACAAAGTGCCAATGCACCCCAATTGTTACAGCCTGTTCAGCCACCAGCGGTACCTCCGCCTGTTCCGGCTCTTCCGCATTTGCCTCCTCCAGTATTACCGCCTCTGCCAGTTTTACCATTAACTTCAACTTCTTTGCCCTCATCTCCTGATCTTAGATCTCCTTTGCCTTCTGCTCCTCCTACAATTATCGGTTCTCCTCCTGTCAGTTCTCCTAATACTTTGTCTCCAATTCTTATGTCCAATTCTCCGTCTGTACGTAAGCGTCTCACAGACACTGTCACTGGTATTTTATCTCCTTTCTTTGGAGCTTTAAATGTGTCTCCGGCTTTTGCTCGAAGACACAAGAAAGGTTGGACTCTCTCGCACGTAAATGGATCAAAAAGGGTCCTCAATACAGTGTGCCCGATATTATGTCTACTTTCTCACAATGGAATGCGCCTACGCAAAGATATGTTTTTAATACAATGTGCGATACACTCATTAAAGAATGGGAAGATGTGAATTTGAGTCCGATCCCACAAGATCTGTTAGATGTTCAGGTTGATTTTGATAAAGGACTTATTGTGGGTTCTAAGGTTGAGAAAGCTGTAAGGACACTTATCACTTATAGATCCTTATTGTTCTCCCAGGCTTTCCTTGATTCCGATCCGTCGGTTAGACCGACACTGAAAAATTATCCCATGAGAGAGGTTCCTCCAGTATGGAAGGAAGAGATTCCAGCAGCAGGTAACGTTCCACTTATTCCTGCTCATTTTCAATGTATATGGGTACATGTTGCATGGAAACGGTCTGAAGTTTTGGCCCTTAAACAGACTCTACCGGATCCTCGTAAGAACCCTGCAGGTTATTATAAAGAATTATCACAGACAGTTGATGCTTGCATCATGAACCTAGCTGATATCGATATGTTAATGGGAAATGTAGTCCCACAGACAATATGGGCTAAGATTCGTAAGGAAAATCATGCACAGGAATTAGGTGCTACTTGGAATGTTATAACTGCCACAGATAGAGATCAAGTGGGTGGTGCAAAGCCTGACGCTTTGATTTCGGAACTCCCTGGTAGGATCATTACATTAATGAAAACGATGATGCCTGCATTGAGAGTTAATTGGGATAAACTAGCAGCATGCAAACAAAACAAAGATGAACGTGTCTCTGATTTCGTTACTCGTTTCGAGGAGACATTTATTGATCACAGTGGTCAAGATATGGCTACAGAGGGTGGACAGCGATTATTTGTGGACAAATTCGTATTTAATTTGCTTCCCGAGCTGTCATACAAATTGAAAGATTCTGAAAGTTCATGGGCTGTTTCTTCTTCTGCCCAGATATTGGCTACTGCACAATATTATGAAAACAGGGATAAAGAAGAAAAAGAAAAACAAGAGAAAAAGACGAAAGAACTAAATACGAAGGATCTCTTGCAACAAGCTTATCCTCCTCGTTATGCTCAGCCTCAGTTACAGCAGCCTCCGCAGTTTCAGAAGTTGTATCAAAAACCTGAGCCATACATTCCACGACCTTTGTTAGGACCTAATCAATGTGCCTATTGTAGAGAGGAAGGTCATTTTAAGAATAGTTGTCCGGATTTATTGCAGCGCAATGGAGCATTATCTGCTCCACGAGGTCGTGCTGGCCTCCAGTCAGCAAACAGAGGTAGAGGTCGAGGTGTGTTGACTCAAGAACAGCGTGCCCTTCCTTCTCCCAATTCCATGAACTACTTTGACCAGCAAAATGTTAGGTCTACACAGTATTACAATGAAGATCATTATATTGAAAACGGAAATGAAAGTCTTCATGCCAACTAGGACAGCCATGGACAAAGTAAGGGAGTTGTGTCAGTTCCAGTAGATCAGAATGGACCTTATGTTAACGTCACTACAATGGGTGTTTTAGAGCCATTTCTTCTAGATACTGGGGCGATGAGAAGTTCAATCATTCATTCTAAACTCCCTGGGGCACCTTTGTCTGGCTTAACGAATGTTTCTGTAGGATTTTCTAGTGCCCCTGTTTGCAATCCAGTTTCTTGCCCTTTGCCTATTTCAATTGGCCCTTATGATTTGGAAGCTCCACTTCTTTTGACGAATGGTTGCGGTGAGAATCTGTTGGGTTTGGACCTATTGAAAAGAATGCATGCTACGATATATTGTTCTCCTTTTGGTGTACATCTTACTTTAGGACAAAAGTTGACTTCTCCGATTTATTTGTCCAAAGATCAGTTTCCACCTGAATTGCTTTCTCTTCCAGCAACGCTTTGGGCCACGGGTCCGAACGATGTGGGTTGTCTTGAGATTCCACCCTATGTTGTCACTCTCAAGCCCAATGTTGAATTACCGCGCATCCCGCAGTATAGAATTTCCACTGAAGGTGAAAAAGCGCTTTTGGAAATCATTCATGATTTGATTCAGAAGGGTGTGGTTGAGGAAACAAGAGGTAACGCATGCAATAGTCCTATTCTTCCTGTTCTTAAATGCACTGATCCTTCTCAGCCACCTGTATATCGTTTCGTAATTGATCTACGGGAGGTAAACAAAATTGTTGTACCACAATTTCCTGTTGTTCCAGATATCACTGCTTTGTTGACAATGATACCTTCCACAGCGACTTGGTTCTCTGTTATTGATCTAAAGAATGCCTTCTTTAGTATTCCCATTGCAGAAGAGAGTAGGGACATTTTTGGCTTCTCTCTTGGAGGCCGAAGCTTCCGGTTTAAGCGCGCACCTCAGGGCTATTGTGAAAGTCCCTCCATTTACAGTCAAGCTTTAAAATGTCATCTGGATACTTTTCATTTGCCGTCTGGTGCTGCTCTTATCCAATATATGGATGACCTGTTAGTCGCTGCTGATTCAGAAGATATTTGCAAAAATGTCACTGTTTCATTGTTACGCCATTTGTTTAATCTAAATCATAAGGTTTCACCTTCCAAATTACAATATGTCTGTCGAGAGGTTACCTACTTGGGTCATCTCCTATCAAAGGAGGGATGACGATTAACCCCAGAACGAATTCAGGCGATTATGCAAATGTCTGTGCCATCCACACAAAGGGAGGTATGTGCCTTTCTGGGTATTACTTCTTATTGTAGGCAGTGGATCCCTAACTTCTCTCTGATGGCCAAGCCTTTGTTGACACTCACTTTAAAAGATACGCCTCAGCCCCTTCCTTGGACTGATGAGTGCCAAAAGAATTTTACCGACTTACGTACTGCTCTGTGTTCTGCTCCTGTATTGGGTACTCCTGATTACAGTAAGCCTTTTACACTCTATGTTCATGAGAGAGAAGGTTGTGCGTTGTCAGTTTTAACACAGCAATTCGGAGACAAACAGCGGCCATGTGCCTATTTTTCGGCTACATTAGATCCTGTAGCTAAAGCATTGCCCAGTTGCCTCAAAGCGACAGCAGCAGCAGCAATTTCTATTCGACAGTCTGCTGGAGTGGTGTTGGATAACACTCTCATTGTCATGGTACCACATGCAGTGGATACTTTGTTAAACAGAACGAAAACGCAGCATCTTACGAGTGCTCGTCTAACTGGATATGAGCTGACACTTTTAGCTAGTCACATACACATCAAACGATGTAATACCCTAAATCCAGCTACTCTGTTGCCCCTTCCAGATGGGAAAAGTGTTGAGGAGCAACATGATTGTTTTCCATACTGAGGAAGAAACAAAAGGAAGAATTGACTTGAAAGATACGCCACTAGAGAATCCGGATGGAACTCTATGGGTAGACGGTTCTTGTTTTAAAATGCCAAATGGAGATACAGTTTCAGCCTATGCTGTAACCACTTTACATACAGTCGTGGAAACTGCACGTATCAGACACAATTGGCTCAAGCAGCAGAATTGATAGCTTTTACGAGAGCATGTGTGTTGTCAAAAGGAAAGAGAGTAAACGTGTACACCGACAGTCAGTATGCTTTTGGTGTAGTGTTTAATTTTGGACGTCTTTGGAAGGAACGAGGTTTCCTTACTTCACATGGCACCAAAATACAACATGGCCAATTAGTGACTGATCTTCTTGAGTCACTTGCCTTACCCACCCAAATAGCGATTGTGAAGTGTAGTGCACACAAAAAGATTACAGATGATGTTGGTCGAGGAAATGCATTTGCAGACGAAAAAGCGAAAAAGACAGCTAGAGATGCAACAAGTCGAATGTATGTGGCGGGTCCTGCGAATTGGGTTAGAGAGAGAGGAATGTATGAGGATACTGTGGAAAGTGTAAGAGCGATTCAGAAAGAGGCTTCAGAGAAAGAGTTGAGCAAGTGGAGAGAAAGTACAGGAATGTTGGATGAGATGGGTTGTTGGGTGGAATTATCTGAACACCAACGTTGGCTGTTACCAGATGCCTATGTACTTCCAGTGGTTAATATGGCGCATGGTCCAGCTCACTTAAGTGCAAAAGATATATGCAAACTTCTGGCTCCAGTGTGGCAAAATGAACAAATCCCAAAATGCGCAGACAATATAGTGAAACATTTTATTGTTTGTTTAATGTACAACCCGGGAAAGGGAACCCCAACTCCAGCAGGTCACTTTGCTCCTCCAACATATCCATTTGAGGTATTGCAAATCGATTATATTCATATGGAGCAATGCAACAACCTTAAATACGTTCTGGTGGTAGTATGCACCTTTTCAAGATGGATAGAAGCATACCCTTTAAAAGACAACACAGCCTTATCCACAGCTAAAGCTTTATTAAAAGAATTCTTCCCCAGGTTTGGTTTGCCGCACATTGTCTGGAGTGACAATGGGAGCGAATTTGTTGGCCAAGTCATGCAAAAAGTTTGTGCGGGTCTTGGTATCAAGCAAAAGTTAGATGCGGCAAATCATCCACAGTCAGCAGGTTTAGTAGAATGCTACAACGGAACCTTAAAATTAAAACTAGCAAAGGTTCAGGCTAGTACAGGATTCAATTGGCCCGATGCTTTACCATTGGCTCTTCTGTCCACCAGAACTGCAGTACACTCTCGTTTGGGACTTAGCCCATAAGAAGTGGTTTTTGGACGCCCGGCTAATGTATGGGGAGTCCCTCGCCCTAAGAAATACTCAGACTTGCCATATCCAATGTTGATTGACTACCTGCATGATCTTACGACTAAATTGCGTGTTCTCCATTAACAGGTTCAGAGTGCTTTGCCGGAGGCCTCCACAGACCCAGGTCATTCCATCCGACCAGGTGACTGGGTCTGCACCAAGAATTTCCAAAGGACGAGAAATTTGGAGCCCAGGTGGAGGGAGCCTCGGTTGGTACCATTGACCACAAGAACAGCAGTTAAAGTCGAAGGAAAGAAAAATTGGATTCACAGTGTGCATTGTAAGAAAGTGCCTTTGCCTCTACCTTTCGATCAGTGGGTTCGTAGAGGTGTTGGTGACTCAGAAAGTGAGAAGGTTCCACGATTCGTGCCCTTTAGTGATGCACACCTAAATGGGACACTGTCTGAGAAAGAGGACGACGACATTCTGCAGGAAGCAATAGCATCACATCGTCGCTTGGATACGACCAATCCACGAACATTGTTCCAAGATCAAACCACACCTGGAAAAGAACACTATAATTTGAGACCTAGACAAAAGAACTCTTAAGATTTCTCTCCCCTGTGTAGAATTCTATCCCGGTTGCAGGGTCATGGTAGGAGTCTTAATGGTGACCTGAGTAGTGGCAATAGGCCTGCAGGACTTGCAGTGTCATAGGACGGCAGATAATCATAATTGAGTGATCGAGGAAGATTGCGGTGAGCATCCATTAGAAAGATGGAAACTACACAAAGCAAAAGAGGGAGAAAGGATTAAATAAAGAAAGAATCCTGTAAATTATTGTACAGTCGTTTTAATATAACCTTATGTATTATTATATTATTGTGTATTGCTTTGGCGTTTATAGGTAGGATTATTTATGCTCTGCAGCAAAAAGTTGTCTCTCCTTCTTCGTCTTCGTCTTCTTCTACTGCCTCTCCACATCTCTTTCATACCCTTCCTCAACATGAACTCATTAGAAGAACTGAATATTATAACAATTCCTTTGTCCAGTTGTTACATCAACACCAGTTAGTGGTCAATACAACTGATTGTTGGGTGTGTGGACTTATGCCACATACCACAGAGAAAGGAATGCCATATTTAGTTCTCCCTTTTTCTTATGAGGGTTCTGCTTGGGCTTATTTTGTCATCTTCTCCAATGCCTATCAAAGCAAATTCAGACGATCCGTTAGTTCACGTGTTAGTGATCCGGATTTTAGTCATAGTTTGTTGATAAAGGGAATGGTAGCTATGGCTAAAATCATGGAAAATAGTAAGATCTCCATTGACGAAAGAAAGGCGTACACTAACTGGAACGTCACCCAATATCTCACTAGCCTTAGTGATAAAGTTAAGAAAGGAAAGTCTTCACCGATTTGGACTATACCACATCAGGGCAATCTCTGCTTACAGATAAATGGTCAGTCTGCTGACACTATACAAAGAAATAGCTGTTCTCACACATATGTTTATTCCTCTCAAAACTCGCCTCCTCTAGTGCCGTCTCAAGGCACATATTTCATTTGTTATAATTGAGCTTACACATGGTTACCACCGGTTTTCTCCGGTACTTGCTATATAGCTTTCCTTCTTCCCCCTACATACACCGCTTCCGCAAATAATCATCGAAACAGATACGACAGAGGGATTATTGATTCGAAAGATACAGCAGGACAAGAGGGAGGAGATTTCCTCAAAGGATTTCTTCCCTTCTGGGGTCCAATGGCTAACAGCAGAAATATAAGGCAACTGGTTCGTGTCGTAGAAACTACAATAGACATCACTGTAGGAGCCTTAAGTAATATCACGGCAGAACTACAGGCGGACCGTTTTATGACCTTACAAAATCGAGTTGCCTTAGATTTTGTCCTTGCAGATCGTGGTGGAGTGTGCAAATTGATCGGGTCAAGTTGCTGTATTTTCATACCAAATGACGCTCCAACAGTACACCAAGCTATCTCCAAGTTGCACATAATCTCTGAGTCGATTCACCAGGACGAAGGAGATTGGTCTTTTACGGAGTGGTTTTGGGGACTACTGTCCAAATGGGGTTGGAAAATATTGACGTTTCGTGGAGTAATTTTAGCCATCATATTCTCCTGTTGCATTTGTATGCACTGTGGTCCCGCCATCTGTGATCTTTGTGCTACTATGTGAATCCCTAAACCTAAACCACAAGTAACAGAAAACATAAGAATGATGTTACAGCAACAGCTCGATGACCTCATGGCTATCGACATTGACTCAGATTAACATGAGTCTATCTTGCCTGAGTTCTGGCAAAAGGAGTGTCTGAGGAACTTCGATTTCCGATCGCGATCGAATCGACCTGCCATTTTGTGCTCCGCAGCTATTTTGTGTTGCCATCACTCAGGCAGCACGGCGAACAAAGTCTATTCTGCTTTTTCTGCAGCTTCGTGTTAAAAACAGCCTTTCTGCCTCTATTTGCAAAGCTGGTGTTAGGACTGGCCGAGTACACTAACCCCTGTCTGGTTTTTCTAATCCCCGTCTCAACTATCTGTTGATTCACACTATTCTTTTCTGACTTTATCTTATCGTCTGGCCTTCACTGTCCTCTGCTAGCATTCTCTCGTTTCACAACTGTCCTCCAACACACACAAACGTATCTCGCCACCTGCAAGTTAGTTACGAATCCGCTAATGAATTAGTTTGAGGGAGGGGTGATGTTAGAATTGGGAATCTCTGGTTGGCACAGGTATGCACTTGTGACAAGCAGGGACTCTTACTTCTAAGTCAGAGTAAGGGGATCACCCTTTTAAATAACCCCTGCTCACCCTTTAGGTAGTGTGGCGCAAGCAGTCAAGACTATTCTCAGGGCGTCATAGGTTAAGCATTTGTGAACACATACAGTAATACAATGACACACCACAAATGGACACCAGGCAAGGTTATATCAAAAATAGGTTTCTTTATATAAGGCTTAGCACAAGACCAGAATAACGATTAGAAATGACCACAGTATTATTTTAAAGTTCAATGTTCTTGCAAAAAGGCTTAAAATACAAAAATAGGCTTCTTTTAGTCAATTCTGCTTCTTTTCAGGCTTTGTACGGTTCATACCTGGGTGTGCGACTCGTCCGCATTAAAAACAAGGAAAGTACGAGTCAAACAATCGGTGCGGACTCCGGGGTCCGTAACATGCACGCTGCGGTGCGAACAGAACAAAGTACCTTAAGTTCGTGGGGTCCGCGACGGACAGTGCGGGACAAGTTGATGGGTTCGGGTCGTAGTTCGGCAGCGTATTCAGATGCTGGTCGGGTCGCGGCGTCAGGACACGGCGTTGGTACGGGACCTTCAGGGATACGTGCGGATGGCCCGGATCAGCTTGCAGAGTCCGTGGCGTTCGGCGTTCGAGCCGTACCTTCGGTGCGGATAGGCTGCGACACTTCTCGGCGCCGTACAGCGTACGGGGAGGATCAGTGTACTGCGGATTCTCGGCTCTGAGTACGGCACGGTGCAGTATGTTAGCAGTGTACGGACCGTACCTGCGGGACGATGGAGCTTGGGTCCGGCGTACAGGGTTCGGCAGCCAGGTCTGTACGACTCGAATCGGTGGGGAAGGTTAGGTGCGATGCGGCCGGGAGGGATACGGTGCGTACTAACGCTCTTGGATCAGCGTAGACACACGGTGCCGGGCGGCAAAGACACGGCTTCGCGGCGGATGGAGTACGAGTTATACTGGGGCCAAATCCAGCGGGAAACAAGCACAAATCGTCCAGGCAACTCAATTTTGGAAGGCAGATGAGTCCAATGGTCCTGGGACTCAGTTCAGGGGGCAAGCTCTTCTTCCAAGCCCTTGGAGATTGTTGAAAAACGAAGTGCAAAGTCTCTTCCAGTCTTTTCCTCTCCTTTCTCAGCAAGGCACCAACTGCAGGCCAATCTCCCAGGTCAGGGAAAGTTACTCCTCCTTCAGCTTCTTCCAGGTCCTTCTAGTCAGGCAGAGTTCCTTCGTGGTTCAATCAGGATCTGATTTCTTAGGAGCAGGGCTCCTTCTTTTATAGCACAATTCTTTTGTTCTTTGTCGCCAGGGGGCCTGGGCCTGGCTCTGTCCAGTTTTGGAGCACTTTGCTGTGGTGACTCTGCTCTTTCCTTTCAGCAGCAGGGCAGAGACATCAGCCGCTCCACAGGGTGCGGAGCCGGCATTGTGGTGGCAGAGCACAGGTCTATTCAGAGTCAAAGGTGTACTCCTCCCACCCATCCTGGTGTAATCTCTCTACCCACCACCTGGCAGCCAGCCTGTCTCCTGGAATTCCCCAGCCCTGCTCCTTTACTGTTACTAGGCAGAACACACACACACAGCAGAGGCGGACTGAAATGGCCAGGTCAGTAAATACTAACTGTCTAAAAGTAGTATTTACAAACACAGGATATTAAAATAAACTTTACTAAAAGAAGTATTTTATCATTCTGAGTTCAGGCATACTAAACTTGACTTTCTACCATGCTCTCTGAGTCCACTGGGATTACAGCGTGTAGTAATTCCAGCAGCCCATTCTGGCCTATGGAGAGCAGGTAGCCTTCAATAGTGAAAAACGAAAATGGCTGTAATTCACTATTAGGACATGCCACACACCTCAGGGCATGTCCTACCTTATCCTTACAATGCACCCTGCCCTAGGGCCTACCATAGGGATGACTAATATGAAGGTAAGGGAAGGTTTAGGGACTGGCAAGTGGGGACACTTGCCCAGTCAGCATGACAGTACCAGACTGCATGCAGGTTCTGCAATGGCAGACCTTATACACATTTTACCAGGCTGCTTCTGTGGGTGGCACAACCAGTGCTGCAAGCCCACTAGCAGCATTTAGATATACAAGCCCTTGGCACCCCTGGTGCACTCTACTAGGGACTGATAGTAAACCAAATAGCCAAACATGGAAGTCAATTCACATAATACATTTTACCATAGGGAGAGCATATGCACCTTAGCACTGATCAGCAGTGGTAAGGTGCCCAGAGTCATAAAACAGCCAACACCAGGTCAGAAAAAATACAGGAGGAAGGCAAAAAGTTTAGGGATGACCCTGCAAAAAGGGCCAAGTCCAACAGGTGACAAACATAGTTGAAGGAAAGGTTTTCTTCGAGTCATCTGAAACTTTGTTTTCCAATCTCTCCTATTGGTTCTGTCCTGTTTTCCAACTTTCCTTATTGGCTCTTTCTTGTATGTTTTGGGTGTACATTTGGTTAATATATATGTTATCTATATGGTATAAAAGATTGTGCGCCACAGAGTGAAGTGGCAGTCTCCTGAGAACCTACCTTGTGTACTTCTGGGACAACTGTACTAGCTGCAGCTAATAAATCTGATCTTCTAACGCCGACAGAGTGTCCCGTGTCTCTGTGTAGCTGAGCAGGAGAATCCAGGAGATTAAGGCGTACCCAGCGCCGCCAGGCCCAAAACGTTCTGGTTCTTCACTACCACCACCACCACGTCTACCACCACCACATCCACCATGTTCACCACCATGTCCACCACCATGTCCACCACCATATCCAACACCACTTCCACTATCACGTCCACTACCATGTCTACCCCCAGCACGTCTACCCCCACCACTTCTACCCCCACCACCACATCCACCACTTCCACCACCTCTACCACCTCTACCACCACATCCACCACATACACCACATCCACCACCACCACCACGTCCACCACCACATCCACCACCACCACCACCACGTCCACCACATCCACCACCAGCACGTCCACCACCACATCCACCACCATGTCCACCACCACATCCTCTACCACCACCACATCCTCCACTACCACCACCACATCCAGCACCACCACATCCACCACCACAACATCCACCACAACCACGTCGACTACCACCATGTCTGCCACCACCATGTCTGCCACCACCATGTCTGCCACAACCATGCCCACCACCACCACATCCACCACCACCACATTCACCACCACCACGTCCACCACTACCACATCCACCACCACCACATCCACCACCATTTCTACCACCACCATGTTCACCATTACATCCACTACCACCACGTCCTCTACCACCACATCCACCACCACCACATCCACCACCATGTCCACCACATCCACCACCACCACATCCACCACCACCACGTCCACCACCACCACATCCACCACCACCACGTCCACAACCCACCACGTCCACAACCCACCACGTCCACCACCACCACATCCAACACCACATCCACCACCACGTTCACTACCACATACACCACCACATCCACTACCACATCCACCATCATGTCTACCACCACCACATCCACCACCACGTCCACCACCATGTCCATGATCACATCGTCCACCACCACTTCCACCACCACGTCCACTATATCCACCATCATCACATTCACCACCACATCTACCACTGCCACATCCACCACCACATCCACGTCTATCACCACCACGTCCACCACCACCACATCCACCACCACATCCACCAACACCCAGTCCACCTCACCATATCCACCACCACGTTCACCACCTCCACCACGTTCACCACCTCCACCACCACCACCACCACATCATCCACCACCAACATGCCATCTACCAACACCACATCATCTACCACCACCACCACATCCACCACCACCACCACATCCACCACAACCATGCCCACCACCACCAGGTCCACCACCACCAAGTCCACCCTATCCACCACCATCACATCCACCACCACATCCACCACCACATCCACCACCACATCCACCTCTACCACCACATCCACCTCCACCACCATTTCCACCACCACCACGTCCACCATGTCTACCACAATCACGTCCACCACCACCACATCTACCACCATGTCCACCACCATATCCTCTACCACCTCCACAACCACCACATCCACCACCACCACCACGTCCACCACCACATCTATCACCACCATGTCCACCATGTCCTCCATCACCACCATGTCATCCACCACCACCATGTCATCCATCACCACCACCACGTCCTCCATGTCCACTACCACGTCCTCTACCAGGTCCTCCACCACGTCCACCACCACCACTACATCCACCTCCACCACCACATCCACTACCATGTCCTCCACCACCACGTCCTCCACCACCATGTCCTCCACCACCACGTTCTCCACCACCACATCCACCACCACCACATCCACCACCACCACATCCACCACCACCTCCACCATGTCCACCACCAACATGTTCACCACCACCACCACGTCCATGACCACCATCATGTCCACCACATCCACCACCACCATATCCACCACCACATACACCACTACCACGTCCACCACCATCACATACACCACCACGTCTACCACCACTACCACATCTACCACCACCATGTCTACCACCTCCACCACCATATCCACCACATCCACCACCACATCCACCACCACATTAATTACCACCATGTCCTCCAACACCACCACATCCACCACCACCACCGCATCCACCACTACAAGGTCCAACACCTCCAGGTCCACCACGTCTACCATATTCACCACCATCACGTCCACCAGCACCACATCCACCACCACCTCCACCACCACCATGTCCATCACCATGTTCATCACCTCCACCACCACATCCACCACCACCATGTCCACCACCATTTTTATCACCTCCACCACCACATCCACCACCATCATGTCATCCACCACAACCACGTCCACCACCACCAAGTCCACCATATCCACCACCATAACATCCACCACCACATCCTCCACCACCACATCCACCACCACCACATCCACCACCACCACGCCCACCACTATAAACACGTCCTCCACCACCTCCCCAACCACCACCATATCCACCACCATGTCCACCACCGCCACGTCCTCCACCATGTCTACCACTACCACGTCGTCCATCACCACCACATCATCCAGCACCACCACCACCATGTAATCCATCATGTCCTCCACCACGTCATCCACCGCGTCATATACCACATCCACCACCACCACCAGGTTTACCACCACCACATCCACCACCACCACATCCACCACCACATCCACCACCACCACATCCTCCACCACCACCACATCCACCACCACCACATCCACTACCACCACCATTTCCACCACCACATACACCACCACCATGTCCACCACCACCACCACCTCCACCACCACCTCCACCACCTCCACCACCACCACCACATCCTCCACCACCATGTCCACATCCTCCACCATGTCCACCACCATCACCACGTCCACCACCACCACCATGTCCACCACCACCACGTCCACCATGTCCACCAACATGTTCACCACCAACATGTCCACCATGTCCACTACAACCACGTACACCACCACCAGGTCCACGTCGATGACCACCACATCACATCCATAACCACATCCACCACGTCCACCACCACAACCACCACCATCACCATGTCCACCACCACCATCATGTCTACCACCACCACGTCCACCACCACCACATCCACCACCAACATGTTGACCACCAACATGTCCATGTTAGACCTGGCACCATTGGCGTGGGTCACCCTTCCATTTTTGTCTGTGCCTCAATGTATTTTTGTGCTGGTGTTAGCTGCTCAGGGCCCTGTGACACTGCCATCCAGTGCCACAGTGCAAGTGCTCCCTATGGTAAAATGTATGATGTGAATTGACTTCCATGTTTGGCTTATTTGGTTTACTATCAGTCCCTAGTAGAGTGCACCAGAGGTGCCAAGGGCTTGTATATCCGAATGCTGCTAGCGGGCTTGCAGCACTGGTTGTGCCACCCACAGAAGCAGCCTGGTAAAATGTGTCTAAGGTCTGCCATTGCAGAACCTGCATGCAGTCTGGTACTGTCATGCTGACTGGGCAAGTGTACCCACTTGCCAGTCCCTAAACCTTCCCTTACCTTCATGTTAGTCACCCCTATGGTAGGCCCCAGGGCAGGGTCCATTGTAAGGATAAGGTAGGACATGCCCTGAGGTGTGTGGCATGTCCTAATAGTGAATTACAGCCATTTTCGTTTTTCACTATTGTAAGGCTACCTGCTCTCCATAGGCCAGAATGGGCTGCTAGATTATAACACTCTATAATCCTAGCAGGCTCATGAAGCATGGTAGAAATTCATGTTTAGTATGCCTGAACTCAGAATAATAAAATACATATTTTAGCAAAGGTTATTTTAATATCCTGGGTTTGCAAATGCTACTTTTAGAAAGTTAGCCTTTGCGTGCCTAACCATCTCAGTCCGCCTCTGGAGGGGAGGGCTATCTTCTTTGTGTGTAGCTTGAGTGACAGGGCTGGGAAGTTCCAGGAGAAAGGCTGGGGCTACCAGGTGGTGAATAGAGAGATTACACCAGGATGGGTGGGAGGAGTGCACCTTGACTCTGAATAGGGCAGTGCTCTGCCACCACAATGCTGGCTCCGCCCCCTGGGGAGCGTCTCATGTCTCTGCCCTGCCTGCTGAAAGAAGAAGCCAGAGTCCCAACAACAAAGTGCTCCACACTTAAAAGAACTGGACTGGGATTATGCAAAGGCCCCCCTGGCCTGTAAAGACAAAAGAAACTTGCTATAAATGTAGGAGCCCTGCTCCTAAGAAATCAGATCCTGATTGAACCACAAAGAAACTCTGCCAGACTAGAAGGACCTGGAAGAAGCTGAAGGAGGAGTAACTTTCCCTAACCTGGGGGATTGGCCTGCAGTGGTGCCTTGCTGAGAAAGGAGAGGAAAAGACTGGAAGAGACTTTGCACTTTGTTTCAACAATCTCCAAGGGCTTGGAAGAAGAGCTTGCCCCCTGAACTGAGTCCCAGGACCATTGGACTCAACTGCCTTCCAAAACTGAGTTGCCTGGACAATTTTTGCTTGTTTCCCGCTGGATTTGGCCCCAGTACGACTCGTACTCCATCTGCTGCGAATCCGTGTCTTTGCCGCCCGGCACCGTGTGTCTACGCTGATCCAAAAGCATTAGTACGCACCGTATCCCTCCCGGCCGCATCGCACCTAACCTTCCCCGCCGATTTGAGACGTACAACCCTGGCTGCCTAATCCAGTACGCCGGACCCAAGCTTCTCTGTCCCGCAGGTACGCTCCGTACGCTGCTAACGTACTGCACCGTGCTGTGCTCAGAGCCGAGACGCTGCCTCGCACTGATCCTCCCCGTACGCTGTACGGCACCGAGAAGTGTCGCCACCTATCCGCACCGAAGGTACGGCTCGAACGCCAAGGACTCTGCAAGCCGATCCGGGCCATCCGCACGTATCCCTGAAGGTCCCGTACCAACGCCGCGTCTCGATGCCGCGACCCGACCAGCATCTGAATACGCTGCCGAGCTACGACCCAGACCCATCGACTTGTCCCGCACTGTCCGTCGCGGACCCCACAAAACCAAGGTACTTTGTTCTGTTCGCACAGCAGCGTGCATGCCATGGACCCCGGAGTCCGCAATGATTGTTTGACGTGTACTTTCCTTGTTTTGAATGCCAACGAGTCGCACATCCAGGTACGAACCGAACAGAGCCTTAAAAGAAGCATAATTGACTAAAAGAAGCCTTTTTTTGTATTTTAAGCCTTTCTACAAGAACATTGAACTTTAAAATAATACTGTGGTCATTTTATTCGTTATTCTGGTCTTGTGCTAAGCCTTATATAAAGAGAACTATTTTTGATACAACCTTGACTGGTGTCCATTTGTGGTGTGTCATTGTATTACTGTATGTGTTCACAAATGCTTAACCTATGACGCCCTGAGAATAGTTTTGACTGCTTGCACCACACTACCTCAAGGGTGAGCAGGGGTTATTTGAAAGGGTGATCCCCTTACTCTGACTTAGAAGTAAGAGTCCCTGCTTGTCACAAGTGTATACCTGTGCGAACCAGAGATTCCCAATTCTAACAGTCCACCACCACCATGTCCACCACCACCAGGTCCATGTCCATGACCACCATCACATCCACCACGTCCACCACCACCACCATGTCCACCACCATACACACCACTACCACATCCACCACCATCACATACACCACCACGTCTACCATCACCACGTCCACTACCACGTCCACCTCCACAACCATATCTACCACCTCCCCCACACATCCATTACCACCACCACCACCACGTCCTCCACCACCACGTCCTCCACCACCACCAAGTCCACAACCACATCCACAACCACTACCACATCCACCACCTCCAGGTCCAACACCACCAGGTCCACCATATTCACCACCACATCAACCACCGCCACCACATCCTCCACCACCACCACTTCCACCACCACATCCACCACCACCACCACCACCACCACCACGTCCACCACCACCACGTCCACCACCACCACGTCCACCACATCCACCACCACCACATCCACCACCACCACATCCACCACAACCACGTCCACCACTACCACGTCCACCACTACCACGTCCACCACCATCATGTCTACCACCCCGTCCACCACCACATCCACCACCACTTCCTCCACCACACCCACCACCACCACATCCACCACCACCACATCCACCAACACCACATCCACCACCACCACGTCCACCACCACCACATCCACCACCACCAGGTCCACCACCACCAGGTATACCACCACCACGTCCACCACATCCACCACCACCACATCCACCCCATCTACCACCACCACTTCCTCCACCACCTCCACAACCACCACCTCCACAACCACCACCACCCCGTCCACCACCACCACGTCTACCACCACCATGTCCACCACCACCACCTCCTCCATCACCACCACCACCACATCATCCACCACCACCATGTCCACCACCACATCCACCACATCCACCACCACCACATCCACCACCACCACATCTACCACCACCACGTCTACCTCCACCACATCCACCACCACCACCACATCCACCACCACCATGTCCACCACCATCACCAGGTCCACCACCACCACATCCACCATGTCTACCACCACCACCAGGCCCACCACATCCACCACATCCACCACCAGAACGTCCACCACCACATCCACCACCACCACCATATCCTAAACCAACTCCAACACCACCACCTCCACCGCCACTACCTCCGCCGCCACCACCTCCGCTGCCACCACCTCTGCCGCCACCACCTCCGCCGCCACCTCCGCTGCCACCACCTCTGCCGCCACCACCTCCGCCGCTACCACCTCCGCCACTACCTCCACCACCACCACATCTACCACCACCACGTCTACCTCCACCACATCCACCACCACCACCACATCCACCACCACCATGTCCACCACCAACACGTCCACCACCACCACATCCTCCATCACCACCACATCCACCACTACCACGTCCACCACCACCACGTCCACCACCACCACATCCACCACCACCACATCCTCCATCACCACCACGTCCACCACCATCACATTCACCACCACGTCCACCACCACGACATCCACCACCACATCCATGTCTATCACCACCACTTCCACCACCACCACATCCTCCACCACCACCAAAATGTCCACCACATCCACCACCACCACATTCACCACCAACATGTCCACCACATCCACTACCACCATGTCCACCACCACCACATCCACCGCCACATCCTCCACCACCATGTCCACCACCACCACATCCACCACCACCACATTCACCACCACCACATCCACCACCACCACATCCACCACCACGTCCATCATCACCACGTCCACCATCACCACGTCCACCATCACCACGTCCACCACATCCACCATGTCCTCAACCATGTCCACCACCATGTCCACCATGTTCACCACCATGTCCACCACCACATCCACCACCACCACATCCACCATGTCCATGATCACATCATCCATCACCACATCCACCACCACGTCCACCATATCCGTCACCATCACATTCACCACCACGTCCACCACCACCACATCCACCACCACATCCACAACGTCTATCACCACCATGTCCACCACCACCACATCCACCCCACCATGTCCACCACCACGTTCACCACCTCCACCACATTCACCACCTCCACCACTACCTCCAGCACCACATCGCCCACCACCACGTCGTCCACCACCAACATGTTGTCTACCACCACCACGTCGTCCACCACCTCCACCACCACCACCACATCCACCTCCACATCCACCACCACATCCACCTCCATCACCACATCGACCCCCACATCCACCACCACCACCAAGTCCACCACCACGTCCACCACCATCACATCCACCACCACCACATCCACCACCATGTCCACCACCATATCCTCTATCACCTCCACAACCACCACGTCCACCACCACATCTACCACCACCACGTCCACCATGTCCTCCATCACCACCATGTCATCCACCACCACCATGTCATCCACCACCACGTCCTACACCATGTCCACTACCACGTCCTCCACCACGTCCTCCACCATGTCCTCCACCATGTCCTCCACCACATCCTCTACCACGTCCTCCACCACATCCACCACCAGAACATCCACCACCACATCCACCACCACCACCACATCCTAAACCACCTCCGCCACCACCACCTCCACCACCACCACCTCTGCCACCACCACCTCTGCCACCACCACATCCACCACCACGTCCACCACCACGTCCACCACCACCACGTCTACCACCAACATGTCCACCACCACCATGTCCACCACCACCACGTCCTCCATCACCACCACATCCTCCATCACCACCACGTCCACCACCTCCATGCCCACCACCACATCATCAACCACATCCACCACCACGTCCACCGTATCCACCACCATCACATTCACCACCACACCCACCACCACCACATCCACCACCACATCCACAATGTCTATCACCACCACGTCCACCACCATCTCATCCACCACCACATCCATCGCCATATCCAACAACACCCAGTCCACCCCACCATGTCCACCACCACATTCACCAGCTCCATCACGTTCACCACCTCCACCACGTTCACCACCTCCACCTCTACCTCCACCACCACATCGTCCACCACCAGATCGTCCACCACCAACATGTCGTCTACCACCACCACGTCGTCCACCACCTCCACCACCACCACTACATCTACCACCACATCCACCTCTATCACCACATCCACCACCACCACCACGTCCACCACCACATCCACCACCATCACATCAACCACCACCACATCCACCACCATGTCCACCACAATATCCTCTACCACCTCCACAACCACCACATCCACCACCACCACCACGTCCACCACCACATCTACCACCACCACGTCATCCACCACCACCATGTCATCCACCACCACCACCACGTCCTCCACCATGTCCACTACTACGTCCTCCACCACATCCTCCACCACATCCTCCACCACATCCACCACCAGAACATCCACCACCTCCGCCACCACCACCTCTGCCACCACCACCTCTGCCACCACCACCACGTCCACCACCACCATGTCCACCACCACCATGTCCACCACCACCATGTCCACCAACTCCACATCCTCCATCACCACCACGTCTTCCATCACCACCACGTCCACCACCACCATGCCCACCACCACATCATCAACCACATCTACCACCACATCCACCATATCCACTACCATCACATTCACCACCATGTCCACCACCACCACATCCACCACCACATCCATGTCTATCACCACCACATCCACCACCACCATATCCACCACCACCACCACATCCACCAACACCCAGTCCGCCCCACGATATCCACCACCACCATGTCCACCACCACATTCACCACCTCCACCACGTTCACCATGTCCACCACCACATGCACCACTACCTCCACCACCACATCATCCACCACCACCACCACCACATCGTCCACCACCACCACCACGTTGTCCACCACCAACATGTCGTCTACCACCACCACAACGTCCACCACCTCCACCACCACCACCACATCCACCACCACATCCACCACCACATCCACCACCACATTCACTTCTACCACCACATCCACCACCACGTCTACCACCACCACCACGTCCACCACCATAACCACGTACTCCACCACCCCCACAACCACCACCACGTCCACCACCACCATGTCCACCACCACCACTTCCACCATGACCACGTCCTCCATCACCACCACATCCTCCATCACCACCACATCCTCCATCACCACCACGTCCTCCATCACCACCAACATCATCCAGCACCACCACATCATCCAGCACCACCACATAATCCACCACGTCATCCACCATGTCATCCACCATGTCATCCACCATGTCATCAACCACGTCATCCACCACCACATCATCCACCACCAGATCATCCACCACCATGTCGTCTACCACCACCACGTCGTCCACCACCTCCACCACCACCACTACATCCACCACCACATCCACCTCTATCACCACATCCACCACAACCACCACGTCCACCACCACATCCACCACCATCACATCAACCACCACCACATCCACCACCATGTCCACCACAATATCCTCTACCACCCCCACAACCACCATATCCACCACCACCACCACGTCCACCACCACATCTACCACCACCACGTCCACCATGTCCTCCATCACCACCACGTCATCCACCACCACCATGTCATCCACCACCACCACGTCATCCACCACCACCATGTCATCCACCACCACCACCACGTCCTCCACCATGTCCACTACTACGTCCTCCACCACATCCTCCACCACATCCTCCACCACATCCACCACCAGAACATCCACCACCTCTGCCACCACCACCTCTGCCACCACCACCTCTGCCACCACCACCTCTGCCACCACCACCACGTCCACCACCACCATGTCCACCAACACCACATCCTCCATCACCACCACGTCTTCCATCACCACCACGTCCACCACCACCATGCCCACCACCACATCATCAACCACATCTACCACCACATCCACCATATCCACTACCATCACATTCACCACCATGTCCACCACCACCACATCCACCACCACATCCATGTCTATCACCACCACATCCACCACCACCATATCCACCACCACCACCACATCCACCAACACCCAGTCCGCCCCACGATATCCACCACCACCATGTCCACCACCACATTCACCACCTCCACCACGTTCACCATGTCCACCACCACATGCACCACTACCTCCACCACCACATCATCCACCACCACCACCACCACATCGTCCACCACCACCACCACGTTGTCCACCACCAACATGTCGTCTACCACCACCACAACGTCCACCACCTCCACCACCACCACCACATCCACCACCACATTCACTTCTACCACCACATCCACCACCACGTCTACCACCACGTCTACCACCACCACATCCACCACCACCACGTCCACCACCATAACCACGTACTCCACCACCCCCACAACCACCACCACGTCCACCACCACCATGTCCACCACCACCACTTCCACCATGACCACGTCCTCCATCACCACCACATCCTCCATCACCACCACATCCTCCATCACCACCACGTCCTCCATCACCACCACATCATCCAGCACCACCACATCATCCAGCACCACCACATAATCCACCACGTTATCCACCATGTCATCCATCATGTCATCCACCATGTCATCAACCACGTCATCCACCACCACCACGTCCACCACGTCCACCACCACCACATCCACCACCACCACCAGGTCTACCACCACCACATCCATCACAACCACGTCCACCACCACATCCAACACCACGTCCTCCACCTCCACCACATCCACCAACACCACCACCATGTCCACCATGTCTACCACCACATACACCACCAACATGTCCACCATCACCACGTCCACCACCACCTCCACCACCACCACCTCCACCTCCACCACCACATCCACCACCACCCCGTCCTCCACCACCACCACATCCTCCACCACCATGTCCACATCCTCCACCATGTCCACCACCATGTCCACCACCATCACCACATCAACCACTACCATGTCCACCACCACTACGTCCACCATGTCCACCAACATGTTCACCCCCAACCTGTCCACTATGTCCACCACCACCACGTACACAACCACCAGGTCCACAACCACCACCACCACCATCACATTCATCACCACATCCACCTCATCCACCACCACCACCACAACAACCACCACCACCATGTCCACCACCACCACCATCACATACACCACCACGTCCACCACCATCACATCCACACTACCATATCCACCACTGTGTCCACCACCATATCCTCTACAACCATCACATACACCACCACGTCCACCACCACTACCATGTCTATCACCACATCTACCACCACCACGTCTACCGTGTCCTCCATCACCACCACGTCATCCACCACCACCACGTCATCCACTATCACCATGTCATCCACCACCACCACCATGTCCTCCATGTCCACCACCACGTCCTCCACCATGTCCTCCACCACATCCACCACCAGAACATCCACCACCACATCCATCCCCACCACCACATCCTAAACCACCTCCACCACCATCACCTCTGCCACCACCACCTCTGCCACCACCACCTCTGCCACCACCATGTCCACCACCACCACTTCCACCACCACCATGTCCACCACCACCACGTCCTCCATCACCACCACGTCCACGCCCACCACCACATCATCAACCACATCCACCACCACGTCTACCATATCCACCACCATCACATTCACAACCACGTCCACCACCACCACATCCACCACCACATCCATGTCTATCACCACCACATCCACCACCACCACATCCACCACCACCACCACATCTACCACCACATCCACCAACACCCAGTCCACCCCACCATATCCACCACCACCTTGTCCACCACCACATTCACCACCTCCACCATGTTCACCACCTCCACCACCACCACCACATCTACCACTACCTCCACCACCACATCGTCCACCACCACCACCACCACGTCGTCCACCACCAACATGTCATCTGCCACCACCACGTCGTCCACCACCTCCGCCACCACCACCACATCCATAACCACCACCACGTCCACCACCACGTCCACCACATCATGTCTCCCACCCCCATATCCACCACCATGTCCACCACCATATCCTCTACCACCTCCACAACCACCATGTCCAACACCACCACCACGTCCACCACCACGTCATCCGCCACCACCATGTCATCCACCACCACCACGTCCTCCACCATGTCCACTACCACGTCTTCCACCACGTCCTCCACCACATCCATCACCACCACGTCCACCACCACGTCCACCTCCACCACCACATCCACCACCACCACATGCACTACCACGTCCTCCACCACCACCACCACATCCTCCACCACCACATCCAGCACTACCACATCATCCACCATGTCCACCACCAACATGTTCACCACCAGGTCCACCACCACCATCACGTCCACCATGTCCACCACTACCATGTCCACCACCACATACACCACTACCACATCTACCACCATCACATACACCACCACGTCTACCACCACTATGTCCACTACCACGTCCATGACCACCACTGCCATGTCTATCACCTCCACCACCATATCCACCACATCCACCACGACATCCACCACCACATCCAACAACACCCAGTCCACCCCACCATGTCCACCACCACGTTCACCACCACAAAACATCCACCACTAAATGGTCCAACACCACCAGGTCCACCACATCCACCATATTCACCACCATCACGTCCACAAGCACCACATACACCACCACATCCACCACCACCATGTCCACCACCATGTTCATCACATCCACCACCACCATGTCCACCACCATGTTCATCACCTCCACCACCACATCCACCACCACCATGTCGTCCACCACCACCACATCCACCACCATCATGTCCACCACCACCAGGTCCACCACCACCAAGTACACCATATCCACCACCATAATGTCCACCACCACATCCACCACCACATCCACCACCACCACGTCCACCACCATAACCACGTCCACCACCATAACCACGTCCACCATCATAACCACATCCTCCACCACCTCCACAACCACCACCACATCCACCACCACCATGTCCACCACCACCACGTCCACCACCACATCCTCCATCACCACCACATCATCCAGCACCACCACGTCATCCACCACCACCACGCAATCCACCACGTCATCAACCATGTCATCCACCACATCCACCACCACCACGTCCACCACCACCACGTCCACCACCACCACCACGTCCACCACCACCACGAGGTCTACCACCACCACATCCACCACCACCACATCCACCACCACATCCAACACCACGTCCTCCACCACCACCACATCCACCACCACCACCACATCCACCACCACCACCATGTCCACCACCACATACACCACCAACATGTCCACCACCACCACGTCCACCACCACCACCTCCACCACCACATCCACATCCACCACCACCACCACGTCCTCTACCACCACCACATCCTCCACCACCATGTCCACATCCTCCACCATGTCCACCACCATGTCCACTACCATCACCACATCAACCACCACCATGTCCACCACCACCATGTCCACCATGTCCACCAACATGTTCACCACCAACTTGTCCACCATGTCCACCACCACCACGTACACCACCACCAGGTCCATGACCATCACCACCACCATCACATTCATCACCATATCCACCACATCCACCACCACCACCACAACCACCACCACAACCACCACCACCACCATGTCCACCACCACCACCATCACATACACCACCACATCCACCACCATCACATCCACCACCATCACATCCACCACCACCACATCCACCACCGTGTCCACCACCATATCCTCTACCACCTCCACAACCACCCTGACCACCACCACCACCACGTCCACCACCACATCTTCCACCACCACGTCCACCATGTCCTCCATCACCACCACGTCATCCACCACCACCACGTCATCCACCACCACCATGTCATCCACCACCACCATCACGTCCTCCACCATGTCCACTACCACGTCCTCCACCACGTCCTCCACCACATCCACCACCAGAACATCCACCACCACATCCACTACCACCACCACATCCTCAACCACCTCTGCCACCACCACCTCCACCACCACCTCCTCTGCCACCACAATGTCCACCACCACCACCATGTCCACCACCACCTTGTCCACCACCACCATGTCCACCACCACCATGTCCACCACCACCATGTCCTCCATCACCACCACGTCCTCCACCACCACCACGTCCTCCATCACCACCACGTCCTCCTTCACCACCACGCCCACCACCACATCAACCAAATCCACCACCGCGTCCACCATATCCACCACCATCACATTCACCACCACGTCCACCACCACCACATCCACCACCACATCCATGTCTATCACCACCACATCCACCACCACCACCACATCCACCACCACATCCACATCCACCACCACATTCACCAACACCCAGTCTACCCCACCATATCCACCACCACCATGTCCACCACCATGTTCACCACCTCCACCACATTCACCACCTCTACCACCACCACCACATCCTCCACTACCTCCACCACCACCACCACCACGTCGTCCACCACCAACATGTCGTCTACCACCACCACGTCGTCCACCACCATGTTCACCACCTCCACCACATTCACCACCTCTACCACCACCACCACATCCACCACCACCACCACATCCACCACCACATCCACCAACTCCCAGTCCACCCCACCATATCTACCACCACCATGTCCACCACCACATTCACCACCTCCACCATGTTCACCACCTCCACCACCACATCTACCTCTACCTCCATCATCACATTGTCCACCACCACCACGTCGTCCACCACCAACATGTCATCTACCACCACCACGTCGTCCACCACCTCCGCCACCACCACCACATCCACCACCACATCCACAACCACCACCACATCCACCACCACGTCCACCACATCATGTCTCCCACCCCCATATCCACCACCATGTCCACCACCATATCATCTACCACCTCCACAACCACCACGTCCACCACCACCACCACGTCCACCACCACGTCATCCACCACCACCATGTCATCCACCACCACCATGTCCTCCACCATGTCCACTACCACGTCTTCCACCACGTCCTCCACCACATCCATCACCACCACGTCCACCACCACGTCCACCTCCACCACCACATCCACCACCACCACATGCACTACCATGTCCTCCACCACCACCACGTCCTCCACCACCACCACCACATCCAGCACTACCACATCATCCACCATGTTCACCACCAACATGTTCACCACCAGGTCCACCACCACCATAACGTCCACCACGTCCACCACTACCATGTCCACCACCACATACACCACTACCACATCTACCACCATCACATACACCACCACGTCTATCACCACTATGTCCACTACCACGTCCACGACCACCACTGCCATGTCTATCACCTCCACCACCATATCCACCACATCCACCATGACATCCACCACCACATCCAACAACACCCAGTCCACCCCACCATGTCCACCACCACGTTCACCACCACAAAACATCCACCACTAAACGGTCCAACACCACCAGGTCCACCACATCCACCATATTCACCACCATCACGTCCACAAGCACCACATCCACCACCACATCCACCACCACATCCACTTCCACCACCACATCCACAACCACCACCACGTCCACCACCATCATGTCTACCACCCCCACATCCACCACCATGTCCACCACCATATCCTCTACCACCTCCACAAACACCACGTCCACCACCACCACCATGTCCTCCATGTCCACCACCACGTCCTCCACCACGTCCTCCACCACATCCACCACCAGAACATCCACCACCACATCCACCCCCACCACCACATCCTAAACCACCTCCGCCACCATCACCTCTGCCACCACCACCTCTGCCACCACCACCTCTGCCACCACCATGTCCACCACCACCACGTCCACCACCACCACGTCCTCCATCACCACCATGTCCTCCACCACCACCACGCCCACCACCACATCATCAACCACATCCACCACCACGTCCACCATATCCACCAGCATCACATTCACAACCACGTCCACCACCACCACATCCATGTCTATCACCACCACATCCACCACCACCACATCCACCACCACCACCACATCCACCACCACATCCACCAACTCCCAGTCCACCCCACCATATCTACCACCACCATGTCCACCACCACATTCACCACCTCCACCATGTTCACCACCTCCACCACCACATCTACCTCTACCTCCATCACCACATTGTCCACCACCACCACGTCGTCCACCACCAACATGTCATCTACCACCACCACGTCGTCCACCACCTCCGCCACCACCACCACATCCACCACCACATCCACAACCACCACCACATCCACCACCACGTCCACCACATCATGTCTCCCACCCCCATATCCACCACCATGTCCACCACCATATCATCTACCACCTCCACAACCACCACGTCCACCACCACCACCACGTCCACCACCATGTCATCCACCACCACCATGTCATCCACCACCACCATGTCCTCCACCATGTCCACTACCACGTCTTCCACCACGTCCTCCACCACATCCATCACCACCACGTCCACCACCACGTCCACCTCCACCACCACATCCACCACCACCACATGCACTACCATGTCCTCCACCACCACCACGTCCTCCACCACCACCACCACATCCAGCACTACCACATCATCCACCATGTTCACCACCAACATGTTCACCACCAGGTCCACCACCACCATAACGTCCACCACGTCCACCACTACCATGTCCACCACCACATACACCACTACCACATCTACCACCATCACATACACCACCACGTCTATCACCACTATGTCCACTACCACGTCCACGACCACCACTGCCATGTCTATCACCTCCACCACCATATCCACCACATCCACCATGACATCCACCACCACATCCAACAACACCCAGTCCACCCCACCATGTCCACCACCACGTTCACCACCACAAAACATCCACCACTAAACGGTCCAACACCACCAGGTCCACCACATCCACCATATTCACCACCATCACGTCCACAAGCACCACATCCACCACCACATCCACCACCACCATGTCCACCACCATGTTCATCACCTCCACCACCACATCCACCACTACCTCCACCACCACATCCACCACCACCATGTTGTCCACCACCACCACATCCACCACCATCACGTCCACCACCACCAGGTCCACCACCACCAAGTACACCATATCCACCACCATAATGTCCACCACCACATCCACCACCACATCCAGCACCACCACATCCACCACCATAACCACGTCCACCACCATAACCACGTCCTCCACCACCTCCACAACCACCACCACATCCACCACCACCATGTCCACCACCACCACATCCACCACCACGTCCTCCATCACCACCACATCCTCCATCACCACCACGTCCTCCATCACCACCACATCATCCAGCACCACCACGTCATCCACCACCACCACGTAATCCACCACGTCATTCACCATGTCATCCACCACATCATCCACCACGTCATCCACCACGTCATCAACCACGTCATCCACCACCACATCCACTTCTACCACCACATCCACAACCACCACCACGTCCACCACCATCATGTCTACCACCCCCACATCCACCACCATGTCCACCCCTATATCTTCTACCATCTCCACAAACACCACGTCCACCACCACCACCATATCCTCCACCATGTCCACTAACACGTCTTCCACCACGTCCTCCACCACGTCCATCACCACCATGTCCACCACCACATCCACCTCCACCACCACATCCACCACCACCACATCCACCACAACATCCACCATGTCCACCACCAACATGCTCAACACCACCACCATGTCCACCACCACCATCACGTCCACCATGTCCACCACCACCATGTCCACCACCACATATACAACTACCACATCTACCACCATCACATACACCACCACGTCTACCACCACTATGTCCACTACCACGTCCACGTCCACCACCACCACATCTATATCCTCCACCACCATATTCACCACATCCACCACCACATCCACCACCACATCCAACAACACCCAGTCCACCCCACTATGTCCACCACCACGTTCACCACCACCACAACATCCACCACTACACGGTCCAACACCACCAGGTCCACCATGTCCACCATATTCACCACCATCATGTCCACCAGCACCACATCCATCACCACCACCATGTCCACCACCATGGTCATCACATCCACCACCACCATGCCCACCACCATATTCATCACCTCCACCACCACATCCACCACTACCTCCACCACCACATCCACCACCACCATGTCGTCCACCACCACCACATCCACCACCATCACGTCCACCACCACCAAGTACACCATATCCACCACCATAATGTCCACCACCACATCCACGACCACATCCACCACCACCACGTCCACCACCAACAAGTTCACCACCACCACATCCACCATCACCACGTCCACCACCATAACCACGTCCTCCATCACCTCCACAACCACCACCATGTCCACCACCACCACGTCCACCACCACATCCAACACCACATCCTCCACCTCCACCACATCCACCACCACCACCACATCCACCACCACCACCATGTCCACCACCACATACACCAACATGTCCACCATCACCACGTCCACCACCATAACCACGTCCTCCATCACCTCCACAACCACCACCATGTCCACCACCACCACGTCCACCACCACATCCAACACCACGTCCTCCACCTCCACCACCACCACCACATCCACCACCATGTCCACCACCACATACACCACCAACATGTCCACCACCACCACGTCCACCACCACCTCCACCACCACCACCTCCACCACCACATCCACATCCACCACCTCCACCACCACGTCCTCTACCACCACATCCTCCACCACTATGTCCACATCCTCCACCATGTCCATTACCATGTCCACCACCATCACCATGTCAACCACCACCATGTCCACCACCACGTCCACCATGTCCACCAACATGTTCACCACCAACTTGTCCACCATGTCCACCACCACCACGTACACCACCACCAGGTCCATGACCATCACCACCACCATCACATTCATCACCACATCCACCACATCCACCACCACCACCACAACCACCACCACCACCATCATCACATACACCACCACATCCACCACCATCACATCCACCACCACCACATCCACCACCGTGTCCACCACCATATCCTCTACCACCTCCACAACCACCACGTCCACCACCACCACCACATCCACCACCACATCTACCACAACCACGTCCACCATGTCCTCCATCACCACCATGTCATCCACCACCACCACGTCATCCACCACCACCATGTCATCCACCACCACCACCATGTCCTCCACCATGTCCACTACCACGTCCTCCACCACGTCCTCCACCACATCCACCACCAGAACATCCACCACCACATCCACTACCACCACCATATCCTAAACCACCTCCGCCACCACCACCTCCCCCACCACCACCTCTGCCACCACCACGTCCACCACCACCACCTCGTCCACCACCACCATGTCCACCACCACCATGTCCACCACCACCATGTCCACCACCTACATGTCCACCACCACCACGTCCTCCATCACCACCATGTCTTCCACCACCACGTCCTCCATCACCACCACACCCACCACCACATCAACCAAATCCACCACCACGTCCACCATATCCACCACCATCACATTCACCACCACGTCCACCACCACCACATCCACCACCACATCCATGTCTATCACCACCACATTCACCACCACCACCACATCCACCAACACCACCACATCCACCACCACATCCACCGACACCCAGTCTACCCCGCCATATCCACCACCACCATGTCCACCACCACGTTCACCACCCCAGCACGTTCACCACCTCCACCACCACCACCACATCCACCACTACCTTCACCACCACGTCGTCCACCACCACCACCACCACGTCGTCCACCACCAACATGTCGTCTACCACCACCACGTCGTCCACCACCTACACCACCACCACCATATCCACCACCACATCCACCACCACATCCACTTCCACCACCACATCCACAACCACCACCACGTCCACCACCATCATGTCTACCACCCCCACATCCACCACCATGTCCACCACCATATCCTCTACCACCTCCACAAACACCAAGTCCACCACCACCACCATGTCCTCTACCATGTCCACTACCACGTCTTCCACCACGTCCTCCACCACGTCCATCACCACCACGTCCACCACCACATCCACCTCCACCACCACATCCACCACCACCACATCCACCACAATATCCACCATGTCCACCACCAACATGTTCACCACCACCACCACGTCCACAACCACCATTACGTCCACCATGTCCACCACCACCATGTCCACCACCACATACACAACTACCACATCCACCACTACCACATCCACCACCATCACATACACCACCACGTCTAACACCATTATGTCCACTACCACGTCCACGTCCACCACCACCACATCTACATCCTCCACCACCATATCCACCACATCCACCACCACATCCACCACCACATCCAACAATACCCAGTCCACCCCACCATGTCCACCACCACATTCACCACCACCACAACATCCACCACTACACAGTCCAACACCACCAGGTCCACCATGTCCACCAGCACCACCACCACCATGTCCACCAGCACCACATCCTCCACCACGTCTACCACCACCACGTCCTCCATCACCACCACATCCTCCATCACCACCACGTCCTCCACCACATCATCCAGCACCACCACTTCCACAACCACCACCTCCACCACCACCATGTCCTCCACCACCATGTCCACTACCACATCCACCACCATGTAAACCACAACGTCCACCACCACCACGTCCACCACCATGCCCACCATGTCCACCACCAACATATCCACCACCAACATGTCCACCATGTCCACCATCACCACATCCACCATGTCCACCACCATCACATACACCACCACATCCACCACCATGTCCACCACCACCATGTCCACCACATCCCCCACCATGTCCACCACCACCATGTACACCACCACCACGTCCTCTTCCACCACTACATCCACCACCACCACGTCCACCACCACGTCCACCACCGCCACATCCGCCACATCCACCACCACCTCCACCTCCACCACCACCTCCACCACCACATCCCCACCACCACATTCTCTACCATGTCCACAACCACCAAGTCCACTACCACATCACGTCCACCACAACCACATCTACCACCACCACATCCACCACCACCACGTCTACCACCACCACTTCCACCACCACCACATCCACCACCACCACCACCACATCCACCACCACGTCATCCATCACCACCATGGCATGCACCACCACCACGTCCAACACCACATCCACCACCACATCCACCACCTCCACCAGGTCCTCTACCACCACCACATCCACCACATCCACCACCACCACCACATCCTCCACCACCACCACCACGTCCTCCACCACCACCACGTCCTCCAACACCACCACCTCCACAACCACCACCTCCACCACCACCATGTCGTCCACCACCACGTCCACCACCACCACATCCATGACCACTACATCCACCACCTCCACCACCATGTCCACCACCACCACATCCACCACCATGTCTACCACATCCACCACCACCACATCCTCCACCACGTCCACCATGATTACATCCACCACAACCATGTCCACCACCACACCCACCACATCCACCACCACGTCCACCACCACCACGTCCACCACCACCATGTCCACCACCACGTCCTCCATCACCTCCACCACCACCACATCCACCACCACCACATCCTCCACCACGTCTACCACCACCACGTCTTCCATCACCACCACATCCTCCATCACCACCACGTCCTCCACCACCATGTCCACCACCATGCCCACCATGTCCACCACCAACATATCCACCACCATGTCCACCATGTCCACCATCACCACATCCACCACGTCCACCACCATCACATACACCACCACATCCACCACCACGTCCACTACCACCACGTCCACCGCCACCACATCCACCACCATCATATACACCACCACGTCCAACAACACCATGTCCACTACCACATCCACCACCACGTCCACCACCACATCCACTACCATGTCCACCATCACCACATCCACCACCACCACGTCCTCCACCACCACCACATCCTCTACCACATCCACCACCACCACATCAACCACCACCACATCCACCACCACATCTACCACCACCACGTCTACCACCACCACATCCACCACCATCACATCCACCACCACGTCCACCACCACCACCACATCCACCCAGACATCCACCACCACCACAACATCCACGACCACCACAACATCCACCACCTCCACCACGTCCTCCACCACATCCACCACGTCCACCACCACCATGTCCACCACCACCATGTCTACCACCACCACATCTACCACATTTTCTACCACCACCACATTATCCACCACCACATCCTCAATCACCACCACATCCTCCATCACCACCACGTCCTCCACCACCACCACATTATCCAGCACCACCACTTCCACAACCACCACCCCCACCACCACCATGTCCTCCACCACCACATCCATTACCACATCCACCACCATGTCCACCACCATGTCCACCACCACCACGTCCACCACCATGCCCACCATGTCCACCATCACCCCATCCACCATGTCCACCACCATCACATACACCACCACATCCACCACCATGTCCACCACCACCACATCCACCACCACCACATCCACCACCATCACATACACCACCACGTCCACCAACACCATGTCCACTACCACATCCACCACAACGTCCACCACCATGTCCACCCCCACATCCACTACCATGTCCACCATCACCATGTCCACCACCACCATGTCCTCCACCACCACCACATCCTCCACCACCTCCACATCCACCACCACCACATCAACCAGCACCACATCCACCACCACATCTACCATGACCACGTCTACCACCACCACGTCCACCACCATCACATCCACCACTACCACCACGTCCACTACCACCACCACATCCACCCAGACATCCACCACCACCATGTCCACCACATCCTCCACCATGTCCACCACCATGTCCACCACCACCATGTATACCACCACCATATCCTCTTCCACCACCACATCCATCATGTCCACCACATCCACCACCACGTCCACCACGTCCACCACCACATCCGCCATGTTCACCACCACCACCACCTCCACCACCACATTCTCCACCACGTCCACAACCACCAAGTCCACTACCACATCACGTCCACCACAACCACATCTACCACCACCACATCTACCACCACCACGTCCACCACCACCACATCTACCATCACCACGTCCACCACCACCACGTCCACCACCACCACATCCACCACCACATCATCCATCACCACCATGGCATGCACCATTACCACGTCCTACACCACATCCACCACCACATCCACCACCTCCACCAGGTCCTCTACCACCACCACATCCACTACATCCACCACCACCACCACGTCCTCCACCACCACCACGTCCTCCACCACCACCACATCCACCACCACGTCATCCATCACCACCATGTCATCCACCACCACCACATCCACCACCACATCCACCACCACATCCACTACCACCACCTCATCCACCACCTCCACCATGTCCTTCACCACATCCACCACCACCATGTCCACCACCACCATGTCTACCACCACCACATCCACCACATTTTCTACCACCACCACATCATCCACCACCACCACATCGTCCACCACCATGTCTACCACATCCCCCACCATGTCCACCACCACCATGTCCACCACCACCATGTCCACCACCACCACGTCCACCACCACCACGTCCCCCACCACCACGTCCCCCACCACCAAATCCACCACCACCACATCCACCACATCATCCACCACCACCACATCATCCACCACCACCACGTCGTCCACCACCACCACGTCGTCCACCACCACGTCTACCACATCTCCCACCTTGTCCACCACCACCATGTCCACCACCACCATGTCCACCACCATGTCCACCACCACCATGTCTACCACCACCATGTCTACCACCACCACATCCACCACATTTTCCACCACCACCCCGTCCTCCACCACCACCACGTCCTCCACCACCACGTCCTCCACCACCACCACATCCTCTTCCACCACCACATCCACCACCATGTCCACCAACACCACGTCCACCACCACCACATCCACCACCACCATGTCCACCACCACCATGTCCTCCACCACCTCCACAACCACCTCCACCACCACCACATTCACCACCGCCACATCCTCCACCACGTCTACCACCACCACGTTCTCCATCACACCACATCCTCCATCACCACCACGTCCTCCACCACCACCACATCATCCAGCACCACCACCTCCATAACCACCACCACCATGTCCTCCACCACCACATCCACCACCATGTCCACCACCACCACGTCCACCACTACCACATCCACCACGTCCACCATCACCACATCCTCCACCATGTCCACCACATCCACCGCCACCATATCCTCCACCACCACATCCACCACCATGTCCACCACCACCACATCCACCACCACCAGCATGTCCACCACCACATCCACCACCACGTCCTCCACCACCACATCTACCACCACCACATCTAACACCACAACGTCCACCACAATCACATCCATCACCACCACGTCCACCACCACACCCACTACCACCACCACGTCCACCACCACCACATCCACCACATCCACCACCTCCACCACCACGTCCACCATCACCACATCCACCACCGTGTCCACCACATCCACCGCCACCATATCCACCACCACCACATCCACCACCATGTCCACCACCAACACATCCACCACCACTACCATGTCCACCACCACATCCACTACCACCACCACGTCCTCTACCACCACATCTACCACCACCACGTCTACCACCACAACCTCCACCACAATCACATCCACCACCACCACGTCCACCACCACCTCCATGTCCACCACATCCACCACCACCACCATGTCCACCACCACATCCACTACCACCACCACGTCCCCACCACCACATCTACCACCACCACGTCTACCACCACAACGTCCACCACAATCACATCCATCACCACCACGTCCACCACCACACCCACTACCACCACCACGTCCACCACTACCACATCCACCACCTCCACCACCACGTCCACCATCACCACATCCACCACCATGTCCACCACATCCACCGCCACCATATCCACCACCACCACATCCACCACCATGTCCACCACCAACACATCCACCACCACCACCATGTCCACCACCACATCCACTACCACCACCACGTCCTCTACCACCACATCTATCACCACCACGTCTACCACCACAACGTCCACCACAATCACATCCACCACCACCACGTCCACCACCACCTCCACCACCACCACGTCCACCACCACCATGTCCTCCACCACCACATCCTCCACCACCTTCACAAACACCTCCACCACCACCACGTCCTCCATCACCACCACGTCCTCCATTACCACCACATCCTCCATCACCACCATGTCCTTATCACCACCACGTCCTCCATCACCACCACATCATCCAGCAACACCACGTCATCCACCACGTCCACCACGTCTTCCACCACATCCGCCACCACGTCCACCTCCACCACCACCACCACCACGTCCACCACCACCTTGTCCACCACCACCACGTCCACCACTACCACGTCCACCACCACCACATCCTCCACCACGTTTACCACCACCACATCCTCCATCACCACCACGTCCTCCATCACCACCACGTCCTCCATCACCACCACGTCCTCCATCACCACCATATCATCCTTCACATCCACCACATCATCCACCACATCCACCACCACCACCAAATCCACCACCACCGCGTCCACCACCACCACCACATACATCACCAAAACATCCACCAAGTCCTCCACAACCACCACGTCCTCCACCACCACCACTGCCACGTCCACCACATCTACCATGTCCACCTATACATCCACCACCACATCCACCATGTCCACCACTACATCCACCACCACCACATCCACCACCACATCCTCCACCACTTCCACCACCTCCACTACCACATCCACCACCACCACCACATTCACCACCACCACCACATCCTCCACCACCATCATATCCTCCACCACCACCACATCCACTATCACGTCTACCACATCCACCACCACCACCACGTTCACCAACACCACGTCCACCAACACCACCACCACCATGTCCACCATGTCCACCATCACCACGTCCACCACCACCAGGTCCATGTCCATGACCACCACCACCATCACATCCATCACCACATCCACCACGTCCACCACCACATCCACTGCCACATCCACCACCACATCCACCACCACATCCACCACCACATCCACCACCACCACGTCCACTACCATCACATACATTACCATGTCCACCACCACGTCCACCACCACCACCACATCCATGACCATCACATCCAACACCACATCTACCACCACCATATACACCACCACCATGTACACCACCACCATGTCCACCACCACCACATCCACTACCACATCCACCACCACATCCACCACCTCCACCACCACCACATCCACTACCACCACGTCCACCACCACCACGTCCACCACCCCCATGTCTGTCACCACCACCACGTCCTCCACCACCATATCCACCACCATGTCTACCACCACCACGTCCACCACCATCACATCCACCACCACGTCCACCACCACATCCACCACCACCATGTCCACCACCATCACATACACCACCATGTCCACTACCACATCCACCACCACCACTACGTCCGTGACCATCACATACAACACCACTTCTACCACCACCATGTACACCACCACCATGTACACCACCACCACATCCACCACCACCACATCCACTACCACATCCAACACCACATCCACCACCTCCACCACCACCATATCCACTACCACCATGTCCACTACCACCACATCCACCACCCCCATGTCTGTCACCACCACCACGTCCTCCACCACCACATCCACCACCATGTCTACCACCACCACGTCCACCACCATCACATCCACCACCACGTCCACCACCACATCCACCACCACATCCACCACCACATCCACACCTCCAAAACCACATCCACCACCACCAACACATCCACCACCATGTCCACCACCACCACATCCACCACCACCATGACCTCCACCACCACGTCCACCACCAACACCACATCCACCACCACCACATCCTCCACCACGTCTACCACCACCATGTCCTCCTTCACCACCACGTCATCCAGCACCACCACATCATCCACCACGTCCACCGCATCATCCACCACTACATCCACCTGCACATCCACCTCCACCACATCTACCACCATCACGTCCACCACCATATCCACTACCACCACGTCCTCTACCACCACCACGCCCCACCACCACATCCACAATGTCGTCCACCACCACCACCACCACATCCACCACGTCTACCACCACATCCACCACATCTACCACCACATCCACCACCACCACCATGTCCACCACCACCACGTACACCACCACCACCACGTCCACCACCACCACCATGTCCACCACCTCCACCACCACATCCACCACCACATCCACCACCACCACATCCACCATAACGTCTACCACCACCATGTCTACCACCACGTCCACCACCATCACATCCACCACAACCACATCCACCACCAGGTCCACTACCACCACCACCACCATGTCCTCCACCACGTCCACTACCATGTCCACCACCACCAGGTCCACCACCACCAAGTCCACCATATCCACCACCATCACGTCCACCACCACATCCACCACGTCATCCACCACGTCCACCATGTCATCCACCACATCCACCACCACGTCCACCTCCGCCACCACCACCACCACGTCCACCACCACCATGTCCACCACCACCACGTCCACCACTACCATGTCCACCACCACCACATCCTCCACCACGTTTACCACCACCACGTCCTCTATCACCACCACGTCCTCCATCACCACCACATCATCCAGCACCACCACGTCATCCTTCACATCCACCACATCATCCACCACATCCACCACCACCACCAAATCCACCACCACCACGTCCACCACCACCACCAGGTCTACCACCACCACCACGTCCACCACCACCACATCCACCACCACGTCCTCCACCACCACCACGTCCTCCACCACCACCACGTCCACCACATCCACCATGTCCATCTATACATCCACCACTACATCCACCATGTCCACCACTACATCCACCACCACCACATCCACCACCACATCCACCACCACCACATCCACCACCACCACATCCACCACCACCACCACATCCTCCACCACCACCATATCCTCCACCACCACCACATCCACTATCACGTCCACCACATCCACCACCACATTCACCACCACCACGTCCACCACCACCACATCCACCATGTCCACCACCAACATGTCTATCACCACCATGTCCATCATGTCCACCATCACCACGTCCACCACCACCAGGTCCATGTCCATGACCACCACCACCATCACATCCATCACCACATCCACCACATCCACCACCACATCCACCACCACATCCACCACCACATCCACCACCACCACGTCCACCACCATCACATACACCGCCATATACACCACCATGTCCACCACCACCACCACCATCACATACAACACCATGTCTACCACCACCATGTACACCACCACCATGTACACCACCACCACGTCCACCACCACCACATCCACTACCACATCCAACACCACATCCACCACCTCCACCACATCCACTACCACCACGTCCACCACCACCATGTCCACCACCCCCATGTCTGTCACCACCACCACGTCCTCCACCACCACATCCACCACCATGTCTACCACCACCACATCCACCACCATCACATCCACCACCACTTCCACCACCACATCCACCACCACCACATCCACACGTCCAACACCACGTCCACCACCACCAACACATCCACCACCACCACATCCTCCACCACGTCTACCACCACCACGTCCTCCATCACCACCATGTCCTCCTTCACCACCACGTCATCCAGCACCACCACATCATCCACCACGTCCACCGCATCATCCACCACCACATCCACCACCACGTCCACCACCACCACCAGGCCTACCACCACCACATCCACCTCCACCATGTCTACCACCATCACGTCCACCACCATATCCACTACCACCACGTCCTCTACCACCACCACGCCCACTACCACATCCACCATGTCGTCCACCACCACCACCACCACATCCACCACGTCTACCACCACATCCACCACCACCACCATGTCCACCACCACCACGTCCACCACCACCACGTCCACCACCATGTCCACCACCTCCACCACCACATCCACCACATCCACCACCATGTCCACCACCACCATGTCCACCACCACCACCACGTCCACCACGACCACCATGTCCACCACCTCCACCACCACATCCACCACCACATCCACCACCACTTCCACCACCACGTCCACCACCATGTCCTTCAACACCTCCATAACCACCATGTCTACCACCACCACATCCTCCACCACCACCACATCCTCCACCACGTCTACTACCACGTCCTCCACCATGTCCACCACCACCACCACATCCACCACCACATCCACTACCACATCCTCCACCACATCCTCCACCACCACCATGTCCACCACCACCACATCCACCACCATGTCCACCACCCCCACATCCACCACCACCAGGTCCATGTCCATGACCACCATCACGTCCACCACCACCACATACACCACTACCACTTCTACCACCATCACATACACCACCATGTCTACCACCACCACGTCCACTACCACATACACCACCACCACGTCCACTATCACATACACCACCACCATGTCCACCACCATGTCTGCCACCTCCACCACCATGTCTTCCACCTCCACCACCATATCCGCCACCACCACATCCATTCCCACCACGTCCACCACCAAGTCCACAACCACCACCACATCCACCACCACCACCACATCCACCACCACCAGGTCCAACACCACCAGGTCCAACACCACCAGGTCCACCTTATTCACCACCATCACGTCCACCACCACCACATCCACCACCACCACGTTCACCATCTCCACCACAACATCCACCACTACCTCCACCACCACATCCACCACCACTACATCATCCAACACCACCACCACGTCCTCCACCACCACCACGTCCTCCACCACCACCATGTCCTCCACCACCATCACGTCCACCACCACCAGGTCCACCACCACCAGGTCCACCACCACCAGGTCCACCATATCTATCACATCCACCACTACATCCACCACCACGTCCATCACCACATCCACCTCCACCACCACCACATCCATCACCACGTCCTCCACCACCTCTACAACCACCACCATGTCCACCACCACCACGTCCACCACCACCACAGCCTCCACCATGTCTACCACCACCACATCCTCCATCACCACCACGTCCTCCATCACCACCATGTCCTCCAGCACCACCACGTCATCCAGCACCACCACATCATCCACCACGTCCACCACATCATCCACCACATCACCTCCACCACCACCATGTCCACCACCAGGTTTACCACCACCACCACGTCCACCACCACATCCTCCACCACCACCACGTCCACCACCACCATGTCCACCACCACATCCACCACCACCACGTCCACCACCATGTCCACCACCTCGTCCAACACTACATCCACCACCTCCACCACCACCATGTCCACCACCACCACATCCACCACCATGTCCACCACCACCACATCCACCACCACCAGGTCCACGTCCATGACCACCATCACATCCACCACCACCACATACACCACTACCACTTCCACACCAATCACATATACCACCCTGTCTACCACCACCACATCCACCACCATGTCCACCACCACCACGTCCACCACCACCACATCCTCCACCATGTCTACCACCACCACGTCCTCCATCACCACCACGTCCTCCATCACCACCACGTCCTCCATCACAACCTCGTCATCCAGCACCACCATGTCATCCACCACCACCACGTCATCCACCACTTTATCCACCACATCCAGCACGTCATCCACCACATCCACCACATCATCCACCACATCACCACCACCAAGTCCACCACCACCATATTCCACCACCACCACGTCCACCACCACCACCAGGTCTACCACCACCACATCCACCACCACCACATCCACCACCATGTCCACCATATCCTCCACCACCACCACGTCCACCACCACCACCATGTCCACCACCACGTCCACCACCTCGTCCAACACTACATCCACCACCTCCATCACCACCACATCCACCACCACCACGTCCACCACCACCACCACGTCCACCACCACCACGTCCATCACCACCACCACATCCACCACCACGTCTACCACCACCACGTCTACCACCACCATGTCTACCACCACCACATCCACCACCATCACGTCCACCACCATCACGTCCACCACCTCCACGTCCTTCACCACCTCCACCACCACCATGTCCACCACCACCACATCCACAATGTTAGAATTGTGGATCTCTGGTTGGCACAGGTAGGTACTTGTGACAAGCAGGGACCCTCTCCTCTAGTCAGGGTAAGGGGGTACACTCCTAAAATAACCCCTGCTCACCCTCTAGGTAGCTTGGTGCGAACAGACAAGACTTATCTCAGAGCGTTATAGGTTAAGCATTTGTGAACATATACAGAAAGTCAGTGACAACACCACAAATGGACACCACACTAGATTTATTTCAAAAATAGTGATCATTTATATAAAGACTTAGTACAAGACCAAATAACGACAAAAAGGACATACACAGTTCAAGAATATGATTTCAGAAATAGTTCTTAAGTTAGCGACAAAATCATTCACCTTAGCGTCAGTTTTAACCCACAGTACCTGGTGATGCGATAAAAGTTCTTAGCGGCGCTCCAGCATTGAAAATCAAACCGTAGCTTATCCGGTAGAAATTTACTCGCTAAGGCCCGATGTGACAAAATTCTGCCCGCTAACGAGCGGGGCGACAATTTCACCAGCGATTATCTTGGTTGGGTCTGCGATGATTCCACACAGCACAGGCAAGCTCTGCAACAAAGTTTGCAGCGATAGAATTCTTCCCGCTAATAGGCGGAGCGTGGATCTTGGCTTGCTATGCGGCGATGTCCGCAGCGATCAAATTCGGCCCGCTAACGAGCGGGGCAACAATTTTTCCAGTGCTGATCTGGCTCAGCGGCAGCAGGCTCAGCGACAATGTTCGCAGCAATAGAATTTTGCCCGCTAACAGGCGGAGCGGCGATCGGGGCTGGTAGCGATTAAATTCGGCCCGCTAACGAGCGGTGCGACGGAAATTTTCTCGCTAAGCAGGCTGTGCGGGAAAAAGTGGAGATCTTTGATTTCTTACTTCTTGGCCAGCTTCCCAACAGCAGGCACAACTGCCAGAGGCCCCACAACTGGTTCCAGCACTCTAGGAAGGGCAGAACTCATACAGTAGAGTTCAGGGTGAAGCTGGGGCTGAAGTCCTTTTGTTCCTGGGACTTCTTAACAGGAGGCCAGCTCTGCTCAGGCCCTTGGAGATCTTTTGAGCACAAGTTGAAATAAAGTATTTTGTAGTCTTTCTCCTCTCCTACAGCAGCAAGGCAACCACTGCAGGCCAATCCCCCAGGTCAGAGACAGTACTCCTCCTTACAGCTTTCCCAGTTCCTTCTCCTCAGGCAGAGGTCCTTCTTGTCAAGCAGGATCTAATTTCTTGGGAGCAGGGTCCCAATACTTATACCCCTAAACCCTTTGTTCCTCTGGGGTAGAGGGGCCTTTGCCCAGCCAGAACCAGTTCCTGAGCACTTTGTTGACATGTCTCTGACTTTCCATTCAGGGTGCAGGGCAGAGACATCAGCCGCTCCACAGGAGGTGGAGACAGCATTGTGGTGGCAGAGAACAGACCTATTCAGAGTCCAGGTGCACTCCTCCCACCCATCTGGATGTCAAACTCTCTATTCACCACCAGGCTACCTAGCCCTGCCCTCTGGAATTCCCCAGCCCTGTCACTCACAGAAACCAGACAGCAGATACACATCATGGCAGAGGAGGGCTGAAATGGTTAGGCAAGCAAATACCAGCTTTCTAAAAGTGGTATTTGCAAACACAGAATATTAAAATAAACTTTACTAAAAGATGTATTTTATTATTCTGAGTTCAGGCATACTAAACTCTAATTTCTACCATGTTCCCTGGGTCTGTTAGATCATAGAATGTAACAATTCTAACAGCCCATTCTGGCCTATGAGAACAGGTAGCCTTGCAATAGTGAAAAACGAAAATGGCTGTAATTCACTATTAGGACATGCCACACACATCAGGGTTTGTCCTACTTTATGCTTACAATGCACCCTGCCCTTGGGCCTACCATAGGGGTGACTCACATGAAGTAAAGGGAAGGTTTAGGGACTGGCAAGTGGGTGCACTTGCCCAGTCAGCATGACAGTACCAGACTGCATGCAGGTTCTGCAATGGCAGACCTTAGACACATTTTACAAATCTGCTTCTGGAGGTGGCACCACCAGTGCTGCAAGCCCACTAGCAGCATTTGGATTTACAAGCCCTGGGCACTCCTGATGCACTTTACTGGGGTCTGATAGTAAATCAAATAAGCCAATCATGGAATCCAACCAACATATACATTTTATACAGCGAGCACTTGCACTGTGGCACTGGTTGGCAGTGGCACAGTGCTCTGAGCAGCTAACACCAGCAAAACACTTGAGGCGCAGCAACAAAAAGCGTAAGGGAGACTCACGCCAAGGTGCCAGGTCTAACACAAAACCACCACCATGTCCACCACCACCACGTCCACCACCACATCCACCACCATGTCCACCACCATGTCCTCCACCACCTCCACAACCACCACCTCTACCACCACCATGTCCTCCATCACCACCACGTCCTCCATCACCACCACATCCTCCATCACCACCACGTCATCCACCACGTCATCCACCACCACAACGTACTCCACCATGTCCACCTACACCACCACATCCACTACCACGTCCTCCACCACCACCACGTCCTCTTTCACCACCATGTCCACCACCACCACGTTCACCACCATGTCCAACACCACCACATCCACCACCACCAGGTCCATGTCCATGACCACCATCACGTCCACCACGTCCACCACGTCCACCATGTCCACCACCACCACCATGTCCACCACCACCACCATGTCCACCACCATGTACACCACTACCACATCCACCACCATCACATACACCACCACGTCTAACACCACCACATCCACCACATCCACCACCACCACATCCACCACCATGTCCACCACCACATCCACCACCACATCCTCCACCACCACCACGTTCTCCACCACCATCACGTTCTCCACCACCATCACATTCTCCACCACCAACACGTCCACCACCACGTCCACCACCACGTCCACCACCACCACATCCACCACCACCACGTCCACCACCACCACGTTCACCATGTCCACCACCAACATGTCCACCACCAACATGTCCACCATGTCCACCATCACCACGTCCACCACCACCAGGTCCACGTCAATGACCACCACCACCATCACATCCATCACCACATCCACCACATCCACCACCACCACAACCACATCCACCACCACGTCCACCACCATCACATACAACACCACATCTGCCACCATGTCCACCACCACCACATCCACTACCACATCCACCACCACCACCATGTCCACCATCTCTACCATGTCCACCACCACATACACCACTTCCACATCCACCACCATCACATCCACCACCACGTCTACCACCACCATGTCCACTACCACGTCTACCTCCACCAACATATCCACCACCACATCCATTACCACCACATCCACCACACCGTCCTCCACGACCACAACCACCACCACATCCAACACCACCAGGTCCACCATATTCACCACCATCACATCCATCACCACCACATCCATCACCACATCCACCACCACCACGTCCACCACCATGTTCACCACCTCCACCACCACATCCACCACTACCTCCACATCCACCACCACCACGTCATCCACAACCACCACGTCGTCCACCACCACCACGTCGTCCACCACCACCAGGTCCACCACCACCAGGTCCACCACCACCAAGTCCACCATATCCACCACCACCACATCCACCACCACGTCCACCACATCCACCACCACCACGTCCACCACCACCACTACGTCCACCACCACCACATCCACCACCACCACTTCCTCCAACATGTCTACCACCACCACGTCATCCAGCACCACCACGTCATCCACCACATCCATCACATCATCCACCATGTCCACCACATCATCCACCACATCCACCACCATCATGTCTACCACCACCATATACACCACCACCACGTCCACCACCACCACCACCATGTCCACCACGTCCACCACCACCATATCCACCACTACCACGTCCACCATGTCCACCACCAACATGTCCACCACCACCACGTCCACCACCTCCAGGTCCACGTCCATGACCACCACCACCATCACATCCATCACCACATCCACCACTGCCACCATGTCCACCACCATGTCCACCACCATCACATCCACCACATCCACCACGTCCACTACCACGTCCACAACCACCACATCCATTACCACCATGTCCACCACCACCACGTCCACCACCACCACATCCACCACCACCACATCTACCATCCCCATGTCTACCACCATCACGTCCACCACCATGTCCACCACCACATCTACCACCACCACCACATCCACCACCACCACATCCTCCATCACCTCCACCACCACCATGTCCTCCACCACCACGTCCACCACCACCACATCCTCCACCACGTCTACCACCACCACGTCCTCCATCACCACCACGTCCTCCATCACCACCACGTCCTCCATCACCACCACGTCATCCACCATTCCCACCACGCCATCCACCACATCCACCACGTCATCCACCACATCCACCACATCATCCACCACGTCCACCACCACCACGTCCACCACCACCACGTCCACCATGTCCACCACCAACATGTCCACTACCACATCCACCACCACCACCACATCCACCACCATATCCTCCACCACCACCATGTTCTCCACCACCATCACATTCTCCACCACCAACACGTCCACCACCACGTCCACCACCACCACCACATCCACCACCACCATGTCCACCACCACCACATCCACCATGTCCACCACCAACATGTTAGAATGGGGAATCTCTAGTTGGCACAGGTATGCACTTGCGACAAGCAGGGACTCTCAATTCTAAGTCAGGATAAGGGGATCACCCTTTCAAATAACCCCTGCTCACCCTTTAGGTAGTGTGGCGCAAGCAGTCAAGACTATTCTCAGGGCGTCATAGGTTAAGCATTTGTGAACACATACAGTAATACAAGGACACACCACAAAGGGACACCAGTCAAGGTTATATCAAAAGTAGTTCTCTTTATATAAGGCTTAGCACAAGACCAGAATAACGATTAAAATGACCACAGTATTATTTTAAAGTTCAATGTTCTTGAAAAAAGGCTTAAAATGCAAGAATAGGATTCTTTTACTTAATTCTGCTTCTTTTCAGGCTTTGTACGGTTCGTACCTGGGTGTACGACTCGTCCACATTAAAAACAAAGAAAGTACGAGTCAAACAATCGGTGCGGACTCCAGGGTCCGGGACGTGCACACTGCGGTGCGAACAGAACAAAGTACCTTAACTTCGTGGGGTCCGCGACGGACAGTGCGGGACAAGTTGATGGGTCCGGGTCGTAGTTCGGCAGCGTACTCGGTCTGGTCCGGTCGCGGCATCGGGATGCGGCGTTGGTACGGGACCTTCAGGGGTACGGGCGGATGATTCGGATCAGCTTGCAGAGCCCGTGGCGTCGGCGTTCGGGCCGTACCTTCGGTGCGGATAGGCGGTGACACTTCTCGGCGCCGTACAGCGTACGGGGAGGATCAGCATACTGCGGCTTCTCGGCTCAGAGTACGGCACGGTGCAGTACGTTAGCAGCGTACGGACTGTACCCGCGGGACGATGGAGCTTGGGTCCAGCGTACAGGGTTCGGCAGCCATGGATGTACATCTCGAATCGGCGGGGAAGGTTAGGTGCAATGCAGCCGGGAGGGATACGGTGCGTACTAACGCTTTTGGATCAGCGTAGATGCACGGTGCCGGGCGGCAAAGAAACGGCTTCGTGGCGGATGTAGTACGAGGCGTACTGGGGCCAAATCCAGCAGGAAACAAGCACATATCGTCCAGGCAACTCAATTTTAGAAGGCAGATGAGTCCAATGGTCCTGGGACTCAGTTCAGGGGGCAAGCTCTTCTTCCAAGCCCTTGGAGATAGTTGAAAAACAAAGTGCAAAGTCTCTTTCAGTCTTTTCCTCTCCTTTCTCAACAAGGCACCAACTGCAGGCCAATCCCCCAGGTCAGGGAAAGTTACTCCTACTTCAGATTCTTCCAGGTCCTTCTAGTCAGGCAGAGTTCCTTCGTGGTTCAATCAGGGTCTGATATCTTAGGAGCAGGGCTCCTTCTTTTATAGCACAATTCTTTTGTTATTTGTCGCCAGGGGGCCTGGGCCTGGCTCAGTCCAGTTTTGGAGCACTTTGTTGTGGTGACTCTGCTCTTTCCTTTCAGCAGCAGGGCAGAGACATCAGCCGCTCCACAGGGGGCGGAGCCGGAATTGTGGTGGCAGAGCACAGGTCTATTCAGAGTCAAAGGTGTACTCCTCCCACCCATCCTGGTGTAATCTCTCTACCCACCACCTGGCAGCCAGCCTGTCTCCTGGAATTCCCCAGCCCTGCTCCTTTACTGTTACTAGGCAGAACACACACACACAGCAGAGGCGGACTGAAATGGCCAGGTCAGTAAATACTAACTTTCTAAAAGTAGTATTTACAAACACAGGATATTAAAATAAACTTTACTAAAAGAAGTATTTTATTATTCTGAGTTCAGGCATACTAAACTTGACTTTCTACCATGCTCTCTGAGTCCACTGGGATTACAGCGTGTAGTAATTCCAACAGCCCATTCTGGCCTATGGAGAGCAGGTAGCCTTCAATAGTGAAAAACGAAAATGGCTGTAATTCACTATTGGGACATGCCACACACCTCAGGGCATGTCCTACCTTATCCTTACAATGCACCCTGCCCTAGGGCCTACCTTAGGGGTGACTAACATGAAGGTAAGGGAAGGTTTAGGGACTGGCAAGTGGGGACACTTGCCCTGTCAGCATGACAGTACCAAACCGCATGCAGGTTCTGCAATGGCAGACCTTAGACACATTTTACCAGGCTGCTTCTGTGGGTGGCACAACCAGTGCTGCAAGCCCACTAGCAGCATTTGGATATACAAGCCCTTGGCACACCTGGTGCACTCTACTAGGGACTGATAGTAAACCAAATAGCTAAACATGGAAGTCAATTCACATAATACATTTTACCATAGGGAGAGCATATGCACCTTAGCACCGATCAACAGTGGTAAGGTGCCCAGAGTCATAAATCAGCCAACAACAGGTCAGGAAAAATACAGGAGGAAGGCAAAACGTTTAGGGATGACCCTGCAAAAAGGGCCAAGTCCAACATCCACCACCAACATGTCCACCATGTCCACCATCACCACGTCCACCACCACCAGGTCCACGTCCATGACCACCACCACCACCACCACCAACACATCCACCACCACGTCCACCACCATCACATACACCACCAAGTCTGCCACCACCATGTCCACCACCACCACATCCACCACCACCATGTCCACCACCTCCACCATGTCCACCACCACATATACCACTTCCACATCCACCATCATCACATCCACCACCACGTCTACCACCACCACGTCCACCACCACGACCACGTCCTCCACCACCTCCACAACCACCACTACGTCCACCACCACCAGATCCACCACCACCGCTTCCTCCACCATGTCTACCACCACCACTTCTTCCATCACCACCATGTCCTCCATCACCACTACATCCTCCAGCACCACCACGTCATCCAGCACCAACACGTCATCCACCACATCTTCCACCATGTCCACCACATCATCCACCACATCCACCACCACCACATCCACCACCAGCACCAGGTCTACCACCACCATATCCACCACCACCACGTCCACCACCACCACGTCCTCCACCACGTCCACCACATCCACCACGTCCACCACCACCACCACGTCCACCACCACCACATTCACTACAACCACATCCACCACCCCATCCTCCACCACCTTCACATCCTGCACCACCACCACATCCTCCACCACATCCACCACCACGTCCACCACCACGTCTACCACCACGTCCACCACCACCATGTCCACCACCACCACGTCCACCATGTCCACCACCAACATGTCTACCATGTCCACCACATCCACCACCACCAGGTCCACGTCCATGACCACCACCACCATCACATCCATCACCACATCCACCACCACATCCACCACCACCACAACCACCACCACCATGTCCACCACCACCACCATGTCCACCACCATCACATCCACCACCACCACGTCCACTACCATGTCCACCACCACCACATCCACTACCACCATGTCCACCACCACCACATCCACCACCACATCCACCACCACCACATCCTCTTTCACCTCCACCACCACCATGTCCTCCACCACCACGTCCACCACCACCACATCCTCCACCACGTCTACCACCAATACATCCTCCATCACCACCACGTCCTCTATCACCACCACGTCATCCACCACTTCCACCACGTCATCCACCACATCCACCACATCATCCACCATGTCCACCACCACCTCGTCCACCACCACCACGTCCACCACCACCACGTCCACCACATCCACCACCACCACCAGGTCTACCACCACCACATCCACCACCACCACGTCCACCATCACCACATCCACCACCACGTCCACCACCACCACCACATCCACCACCACATCCACCACCACATCCACCACCACCACGTCCTCCACCACCACCACATCCACCACCACATCTACCACATCCACCACCACATCCACCACCACCACCAACACGTCCACCACGACATCCACCACGTCCACCACCTACACCACATCCACTACCACCACATCCACCACCCCATCATCCACCACCCCATCCTCCACCACCACCACATCCACCACCACCATCATGTCCAACACCACATCTACCACCACCACCATGTCCACCACCACCACACCCACCACCTCCACCACCACATCCAACACCACCACATCCACCAACACATCCTCAGCCATCACCATGTTCTCTACCACCACCACATCCTCCACCACCACCACGTCCACCACCACGTCCACCACCACGTCCACCACCACCACATCCACCACTACCATGTCCACCACCACCATGTCCACCACCACGTCCACCACCACTTCCACCATGTCCACCACCACCATGTCTACCACCACCATGTCCACCATGTCCACCATCACCACGTCCACCACCACCAGGTCCACGTCCATGACCACCACCACCATCACATCAATCACCACATCCACCACAACCACCACCACATCCACCACCACCACCACGTCCACCACCATCACATCCACCACCACATCCACCACCACCATGTCCACCACCACCACCACATCCAAGACATCCACCACCACCTCCACCACATCCACCACCACCACATCCACCACCACATCTACCACCACCCTGTCCACCACCATCACACCCACCACCACCACCACATCCACCACCACATCCACCACCACCACGTCCACCACCACCACCACATTCTCCATCACCACCACATCCTCCATCACCACCACGTCATCCACCACGTCCACCACGTCATCCACCACCACCACGTCCACCACGTCCACCATCACCACGTCCTCCATCACCACCACATCCTCCAGCACCACCACATCATCCACCACGTCCACCACGTCATCCACCACATCCACCACCACCACCACGTCCACAACCACCACTACGTCCACCACCACCACCACGTCCACCACCACACCCACCTCCCCCACAACCATGTCCACCACCACTATGTCCACCACCACCAAATCCTCCACTACATTTACCACCACCACCACGTCCTCCATCACCACCACATCCTCCATCACCACCACATCCTCCAGCTTCACCACATCATCTTTCACATCCACCACATCATCCACCACATCCACCACATCCACCACCACCAGCAAATCCACCACCACATCCACCACCACCACCACGTCTACCACCACCACCACGTCCACCACCACCACATCCACCTCCACTTCCTCCACCACCACCAAGTCCTCCACCACCACCACGTCCTCCATCACCACCACATCCTCCAGCACCACCACATCATCTTTCACAGTCACCACATCATCCACCACATCCACCAAATCCACCACCACCACGACCAGATCTACCACCACCACCATGTCCACCACCACCACGTCCACCACCACTTCCTCCACCACCACCAAGTCCTCCACCACCACCACGTCCACCACCACATCCACCATGTCCACCTATACATCCACCACCACATCCACCATATCCACCACTTTATCCACCACCACCACATGTACCACCACATCCACCACCACATCCACCACCACAACCACATCCACCACCACCACATCCTCCACCACCACCATGTCCACTACCACGTCCACCACCACATTTACCACCACCACCACGTCCTCCACCACCACGTCCACAATGTCCACCACCAGGGGGCCATGCTGGGGGTAGATTTAGGGTTTAGGGTAAAGCAGTGGTGTTTGGGTAGTGTAGGGGATGTGCTGCAGTTAGTGTTTTAGGGTGTAGGGTAGTGCATTGGTGTTTGTGTAGTGTAGGGGGTAGTGCTGGGGGTAGATGTAGGGTTTAGGGTAGTGCAGTGTATTTGGGTAGTATAGGGGGTTGTGCTAGGGATAATGTTTTAGGGTTTAGGGTATTGCAGTGGTGTTGTCTTGTAGGGGTCGTGCTAGAGGTAGTGTTTTAGGGTTTAGGGTAGCGCAGTGGTGTTTGTGTAGTTTAGGGGGTCGTGCTGGGGTAGTGTGTAAGGGTTTAGGATAGTGCAGTGGTGTTTGTGTAGTGTAGGAGGGTCATGCCGGGGGTAGTGTTTCAGGATTTAGGGCAGTGCATTGGTGTTTGTGTAGTGTAGGGGGTCATGCTGGGGGTTATGTTTTAGGGTTTAGGGCAGTGCAGTGGTGTTTGTGTAGTGTAGGGGTCATGCGGGGAGTAGTGTTTTAGGGTTTAGGGCAGTGCAGTGGTGTTTGGGTATTGTAGGGTGTCATGCTGGGGTAGTGTTTTTCCATTTAGGGTATTGCAGTGGTGTTTGGGAAGTGTAGGGGGTCATGTTGGGATAGTGTTTTAGGCTTTAGGGCAGTGCAGTGGTGTTTGGGTAGTGTAGGGGGTCGTGCTGGAGGTAGTGTTTTAGGGTTTAGGGCAGTGGTGTTTGTGTAGTGTAGGGGGTCATGCTGGGGGTAGTGTTTTAGGCTTTAGGGCAGTGCAGTGGTGTTTGTGTAGTTTAGGGGGTCGCTCTGGGGTAGTGTTTTAGGGTTTAGGGCAATGCAGTGGTGTTTTTGTAGTGTAGGAGGTCATGCCGGGGGTAGTGTTTTAGGGTTTAGGGCAGTGCAGTTGTGTTTGGGTAGAGTAGGGGGTCGTGCTGGGGTTAGTGTTTTAGGGTTTAGGGCAGTGGTGTTTGTGTAGTGTAGGGGTCATGCTGGGGGTAGTGTTTTAGGCTTTAGGGCAGTGCAGTGGTGTTTGGGAAGTGTAGGGGGTCGTGCTGGAGGTAGTTTTTTAGGGTTTAGAGCAGAGGTGTTTGTGTAGTGTAGGGGGTCATGCTGGGGGTAGTGTTTTAGGGTTTAGGGTATTGCAGTGGTGTTTGTGTAGTGTAGGGGGTCGTACTGGGGTAGTGTTTTAGTAGTTAGGGTAGTGCAGTGGTGTTTTGGTAGTGTAGGGGGTCCTGCTGGGGGTAGATTTAGGGTTTAGGGTAGTGCAGTGGTGTTTGTGTAGTGTAGGGGGTTGCGCTGGGGGTAGTGTTTTAGGGTTTAGGGTAGTGCAGTGCTGTTTGGGTAGGGATGGGGGTCCTGCTAGGGGTAGTGTTATAGGTTTTAGGGTAGTGCAGTGGTGTTTGTGTAGTGTAGGGGGTCATGCTGGGGGTAGTGTTGTAGGGTTTAGGCTAGTGCAGTGGTGTTTGGGTAGTGTAGGGGGTCGTGCTGGGAGTAGGGTTTTAGGGTTTAGGGCTGTGCAGTGGTGTTTGGGTAGTGTAGGGGGTCTTGCTGGGGGTAGGGTTTTAGGGTTCAAGGCAGTGAATTGGTGTTTGGGTATTGTAGGGGGGTCTTGCTGGGGGTAGTGTTTTAGGGTTTAGGGTAGTGCAGTGGTGTTTGTGTAGTGTAGGGGGTCATGTTGTGGTAGATTTAGGGTTTAGGGTAATGCAGTGGGGTTTGGGTAGTGAAGGGGGTCGTGCTGGGTGTAGTGTTTTTGGGTTTAGGGTAGTATAGTGGTGTTTGTGTAGTGTAGGGGTTCGTGCTGGGCTAGTGTTTTAGGGTTTAGGGTAGTGCAGTGGTGTTTGTGTAGTCTAGGGGTTCAGGCTGGGAGGTGGTGTTTTAGGGTTTAGGGTAGTGCAGTGGTGTTTGTGTAGTGTAGGGGGTCCTGTTTTAGGGTTTAGGGTAGTGCAGTGGTGATTGGGTAGTGTAGGGGGTCGTGCTGGGGATAGTGTTTTTGGGTTTAGGGTAGTGCAGTTGGGTTTGGGTAGTGAAGGGGTCGTGCTGAGGGTAGTGTTTTAGGGTTTAGGGTAGTGCTTTAGGGTTTAGGGTAGTGCAGTGGTGTTTGTGTAGTGTAGGGGTTCATGCTGGGGGTATTTTGTTTAGGGTAGTGCATTGGTGTTTGTGTAGTGTAGGGGATCTTGCTGGGGGTAGTGTTTTAGGGTTTAGGAGAGTGCAGAGGTGTTTGGGTAGTGTAGGGGATCAGGCTGGGGGTAGGTTTACGGTAGTGCAGTGGTGTTTGTGTAGTGTAGGGGGTCACGCTGGGGGTAGTGTTTTAGTGTTTAGGGTAGTGCAGTGGTGTTCGGGGAGTGTAGGGGGTCACGCTGTGGCTAGTGTTTTAGGGTTTAGAGTAGTGCTGTGGTGTTTGTGTATTGTAGGTGGTTACGCTGGGGGTAGTGTTTTAGGGTTTAGGGCAGTGCAGTGGTGTTTGTGTAGTGTAGGGGGACGTGCTGGGGTAGTGTTTTAGGGTTTAGGGTAGTGCAGTGGTGGTTGTGTAGTGTAGGGGATCGTACTGGGGAAGATTTAGGGTTCAGGATAGTGCAATGGTGTTTGGGTAGTGTAGGGGGTCATGCTGGGGGTAGGGTTTTAGGGTTTAGGGCAGTGCAGTGGTGTTTGGGTAGTGTAGGGGGTCTTGCTTGGGGTAGTGTTTTAGGGTTTAGGGTAGTGCAGTGGTGTTTTTGTAGTGTAGGGAGTCATCCTGGGGGTACATTTAGGGTTTAGGGTAATGCAGTGGTGTTTGGGTAGTGTAGGGGGTTGTGCTGCAGGTAGTGTTTTAGGGTTTAGGGCAGTTTAGTGGTGTTTGTGTAGTGCAGGGAGTCATGCTGGGGGTAGTGTTTTAGGGTTTAGTGCAGTGCAGTGGTGTTTGGGTAGTATAGGGGTCGTGCTGGGGCTAGTGTTTTAGGGTTTAGGGCAGTGCAGTGGTGTTTGTGTGGTATAGGGGGTCGTGCCGGGGGTCATGTTTTAGGGTTTAGGGCAGTGTAGTTGTGTTTAGGTAATGTAGGGGGTCGTGCTGGGGGTAGTGTTTTAGCGTTTAGGGTAGTCCAGTGGCGTTTGGGTAGAGTAGGGAGTCACGCTGGGGGTAGTGTTTTAGGGGTTTAGGGTTGTGCAGTGGTGTTTGGGTAGTGTAGGGGGTCCTGTTGGGGGTAGTGTTTTAGGGTTTAGGGTAGTGCAGTGGTGTTTGTGTAGTGTAGGGGGTCATGCTGTGGGTAGTGTTTTAGGGTTTAGGGTAGTGCAGTGGTGTTTGTGCAATGTAGGGGACGTGTTCGGGTAGTGGTTTAGGGTAGTGCAGTGGAGTTTGTGTAGTGTAGGGGTTTTACTGGGGGTAGTTTTAGGCTTTAGGATGGTGCAGTGGTGTTTGGGTAGTGTAGGGTGTCGTGATGGGGTAGGGTTTTAGGGTTTAGGGCAGTGCAGTGGTGTTTGGGTAGTGTAGGGGGTTCGTGCTGGTGGAACTGTTTTAGGGTTTAGGGCAGTGCAGTGGTGGATGGGTAGTGTTGGGGGTCGTGCTGGATCTAGTGTTTTAGGGCGGTGCAGAGGTGTTTTTGTAGTGAAAGGGGTCATGCTGAGGGTAGTGTTTTAGGGATTAGGGCAGTGCAGTGGTGTTTGTGTAGTGTAGGGGTCATGCGGGGGTAGTGTTTTAGGGTTTAGGGCAGTGCAGTGGTGTTTGGGTATTGTAGGGTGTCATGCTGGGGTAGTGTTTTAGCGTTTAGCGTATTGCAGTGGTGTTTGAGTAGTGTAGTGGGTCAGGTTGGGGGTAGATTTAGGGTTTAGGGTAGTGCAGTGGTGTTTGGGTAGTGTAGGGGGTCACGCTGTGGGTAGTGCTTTAGGGTTTAGGCTAGTGCAGTGGTGTTTGTGTAGTGAAAGGGGTCATGCTGCAGGTAGTGTTTTAGGTTTTAGGGCAGTGCAGTGGTGTTTGGGTAGTGTAGGGGGTCGTGCTGGGAGTAGGGTTTTAGGGTTTAGGGCTGTGCAGTGGTGTTTGGGTCATGTAGGGGGTCTTGCTGGGGGTAGTGTTTTAGGGTTTAGGGTAGTGCAGTGGTGTTTGTGTAGGGTAGGGGGCCATGCTGGGGGTAGATTTAGGGTTTAGGGTAATGCAGTGGTGTTTGGGTAGTGTAGGGGATGGGCTGCAGTTAGTGTTTTAGGGTTTAGGGCAGTGCAGTGGTGTTTGTGTAGTGTAGGGGGTTGTGCCTGGGGTAGTGTTTTAGGGTTTAGGGTAGTGCAGTGGTGCTTGTGTAGTGTAGGGGGTCTTGCTGGGGGTCATTTTTTAGGGTTTAGGGTAGTGCAGTGGTGTTTGTGTAGTATAGGGGGTCAAGCTGGGGGTAGTGTTTTAGGGTTTAGGGTAGTGCAGTGGTGTTTGTGTAGTGTAGGAGGGTCATGCCGGGGGTAGTGTTTTAGGGTTTAGGGCAGTGCAGTGGTGTTTGTGTAGTGTAGGGTGTCATGCTGGGGGTAGTGTTTCAGCGTTTAGGGTCGTGCAGTGGTGTTTGGGTAGTGTAGGGGGTCATGCTGGGGGTAGTGTTTTAGGGTTTAGGGTAGAGCAGTGATGTTTGTGTAGTGTAGCTTGTCGTGCTTGGGGTAGTGTTTTAGGATTTAGGATAGTGCAGTGGTGATTGTGTAGTGTAGGGGGTCCTCCTGCTGGGGGTAGATTTAGGGTTTAGGGTAGTGCAGTGGTGTTTGTGTAGTGTAGCTTGTCGTGCTTGGGGTAGTGTTTTAGGATTGAGGATAGTGCAGTGGTGTTTGTGCAGTGTAGGGGTTCATGCTGGGGGTAGTGTTTTACGGTTAAGGATAGTGCAGTGGTGTTTGGGTAGTGTAGGGGGTCATGCTGGGTACATTTAGGGTTTAGGATAGTGCAGTGGTGTTTGATTAGTGTAGGGTTGTCGTGTTTTAGGGTTTAGGGTAGTGCAGTGCTGTTTGGGTAGTGTATGGGTTGTGCTGGGGGTAGTGTTTTAGGGTTTAGGGTAGTGCAGTGGCGTTTGGGTAGTGTAGGGGGTCGTGATGGGGTAGGGTTTTAGGGTTTAGGGTAGTGCAGTGGTGTTTGTGTAGTTTAGGGGGTCATGCTGGGGGTAGTGTTTTAGGGTTTAGGGCAGTGCAGTGGCGTTTGGATAGTGTATGGGGGTGTGGTTGGGGTAATGTTTTAGGGTTTAGGGCAGTGCAGTGGTGTTTGTGTAGTGTAGGGGGTCCTGCCGGGGGTAGTGTTTTAGGGTTTAGGGAAGTGCAGTGGTGTTTGGGTATTGTAGGTTGTCATGCTGGGGGTAGTGTTTTCGCGTTTAGGGTAGTGCAGTTGTAGGGGGTCGTGCTGGCGGTAGTGTTTTAGGGTTTAGGGTAGTACAGTGGTGTTTTTGTGGTGTAGGGAGTCATCCTGGGAGTAGCTTTAGGGTTAGGGTAAGGCAGTGGTGTTTGGGTAGTGTAGGGGGTCAAGCTGGGGGTACATTTAGGGTTTAGGGTAGTGCAGTGGTGTTTTGGTAGTGTAGGGGGTCACACTGGGGTTAGTGTTTTAGGGTTTTGGGTAGTGAAGTGGTGTTTGGGTAGTGTAGGGGGTCACGGTGTTGGTAGTGCTTTAGGGTTTAGGGTAGTGCAGTGGTGTTTGTGTAGTTTAGGGGGTCGAGCTGGAGGTAGTGTTTTAGGGTTTAGGGCAGAGGTGTATGTGTAGTGTAGGGGGTCTTTCTTGGGGTAGTGTTTTAGGGTTTAGGGTATTGCAGTGGTGTTTGTGTAGTGTAGGGAGTCGTGCTGGGGGTAGTGTTTTAGTGGTTAGGGTAGTGCAGTGGTGTTTTGGTAGTGTAGGGAGTCCTGCTGGGGGTAGATTTAGGGTTAAGGGTAGTGCAGTGCTGTCTGTGTAGTGTAGGGGGTCTTGCTGGGGGTCGTTTTTTAGGGTTTAGGGTAGTGCAGTGGTATTTGTGTAGAGTAGGGTGTCAAGCTGGGGGTAGTGTTTTAGGGTTTAGGGTAGTGCAGTGGTGTTTGGGTTGTGTAGGGGGTTGTGCTGCAGGTAGTGTTTTAGGGTTTAGGTCAGTGCAGTGGTGTTTGCATAGTGTAGGGTGTCATGCTGGGGTAGTGTTTTAGGGTTTAGGGAAGTGCAGTGGTGTTTGGGTAGTGTAGGGGGTTGTGCTGGGGCAGTGTTTTAGGGTTTAGGTTAGTGTAGTTGTTTTTGTGTAGAATAGGGTGTCATGCTGGGGGTATTGTTTTAGGGTGTAGGGTAGTGCAGTTGTTTTTGTGTAGTATAGCGGCTCGTGCTGGAGGCAGTGTTTTTGGGTTTAGGGTAGTATAGTGGTGTTTGTGTAGTGTAGGGGTTCGTGCTGGGCTAGTGTTTTAGGGTTTAGGGTAGTGCAGTGGTGTTTGTGTAGTCTAGGGGTTCAGGCTGGGAGGTAGTGTTTTAGGGTTTAGGGTAGTGCAGTGGTGTTTGTGTAGTGTAGGGGGTCCTGTTTTAGGGTTTAGGGTAGTGCAGTGGTGATTGGGTAGTGTAGGGGGTCGTGCTGGGGGTAGTGTTTTTGGGTTTAGGGTAGTGCAGTTGGGTTTGGGTAGTGAAGGGGTCGTGCTGAGGGTAGTGTTTTAGGGTTTAGGGTAGTGCTTTAGGGTTTAGGGTAGTGCAGTGGTGTTTGTTTAGTGTAGGGGTTCATGCTGGGGGTATTTTGTTTAGGGTAGTGCATTGGTGTATGTGTAGTGTAGGGGATCTTGCTGGGGGTAGTGTTTTAGGGTTTAGGAGAGTGCAGAGGTGTTTGGGTAGTGTAGGGGATCAGGCTGGGGGTAGGTTTAGGGTAGTGCAGTGGTGTTTGTGTAGTGTAGGGGGTCACGCTGGGGGTAGTGTTTTAGTGTTTAGGGTAGTGCAGTGGTGTTCGGGGAGTGTAGGGGGTCACGCTGTGGCTAGTGTTTTAGGGTTTAGGGTAGTGCTGTGGTGTTTGTGTATTGTAGGTGGTTACGCTGGGGGTAGTGTTTTAGGGTTTAGGGCAGTGCAGTGGTGTTTGTGTAGTGTAGGGGGACGTGCTGGGGTAGTGTTTTAGGGTTTAGGGTAGTGCAGTGGTGGTTGTGTAGTGTAGGGGATCGTACTGGGGAAGATTTAGGGTTCAGGATAGTGCAATGGTGTGTGGGTAGTGTAGGGGGTCATGCTGGGGGTAGGGTTTTAGGGTTTAGGGCAGTGCAGTGGTGTTTGGGTAGTGTAGGGGGTCTTGCTTGGGGTAGTGTTTTAGGGTTTAGGGTAGTGCAGTGGTGTTTTTGTAGTGTAGGGAGTCATCCTGGGGGTAAATTTAGGGTTTAGAGTAATGCAGTGGTGTTTGGGTAGTGTAGGGGGTTGTGCTGCAGGTAGTGTTTTAGGGTTTAGGGCAGTTTAGTGGTGTTTGTGTAGTGCAGGGAGTCATGCTGGGGGTAGTGTTTTAGGGTTTAGGTCAGTGCAGTGGTGTTTGGGTAGTATAGGGGTCGTGCTGGGGCTAGTGTTTTAGGGTTTAGGGCAGTGCAGTGGTGTTTGTGTGGTATAGGGGGTCGTGCCGGGGGTCGTGTTTTAGGGTTTAGGGCAGTGTAGTTGTGTTTAGGTAATGTAGGGGGTCGTGCTGGGGGTAGTGTTTTAGCGTTTAGGGTAGTCCAGTGGCGTTTGGGTAGAGTAGGGAGTCACGCTGGGGGTAGTGTTTTAGGGGTTTAGGGTTGTGCAGTGGTGTTTGGGTAGTGTAGGGGGTCCTGTTGGGGGTAGTGTTTTAGGGTTTAGGGTAGTGCAGTGGTGTTTGTGTAGTGTAGGGGGTCATGCTGTGGGTAGTGTTTTAGGGTTTAGGGTAGTGCAGTGGTGTTTGTGCAATGTAGGAGACGTGTTCGGGTAGTGGTTTAGGGTAGTGCAGTGGAGTTTGTGTAGTGTAGGGGTTTTACTGGGGGTAGATTTAGGCTTTAGGATGGTGCAGTGGTGTTTGGGTAGTGTAGGGTGTCGTGATGGGGTAGGGTTTTAGGGTTTAGGGCAGTGCAGTGGTGTTTGGGTAGTGTAGGGGGTTCGTGCTCGTGGAACTGTTTTAGGGTTTAGGGCAATGCAGTGGTGGATGGGTAGTGTAGGGGGTCGTGCTGGATCTAGTGTTTTAGGGCGGTGCAGAGGTGTTTGTGTAGTGAAAGGGGTCATGCTGAGGGTAGTGTTTTAGGGATTAGGGCAGTGCAGTGGTGTTTGTGTAGTGTAGGGGGTCACGCTGGGGGTAGTGTTTTAGTGTTTAGGGTAGTGCAGTGGTGTTCGGGGAGTGTAGGGGGCCACGCTGTGGCTAGTGTTTTAGGGTTTAGGGTAGTACAGTGGTGTTTTTGTGGTGTAGGGAGTCATCCTGGGAGTAGCTTTAGGGTTTAGGGTAAGGCAGTGGTGTTTGGGTAGTGTAGGGGGTCATGCTACAGGTAGTGTTTTAGGGTTTAGGGAAGTGTAGTGGTGTTTGTGTAGTGCAGGGGGTCATGCTGGGGTAGTGTTTTAGGGTTTAGGGCAGTGCAGTGGTGTTTGGGTAGTATAATGGGTCATAATGGGGGTAGTGTTTTAGGGTTTTAGTGCAGTGCAGTCATGTTTGTGTAGTGTAGGGGGTCGTGCCGGGGTAGTGTTTTAGGGTTTAGGGCAGTGCAGTGGTGTTTGGGTAATGTAGGGGGTCGTGCTGGGGTAGTGTTTTAGCATTTAGGGTAGTGCAGTGGTGTTTGTGTAGTGTAGGGGGTCGCGCTGTGAGTTGTGTTTTAGGGTTTAGGGTTGTGCAGTGGTGTTCGGGGAGTGTAGGGGGTCACGCTGTGGCTAGTGTTTTAGGGTTTAGGGTAGTGCTGTGGTGTTTGTGTATTGTAGGTGGTTACGCTGGGGGTGGTGTTTTAGGGTTTAGGGCAGTGCAGTGGTGTTTGTGTAGTGTAGGGGGACGTGCTGGGGTAGTGTTTTAGGGTTTAGGGTAGTGCAGTGGTGGTTGTGTAGTGTAGGGGATCGTACTGGGGAAGATTTAGGGTTCAGGATAGTGCAATGGTGTGTGGGTAGTGTAGGGGGTCATGCTGGGGGTAGGGTTTTAGGGTTTAGGGCAGTGCAGTGGTGTTTGGGTAGTGTAGGGGGTCTTGCTTGGGGTAGTTTTTTAGGGTTTAGGGTAGTGCAGTGGTGTTTTTGTAGTGTAGGGAGTCATCCTGGGGGTAAATTTAGGGTTTAGAGTAATGCAGTGGTGTTTGGGTAGTGTAGGGGGTTGTGCTGCAGGTAGTGTTTTAGGGTTTAGGGCAGTTTAGTGGTGTTTGTGTAGTGCAGGGAGTCATGCTGGTGGTAGTGTTTTAGGGTTTAGGTCAGTGCAGTGGTGTTTGGGTAGTATAGGGGTCGTGCTGGGGCTAGTGTTTTAGGGTTTAGGGCAGTGCAGTGGTGTTTGTGTGGTATAGGGGGTCGTGCCGGGGGTCGTGTTTTAGGGTTTAGGGCAGTGTAGTTGTGTTTAGGTAATGTAGGGGGTCGTGCTGGGGGTAGTGTTTTAGCGTTTAGGATAGTCCAGTGGCGTTTGGGTAGAGTAGGGAGTCACGCTGGGGGTAGTGTTTTAGGGGTTTAGGGTTGTGCAGTGGTGTTTGGGTAGTGTAGGGGGTCCTGTTGGGGGTAGTGTTTTAGGGTTTAGGGTAGTGCAGTGGTGTTTGTGTAGTGTAGGGGGTCATGCTGTGGGTAGTGTTTTAGGGTTTAGGGTAGTGCAGTGGTGTTTGTGCAATGTAGGGGACGTGTTCGGGTAGTGGTTTAGGGCAGTGCAGTGGTGTTTGGGTAATGTAGGGGGTCGTGCTGGGGTAGTGTTTTAGCATTTAGGGTAGTGCAGTGGTGTTTGTGTAGTGTAGGGGGTCGCGCTGTGAGTTGTGTTTTAGGGTTTAGGGTTGTGCAGTGGTGTTTGGGTTGTGTAGGGGTTCCTATTGGGGGTAGTGTTTTAGGGTTTAGGGTAGTGCAGTGGTGTTTGGGTAGTGTAGGGGTTCGTGCTGGGGTAGTGTTTTAGTGTTTAGGGCAGTGGTGTTTGTGTAGTGTAGGGGGTCATGCTGGGGGTAGTGTTTTAGGGTTTAGGGTAATGCAGTGGTGTTTGGGTAGAGTAGGAGGTCGTGATGGGGGTAGGGTTTTAGGGTTTAGGGCAGTGTAGGGGGTTCGTGCTGGTGGAAGTGTTTTAGAGTTTAGGGCAGTGCAGTGGTGGATGGGTAGTGTATGGGGTCGTGCTGGAGCTAGAGTTTAGGTCAATGCAGAGGTGTTTGTGAAGTGTAAGGGGTCGTGCTGGGGGTAGTGTTTTAGGGTTTAGGGCAGTGCAGTGGTGTTTGTGTATTGTAGGGTGTCATTCTGGGGTTAGTGTTTTAGCTTTTAGGGTAGTGCAGTGGTCTTTGGGTAGTGTAGGGGGTCATGCTGGTGGTAGATTTAGGGTTTAGGGTAGTGCAGTGGTGTTTGGGTAGTGGAGGGGGTCGTGCTGGGGATAGTGTTTTAGGTAGTGCAGTGGTGTTTTTGTAGTGTAGGATGTCATGCTGGGGGTAGTGTTTTAGGGTTTAGGGCAGTGCAGTGGTGTTTGGGTAGTTTAGGGGGTCATGCTGGGGCTAGTGTTTAGGGCAATGCAGAGGTGTTTGTGTAGTGTAAGGGGTCGTGCTGGGGGTAGAGTTTTAGGGTTTAGGGCAGTGCAGTGGTGTTTGTGTAGTGTAGGTGGTCATGCTGGGGGTAGTGTTTTAGGGTTTAGGGCAGTGCAGTGGTGTTTGTGTAGTGTACGGGGCATGCGGGATAGTGTTTTAGGGTTTAGGGCAGTGCAGTGGTGTTTGGGTATTGTAGGGTGTCATGCTGGGGGTAGTGTTTCAGCGTTTAGGGTAGTGCAGTGGTGTTTGGGTAGTGTAGGGGGTCATGCTGGGGGTACATTTAGGGTTTAGGGTAGTGCAGTGGTGTTTGGGTAGTGTAGGGGGTCACGCTGGGGTTAGTGTTTTAGGGTTTTGGGTAGTGAAGTGGTATTTGGGTAGTGTAGGGGGTCACGGTGTGGGTAGTGCTTTAGGGTTTAGGGTAGTGCAGTGGTGTTTGTGTAGTTTAGGGGGTTACGCTGGGGTAGTTTTTTAGGGTGTAGGGCAGTGCAGTGGTGTTTTTGTAGTGTAGGAGGTCATGCCAGGGGAAGTGTTTTAGGGTTTAGGGCAGTGCAGTGGTGTTTGGGTAGTGTAGGGGGTCGTGCTGGAGGTAGTGTTTTAGGGTTTAGGGCAGAGGTGTTTGTGTAGTGTAGGGGGTCTTTCTGGGGGTAGTGTTTTAGGGTTTAGGGCATTGCAGTGGTGTTTGTGTAGTGTAGGGGGTCGTGCTGGGGGTAGATTTAGGGTTTAGGGTAGTGCAGTGGTGTTCGTGTAGTGTACGGGGTCGACCTGGGGGGTAGTCTTTTAGGGTTTAGGATAGTGCAGTGGTATTTGGGTAGTGTAGGGGGTCCTGCTGGAGGTAGTGTTATAGGTTTTAGGGTAGTGCAGTGGTGTTTGGATAGTGTAGGGGGTCATGCTGGGAGTAGGGTTTTAGGGTTTAGGGCTGTTCAGTGGTGTTTGGGTAGTGTAGGAGGTCGTACTGGGGGTAGATTTAGGGTTTAGGATAGTGCAGTGGTGTTTGGGTAGTGTAGGAGGTCGTGATGGGGGTAGGGTTTTAGGGTTTTTGGCAGTGTAGGGGGTTTGTGCTGGTGGAAGTGTTTTAGAGTTTAGGGCAGTGCAGTGGTGGATGGGTCGTGTATGGGGTCGTGCTGGGGCTAGAGTTTAGGGCAATGCAGAGGTGTTTGTGTAGTGTAAGGGGTCATGCTGGGGGTAGTGTTTTAGGGTTTAGGGCAGTGCAGTGGTGTTTGTGTAGTCTAGGGGGTTGTGCTGCAGGTAGTGTTTAGGGCAGTGCAGTGGTGTTTGTGTAGTGTAGGGGGTCATGCTGGGGGTAGTGTTTTAGGGTTTAGGGCAGTGCAGTGGTGTTTGTGTAGTGTAGGGGGTCATGCTGGGGGTAGTGTTTTAGGGTTTAGGGCAGTGCAGTGGTGTTTGTGTAGTCTAGGGGTCGTGCAGGGGTAGTGTTTTAGGGTTTAGGGCAGTGCAGTGGTGTTTGTGTATTGTAGGTTGTCATGCTGGGGGTAGTGTTTTAGCGTTTAGGGTAGTACAGTGGTCTTTGGGTAGTGTAGGGGGTCATGCTGGGGTTAGATTTAGGGTTTAGGGTAGTGCAGTGGTGTTTGGGTAGTGTAGGGGTTCGTGCTGGGGTTAGTGTTTTAGGGTTTTGGGTAGTGCAGTGGTATTTTTGTAGTGTAGGATGTCATGCCGGGGGTAGTGTTTTAGGGTTTAGGGCAGTGCAGTGGTGTTTGTGTAGTCTAGGGGTCGTGCAGGGGTTTAGGGTAGAGCAGTGATGTTTGTGTAGTGTAGCTTGTCGTGCTTGGGGTAGTGTTTTAGGATTTAGGATAGTGCAGTGGTGATTGTGTAGTGTAGGGGGTCCTCCTGCTGGGGGTAGATTTAGGGTTTAGGGTAGTGCAGTGGTGTTTGTGTAGTGTAGCTTGTCGTGCTTGGGGTAGTGTTTTAGGATTTAGGATAGTGCAGTGGTGTTTGTGCAGTGTAGGGGTTCATGCTGGGGGTAGTGTTTTACGGTTAAGGATAGTGCAGTGGTGTTTGGGTAGTGTAGGGGGTCATGCTGGGTACATTTAGGGTTTAGGATAGTGCAGTGGTGTTTGATTCGTGTAGGGTTGTCGTGTTTTAGGGTTTAGGGTAGTGCAGTGCTGTTTGGGTAGTGTATGGGTTGTGCTGGGGGTAGTGTTTTAGGGTTTAGGGTAGTGCAGTGGTGTTTGGGTAGTGTAGGGGGTTGTGATGGGGTAGGGTTTTAGGGTTTAGGGTAGTGCAGTGGTGTTTGTGTAGTTTAGGGGGTCATGCTGGGGGTAGTGTTTTAGGGTTTAGGGCAGTGCAGTGGTGTTTGGATAGTGTATGGGGGTGTGGTTGGGGTAATGTTTTAGGGTTTAGGGCAGTGCAGTGGTGTTTGTGTAGTGTAGGGGGTCCTGCCGGGTAGTGTTTTAGGGTTTAGGGCAGTGCAGTGGTGTTTGGGTATTGTAGGTTGTCATGCTGGGGGTAGTGTTTTTGCGTTTAGGGTAGTGCAGTTGTAGGGGGTCGTGCTGGCGGTAGTGTTTTAGGGTTTAGGGTAGTACAGTGGTGTTTTTGTGGTGTAGGGAGTCATCCTGGGAGTAGCTTTAGGGTTTAGGGTAAGGCAGTGGTGTTTGGGTAGTGTAGGGGGTCATGCTACAGGTAGTGTTTTAGGGTTTAGGGAAGTGTAGTGGTGTTTGTGTAGTGCAGGGGGTCATGCTGGGGTAGTGTTTTAGGGTTTAGGGCAGTGCAGTGGTGTTTGGGTAGTATAATGGGTCATAATGGGGGTAGTGTTTTAGGGTTTTAGTGCAGTGCAGTCATGTTTGTGTAGTGTAGGGGGTCGTGCCGGGGTAGTGTTTTAGGGTTTAGGGCAGTGCAGTGGTGTTTGGGTAATGTAGGGGGTCGTGCTGGGGTAGTGTTTTAGCATTTAGGGTAGTGCAGTGGTGTTTGTGTAGTGTAGGGGGTCGCGCTGTGAGTTGTGTTTTAGGGTTTAGGGTTGTGCAGTGGTGTTCGGGGAGTGTAGGGGGTCACGCTGTGGCTAGTGTTTTAGGGTTTAGGGTAGTGCTGTGGTGTTTGTGTATTGTAGGTGGTTACGCTGGGGGTGGTGTTTTAGGGTTTAGGGCAGTGCAGTGGTGTTTGTGTAGTGTAGGGGGACGTGCTGGGGTAGTGTTTTAGGGTTTAGGGTAGTGCAGTGGTGGTTGTGTAGTGTAGGGGATCGTACTGGGGAAGATTTAGGGTTCAGGATAGTGCAATGGTGTGTGGGTAGTGTAGGGGGTCATGCTGGGGGTAGGGTTTTAGGGTTTAGGGCAGTGCAGTGGTGTTTGGGTAGTGTAGGGGGTCTTGCTTGGGGTAGTTTTTTAGGGTTTAGGGTAGTGCAGTGGTGTTTTTGTAGTGTAGGGAGTCATCCTGGGGGTAAATTTAGGGTTTAGAGTAATGCAGTGGTGTTTGGGTAGTGTAGGGGGTTGTGCTGCAGGTAGTGTTTTAGGGTTTAGGGCAGTTTAGTGGTGTTTGTGTAGTGCAGGGAGTCATGCTGGTGGTAGTGTTTTAGGGTTTAGGTCAGTGCAGTGGTGTTTGTGTGGTATAGGGGGTCGTGCCGGGGGTCGTGTTTTAGGGTTTAGGGCAGTGTAGTTGTGTTTAGGTAATGTAGGGGGTCGTGCTGGGGGTAGTGTTTTAGCGTTTAGGATAGTCCAGTGGCGTTTGGGTAGAGTAGGGAGTCACGCTGGGGGTAGTGTTTTAGGGGTTTAGGGTTGTGCAGTGGTGTTTGGGTAGTGTAGGGGGTCCTGTTGGGGGTAGTGTTTTAGGGTTTAGGGTAGTGCAGTGGTGTTTGTGTAGTGTAGGGGGTCATGCTGTGGGTAGTGTTTTAGGGTTTAGGGTAGTGCAGTGGTGTTTGTGCAATGTAGGGGACGTGTTCGGGTAGTGGTTTAGGGCAGTGCAGTGGTGTTTGGGTAATGTAGGGGGTCGTGCTGGGGTAGTGTTTTAGCATTTAGGGTAGTGCAGTGGTGTTTGTGTAGTGTAGGGGGTCGCGCTGTGAGTTGTGTTTTAGGGTTTAGGGTTGTGCAGTGGTGTTTGGGTTGTGTAGGGGTTCCTATTGGGGGTAGTGTTTTAGGGTTTAGGGTAGTGCAGTGGTGTTTGTGTAGTGTAGGGGGTCATGCTGGGGGTAGTGTTTTAGGGTTTAGGGTAGTGCAGTGGTGTTTGGGTAGAGTAGGAGGTCGTGATGGGGGTAGGGTTTTAGGGTTTAGGGCAGTGTAGGGGGTTCGTGCTGGTGGAAGTGTTTTAGAGTTTAGGGCAGTGCAGTGGTGGATGGGTAGTGTATGGGGTCGTGCTGGAGCTAGAGTTTAGGTCAATGCAGAGGTGTTTGTGAAGTGTAAGGGGTCGTGCTGGGGGTAGTGTTTTAGGGTTTAGGGCAGTGCAGTGGTGTTTGTGTATTGTAGGGTGTCATTCTGGGGTTAGTGTTTTAGCTTTTAGGGTAGTGCAGTGGTCTTTGGGTAGTGTAGGGGGTCATGCTGGTGGTAGATTTAGGGTTTAGGGTAGTGCAGTGGTGTTTGGGTAGTGGAGGGGGTCGTGCTGGGGATAGTGTTTTAGGTAGTGCAGTGGTGTTTTTGTAGTGTAGGATGTCATGCTGGGGGTAGTGTTTTAGGGTTTAGGGCAGTGCAGTGGTGTTTGGGTAGTTTAGGGGGTCATGCTGGGGCTAGTGTTTAGGGCAATGCAGAGGTGTTTGTGTAGTGTAAGGGGTCGTGCTGGGGGTAGAGTTTTAGGGTTTAGGGCAGTGCAGTGGTGTTTGTGTAGTGTAGGTGGTCATGCTGGGGGTAGTGTTTTAGGGTTTAGGGCAGTGCAGTGGTGTTTGTGTAGTGTACGGGGCATGCGGGATAGTGTTTTAGGGTTTAGGGCAGTGCAGTGGTGTTTGGGTATTGTAGGGTGTCATGCTGGGGGTAGTGTTTCAGCGTTTAGGGTAGTGCAGTGGTGTTTGGGTAGTGTAGGGGGTCATGCTGGGGGTACATTTAGGGTTTAGGGTAGTGCAGTGGTGTTTGGGTAGTGTAGGGGGTCACGCTGGGGTTAGTGTTTTAGGGTTTTGGGTAGTGAAGTGGTATTTGGGTAGTGTAGGGGGTCACGGTGTGGGTAGTGCTTTAGGGTTTAGGGTAGTGCAGTGGTGTTTGTGTAGTTTAGGGGGTTACGCTGGGGTAGTTTTTTAGGGTGTAGGGCAGTGCAGTGGTGTTTTTGTAGTGTAGGAGGTCATGCCAGGGGAAGTGTTTTAGGGTTTAGGGCAGTGCAGTGGTGTTTGGGTAGTGTAGGGGGTCGTGCTGGAGGTAGTGTTTTAGGGTTTAGGGCAGAGGTGTTTGTGTAGTGTAGGGGGTCTTTCTGGGGGTAGTGTTTTAGGGTTTAGGGCATTGCAGTGGTGTTTGTGTAGTGTAGGGGGTCGTGCTGGGGGTAGATTTAGGGTTTAGGGTAGTGCAGTGGTGTTCGTGTAGTGTACGGGGTCGACCTGGGGGGTAGTCTTTTAGGGTTTAGGATAGTGCAGTGGTATTTGGGTAGTGTAGGGGGTCCTGCTGGAGGTAGTGTTATAGGTTTTAGGGTAGTGCAGTGGTGTTTGGATAGTGTAGGGGGTCATGCTGGGAGTAGGGTTTTAGGGTTTAGGGCTGTTCAGTGGTGTTTGGGTAGTGTAGGAGGTCGTACTGGGGGTAGATTTAGGGTTTAGGATAGTGCAGTGGTGTTTGGGTAGTGTAGGAGGTCGTGATGGGGGTAGGGTTTTAGGGTTTTTGGCAGTGTAGGGGGTTTGTGCTGGTGGAAGTGTTTTAGAGTTTAGGGCAGTGCAGTGGTGGATGGGTCGTGTATGGGGTCGTGCTGGGGCTAGAGTTTAGGGCAATGCAGAGGTGTTTGTGTAGTGTAAGGGGTCATGCTGGGGGTAGTGTTTTAGGGTTTAGGGCAGTGCAGTGGTGTTTGTGTAGTCTAGGGGGTTGTGCTGCAGGTAGTGTTTAGGGCAGTGCAGTGGTGTTTGTGTAGTGTAGGGGGTCATGCTGGGGGTAGTGTTTTAGGGTTTAGGGCAGTGCAGTGGTGTTTGTGTAGTGTAGGGGGTCATGCTGGGGGTAGTGTTTTAGGGTTTAGGGCAGTGCAGTGGTGTTTGTGTAGTCTAGGGGTCGTGCAGGGGTAGTGTTTTAGGGTTTAGGGCAGTGCAGTGGTGTTTGTGTATTGTAGGTTGTCATGCTGGGGGTAGTGTTTTAGCGTTTAGGGTAGTGCAGTGGTCTTTGGGTAGTGTAGGGGGTCATGCTGGGGTTAGATTTAGGGTTTAGGGTAGTGCAGTGGTGTTTGGGTAGTGTAGGGGTTCGTGCTGGGGTTAGTGTTTTAGGGTTTTGGGTAGTGCAGTGGTATTTTTGTAGTGTAGGATGTCATGCCGGGGGTAGTGTTTTAGGGTTTAGGGCAGTGCAGTGGTGTTTGTGTAGTCTAGGGGTCGTGCAGGGGTAGTGTTTTAGGGTTTAGGGCAGTGCAGTGGTGTTTGTGTATTGTAGGGTGTCATGCTGGGGGTAGTGTTTTAGCGTTTAGGGTAGTGCAGTGGTCTTTGGGTAGTGTAGGGGGTCATGCTGGGGTTAGATTCAGGGTTTAGGGTAGTACAGTCGTGTTTGGGTAGTGTAGGGGGTCGTGCTGCGGTTAGTGTTTTAGGGTTTTGGGTAGTGCAGTGGTGTTTTTGTAGTGTAGGATGTCATGCCGGGGGTAGTGTTTTAGGGTTTAGGGCAGTGCAGTGGTGTTTGGGTAGTGTAGGGGGTCATGCTGGGGCTAGTGTTTAGGGCAATGCAGGAAGTGTTTGTGTAGTGTAAGGGGTCGTGCTGGGGGTAGAGTTTTAGGGTTTATGGTAGTGCAGTGGTGTTTGGGTAGTGTAGGGGGTTGTGCTGCAGGTAGTGTTTTAGGGTTTAGGGCAGTGCAGTGGTGTTTGTGTAGTGTAGGTGGTCATGCTGGGGGTAGTGTTTTAGGGAAGGGCAGTGCAGTGGTGTTTGTGTAGTGTAGGGGGCGTGCGGGATAGTGTTTTAGGGTTTAGGGCAGGTCAGTGGTGTTTGGGTATTGTAGGGTGTCATGCTGGGGGGTAGTGTTTCAGCGTTTAGGGTAGTGCAGTGGTGTTTGGGTAGTGTAGGGGGTCAAGCTGGGGGTACATTTAGGGTTTAGGGTAGTGCAGTGGTGTTTTGGTAGTGTAGGGGGTCACGCTGGGGTTAGTGTTTTAGGGTTTTGGGTAGTGAAGTGGTGTTTGGGTAGTGTAGGGGGTCATGGTGTGGGTAGTGCTTTAGGGTTTAGGGTAGTGCAGTGGTGTTTGTGTAGTTTAGGGGGTCGTGCTGGAGGTAGTGTTTTAGGGTTTAGGGCAGAGGTGTTTGTGTAGTGTAGGGGGTCTTTCTGGGGGTAGTGTTTTAGGGTTTAGGGTATTGCAGTGGTGTTTGTGTAGTGTAGGGGGTCATGCTGGGGGTAGTGTTTTAGTGGTTAGGGTAGTGCAGTGGTGTTTTGGTAGTGTAGGGGGTCACGCTGGGGTTAGTGTTTTAGGGTTTTGGGTAGTGAAGTGGTGTTTGGGTAGTGTAGGGGGTCACGGTGTGGGTAGTGCTTTAGGGTTTAGGGTAGTGCAGTGGTGTTTGTGTAGTTTAGGGGGTTACGCTGGGGTCGTTTTTTAGGGTTTAGGGCAGTGCAGTGGTGTTTTTGTAGTGTAGGAGGTCATGCCGGGGGAAGTGTTTTAGGGTTTAGGGCAGTGCAGTGGTGTTTGGGTAGTGTAGGGGGTCGTGCTGGAGGTAGTGTTTTAGGGTTTAGGGCAGAGGTATTTGTGTAGTGTAGGGGGTCTTTCTGGGGGTAGTGTTTTAGGGTTTAGGGTATTGCAGTGGTGTTTGTGTAGTGTAGGGGGTCGTGCTGGGGGTAGTTTTAGCGTTTAGGGTAGTGCAGTGGTGTTCGTGTAGTGTACGGGGTCGACCTGGGGGGTAGTGTTTTAGGGTTTAGGATAGTGCAGTGGTATTTGGGTAGTGTAGGGGGTCCTGCTGGAGGTAGTGTTATAGGTTTTAGGGTAGTGCAGTGGTGTTTGTGTAGTGTAGGGGTCATGCTGGGGGCAGTGTTTTAGGGTTTAGGCTAGTGCAGTGGTGTTTGGATAGTGTAGGGGGTCATGCTGGGAGTAGGGTTTTAGGGTTTAGGGCTGTTCAGTGGTGTTTGGGTAGTGTAGGAGGTCGTACTGGGGGTAGATTTAGGGTTTAGGATAGTGCAGTGGTGTTTGTGTAGTGTAGGGGGTCTTGTTGGGGGTAGGGTTTTAGGGTTTAGGGCAGTGCAGTGGTGTTTGGGTAATGTAGGGGGTCGTGCTGGGGTAGTGTTTTAGCATTTAGGGTAGTGCAGTGGTGTTTGTGTAGTGTAGGGGGTCTCGCTGTGAGTTGTGTTTTAGGGTTTAGGGTTTAGGGTTGTGCAGTGGTGTTTGGGTTGTGTAGGGGTTCCTATTGGGGGTAGTGTTTTAGGGTTTAGGGTAGTGAAGTGGTGTTTGGGTAGTGTAGGGGTTCGTGCTGGGGTAGTGTTTTAGTGTTTAGGGCAGTGGTGTTTGTGTAGTGTAGGGGGTCATGCTGGGGGTAGTGTTTTAGGGTTTAGGGTAGTGCAGTGGTGTTTGGGTAGTGTAGGAGGTCGTGATGGGGGTAGGGTTTTAGGGTTTAGGGCAGTGTAGGGGGTTTGTGCTGGTGGAAGTGTTTTAGAGTTTAGGGCAGTGCAGTGGTGGATGGGTCGTGTATGGTGTCGTGCTGGGGCTAAAGTTTAGGGCAATGCAGAGGTGTTTGTGTAGTGTAAGGGGTCATGCTGGGGGTAGTGTTTTAGGGTTTAGGGCAGTGCAGTGGTGTTTGTGTAGTCTAGGGGGTTGTGCTGCAGGTAGTGTTTAGGGCAGTGCAGTGGTGTTTGTGTAGTGTAGGGGGTCATGCTGGGGGTAGTGTTTTAGGGTGTAGGGCAGTGCAGTGGTGTTTGTGTAGTGTAGGGGGTCATGCTGGGGGTAGTGTTTTAGGGTTTAGGGCAGTGCAGTGGTGTTTGTGTAGTCTAGGGGTCGTGCAGGGGTAGTGTTTTAGGGTTTAGGGCAGTGCAGTGGTGTTTGTGTATTGTAGGTTGTCATGCTGGGGGTAGTGTTTTAGCGTTTAGGGTAGTGCAGTGGTCTTTGGGTAGTGTAGGGGGTCATGCTGGGGTTAGATTTAGGGTTTAGGGTAGTGCAGTGGTGTTTGGGTAGTGTAGGGGTTCGTGCTGGGGTTAGTGTTTTAGGGTTTTGGGTAGTGCAGTGGTATTTTTGTAGTGTAGGATGTCATGCCGGGGGTAGTGTTTTAGGGTTTAGGGCAGTGCAGTGGTGTTTGTGTAGTCTAGGGGTCGTGCAGGGGTAGTGTTTTAGGGTTTAGGGCAGTGCAGTGGTGTTTGTGTATTGTAGGGTGTCATGCTGGGGGTAGTGTTTTAGCGTTTAGGGTAGTGCAGTGGTCTTTGGGTAGTGTAGGGGGTCATGCTGGGGTTAGATTCAGGGTTTAGGGTAGTACAGTCGTGTTTGGGTAGTGTAGGGGGTCGTGCTGCGGTTAGTGTTTTAGGGTTTTGGGTAGTGCAGTGGTGTTTTTGTAGTGTAGGATGTCATGCCGGGGGTAGTGTTTTAGGGTTTAGGGCAGTGCAGTGGTGTTTGGGTAGTGTAGGGGGTCATGCTGGGGCTAGTGTTTAGGGCAATGCAGGAAGTGTTTGTGTAGTGTAAGGGGTCGTGCTGGGGGTAGAGTTTTAGGGTTTATGGTAGTGCAGTGGTGTTTGGGTAGTGTAGGGGGTTGTGCTGCAGGTAGTGTTTTAGGGTTTAGGGCAGTGCAGTGGTGTTTGTGTAGTGTAGGTGGTCATGCTGGGGGTAGTGTTTTAGGGAAGGGCAGTGCAGTGGTGTTTGTGTAGTGTAGGGGGCGTGCGGGATAGTGTTTTAGGGTTTAGGGCAGGTCAGTGGTGTTTGGGTATTGTAGGGTGTCATGCTGGGGGGTAGTGTTTCAGCGTTTAGGGTAGTGCAGTGGTGTTTGGGTAGTGTAGGGGGTCAAGCTGGGGGTACATTTAGGGTTTAGGGTAGTGCAGTGGTGTTTTGGTAGTGTAGGGGGTCACGCTGGGGTTAGTGTTTTAGGGTTTTGGGTAGTGAAGTGGTGTTTGGGTAGTGTAGGGGGTCATGGTGTGGGTAGTGCTTTAGGGTTTAGGGTAGTGCAGTGGTGTTTGTGTAGTTTAGGGGGTCGTGCTGGAGGTAGTGTTTTAGGGTTTAGGGCAGAGGTGTTTGTGTAGTGTAGGGGGTCTTTCTGGGGGTAGTGTTTTAGGGTTTAGGGTATTGCAGTGGTGTTTGTGTAGTGTAGGGGGTCATGCTGGGGGTAGTGTTTTAGTGGTTAGGGTAGTGCAGTGGTGTTTTGGTAGTGTAGGGGGTCACGCTGGGGTTAGTGTTTTAGGGTTTTGGGTAGTGAAGTGGTGTTTGGGTAGTGTAGGGGGTCACGGTGTGGGTAGTGCTTTAGGGTTTAGGGTAGTGCAGTGGTGTTTGTGTAGTTTAGGGGGTTACGCTGGGGTCGTTTTTTAGGGTTTAGGGCAGTGCAGTGGTGTTTTTGTAGTGTAGGAGGTCATGCCGGGGGAAGTGTTTTAGGGTTTAGGGCAGTGCAGTGGTGTTTGGGTAGTGTAGGGGGTCGTGCTGGAGGTAGTGTTTTAGGGTTTAGGGCAGAGGTATTTGTGTAGTGTAGGGGGTCTTTCTGGGGGTAGTGTTTTAGGGTTTAGGGTATTGCAGTGGTGTTTGTGTAGTGTAGGGGGTCGTGCTGGGGGTAGTTTTAGCGTTTAGGGTAGTGCAGTGGTGTTCGTGTAGTGTACGGGGTCGACCTGGGGGGTAGTGTTTTAGGGTTTAGGATAGTGCAGTGGTATTTGGGTAGTGTAGGGGGTCCTGCTGGAGGTAGTGTTATAGGTTTTAGGGTAGTGCAGTGGTGTTTGTGTAGTGTAGGGGTCATGCTGGGGGCAGTGTTTTAGGGTTTAGGCTAGTGCAGTGGTGTTTGGATAGTGTAGGGGGTCATGCTGGGAGTAGGGTTTTAGGGTTTAGGGCTGTTCAGTGGTGTTTGGGTAGTGTAGGAGGTCGTACTGGGGGTAGATTTAGGGTTTAGGATAGTGCAGTGGTGTTTGTGTAGTGTAGGGGGTCTTGTTGGGGGTAGGGTTTTAGGGTTTAGGGCAGTGCAGTGGTGTTTGGGTAATGTAGGGGGTCGTGCTGGGGTAGTGTTTTAGCATTTAGGGTAGTGCAGTGGTGTTTGTGTAGTGTAGGGGGTCTCGCTGTGAGTTGTGTTTTAGGGTTTAGGGTTTAGGGTTGTGCAGTGGTGTTTGGGTTGTGTAGGGGTTCCTATTGGGGGTAGTGTTTTAGGGTTTAGGGTAGTGAAGTGGTGTTTGGGTAGTGTAGGGGTTCGTGCTGGGGTAGTGTTTTAGTGTTTAGGGCAGTGGTGTTTGTGTAGTGTAGGGGGTCATGCTGGGGGTAGTGTTTTAGGGTTTAGGGTAGTGCAGTGGTGTTTGGGTAGTGTAGGAGGTCGTGATGGGGGTAGGGTTTTAGGGTTTAGGGCAGTGTAGGGGGTTTGTGCTGGTGGAAGTGTTTTAGAGTTTAGGGCAGTGCAGTGGTGGATGGGTCGTGTATGGTGTCGTGCTGGGGCTAAAGTTTAGGGCAATGCAGAGGTGTTTGTGTAGTGTAAGGGGTCATGCTGGGGGTAGTGTTTTAGGGTTTAGGGCAGTGCAGTGGTGTTTGTGTAGTCTAGGGGGTTGTGCTGCAGGTAGTGTTTAGGGCAGTGCAGTGGTGTTTGTGTAGTGTAGGGGGTCATGCTGGGGGTAGTGTTTTAGGGTTTAGGGCAGTGCAGTGGTGTTTGTGTAGTGTAGGGGGTCATGCTGGGGGTAGTGTTTTAGGGTTTAGGGCAGTGCAGTGGTGTTTGTGTAGTCTAGGGGTCATGCAGGGGTAGTGTTTTAGGGTTTAGGGCAGTGCAGTGGTGTTTGTGTATTGTAGGTTGTCATGCTGGGCGTAGTGTTTTAGCGTTTAGGGTAGTGCAGTGGTCTTTGGGTAGTGTAGGGGGTCATGCTGGGGTTAGATTTAGGGTTTAGGGTAGTGCAGTGGTGTTTGGGTAGTGTAGGGGTTCGTGCTGGGGTTAGTGTTTTAGGGTTTTGGGTAGTGCAGTGGTATTTTTGTAGTGTAGGATGTCATGCCGGGGGTAGTGTTTTAGGGTTTAGGGCAGTGCAGTGGTGTTTGTGTAGTCTAGGGGTCGTGCAGGGGTAGTGTTTTAGGGTTTAGGGCAGTGCAGTGGTGTTTGTGTATAGTAGGGTGTCATGCTGGGGGTAGTGTTTTAGCGTTTAGGGTAGTGCAGTGGTCTTTGGGTAGTGTAGGGGGTCATGCTGGGGTTAGATTTAGGGTTTAGGGTAGTGCAGTCGTGTTTGGGTAGTGTAGGGGGTCGTGCTGCGGTTAGTGTTTTAGGGTTTTGGGTAGTGCAGTGGTGTTTTTGTAGTGTAGGATGTCATGCCGGGGGTAGTGTTTTAGGGTTTAGGGCAGTGCAGTGGTGTTTGGGTAGTGTAGGGGGTCATGCTGGGGCTAGTGTTTAGGGCAATGCAGGAAGTGTTTGTGTAGTGTAAGGGGTCATGCTGGGGGTAGAGTTTTAGGGTTTATGGTAGTTCAGTGGTGTTTGGATAGTGTAGGGGGTTGTGCTGCAGGTAGTGTTTTAGGGTTTAGGGCAGTGCAGTGGTGTTTGTGTAGTGTAGGTGGTCATGCTGGGGGTAGTGTTTTAGGGTTTAGGGCAGTGCAGTGGTGTTTGTGTAGTGTAGGGGGCGTGCGGGATAGTGTTTTAAGGTTTAGGGCAGGTCAGTGGTGTTTGGGTATTGTAGGGTGTCATGCTGGGGGCAGTGTTTTAGGGTTTAGGCTAGTGCAGTGGTGTTTGGATAGTGTAGGGGGTCATGCTGGGAGTAGGGTTTTAGGGTTTAGGGCTGTTCAGTGGTGTTTGGGTAGTGTAGGAGGTCGTACTGGGGGTAGATTTAGGGTTTAGGATAGTGCAGTGGTGTTTGTGTAGTGTAGGGGGTCTTGTTGGGGGTAGGGTTTTAGGGTTTAGGGCAGTGCAGTGGTGTTTGGGTAATGTAGGGGGTCGTGCTGGGGTAGTGTTTTAGCATTTAGGGTAGTGCAGTGGTGTTTGTGTAGTGTAGGGGGTCTCGCTGTGAGTTGTGTTTTAGGGTTTAGGGTTTAGGGTTGTGCAGTGGTGTTTGGGTTGTGTAGGGGTTCCTATTGGGGGTAGTGTTTTAGGGTTTAGGGTAGTGAAGTGGTGTTTGGGTAGTGTAGGGGTTCGTGCTGGGGTAGTGTTTTAGTGTTTAGGGCAGTGGTGTTTGTGTAGTGTAGGGGGTCATGCTGGGGGTAGTGTTTTAGGGTTTAGGGTAGTGCAGTGGTGTTTGGGTAGTGTAGGAGGTTGTTAGAATGGGGAACCCCTAGTTGGCACAGGTAGGTACTTGTGACAAGCAGTGGTCCCTTCTTCTATTCAGGGCGAGAGAGTTACCCCCTCAGAACAACCCCTGCTCACCCTATAGGTAGTGTGGCGCGAGCAGTCAGGGCTAAACTTCAGGGCGCTAGTCAGTTAAGCATTTATGATCACACACAGTAAACCACAATGATCCCCCACAAACGGACACCAGGCGTAAGTTGTATCAAAAATACGGATGCTTTATATAAAAGATTCTTTGTTACGCAGGCATGTACAAGACCATCAATAACGGTTGCGAAATGGAAGCCACAGGATGATAATTAGGCACTGTTATTGTCTTTGGTAACTTATTCGATCACGAGCGCTTCACAGGGCTCGGTTGAGTCGGTCCAGTCACGATGATGCGCAGTGCACCCAGGGTACAGTGATACGGGGAAATCAGAACGTTGCGGACCCCGAGTCCGATAGAGAGTTCACTGTACCTGGGAACGTGCGGTGTGCTTGGACGAGTCTTCAGGAGAGATGCAGGTTCTGCACCTCGTGGGTCTTCCGGATCAAGAATTCAGCGGGCGGCTTTCGGTAGACAGGTGCGGCCCAGGGCCTCCGACACGGACTGTGCGGGAGGTCACTGCGGAGGGCGGCACGGTCAGACTCAGGCTGGGAGGTGAAGCGGGGCGGCCGGATACGTTACGACGTACGGGCGGCCGTCCGAGGCTGGATTTCACTTCCCCACTAGAAATCCGGCGGGAGGGCGAAAGGGCACCAAGCGCGCTCCAGTAGCAGGCAGGTGACAGGGAAGCGGGACGGCCAGACTCGTGGGTCCAGAGCGACTCAGGTAGAGCGGGGCTCTCGGCGAGTGGAGGCGGCCAGGCTTCTGGGTGTCACGGCCCTAGGAGGGATGCGAAGGTGCGCAGGGCACTCCGGCGGGAGAAAGCACACGGCTCGAATTCTCAGACGAGCGGAGACACGGTGAACCCACTGGTCCTGGGGTTCAGTTCAGGGGGCAAGCTCTTCTTCCAAGCCCTTGGAGATAGTTGAAGAACAAAGTGCAAAAGTCTCTTTCAGTCTTTTTCCTCTCCTTCCTTAGCAAGGCACCTACTGCAGGCCAGTCCCTTAGGTCAGGGAAAGTTACTCCTCCTTCAGCTTCTTCCAGGTCCTTCTAGTCAGGCAGAGTTCCTTCGTGGTTCAATCTGGATCTGCTTTCTTAGGAGCCAGGCTCCTACTTTTATACAGGGATTCTTTTGTTCTTTAGCGCCAGGGGGCCTGGGCCTGGCTCAGTCCAGTTTTGGAGCACTCTGTGGTGGTGACTCGGCTTGTTCCTTTCAGCAGCAGGGCAGAGACATCAGCCGCTCCACAGGGGGCGGCGCCGGCTTTGTGGTGGCAGAGCACAGGTCTATTCAAGAGTCAGGGTGCACTCCTCCCACCCATCCTGGTGTAATCTCTCTACCCACCACCTGGCAGCCAACCTGTCTCCTGGAATCCCCCAGCCCTGCTCCTGTACTGTTGCTAGGCAGAACACACACACACACAGCAGAGGCGGACTGAGATGGTTAGGCACGCAAAGGCTAACTTTCTAAAAGTAGCATTTGCAAACCCAGGATATTAAAATAACCTTTACTAAAAGATGTACTTTATTATCCCGAGTTCAGGCATACTAAACATGACCTTCTACCATGCTCTCTGAGTCCACTGGGGTCACAGCGTGTAGCGATCCCAGCAGCCCATTCTGGCCTTTGGAGAGCAGGTAGCCTTCAATAGTGAAAAACGAAAATGGCTGTAATTCACTATTAAGACATGCCACACACATCAGGGCCTGTCCTACCTTATACCTACAATGCACCCTGCGCTCAGGCCTACCAGAGGGGTGACTAACATGTAGTTAAGGGAAGGTTTAGGGACTGGTAAGTGGGGACACTTGCTCAGTCAGCGCGACGGTACCAGACCGCGCGCAGGTTCTGCAGTGGCAGACCCTAGACACATTTTACCCCGCTGCTTCGGTGGGTGGCACAACCCGTGCTGCAAGCCCACTCGCAGCATTTGGATATACAAGCCCTTGGCACCCCTGGTGCACTCTACTAGGGGCTGATAGTAAACCAAATAAACCAAACGTGGAAGTCAATTCACATAATACATTTTACCATAGGGAGCACTTGCACTGTGGCACTGGATGGCAGTGGCACAGTGCCCTGAGCAGCCAACACCAACACAAAAACACATTGAGGCACAGACAAAAATGGAAGGGTGACCCACGCCAATGGTGCCAGGTCTAACACGTGTCCCCTCCAGCTGAAAAGTGGGGAGAACTACCCTACCCCAGGGAGTTCTGCATCACTAAGGCGGAAAAACCTGGACAGACCGTCAGCATTGGCGTGATCTGTGCCAGGGCGATGCTCCACCGTAAAGTCCATACCCTGTAGGGAGATGGACCACCTCAACAGTTTTGGGTTCTCACCCCTCATTTGCATCAACCATCTGAGGGGCCTGTGGTCGGTCTGAACCCGGAAGTGAGACCCAAACAAGTAGGGTCTTAGCTTCTTCAGCGCCCAGACCACAGCAAATGCTTCTCGTTCTATCGCACTCCACCTTTGTTCCCGGGGAAGTAGCCTCCTGCTAATAAAGGCTACGGGTTGGTCAAAGCCCTCCTCAGTGATCTGTGAGAGAACAGCCCCTACACCATGCTCTGATGCATCCGTCTGCACCAGGAACTCTTTGGAGAAGTCAGGAGCCAAGAGCACGGGCGCCGTGCACATGGCAGTTTTCAGGGTGTCGAAGGCTTTCTGACAGGTGTCAGTCCATATCACTTTTCTGGGCTGCTTCTTCGAAGTCAGCTCTGTCAAGGGGGCAACGATGCTGCCATACCCCTTGACAAACCTCCTGTAGTACCCAGTGAGTCCTAAGAAGGCCCTCACCTCCGTCTGGGTCTTTGGGGGCTCCCAAGCCAGGATGGTTTCAACTTTGGGTTGGAGGGGCGCCACCTGGCCGCTCCCCACTTGGTGTCCCAAGTACACCACTGAACCCTGCCCGATCTGACACTTGCTTGCCTTGATCGTGAGGCCTGCCTTGCGCAGCGCCATCAACACTTCCCAGAGATGTTGCAGGTGTCCTTCCCAGGTGCCGCTGAACACTGCGATGTCATCCAGGTAGGCGGCGCTGAACTCGGCCAGCCCAGCCAACACCTGGTTGACCAACCTCTGGAAGGTGGCAGGGGCATTCTTCATCCCAAAGGGCATCACCCGGAACTGGTAATGCCCATCTGGCGTAGAGAATGCGGACCTCTCTTTGGCCCCATCAGTCAAGGCGATCTGCCAGTACCCAGACGTTAAGTCAAACATGCTGAGGTACCGTGCAGCCCCTAACCGATCGATGAGCTCATCATCTCTGGGGATGGGGTGCGCGTCAGTCTTCGTGACTGAGTTGAGTCCTCGGTAGTCCACACAGAACCGGAGTTCGGGCGTGGCACCCGGCGCTGCAGCCTTTGGGACCAAGACCACTGGGCTGGCCCAAGGACTGCTGGAGGACTCAACCACCCCTAGAGCAAGCATCTTCGAGACCTCCTCTTTGATGCAGGCCCTGACCCTGTCAGTTACCCGGTAGGCCTTGTGCTTCACAGGTAAGCTGTCTCCCGTATCCACATCATGGACGCACCAATTTGTGATACCGGGAACCAGGGAGAACAGGTCGGGAAACTGCCCCAGCAGCTGGCGGCAGTCACCCTGTTGCTCAGGGGTCAGGGTGGGTGAGAGGTTAACTCCATCCACTGACCCGTCTCGCTCCGAGGCTACCAAGAGGTCAGGAAGAGGCTCGGACTCCTCTTCCATCCCATCATCGGTGGCCAAGAGCATGCCCACTTCGGACCTCTCCAAGTGGGGCTTCAGTCGATTGACATGTAGGACCCTTAAGGGGTTCCTAGGAGACCGCAAGTCCACCAAGTAGGTGACAGAACTCTTGCGCTCCACAATCTCAAAGGGTCCTGTCCACTTGTCCTGGAGTGCACAAGGCTCCACAGGGGCCAGGACCCACACTTTTTGGCCAGGTTGAAGCTCAACCAGAGTGGCATTCTGGTCGTACCACCGCTTCATTTCCTCCTGGCTGGCTTCCAGGTTTGCCTCAGCAAGTTGCCTGAAACGCCTAGTCTGGTTCCGGAAAGCCAGCATGTAACTGTATACATTCTGGGGAGGTTTCCTGGGAGATTGCTCCCAGCCTTCCTTGACCAGACTAAGAGGTCCTCGTACTGGGTGGCCATACAAAAGCTCAAAGGGACTGAACCCTAGAGACTTTTGTGGCACCTCGCGGTACGCAAAGAGAAGGCATGGTAAGAGGACGTCCCACTTACGCCTCATGGGTTCCTCGAGACCCATAATCATGCCCTTCAGGGTTCGGTTGAAGCGCTCAACCAACCCGTTTCCTTGGGGATGGTAAGGTGTGGTGAACTTGTAGGTTACACCACACTCTTGCCAAAGGGACTTCATATATTTCGATATGAAGTTGGTCCCCCTGTCAGACACCACCTCTAGAGGGAATCCTACTCGTGAGAAAATTCCCATCAGTGCCCGTCCCACCACGGGGGCCGTCACTGTCCTCAGAGGGATGGCTTCAGGGTACCGGGTGGCATGGTCCACCAAGACCAGGATAAACCTGTTGCCCATGGCTGTCTTGGGGTCCAGTGGCCCCACAATGTCAATCCCCACTCGCTGGAATGGGGTACTGACCACAGGGAAAGGTTGGAGTGGAGCTCTCAGCTTCCTTCCACTCTTGCCACTGGCCTGGCAAGTCTGGCATGTCCTGCAGTGAGTGTCAGAACTCCTGCGCATTTGGGGCCAATAAAAGTGGGTGACAAGCCTTTCAAAGGTCTTGTCCTGCCCCAAATGTCCGGCTAACGGTACGTCGTGAGCCAGCCCCAGTAGGAAGGCTCTGAACTTCTGGGGTACCACCAGCGCACGGGCTGACCCAGGTTCAGCAACCTTAGGCTCGGAGTATAGGAGGTCGTTCTCCCAGTAGATCAAGTGAGTTCCGGACTGATCACCATTGGCCTGGGCTGCAGCCTGCTGCCGCATACCCTCTAGAGAGGGGCACTCTTTCTGCTCCCTGCAGAATTCCTCCCTGGTGGGGCCTCCTTCTTGCTGCCAATGGGTCAGCTCAGGCAGGTCCCCCAGTTCGGCTATCTGTTCCCCGGTAGGCTCCAGGGCGTCCCCCTCAAGGTCTGCTTCCTCCTGGGCCGTGGGAACGTCAGGAGCCGGATTCCCGTGCCTCCCTTGCCCTCTCTCTAAGGCCGGTTCCTGGGCCTCTCCCTCAGGCTCCAGGGTTCCTTCAACACCCCTACCGGCTGCCATCGACCGGGTGGTCACACACGCCCAATCAGGCAAGCCCACCATCCGCAGGTGAGTCGTCTTCTCCACCTTTTCCCAAGGGGAGCTCTCCAAATCGTTACCTAGGAGACAATCAACAGGCATGGCCTCTCTCACAGCCACTTGCAGAGTACCAGAGACCCCCCCCCACTCAAAGGGAACCTGAGCCATTGGACACTGACTCTCTGTGTTGTCAGCGTTGACAACACGGCAGAATGCGTGCGGGACAACCTGCTCTTGAGACACCAGGTGTTGCTTGACAGCAGTCACACTGGCTCCTGTATCTCTAAGAGCTCCCACCCTCTTGCCATTTATGGTCACCCACTGCCCATACTTTTGAGTATTGGGGGGCAGCTGGGCCTCAGCGACCATCTCACTGTCTCCTAATGAGACTAGGGTCATCTGTACGGGATCCCCCGCCCCTTGGACATCTATCTCCCTCCCCAAGGCTACACTATTCACCTGCTTGGGGGGTGGAGCACCAGAGGGTGCTGGTTTGCCATACAGGGGGCACTTGGGATCCACGGAAATGTGCCCCAGGTTGTTACACTTGTAACATCGGAGGAGCCCTCTTTGAACAGGGTTACCTGTCGGGGCCCCGGTCTGCTTCGGGGGTGGGGGTGGCTGAGAACCTTTCCCTTGGTTCCCTTGGGAATTACTTTGGGGCCCTCTGTAGAACTCCCTCTGTTTACCCTTGTCCCCCCCACTCTTCTGCTGGGGACCCTGAACACCCTTGGCGGGGCCTCCTACGGGACCCTTGTGGACCCTGGTGCTGATCCAGCGGTCCGCCTCCTCAGCAAGCTTCCTCGGGTTGGACAGCTTGCTATCGATCAGGTGTTGGCGTAGCTCAGGAAAACAATTATCCGACAAGTGCTCCCATGCAATTAAATCAAACAGCCCTTGGTAATCATTCACTTTGCTACCCTTCACCCAACCATCCAGCGCTCTGCAAAAAAAGGTCACATATTCTACATAAGTGGTACCAGGTTTCTTGGTGCAATCCCTAAATCTCTGTCTGTACAGTTCAGGAGTTAACCCATACCTTGTCATAAGAGCCTCCTTCATGTGTGGATAGGATGTGTGGACATCAGAGGGGAGGTCTAGCAGAGTGTCCCGCCCCTCACTTAGGAACCTTCCCCACAACCCCGCTCCCCAATCCTTCTCAGGGACCCGGTGGGAGGACATGGCTACTTCATAGGCCCTAAACCACTGCCCAATATCATCCTGCTTATAATATTCTTTGACTACATCTTTAGGAATGTGCACCCTTGACTCTGTTGAATTGCTGCCACCAGAGGGTGAGTTGTCTAAACTCCTGGCCTTGAGATCCAACTCCCTCATTTTTACCTCATGCTCCATGGCCAGTTTCTGCCTTTCTCTCTCCATTTGCAGTTTTGCCATCTCCACCTCGTGTGCTCGGGCGGCACTCCTGTCGGCCAACTCCTCTGGCGACAGGCCTCTGCTAGGCTCAAACACACCTTCGGGGGGTATCACCTCCCGGGCATTCTCTGGGAACTTTGATTCGTGCCAGGCTCTCAGTGCTGTCACGTACTGATCCTTGTTGCTTAGTCCACTTTGCTTGATTCTGTACTTGGAGAGATATCCCTTCAGGACATCATTTGTGCACTTCCTCAGTGCCTCGGGCTCCCAATCGATGTCATCCACTCCAGAGAATACAGAGGGCGCTCCGCCTCCGTTGACTGAGCTAGGCATGGTTTCTTAAGGTGGAGATTTTTCTTTAGCAACAACTGTCAATCAATCTGTGGCTGCGTTATAGGTCTGCTCTACGTGGTGATCAATAATTCACTGTATGTAAATCATAAATGCAAATTCGAAATCCCACCGCTGCCACCAATGTTAGAATGGGGAACCCCTAGTTGGCACAGGTAGGTACTTGTGACAAGCAGTGGTCCCTTCTTCTATTCAGGGCGAGAGAGTTACCCCCTCAGAACAACCCCTGCTCACCCTATAGGTAGTGTGGCGCGAGCAGTCAGGGCTAAACTTCAGGGCGCTAGTCAGTTAAGCATTTATGATCACACACAGTAAACCACAATGATCCCCCACAAACGGACACCAGGCGTAAGTTGTATCAAAAATACGGATGCTTTATATAAAAGATTCTTTGTTACGCAGGCATGTACAAGACCATCAATAACGGTTGCGAAATGGAAGCCACAGGATGATAATTAGGCACTGTTATTGTCTTTGGTAACTTATTCGATCACGAGCGCTTCACAGGGCTCGGTTGAGTCGGTCCAGTCACGATGATGCGCAGTGCACCCAGGGTACAGTGATACGGGGAAATCAGAACGTTGCGGACCCCGAGTCCGATAGAGAGTTCACTGTACCTGGGAACGTGCGGTGTGCTTGGACGAGTCTTCAGGAGAGATGCAGGTTCTGCACCTCGTGGGTCTTCCGGATCAAGAATTCAGCGGGCGGCTTTCGGTAGACAGGTGCGGCCCAGGGCCTCCGACACGGACTGTGCGGGAGGTCACTGCGGAGGGCGGCACGGTCAGACTCAGGCTGGGAGGTGAAGCGGGGCGGCCGGATACGTTACGACGTACGGGCGGCCGTCCGAGGCTGGATTTCACTTCCCCACTAGAAATCCGGCGGGAGGGCGAAAGGGCACCAAGCGCGCTCCAGTAGCAGGCAGGTGACAGGGAAGCGGGACGGCCAGACTCGTGGGTCCAGAGCGACTCAGGTAGAGCGGGGCTCTCGGCGAGTGGAGGCGGCCAGGCTTCTGGGTGTCACGGCCCTAGGAGGGATGCGAAGGTGCGCAGGGCACTCCGGCGGGAGAAAGCACACGGCTCGAATTCTCAGACGAGCGGAGACACGGTGAACCCACTGGTCCTGGGGTTCAGTTCAGGGGGCAAGCTCTTCTTCCAAGCCCTTGGAGATAGTTGAAGAACAAAGTGCAAAAGTCTCTTTCAGTCTTTTTCCTCTCCTTCCTTAGCAAGGCACCTACTGCAGGCCAGTCCCTTAGGTCAGGGAAAGTTACTCCTCCTTCAGCTTCTTCCAGGTCCTTCTAGTCAGGCAGAGTTCCTTCGTGGTTCAATCTGGATCTGCTTTCTTAGGAGCCAGGCTCCTACTTTTATACAGGGATTCTTTTGTTCTTTAGCGCCAGGGGGCCTGGGCCTGGCTCAGTCCAGTTTTGGAGCACTCTGTGGTGGTGACTCGGCTTGTTCCTTTCAGCAGCAGGGCAGAGACATCAGCCGCTCCACAGGGGGCGGCGCCGGCTTTGTGGTGGCAGAGCACAGGTCTATTCAAGAGTCAGGGTGCACTCCTCCCACCCATCCTGGTGTAATCTCTCTACCCACCACCTGGCAGCCAACCTGTCTCCTGGAATCCCCCAGCCCTGCTCCTGTACTGTTGCTAGGCAGAACACACACACACACAGCAGAGGCGGACTGAGATGGTTAGGCACGCAAAGGCTAACTTTCTAAAAGTAGCATTTGCAAACCCAGGATATTAAAATAACCTTTACTAAAAGATGTACTTTATTATCCCGAGTTCAGGCATACTAAACATGACCTTCTACCATGCTCTCTGAGTCCACTGGGGTCACAGCGTGTAGCGATCCCAGCAGCCCATTCTGGCCTTTGGAGAGCAGGTAGCCTTCAATAGTGAAAAACGAAAATGGCTGTAATTCACTATTAAGACATGCCACACACATCAGGGCCTGTCCTACCTTATACCTACAATGCACCCTGCGCTCAGGCCTACCAGAGGGGTGACTAACATGTAGTTAAGGGAAGGTTTAGGGACTGGTAAGTGGGGACACTTGCTCAGTCAGCGCGACAGTACCAGACCGCGCGCAGGTTCTGCAGTGGCAGACCCTAGACACATTTTACCCCGCTGCTTCGGTGGGTGGCACAACCCGTGCTGCAAGCCCACTCGCAGCATTTGGATATACAAGCCCTTGGCACCCCTGGTGCACTCTACTAGGGGCTGATAGTAAACCAAATAAACCAAACGTGGAAGTCAATTCACATAATACATTTTACCATAGGGAGCACTTGCACTGTGGCACTGGATGGCAGTGGCACAGTGCCCTGAGCAGCTAACACCAACACAAAAACACATTGAGGCACAGACAAAAATGGAAGGGTGACCCACGCCAATGGTGCCAGGTCTAACAGAGGTCGTGATGGGGGTAGGGTTTTAGGGTTTAGGGCAGTGTAGGGGGTTTGTGCTGGTGGAAGTGTTTTAGAGTTTAGGGCAGTGCAGTGGTGGATGGGTCGTGTATGGTGTCGTGCTGGGGCTAAAGTTTAGGGCAATGCAGAGGTGTTTGTGTAGTGTAAGGGGTCATGCTGGGGGTAGTGTTTTAGGGTTTAGGGCAGTGCAGTGGTGTTTGTGTAGTCTAGGGGGTTGTGCTGCAGGTAGTGTTTAGGGCAGTGCAGTGGTGTTTGTGTAGTGTAGGGGGTCATGCTGGGGGTAGTGTTTTAGGGTTTAGGGCAGTGCAGTGGTGTTTGTGTAGTGTAGGGGGTCATGCTGGGGGTAGTGTTTTAGGGTTTAGGGCAGTGCAGTGGTGTTTGTGTAGTCTAGGGGTCATGCAGGGGTAGTGTTTTAGGGTTTAGGGCAGTGCAGTGGTGTTTGTGTATTGTAGGTTGTCATGCTGGGCGTAGTGTTTTAGCGTTTAGGGTAGTGCAGTGGTCTTTGGGTAGTGTAGGGGGTCATGCTGGGGTTAGATTTAGGGTTTAGGGTAGTGCAGTGGTGTTTGGGTAGTGTAGGGGTTCGTGCTGGGGTTAGTGTTTTAGGGTTTTGGGTAGTGCAGTGGTATTTTTGTAGTGTAGGATGTCATGCCGGGGGTAGTGTTTTAGGGTTTAGGGCAGTGCAGTGGTGTTTGTGTAGTCTAGGGGTCGTGCAGGGGTAGTGTTTTAGGGTTTAGGGCAGTGCAGTGGTGTTTGTGTATAGTAGGGTGTCATGCTGGGGGTAGTGTTTTAGCGTTTAGGGTAGTGCAGTGGTCTTTGGGTAGTGTAGGGGGTCATGCTGGGGTTAGATTTAGGGTTTAGGGTAGTGCAGTCGTGTTTGGGTAGTGTAGGGGGTCGTGCTGCGGTTAGTGTTTTAGGGTTTTGGGTAGTGCAGTGGTGTTTTTGTAGTGTAGGATGTCATGCCGGGGGTAGTGTTTTAGGGTTTAGGGCAGTGCAGTGGTGTTTGGGTAGTGTAGGGGGTCATGCTGGGGCTAGTGTTTAGGGCAATGCAGGAAGTGTTTGTGTAGTGTAAGGGGTCATGCTGGGGGTAGAGTTTTAGGGTTTATGGTAGTTCAGTGGTGTTTGGATAGTGTAGGGGGTTGTGCTGCAGGTAGTGTTTTAGGGTTTAGGGCAGTGCAGTGGTGTTTGTGTAGTGTAGGTGGTCATGCTGGGGGTAGTGTTTTAGGGTTTAGGGCAGTGCAGTGGTGTTTGTGTAGTGTAGGGGGCGTGCGGGATAGTGTTTTAGGGTTTAGGGCAGGTCAGTGGTGTTTGGGTATTGTAGGGTGTCATACTGGGGGTAGTGTTTCAGCGTTTAGGGTAGTGCAGTTGTGTTTGGGTAGTGTAGGGGGTCACGCTGGGGTTAGTGTTTTAGGGTTTTGGGTAGTGAAGTGGTGTTTGGGTAGTGTAGAGGGTCACGGTGTGGGTAGTGCTTTAGGGTTTAGGGTAGTGCAGTGGTGTTTGTGTAGTTTAGGGGGTCGTGCTGGAGGTAGTGTTTTAGGGTTTAGGGCAGAGGTGTTTGTGTAGTGTAGGGGGTCTTTCTGGGGGTAGTGTTTTAGGGTTTAGGGTATTGCAGTGGTGTTTGTGTAGTGTAGGGGGTCGTGCTGGGGGTACATTTAGTGGTTAGGGTAGTGCAGTGGTGTTTTGGTAGTGTAGGGGGTCACGCTGGGGTCAGTGTTTTAGGGTTTTGGGTAGTGAAGTGGTGTTTGGGTAGTGTAGGGGGTCATGGTGTGGGTAGTGCTTTAGGGTTTAGGGTAGTGAAGTGGTGTTTGGGTAGTGTAGGGGTTCGTGCTGGGGTAGTGTTTTAGTGTTTAGGGCAGTGGTGTTTGTGTAGTGTAGGGGGTCATGCTGGGGGTAGTGTTTTAGGGTTTAGGGTAGTGCAGTGGTGTTTGGGTAGTGTAGGAGGTCGTGATGGGGGTAGGGTTTTAGGGTTTAGGGCAGTGTAGGGGGTTTGTGCTGGTGGAAGTGTTTTAGAGTTTAGGGCAGTGCAGTGGTGGATGGGTCGTGTATGGGGTCGTGCTGGGGCTAGAGTTTAGGGCAATGCAGAGGTGTTTGTGTAGTGTAAGGGGTCATGCTGGGGGTAGTGTTTTAGGGTTTAGGGCAGTGCAGTGGTGTTTGTGTAGTCTACCGGGTTGTGCTGCAGGTAGTGTTTAGGGCAGTGCAGTGGTGTTTGTGTAGTGTAGGGGGTCATGCTGGGGGTAGTGTTTTAGGGTTTAGGGCAGTGCAGTGGTGTTTGTGTAGTGTAGGGGGTCATGCTGGGGGTAGTGTTTTAGGGTTTAGGTCAGTGCAGTGGTGTTTGTGTAGTGTAGGGGTCATGCAGGGGTAGTGTTTTAGGGTTTAGGGCAGTGCAGTGGTGTTTGTGTATTGTAGGTTGTCATGCTGGGCGTAGTGTTTTAGCGTTTAGGGTAGTGCAGTGGTCTTTGGGTAGTGTAGGGGGTCATGCTGTTGTTAGATTTAGGGTTTAGGGTAGTGCAGTGGTGTTTGGGTAGTGTAGGGGTTCGTGCTGGGGTTAGTGTTTTAGGGTTTTGGGTAGTGTAGTGGTATTTTTGTAGTGTAGGATGTCATGCCGGGGGTAGTGTTTTAGGGTTTAGGGCAGTGCAGTGGTGTTTGTGTAGTCTAGGGGTCGTGCAGGGGTATTGTTTTAGGGTTTAGGGCAGTGCAGTGGTGTTTTTGTATTGTAGGGTGTCATGCTGGGGGTAGTGTTTTAGCGTTTAGGGTAGTGCAGTGGTCTTTGGGTAGTGTAGGGGGTCATGCTGGGGTTAGATTTAGGGTTTAGGGTAGTGCAGTCGTGTTTGGGTAGTGTAGGGGGTCGTGCTGCGGTTAGTGTTTTAGGGTTTTGGGTAGTGCAGTGGTGTTTTTGTAGTGTAGGATGTCATGCCGGGGGTAGTGTTTTAGGGTTTAGGGCAGTGCAGTGGTGTTTGGGTAGTGTAGGGGGTCATGCTGGGGCTAGTGTTTAGGGCAATGCAGGAAGTGTTTGTGTAGTGTAAGGGGTCGTGCTGGGGGTAGAGTTTTAGGGTTTATGGTAGTGCAGTGGTGTTTGGGTAGTGTAGGGGGTTGTGCTGCAGGTAGTGTTTTAGGGTTTAGGGCAGTGCAGTGGTGTTTGTGTAGTGTAGGTGGTCATGCTGGGGGTAGTGTTTTAGGGTTTAGGGCAGTGCAGTGGTGTTTGTGTAGTGTAGGGGGCGTGCGGGATAGTGTTTTAGGGTTTAGGGCAGGTCAGTGGTGTTTGGGTATTGTAGGGTGTCATGCTGGGGGTAGTGTTTCAGCGTTTAGGGTAGTGCAGTGGTGTTTGGGTAGTGTAGGGGGTCAAGCTGGGGGTACATTTAGGGTTTAGGGTAGTGCAGTGGTGTTTTGGTAGTGTAGGGGGTCACGCTGGGGTTAGTGTTTTAGGGTTTTGGGTAGTGAAGTGGTGTTTGGGTAGTGTAGGGGGTCACGGTGTGGGTGGTGCTTTAGGGTTTAGGGTAGTGCAGTGGTGTTTGTGTAGTTTAGGGGGTCGTGCTGGAGGTAGTGTTTTAGGGTTTAGGGCAGAGGTGTTTGTGTAGTGTAGGGGGTCTTTCTGGGGGTAGTGTTTTAGGGTTTAGGGTATTGCAGTGGTGTTTGTGTAGTGTAGGGGGTCGTGCTGGGGGTAGTGTTTTAGTGGTTAGGGTAGTGCAGTGGTGTTTTGGTAGTGTAGGGATTCCTGCTGGGGGTAGATTTAGGGTTAAGGGTAGTGCAGTGCTGTCTGTGTAGTGTAGGGGGTCAAGCTGGGGGTACATTTAAGGTTTAGGGTAGTGCAGTGGTGTTTTGGTAGTGTAGGGGGTCACGCTGGGGTTAGTGTTTTAGGGTTTTGGGTAGTGAAGTGGTGTTTGGGTAGTGTAGGGGGTCATGGTGTGGGTAGTGCTTTAGGGTTTAGGGTAGTGCAGTGGTGTTTGTGTAGTTTAGGGGGTCGTGCTGGATGTAGTGTTTTAGGGTTTAGGGCAGAGGTGTTTGTGTAGTGTAGGGGGTCTTTCTGGGGGTAGTGTTTTAGGGTTTAGGGTATTGCAGTGGTGTTTGTGTAGTGTAGGGGGTCGTGCTGGGGGTAGTGTTTTAGTGGTTAGGGTAGTGCAGTGGTGTTTTGGTAGTGTAGGGAGTCCTGCTGGGGGTAGATTTAGGGTTAAGGGTAGTGCAGTGCTGTCTGTGTAGTGTAGGGGGTCTTGCTGGGGGTCGTTTTTTAGGGTTTAGGGTAGTGCAGTGGTATTTGTGTAGAGTAGGGTGTCAAGCTGGGGGTAGTGTTTTAGGGTTTAGGGTAGTGCAGTGGTATTTGGGTTGTGTAGGGGGTTGTGCTGCAGGTAGTGTTTTAGGGTTTAGGTCAGTGCAGTGGTGTTTGCATAGTGTAGGGTGTCATGCTGGGGTAGTGTTTTAGGGTTTAGGGAAGTGCAGTGGTGTTTGGGTAGTGTAGGGGGTTGTGCTGGGGCAGTGTTTTAGGGTTTAGGTTAGTGCAGTTGTTTTTTTGAAGAATAGGGGGTCATGCTGGGGGTATTGTTTTAGGGTGTAGGGTAGTGCAGTTGTTTTTGTGTAGTATAGCGGCTCGTACTGGGGGTAGTGTTTTAGGCTTTAGGGCAGTGCAGTGGTGTTTGGGTAGTGTAGGGGGTCGTGCTGGAGGTAGTGTTTTATGGTTTAGGGCAGAGGTGTTTGTGTAGTGTAGGGGGTCATGCTGGGGGTAGTGTTTTAGGGTTTATGGTATTGCAGTGGTGCTTGGGTAGTGTAGAGGGTCGTGCTGTAGGTAGTGTTTTAGGGTTTAGGGCAGAGGTGTTTGTGTAGTGTAGGGGGTCGTGCTGGGGCTAGTGTTTAGGGCAATGCAGAGGTGTTTGTGTAGTGTAAGGGGTCGTGCTGGGGGTAGAGTTTTAGGGTTTAGGGTAATGGAGTGGTGTTTGGGTAGTGTAGGGGGTTGTGCTGCAGGTAGTGTTTTAGGGTTCAGGGCAGTGCAGTGGTGTTTGTGTAGTGTAGGTGGTCATGCTGGGGCTAGTGTTTTAGGGTTTGGGGCAGTGCAGTGGTGTTTGTGTAGTGTAGGGGTCGTGCGGGGTAGTGTTTTAGGGTTTATGGCAGTGCAGTGGTGTTTGGGTATTGTAGGGTGTCATGCTGGGGGTAGTGTTTTAGCGTTTAGGGTAGTGCAGTAGTGTTTGGGTAGTGTAGCGGGTCACGCTGGGGTTAGTGTTTTAGGGTTTTGGGTAGTGCAGTGGTGTTTGTGTAGATTAGGGGGTCACGCTGGGGTAGTGTTTTAGGGTTTAGGGCAGTGCAATGGTGTTTTTGTAGTGTAGGAGGTCATGCCGGGGGTAGTGTTGTAGGGATTGGGGCAGTGCAGTGGTGTTTGGGTAGTGTAGGGGGTCGTGCTGGAGGTAGTGTTTTAGGGTTTAGGGCAGAGGTGTTTGTGTAGTGTAGGGGTTTTTTCTGGGGGTAGTGTTTTAGGGTTTAGGGTATTGCAGTGGTGTTTGTATAGTGTAGGGGGTCGTGCTGGGGGTAGTGTTTTAGTGGTTAGGGTAGTACAGTGGTGTTTGGGTAGTGTAGGGGTCACGGTGTGGGTAGTGCTTTAGGGTTTAGGGTAGTGCAGTGGTGTTTGTGTAGATTAGGGGGTCATGCTGGGGTAGTGTTTTAGGGTTTAGGACAGTGCAATGGTGTTTTTGTAGTGTAGGAGGTCATGCCGGGGATAGTGTTTTAGGGATTGGGGCAGTGCAGTGGTGTTTGGGTAGTGTAGGGGGTCGTGCTGGGGGTAGTGTTTTAGTGGTTAGGGTAGTGCAGTGGTGTTTCGGTAGTGTAGGGAGTCCAACTGGGGGTAGATTTAGGGTTTAGGGTAGTGCAGTGGTGTTTGTGTAGTGTAGGGGGTCGCGCTGGGGGGATAGTGTTTTAGGGTTTAGGATAGTGCAGTGGTATTTGGGTAGTGTAGGGGGTCCTGCTGGGGGTAGTGTTATAGGTTTTAGGGTAGTGCAGTGGTGTTTGTGTAGTGTAGGGGTCATGCTGGGGGCAGTGTTTTAGGGTTTAGGCTAGTGCAGTGGGTCGTGTTGGGAGTAGGGTTTTAGGGTTTAGGGCTGTTCAGTGGGGTTTGGGTAGTGTAGGAGGTCGTACTGGGGTAGATTTATGGTTTAGGATAGTGCAGTGGTGTTTGTGTAGTGTAGGGGGTCTTGCTGGGGGTAGGGTTTAGGGTTCAGGGCAGTGAATTGGTGTTTGGGTAGTGTAGGGGATCTTGCTGGGGGTAGTGTTTTAGGCTGTAGGGTAGTGCAGTGGTGTTTGTGTAGTGTAGGGGTTCATGCTGGGGGCAGATTTAGGGTTTAGGGCAGTGGTGTTTGGTAAGTGTAGGGGGTCCTTCTGGGGGTAGTGTTTTAGGGTTTAGGGTAGTGCAGTGGTGTTTTGGTATTGTAGGGAGTCGTGCTGGGGGTAGTGTTTTAGGGTTTAGGGTAGTGCAGTGCTGTCTGTGTAGTGTAGGGGGTCTTGCTGGGGGTCGTTTTTTAGGGTTTGGGGTAGTGCAGTGGTATTTGTGTAGAGTAGGGTGTCAAGCTGGTGGTAGTGTTTTAGGGTTTAGGGTAGTGCAGTGGTGTTTGGGTAGTGTAGGGGGTTGTGCTGCAGATAGTGTTTTAGGGTTTAGGTCAGTGCAGTGGTGTTTGCATAGTATAGGGGTTCATGCTGGGGTAGTGTTTTAGGGTTTAGGGAAGTGCAGTGGTGTTTGGATAGTGTAGGGGTTGTGCTGGGGCAGTGTTTTAGGGATTAGGTTAGTGCAGTTGTTTTTGTGTAGAAATGGGGGGTCATGCTGGGGGTACTGTTTTAGGGTTTAGGGTAGTGCAGTTGTTTTTGTGTAGTATAGCGGCTCGTGCTGGGGGTAGTGTTTTTGGGTTTACGGTACTGCAGTTATGTTTGGGTAGTTAAGGGGGTTGTGCTGGGGGTAGTGTTTTTGGGTTTAGGGTAGTACAGTGGTGTTTGTGTAGTGTAGGGGTTCATGCTGGGGGTAGTGTTTTAGGGTTTAGGGTAGTGCAGTGGTGTTTGTGTAGCGTAGGGGTCGTGTTTTAGGGTTTAGGGTAGTGCAGTGGTGATTGGGTAGTGTAGGGTGTCGTGCTGTGGGTAGTGTTTTTGGGTTTAAGGTAGTGCAGGGATGTTTGTGTCGTGTAGGGGGATGTGCTGCTGGTAGTGTTTTAGGGTTTAGGGCATTGCAGTGGTGTTTGTGTAGTGTAGGGGGTCATGCTGGGGTAGTGTTTTAGGGATTAGGGCAGCGCAGTGGTGTTTGGGTAGTGTAGGGGGTCGTACTGGGAGTAGGGTTTTAGGGTTTAGGGCTGTGCAGTGGTGTTTGGGTAGTGTAGGGGGTCTTGCTGGGGGTAGGGTTTTAGGGTTCAAGGCAGTGAATTGGTGTTTGGGTAGTGTAGGGGGTCTTGCTGGTAGTAGTGTTTTAGGGTTTAGGGTAGTGTAGTGGTGTTTGTGTAGTGTAGGGGGTCATGCTGTGGTAGATTTAGGGTTTAGGGTAATGCAGTGGAGTGTGGGTAGTGTAGGGGATGTGCTGCAGTTAGTTTTTTAGGGTTTAGGGCAGTGCAGTGGTGTTTGTGTAGTGTAGGGGGTCATGCTTGGCGTAGTGTTTTAGGGTTTAGGGCAGTGGTGGTTGGGTAGTGTAGGTGGTTGTGCTTGGGATAATGTTTTCGTTTTTTTTGGCAGTGCAGTGGTGTTTGTGTAGTGTAGGGGGTCGTGCCGGGGGTAGTGTTTTAGGGTTTAGGGCAGTGCAGTGGTGTTTGGGTATTGTAGGGGATCAGGCTGGGGGTAGATTTAGGGTTTAGGGTAGTGCAGTGGTGTTTGTGTAGTGTAGGGGGTCACGCTGGGGGTAGTGTTTTAGTGTTTAGGGTAGTGCAGTGGTGTTTGGGTAGTGTAGGAGATCACGCTGTGGGTAGTGTTTTAGGGTTTAGGGTAGTGCAGTGGTATTTGTGTATTGTAGGTAGTCCGGCTGGGGGTAGTGTTTTAGGGTTTAGGGCAGTGCAGTGGTGTTTGTGGAGTGTAGGGGACGTGCTGGGGTAGTGTTTTAGGGTTTAGGGTAGTGAAGTGGTTTTTGTGTAGTGTAGGGGATCGTACTGGGGTAGATTTAGGGTTCAGGATAGTGCAATGGTGTTTGGGTAGTGTAGGGCGTCGTGCTGGGGGTAGGGTTTTAGGGTTTAGGGCAGTGCAGTGGTGTTTGGGTAGTGTAAGGGGTCTTGCTGGGGGTAGTGGTTTAGGGTAGTGCAGTGGTGTTTGTGTAGTGTAGGGGGTCATGCTGTGGTAGATTTAGGGTTTAGGGTAATGCAGTGGAGTGTGGGTAGTGTAGGGGATGTGCTGCAGTTAGTTCTTTAGGGTTTAGGGCAGTGCAGTGGTGTTTGTGCAGTGTAGGGGGTCATGCTTAGCGTAGTGTTTTAGGGTTTAGGGCAGTGGTGGTTGGGTAGTGTAGGTGGTTGTGCTTGTGATAATGTTTTAGTTTTTTTTGGCAGTGCAGTGGTGTTTGTGTAGTGTAGGGGGTCGTGCCGGGGGTAGTGTTTTAGGGTTTAGGGCAGTGCAGTGGTGTTTGGGTATTGTAGGGGTTCAGGCTGGGGGTAGATTTAGGGTTTAGGGTAGTGCAGTGGTGTTTGTGTAGTGTAGGTGGTCAGGCTGGGGGTAGTGTTTTAGTGTTTAGGGTAGTGCAGTGGTGTTCGGGTAGTGTAGGGGATCACGCTGTGGGTAGTGTTTTAGGGTTTAGGATAGTGCAGTGGTGTTTGTGTATTGTAGGTGGTCAGGCTGGGGGTAGTGTTTTAGGGTTTAGGGCAGTGTAGTGGTGTTTGTGGAGTGTAGGGGACGTGCTGGGGTAGTGTTTTAGGGTTTAGGGTAGTGCAGTGGTTTTTGTGTAGTGTAGGGAATCGTACTGGGGTAGATTTAGGGTTCAGGATAGTGCAATGGTGTTTGGGTAGTGTAGGGCGTCGTGCTGGGGGTAGGGTTTTAGGGTTTAGGGCAGTGCAGTGGTGTTTGGGTAGTGTAGGGGGTCTTGCTGGGGGTAGTGTTTTAGGGTTTAGGGTAGTGCAGTGGTGTTTGTGTAGTGTAGGGGGTCATGATGTGGTAGATTTAGGGTTTAGGGTAATGCAGTGGTGTGTGGGTGGTGTAGGGGATGTGCTGCAGTTAGTTTTTTAGGGTTTAGGGCAGTGCAGTGGTGTTTGTCTAGTGTAGGGGGTCATGCTTGGCGTAGTGTTTTAGGGTTTAGGGCAGTGGTGGTTGGGTATTGTAGGTGGTTGTGCTTGGGATAATGTTTTAGTTTTTTTGGCAGTGCAGTGGTGTTTGTGTAGTGTAGGGGGTCGTGCCGGGGGTAGTGTTTTAGGGTTTAGGGCAGTGCAGTGGTGTTTGGGTATTGTAGGGGATCAGGCTGGGGGTAGATTTAGGGTTTAGGGTAGTGCAGTGGTGTGTGTGTAGTGTAGGGGGTCACGCTAGGGATAGTGTTTTAGTGTTTAGGGTAGTGCAGTGGTGTTCGGGTAGTGTAGGGGATCACGCTGTGGGTAGTGTTTTAGGGTTTAGGGTAGTGCAGTCGTGTTTGTGTATTGTAGGTGGTCAGGCTGGGGGTAGTGTTTTAGGGTTTAGGGCAGTGCAGTTGTGTTTGTGGAGTGTAGGGGGACGTGCTGGGGTAGTGTTTTAGGGTTTAGGGTAGTGCAGTGGTTTTTGTGTAGTGTAGGGGATCGTACTGGGGTAGATTTAGGGTTCAGGATAGGGCAATGGTGTTTGGGTAGTGTAGGGCGTCGTGCTGGGGGTAGGGTTTTAGAGTTTAGGGCAGTGCAGTGGTGTTTGGGTAGTGTAGGGGGTCTTGCTTGGGGTAGTGTTTTAGGGTTTAGGGTAGTGCAGTGGTGTATGCATAGTGTAGGGGGTTATGCTGGGGTAGTGTTTTGGGGTTTACGGTACTGCAGTTATGTTTGGGTAGTGAAGGGGGTCGTGCTGGGGGTAGTGTTTTTGGGTTTAGGGTAGTACAGTGGTGTTTGTGTAGTGTAGGGGTTCATGCTGGGGGTACTGTTTTAGGGTTTAGGGTAGTGCAGTGGTGTTTGTGTAGCATAGGGGTCGTGTTTTAGGGTTTAGGGTAGTGCAGTGGTGATTGGGTAGTGTAGGGGGTCATGCTGTGGGTAGTGTTTTTGGGTTTAGGGTAGTGCAGGGATGTTTGTGGCGTGTAGGGGGATGTGCTGCTGGTAGTGTTTTAGGGTTTAGGGCATTGCAGTGGTGTTTGTGTAGTGTAGGGGGTCATGATGGGGTAGTGTTTTAGGGATTAGGGCAGTGCAGTGGTGTTTGGGTAGTGTAGGGGGTCATGCTGGGAGTAGGGTTTTAGGGTTTAGGGCTGTGCAGTGGTGTTTGTGTAGTGTAGGAGGTCGTACTGGGGTAAATTTAGGGTTTAGGATAATGCAGTGGTGTTTGGGTAGTGTAGGGGGTCTTGCTGGTGGTAGGGTTTTAGGGTTCAAGGCAGTGAATTGGCGTTTGGGTAGTGTAGGGGGTCTTGCTGGGGGTAGTGTTTTAGGGTTTAGGGTAGTGCAGTGGTGTTTGTGTAGTGTAGGGGGTCATGCTGTGGTAGATTTAGGGTTTAGGGTAATGCAGTGGTGTGTGGGTAGTGTAGGGGATGTTCTGCAGTTAGTGTTTTAGGGTTTAGGGCAGTGCAGTGGTGTTTGTGTAGTGTAGGGGGTCATTCTTGGCGAAGTGTTTTAGGGTTTAGGGCAGTGGTGGTTGGGTAGTGTAGGTGGTTGTGCTTGGGATAATGTTTTAGTTTTTTTTGGCAGTGCAGTGGTGTTTGTGTAGTGTAGGGGGTCGTGCTGGGGGTAGTGTTTTAGGGTTTAGGGCAGTGCAGTGGTGTTTGGGTATTGTAGGGGATCAGGCTGGGGGTAGATTTAGGGTTTAGGGTAGTGCAGTGGTGTTTGTGTAGTGTAAGGGGTCACGCTGGGGGTAGTGTTTTAGTGTTTAGGGTAGTGCAGTGGTGTTCGGGTAGTATAGGGGATCATGCTGTGGGTACTGTTTTAGGGTTTAAGGTAGTGCAGTAGTGTTTGTGTATTGTAGGTGGTCAGGCTGGGGGTAGTGTTTTAGGGTTTAGGGAAGTGCAGTGGTGTTTGTGGAGTGTAGGGGGACGAGCTGGGGTAGTGTTTTAGGGTTTAGGGTAGTGCAGTGGTTTTTGTGTAGTGTAGGGGATCGTACTGGGGTAGATTTAGGGTTCAGGATAGTGCAATGGTGTTTGGGTAGTGTAGGGCGTCGTGCTGGGGGTAGGGTTTTAGGGTTTACGGTACTGCAGTTATGTTTGGGTAGTAAAGGGGGTCGTGCTGGGGGTAGTGTTTTTGGGTTTAGGGTAGTACAGTGGTGTTTGTGTAGTGTAGGGGTTCATGCTGGGGGTAGTGTTTTAGGGTTAGGGTAGTGCAGTGCTGTTTGTGTAGCGTAGGGGTCGTGTTTTAGGGTTTAGGGTAGTGCAGTGGTGATTGGGTAGTGTAGGGGGTCGTGCTGTGGGTAGTGTTTTAGGGTTTAGGGTAGTGCAGTGGTGTTTGTGTAGTGTAGGGGGTCATGCTGTGGTAGATTTAGGGCTTAGGGTAATGCAGTGGTGTGTGGGTAGTGTAGGGGATGTGCTGCAGTTCGTTTTTTAGGGTTTAGGGTAGTGCAGTGGTGTTTGTGTAGTGTAGGGGGTCATGCTTGGCGTAGTGTTTTAGGGTTTAGGGCAGTGGTGGTTGGGTAGTGTAGGTGGTTGTGCTTGGGACAATGATTTAGTTTTTAGGGGCAGTGCAGTGGTGTTTTTGTAGTGTAGGGGGTCGTGCTGGGGTAGTGTTATAGGGTTTAGGGCAGTGCAGTGGTGTTTGGGTATTGTAGGGGATCAGGCTGGGGGTAGATTTAGGGTTTAGGGTAGTGCAGTGGTGTTTGTGTAGTGTAGGGGGTCACGCTGGGGTAGTGTTTTAGTGTTTAGGGTAGTGCAGTGGTGTTCGGGTAGTGTAGGGGATCACGCTGTGGGTAGTGTTTTAGGGTTTAGGGTAGTGCAGTGTTGTTTGTGTATTGTAGGTGGTCAGGCTGGGGGTAGTGTTTTAGGGTTTAGGGCAGTGCAGTGGTGTTTGTGGAGTGTGGGGGGGTGTGCTGGGGTAGTATTTTAGGGTTTAGGGTAGTGCAGTGGATTTTGTGTAGTGTAGGGGATCGTACTGGGGTAGATTTAGGGTTCAGGATAGTGCAATGATGTTTTTGTAGTGTAGGGAGTCATCCTGGGGGTAAATTTAGGCTTTAGGGTAATGCAGTGGTGTTTGGGTAGTGTAGGGGGTATTGCTGGGGGTCGTTTTTTAGGGTTTAGGGTAGTGCAGTGGTGCTTGTGTAGTGTAGGGGGCGTGCGGGATAGTGTTTTAGGGTTTAGGGCAGTGCAGTGGTGTTTGGGTATTGTAGGGTAGTCATGCTGGGGGTAGTGTTTCAGCGTTTAGGGTAGTGCAGTGGTGTTTGGGTAGTGTAGGGGGTCATGCTGGGTGTACATTTAGGGTTTAGGGTAGTGCAGTGGTGTCTGGGTAGTGTAGGGGGTCACGCAGGGGTTATTGTTTTAGGGTTTTGGGTAGTGAAGTGGTGTTTGGGTAGTGCAGGGGGTCACGGTGTGGGTAGTGCTTTAGGGTTTAGGGTAGTGCAGTGGTGTTTGTGTAGTTTAGGGGGTTACGCTGGGGTAGTTTTTTAGGGTTTAGGGCAGTGCAGTGGTGTTTTTGTAGTGTAGGAGGTCATGCCGGGGGTAGTGTTTTAGGGTTTAGGGCAGTGCAGTGGTGTTTGGGTAGTGTAGGGGGTCGTGCTGGAGGTAGTGTTTTAGGGTTTAGGGCAGAGGTGTTTGTGTAGTGTAGGGGGTCTTTCTGGGGGTAGTGTTTTAGGGTTTAGGGTATTGCAGTGGTGTTTGTGTAGTGTAGGGGGTCGTGCTGGGGGAAGTGTTTTAGTGGTTAGGGTAGTGCAGTGGTGTTTTGGTAGTGTAGGGAGTCCTGCTGGGGTTAGATTTAGGGTTTAGGATAGTGCAGGGATGTTTGTGGCGTGTAGGGGGATGTGCTGCTGGTAGTGTTTTAGGGTTTAGGGCATTGCAGTGGTGTTTGTGTAGTGTAGGGGGTCATGATGGGGTAGTGTTTTAGGGATTAGGGCAGTGCAGTGGTGTTTGGGTAGTGTAGGGGGTCATGCTGGGAGTAGGGTTTTAGGGTTTAGGGCTGTGCAGTAGTGTTTGGGTAGTGTAGGAGGTCGTACTGGGGTAAATTTAGGGTTTAGGATAATGCAGTGGTGTTTGGGTAGTGTAGGGGGTCTTGCTGGTGGTAGGGTTTTAGGGTTCAAGGCAGTGAATTGGCGTTTGGGTAGTGTAGGGGGTCTTGCTGGGGGTAGTGTTTTAGGGTTTAGGGTAGTGCAGTGGTGTTTGTGTAGTGTAGGGGGTCATGCTGTGGTAGATTTAGGGTTTAGGGTAATGCAGTGGTGTGTGGGTAGTGTAGGGGATGTTCTGCAGTTAGTGTTTTAGGGTTTAGGGCAGTGCAGTGGTGTTTGTGTAGTGTAGGGGGTCATGCTTGGCGAAGTGTTTTAGGGTTTAGGGCAGTGGTGGTTGGGCAGTGTAGGTGGTTATGCTTGGGATAATGTTTTAGTTTTTTTTGGCAGTGCAGTGGTGTTTGTGTAGTGTAGGGGGTCGTGCTGGGGGTAGTGTTTTAGGGTTTAGGGCAGTGCAGTGGTGTTTGGGTATTGTAGGGGATCAGGCTGGGGGTAGATTTAGGGTTTAGGGTAGTGCAGTGGTGTTTGTGTAGTGTAGGGGATCACGCTGGGGGTAGTGTTTTAGTGTTTAGGGTAGTGCAGTGGTGTTCGGGTAGTATAGGGGATCATGCTGTGGGTACTGTTTTAGGGTTTAAGGTAGTGCAGTGGTGTTTGTGTATTGTAGGTGGTCAGGCTGGGGGTAGTGTTTTAGGGTTTAGGGAAGTGCAGTGGTGTTTGTGGAGTGTAGGGGGACGAGCTGGGGTAGTGTTTTAGGGTTTAGGGTAGTGCAGTGTTTTTTGTGTAGTGTAGGGGATCGTACTGGGGTAGATTTAGGGTTCAGGATAGTGCAATGGTGTTTGGGTAGTGTAGTGTGTCGTGCTGGGGGTAGGGTTTTAGGGTTTTCGGTACTGCAGTTATGTTTGGGTAGTGAAGGGGGTCGTGCTGGGGGTAGTGTTCTTGGGTTTAGGGTAGTACAGTGGTGTTTGTGTAGTGTAGGGGTTCACGCTGGGGGTAGTGTTTTAGGGTTAGGGTAGTGCAGTGCTGTTTGTGTAGCGTAGGGGTCGTGTTTTAGGGTTTAGGGTAGTGCAGTGGTGATTGGGTAGTGTAGGGGGTCGTGCTGTGGGTAGTGTTTTAGGGTTTAGGGTAGTGCAGTGGTGTTTGTGTAGTGTAGGGGGTCATGCCGTGGTAGATTTAGGGCTTAGGGTAATGCAGTGGTGTGTGGGTAGTGTAGGGGATGTGCTGCAGTTAGTTTTTTAGGGTTTAGGGTAGTGCAGTGGTGTTTGTGTAGTGTAGAGGGTCATGCTTGGCGTAGTGTTTTAGGGTTTAGGGCAGTGGTGGTTGGGTAGTGTAGGTGGTTGTGCTTGGGATAATGATTTAGTTTTTAGGGGCAGTGCAGTGGTGTTTTTGTAGTGTAGGGGGTCGTGCTGGGGGTAGTTTTATAGGGTTTAGGGCAGTGCAGTGGTGTTTGGGTATTGTAGGGGATCAGGCTGGGGATAGATTTAGGGTTTAGGGTAGTGCAGTGGTGTTTGTGTAGTGTAGGGGGTCACGCTGGGGTATTGTGTTAGTGTTTAGGGTAGTGCAGTGGTGTTCGGGTAGTGTAGGGGATCACGCTGTGGGTAGTGTTTTAGGGTTTAGGGTAGTGCAGTGTTGTTTGTGTATTGTAGGTGGTCAGGCTGGGGTAGTATTTTAGGGTTTAGGGTAGTGCAGTGGATTTTGTGTAGTGTAGGGGATCGTACTGGGGTAGATTTAGGGTTCAGGGTAATGCAGTGGTGTTTGGGTAGTGTAGGGGGTATTGCTGGGGGTCGTTTTTTAGGGTTTAGGGTAGTGCAGTGGTGCTTGTGTAGTGTAGGGGGCGTGCGGGATAGTGTTTTAGGGTTTAGGGCAGTGCAGTGGTGTTTGGGTATTGTAGGGTAGTCATGCTGGGGGTAGTGTTTCAGCGTTTAGGGTAGTGCAGTGGTGTTTGGGTAGTGTAGGGGGTCATGCTGGGGGTACATTTAGGGTTTAGGGTAGTGCAGTGGTGTTTGGGTAGTGTAGGGGGTCACGCAGGGGTTATTGTTTTAGGGTTTTGGGTAGTGAAGTGGTGTTTGGGTAGTGCAGGGGGTCACGGTGTGGGTAGTGCTTTAGGGTTTAGGGTAGTGCAGTGGTGTTTGTGTAGTTTAGGGGGTTACGCTGGGGTAGTTTTTTAGGGTTTAGGGCAGTGCAGTGGTGTTTTTGTAGTGTAGGAGGTCATGCCGGGGGTAGTGTTTTAGGGTTTAGGGCAGTGCAGTGGTGTTTGGGTAGTGTAGGGGGTCGTGCTGGAGGTAGTGTTTTAGGGTTTAGGGCAGAGGTGTTTGTGTAGTGTAGGGGGTCTTTCTGGGGGTAGTGTTTTAGGGTTTAGGGTATTGCAGTGGGTTTTGTGTAGTGTAGGGGGTCGTGCTGGGGGTAGTGTTTTAGTGGTTAGGGTAGTGCAGTGGTGTTTTGGTAGTGTAGGGAGTCCTGCTGGGGGTAGATTTAGGGTTTAGGGTAGTGCAGTGGTGTTTGTGTAGTGTACGGGGACGACCTGGGGGGTAGTGTTTTAGGGTTTAGGATAGTGCAGTGGTATTTGGGTAGTGTAGGGGGTCCTGCTGGGGTAGTGTTATAGGTTTTAGGGTAGTGCAGTGGTGTTTGTGTAGTGTAGGGGGACATGCCGGGGGTAGTGTTTCAGGGTTTAGGGTATTGAAGTGGTGTTTGGGTAGTGTAGGGGGTCGTGCTAGAGGTAGTGTTTTAGGGTTTAGGGCAGAGGTGTTTCTGTAGTGTAGGGGGTCTTTCTGGGGGTAGTGTTTTAGGGTTTAGGGTATTTCAGTGGTGTTTGTGTAGTGTAGGGGGTCGTGCTGGGGGTAGTGTTTTAGTCGTTAGGGTAGTGCAGTGGTGTTTTGGTAGTGTAGGGAGTCCTGCTGGGGGTAGATTTAGGGTTTAGGATAGTGCAGTGGTATTTGGGTAGTGTAGGGGGTCCTGCTGGGGGTAGTGTTATAGGTTTTAGGGTAGTGCAGTGGTGTTTGTGTAGTGTAGGGGTCATGCTGGGGGCAGTGTTTTAGGGTTTAGGCTAGTGCAGTGGTGTTTGGATAGTGTAGGGGGTCGTGCTGGGAGTAGGGTTTTAGGGTTTAGGGTTGTTCAGTGGTGTTTGGGTAGTGTAGGAGGTCGTACTGGGGTAGATTTAGGGTTTAGGATAGTGCAGTGGTGTTTGTGTAGTGTAGGGGTCTTGCTGGGGGTAGGGTTTTAGGGTTCAGGGCAGTGAATTGGTGTTTGGGTAGTGTAGGGGGTCTTGCTGGGGGTAGTGTTTTAGGGTTTAGGGTAGTGCAGTGGTGTTTGTGTAGTGTAGGGGTTCATGCTGAGGGTAGATTTAGGGTTTAGGGCAGTGGTGTTTGGTAAGTATAGGGGGTCGTTCTGGGGGTAGTGTTTTAGGGTTTAGGGTAGTGCAGTGGTGTTTTGGTATTGTAGGGAGTTGTGCTGGGGGTAGTGTTTTAGGGTTTAGGGTAGTGTAGTGCTGTCTATGTAGTGTAGGGGGTCTTGCTGGGGGTCGTTTTTAGGTCGAGGACTACCGGTCTGCCGAAAGGCAGAACCGGAAGTCGGAGATTTAATGACTTGGAGAAGAGGGGCTTGAACCCGCCCCTCTTCTCCCCTGTTCTCCATTGGCTGGCCTCGTAAATGCTGGCCAGCCACTGGAGAAGAGGTCAGTCATTCCAAACAGGCCCCGTCCTTTTCGGATCGGGGGGCGTGTTTTTTGCGAGAAGTCTCAGGGAGGAGACAACAGCAAAACACGCCCCCGAATCCGAAAAGGACGCATTTCTGCTCTGCCTCGGACTCACCAGCCACCACTCAAGTGAGCTCGTCCTGTCTTAGAAACGAGCCTCCGTCCCACACGTCATCGGTGCGGCCGCCTGGGAGCAGGGAAGATAGCTGTGAGTTTAATGAGACCAATTTAGATAAGGTCTTTTCACTCCTCAGAATGCTCGGCCTCAGGCGTCTCTCTGGCAGCCTCGCGTGTCAGGAAGAGTCACTCAGCTGCAGCCGGGGAAGTTTGAGTGAACTATTTACATCCCGACTGCTTTGAAGAGACCGACCTGCAAACGAGACCTTTTCGTCTCAAAGATAGAATATCGCACCCCCTTCCTGCAGACATCGCCCGACCCCCAGCCCATGTCACCTGAGCGCCCGCAGGCACCGCAGCTGACAGGACGTGCAACCTATCTACTGGCCTCAGGAGGATGAAAGGCTTAGTGTATGCAGACTGGGCCTCGAACCTCCATCGAAGGACACTAGTGGCTCCCTGAATCCTCTCCCCCTTCGGGTCAGAGCCACCACAGCCTCGCCCCCCACCACCACCCCCAAGCGACCGTCCGCTCCCCAGCCACCCACGCAAACCCCCTCCTACCTCCCCCCCCCATCATCATCCCTCCTCAGACAAGCCCTCCCGTGCGCCACCCTAGGCCCCGTGGCCTCGTAGCCACTGGCGACGAGCTGTACACAGTTAATTTGCATCGGATGGATGCAAGGCCGGGGAAGAAATACTGGTCCTGCACCCGCCATCCCCATCCGAGGAACCAGCGGGTCCCCGAATCCACTCCGCATGCAAAGCTAGCCCGGCCTTCAACCCGAGGGCGGAGCACCGACAACCCTGCCCCCATTGTCCCACCGGCCTATCGCCCAATTGTGCCAGCCACTAGGCGACGACTCCCCTCCCCCCCCCCCACTCGATGGCACTGCATCCTCGCTCCCTCTTGCACCCCATCGCGCTGTGCCACGGGTATCCCGGTGTCAAAGACGCAGCAAAACACCAGCTTGGGCAACAAAAAACGTTATTCCTTGCACCAGTTGAATTACGGCGGCACCCTACTTGCAACCACTATATTCAAGCCAAAAGCGCTTCATCTGCGCCCCCCCCCATCAAGGCGCCACCGTGCTCGTGCTCTGCACAGCATGACGGGAGGCCGACCTTCCTGTAGCTCCGCCGGATATCGAACAACTTGCCCAGGACCACCGGATACCAGTCCACACCAGAAAATCCGCACCTTGTCCAACTGGCCCAAAGTGGACAGTTTTTGCCCACACCGCCCGTCGCTTCCCCCTGGGATCCCGATCTTGCCTACTATTGCCTGCTTAATAGCATTCCGATCCTCGTTTCGCAACCTCCACAGTGAGCCTCCAGCCCTCCGAGAAACAGTCTCCCTTCCCACTCGTCACCCCTGCAACCAACCTTCCTGCACCCCTTCGCGTGCCATGTGACTTTCACACATTACCCACTTATGGAAATTTGTGCCGACATTCCGGCCATCCTACATTAAATCTTCTGTACTGCTTCTCATCCTTCACAGCTAGTGACATGTTAGTAGGCCGATCCCATCCCGGTAAAAACATCCATCCTCTCTGAATTGTGCTTAAATTGCCGCTAAGCCCTTTCCCAGTATTTGCTCATACATGACTTGCTTGAGAACGCCCATCCCAAACACTTCAAAGCGACCCGATCGTGCGCCCCCTCCCCATCACGCCTCATTTCGGACATTCTCAGGCAGTACTCTGACTTTCAATTCCCCAAACTCATAATGCCTCCCCTCTTCCTTTCACCCAACTATCCCATACCGCCTTATCCCCAGAACAACACCCTTGTCCCTCTCGCGTCGCCTTGCTTTCATTTTCGAATTCTGCCCGCTCCTCCGGCGATCTTCTCCGCGCCCTAATTTCATTCCGGCTTTTAATTTTTTGTAGTTATTAAGAGGTCAAAGCAATGACAATGCCAGTCATTGCGTGCATTTTTAACACCGCACCAACCCTAGATCGGCAATTAAGCAGCTCCCGCTGACCTCTGCAAACCTTCCTTTGTCACCAACCTTCACAAATGTGCTTCGAGGAGGAAATACACCCTTGGGTGGGGACCTCGCTAGATGAGCCACTGTGCGCTCTCCGGCCAATAATTGGTGAAAGGTGAGTTAGACGAATACATTAATACCCAGAAATATCCTGTAACGAATTCCCTTAACACTTTATTAATGCCCCATAACGTTCTTGTCGTTTATTAACCATTTCAGTTGTAATATTAATACCCCGCCAGCTGCCCCACACATCTCTCCCACCCTCTCCCCTGGGCAACGGCACCTCATCCCTCCCAAGGCCCACTGTTCCCTGAACCCCCCCCCCCCCCTCCCTCACCTCACACTCTGTAGCAGCAGCACCTCTCTTCTTCTCCTTACAAATTTCCCAGGAGAAAGAGGGCCTTGTGCCCGGTGCCCACCTTTAAATACCCCTGCCTCCCTCACACATTCCTACCCTAGATTTACGGCTGATCTGGGCCAGCCCTACTACCAGCCCTATCTTATGGTGTTCCTGCTTCCTTCTCTCCCCTCCCTTATCTCTACCCAATCCGGTCCTTGGTGTTCGGGCTCTGCTCCCGGGGGTGGCCTCCACTGAGGCCCCCGGTCCCGCCACTATCCCCCTCCCTCTGGGGAGTGGGGGGCCGAACCAAGGGGCATTGAAGAGACCGACCTGCAAACGAGACCTTTTCGTCTCAAAGATAGAATATCGCACCCCCTTCCTGCAGTCATCTTCACTAGGTGACGTCGGTGTTTTACTGTGGCTCTCTGGCCCAATCAAAAGACGCCGATCTATTCCGAGAATACATTTTGTAAGAACTGAAACACTTTCCGTGCCCATGCCATACAGGACCGCCCCACCGTCAGTCTGTCCGTTTGTCTGTCTGTCTATCTATCTATGTACTAAAAGCACACACCGCTTAGAACTCTGTGTCTTTGATTCCCAACTTCTATCTGTTTACCTTCTTTTAACTGTCTGTCGGTCTCGTTTTTCTCCTCCTTCTCTCTCTGCCTCTCTTTCCTTATGTAGCCCCCTCTCGATTTCTTCGACTCTGTCTTTTTCTATCTCTCTATCACTTTCTCTATGTAAGGCTGTCTCTCTCTCTCTTCTTGCTCACTTTTTCTCCCCCGTCGTCTCTTTTTTTTTTAACATTGCTTAATACTGTTTAGTTACTTTTGTAAAAGGGAAACTGTCATCTAACCCTTACCTTAAATATTCCGTACCCCAAAAACATCCAATGGGTTGCTCACATCTTCCTCGAAGTATCCGCATCTAAAGAATGGATACCAGTCCTTAATTTACCTAACTGCTGTCTGTGTGTAGCATTACATTGAGTGCGTCTAAACATAAAAAAACAAGTTAGCATGTAAAATACCAACATGACGTGTTCCTTTCTGTATCAATCCCATTCTTAAGGAAACGTTGAATGAAGTGAAATGGGAAGCGCCCGTGGGCGCCACATATATTCCAAACATAAGTTAGGAAATCTGTTATATAAGTTTGCACTGGTGGAAACAAACGCCGTCAGTCGGAGTTCCCTTCTGATCTGCCCACCCCTTCTTTCCCCAGAGCCAACGGAAAACAAGCATTTACAATGCAACGGTCTCGGCATTGTTAAAGTTAGAGCTATTGGCATTGCTCATGACAATGCCGTTTCTTTAAATGTTTTAAAATCAAAAACATAAACAAAAATAATGTCATGAGCAATGCCAATAGCTCTAATTTTACCAATGCCGAGACCATTGCATTGTAAATGCTTGTTTAGGGTTTAGGGTAGTGCAGTGGTATTTGTGTAGAGTAGGGCGTCAAGCTGGGGGTAGTGTTTTAGGGTTTAGGGTAGTGCAGTGGTGTTTGGGTAGTGTAGGGGGTTTGCTGCAGGTAGTGTTTTAGGGTTTAGGTCAGTGCAGTGGTGTTTGCATAGTGTAGGGGGTTATGCTGGGGTAGTGTTTTTGGGTTTACGGTACTGCAGTTATGTTTGGTAGTGAAGGGGGTCGTGCTGGGGGTAGTGTTTTTTGGGTTTAGGGTAGTACAGTGGTGTTTGTGTAGTGTAGGGGTTCATGTTGGGGGTAATGTTTTAGGGTTTAGGGTAGTGCAGTGGTGTTTGTGTAGCGTAGGGGTCGTGTTTTAGGGTTTAGGGTAGTGCAGTGGTGATTGGGTAGTGTAGGGGGTCGTGCTGTTTGTAGCGTTTTTGGGTTTAGGGTAGTGCAGGGATGTTTGTGGCGTGTAGGGGGATGTGCTGCTGGTAGTGTTTTAGGGTTTAGGGCATTGCAGTGGTGTTTGTGTAGTGTAGGGGGTCATGATGGGGTAGTGTTTTAGGGAATAGGGCAGTGCAGTGGTGTTTGGGTAGTGTAGGGGGTCATGCTGGGAGTAGGGCTTTAGGGTTTAGGGCTGTGCAGTGGTGTTTGGGTAGTGTAGGAGGTCGTACTGGGGTAAATTTAGGGTTTAAGATAATGCAGTGGTGTTTGGGTAGTGTAGGGGGTCTTGCTGGGGGTAGGGTTTTAGGGTTCAAGGCAGTGAATTGGCATTTGGGTAGTGTAGGGGGTCTTGCTGGGGTTAGTGTTTTAGGGTTTAGGGTAGTGTAGTGGTGTTTGTGTAGTGTAGGGGGTCATGCTGTGCTAGATTTAGGGTTTAGGGTAATGCAGTGGTGTGTGGGTAGTGTAGGGGATGTTCTGCAGTTAGTGTTTTAGGGTTTAGGGCAGTGCAGTGGTGTTTGTGTAGTGTAGGGGGTCATGCTTGGCGTAGTGTTTTAGGGTTTAGGGCAGTGGTGGTTGGGTAGTGTAGGTGGTTGTGCTTGGGATAATGTTTTAGTTTTTTTTGGCAGTGCAGTGGTGTTTGTGTAGTGTAGGGGGTCGTGCTTGGGGTAGTGTTTTAGGGTTTAGGGCAGTGCAGTGGTGTTTGGGTGTTGGAAGGCGGACCCCAAGGAGTCGGTGAGACCACCAAGGGGGGGCCCTCTCACTGCACGAAGTAGCCGAGCGCTGCCGAGAAGTCTCCTGAGAGATCCTTCTCCTATCCCGTACTAGCACAGTAACACCACCACACCGGACTCAAGGAGGTTGTCTCAAGACAAGCAATTCTTTATCATCAATAAAAGGTTACGAGTTCAATATTTACACGAAGGGATCGAGGGATCCACCAAAAGTCTCAATGTCTCTTTGGAAGGGTAGGGGTAGCGGGACAGTCTTTGGCAGGAATGTGGTACGAGGGTACCTGGGGCCCAGTTCTTATCCTCACGCTGGAGGACCTCTGATCTCGGAGGGGTCGAGCCGCGACGGCGTCAGCAGGGCTCTGGCGTACAGTTCGTGGAGAGCCGCGATTCAATCAGCAGGGCTCTCAAGATGGTCTCTGTTCAGCTCGAGCCGCGACGTCGTCAGCAGGGCTCCGAGGAAGGTTCCAGCGAGGTTGGGCCGCGACAGCGTCAGCAGGGCTCCGATGTTCCAGGTGGTTCAGAAAGAGTTCACAAGAGGGAGCCGCGACGCAGTCAGCAGGGCTCGTGATGGTTCCGACAAGAGTTCTTCTCCGTAGGGTCAGCCGCGATTCAATCAGCAGGGCTCTCGACTCCGGGATACAACTGCCGAGCTGTGGTGGGGTTGCCCCAGATATAGGTCTGGAGCCCTTTGATGTCCGGACCTATGCGCCCGAGGGGGCGGAGTGGCCGGGTGGAGGTGGCCAGACGCCCAGCAGGAGAGGCGCCAGGCCCATGGGAGTTGCCGGGCGATCACACCTCGAGAGGGGAGGACAGTTGGGGGTCCCATCGATACTGTCCTCCGCCGGGGGCGATGAATGGTTCCTGCGGCACCCCCTGGCTAGTTCGTGGTGCCTCGATGTCGGGCTTCGCTGGGGTCGAGGCCGGGTTGGTGCACGGGGTGACGTGGATGCCAACAAGATGGCGGAGCCACGAGGAGTATGCGACCACGTGCAGCTCCGGGTGAAGGGCCTTGGTGCAGTTCAGACGGGTGGCCCGTGAAGGCCGGGGCGGGGAACGGGCACAATCCAGGGGGTTAAGGACCACGCCACGAGGCCGGGTCCAACAGGCGTCCCCCCCAGCCGAAGGCATGGAGAGTCACCCATCTCCTTGGGGATTCTCCTCGTCAAGGCGGAAGAAGCGGGACAGGCCGTCGGCGTTGGCGTGGTCATTGCCGGGCCGGTGTTCGACGTCAAAGTCCATCCCTTGTAGCGAGATGGACCACCGCAGCAGCTTGGGGTTCTCGCCCCGCATTTGCATTAACCATTGCAAAGGCCGGTGGTCGGTCTGGACCCGGAAGGGGGTGCCAAAGAGGTAGGGCCGGAGCTTCTTGAGGGCCCACACCACAGCGAAGGCCTCGCGCTCAATAGTGCTCCAGCGTTGCTCTCGGGGCAGTAGTCGTCGGCTGATGAAGGCCACTGGTCGGTCGAGCCCCTTTTCGTCGGCTTGGGATAGGACGGCCCCGATCCCATACTCGGAGGCGTCCGTCTGTACCACGAACTCCTTCTGATAGTCCGGGGCCTGCAGCACCGGGGCAGTACACATGGCTGTCTTTAGGGTGTCGAAGGTTGTTTGGCAGCGGGGTGTCCAGTGTACCTTCTTGGGCTGCTTTTTGGACGTTAACTCTGTGAGGGGGCCAACAATGCTCCCATAGTCCCGGATAAACCGCCGGTAGTATCCGGTGAGACCCAGGAAGGCCCGGACAGCGGTCTGGGTAGTGGGGGGTTCCCAGGTCTGGATGGCATCTATCTTCGCTTGGAGGGGGGCCACCTGCCCGCTCCCCACTTGATGGCCCAGGTAGGTCACGGATCTGTGGCCGATTTGGCATTTGCTGGCCTTGATTGTGAGCCCGGCCCGCTGGAGGGCGGCCAGGACGGCCTCCAGGTGGAGGAGGTGCTCGGCCCAGTGGCTGCTGTACACGGCAATGTCATCTAAGTAGGCCGCGCTGAAGGCCTCAAGCCCGGCCAAAACCTTGTTCACCAGTCTTTGGAAGGTGGCCGGGGCGTTCTTCATTCCGAAGGGCATCACCCGAAAGTGGTAATGCCCATCCGGAGTCGAAAAGGCGGATCTTTCTTGGGCGCCGGGGGTGAGCTGGATTTGCCAGTACCCGGCGGTGAGGTCCAGCGTGCTCAAGTAGCGAGCGGCCCCTAGGCGGTCGATCAGTTCGTCGGCCCGGGGTATCGGGTGTGCGTCCGTCTTTGTTACTCCATTCAGTGCTCGGTAGTCCACGCAGAATCGCAACTCCGGGGGGTGACCGGGAGCTGCGGCCTTGGGCACCAGGACGACAGGGCTGGCCCACGGGCTGTCGGAAGGCTCGATGACCCCCAGGGCCAGCATCTTCGCTACTTCGGCCTGGATGCAGGCCTGCACTCGGTCAGGCACCCGGTAGGCTCTGTGTCGTATGGGGGGGTTCTCCCCGGTGTCGACGTCGTGGACGCACCAGTGGGTCACCCCCGGGGTGAGAGAGAAGAGGGCTGCGTAGTCCCGCAGTAATCGCTGGCAGTCGTTGCGCTGCTCCGGGGTCAGGGACGAGGCGAGTTGGACACCTTCGATCGATCCATCATGGATGTTGGACTGCAAGAGGTCGGGCAAGGGCTCGGAGTCGTCCTCGCTCCCCTCGTCGGTCGCCAGCAGCAGGCTCAGTTCGGTCCGGGCGAAGTGGGGTTTTAGCCTGTTCGCATGTAGGACCCGGAGGGGGTTCCGGGGGGACTCCAGATCGACCAGGTAGGTGACGGGACTTTTCTTCTCCACCACCTTGAAGGGCCCGGTCCACTTGTCCTGGAGGGCGCCGGGTTCGACCGGGGCCATGACCCATACTTTCTGACCTGGCTCGAATTCTACCGTAGAAGTGTTGCGATCGTACCACCGCTTCATGTCCTCCTGGCTGGCCTCGAGGTTGGCTTCGGCTATGGCTCGGAACTTGCGGGTCTGGTTTCGGAGGGTCAGGAGGTATCGGTAGACGTCAGGAGGGGCGCCTCGGGGCTTCATCTCCCAGCCCTCCTTGACCAGGCTGAGTGGTCCGCGGACCGGGTGCCCATACAATAGTTCAAACGGGCTGAACCCCAGGGACTTCTGCGGGACCTCCCGATAGGCAAACAGGAGGCAGGGCAGCAGGACATCCCATTTCCGCCTGAGGGGTTCTTCCAGGCCCTGGATCATCCCTTTCAATGTTCGGTTGAACCGCTCAACCAGCCCGTTCCCCTGAGGGTGATATGGGGTCGTGAACTTGTATGTAACCCCGCATTGTTGCCACAGGGACCGCATGTACCTGGAGATAAAGTTCGTGCCACGGTCGCTCACCACTTCGCTGGGGAATCCCACTCGGGAGAAGATCCCCATCAAGGCCCGGCCTACCACAGGGGCCGTTATAGTTCTGAGCGGGACCGCCTCCGGGTACCTGGTGGCGTGGTCCACGAGGACCAGGATGAAGCGGTGGCCCAGGGCGGTTTGGGGGTCCAGGGGTCCCACAATGTCGATTCCGACTCGTTCAAACGGGGTGCTGACGGCGGGAAAGGGCTGGAGGGGGGCCTTGACCCGACCCCCCGTCTTTCCGCTGGCTTGGCAGGTCTGGCAGGACCGGCAGTGGTTGTCCACATCTCTCCGCATCCGAGGCCAGTAGAAGTGGGTCACCAGACGACTGTACGTTTTGTCTTGCCCCAAGTGTCCGGCGAGGGGCACATCATGGGCCAGGTTGAGAAGGAACTCCCGGAAGCGGAGGGGGACCACCAACACGCGGCCGGCCCCGAGTTCTGCCACTTTCTGTTCACTGTACAACAGGCCCTCGGCCCAGTAGATCCAGTGGGTGCCGGTCTGGTCACCGTTGGCTTGCGCGGTCGCCTGCTGTCGGACCCCTTCGAGAGAGGGACAGGACTGTTGCTCTTGCTGGAACTGCTCTCGGGTGGGGCCCCCTTCATGTTGCCATTGCGTCAGTTCTGGTAGGGCGCTCGGAGAAGCCATCTCTTCGGGGGAGGATTCGCTGGGCCCGGGGTCGGTGTCCGCCTCCTCCTCGCTGCTGGCGGGAGGGGGTGTGAGCCCCTCGGGTCGGGCCGTCCCGGAGGTCGAGGAGGAGCGGGGGGCCTGGGCGGTCATGGACCGGGTGATGGCGCAGGCCCAATCAGCCAGTCCCAACATTCGGAGGTGCTCTCGTCGTTCTACTTGAGCCCAGGGGGAACTCTCCAAGTCGTTCCCCAGGAGGCAGTCGACCGGGGCGTCGTCGCGCACCGTCACCTTCAGCAGGCTCGTCACCCCTCCCCACTCGAAGGGGACCAGGGCCATCTGGCATAGGCTTTCACTGTTGTCGGCCGTCCGCACAGGGCACAGCACATTCGGTAGAATCTGTTCAGGGGTCACCAGGTGGCAGCGGACAGCGGTGATACTGGCGCCGGTGTCGCGAAGGGCTTCGGCCCGTTGTCCGTTGACCGTGACCTGCTGCCGGTACTTCTGGGTGTTGGTTGGGATGGGGGTGCAGGGTACCATCTCTCGGCTACCCAGGCAGACCAGGGACATGGCTGCCGGCTCCCACTCAGTGTTTTCTCGGTCGAGGGCCTCTTCTTCCTCCTCTCCCCCCAAGGCGGCGGCTGTCAGCTGCCGGGGCGGGGGCCCGCCGGCCCCGTTTCTTCGGTTCAGGGGGCAGGCCGGGTCGCTGGCAAAGTGTCCGGTTTGTTGGCAGCCATAGCAGGTCACTGGTGGCCGTAGTCCGGGTCGGGCCGGGCCCACCCTTCGCGCTAGGCTCGGGGAGAGATGTGGCTGCGGTGGCCCTCGAGGGGGGCTCCTGGGGGCCCCAGCGGGAGGGTCTCGGTTCCTGTTCGGCCCTCCCCCCCACCGCGCTGGCGTGGGGGTCCGTTGGGGTTCCTCTGGTACTCCCCCATTGAGCTCCGGGGGACCCGGGAGTTGACCCATCGATCGGCCTCGACGGCAAGTTTGCGCGGGTCGGTCATTTTGCTGTCGAGGAGGTGCTGTCTCAGTTCCACGAAGCAATTATTGGAAAGGTGTTCCCAGACGATGAGGTCGACCAGTTGTCCGTAGGTGGTTACTTTGCTGCCTTTGATCCACCCTTCTAGGGCCCGACTGAAAAAGTCCACATATTCCACCCATGTGGTACCCGGGATTTTTTTGCAGTCTCGGAACCGCTGGCGGTACATCTCCGCTGTTAGTCCGTATCGGGTGAGCAGGGCCTCCTTCATGTGATCGTAGGAGGTCATCACCTCCTCCGGTAGCTGGAGCAGCGTGTCCCGCCCTTCACTCAGGAATCGCCCCCACAGGCCTGCGCCCCAGTCTTTTCGGGGCACCCGATGGGAGGTCATGGCCACCTCGTAGGCCTTGAACCATTGTTGGATATCGTCATTCTTGTAATACTCCTTGACGACCTCCTTCGGGATATGCACCTTGGCCTCGGGGGGCGGTAGAGTGTCTCTAGTACTGGGGGTGTCGGTCCCTCCGTTCTTGGCCTTGATCTCGAGCTCCTTGAGACTGCGCTCGTGCTCAAGAGTTATTTTCTTTTCCTCCAACTCCCGGTGTCGTCTCTTCTCTTCTATTTCTTCTTGAAGGCGTAGCTGCTCGAGGGCCAGTTTCTTTTCTGCCAGCTGGAGTTCGCCGTCCAGCCGCAGTCGGGCGAGCTCTAGTTCGTGGCTCCGGACCTTTTCCCGCTCTCGTATTTCTTCCTCGGAGAGGCCGGTTTCTAGGCTCTTTCTTCCTCCGGTTGCCGGGGTCAGTGCGGTTGCTGTGGTCTCCGTCAGGGGCAAGGGCCCTTCTTCCTGGGAGGGGCCTGCCCCAGCCTCCAACCATGCCCTCAGAGCTTTCTGCATCTCTTCCTTGGTACCGAGGCTGGTGGTTGCAATGCCTTTGTCTCTGCAGAACTGTTTTAATTCTTTGTGCGTATATTCCTCCAGCCGTTCGGGCTGGAACTCCATTGTCGCGTTGTTTTCCTGGTTGCTCATGATGCTATTTGTTTGGATGGGTAGCTAGTGGGTACTGGCTGGTACGTACTGCGTTCGGCTCGGATCCCGTCGCTGGCCACCAAATGTTGGAAGGCGGACCCCGAGGAGTCGGTGAGACCACCAAGGGGGGGCCCTCTCACTGCACGAAGTAGCCGAGCGCTGCCGAGAAGTCTCCTGAGAGATCCTTCTCCTATCCCGTACTAGCACAGTAACACCACCACACCGGACTCAAGGAGGTTGTCTCAAGACAAGCAATTCTTTATCATCAATAAAAGGTTACGAGTTCAATATTTACACGAAGGGATCGAGGGATCCACCAAAAGTCTCAATGTCTCTTTGGAAGGGTAGGGGTAGCGGGACAGTCTTTGGCAGGAATGTGGTACGAGGGTACCTGGGGCCCAGTTCTTATCCTCACGCTGGAGGACCTCTGATCTCGGAGGGGTCGAGCCGCGACGGCGTCAGCAGGGCTCTGGCGTACAGTTCGTGGAGAGCCGCGATTCAATCAGCAGGGCTCTCAAGATGGTCTCTGTTCAGCTCGAGCCGCGACGTCGTCAGCAGGGCTCCGAGGAAGGTTCCAGCGAGGTTGGGCCGCGACAGCGTCAGCAGGGCTCCGATGTTCCAGGTGGTTCAGAAAGAGTTCACAAGAGGGAGCCGCGACGCAGTCAGCAGGGCTCGTGATGGTTCCGACAAGAGTTCTTCTCCGTAGGGTCAGCCGCGATTCAATCAGCAGGGCTCTCGACTCCGGGATACAACTGCCGAGCTGTGGTGGGGTTGCCCCAGATATAGGTCTGGAGCCCTTTGATGTCCGGACCTATGCGCCCGAGGGGGCGGAGTGGCCGGGTGGAGGTGGCCAGACGCCCAGCAGGAGAGGCGCCAGGCCCATGGGAGTTGCCGGGCGATCACACCTCGAGAGGGGAGGACAGTTGGGGGTCCCATCGATACTGTCCTCCGCCGGGGGCGATGAATGGTTCCTGCGGCACCCCCTGGCTAGTTCGTGGTGCCTCGATGTCGGGCTTCGCTGGGGTCGAGGCCGGGTTGGTGCACGGGGTGACGTGGATGCCAACAAGATGGCGGAGCCACGAGGAGTATGCGACCACATGCAGCTCCGGGTGAAGGGCCTTGGTGCAGTTCAGACGGGTGGCCCGTGAAGGCCGGGGCGGGGAACAGGCACAATCCAGGGGGTTAAGGACCACGCCACGAGGCCGGGTCCAACATTGGGTATTGTAGGGGGATCAAGCTGGGGGTAGATTTAGGGTTTAGGGTAGTGCAGTGGTGTTTGTATAGTGTAGGGGGTCATGCTGGGGGTAGTGTTTTAGTGTTTAGGGTAGTGCAGTGGTGTTCGGGTAGTATAGGGGATCATGCTGTGGGTAGTGTTTTAGGGTTTAGGTTAGTGCAGTGGTGTTTGTGTATTGTAGTTGGTCAGGCTGGGGGTAGTGTTTTAGGGTTTAGGGAAGTGCAGTGGTGTTTGTGGAGTGTAGGGGGACGTGCTGGGGTAGTGTTTTAGGGTTTAGGGTAGTGCAGTGGTTTTTGTGTAGTGTAGGGGATCGTACTGGGGTAGATTTAGGGTTCAGGATAGTGCTATGGTGTTTGGGTAGTGTAGGGCGTCGTGCTGGGGGTAGGGTTTTAGGGTTTACGGTACTGCAGTTATGTTTGGGTAGTGAAGGGGGTCGTGCTGGGGGTAGTGTTTTTGGGTTTAGGGTAGTACAGTGGTGTTTGTGTAGTGTAGGGGTTCATGCTGGGGGTAGTGTTTTAGGGTTTAGGGTAGTGCAGTGGTGTTTGTGTAGCGTAGGGGTCGTGTTTTAGGGTTTAGGGTAGTGCAGTGGTGATTGGGTAGTGTAGGGGGTCGTGCTGTGGGTAGTGTTTTTGTGTTTAGGGTAGTGCAGGGATGTTTGTGTCGTGTAGGGGGATGTGCTGCTGGTAGTGTTTTAGGGTTTAGGGCATTGCAGTTGTGTTTGTGTAGTGTAGGGGGTCATGCTGGGGTAGTTTTTAGGGATTTGGGCAGTGCAGTGGTGTTTGGGTAGTGTAGGGGGTCATGCTGGGAGTAGGGTTTTAGGGTTTAGGGCTGTGCAGTGGTGTTTGGGTAGTGTAGGAGGTCATACTGGGGTACATTTAGGGTTTAGGATAATGCAGTGGTGTTTGGGTGGTGTAGGGGGTCTTGCTGGGGGTAGGGTTTTAGGGTTCAAGGCAGTGAATTGGTGTTTGGGTAGTGTAGGGGGTCATGCTGTGGTAGATTTAGGGTTTAGGGTAATGCAGTGGTGTGTGGGTAGTGTAGGGGATGTTCTGCAGTTAGTGTTTTAGGGTTTAGGGCAGTGCAGTGGTGTTTGTGTAGTGTAGGGGGTCATGCTTGGCGTAGTGTTTTAGGGTTTAGGGCAGTGGTGGTTGGGTAGTGTAGGTGGTTGTGCTTGGGATAATGTTTTATTTTTTTTGGGCAGTGCAGTGGTGTTTGTGTAGTGTAGGGGGTCGTGCCGGGGGTAGTGTTTTAGGGTTTAGGGCAGTGCAGTGGTGTTTGGGTATTGTAGGGGATCAGGCTGGGGGTAGATTTAGGTTTTAGGGTAGTGCAGTGGTGTTTGTGTAGTGTAGGGGGTCACGCTGGGGGTAGTGTTTTAGTGTTTCGGGTAGTGCAGTGGTGTTCGGGTAGCATAGGGGATCACACTGTGGGTAGTGTTTTAGGGTTTAGGGTAGTGCAGTGGTGTTTGTGTATTGTAGGTGGTCAGTCTGGGGGTAGTGTTTTAGGGTTTAGGGCAGTGCAGTGGTGTTTGTGGAGTGTAGGGGGACGTGCTGGGATAGTGTTTTAGGGTTTAGGGTAGTGCAGTGGTTTTTGTGTAGTGTAGGGGATCATACTGGGGTAGATTTAGGGTTCAGGATAGTGCAATGGTGTTTGGGTAGTGTAGTGTGTCGTGCTGGGGGTAGGGTTTTAGGGTTTACGGTACTGCAGTTATGTTTGGGTAGTGAAGGGGTCGTGCTGGGGGTAGTGTTTTTGGGTTTAGGGTAGTACAGTGGTGTTTGTGTAGTGTAGGGGTTCATGCTGGGGGTAGTGTTTTAGGGTTTAGGGTAGTGCAGTGGTGTTTGTGTAGCGTAGGGGTCGTGTTTTAGGGTTTAGGGTAGTGCAGTGGTGATTGGGTAGTGTAGGGGGTCGTGCTGTGGGTAGTGTTTTTGGGTTTAGGGTAGTGCAGGGATGTTTGTGTTGTGTAGGGGGATGTGTTGCTGGTAGTGTTTTAGTGTTTAGGGTAGTGCAGTGGTGTTCGGGTAGTGTAGGGGATCACGCTGTGGGTAGTGTTTTAGGGTTTAGTGTAGTGCAGTGGTGTTTGTGTATTGTAGGTGGTCAGGCTGGGGGTAGTGTTTTAAGGTTTAGGGCAGTGCAGTGGTGTTTGTGGAGTGTAGGGGGACGTGCTGGGGTAGCGTTTTAGGGTTTAGGGTAGTGCAGTGGTTTTTGTGTAGTGTAGGGGATCATACTGGGGTAGATTTAGGGTTCAGGTTAGTGCAATGGTGTTTGGGTAGTGTAGGGCGCGTGCTGGGGGTAGGGTTTTAGGGTTTAGGGCAGTGCAGTGGTGTTTGGGTAGTGTAGGGGGTCTTGCTTGGGGTAGTGTTTTTGGGGTTTAGGGTAGTGCAGTGGTGTTTTTGTAGTGTAGGGAGTCATCCTGGGGGTAAATTTAGGCTTTAGGGTAATGCAGTGGTGTTTGGGTAGTGTAGGGGTATTGCTGGGGGTCGTTTTTTAGGGTTTAGGGTAGTGCAGTGGTGCTTTTGTAGTGTAGGGGGTCAATCTGGGGGTAGTGTTTTAGGGTTTAGGGTAGTGCAGTGGTGTTTGTGTAGTGTAGGGGGGTCATGCCGGGGGTAGTGTTTCAGGGTTTAGGGTAGTGCAGTGGTGTTTTCTTATTGTAGGGAGTCGTGCTGGGTGTAGTGTTTTAGGGTTAAGGGTAGTGCAGTGGTGTTTGGGTAGTGTAGGGGGTTGTGCTGCAGGTAGGGTTTTACGGTTTAGGGCAGTGCAGTGGCGTTTGGGTAATGTAGGGGGTCTTGCTTAGGGTAGTGTTTTAGGGTTTAGGGTAGTGCAGTGGTGTTTTTGTAGTATAGGGAGTCATCCTGGGGTTAAATTTAGGGTTTAGGGTAATGCAGTGGTGTTTGGGTAGTGTAGGGGGTCGTGCTGCAGGTAGTGTTTAGGGCAGTTTAGTGGTGTTTGTGTGGTGCAGGGAGTCATGCTGGGGGTAGGGTTTTAGGGTTTACGGCAGTGCAGGGGTTTTTGGGTAGTATAGGGGTCGTGCTGGGGCTAGTGTTTTAGGGTTTAGGGCAGTGCAGTGGTGTTTGTGTAGTATAGGGGGTTGTGCCGGGGGTAGTGTTTTAGGGTTTAGGGCATTGCAGTGGTGTTTAGGTAATGTAGGGGGTCGTGCTGGGGGTAGTGTTTTAGCGTTTAGGGTAGTGCAGTGGCGTTTTGGTAGTGTAGGGGGTCATGCTGCGGGCAGTGTTTTAGGGTTTAGGGTAGTGCAGTGGTGTTTGTGCAGTGTAAGGGACATGATGGGGTAGTGGTTTAGGGTAGTGCAGTGGTGTTTGTGTAGTGTAGGGGGTATTACTGGGGGTAGATTCAGGCTTTAGGATGATCAGTGGTGTTTGGGTAGTGTAGGGGGTCATGATGGGGTAGGGTTCTAGGGTTTAGGGCAGTGCAGTGGTGTTTGGGTAGTGTAGGGGGTTCGTGCTGTTGGAAGTGTTTTAGGGTTTAGGGCAGTGCAGTGGTGGATGGGTAGTGTAGGGGGTCGTGCTGGGTCTAGTGTTTTAGGGCAGTGCAGATGTGTTTGTGTAGTATAGGGGGTCTTGTTTTAGGGTTTAGGGTAGTTCAATGGTGTTTGGGTAGTGTAGGGGGTCGTGCTAGGAGTAGTGTTTTAGGGTTGTGGGTAGTGAAGTGGTATTTGTGTAGTGTAGGGGTTGTGCTGGGGTACATGTAGGGATTAGGGTAGTGCAGTGGTGTTTGTGTAGTGTAGGGGGTATTGTTTTATGGTTTAGGGTAGTGCAGTGCTGTTTGGGTAGTGTATGGGATTGTGCTGCGGGTAGTGTTTTAGCGTTTAGGGTAGTGCAGTGGCGTTTGGGTAGTGTAGGGGTCCTGCTGGGGTAGATTTAGGGTTTAGGGTAGTGCAGTGGTGCTTGTGTAGTGTAGGGGGTCGTGCTGGGGTGGTGTGTTAGGGTTTAGGGTAGTGCAGTGGTGTTGGGTAGTGTAGAGGGTCATGCTGGGTGTAGTGTTTTAGGGTTTAGGTTTGTGCAGTGGTGTTTGGGTAGTGTAGGGGGTCCTGTTGGGGGTAGTGTTTTAGGGCTTAGGGTAGTGCAGTGGTGTTTGTGTAGTGTAGGGTGTCAAGCTCCGGGTAGTGTTATAGGTTTTAGGGTAGTGAAGCGGTGTTTGGGCAGTGTAGAGGGTAATGATGGGAGTAGGGTTTTAGGGTTTAGGGCTGTGCAGTGGTGTTTGGGTAGTGTAGGAGGTCGTACTGGGGGTAGATTTAGGGTTTAGGACAGTGCAGTGGTGTTTGGGTAGTGTAGGGGGTCTTGCTGGGGGTAGTGTTTTAGGGTTTAGGGTAGTGCAGTGGTGTTTGTGTAGTGTAGAGGGTCATGCTGTGGTAGATTTAGGGTTTAGGGTAATGCAGTGGTGTGTGGGTAGTGTAGGGGATGTGCTGCAGTTAGTGTTTTAGGGTTTAGGGCAGTGCAGTGGTGTTTGTGTAGTGTAGGGGGTCATGCTTGGGGTAGTGTTTTAGGGTTTAGGGCAGTGGTGTTTGGGGAGTATCGGGGGTCGTGCTGGGGGTAGTGTTTTAGGATTTAGGGCAGTGCAGTGGTGTATGTGTAGTGTAGGGGGTCATGCCGGGGGTAGTGTTGTAGGGTTTAGGGTAGTGCAGTGGTGTTTGGGTAGTGTAGGGGGTCTTTCTGGGGGTCGTTTTTTAGGGTTTAGAGTAGTGCAGGGGTGTTTGTGTAGTGTAGGGAGTCGTGCTGGGGTAGTGTTTTGGGGTTTATGGTAGTGGAGTGGTGTTTGTGTAGTGTAGGGGTCTTTCTGGGGGTGGTTTTTAAGGGTTTAGGGTAGTGCAGGGGTGTTTGTGTAGTGTAGGGGGTCAAGCTGGGGGTAGTGTTTTAGGGTTTAGGGTAGTGCAGTGGAGTTTGTTTAGTGTAGGGGGTCATGCCTGGGGTAGGGTTTCAGGGTTTAGGGTAGTGCAGTTGTTTTTGTGTAGTATAGGGGGTCATGCTAGGGGTAGTGTTTTAGGGTTTAGGGTAGTGCAGTTGTTTTTGTGTAGTATTGTGGCTCGTGCTGGGGGTCGTATTTTTTGGGTTTACGGTAGTGCAGTTATGATTGGGTAGTGAAAGGGGTCATGCTGGGTGTAGTGTTTTTGGGTTTAGGGTAGTACAGTGGTGTTTGTGTAGTGTAGGGGTTTGTGCTGGGGTAGTGTTTTAGCGTTTAGGGTAGTGCAGTGGTGTTTGTGTAGTGTAGGGGGTCGTGCTGGGGGTACTGTTTTTGGGTTTAGGGTAGTGCAGTTGTGTTTGGGTAGTGAAGGGGTCGTGCTGAGGGTAGTGTTTCAGGGTTTAGGGTAGTACAGTGGTGTTTGTGTAGTGTAGGGGGTCTTGATGGGGGTAGATTTAGGGTTTAGGGTAATGCAGGTAAGTTTGTGTTGTGTAGGGGGATGTTCTGCTGTTAGTGTTTTAGGGTTTATGGCATTGCAGTGGTGTTTGTGTAGTGTAGGGGGTCATGCTGGGGTAGTGTTTTAGGGATTAGGGCAGTGCAGTGGTGTTTGGGTAGTGTATGTGGTTGTGCTTGGGGTAATGTTTTAGTTTTTTGTGGCAGTGCAGTGGTGTTTGTGTAGTGTAGGGGGTCGTGCCGGGTGTAGTGTTTTAGGGTTTAGGGCAGTGCAGTGGTGTTTGGGTAGTGTAGGGGTTCGTGCTGGGAATAGGGTTTTAGGGCTGTGCAGTGGTGTTTGGGTAGTGTAGGAGGTGGTACTGGGGTAGATTTAGGGTTTAGGATAGTGCAGTGGTGTTTGGGTAGTGTAGGGGGTCATGCTGGGGGTAGTGTTTTAGGGTTTAGGGTAGTGCAGTGGTGTTTGTGTAGTGTAGGGGGTCATGCTGTGGTAGATTTAGTGTTTAGGGTAATGCAGTGGTGTGTAGGTAGTGTAGGGGATGTGCTGCAGTTAGTGTTTTAGGGTTTAGGGCAGTGCAGTGGTGTTTGTGTAGTGTAGGATGTCATGCTTGGGGTAGTGTCTTAGGGTTTAGGGCAGTGGTGTTTGGGTAGTGTAGGTTGTTGTGCTTGGGGTAATGTTTTAGTTTTTTTGGCAGTGCAGTGGTATTTGTGTAGTGTAGGGGGTCGTGCCGGGGGTAGTGTTTTAGGGTTTAGGACAGTGCAGTGGTGTTTGGGTATTGTAGGGGATCAGGCTGGGGGTAGATTTAGGGTTTAGGGTAGTGCAGTGGTGTTTGTGTAGTGTAGGGGGTCACGCTGGGCGTAGTGTTTTAGTGTTTAGGGTAGTGCAGTGGTGTTCGGGTAGTGTAGGGAATCACGTTGTGGGTAGTGTTTTAGGGTTTAGGGTAGTGCAGTGGTGTTTGTGTATTGTAGGTGGTCATGCTGGGGGTAGTGTTTTAGGGTTTAGGGCAGTGCAGTGGTGTTTGTGGAGTGTAGGGGACGTGCTGGGGTAGTGTTTTAGGGTTTAGGATAGTGCAGTGGTGTTTGTGTAGTGTAGGGGATCGTACTGGGGTAGATTTAGGGTTCAGGATAGTGCAATGGGTAGTGTAGGGCGTCATGCTGTGGGTAGGGTTTTAGGGTTTAGGGCAGTGCAGTGGTGTTTGGGTAATGTAGGGGGTCTTGCTTGGGGTAGTGTTTTAGGGTAGTGCAGTGGTGTTTTTGTAGTGTAGGGAGTCATCCTGGGGGTAGTGTTTTAGGGTTTAGGGTAGTGCAGTGGTGTTTGTGTAGTGTATGGGGGTCATGCCGGGGGTAGTGTTTCAGGGTTTAGGGTAGTGCAGTGGTGTTTGGGTAGTGTAGGGGGTCATGCTGCAGGTAGTGTTTTAGGGTTTAGGGCAGTTTAGTGGTGTTTGTGTAGTGCAGGGAGTAATGCTGGGGGTAGGGTTTTAGGGTTTAGGGCAGTACAGTGGTGTTTGGGTAGTATAGGGGTCGTGCTGGGGCTAGTGTTTTAGGGTTTAGGGCAGTGCAGGGGTGTTTGTGTAGTGTACGGGGTTGTGCCGGGGGTAGTGTTTTAGGGTTTAGGGTACTGCAGTGGTGTTTGTGCAGTGTAGCGGACGTGATGGGGTAGTGTTTTAGGGCGTAGGGTAGTGCAGTGGTGTTTGTGTAGTGTAGGGGTTCGTGCTGGGGTAGTGTTTTAGGGTTTAGGGTAGTGCAGTTATGTTTATGTAGTGTAGGAGTTCATGCTGGGGCTAGTGTTTAGGGCAATGCAGAGGTGTTTGTGTAGTGTAGGGGGTCATACTGGGGGTAGATTTAGGCTTTAGGATAGTGCAGTGTGGTTTGGGTAGTGTAGGGGGTCGTGATGCGGTAGGGTTTTAGGGTTTAGTGTAGTGCTGTGGTGTTTGTGTAGTGTAGGGGGTCGTGCCAGGTGTAGTGTTTTAGGGTTTAGGGCAGTGCAGTGGTGTTTGGGTAGTGTAGGGGTCGTGCTGGGAGTAGGGTTTTAGGGCTGTGCAGTGGTGTTTGGGTAGTGTAGGAGGTCGTACTGGGGTAGATTTAGGGTTTAGGATAGTGCAGTGGTGTTTGGGTAGTGTAGGGGGTCTTGCTGGGGGTAGTGTTTTAGGGTTTAGGGTAGTGCAGTGGTGTTTGTGTAGTGTAGGGGGTCATGCTGTGGTAGATTTAGTGTTTAGGGTAATGCAGTGGTGTGTAGGTAGTGTAGGGGATGTGCTGCAGTTAGTGTTTTAGGGTTTAGGGCAGTGCAGTGGTGTTTGTGTAGTGTAGGGGGTCATGCTTGAGGTAGTGTCTTAGGGTTTAGGGCAGTGGTGTTTGGGTAGTGTAGGTGGTTGTGCTTGGGGTAATGTTTCAGTTTTTTTTGTCAGTGCAGTGGTATTTGTGTAGTGTAGGGGGTCGTGCCGGGGGTAGTGTTTTAGGGTTTAGGGCAGTGCAGTGGTGTTTGGGTATTGTAGGGGATCAGGCTGGGGGTAGATTTAGGGTTTAGGGTAGTGCAGTGGTGTTTGTGTAGTGTAGGGGGTCACGCTGGGGGTAGTGTTTTAGTGTTTAGGGTAGTGCAGTGGTGTTCGGGTAGTGTAGGGGATCACGCTGTGGGTAGTGTTTTAGGGTTTAGGGTAGTGCAGTGGTATTTGTGTATTGTAGGTGGTCATGCTGGGGGTAGTGTTTTAGGGTTTAGGGCAGTGCAGTGGTGTTTGTGGAGTGTAGGGGACGTGCTGGGGTAGTGTTTTAGGGTTTAGGATAGTGCAGTGGTGTTTGTGTAGTGTAGGGGATCGTACTGGGGTAGATTTAGGGTTCAGGATAGTGCAATGGGTAGTGTAGGGCGTCATGCTGTGGGTAGGGTTTTAGGGTTTAGGGCAGTGCAGTGGTGTTTGGGTAATGTAGGGGGTCTTGCTTGGGGTAGTGTTTTAGGGTAGTGCAGTGGTGTTTTTGTAGTGTAGGGAGTCACGCTGGGGGTAGTGTTTTAGTGTTTAGGGTAGTGCAGTGGTGTTCGGGTAGTGTAGGGGATCACGCTGTGGGTAGTGTTTTAGGGTTTAGGGTAGTGCAGTGGTATTTGTGTATTGTAGGTGGTCATGCTGGGGGTAGTGTTTTAGGGTTTAGGGCAGTGCAGTGGTGTTTGTGGAGTGTAGGGGACGTGCTGGGGTAGTGTTTTAGGGTTTAGGATAGTGCAGTGGTGTTTGTGTAGTGTAGGGGATCGTACTGGGGTAGATTTAGGGTTCAGGATAGTGCAATGGGTAGTGTAGGGCGTCATGCTGTGGGTAGGGTTTTAGGGTTTAGGGCAGTGCAGTGGTGTTTGGGTAATGTAGGGGGTCTTGCTTTGGGTAGTGTTTTAGGGTAGTGCAGTGGTGTTTTTGTAGTGTAGGGAGTCATCCTGGGGGTAAATTTAGGCTTTAGGGTAATGCAGTGGTGTTTGGGTAGTGTAGGGGTTCATGCTGGGGGTATTTTGTTTAGGGTAGTGCATTGGTGTATGTGTAGTGTAGGGGGTCTTGCTGGGGGTCGTTTTTTAGGGTTTAGGTTAGTGCAGTGGTGCTTGTGTAGTGTAGGGGGTCAAGCTGGGGGTAGTGTTTTAGGGTTTAGGGTAGTGCAGTGGTGTTTGTGTAGTGTATGGGGGTCATGCCGGGGGTAGTGTTTCAGGGTTTAGGGTAGTGCAGTGGTGTTTGGGTAGTGTAGGGGGTCATGCTGCAGGTAGTGTTTTAGGGTTTAGGGCAGTTTAGTGGTGTTTGTGTAGTGCAGGGAGTAATGCTGGGGGTAGGGTTTTAGGGTTTAGGGCAGTACAGTGGTGTTTGGGTAGTATAGGGGTCGTGCTGGGGCTAGTGTTTTAGGGTTTAGGGCAGTGCAGGGGTGTTTGTGTAGTGTACGGGGTTGTGCCGGGGGTAGTGTTTTAGGGGTTAGGGTAGTGCAGTGGTGTTTGTGCAGTGTAGGGGACGTGATGGGGTAGTGGTTTAGGGTAGTGAAGTGGTGTTTGTATAGTATAGGGGGTTTTACTGGGGGTAGATTTAGGCTTTAGGATGGTGCAGTGGTGTTTGGGTAGTGTAGGGGGTCGTGATGGGTCAGGGTTCTAGGGTTTAGGGCAGTGCAGTGGTGCTTGGGTAGTGTAGGGGGTTTGTGCTGGTGGAAGTGTTTTAGGGTTTAGGGCAGTGCAGTGGTGGATGGGTAGTGTAGGGGGTCGTGCTGGGTCTAGTGTTTTAGGGCAGTGCAGAGGTGTTTGTGTAGTATAGGGGGTCGTGTTTTAGGGTTTAGGGTAGTGCCGTGGTGTTTGGGTAGTGTAGGGGGTCGTGCTAGGAGTAGTGTTTTAGGGTTGAGGGTAGTGAAGTGGTATTTGTGTAGTGTAGGGGTCGTGCTGGGGTACATGTAGGGTTTAGGGTAGTGCAGTGCTGTTTGGGTAGTGTAGGGGATTGTGCTGGGGTAGTGTTTTAGCGTTTGGTGTAGAGCAGTGGTGTTTGGGTAGTGTAGGGGTCCTGCTGGGGTAGATTTAGGGTTCAGGGTAGTGCAGTGGTGCTTGTGTAGTGTAGGGGGTCATGCTGGGGTGGTGTGTTAGGGTTTAGGGTAGTGCAGTGGTGTTGGGTAGTGTAGAGGGTCATGCTGGGTGTTGTGTTTTAGGGTTTAGGGTTGTGCAGTGGTGTTTGGGTAGTGTAGGGGGTCCTGTTGGGGGTAGTGTTTTAGGGTTTAGGGTAGTGCAGTGGTGTTTGTGTAGTGTAGGGGATCAAGCTGCGGGTAGTATTTTAGGGTTTAGGGTAGTGCAGTGGTGTTTGTGCAGTGTAGCGGACATGATGGGGTAGTGTTTTAGGGCGTAGGGTAGTGCAGTGGTGTTTTTGTAGTGAAGGGGGTCGTGCTGGGGGTAGTGATTTTGGGTAGTACAGTGATGTTTGTGTAGTGTAGGGGTTCGTGCTGGGGTAGTGTTTTAGGGTTTAGGGTAGTGCAGTTGTGTTTATGTAGTGTAGGAGTTCATGCTGGGGCTAGTGTTTAGGGCAATGCACAGGTTTTTGTGTAGTGTAGGGGGTCGTACTGGGGATAGATTTAGGCTTTAGGATAGTGCAGTGTGGTTTGGGTAGTGTAGGGGGTCGTGATGGGGGTAGGGTTTTAAGGTTTAGGGCAGTGTAGTGGTGTTTGGGTAGTGTAGGGGGTCGTGATGGGGTAGGGTTTTAGGGTTTAGTGTAGTGCTGTGGTGTTTGTGTGCTGTAAGGGGTCGTACTGGGGTAGATTTAGGGTTTAGGGCAGTGCAGTGGTGGTTGGGTAGTGTAGGGGTCATGCTGGGGCTAGTGTTTTAGGGCAGTGCAGAGGTGTTTTTGTATTATAAGGGGTCGTGCTGGGGGTAGAGTTTTAGGGTTCAGGGTAGTGCAGTGGTGTTTGTGTAGTATTAGGGTCATGTTTTAGGGTTTAGGGTAGTGCAGTGGTGTTTGGGTAGTGTAGGGGGCCGTGCTGGGGTACATTTAGGGTTTAGGGTAGTGCAGTGGTGTTTGTGTAGTGTAGGGGGTCGTGTCTTAGGCTTTAGGGTAGAGCAGTGCTGTTTGGGTAGTGTATGGGTTGTGCTGGGGGTAGTGTTTTAGGGTTTAGGGCAGTGCAGTGGTGGATGGGTAGTGTAGGGGGTCATGCTAGGTCTAGTGTTTTAGGCCAGTGCAGAGGTGTTTGTGTAGTATAGGGGGTCGTGTTTTAGGGTTTAGGGTAGTGCCGTGGTGTTTGGGTAGTGTAGGGGGTCGTGCTAGGAGTAGTGTTTTAGAGTTGAGGGTAGTGAAGTGGTATTTGTGTAGTGTAGGGGTCGTGCTGGGGTACATGTAGGGTTTAGGGTAGTGCAGTGCTGTTTGGGTAGTGTAGGGGATTGTGCTGGGGGTAGTGTTTTAGCGTTTAGGGTAGTGCAGTGGCGTTTGGGTTGTGTAGGGGTCCTGCTGGGGTAGATTTAGGGTTTAGGGTAGTGCAGTGGAGCTTGTGTGGTATAGGGGTCATGCTGGGGTGGTGTGTTAGGGTTTAGGGTAGTGCAGTGGTGTTGGGTAGTGTAGAGGATCATGCTGGGTGTTGTGTTTTAGGGTTTAGGGTTGTGCACTGGTGTTTGGGTAGTGTAGGGGGTCCTGTTGGGGTTAGTGTTTTAGGGTTTATGGTAGTGCAGTGGTGTTTGTGTAATGTAGGGTGTGGAAATTTAGCGTGCAAACTGAACATTATCTGCGCCATCTTGCCTCTCCCCAGCGCCACGCACAGCGAATGCACGGCCGCCATTTTAGGCACCCCACTCTCTCCCCGCTCACTCTCGACCGCCAGCGCTTTCCCCTGGCGCTGCAAGCATCCCCCGCGCGCTGGCCACCCCCGCTCTCTCATACAGGCCATAAACCCTCTCCTTCTGCGCGACCCTGCTACGGAACCACTTCCGACCGACAACCCATACATGGTCATGCCTCTCCTTTGATAACCCCCTTCCTCTGCGCCCCATTGTCTGAACTAGTCCCAGGCCATCACCTAGCCCTGCGGATGCGGTTTATTGCCCCTACTGTAAGGGAAACACCCCACATCAAAGGGATTACAGTAGATCAAAGCCCCTACCCTCTGAGACCCGGCCGGCTGCACACACCCCCGGGAATTAGCGGAATTCCCTGCTGCGCGATAGCCATCTCCCACTGCGGGTAGGGTGGGAACTTCTACTGTATCTATGTGTGGGATCGGATCTGAGCCGGGGCTTCAGGGGATGTTCTTTCAGGCATCAAGGGAATCTCAAGAATATACTATGTGTAATAAAGCAATAAACCAGTGTATAAGAGACCAGGTCTCAGAGATGCAGTTAGAGCACCTCGTGACGATACCTTGCTGTCTGATCTGATGTGTTCTGCTCCGACGGAATAAAACTTTGTTTCCTGCCTTCCAGTCTCCGGCGCCTGCCTCTTTTATTGGTAAATTATCGAGTGGTATGAGAGGCGATTACCGCCGGGCAAATACTTGAAAGATTATCGACTGAAACTGCCGCTACCATTTAACAATTGGCGCCCAATGTGGGGCCCATCAGCGACACGTGGATCCAGTGGGAGAGGTCCCGACGACAGAGTGAACGACTGCAACGATCGGGAGAGCTCCTGCCCAATAGACCCTCGTCTGGCAGCCGATCATCCGAACTTCACTGGTTCCGAGCAGACCCCTCTCGAGTGATCTACGGTCCTGACTGGGAACCATCAGGAGTGCCGCGGCAAATACGGAGAATAGAGGACGATCGGGCGCTGGAGGCGGAAGACGAGAAACTGTCCACGCGGTCCGGGTAAGGTCGTGAAATACGACAAAAGTGCGAAATAATTGATTGATTGTTTGAATACTAGTATTGCTCATTGATTGTTCTCTTTGAGATATTCGCTGTCTACAAACGGGGAGGAGTAGAAATACTCTCTCTCTCTCTCCCTTTGCAGATAGTGAAGGGTAGGTAACGCAGACTTTTGTCCCCGTTGAAACCCGTCGTGCCTATCTTTATCTCCCCATTGATTGATTGTCCGAACATTGATTGTTTTGAAGAATAGTGCTTTTTGAGATATTCTCTGTTTGCAAATAACGTAGAATAGGAATATTCTGTCTAGTCTTTGCAAATAGTGAAGGGTAGGTAACGCAGACTTTTGTCCCCGTTGAAACCCGTCGTGCCTATCTTTATCTCCCCATTGATTGATTGATTGATTGTCCGAACACTAGTTGTTCGATATTGGTTCTTTGGAGGTATTCTCTGCTTACAAATAACGAGGAATAGAGATATTCTGTCTAGTCTTTGCAAGCAGTGAAAAGATAGGTAGTGCTGACTTTTGTCCCCGTTGAAACCCGTCATGCCTATCTTCTCCCCACTGATTGGTAGTTGGTTCTGCCCGGACCGCTTATTAGAGGTGAACCACCCGGCTCCACTGGAAGGCACCCCTAATAAGGACATGTTCACTAAATATGGACTAGTCGCCGTAGCTTATAGCAAGCTGTGGCATAAATATACCAAGAAGGACCCCGAGAGTCAGTGGCCACTGATGGGATCCTTCGACGACCGCCAGATAGAAGCGCTAGAAGTAGCTCTGCGTAGCAATAAGACGACGCCTACTATGCTTGACAGTATTGGCATGTGGCGCAAAGAAGCGACGCAACGGAAAAAGAGGGAAGAAGTAAAAGCAGAAAAGGAATTACGAAAGGCAGCTCACCTTGCCGCTAGAAAGTTAGAAGAAGACATAAAGGAGAGAAGGGAAACTAAACTAAGACAGGAGCCCGAAACCTCAGGCCAGTACGCTGTTAGGACCCCTTCTTTGCTCTACCCTGAGTTGTCCTCCAAGCAGCGAACGAATGACGAATTACTGTTAGGTCCCCCGATCATTTACATGCCCCCTCCGTATGCACCCTCCCAATCAGTAGTACAACACCCACAACCCCCGAACACGAGCGAAAGCAGTACAGGGGCCTCGGCCCTCACGGCCTCCGCGCCGGCTGAGCCTCTTGTGCTGAACCCGATGTCGACTACAACGCTAGATGACCATGAGATGGGAAAGAAAGAGTCCACCAGAATGAATCGATTAACTAAGGAGGAAAGATCAGGAATCGATAGGATAGTAGGGACGCTGGTGGAGCGAAAAGAAAGTGAGGAGTATATAACAGACGTGTATAGCTCGTATGCCGACAGCCGCAGACGACACTTCGTCGTACGGCTCTGTTATCACGCCCTGAATGCATATGAGGACAGATACCACGATAAAGGTCCCGAAGGCTTAGCGGCCCTATATAGGAAGGTAGACATTGGGGAAGAAGGAGAGGGCGATGTAACGAACCTCTTCACTCGTACACTCGAGGTCTACCGACACCTTAAAGAACATGGACAGACCACCAAAACAGAAACCCCCATAGCAACTAAGCCCCAGGGAGGAAGGGCCGATGCCATGATGCCCATTAAAGAAGCTGCCCCCTACTGGGTCCCCCCACGGGGTCAGGGAACACACGACGACATCAACCACCAAGATGCGAAGGGAAGGGTTGTATATAACTGGGTCTACCAGCCGTGGGACCGGCAAGATATTTTGACCTTTAGAAAGACTCTACCCGACTTGAGAAAGAACCCGACTGCCTTCTACACTGAATTGGGTACAGCCTTAGGCTCAACGATAATGACGTTGGCAGATATCGACTTGTTCTTTGGGCTATGCCTGCCGGCTGATGTGTGGAAACAAATCCGGAAAGTTGACCACGCTGAGCCGTTCGGATATACCTGGATACAACTCGATACCATAGATAAACAGCGAGAACCAGGACAGAAACCCCCGAAAGCCATCTTAGAGCTCCCAGACAAGATTGTACAAAAGCTGAAGACTCTAATCCCAGAAAGAAAGGTAGACTGGTCGATAGTGACGGCTTGCCGCCAGAAACCCCAGGAGGATGTGTCTGAATACTTCTCCCGATTCGAGACTGTGTTTTCCGATTACAGTGGCCAAGACATGACCACCGCAACCGGACACCACCTCTTTGTCCAGAATTATGTAAAGGGTCTGTCTCAAGAAGTTTCCCAGCAGCTACAGACCAGCGAGAGCAGTTGGGCAGCCTCCAAACCCGCAGCAATTCTCCAGATGGCCCAATACTACGAAAACCAGAAGAACGAGAACGATAGGGCGTCAGAGAAGAAGAAAAAGGAATTAAAGGAGAGGGTGATGATAGCACAGTTGCAAGGGGTGACCATAGGAAGGGAACCCCCAAAAGAGAATTACCAACCAACCGCCCCTAGAAAGCTACCCCCTAGAGACCATACACCTACACCCTACAACGGACGGAGAGACTTAGATGGAAATCAATGTGCGTTCTGTAGAGGGTTCGGACACTGGAAATCCCAGTGCCCGGTCCTTCTGGAAATAAACAAGAATAGGGACCCCAGAGACACAGCATATGACCCCAGAAACAGAGGACAGGGACGAGGGCACACGAACAACACCATCAACGACAGGCCAGGCAGACCAAACACCTTTGATCGCCCCCGCCAAAACCAGTGTCAGCAGTCCGACTATGAGAGCACTCATGACTTCGCATAGGACCGCCAGGGGCAAGGGAGGGATCCAGTCGAACTCCGTGTTGACCAGCAAGGTCCTTACGTCACCGCTAAGGTCTTGGGCACAAAATCTCCATTCCTGGTAGATACTGGGGCGACACGTAGCGCGTTATCTAAACGACTGATTCCTAGGGCACCCTTGTCTGGCTCACACGTAACCTCAATAGGCTTTGACGGAACGCCCTCCACTAACCCCTTATCAGCACCAATCTCCTTTGACTTAGAAGATAACACCACTGACACGACCTTTCTGCTCTCCTCCAACACCCCCGATGCTATTATGGGACTTGATTTGCTAAAACATTTTCGAGCCACTATCAGATGCTCCCCAGACGGAGTTCGAGTCATCCTACGCGATAACCCAGATCTGTCCAGACCCTGTCACACACGGCGTATGCTCTCTATAACCGATGCTGATATGTCCCTACTCGACACATTACCTTCACATCTATGGGCTAAAACCGACTCAGATGTAGGGCGCATGGTGATCGACCCGGTACACATAACCGTCCGACCGGACGCAGTGCTCCCAAAGCTTCCACAGTATCGGATATCACCCGAAGGCGAGAAGGCATTGGTGGAAATCATCGAGTCCCTGGTCGAGGCAGGAGTGGTAGAAGAAGTAGTGAGTAATGTTTGCAACAGCCCTATCCTACCCATTGTAAAGAAGCAAGGCGAGGGGGATGAGAAAGCCTACCGTTTCATTGTTGACTTGCGAGAGGTTAACAAAGTAGTCATACCCCAGTACCCCGTAGTCTCAGACATCACCACCATCCTCACCCTGATTCCATCCACTGCCACCATCTTTACTGTTATTGACCTCAAGAACGCATTCTTTTCCATCCCCATCCACCCAGACAGCCGCTACCTGTTCGGCTTCACTTTAAAAGCCCGTTCGTACAGATTCTGCAGGGCACCCCAAGGCTACACTGAGAGTCCCAGTATTTACAGCCAAGCCCTCAAGAGGCAACTGGATGCAGTCCAACTACCCGATGGAATGGTATTGATACAGTACGTCGATGACATTCTTTTGGCGGCCGACACCACTCCTCTTGCCGTCACAGCCACCATTCACCTCCTCCGCTTCCTTGCGGAGAACGGTCACAAGGTCTCCAGAAAGAAATTGCAATTCTGCCAGCCCCAGGTAACTTATCTAGGCCACCTACTATCCAAAGACGGGAGGAAACTTACCCCTGACCGAATTCAAACCATCCTAGAAACCCCTGTTGCCAAAACTCAGAAGCAAGTACGATCCCTAGTGGGCCTCACCTCCTTTTGTCGACAGTGGTTGCCAAACTTCAGTCTCACCATAAAGCCTCTGCTTTCCCTGCTGGCTAAGGATGTCCCCTTCCCCCTCCCCTGGACACCCGAATGCCAATCCTCCTTCAAAGAATTACGAGACGCCCTCTGCTCGGCCCCAGTCCTAGGAACCCCAGACTACACTAAACTTTCTCCCTCTACACCCACGAAAGGGAGGGATGTGCGTTGTCTGTCCTAACCCAGTCCATAGGCCCTAAGCAACGCCCTTGTGCCTACTTCTCTGCCACTCTCGACCCCGTAGCCAGAGCCTTGCCCGCCTGCCTTCGAGCAGTAGCCGCCGCTGCTGTCTCTATCCGACAAAGTGAGGGGATCGTGCTCTCGAACCCCCTCACAGTATTGGTACCCCATGCTGTTGATACCCTCCTGAACCAAACCAAGACTCAACACCTGACTAGCGCACGACTGACTGGGTATGAACTGACTCTGCTTGCACCCCATATCACATTGAAACGATGCACCACTCTGAATCCAGCTACTCTACTACCTCTCCCTGACGCTGACCCCAATGCATCCCCTATACATGACTGCGTGACCCTCACCGACGAACAAACCAAGAGTAGGGTTGACCTCCGGGATACTGCCTTCCCGGACCCTGACGGAGAACTGTGGGTGGATGGCTCATGCATCAAGCTCCCTGATGGCACCACCTCAGCTGCCTATGCAGTCACCACAGCTCGAACAGTTGTTGAGACAGCCCGCATCACACAGCGGTCCGCACAGGCGGCTGAACTAATTGCCCTCACACGAGCCTGCATCCTGGCAGCAGGGACAACCGCAAACATTTACACAGACAGTCAGTATGCCTTTGGGGTAGTTCACCACTTCGGGCTCTTATGGAAAGAGAGGGGATTCTTGACTTCTCATGGCACACCCATCCTGCATGGAGATCTAGTCTCTGCCCTGACCGAAGCAGTCCTCCTCCCCACACGGATAGCTGTGATCAAATGCCAGGCACACAAGAAGGTGACAGACATTATAGGTCAGGGAAATGCACTAGCTGACATTACTGCCCGAACCACAGCCGAGAATAGGTCCACGACCCGCATGTACGTGACCAGGCCACAAACTGAGAAATGGAAGGATGCTAGGGAAACGATTAGGGATATCCAACTAGCCAGCACACCACACGAATTAACTGAATGGGCCCGGATAGGATTGAAGGACGATGACGGTTGTTGGCGAACTAAAGACTCGAACAAATGGTTGCTACCCGACTCATACTTGATCCCCATGCTGACCATGGCACACTCCCCCGCACACATAGGGTCTGCCCCCATGATCGAACTCATCTCCAAAGTCTGGCACAACGACAGAATACCAGACTCAGCCAAACGTCTGGTCCAACAATGCCTAGTATGCCTCCAACACAACCCTGGGAAAGGAACTGCTGTACCCCGGGGAGGGTTTGGGGTCCCCAATCACCCCTTTGAAGTCCTACAAATGGACTACGTCCAGCTAGAAAGGTGCCAAGGTTTAAAGTATGTGCTTGTCGTTGTGTGTGCCTTCAGCAAGTGGGTGGAAGCCTACCCGACCCATGATAACACCGCTATGACTACCGCAAAAGTACTACTGAAGGAGTTCTTCCCCCGATACGGCCTTTGTCGAATTTTGTGGAGCGACAATGGCCCCCACTTCGTAGCCGAAGTTATCCAACTCATCTTAAAAGGGTTGGGTGTAAAACAGAAGTTCCATGCGGTCTTCCATCCCCAATCTGCAGGCCTGGTTGAGCGACACAATGCCACATTGAAGCTTAAGATAGCAAAAATAGTCGCCACCACAGGACTAAGATGGCCAGACGCTCTCCCACTAGCATTGCTATCAATGCGTTCCACCCCCACCAAACACCACTTAACCCCCTACGAGGTCGTCTTTGGGCGGCCCATGAACCTTTGGACTGCACCAAAACCATCATCCATCCACGACGTCCCGGACGTCCTCATGTCTGACTATTTGTATAACCTAACTAAGACGTTGTCTGTTATCCATCAGCAGGTGCTGCACGCCATTCCCGATGTTTCCAGGGGCCCGGGACACGACATCCAACCCGGTGACTTCGTCTTAGTGCGTAACTTCCAGCGCACCAAGAGTCTGGAGCCCCGGTGGACGGGCCCCCTGCAAGTCCTGATCACCACCCGAACAGCTCTTCGAGTGGAGGGGAAACGCAATTGGCTGCATGCACACCACTGCAAGAAGGTATCACCGACCCTGACAACCACGGACAACATCACCGCCCAAGAGGAACTACTGGACAAAGACCGACCATCCCTGAGCCGCTGCCCGGATACAGAGACACTTGAGTTGATTGAATACCCCGATCCCACTGTGCCATCCAAAGAAGGGTATAACTTGCGACGAAAGGAGAGAACTTCGGCTAAGCAGACCACAGGCTAAGTGGAAATCTCAGAACGGTAGCCTAGTCACCTCAAAGGCCACCAGGAGAGAAACTAAAACAAAGTCTGTGGTTCTGCCCGCTACCGAGTCTCTTGAAGGTGATGGAAGCGCCCGACATGAAGATGATGGAAGCAACCGGACGTCCGAAGATCCACTTCAAAAACCCAAAGACTGACCGAATGCACAGCTTTAAGACAATAGCACTTTTCATTTCCCTTCTCTTTTGCCTTCTCCTCGTGGTTACCTTCTGGATCATGGAGGAGAGCACACCCGCTCATAAGACATTGCTGACTACCGTTCAACCTACCACCACGAAAGAACACCATCTGATCTCACTTTCACCCCAACTCCGAGAAAGGCGTAAGGAGTTCTGGAATAACTCTTTTGTGCAGTTACTCCACCAACACAATCTTGCCACCAACGCCACTAACTGCTGGATCTGTGGATTGCTACCACATGCCACTGGGCACTCAATCCCTTTCATCCCTTCACCTTTTTCTGTCCATGGTTCCTGCCTCGCCTGGCTGATCCTCCTGCAGGAGAGCTACAAGGACAATGCCACTTCCGGCAGAACCATGTCACACTTCTACCATGGGTTCTGGCTGAACAAAACTGGTAGAACTTCCGCCCTCTTCTGCCCTCTGAGATCGAACACTTCCTTTCACATGGACATCCCTGCCAAAGAACGAGTTGAAATGCAAGTGTTCAACAATCCAGCCAGACCCACCTTCTCTTACCTCCGAAAACGGACGGCCGCCACCCTAACAGTGGCCCTGTCCGTCATCAACATCACTGGATCTGTATGCCTCGAAGGCCTGGGGGCACAGCTGGTGGGCCACAGCTCCTGCCTCATCACCCGAACATTGGACTCAGTTGACCCACCTTCCTTTGTTGCCTCCCCAAATATGTACTTCGTGTGTGGTACTAAGGCCTACACCTGGCTCCCGAAAGGTTGGGGAGGCACCTGCTACATCGCCTTTGTCCTTCCTCCGACGTATGTGGCTCCAGCAAACCATCACCGACAGAAACGTGCCAAAGACATTGTACAAACCGACTCCACCAGAGCACAGTTCATGGACGCAGTAAAGGGTCTTGTTCCGCTCTGGGGTCCGATGGCAAACAGCCGTGCCATCCGCCACTTAACCCAGGCAGTCGAAACAGCAATGAACATTACAGCTGGCGCCCTCGCCAACAACACCGCTGAGCTTCAGGCCGTCCGCCTGGTGGCTCTCCAGAACCGCCTTGTTCTAGATGTGGTTCTGGCTGACCGCGGAGGAGCATGCCGCATCATTGGGTCCAGCTGTTGTACCTACGTACCGGATAACTCACCCTCAGTCTACAAAGCAATTGAACACCTCCACAGACTGTCCACAGAGGTCCATCAAGAACAAGAGGAATGGTCACTGGGGAGTTGGTTTTGGGACGCTATTAAAGGTTGGGGATGGAGGCTGTTTTCATTCATCCTCATACCAATCATGATACTATGTGGATGTTGCTTGGGGATTCAGTGTCTGCCACCTTTATGTTCGCTTTTTATGAACTGCATCTGCCCTAAGACTTTGGACTTTGAAACTGAGCGGATGAAAGCTCTGAATGAGGTGGAGGTACGGGGTATTATGGGGATAGATCCAAACTAGGCAAGCTGGCGAGACATGTTAAAAGGGAAGACTGTGGAAATTTAGCGTGCAAACTGAACATTATCTGCGCCATCTTGCCTCTCCCCAGCGCCACGCACAGCGAATGCACGGCCGCCATTTTAGGCACCCCACTCTCTCCCCGCTCACTCTCGACCGCCAGCGCTTTCCCCTGGCGCTGCAAGCATCCCCCGCGCGCTGGCCACCCCCACTCTCTCATACAGGCCATAAACCCTCTCCTTCTGCGCGACCCTGCTACGGAACCACTTCCGACCGACAACCCATACATGGTCATGCCTCTCCTTTGATAACCCCCTTCCTCTGCGCCCCATTGTCTGAACTAGTCCCAGGCCATCACCTAGCCCTGCGGATGCGGTTTATTGCCCCTACTGTAAGGGAAACACCCCACATCAAAGGGATTACAGTAGATCAAAGCCCCTACCCTCTGAGACCCGGCCGGCTGCACACACCCCCGGGAATTAGCGGAATTCCCTGCTGCGCGATAGCCATCTCCCACTGCGGGTAGGGTGGGAACTTCTACTGTATCTATGTGTGGGATCGGATCTGAGCCGGGGCTTCAGGGGATGTTCTTTCAGGCATCAAGGGAATCTCAAGAATATACTATGTGTAATAAAGCAATAAACCAGTGTATAAGAAACCAGGTCTCAGAGATGCAGTTAGAGCACCTCGTGACGATACCTTGCTGTCTGATCTGATGTGTTCTGCTCCGACGGAATAAAACTTTGTTTCCTGCCTTCCAGTCTCCGGCGCCTGCCTCTTTTATTGGTAAATTATCGAGTGGTATGAGAGGCGATTACCGCCGGGCAAATACTTGAAAGATTATCGACTGAAACTGCCGCTACCATTTAACAAGGGGATCAAGCTGCGGGTAGTGTTTTAGGGTTTAGGGTAGTGCAGTGGTGTTTGTGCAGTGTAGCGGACGTGATGGGGTAGTGTTTTAGGGTGTAGGGTAGTGCAGTGGTGTTTTTGTAGTGAAGGGGGTCGTGCTGGGGGTAGTGTTTTTGGGTTTTGGGTAGTACAGTGATGTTTGTGTAGTGTAGGGGTTCGTGCTGGGGTAGTGTTTTAGGGTTTAGGGTAGTGCAGTTGTGTTTATGTAGTGTAGGGGTTCATGCTGGGGCTAGTGTTTAGGGCAATGCAAAGGTGTTTGTGTAGTGTAGGGGGTCGTACGGGGGGTAGATTTAGGCTTTAGGATAGTGCAGTGGTGTTTGGGTAGTGTAGGGGGTCGTGATGGGGGTAGGGTTTTAGGGTTTAGGGCAGTGTAGTGGTGTTTGGGTAGTGTAGGGGGTCGTGATGGGGGTAGGGTTTTAGGGTTCAGGGTAGTGCTGTGGTGGTTGGGTAGTGTAGGGGGTCGTGCTGGGGCTAGTGTTTTAGGGCAGTGCAGAGGTGTTTTTGTAGTATAAGGGGTCGTGCTGGGGGTAGAGTTTTAGGGTTCAGGGTAGTGCAGTGGTGTTTGTGTAGTATTGGGGTCGTGTTTTAGGGTTTAGGGTAGTGCAGTGGTGTTTGGGTAGTGTAGTGGGCCGTGCTGGGGTACATTTAGGGTTTAGGGTAGTTCAGTGGTGTTTGTGTAGTGTAGGGGGTCATGTCTTAGGGTTTAGGGTAGTGCAGTGCTGTTTGGGTAGTGTATGGGTTGTGCTGGGTGTAGTGTTTTAGTGTTTAGGGTAGTGCAGTGGTGTTTGGGTAGTGTAGGGGGTTGTGCTGGGGATAGTGTTTTAGGGTTTAGGGTAGTGAAGTGGTGTTTGTGTTGTGGGTCGTGCTGGGGGTAGATTTAGGGTTTTAGGGTAGTGCAGTTGTGTTTGGAAAGTGTAGGGGGTAGTGCTGGGGGTAGGGTTATAGGGTTTAGGGCAGTGCAGTGGTGTTTTGGTAGTGTAGGGGGATCGTGCTAGGGGTAGTGTTTTAGGGTTTAGGGCAGTGCAGTGGTGATTGGGTAGTGTAGGGGTTCGTGCTGGGGTAGTGTTTTAGTGTTTAGGGCAGTGGTGTTTGTGTAGTGTAGGGGGTCATGCTGGGGGTTGTGTTTTAGGGTTTAGGGTAGTGCAGTGGTGTTTTTGTAGTGTAGGGGGTCGGTTTTTAGTGTTTAGGGTAGTGCAGTGGTGTTTGGGTAGTGTAGGGGGTCGTGCTGGGGGTAGTGTTTTTGAGGTAATGGTAGTGCAGTGGTGTTTGTGTAGTGTAGAGGGTCATGCTGGGGGTAGTTTTTTAGGGTTTAAGGTAGTGCAGTGGTGTTTGTGTAGTGTAGGGGTTCATGCTGGGGGTAGTGATTTAGGGTTTAGGGTAGTGCAGTGGTGTTTGTGTAGTATAGGGGTTTGTGCTGGGGTAGTGACTTAGGGTTTAGGGTAGTGCAGTGGTGTTTTGGTATTGTAGGGAGTCATGCTGGGGTAGTATTTTAGGGTTTAGGGTAGTGCAATTTTGTTTGTGTAGTGTAGGGGGTCTTGCTGGGGTAGTGTTTTAGGGTTTAGGGTAGTGCAGTGGAGGTTGTGTATTGTAGGGGGTCATGCTGGGGATAGTGTTTTAGGGTTTAGGGTAGTGCAGTGGTGTTAGTGTAGTATAGGGGGTCATGCTGGGGGTAGATTTAGGGTTTAGGGTAATGCAGTGGTGTTTGAGTAGTGTAGGGGGTCCTGCTGCAGGTAGTGTTTTAGGGTTTAGGGCAGTGCAGTGGTGTTTGTGTAGTGTAGGGGGTCATACTGGGGATAGTGTTTTAGGGTTTAGTGCAGTGGGGTTTGGATAGTGTAGGGGGGTGTGATTGGGGTAATGTTTTAGGGTTTAGGGCAGTACAGTGTTTGTGTAGTGCAGGGGGTCATGCTGGGGTAGTGTTTTTGGTTTAGGGTAGTTCAGTGGTGTTTGGTTAGTGTAGGGGGTCGTGCTGGGGGTAGTGTTTTAGGGTTTAGGGTAGTACAGTGGTGTTTTTGTGGTGTAGGGAGTCATCTTGGGGTTAGCTTTAGGGTTTAGGGTAATGCAGTGGTGTTTGGGTAGTGTAGGGGGTAGTGTTTTAGGGTTTAGGGCAGTGCAGTCGTGTTTGTGTAGTGTAGGGGGTCGTGCCGGGGTAGTGTTTTAGGGTTTAGGGAAGTGCAGTGGTGTATGGGTAATGTAGGGGGTCGTGCTGGGGTAGTGTTGTAGCATTTATGGTTGTGCATTGGCGTTTAGGTAGTGTAGGGCGTCCTGCTGGGGGTAGATTTAGGGTTTAGGGTAGTGCAGTGGTGTTTGTGTAGTGTAGTGGGTCGCGCTGGGAGTAGTGTTTTAGGGTTTATGGTTGTGCAGTGGTGTTTGGGTTGTGTAGGGGGTCCTGTTGGGGGTAGTGTTTTAGGGTTTAGGGTTGTGCACTGGTGTTTGTGTAGTGTAGGGGGTCATGCTGTGGGTAGTGTTTTAGGGTTTATGGTAGTACAGTAGTGTTTGTGCAGTGTAGGGGACGTGATGGGGTAGTGGTTTAGGGTAGTGCAGTGGTGTTTGTGTAGTGTAGGGGGTCGTACTGGGGGTAGATTTAGGCTTTAGGATAGTGCTGTTTGTTTGGGTAGTGTAGGGGGTCATGCTGGGGGTAGTGTTTTAGGGTTTAGGGCAGTGCAGTGGTGGTTGGGTAGTGTAGGGGGTCATGCTGGGGGTAGATTTAGGGTTTAGGGTAGTGCAGTGGTGTTTGTGTAGTGTAGGGGGTCACGCTGGGGGTAGTGTTTTAGTGTTTAGGGTAGTGCAGTGGTGTTCGGGTAGTATAGGGGATCACACTGTGGGTAGTGTTAGGGTTTAGGGTAGTGCAGTGGTGTTTGTGTATTGTAGGTGGTCAGGCTGGGGGTAGTGTTTTAGGGTTTAGGGCAGTGCAGTGGGGTTTGGATAGTGTAGGGGGTGTGATTGGGGTAATGTTTTAGTTTTTTTTGGCAGTGCAGTGGTGTTTGTGTAGTGTAGGGGGTCGTGCCGGGGGTAGTGTTTTAGGGTTTAGGGCAGTGCAGTGGTGTTTGGGTATTGTAGGGGATCAGGCTGGGGGTAGATTTAGGGTTTAGGGTAGTGCAGTGGTGTTTGTGTAGTGTAGGGGGTCACGCTGGGGGTAGTGTTTTAGTGTTTAGGGTAGTGCAGTGGTGTTCGGGTAGTATAGGGGATCACACTGTGGGTAGTGTTTTAGGGTTTAGGGTAGTGCAGTGGTGTTTGTGTATTGTAGGTGGTCAGGCTGGGGGTAGTGTTTTAGGGTTTAGGGCAGTGCAGTGGTGTTTTTGGAGTGTAGGGGGACGTGCTGGGGTAGTGTTTTAGGGTTTAGGGTAGTGCAGTGGTTTTTGTGTAGTGTAGGGGATCGTACTGGGGTAGATTTAGGGTTCAGGATAGTGCAATGGTGTTTGGTTAGTGTAGGGCGTCGTGCTGGGGGGTCTTGTTTTAGGGTTTACGGTACTGCAGTTATGTTTTGGGTAGTGAAGGGGGTCGTGCTGGGGGTAGAGTTTTTGGGTTTAGGGTAGTACAGTGGTGTTTGTGTAGTGTAGGGGTTCATCCTGGGGTAGTGTTTTAGGGTTTAGGGTAGTGCAGTTGTGTTTGTGTAGCGTAGGGGTCGTGTTTTAGGGTTTAGGGTAGTGCAGTGGTGATTGGGTAGTGTAGGGGGTCGTGCTGTGGGTAGTGTTTTTGGGTTTAGGGTAGTGCATGGATGTTTGTGTCGTGTAGGGGGATGTGCTGCTGGTAGTGTTTTAGGGTTTAGGGCATTGCAGTGGTGTTTGTGTAGTGTAGGGGGTCATGCTGGGGTAGTGTTTTAGGGATTAGGGCAGTGCAGTGGTGTTTGGGTAGTGTAGGGGGTCGTGCTGGGAGTAGGGTTTTAGGGTTTAGGGCTGTGCAGTGGTGTTTGGGTAGTGTAGGAGGTCGTACTGGGGTAAATTTAGGGTTTAGGATAATGCAGTGGTGTTTGGGTAGTGTAGAGGGTCTTGCTGGGGGTAGGGTTTTAGGGTTCAAGGCAGTGAATTGGTGTTTGGGTAGTGTAGGGGGTCTTGCTGGGGGTAGTGTTTTAGGTTTTAGGGTAGTGCAGTAGTGTTTGTGTAGTGTAGGGGGTCATGCTGTGGTAGATTTAGGGTTTAGGGTAAAGCAGTGGTGTTTGTGTAGTGTAGGGGGTCATGCTTGGCGTACTGTTTTAGGGTTTAGGGCAGTGGTGGTTGGGTAGTGTAGGTGGTTGTGCTTGGGATAATGTTTTAGTTTTTTTTGGCAGTGCAGTGGTGTTTGTGTAGTGTAGGGGGTCACGCTGGGGGTAGTGTTTTAGTGTTTAGGGTAGTGCAGTGGTGTTCGGGTAGTGTAGGGGATCACGCTGTGGGTAGTGTTTTAGGGTTTAGGGTAGTGCAGTGGTGTTTGTGGCGTGTAGGGGGACGTGCTGGGGTAGTGTTTTAGGGTTTAGGGTAGTGCAGTGGTGTTTGTGGAGTGTAGGGGGACGAGTTGGGGTAGTGTTTTAGGGTTTAGGGTAGTGCAGTGGTTTTTGTGTAGTGTAGGGGATCGTACTGGGATAGATTTAGGGTTCAGGATAGTGCAATGGTGTTTGGGTAGTGTAGGGCGTCGTGCTGGGGGTAGGGTTTTAGGGTTTAGGGTAGTGCAGTGGTGTTTTTGTAGTGTAGGGAGTCATCCTTGGGGTAAATTTAGGCTTTAGGGTAATGCAGTGGTGTTTGGATAGTGTAGGGGGTATTGCTGGGGGTCGTTTTTTAGGGTTTAGGGTAGTGCAGTGGTCCTTGTGTAGTGTATCTTATCTTATCTTATCTTATGCTATATTTATAGAGCGCACTGACACCAAAGGTTTCCTGGCGCTATGATTGGGATTGGAGGTGGGAGTCATAGTTTACATGAGTTTTGAGAAGAGCCATGTTTTTAGGCTCTTTCGGAAGCTTAGTAGGGTACCAGAAGTTTTAATGTGAAGAGGGAGGGAGTTCCATAATTTGGGTGCCAAGTAGCTGAATCTACAGCCGCCCAGTTTTTTTAGTTTGGCCGTCGGCGTGGTGAGAAGATGAAGATGGGCAGAGCGGAGGTTACGAACCGGACAGTGAGGGTTCAGAAGGGATTCTAAAAAGGCAGGGCCCTTGGACTGCCGGGCCTTGTATACCAGGCAGCCAATTTTAAAAGCAGCTCGCTGTTCGATAGGCAACCAGTGCAGCTTGGCCAGGAGAGGCCTGGCGGATTGCCATTTGGGAGTTTTGCAGATAAGTCTAGCTGCCTGGTTCTGCACCAGCTGGAGACGATGGAGGAGGGACTTGGGTAGCCCCCAGTAGATTGAATTAGAAAAATCCAGGCGGGAGAGGACGAGGGAGATGACAATTTGCACCAGGGATTCGTGGGAGAATAAGTGGGAAATCTTGCGAATTTTGCGTAGCTGAAACATGCTGGCAGAAATGGTGGTACCAACATGAGTTTTAAGAGAGAGATCAGTGTCGATGGTAACGCCCAAGCTTTTTACCGAATTCAAAGGTTTAGGTGGAATGCCAAGCTCCTTAGGCCAGAAGTGAGGGCCCCAGTATAGAAGGCTGGTACCAGGCAGGAGGAGTTCCGTCTTCTCAGGGTTTAATTTGAGCTGGTTGGAGATCATCCATTGTTGGATATGCAGCATTGCTCCCTGAAAGTTAGGTGCAGCATCCTGGGAATCTAATGGAAAAATGATTTGCATGTCGTCAGCATAATTGAGGACAGTGCAATTCCAAGAGCTCAGTGAATGGATAAGTGGGCGCAGATATAAATTAAACAATAATGGAGACAGAGAGGAGCCCTGGGGGACTCCACAGGTGGTGGGGACCTGGGTGGCGGTAAAGGGGCCTAGATGGACTGTTTGAGCTCGGCCCGAGAGGAAGGACTTGATCCATTCCCAGGCGGGTCCCTTGATGCCTGCCTGTCCGACACGGTGGAGAAGGATGTCATGATCCACCGTGTCGAAGGCGGCCGAGAGGTCCAAAAGGACCAACGCCTGAGGGGACCCTCTATCGGCATTCTCCCGAAGGGTGTCCAAAACTTTTAGAATGACTGCTTCGGTTGAATGCGCCGGTCTGAAGCCTGCCTGGTTAGGTAGCAAGAACCCGGAGCTCTCGACGAATGCCGAGAGGCAGGTGGTGACGTAGGCCTCGAGAAGTTTAGAGATATAAGGCAGAAGAGAAATGGGCCTATAGTTGGCAGGATTGGCGGGGTCGGCTCCTGTCTTCTTTAAGAGGGGGACCAATATGGCTTCCTTAAAAGCCCTGGGGACCGAGCCGGAGCTGAGGGAGGTATTCAGAAGGGGGAGAATACAATCAGGCAGAGCAGAGAAGGTTGCCCTAAGAACTAGGGGGGGGCAGCAGTCCCTAGGAGATCCAGATTTAACACGAGTGGTAAGCTCAGCGAGAGTGCTGGCGGTGATTGGTGGGAACTGGATGAAAGAGCAAGGGTTAAAAGGGGGGGAGTCAGAAAGGCTAAGAGGGGTAGAGGGAGGAATAGCATTCTTGATGTTTATAATTTTTTGGATGAAATAAGAATTGAGCGAATTACAGGTTTCCTGGGTGGGGGCCTGGGTTGGAAGTACTCTGTGGTCAGATGAGAAATCGTTGAAGATTTTAAAGATTTCTTTAGATTTATCACTAGCTGTATCGATTCTTTCCGTGATGTGTAAGGCCTTTGCTTTAGTAATAGCGTTCTTATATTCATTCCGGGCCCTCACAAACTCGGTGCGGTCCTCCTTGGAGTAGCCCCGTCTCCAGTTTCGTTCCAGGTGACGCAGTTTAAGTTTCTGTACTTTCAGTTCCTCTGAGAACCAGCGATGAGAGTTACCATGTCTAGTATGAGCAAATTTGGTGAGAGGGGCGAATATGTCGCTGGCTGATGACAGCCAGGTGGTGATCCCATCCGACATAGAATCAATATCTGATTCGGGGAGGGTAGTGGGATAGGTGTTGGTCAGGTGATCAATAAATCCCTGGGAATCATAAGAATTCCATTTGCGACTCAGTCCCCCGGGGAGGGGAGGAGCCTTAAGTTTCCCTTTAATTGAAATAGTGACGTCAATCAGGTGATGGTCAGACCAGAGGCAGGGGGAGATGACTGGGCAAGACAGGACGAGGTTGTGAGTCCAGATGTGGTCCAAAATGTGACCCTTGATATGAGTTGGGGAAGAGATGTGTTGGGACAGATTTAGGTTTGTCAAGATTTCAAACAGTTCAATGGCGTGGGGTCCGGCTTGGTCATCGTCAAACCAGTAATTGAAGTCGCCAAATACGGCGAGTCGGGAATGGTGGGTGAGCAGGTCGGCTACTTGCTCACTGAAGGACAGTGGAAATGATGGCATTGGCTGGGGGGGGCGATAGAGGAGTACAATCGCCAAGGCACCCCCAGAGGTTTCCACGCTGATAACTATGTTATCTGCCCCTGGTAGGGTAAGTGAGGCGGAGGTGAGGAATCTGAGATTCTTGTGTATGATGGCCGCTACTCCCCCTCCCGGGCGACTAAGAGGGCGGTTTACATTGAGGATGTAATAGTCCGGGGGGAGGGTCGCCAGGATATCCGGGTGGGAATCCGGCGTGAGCCAGGTCTCCGTTAGAAGCAAGATGTCGGGTTTATCCATGTTGAGCAGCAAGAATAAATCAAGCTGATGCTTCACCATGGAACGAGTGTTAAGGTAGAGCACACGGAGATGGGTGTCATTGTTAGATGCCAAAGGGGGGGCCATAGGACAAGAATGGACAAGACCATGGTCAGAGTGAGTGCCAGGGTCAGGCAGCTTACTAGTGATCTCCAGGAGGGCAGTGCGCTCCCACACACCAGGCGGCAAAGGGCAGTTGGAAAGCTGCAGGTCCCTGAGTGTTTTCGCAGGGTATGTGATGAGGGGGCCAGGGGTTCTGGCCCCTGGGCCCGTGCGGGCGCGGACGGGCGAAGACGGGCGCGCCGCCGGCGCGCCCGCTGCGCCCGTCCGCTGCGCCGACAGAATGGGGGTTCCATTTTGTAGTGATCGAGGGCGGGAGGGGCGAAGCACAGGAATGCTGACCCTGGTCCGGCTCCTCACCTAAGATGGCGGCCCCCCGAGCAGCGTCCAATCGGCTGCGAGGGGTGAGATCAAGCGCGATAAGCAGCCAAGAGATCCCCTATTTTTAAGAGCGAATCTGTGTTCAGGGAGTAATTAAAAGCGCCAAGATACAACAAAGTGAGCAGGTAAATAAAGTGCTGATGACAGATTTTTCGTGGTACTTTTAAAAAATGCGACGAATTTAAAATTAGCAATTCTACAAAGAGTGCATACAGAGTCCCGGCTTCCGCCTCAGGACGAGGTATCACTGACACACACACACACAATCGAATCAATCGTGGTGTGGGTTAAGAGGGCTTTTGTAGTGATCGAGGGCGGGAGGGCGGGAGGGGCGAAGCACAGGAATGCTGACCCTGGTCCGGCTCCTCACCTAAGATGGCGGCCCCCCGAGCAGCGTCCAATCGGCTGCGAGGGGTGAGATCAAGCGCGATCAGCAGCCAAGAGATCCCCTATTTTTAAGAGCGAATCTGTGTTCAGGGAGTAATTAAAAGCGCCAAGATACAACAAAGTGAGCAGGTAAATAAAGTGCTGATGACAGATTTTTCGTGGTACTTTTTAAAAATGCGACGATATTAAAATTAGCAATTCTACAAAGAGTGCATACAGAGTCCCGGCTTCCGCCTCAGGACGAGGTATCACTGACACACACACACACAATCGAATCAATCGTGGTGTGGGTTAAGAGGGCTTTTGTAGTGATCGAGGGCGGGAGGGCGGGAGGGGCGAAGCACAGGAATGCTGACCCTGGTCCGGCTCCTCACCTAAGATGGCGGCCCCCCGAGCAGCGTCCAATCGGCTGCGAGGGGTGAGATCAAGCGCGATCAGCAGCCAAGAGATCCCCTATTTTTAAGAGCGAATCTGTGTTCAGGGAGTAATTAAAAGCGCCAAGATACAACAAAGTGAGCAGGTAAATAAAGTGCTGATGACAGATTTTTCGTGGTACTTTTTAAAAATGCGACGAATTTAAAATTAGCAATTCTACAAAGAGTGCATACAGAGTCCCGGCTTCCGCCTCAGGACGAGGTATCACTGACACACACACACACAATCGAATCAATCGTAGTGTGGGTTAAGAGGGCTTTTGTAGTGATCGAGGGCGGGAGGGCGGGAGGGGCGAAGCACAGGAATGCTGACCCTGGTCCGGCTCCTCACCTAAGATGGCGGCCCCCCGAGCAGCGTCCAATCGGCTGCGAGGGGTGAGATCAAGCGCGATCAGCAGCCAAGAGATCCCCTATTTTTAAGAGCGAATCTGTGTTCAGGGAGTAATTAAAAGCGCCAAGATACAACAAAGTGAGCAGGTAAATAAAGTGCTGATGACAGATTTTTCGTGGTACTTTTTAAAAATGCGACAAATTTAAAATTAGCAATTCTACAAAGAGTGCATACAGATTCCCGGCTTCCGCCTCAGGACGAGGTATCACTGACACACACACACACAATCGAATCAATCGTGGTGTGGGTTAAGAGGGCTTTTGTAGTGATCGAGGGCGGGAGGGCGGGAGGGGCGAAGCACAGGAATGCTGACCCTGGTCCGGCTCCTCACCTAAGATGGCGGCCCCCCGAGCAGCGTCCAATCGGCTGCGAGGGGTGAGATCAAGCGCGATCAGCAGCCAAGAGATCCCCTATTTTTAAGAGCGAATCTGTGTTCAGGGAGTAATTAAAAGCGCCAAGATACAACAAAGTGAGCAGGTAAATAAAGTGCTGATGACAGATTTTTCGTGGTACTTTTTAAAAATGCGACGAATTTAAAATTAGCAATTCTACAAAGAGTGCATACAGAGTCCCGGCTTCCGCCTCAGGACGAGGTATCACTGACACACACACACACAATCGAATCAATCGTGGTGTGGGTTAAGAGGGCTTTTGTAGTGATCGAGGGCGGGAGGGCAGGAGGGGCGAAGCACAGGAATGCTGACCCTGGTCCGGCTCCTCACCTAAGATGGCGGCCCCCCGAGCAGCGTCCAATCGGCTGCGAGGGGTGAGATCAAGCGCGATCAGCAGCCAAGAGATCCCCTATTTTTAAGAGCGAATCTGTGTTCAGGGAGTAATTAAAAGCGCCAAGATACAACAAAGTGAGCAGGTAAATAAAGTGCTGATGACAGATTTTTCGTGGTACTTTTTAAAAATGCGACGAATTTAAAATTAGCAATTCTACAAAGAGTGCATACAGAGTCCCGGCTTCCGCCTCAGGACGAGGTATCACTGACACACACACACACAATCGAATCAATCGTGGTGTGGGTTAAGAGGGCTTTTGTAGTGATCGAGGGCGGGAGGGGCGAAGCACAGGAATGCTGACCCTGGTCCGGCTCCTCACCTAAGATGGCGGCCCCCCGAGCAGCGTCCAATCGGCTGCGAGGGGTGAGATCAAGCGCGATCAGCAGCCAAGAGATCCCCTATTTTTAAGAGCGAATCTGTGTTCAGGGAGTAATTAAAAGCGCCAAGATACAACAAAGTGAGCAGGTAAATAAAGTGCTGATGACAGATTTTTCGTGTACTTTTTAAAAATGCGACGAATTTAAAATTAGCAATTCTACAAAGAGTGCATACAGAGTCCCAGCTTCCGCCTCAGGACGAGGTATCACTGACACACACACACACAATCGAATCAATCGTGGTGTGGGTTAAGAGGGCTTTTGTAGTGATCGAGGGCGGGAGGGCGGGAGGGGCGAAGCACAGGAATGCTGACCCTGGTCCGGCTCCTCACCTAAGATGGCGGCCCCCGAGCAGCGTCCAATCGGCTGCGAGGGGTGAGATCAAGCGCGATCAGCAGCCAAGAGATCCCCTATTTTTAAGAGCGAATCTGTGTTCAGGGAGTAATTAAAAGCGCCAAGATACAACAAAGTGAGCAGGTAAATAAATAGGGAGTCAAGCTGGGGGTAGTGTTTTAGGGTTTAGGGTAGTGCAGTGGTGTTTGTGTAGTGTAGGGGGGTCATGCCGGGGGTAGTGTTTCAGGGTTTAGGGTAGTGCAGTGGTGTTTTCTTATTGTAGGGAGTCGTGCTGGGTGTTGTTTTAGGGTTAAGGGTAGTGCAGTGGTGTTTGGGTAGTGTAGGGGGTTGTGCTGCAGGTAGGGTTTTACGGTTTAGGGCAGTGCAGTGGCGTTTGGGTAATGTAGGGGGTCTTGCTTAGGGTAGTGTTTTAGGGTTTAGGGTAGTGCAGTGGTGTTTTTGTAGTGTAGGGAGTCATCCTGGGGGTAAATTTAGGGTTTAGGGTAATGCAGTGGTGTTTGGGTAGTGTAGGGGGTCGTGCTGCAGGTAGTGTTTTAGGGTTTAGGGCAGTTTAGTGGTGTTTGTGTGGTGCAGGGAGTCATGCTGGGGGTAGGGTTTTAGGGTTTAGGGCAGTGCAGTGGTGTTTGGGTAGTATAGGGGTCGTGCTGGGGCTAGTGTTTTAGGGTTTAGGGTAGTGCAGTGGCGTTTTGGTAGTGTAGGGGGTCATGCTGCGGGTAGTGTTTTAGGGTTTAGGGTAGTGAAGTGGTGTTTGTGCAGTGTAGGGGACATGATGGGGTAGTGGTTTAGGGTAGTGAAGTGGTGTTTGTGTAGTGTAGGGGGTATTACTGGGGGTAGATTTAGGCTGTAGGATGGTGCAGTGGTGTTTGGGTAGTGTAGGGGGTCGTGATGGGGTAGGGTTCTAGGGTTTAGGGCAGTGCAGTGGTGTTTGGGTAGTGTAGGGGGTTCGTGCTGTTGGAAGTGTTTTAGGGTTTAGGGCAGTGCAGTGGTGGATGGGTAGTGTAGGGGGTCGTGCTGGGTCTAGTGTTTTAGGGCACTGCAGAGGTGTTTGTGTAGTATAGGGGGTCGTGTTTTAGGGTTTAGGGTAGTTCAGTGGTGTTTGGGTAGTGTAGGGGGTCGTGCTAGGAGTAGTGTTTTAGGGTTGTGGGTAGTGAAGTGGTATTTGTGTAGTGTAGGGGTTGTGCTGGGGTACATGTAGGGTTTAGGGTAGTGCAGTGGTGTTTGTGTAGTGTAGGGGTCGTGTTTTATGGTTTAGGGTAGTGCAGTGCTGTTTGGGTAGTGTATGGGATTGTGCTGCGGGTAGTGTTTTAGCGTTTAGGGTAGTGCAGTGGCGTTTGAGTAGTGTAGGGGTCCTGCTGGGGTAGATTTAGGGTTTAGGGTAGTGCAGTGGTGCTTGTGTAGTGTAGAGGGTCATGCTGGGTGTAGTGTTTTAGGGTTTAGGTTTGTGCAGTGGTGTTTGGGTAGTGTAGGGGGTCCTGTTGGGGGTAGTGTTTTAGGGTTTAGGGTAGTGCAGGGGTGTTTGTGTAGTGTAGGGAGTCGTGCTGGGGTAGTGTTTTGGGGTTTATGGTAGTGGAGTGGTGTTTGTGTAGTGTAGGGGGTCTTTCTGGGGGTCGTTTTTAAGGGTTTAGGGTAGTGCAGGGGTGTTTGTGTAGTGTAGGGGGTCAAGCTGGGGGTAGTGTTTTAGGGTTTAGGGTAGTGCAGTGGAGTTTGTGTAGTGTAGGGGGTCATGCCTGGGGTAGGGTTTCAGGGTTTAGGGTAGTGCAGTTGTTTTTGTGTAGTATAGGGGGTCATGCTAGGGGTAGTATTTTAGGGTTTAGGGTAGTGCAGTTGTTTTTGTGTAGTATTGTGGCTCGTGCTGGGGGTCGTATTTCTTGGGTTTACGGTAGTGCAGTTATGATTGGGTAGTGAAAGGGGTCGTGCTGGGTGTAGTGTTTTTGGGTTTAGGGTTGTACAATGGTGTTTTTGTAGTGTAGGGGTTTGTGCTGGGGTAGTGTTTTAGGGTTTAGGGTAGTGCAGTGGTGTTTGTGTAGTGTAGGGGTTCCTGCTGAGGGGTAGTGTTTTAGGGTTTAGGGTAGTGCAGTGGTGGTTGGGTAGTGTAGGGGGTCGTGCTGGGGGTAGTGTTTTTGGGTTTAGGGTAGTGCAGTTGTGTTTGGGTAGTAAAGGGGTCGTGCTGAGGGTAGTGTTTCAGGGTTTAGGGTAGTACAGTGGTGTTTGTGTAGTGTAGGGGGTCTTGCTGGGGGTAGATTTAGGGTTTAGGGTAATGCAGGGAAGTTTGTGTTGTGTAGGGGGATGTGCTGCTGGTAGTGTTTTAGGGTTTATGGCATTGCAGTGGTGTTTGTGTAGTGTAGGGGGTCATGCTGGGGTAGTGTTTTAGGGATTAGGGCAGTGCAGTGGTGTTTGGGTAGTGTATGTGGTTGTGCTTGGGGTAATGTTTTAGTTTTTTTTGGCAGTGCAGTGGTGTTTGTGTAGTGTAGGGGGTCGTGCCGGGGGTAGTGTTTTAGGGTTTAGGGCAGTGCAGTGGTGTTTGGGTAGTGTAGGGGGTCGTGCTGGGAGTAGGGTTTTAGGGTTTAGGATAGTGCAGTGGTGTTTGGGTAGTGTATGGGGTCTTGCTGGGGGTAGGGTTTTAGGGTACAAGGCTCTGAATTGGTGTTTGGGTAGTGTAGGGGGTCTTGCTGGGGGTAGTGTTTTAGGGTTTAGGGTAGTGCAGTGGTGTTTGTGTAGTGTAGGGGGTCATGCTGTGGTAGATTTAGTGTTTAGGGTAATGCAGTGGTGTGTAGGTAGTGTAGGGGATGTGCTGCAGTTAGTGTTTTAGGGTTTAGGGCAGTGCAGTGGTGTTTGTGTAGTGTAGGGGGTCATGCTTGGGGTAGTGTCGTAGGGTTTAGGGCAGTGGTGTTTGGGTAGTGTAGGTGGTTGTGCTTGGGGTAAATGTGAGAAAGTGCCATCTTTCTTGCATGGTATGCCCCCACTTTTTGCTAAATTGCTGAATGTACTTCGATTGAGTGTACCCTGGGTTCCTGCCAATCAGGTGCCCAGGGCCTATGTTCCTTCCTTAAACCACACAAACTCCAAATTGGCAAACCCTAGCCACATGTCAGCCCCTAGTAAATGGTACCCTAGGTACCCAGGGCCTTGTGACCAGGGAAGGCCTCTAAGGGCTGCAGCACTCATTGTGCCACCCTCAGAGGCCCTGTACCCTTACACACACACACTGCCCTTGCAGGCTGAGTGTCTGGGTGCAGGACAAAACAAAGAGTCGACATGGCACACATCACTGTGTACCATGCCCATCACCTACACTGCCAAGGCATATGTCAGCCACCCCTCTAGCTGGGTGCATTACGCCTATGGTGTGGGCACAGGAGCAGGAGCCCTGTGCCCCTACAGTACCCGGGTCCATTCCTGGGCACTGTAAGTGCAGTGCTGTCATTTAAGAATACATGGTGCTGAGAGCTTGTCAAACACGAGCTCTACAGCACCATATTGGCAACACTGAAGCCTGGGAAGTTTGGTATCAAACTTCTCAGCACATTGAACCCACACTGATGCCAGTGTAGGATTTAATGTACTAAGCACCCCAGAGGGCATCTTAGAAGATGCCCCCTTACAGCTAACTTGCAATCCACGTCTGCGCTGAGGCTGCCCAGGCTGCCACACAGCAGACACGTTGCTGGACCCCTGGGTGGGAGAGCCCCTGCTCTCCCGGGCCTGCAACAATGCACATCCTGGGTGAGGTGAGAAATCTCCTCCCCCAGGATGAGCAAAGGGAAGCTTCAAAGGCATGCCGCCAGTTGGAGTTTCCCCAGGCCACTGCAACCCCCCACTCTGGCGGGAAGCTTGGCCGGAAACCCCATACAAGGACAGGGGATGTGCCAGCCTGCCCACCCCACCCCTCAGGTGGGGGAGGCGAGGTGAAGCACATCTCCGGGCTCTCGCCATCTTGAAGATGGGAGGCCCTACCCTATCAGGATTAGGCTACTGCCCCCCTCCCACAGGAGAGAGGCAGGATAGGGGGTGTACCCACCCCAGGACAAGGACCCATTGGTCCCTGGCCTTCACCTACCTGTAACGCCCCTAAATCTAGTATTTAGGGGCCCCCTGAACCTTCCTTCCTCAGATTCCAGATAGAAAAACGACAAGAAGAGCAAGAAGAAAAAAGACCTGCCCTGCAGCTGCTAAAAAGAGAAGAAGACACCAACTGCTTTGGCCCCAGCCCTACCGGCCTGTCGACTCTCGAACCTGCACCAGCGCGGCATCCCACGTGGCCAGCAACCTCACCAACCCCGGAGGACCTGGCTACCTTTTAGCTCTAAGCCCCTGGGACTCCCACGAGTAGAGGCTCTACTCAAGAAACCTACTTGCTATCCCTGGCACCAGCCCGGGACCGCGGACCCAACACACTCTGCACCAGCCAAGCCTGGCCAGTGCCGGAGTGGACAAAGACCCAGAGGACGACCCCACGGCGACTGTGACCCCGAGTCCAGCACCCAAGGACCCCCCTCGACATCCCGGAAGAAGCCTGCAGCCTCAGAACCAAGTGCCACCCCAGCCGCGATCAACCAGAGGGTAAGATTCCCGACGTCAAAAGGCACCCCTGCACCCGGCGCCCTGCGACCCCCTGTGCCCAATCCCGGGGTACCCACCTAACCTACAACTACCCAACTTACCTCTCGAAGCGGTGGTGGCACCTGAAACATCCTCGTCCCCGAGCCTGCAGCCTCTTTCCAAACCGGAACATTCCCATTGATTTCCATTGAGCGCCCTAAGGCTCAAAAGCACCCTGCACCCAGCCGCCCGAGTGGCCCTGGCCGTGCCCTCTCTACTCTAACCTACTTCCCCACTTGCCCTGAGTAAGTGACCAGGAGCCCAGCTCCCACAGCCGCGTGGCTTGCCAGACAGCAGCCACCAACCGAGGCCCCCCTATCCCTCATAGGATAACATTGGGCCCAACTCTCTCTGCACCCGGCCGTCCTGAAACCGCTGAGGGTGAACCAACTGTACCTACCTGACACTGGGGGACCCCTGAGTCCATGCCCGGAATTTCACCACTACCAGTCGAGTACTTACCCTTAAACCGCTAACTTCATTTTCCTCATAGGGTAACATTGACTGGCTTTTTCTTCAAAAATCTTCTAAGTGTGAACTTTTCAAAACTGCAAAAATTCACCAAAAATCAGCCAAGTGACAAAAACGAATTTACTCACCTGCTCCTAGGTGAGCTCCCAGTGCTGGATCTTGGTGCCCAGCCCTGACTCTGAAAAGTGTTCACAACTATACTTACTTCTAACTCATTTTTCTCCCATAGGAAACCATTGTCTGCTTTTCTGTGAAATTTCTTCTAAGTGTCTACTTTTGCAAATTTGAAATATTCTTTTAAAATCGTACCATTTCTGCAAACGAAATTACTTACCTGCTTTTGATAAGGACCCCAGTCCTGGGTCTAGGCACCCAGTCCTGGATTACTAAAGTAACGATAAAGTACTCTACCTGCAATTTGAATTTCTTGCCATAGAGATCCATTGAATGTTTTCTGTGAAATATTTTCTAAGTGCTAACTTTTGAAATAGCTAAATATTATCTAAAAATCATTACAGTTATTAAGTCGACTTTCCTCACTTGATTCTGAATACTGACCCCAGGCTGGTTCTAGGATCCAGACCTGGAATTCCAAAAGTAATCTGAAAAGTAATTTATTACAAATAACCTGAATTTACCATTGAGCTCAATGCATTGTTATGTTTAGGAAATAGGATTGTTTATTGCAACCAACTGTGACTGTTTACACAAATTCATTGCTTGAAACAAAAGTATTTATATTCAACCTCTCATTCTGAGAAAGTATATTTTTACCCCCTTGTGGTTCTAAAAATAAAACAAGCATATATTTTATATATACAAATCATTGGCCTAGAGTTCAGTTATTGAGTGTGTGAAACCATTTGCTGACTGAGTGTGTACAATAAATGCTTTACACTGTCCTCTGGTACTGCCTTACTGCTCGACCAAGCTACCACTTTTGAGAGTAAGGTCACACCTAACTTTGACCTCTATCAGCCTCTGGGGGACTGTGGACTCTGTACACCCTGTACCTATTAGGGAACAGTATATACAGAGCCACTTTCTCACAGTAAAGTTTTAGGTTTTTTTGGCAGTGCAGTGGTATTTGTGTAGTGTAGGGGGTCGTGCCGGGGGTAGTGTTTTAGGGTTTAGGGCAGTGCAGTGGTGTTTGGGTATTGTAGGGGATCAGGCTGGGGGTAGATTTAGGGTTTAGGGTAGTGCAGTGGTGTTTGTGTAGTGTAGGGGGTCACGCTGGGGGTAGTGTTTTAGTGTTTAGGGTAGTGCAGTGGTGTTCGGGTAGTGTAGGGGATCACGCTGTGGGTAGCGTTTTAGGGTTTAGGGCAGTGCAGTGGTGTTTGGGTAGTGTAGGGGTTCGTGCTGGGGTAGTGTTTTAGTGTTTAGGGCAGTGGTGCTTGTGTAGTGTAGGGGGTCATGCTGGGGGTAGTGTTTTAGGGTTTAGGGTAGTGCAGTGGTGTTTTTGTAGTGTAGGGGGTCGGTTTTTAGTGTTTAGGGTAGTGCAGTGGTGTTTGGGTAGTGTAGGGGGTCGTGCTGGGGGTAGTGTTTTTGAGGTTATGGTAGTGCAGTTGTGTTTGGGTAGTGAAGGGGTCGTGCTGGGGGTACTGTTTTAGGGTTTAGGGTAGTACAGTGGTGTTTGTGTAGTGTAGAGGGTCATGCTGGGGGTAGTGTTTTAGGGTTTAAGGTAGTGCAGTGGTGTTTATGTAGTGTAGGGGTTCATTCTGGGGGTAGTGATTTAGGGTTTAGGGTAGTGCAGTGGTGTTTGTGTAGTATAGGGGTTTGTGCTGGGGTAGTGACTTAGGGTTTAGGGTAGTGCAGTGGTGTTTTGGTATTGTAGAGAGTCATGCTGGGGTAGTATTTTAGGGTTTAGGGTAGTGCAGTGGTGTTAGTGTAGTATAGGGGGTCATGCTGGGGGTAGATTTAGGGTTTAGGGTAATGCAGTGGTGTATGAGTGGTGTAGGGGGTTCTGCTGCAGGTAGTGTTTTAGGGTTTAGGGCAGTGCAGTGGTGTTTGTGTAGTGTAGGGGGTCATGCTGGGGGTAGTGTTTTAGGGTTTAGGGCAGTGCAGTGGGGTTTGGATAGTGTAGGGGGGTGTGATTGGGATAATGTTTTAGGGTTTAGGGCAGTACAGTGTTGTTTGTGTAGTGCAGGGGGTCATGCTGGGGTAGTGTTTTTGGTTTAGGGTAGTTCAGTGGTGTTTGGTTAGTGTAGGGGGTCGTGTTGGGGGTAGTGTTTTAGGGTTTAGGGTAGTACAGTGGTGTTTTTGTGGTGTAGGGAGTCATCTTGGGGTTAGCTTTAGGGTTTAGGGTAATGCAGTGGTGTTTGGGTAGTGTAGGGGGTAGTGTTTTAGGGTTTAGGGCAGTGCAGTCGTGTTTGTGTAGTGTAGGGGGTCGTGCCGGGGTAGTGTTTTAGGGTTTAGGGAAGTGCAGTGGTGTATGGGTAATGTAGGGGGTCGTGCTGGGGTAGTGTTGTAGCATTTATGGTTGTGCAGTGGCGTTTAGGTAGTGTAGGGCGTCCTGCTGGGGGTAGATTTAGGGTTTAGGGTAGTGCAGTGGTGTTTGTGTAGTGTAGTGGGTCGCGCTGGGAGTAGTGTTTTAGGGTTTATGGTTGTGCAGTGGTGTTTGGGTTGTGTAGGGGGTCCTGTTGGGGGTAGTGTTTTAGGGTTTAGGGTTGTGCACTGGTGTTTGTGTAGTGTAGGGGGTCATGCTGCGGGTAGTGTTTTAGGGTTTATGGTAGTACAGTAGTGTTTGTGCAGTGTAGGGGACGTGATGGGGTAGTGGTTTAGGGTAGTGCAGTGGTGTTTGTGTAGTGTAGGGGGTCGTACTGGGGGTAGATTTAGGCTTTAGGATAGTGCTGTTTGTTTGGGTAGTGTAGGGGGTCATGCTGGGGGTAGTGTTTTAGGGTTTAGGGCAGTGCAGTGGTGGTTGGGTAGTGTAGGGGGTCATGCTGGGGGTAGATTTAGGGTTTAGGGTAGTGCAGTGGTGTTTGTGTAGTGTAGGGGGTCACGCTGGGGGTAGTGTTTTAGTGTTTAGGGTAGTGCAGTGGTGTTCGGGTAGTATAGGGGATCACACTGTGGGTAGTGTTTTAGGGTTTAGGGTAGTGCAGTGGTGTTTGTGTATTGTAGGTGGTCAGGCTGGGGGTAGTGTTTTGGGGTTTAGGGCAGTGCAGTGGGGTTTGGATAGTGTAGGGGGGTGTGATTGGGGTAATGTGTTAGTTTTTTTTGGCAGTGCAGTGGTGTTTGTGTAGTGTAGGGGGTCGTGCCGGGGGTAGTGTTTTAGGGTTTAGGGCAGTGCAGTGGTGTTTGGGTATTGTAGGGGATCAGGCTGGGGGTAGATTTAGGGTTTAGGGTAGTGCAGTGGTGTTTGTGTAGTGTAGGGGGTCACGCTGGGGGTAGTGTTTTAGTGTTTAGGGTAGTGCAGTGGTGTTCGGGTAGTATAGGGGATCACACTGTGGGTAGTGTTTTAGGGTTTAGGGTAGGGCAGTGGTGTTTGTGTATTGTAGGTGGTCAGGCTGGGGGTAGTGTTTTAGGGTTTAGGGCAGTGCAGTGGTGGTTTTGGAGTGTAGGGGGTCGTGCTGGGCTAGTGTTTTAGGGTTTAGGGTAGTGCAGTGGTTTTTGTGTAGTGTAGGGTGTCGTGCTGGGGGTAGGGTTTTAGGGTTTACGGTACTGCAGTTATGTTTGGGTAGTGAAGGGGGTCATGCTGGGGGTAGAGTTTTTGGGTTTAGGGTAGTACAGTGGTGTTTGTGTAGTGTAGGGGTTCATCCTGGGGTAGTGTTTTAGGATTTAGGGTAGTGCAGTTGTGTTTGTGTAGCGTAGGGGTCGTGTTTTAGGGTTTAGGGTAGTGCAGTGGTGATTGGGTAGTGTAGGGGGTCGTGCTGTGGGTAGTGTTTTTGGGTTTAGGGTAGTGCATGGATGTTTGTGTCGTGTAGGGGGATGTGCTGCTGGTAGTGTTTTAGGGTTTAGGGCATTGCAGTGGTGTTTGTGTAGTGTAGGGGGTCATGCTGGGGTAGTGTTTTAGGGATTAGGGCAGTGCAGTGGTGTTTGGGTAGTATAGGGGGTCGTGCTGGGAGTAGGGTTTTAGGGTTTAGGGCTGTGCAGTGGTGTTTGGGTAGTGTAGGAGGTCGTACTGGGGTAAATTTAGGGTTTAGGATAATGCAGTGGTGTTTGGGTAGTGTAGAGGGTCTTGCTGGGGGTAGGGTTTTAGGGTTCAAGGCAGTGAATTGGTGTTTGGGTAGTGTAGGGGGTCTTGCTGGGGGTAGTGTTTTAGGGTTTAGGGTAGTGCAGTGGTGTTTGTGTAGTGTAGGGGGTCATGCTGTGGTAGATTTAGGGTTTAGGATAAAGCAGTAGTGTGTGGGTAGTGTAGGGGATGTTCTGCATTTAGTGTTTTAGGGTTTAGGGCAGTGCAGTGGTGTTTGTGTAGTGTAGGGGTCATGCTTGGCGTACTGTTTTAGGGTTTAGGGCAGTGGTGGTTGGGTAGTGTAGGTGGTTGTGCTTGGGATAATGTTTTAGTATTTTTTGGCTGTGCAGTGGTGTTTGTGTAGTGTAGGGGGTCGTGCCGGGGGTAGTGTTTTAGGGTTTAGGGCAGTGCAGTGGCGTTTGGGTATTGTAGGGGATCAGGCTGGGGGTAGATTTAGGGTTTAGGGTAGTGCAGTGGTGTTTGTGTAGTGTAGGGGGTCACGCTGGGGGTAGTGTTTTAGTGTTTAGGGCAGTGCAGTGGTGTTCGGGTAGTGTAGGGGATCACGCTGTGGGTAGTGTTTTAGGGTTTAGGGTAGTGCAGTGGTGTTTGTGTATTGTAGGTGGTCAGGCTGGGGGTAATGTTTTAGGGTTCAGGATAGTGCAATGGTGTTTGGGTAGTGTAGGGCGTCGTGCTGGGGGTAGGGTTTTAGGGTTTAGGGTAGTGCAGTGGTGTTTTTGTAGTGTAGGGAGTCATCCTGGGGGTAAATTTAGGCTTTAGGGTAATGCAGTGGTGTTTGGATAGTGTAGGGGGTATTGCTGGGGGTCGTTTTTTAGGGTTTAGGGTAGTGCAGTGGTGCTTGTGTAGTGTAGGGGGTCAAGCTGGGGGTAGTGTTTTAGGGTTTAGGGTAGTGCAGTGGTGTTTGTGTAGTGTAGGGGGGTCATGCCGGGGGTAGTGTTTCAGGGTTTAGGGTAGTGCAGTGGTGTTTTCTTATTGTAGAGAGTCGTGCTGGGTGTTGTTTTAGGGTTAAGGGTAGTGCAGTGGTGTTTGGGTAGTGTAGGGGGTTGTGCTGCAGGTAGGGTTTTACGGTTTAGGGCAGTGCAGTGGCGTTTGGGTAATGTAGGGGGTCTTGCTTAGGGTAGTGTTTTAGGGTTTAGGGTAGTGCAGTGGTGTTTTTGTAGTGTAGGGAGTCATCCTGGGGGTAAATTTAGGGTTTAGGGTAATGCAGTGGTGTTTGAGTAGTGTAGGGGGTCGTGCTGCAGGTAGTGATTTAGGGTTTAGGGCAGTTTAGTGGTGTTTGTGTGGTGCAGGGAGTCATGCTGGGGGTAGGGTTTTAGGGTTTAGGGCAGTGCAGTGGTATTTGGGTAGTATAGGGGTCGTGCTGGGGCTAGTGTTTTAGGGTTTAGGGTAGTGCAGTGGCGTTTTGGTAGTGTAGGGGGTCATGCTGCGGGTAGTGTTTTAGGGTTTAGGGTAGTGCAGTGGTGTTTGTGCAGTGTAGGGGAAATGATGGGGTAGTGGTTTAGGGTAGTGAAGTGGTGTTTGTGTAGTGTAGGGGGTATTACTGGGGGTAGATTTAGGCTTTAGGATGGTGCAGTGGTGTTTGGGTAGTGTAGGGGGTCGTGATGGGGTAGGGTTCTAGGGTTTAGGGCAGTGCAGTGGTGTTTGGGTAGTGTAGGGGGTTCGTGCTGTTGGAAGTGTTTTAGGGTTTAGGGCAGTGCAGTGATGGATGGGTAGTGTAGGGGGTCGTGCTGGGTCTAGTGTTTTAGGGCAGTGCAGAGGTATTTGTGTAGTATAGGGGGTCGTGTTTTAGGGTTTAGGGTAGTGCCGTGGTGTTTGGGTAGTGTAGGGGGTCGTGGTAGGAGTAGTGTTTTAGGGTTTAGTGCAGTGCAGTGGTGCTTGGGTAGTGTAGGGGGTTCGTGCTGGTGGAAGTGTTTTAGGGTTTAGGGCAGTGCAGTGGTGGATGGGTAGTGTAGGGGGTCGTGCTGGGGCTAGTGTTTTAGGGCAGTGCAGAGGTGTTTTTGTAGTATAAGGGGTCGTGCTGGGGGTAGAGTTTTAGGGTTCAGGGTAGTGCAGTGGTGTTTGTGTAGTATTGGGGTCGTGTTTTAGGGTTTAGGGTAGTGCAGTGGTGTTTGGAGAGTGTAGGGGGCCGTGCTGGGGTACATTTAGGGTTTAGGGTAGTTCAGTGGTGTTTGTGTAGTGTAGGGGGTCGTGTCTTAGGGTTTAGGGTAGTGCAGTGCTGTTTGGGTAGTATATGGGTTGTGCTGGGTGTAGTGTTTTAGTGTTTAGGGTAGTGCAGTGGTGTTTGGGTAGTGTAGGGGGTTGTGCTGGGGATAGTGTTTTAGGGTTTAGGTTAGTGAAGTGGTGTTTGTGTAGTGGGTCATGCTGGGGGTAGATTTAGGGTTTTAGGGTAGTGCAGTTGTGTTTGGAAAGTGTAGGGGGTTGTGCTGGGGGTAGGGTTATAGGGGTTAGGGCAGTGCAGTGGTGTTTTGGTAGTGTAGGGGGATCGTGCTAGGGGTAGTGTTTTAGGGTTTAGGGCAGTGCAGTGGTGTTTGGGTAGTGTAGGGGTTCGTGCTGGGGGTAGTGTTTTAGTGTTTAGGGCAGTGGTGTTTGTGTAGTGTAGGGGGTCATGCTGGGGGTAGTGTTTTAAGGTTTAGGGTAGTGCGGTGGTGTTTTTGTAGTGTAGGGGGTCGTGTTTTAGTGTTTAGGGTAGTGCAGTGGTGTTTGGGTAGTGTAGGGGGTCGTGCTGGGGGTAGTGTTTTTGAGGTCATGGTAGTGCAGTTGTGTTTGGGTAGTGAAGGGGTCGTGCTGGGGGTAGTGTTTTAGGGTTTAGGGTAGTACAGTGGTGTTTGTGTAGTGTAGAGGGTCATGCTGGGGGTAGTGTTTTAGGGTTTAAGGTAGTGCAGTGGTGTTTGTGTAGTGTAGGGGTTCATGCTTGGGGTAGTGATTTAGGGTTTAGGGTAGTGCAGTGGTGTTTGTGTAGTATAGGGGTTTGTGCTGGGGTAGTGACTTAGGGTTTAGGGTAGTGCAATGGTGTTTTGGTATTGTAGGGAGTCATGCTGGGGTAGTATTTTAGGTTTTAGGGCAGTGCAGTGGTGTTTGTGTAGTGTAGGGGGTAATGCCGGGGTTAGTGTTTTAGGGTTTAGGGCAGTGCAGTGGTGTTTGTGTATTGTAGGGGGTCATGCTGGGGATAGTGTTTTAGGGTTTAGGGTAGTGCAGTGGTGTTAGTGTAGTATAGGGGGTCATGCTGGGGGTAGATTTAGGGGTTAGGGTAATGCAGTGGTGTATGAGTGGTGTAGGGGGTTCTGCTGCAGGTAGTGTTTTAGGGTTTAGGGCAGTGCAGTGGTGTTTGTGTACTGTACGGGGTCATGCTGGGGGTAGTGTTTTAGGGTTTAGGGCAGTGCAGTGGGGTTTGGATAGTGTAGGGGGGTGTGATTGGGGTAATGTTTTAGGGTTTAGGGCAGTACAGTGGTGATTTTGTAGTTCAGGGGGTCATGCTGGGGTAGTGTTTTAGGGTTTAGGGTAGTTCAGTGGTGTTTGGTTAGTGTAGGGGGTCGTGCTGGGGGTAGTGTTTTAGGGTTTAGGGTAGTACAGTGGTGTTTTTGTGGTGTAGGGAGTCATCTTGGGGTTAGCTTTAGGGTTTAGGGTAATGCAGTGGTATTTGGGTAGTGTAGGGGGTAGTGTTTTAGGGTTTAGGGCAGTGCAGTCGTGTTTGTGTAGTGTAGGGGGTCGTGCTGGGGTAGTGTTTTAGGGTTTAGGGCAGTGCAGTGGTGTATGGCTAATGTAGGGGGTCGTGCTGGGGTAGTGTTGTAGCATTTAGGGTTGTGCAGTGGCGTTTAGGTAGTGTAGGGCGTCCTGCTGGGGGTAGATTTAGGGTAGTGCAGTGGTGTTTGTGTAGTGTAGTGGGTCGCGCTGGGAGTAGTTTTTTAGGGTTTATGGTTGTGCAGTGGTGTTTGGGTTGTGTAGGGGGTCCTGTTGGGGGTAGTGTTTTAGGGTTTAGGGTTGTGCACTGGTGTTTGTGTAGTGTAGGGGTCATGCTGCGGGTAGTGTTTTAGGGTTTATGGTAGTGCAGTAGTGTTTGTGCAGTGTAGGGGACGTGATGGGGTAGTGGTTTAGGGTAGTGCAGTGGTGTTTGTGTAGTGTAGGGGGTCGTACTGGGGGTAGATTTAGGCTTTAGGATAGTGCTGTGGTGTTTGGGTAGTGTAGTGGCTTCGTGCTGGTGGAAATGTTTTAGGGTTTAGGGCAGTGCAGTTGTGGATGGGTAGTGTAGGGGGTCATGCTGGGGGTAGTGTTTTAGGGTTTAAGGCAGTGCAGTGATGGTTGGGTAGTGTAGGGGGTCGTGCTGCGGTTAGTGTTTTAGGGCAGTGCAGAGGTGTTTTTGTAGTGTAGGGGGTCATGCTGCAGGTAGTGTTTTAGGGTTCAGGGCAGTGCAGTGGTGTTTGTGTAGTGTAGGGGGTTATGCTGCAGGTAGTGTTTTAGGGTTTAGGGCAGTGCAGTGGTGTTTGTGTACTGTAGGGTGTCATGCTGGGGGTAGTTTTTCAGCGTTTAGGGTAGTGCAGTGGTGTTTGTGTAGTGTAGGGGTCATGCTGGGGTACATTTAGGGTTTAGGATAGTGCAGTGGTGTTTGTGTAGTGTAGGGGGGTCGTGTTTTAGGGTCTAGGGCAGTGCAGTGCTGTTTGGGTATTGTAGGGGATCAGGCTGGGGGTAGATTTAGGGTGTAGGGTAGTGCAGTGGTGTTTGTGTAGTGTAGGGGGTCACGCTGGGGGTAGTGTTTTAGTGTTTAGGGTAGTGCAGTGGTGTTCGGGTAGTGTAGGGGATCACGCTGTGGGTAGTGTTTTAGGGTTTAGGGTAGTGCAGTGGTATTTGTGTATTGTAGGTAGTCACACTGGGGGTAGTGTTTTAGGGTTTAGGGCAGTGCAGTGGTGTTTGTGGAGTGTAGGGGACGTGCTGGGATAGTGTTTTAGGGTTTAGGATAGTGCAGTGGTGTTTGTGTAGTGTAGGGGATCGTACTGGGGTAGATTTAGGGTTCAGGATAGTGCAATGGTGTTCGGGTAGTGTAGGGCGTCATGCTGGGGGTAGGGTTTAGGGCAGTGCAGTGGTGTTTGGGTAATGTAGGGGGTCTTGCTCGGGGTAGTGTTTTAGGGTAGTGCAGTGGTGTTTTTGTAGTGTAGGGAGTCATCCTGGGGGTAAATTTAGGCTTTAGGGTAATGCAGTGGTGTTTGGGTAGTGTAGGGGTTCATGCTGGGGGTATTTTGTTTAGGGTAGTGCATTGGTGTATGTGTAGTGTAGGGGGTCTTGCTGGGGGTCGTTTTTTAGGGTTTAGGGTAGTGCAGTGGTGCTTGTGTAGTGTAGGGGGTCAAGCTGGGGGTAGTGTTTTAGGGTTTAGGGTAGTGCAGTGGTGTTTGTGTAGTGTATGGGGGTCATGCCGGGGGTAGTGTTTCAGGGTTTATGGTAGTGCAGTGGTGTTTGGGTAGTGTAGGGGGTCGTGCTGCAGGTAGTGTTTTAGCGTTTAGGGCAGTTTAGTGGTGTTTGTGTAGTGCAGGGAGTAATGCTGGGGGTAGGGTTTTAGGGTTTAGGGCAGTACAGTGGTGTTTGGGTAGTATAGGGGTCGTGCCGGGGGTAGTGTTTTAGGGTTTAGGGCAGTGCAGTGGTGTTTAGGAAATGTAGGGGGTCGTGCTGGGGGTAGTGTTTTAGCGTTTAGGGTAGTGCAGTGGCGTTTTGGTAGTGTAGGGGGTCATGCTGCGGTAGTGTTTTAGGGTTTAGGGTAGTGCAGTGGTGTTTGTGCAGTGTAGGGGACGTGATGGGGTAGTGGTTTAGGGTAGTGAAGTAGTGTTTGTGTAGTATAGGGGATTTTACTGGGGGTAGATTTAGGCTTTAGGATGGTGCAGTGGTGTTTGGGTAGTGTAGGGGGTCGTGATGGGGTAGGGTTCTAGGGTTTAGGGCAGTGCAGTGCTGTTTTGGGTAGTGTGTGGGTTGTGCTGGGGGTAGTGTTTTAGGGTTTAGGGCAGTGCAGTGGTGGATGGGTAGTGTAGGGGGTCGTTCTGGGTCTAGTGTTTTAGGGCAGTGCAGAGGTGTTTGTGTAGTATAGGGGGTTGTGGTTTAGGGTTTGTGTAGTGTAGGGGGTCGTGTCTTAGGGTTTAGGGTAGTGCAGTGCTGTTTGGGTAGTGTATGGGTTGTGCTGGGGGTAGTGTTTTAGGGTTTAGGGCAGTGCAGTGGTGGATGGGTAGTGTAGGGGGTCGTTCTAGGTCTAGTGTTTTAGGGCAGTGCAGAGGTATTTGTGTAGTATAGGGGGTCGTGTCTTAGGGTTTAGGGTAGTGCCGTGGTGTTTGGGTAGTGTAGGGGGTCGTGGTAGGAGTAGTGTTTTAGGGTTTAGGGCAGTGCAGTGGTGCTTGGGTAGTGTAGGGGGTTCGTGCTGGTGGAAGTGTTTTAGGGTTTAGGGCAGTGCAGTGGTGGATGGGTAGTGTAGGGGGTCGTGCTGGGGCTAGTGTTTTAGGGCAGTGCAGAGGTGTTTTTGTAGTATAAGGGGTCGTGCTGGGGGTAGAGTTTTAGGGTTCAGGGTAGTGCAGTGGTGTTTGTGTAGTATTGGGGTCGTGTTTTAGGGTTTAGGGTAGTGCAGTGGTGTTTGGAGAGTGTAGGGGGCCGCGCTGGGGATAGTGTTTTAGGGTTTAGGGCAGTGCAGTGGTGGATGGGTAGTGTAGGCTGTCGTGCTGGGTCTAGTGTTTTAGGGCAGTGCAGAGGTGTTTGTGTAGTATAGGGGTCGTGTTTTAGGGTTTAGGGTAGTGCCGTGGTGTTTGGGTAGTGTAGGGGGTCGTGCTAGGAGTAGTGTTTTAGGGTTGAGGGTAGTGAAGTGGTATTTGTGTAGTGTAGGGGTCGTGCTGGGGTACATGTAGGGTTTAGGGAAGTGCAGTGCTGTTTGGGTAGTGTAGGGGATTGTGCTGGGGGTAGTGTTTTAGCGTTTAGGGTAGTGCAGTGGCGTTTGGGTTGTGTAGGGGTCCTGCTGGGGTAGATTTAGGGTTTAGGGTAGTGCAGTGGTGTTTGTGTAGTGTAGGGGGTCATGCTGGGGTGGTGTGTTAGGGTTTAGGGTAGTGCAGTGGTGTTGGGTAGTGTAGAGGGTCATGCTGGGTGTTGTGTTTTAGGGTTTAGGGTTGTGCACTAGTGTTTGGGTAGTGTAGGGGGTCCTGTTGGGGGTAGTGTTTTAGGGTTTAGGGTAGTGCAGTGGTGTTTGTGTAGTGTAGGGGATCAAGCTGCGGTAGTGTTTTAGGGTTTAGGGTAGTGCAGTGGTGTTTGTGCAGTGTAGCGGACGTGATGGGGTAGTGTTTTAGGGTGTAGGGTAGTGCAGTGGTGTTTTTGTAGTGAAGGGGGTCGTGCTGGGGGTAGTGTTTTTGGGTAGTACAGTGATGTTTGTGTAGTGTAGGGGTTCGTGCTGGGGTAGTGTTTTAGGGTTTAGGGTAGTGCAGTTGTGTTTATGTAGTGTAGGGGTTCATGCTGGGGCTAGTGTTTAGGGAAATGCAGAGGTGTTTGTGTAGTGTAGGGGGTCGTACTGGGGGTAGATTTAGGCTTTAGGATAGTGCAGTGGTGTTTGGGTAGTGTAGGGGGTCATGATGGGGATAGGGTTTTAGGGTTTAGGGCAGTGTAGTGGTGTTTGGGTAGTGTAGGGGGTCAAGATGGGGGTAGGGTTTTAGGGTTTAGGGTAGTGCTGTGGTGTTTGTGTTCTGTAGGGGGTCGTACTGGGGGTAGATTTAGGGTTTAGGGCAGTGCAGTTGTGGTTGGGTAGTGTAAGGGTCGTGCTGGGGCTAGTGTTTTAGGGCAGTGCAGAGGTGTTTTTGTAGTATAAGGGGTCGTGCTGGGGGTAGAGTTTTAGGGTTCAGGGTAGTTCAGTGGTGTTTGTGTAGTATTGGGGTCGTGTTTTAGGGTTTAGGGTAGTGCAGTGGTGTTTGGGTAGTGTAGGGGGCCGTGCTGAGGTACATTTAGGGTTTAGGTAGTGCAGTGGTGTTTGTGTAGTGTAGGGGGTCGTGTCTTAGGGTTTAGGGTAGTGCAGTGCTGTTTGGGTAGTGTATGGGTTGTGCTGGGTGTAGTGTTTTAGTGTTTAGGGTAGTGCAGTGGTGTTTGGGTAGTGTAGGGGGTTGTGCTGGGGATAGTGTTTTAGGGTTTAGGGTAGTGAAGTGGTGTTTGTGTAGTAGGTCGTGCTGGGGGTAAATTTAGGGTTTTAGGGTAGTGCAGTTGTGTTTGGAAAGTGTAGGGGGTCGTGCTGGGGGTAGGGTTATAGGGTTTAGGGCAGTGCAGTGGTGTTTTGGTAGTGTAGGGGGATCGTGCTAGGGGTAGTGTTTTAGGGTTTAGGGCAGCGCAGTGGTGTTTGGGTAGTGTAGGGGTTCGTGCTGGGGGTAGTGTTTTAGGGTTTAGGGTAGTGCAGTGGTGTTTTTGTAGTGTAGGGGGTCGTGTTTTAGTGTTTAGGGTAGTGCAGTGGTGTTTGGGTAGTGTAGGGGGTCGTGCTGGGGGTAGTGTTTTTGAGGTTATGGTAGTGCAGTTGTGTTTAGGTAGTGAAGGGGTCGTGCTGGGGGTAGTGTTTTAGGGTTTAGGGTAGTACAGTGGTGTTTGTGTAGTGTAGGGGTTCATGCTGGGGGTAGTGATTTAGGGTTTAGGGTAGTGCAGTGGTGTTTGTGTAGTATAGGGGTTTTTGCTGGGGTAGTGACTTAGGGTTTAGGGTAGTGCAGTGGTGCTTTGGTATTGTAGGGAGTCATGCTGGGGTAGTATTTTAGGGTTTAGGGTAGTGCAATTTTGTTTGTGTAGTGTAGGGGGTCTTTCTGGGGGTAGTGTTTTAGGGCTTAGGGTAGTGCAGTGGAGTTTGTGTATTGTAGGGGGTCATGCTGGGGGTAGATTTAGGGTTTAGGGTAATGCAGTGGTGTTTGAGTAGTGTAGGGGGTCCTACTGCAGGTAGTGTTTTAGGGTTTAGGGCAGTGCAGTGGTGTTTGTGTAGTGTTGGTTGGTCATGCTGGGGATAGTGTTTTAAGGTTTAGTGCAGTGGTGTTTGGATAGTGTAGGGGGGTGTGGTTGGGATAATGTTTTAGGGTATAGGGCAGTGCAGTGGTGTTTGTGTAGTGTAGGGGGTCATGCCGGGGGTAGTGTTTTAGGGTTTAGGGCAGTGCAGTGGTGTTTGTGTATTGTAGGGGGTCATGCTGGGGATAGTGTTTTAGGGTTTAGGGTAGTGCAGTGGTGTTAGTGTAGTATAGGGGGTCATGCTGGGGGTGGATTTAGGGTTTAGGGTAATGCAGTGGTGTATGAGTGGTGTAGGGGGTTCTGCTGCAGGTAGTGTTTTAGGGTTTAGGGCAGTGCAGTGGTGTTTGTGTAGTGTAGGGGGTCATGCTGGGGGTAGTGTTTTAGGGTTTAGGGAAGTGCAGTGGGTTTTGGATAGTGTAGGGGTGTGTGATTGGGGTAATGTTTTAGGGTTTAGGGCAGTACAGTGGTGTTTGTGTAGTGCAGGGGTCATGCTGGGGTAGTGTTTTAGGGTTTAGGGTAGTTCAGTGGTGTTTGGTTAGTGTAGGGGGTCGTGCTGGCGGTAGTGTTTTAGGGTTTAGGGTAGTACAGTGGTGTTTTTGTGGTGTAGGGAGTCATCTTGGGGTTAGCTTTAGGGTTTAGGGTAATGCAGTGGTGTTTGGGTAGTGTAGGGGGTAGTGTTTTAGGGTTTAGGGCAGTGCAGTCGTGTTTGTGTAGTGTAGGGGGTCGTGCCGGGGTAGTGTTTTAGGGTTTAGGGCAGTGCAGTGGTGTATGGGTAATGTAGGGGGTAGTGTTGTAGCATTTAGGGTTGTGCAGTGGCGTTTAGGTAGTGTAGGGCGTCCTGCTGGGGGTAGTGTTTTAGGGTTTAGGGTTGTGCACTGGTGTTTGTGTAGTTTAGGGGGTCATGCTGCGGGTAGTGTTTTAGGGTTTAGGGTAGTGCAGTAGTGTTTGTGCAGTGTAGGGGACGTGATGGGGTAGTGGTTTAGGGTAGTGAAGTGGTGTTTGTGTAGTGTAGGGGGTCGTACTGGGGGTAGATTTAGGCTTTAGGATAGTGCTGTGGTGTTTGGGTAGTGTAGTGGCTTCGTGCTGGTGGAAATGTTTTAGGGTTTAGGGCAGTGCAGTGGTGGATGGGTAGTGTAGGGGGTCATGCTGGGGGTAGTGTTTTAGGGTTTAGGGCAGTGCAGTGGTGGTTGGGTAGTGTAGGGGTCGTGCTGCGGCTAGTGTTTTAGGGCAGTGCAGAGGTGTTTTTGTAGTGTAGGGGGTCATGCTGCAGGTAGTGTTTTAGGGTTCAGGGCAGTGCAGTGGTGTTTGTGTAGTGTAGGGGGTTATGCTGCAGGTAGTGTTTTAGGGTTTAGGGCAGTGCAGTGGTGTTTGTGTACTGTAGGGTGTCATGCTGGGGGTAGTGTTTCAGCACTTAGGGTAGTGCAGTGGTGTTTGGGTAGTGTAGTGGGTCATGCTGGGGTACATTTAGGGTTTAGGATAGTGCAGTGGTGTTTGTGTAGTGTAGGGGGGTCGTGTTTTAGGGTTTAGGGTAGTGCAGTGCTGTTTGGGTAGTGTATGGGTTGTGCTGGTGGTAGTGTTTTAGTGTTTAGGGTAGTGCAGTGTTGTTTGTATAGTGTAGGGGGTTATGTTTTAGAATTTAGGGTAGTGCAGTGGTGTTTGGGTAGTGTAGGGCGTCATGCTGGGGGTAGTGTTTTAGGGTGTAGGGTAGTGAAGTGGTGTTTGTGTAGTGTACGGGGTCATGCTGGGGGTAGATTTAGGGTTTTAGGCTAGTGCAGTGGTGTTTGTATAGTGTAGGGGTTCATGCTAGGGGTAGTGTTTTAGGGTTTAGGGTAGTGCAGTGGTGTTTGTGTAGTGTAGGGGGTCGTGTTTTAGTGTTTAGGGTAGTGCAGTGGTGTTTGGGTAGTGTAGGGAGTCGTGCTGGGGGTAGTGTTTTTGGGGTTATGGTAGTGCAGTTGTGTTTTGTTAGTGAAGGGGGTCGTGCTGGGGGTAGTGTCTTAGGGCTAAGGGTAGTACAGTGGTGTTTGTGTAGTGTAGGGGGTCATGCTGGGGGGTAGTGTTTTAGGGTTTAAGGTAGTGCAGTAGTGTTTGTGTAGTGTAGGGGTTCATGCTGGGGTGGTGTTTTAGGGTTTAGGATAGAGCAGTGGTGTTTGTGTAGTGTAGGGGTTTGTGCTGGCGTAGTGATTTAGGGTTTAGGGTAGTGCAGTGGTGTTTTGGTATTGTAGGGAGTCATGCTGGGGTAGTATTTTAGGGATTAGGGTAGTGCAGTGGTGTTTGTGTAGTGTAGGCGGTCTTGCTGGGGGTGGTGTTTTAGGGTTTTGGGTAGTGCAGTGGTGTTTGTGTATGGTAGGGGGTCATGCTGGGGATAGGGTTTTAGGGTTTAGGATAGTGCAGTGGTGTTATTGTAGTGTAGGGGGTCATGCTGAGGGTAGATTTAGGGTTTAGGGTAATGCAGTGGTGTTTGAGTAGTGTAGGGGGTTCTGCTGCAGGTAGTGTTTTAGGGTTTAGGGCAGTGCAGTGGTGTTTGTGTAGTGTAGGGGGTCATGCTGGGGGTAGTGTTTTAGGGTTTAGGGCAGTGCAGTGGTGTTTGGATAGTGTAGGGGGGTGTGGTTGGGGTAATGTTTTAGGGTTTAGGGCAGTGCAGTGGTGTTTGTGTAGTTTAGGGGGTCATGCCGGGGGTAGTGTTTTAGGGTTTAGGGCAGTGCAGTGGTGTTTGGGTATTGTAGGTCGTCATGCTGGGGGTAGTGTTTTCGCGTTTAGGGTAGTACAGTTGTAGGGGGTCGTGGTGGCGGTAGTGTTTTAGGGTTTAGGGTAGTGCAGTGGTGTTTTTATGGTGTAGGGAGTCATCCTGGGAGTAGCTTTAGTGTTTAGGGTAATGCAGAGGTGTTTGGGTAGTGTATGGGGTCGTGCTGCAGGTAGTGTTTTAGCGTTTAGGGTAGTGCAGTGGTGTTTTGGTAGTGTAGGGGGTCGTGCTGCAGGTAGTGTTTTAGGGTTTAGGGCAGTGCAGTGGTGTTTGTGTAGTATAGGGGTCGTGCTGGGGCTAGTGTTTTAGGGTTTAGGGCAGTGCAGTGGTGTTTGTGTAGTAGAGGGGGTTGTGACGGGGGTAGTGTTTTAGGGTTGAGGGCAGTGCAGTGGTGTTTAGGTAATGTAGGGGGTCGTGCTGGGGGTAGTGTTTTAGCGTTTAGGGTAGTGCAGTGGTGTTTTGGTAGTGTAGGGGGTCATGCTGCGGGTAGTGTTTTAGGGTTTAGGGTAGTGCAGTGGTGTTTGTGCAGTGTAGGGGACGTGATGGGGTAGTGGTTTAGGGTAGTAAAGTGGTGTTTGTGTAGTGTAGGAGGTTTTACTGGGGGTAGATTTAGGCTTTAGGATGGTGCAGTGGTGTTTGGGTAGTGTAGGGGGTCGTGATGGGGTAGGGTTCTAGGGTTTTGGGCAGTGCAGTGGTGTTTGGGTAGTGTAGGGGGTTCGTGCTGTTGGAAGTGTTTTAGGGTTTAGGGCAGTGCAGTGGTGAATGGGTAGTGTAGGGGGTCGTGCTGGGTCTAGTGTTTTAGGGCTGAGGGTAGTGAAGTTGTATTTGTGTAGTGTAGGGGTCGTGCTGGGGTACATGTAGGGTTTAGGGTAGTGCAGTGGTGTTTGTGTGGTGTAGGGGGACGTGTTGTATGGTTTAGGGTAGTGCAGTGCTGTTTGGGTAGTGTATGGGATTGTGCTGGGGGTAGTGTTTTAGCGTTTAGGGTAGTGCAGTGGTGTTGGGTAGTGTAGAGGGTCATGCTGGGTGTAGTGTTTTAGGGTTTAGGGTTGTGCAGTGGTGTATGGGTAGTGTAGGGGGTCCTGTTGGGGATAGTGTTTTAGGGTTTAGGGTAGTGCAGTGGTGTTTGTGTAGTGTAGGGGGTCAAGCTGCGGGTAGTGTTTTAGGGTGTAGGGTAGTGCAGTGGTGTTTTTGTAGTGAAGGGGGTCATGCTGGGGGTAGTGTTTTTGGGTTTAGGGTAGTACAGTGATGTTTGTGTAGTGTAGGGGTTCGTGATGAGATAGTGTTTTAGGGTGTAGGGTGGTGCAGTGGTGTTTTTGTAGTGAAGGGGTCATGCTGGGGGTAGTGTTTTTGGGTTTAGGGTAGTACAGTGATGTTTGTGTAGTGTAGGGGTTCGTGCTGGGGTAGTGTTTTAGGGTTTAGGGTAGTGCAGTGGTGTTTATGTAGTGAAGGGGTTCATGCTGGGGACTAGTGGTTAGGGCAATGCAGAGGTGTTTGTGTAGTGTAGGGGGTCGTACAGGGGGTAGATTTAGGCTTTAGGATAGTGCAGTGGTGTTTGGGTTGTGTAGGGGGTCGTGATGGGGGTAGGGTTTGAGGGTTTAGGGCAGTGTAGTGGTGTTTGGGTAGTGTAGGGGGTTGTGATGGGGGTAGGGTTTTAGGGTTTAGGGTAGTGCAGTGGTGTTTGTGTGCTGTAGGGGGTCATACTGGGGGTAGATTTAGGCTTTAGGATGGTGCAGTGGTGTTTGGGTAGTGTATGGGGTTCATGCGGTGGAAGTGTTTTAGGGTTTAGGGCAGTCCAGTGGTGGTTGGTTAGTGTAGGGGGTTGTGCTGGGGCTAGTGTTTTAGGGCAGTGCAGAGGTGTTTTTGTAGTATAAGGGGTCGTGCTGGGGGTAGAGTTTTAGGGTTCAGGGGAGTGCAGTGGTGTTTGTGTAGTATAGGGGTCATGTTTTAGGGTTTAGGGTAGTGCAGTGGTGTTTGGGTAGTGTAGGGGGCCGTGCTGGGGTACATTTAGGGTTTCGGGTAGTGCAGTGGTGTTTGTGTAGTGTAGGGGGTCGTGTTTTAGTGTTTAGGGTAGTGTAGTGCTGTTTGGGTAGTGTATGGGTTTATGTTTTAGAATTTAGGGTAGTGCAGTGGTGTTTGGGTAGTGTAGGGGGTTGTGCTGGGGGTAGTGTTTTAGGGTTTAGGGTAGTGAAGTGGTGTTTGTGTAGTGGGTCGTGCTGTGGGTAGATTTAGGGTTTTAGGGTAGTGCAGTTGTGTTTGGAAAATGTAGGGGGTCGTGCTGGGGGTAGTGTTTTAGGGTTTAGGGCAGTGCAGTGGTGTTTGGGTAGTGTAGGGGTTCCTGCTGCGGGTAGTGTTTTAGTGTTTAGGGCAGTGGTGTTTGTGTAGTGTAGGGGGTCAAGCTGGGGGTAGTGTTTTAGGGTTTAGGGTAGTGCAGTGGTGTTTGGGTAGTGTAGGAGGTCGTGCTGGGCCTAGTGTTTTTGGAGTTATGGTAGTGCAGTTGTGTTTGGGTAGTGAAAGGGTCGTGCTGGGGGTAGTGTTTTAGGGTTTAGGGTAGTACAGTGGTGTTTGTGTAGTGTAGGGGGTCATGTTGAGGGTAGTGTTTTAGGGTTTAAGGTAGTGCAGTGGTGTTCGTGTAGTGTAGGGGTTCATGCTGGGGGTAGTGATTTAGGGTTTAGGGTAGTGCAGTGGTGTTTGTGTAGTATAGGGGTTTGTGCTGGGGTAGCGACTTAGGGTTTAGGTTAGTGCAGTGGTGTTTTGGTATTGTAGGGAGTCATGCTGGGGTAGTATTTTAGGGTTTAGGGTAGTGCAATTTTGTTTGTGTAGTGTAGGGGGTCTTGCTGGGGGTAGTGTTTTAGGGTTTAGGGTAGTGCAGTGGAGTTTGTGTATTGTAGGTGGTCATGCTCGGGATAGTGTTTTAGGGTTTAGGGTAGTGCAGTGGTGTTAGTGTAGTATAGGGGGTCATGCTGGGGGTAGATTTAGGGTTTAGGGTAATGCAGTGGTGTTTGAGTAGTGTAGGGGGTCCTGCTGCAGGTAGAGTGTGAGGGTTTAGGGCAGTGCAGTGGTGTTTGTGTAGTGTAGGGGTCATGCTGGGGATAGTGTTTTAGGGTTCAGTGCAGTGCAGTGGTGTTTGGATAGTGTAGGGGGGTGTGGTTGGGGTAATGTTTTAGGGTTTAGGGCAGTGCAGTGGTGTTTGTGTAGTGTAGGGGGTCATGCTGGGAGTAGTGTTTTAGGGTTTGGGGCAGTGCAGTGGTGTTTGTGTATTGTAGGGGGTCATGCTGGGGATAGTGTTTTAGGGTTTAGGGTAGTGCAGTGGTGTTAGTGTAGTATAGGGGGTCATGCTGGGGGTAGATTTAGGGTTTAGGGTAATGCAGTGGTGTTTGAGTGGTGTAGGGGGTTCTGCTGCAGGTAGTGTTTTAGGGTTTAGGGCAGTGCAGTGGTGTTTGTGTAGTGCAGGGGGTTGTGCTGGGGGTAGTGTTTTAGGGTTTAGGGTAGTACAGTGGTGTTTCTGTGGTGTAGGGAGTCATCCTGTGGGTAGCTTTAGGGTTTAGGGTAATGCAGTGGTGTTTGTGTAGTGTAGGGGGTCATTCTGGTGGTAGTGTTTTAGGGTTTAAGATAGTGCAGTGATGTTTGTGTACTGTAGGGGGTAGTGTTTTAGGGTTTAGGGCAGTGCAGTCGTGTTTGTGTAGTGTAGGGGGTCGTGCCGGGGTAGTGTTTTAGCATTTAGGGTTGTGCAGTGGTGTTTAGGTAGTGTAGGGCATACTGCTGGGTGTAGATTTAGGGTTTAGGGTAGTGCAGTGGTGTTTGTGTAGTATAGTGGGTCACGCTGGGAGTAGTGTTTTAGGATTAAGGGTTGTGCAGTGGTGTTTGGGTTGTGTAGGGGGTCCTATTGGGGGTAGTGTTTTAGGGTTTAGGGTTGTGCACTGGTGTTTGTGTAGTGTAGGGGGTCATGCTGCGGGTAGTGTTTTAGGGTTTAGGGTAGTGCAGTAGTGTTTGTGCAGTGTAGGGGACGTGATGGGGTAGTGGTTTAGGGTAGTGCAGTGGTGTTTGTGTAGTATAGTGGGTCACGCTGGGAGTAGTGTTTTAGGATTAAGGGTTGTGCAGTGGTGTTTGGGTAGTGTAGGGGGTCGTACTGGGGGTAGATTTAGGCTTTAGGATAGTGCTGTGGTGTTTGGGTAGTGTAGGGGGTTCGTGCTGGTGGAAATGTTTTAGGGTTTAGGGCAGTGCAGTGGTGGATGGGTAGTGTAGGGGGTCATACTGGGGCTAGTGTTTAGGGCAATGCAGAGGTTTTTGTGTAGTGTAAGTGGTCGTGCTGGGGGTAGAGTTTTAGGGTTTAGGGTAATGCAGTGGTGTTTGAGTAATGTAGGGGGTTGTGCTGCAGGTAGTGGTTTAGGGTTTAGGGCAGTGCAGTTGTGTTTGTGTAGTGTAGGGGGTCATGCTGGGGGTAGTGTTTTAGGGTTTAGGGCAGTGTAGTGGTGGTTGGGTAGTGTAGGGGGTCGTACTGGGGCTAGTGTTTTAGGGCAGTGCAGAGGTGTTTTTGTAGTGTAGGGGGTCATGCTGCAGGTAGTGTTTTAGGGTTTAGGGCAGTGCAGTGGTGTTTGTGTAGTGTAGGGTGTCATGCTGGGGGTAGTGTTTCAGCATTTAGGGTAGTGCAGTGGTGTTTGGGTAGTGTAGGGGGTCATACTGGGGTACATTTAGGGTTTAAGAAGTGCAGTGGTGTTTGTGTAGTGTAGGGGGTCGTGTTTTAGGGTTTAGGGTAGTGCAGTGCTGTTTGGGTAGTGTATGGGTTGTGCTGGGGGTAGTGTTTTAGTGTTTAGGGTAGTGCAGTGGTGTTTGTATAGTGTAGGGGGTTATGTTTTAGAATTTAGGGTAGTGCAGTGGTGTTTAGTTAGTGTAGGGTTGTCGTGCTGGGGGTAGTGTTTTAGGGTTTAGAGTAGTGAAGTGGTGTTTGTGCAGTGTAGGGGGTCGTGCTGAGGGTAGATTTAGGGTTTTAGGCTAGTGCAGTGGTGTTTGGAAAGTGTAGGGGGTCGTGCTGGGGGTAGGGTTGTAGGGTTTAGGGCAGTGCAGAGGTGTTTTGGTAGTGTAGGGGGTTGTACCGGGGGTAGTGTTTTAGGGTTAAGGATAGTGCAGTGGTGTTTGTATAGTGTTGGGGTTGATGCTAGGGGTAGTGTTTTAGGGTTTAGGGTAGTGCAGTGGTGTTTGTGTAGTGTAGGGGGTCGTGTTTTAGTGTTTAGGGTAGTGCAGTGGTGTTTGGGTAGTGTAGGGGTCGTGCTGGGGGTAGTGTTTTTGGGATTATGGTAGTGCAGTTGTGTTTGGGTAGTGAAGGGGGTCTTGCTGGGGGTAGTGTTTAGGGTTTAGGGTAGTACAGTGGTGTTTGTGTAGTGTAGGGGGTCATGCTGGGGGTAGTGTTTTAGGGTTTAAGGTAGTGCAGTGGTGTTTGTGTAGTGTAGGGGTTCATGCTGGGGTAATGTTTTAGGGTTTAGGATAGTGCAGTGGTGTTTGTGGAGTATAGGGTTTTGTGCTTGGGTAGTGATTTTGGGTTTAGGGTAGTGTAGTGGTGTTTTGGTATTGTAGAGGGTCTTGCTGGGGGTAGTGTTTTAGGGTTTTGGGTAGTGTAGTGGTGTTTGTGTATTGTAGGGGGTCATGCTGGGGATAGTGTTTTAGGGTTTAGGGTAGTGCAGTAGTGTTATTGTAGTGTAGGTGGTCATGCTGGTGGTAGATTTAGGGTTTAGGGTAATGCAGTGGTGTTTGAGTAGTGTAGGGGGTTCTGCTGCAGGTAGTGTTTTAGGGTTTAGGGCAGTGCAGTGGTGTTTGTGTAGGGGGTCATGCTGGGGGTAGTGTTTTAGGGTTTAGTGCAGTGGTGTTTGGAGAGTGTAAGGGGGTGTGGTTGGGGTAATGTTTTAGGGTTTAGGGCAGTGCAGTGGTGTTTGTGTAGTGTAGGGGTTCATGCCGGTGGTAGTGTTTTAGGGTTTAGGGCAGTGCAGTGGTGTTTGGGTATTGTAGGTTGTCATGCTGGGGGTAGTGTTTTCGCGTTTTTGGTAGTGCAGTTGTAGGGGGTCGTGCTGGCGGTAGTGTTTTAGGGTTTAGGGTAGTACAGTGGTGTTTTTGTGGTGTAGGGAGTCATCCTGGGAGTAGCTTTAGGGTTTAGGGTAATGCAGAGGTGTTTGGGTAGTGTAGGGGGTCATGCCACAGGTAGTGTTTTAGGGTTTAGGGCAGTGCAGTGGTGTTTGGGTAGTATAATGGGTCATAATGGGGGTAGTGTTTTAGGGTTTAGGGCAGTTCAGTTGTGTTTGTGTAGTGAAGGGAGTCGTGCCAGTGTAGTGTTTTAGGGTTTAGGGCAGTGCAGTGGTGTTTTTGTAGTGTAGGGGGTCATGCTGCAGGTAGTGTTTTAGGGTTTAGGGCAGTGCAGTGGTGTTTGTGTAGTGCAGGGTGTCATGCTGGGGGTAGTGTTTCAGCATTTAGGGTAGTGCAGTGGTGTTTGGGTAGTGTAGGGGGTCATGCTGGGGTACATTTAGGGTTTAAGAAGTGTAGTGGTGTTTGTGTAGTGTAGGGGGTCGTGTTTTAGGGTTTAGGGTAGTGCAGTGCTGTTTGGGTAGTGTATGGGTTGTGCTGGGGGTAGTGTTTTAGTGTTTAGGGTAGTGCAGTGGTGTTTGTATAGTGTAGGGGGTTATGTTTTAGAATTTAGGGTAGTGCAGTGGTGTTTAGTTAGTGTAGGGTTGTCGTGCTGGGGGTAGTGTTTTAGGGTTTAGAGTAGTGAAGTGGTGTTTGTGTAGTGTAGGGGGTCGTGCTGAGGGTAGATTTAGGGTTTTAGGCTAGTGCAGTGGTGTTTGGAAAGTGTAGGGGGTCGTGCTGGGGGTAGGGTTTTAGGGTTTAGGGCAGTGCAGAGGTGTTTTGGTAGTGTAGGGGGTTGTGCCGGGTGTAGTGTTTTAGGGTTAAGGATAGTGCAGTGGTGTTTGTATAGTGTTGGGGTTGATGCTAGGGGTAGTGTTTTAGGGTTTAGGGTAGTGCAGTGGTGTTTGTGTAGTGTAGGGGGTCGTGTTTTAGTGTTTAGGGTAGTGCAGTGGTGTTTGGGTAGTGTAGGGGTCGTGCTGGGGGTAGTGTTTTTGGGATTATGGTAGTGCAGTTGTGTTTGGGTAGTGAAGGGGGTCTTGCTGGGGGTAGTGTTTAGGGTTTAGGGTAGTACAGTGGTGTTTGTGTAGTGTAGGGGGTCATGCTGGGGGTAGTGTTTTAGGGTTTAAGGTAGTGCAGTGGTGTTTGTGTAGTGTAGGGGTTCATGCTGGGGTAATGTTTTAGGGTTTAGGATAGTGCAGTGGTGTTTGTGGAGTATAGGGTTTTGTGCTTGGGTAGTGATTTTGGGTTTAGGGTAGTGTAGTGGTGTTTTGGTATTGTAGAGGGTCTTGCTGGGGGTAGTGTTTTAGGGTTTTGGGTAGTGTAGTGGTGTTTGTGTATTGTAGGGGGTCATGCTGGGGATAGTGTTTTAGGGTTTAGGGTAGTGCAGTAGTGTTATTGTAGTGTAGGTGGTCATGCTGGTGGTAGATTTAGGGTTTAGGGTAATGCAGTGGTGTTTGAGTAGTGTAGGGGGTTCTGCTGCAGGTAGTGTTTTAGGGTTTAGGGCAGTGCAGTGGTGTTTGTGTAGGGGGTCATGCTGGGGGTAGTGTTTTAGGGTTTAGGGCAGTGCAGTGGTGTTTGGAGAGTGTAAGGGGGTGTGGTTGGGGTAATGTTTTAGGGTTTAGGGCAGTGCAGTGGTGTTTGTGTAGTGTAGGGGTTCATGCCGGGGGTAGTGTTTTAGGGTTTAGGGCAGTGCAGTGGTGTTTGGGTATTGTAGGTTGTCATGCTGGGGGTAGTGTTTTCGCGTTTAGGGTAGTGCAGTTGTAGGGGGTCGTGCTGGCGGTAGTGTTTTAGGGTTTAGGGTAGTACAGTGGTGTTTTTGTGGTGTAGGGAGTCATCCTGGGAGTAGCTTTAGGGTTTAGGGTAATGCAGAGGTGTTTGGGTAGTGTAGGGGGTCATGCCACAGGTAGTGTTTTAGGGTTTAGGGCAGTGCAGTGGTGTTTGGGTAGTATAATGGGTCATAATGGGGGTAGTGTTTTAGGGTTTAGGGCAGTTCAGTTGTGTTTGTGTAGTGAAGGGAGTCGTGCCAGTGTAGTGTTTTAGGGTTTAGGGCAGTGCAGTGGTGTTTGGGTAATGTAGGGGGTCGTGCTGGGGTATTGTTTTAGCATTTAGGGTTGTGCAGTGGCGTTTAGGTAGTGTAGGGCGTCCTGCTGGGGCTAGATTTAGGGTTTAGGGTAGTGCAGTGGTGTTTGTGCAGTGTAGGGGGTCGCGCTGGGAGTAGTGTTTTAGGGTTGTGCAGTGGTGTTTGGGTTGTGTAGGGGTTCCTAGTGGGGGTAGTGTTTTAGGGTATAGGGTAGTGCAGTGGTGTGTGTGTAGTGTAGGGGGTCATGCTGCGGGTAGTGTTTTAGGGTTTAGGGTAGTTCAGTAGTGTTTGTGCAGTGTAGGGGACGTGATGGGGTAGTGGTTTATTGTAGTGCAGTGGTGTTTGTGTAGTGTAGGGGGTCGTACTGGAGGTAGATTTAGGCTTTAGGATAGTGCAGTGGTGTTTGGGTAGTGTAGGGGGTCATGATGGGGGTAGGGTTTTAGGCTTTAGGGCAGTGTAGGGGGTTCGTGCTGGTGGAAGTGTTTTAGAGTTTAGGGCAGTGCAGTGGTTGATGGGTAGTGTATGGGGCCGAGCTGGGGCTAGTGTTTAGGGCAATGCAGAGGTGTTTGTGTAGTGTAAGGGGTCGTGCTGGGGGTAGAGTTTTAGGGTTTAGGGTAATGCAGTGGTGTTTGGGTAGTGTAGGGGGTTGTGCTGCAGGTAGTGTTTTAGGGTTTAGGGTAGTGCAGTGGTGTTTGTGCAGTGTAGGGGGTCATGCCGGGGGTAGTGTTTCAGGGTTTAGGGTAGTGCAGTGGTGTTTTGGTATTGTAGGGAGTTGTGCTGGGTGTAGTGTTTTAGGGTTTAGGGTAGTGCAGTGGTGTTTGGGTAGTGTAGAGGGTTGTGCTGCAGGTAGTGTTTTACGGTTTAGGTCAGTGCAGTGGTGTTTGCACAGTGTAGGGGGTCATGCTGGGTAGTGTTTTTGGGTTTAGGGAAGTGCAGTGGTGTTTGAGTAGTGTAGGGGGTTCTGCTGCAGGTAGTGTTTTAGGGTTTAGGGCAGTGCAGTGGTGTTTGTGTAGGGGGTCATGCTGGGGGTAGTGTTTTAGGGTTTAGGGTAGTGCAGTGGTGTTTGTGTAGTGTAGGGGGTCACGCTGGGCGAAATGTTTTAGGGTTTAGGGAAGTGCAGTGGTGTTTGGGTAGTGTAGGGGGTTGTGCTGGGGCAGTGTTTTAGGGTATAGGTTAGTGCAGTTTTTTTGTGTAGTATAGGGGGTCATGCTGGGGTTAGTGTTTTAGGGTTTAGGGTAGTGCAGTTGTTTTTGTGTAGTATAGCGGTTCGTGCTGGGGATAGTGTTTTTGGGTTTACGGTACTGCAGTTATGTTTGGGTAGTGAAGGGGGTCGTGCTGGGGGTAGGGTTTTTGGGTTTAGGGCAGTGCAGTGGTGTTTGTGTAGTGCAGGGAGTCATGCTGGGGGTAGTGTTTTAGGGTTTAGGGCAGTGCAGTGGTGTTTGGGTAGTATAGGGGTCGTGCTGGAGGTAGTGTTTTAGGGTTTAGGGCAGTGCAGTGGTGTTTGGGTAGTATAGGGGTCGTGCTGGAGGTAGTGTTTTAGGGTTTAGGGCAGTGCAGTGGTGTTTGTGTAGTATAAGGGGTCGTGCCGGGGGTAGTGTTTTAGGGTTTAGGGCAGTGCAGTGGTGATTAGGTAATGTAGGGAGTCATGCTGGGGGTAGTGTTTTAACGTTTAGGGTAGTGCAGTGGCGTTTGGGTAGTGTAGGGGGTTGTGCTGCAGGTAGTGTTTTAGGGTTTAGGGTAGTGCAGTGGTGTTTGGGTAGTGTATGGGGTCACGCTGGGGTTAGTGTTTTAGGGTTTAGGGTAGTGCAGTGGTGTTTGGGTAGTGTAGGGGGTCACACTGTGGGTAGTGTTTAAGGGTTTAGGGTAGTGCAGTGCTGTTTGTGTAGTTTAGGGGGTCACGCTGGGGTAGTGTTTTAGGGTTTAGGGTAGTGCAGTGGTGTTTGTGTTGTGTAGGGGGTCGTGCTGGGGGTAGATTTAGGGTTTAGGATAGTGAAGTGGTGTTTGGGTAGTCTAGGGGGTCGTGCTGCAGGTAGTGTTTTAGGGTTTAGGGCAGTGCAGTGGTGTTTGCACAGTGTAGGGGGTCATGCTGGGTAGTGTTTTTGGGTTTAGGGAAGTGCAGTGGTGTTTGAGTAGTGTAGGGGGTCACGCTGTGGGTAGTGTTTTGGGGTTTAGGGTAATGAAGTGGTGTATGTGTAGTGTAGGGGGTCACGCTGGTGTTAGTGTTTTAGGGTTTAGGGTAGTGCAGTGGTGTTTGTATAGTGTAGGGGTTCATGCTGGGGGTATTTTATTTAGGGTTTAGGGTAGTGCATTCGTATATGTGTAGTGTAGGGGGTCTTGCTGGGGGTAGTATTTTAGGGTTTAGGGTAGTGCAGTGGTGTTTATGTAGTGTAGGGGATCAAGTTCGGGGTAGTGTTTTACAGTTTAGGGTAGTGCAGTGGTGTTTGTGTAGTGTAGGGGGTCATGCTGGGGGTAGATTTAGGGTATAGGGTAATGCAGTGGTGTTTGCGTAGTGTAGGGGGTCATGCTGGAGGTAGTGTTTTAGGGTTTAGGGCAGTGCAGTGGTGTTTGGGTAGTGTAGGGGGTTGTGGTTGGGGTAATGTTTTAGGGTTTGGGGCAGTGCTGTGGTGTTTGTGTAGTGTAGGGGGTCGTGCTGGGGTAAATTTAGGGTTTAGGGTAGTGCAGTGGGGTTTGTGTAGTGTAGGGGGTCGTGCCGGGGGTAGTGTTTTAGGGTTTAGGGCAGTGCAGTGGTGTTTAGGTAATGTAGGGGGACGTGCTGGGGGTAGTGTTTTAGAGTTTAGGGTAATGCAGTGGTGTATGGGTAGTGTAGTGGTTCCTGTTGGGGGTAGTGTTTTAGTGTTTAGGGTAGTGCAGTGGTGTTTGTGTGGTATAGGGGGTTGTGTTTTAGGTTTTAGGGTAGTGCAGTGGCGTTTAGGTAGTGTAGGGGGTCCTGCTGGGGGTAGAGTTAGGGTTTAGGGTAGTGCAGTGGTGTTTGTGTAGTGTAGGGGGTTGCTCTGAGGGTAGTGTTTTAGGGTTTAGGGTTGTGCAGTGGTGTTTGTGTAGTATAGGGGTTTGTGCTGGGGCAGTGTTTTAGGGTTTAGGGTAGTGCAGTGGTGTTTTGGTATTGTAGGGGGTCGTGCTGGGGGTTGTGTTTTAGGGTTTAGGGTAGTGCAGTGGTGTTTGGGTAGTGTAGGGGGTCGTGCTGGGGCTAGTGTTTTAGGGCAGTGCAGAGGTGTGTGTGTAGTGTAAGGGGTCGTGCTGGGGGTAGAGTTTTAGGGTTTGGGGTAGTGCAGTGGTGTTTGTGTAGTATAGGAGGGTGTTTTAGGTTCTAGGGTAGTGCAGTGGTGTTTGGGTAGTGTAGGGGGTAATGCCGTGAGAAGTGTTTTAGGGTTTAGGGTAGTGAAGTGGTGTTTGTGTAGTGTAGGGGGTCGTGCTGGGGTATATTTAGGGTTTAGGGTAGTGCAGTGGGGTTTGTGTAGTGTAGGGGGTTGTGTTTTAGGGTTTAGGGTAGTACAGTGGTGTTTGAGTAGTGTAGGGGGTCGTGCCGGGAGTAGTGTTTTAGGGCTTAGGATAGTGAAGTGGTGTTTTTGTAGTGTAGAGGGTCGTGCTGGGGTACATTTAGGGTTTAGGGTAGTGCAGTGGTGTTTGTGTAGTGTAGGGGGTCGTGTTTTAGGGTGTAGGGTAGTGCAGTGTTGTTTGGGTAGTGTATGGGGTTGTACTGGGGGTAGTGATTTAGTGTTTAGGGTAGTGCAGTGGAATTTGTGTAGTATAGGGGCATGTGCTGGGGTAGTGTTTTAGGGTTTAGGGTAGTGGAGTGGTGTTTTGGTATTGTAGGGTGTCGAGCTGGGTGTAGTATTTTAGGGTTTAGGGTAGTGCAGTGGTGTTTGTGTAGTGTAGGGGGTCTTGCTGGGGTAGTGTTTTAGGGGTTAGGGTAGTGCAGTGGTGTTTGTGTAGTGTAGGGGGTCTTGCTGGGGGCAGTGTTTAGGGTTTAGGGTAGTGAAGTGGTGTTTGTGTAGTGTAGGGGGTTGTGCTGGGGTATATTTAGGGTTTAGGGTAGTGCAGTGGGGTTTGTGTAGTGTAGGGGGTTGTGTTTTAGGGTTTAGGGTAGTGCAGTGGTGTTTGTGTAGTATAGGGGTTTGTGTTTTAGGGTTTAGGGTAGTGCAGTGGTGTTTCTGTAGTGTGGGGGGTCGTTTTTTAGGGTTTAGGGTAGCGCAGTGCTGTTTGGGTAGTGTATGGGGTTGTGCTGGGGGTAGTGATTTAGTGTTTAGGGTAGTGCAGTGTTGTTTGAGTAGTGTAGGGGGTTATGTTTTAGAATTTATGGTAGTGCAGTGTTGTTTGGGTAGTGTAGCGGGTCGTGCTGGGGATAGTGTTTTAGGGTTTAGGGTTGTGCAGTGGTGTTGGTGTAGTGTAGGGGGTCAGGCTGGGGGTAGATTTAGGGTTTAGGGTAGTGCAGTGGTGTTTGGAAAGTGTAGGGGGTCGTGCTGGGGTTAGTGTTTTTCGGTTTAGGGCAGTAGTGTGCAGTGGTGTTTTGGTAGTGTAGGGGGATCGTGCTAGGGGTAGTGTTTTAGGGTTTAGGGCAGGGCAGTGGTGTTTGGGTCGTATAGGGGTTCTTGCTGGGGTAGTGTTTTAGGGTTTAGGGCAGTGGTGTTTGTGTAGTGTAGGGGTCATGCTGGGGGTAGTGTTTTAGGGTTTAGGGTAGTGCAGTGGTGTTTGTGTAGTGTAGCTTGTCATGCTTGGGGTAGTGTTTTAGGGTTTAGGATAGTGCAGTGGTGTTTGTGTAGTGTAAGGGGTCGTGCTGGGGGTAGTGTTTTAGGGTTTAGGAAGTGCAGTGGTGTTTGAGTAGTTTAGGGGGTCGTGTTTTAGGGTTTAGGGTAGTGCAGTTGTGCTAGGGTAGTGAAGGGGGTCTTCTTGGGGGTAGTGTTTTAGCGTTTAGGGTAGTACAGTGGTGTTTGTGTAGTGTAGGGGGTCATGCTGTGGGCAGTGTTTTAGCGTTTAAGGTAGTGCAGTGGTGTTTGTGTAGTATAGGGGCATGTGCTGGGGTAGTGTTTTAGGGTTTAGGGTAGTGCAGTGGTGTTTGTGTAGTGTAGGGGGTCATGCTGTGGGCAGTGTTTTAGCGTTTAAGGTAGTGCAGTGGTGTTTTTGTAGTATAGGGGCATGTGCTGGGTAGTGTTTTAGAGTTTAGGGTAGTGCAGTGGTGTTTTGGTATTGTAGGGTGTCGAGCGGGGTGTAGTATTTTAGGGTTTAGGGTAGTACAGTGGTGTTTGTGTAGTGTAGGGGGTCTTGCTGGGGGTAGTGTGTTAGGGTTTAGGGTAGTGCAGTGGTGTTTGTGTAGTGTAGGGGGTTGTGGTGCAGGTAGTGTTTTAGGGTTTAGGGCAGAGCAGTGGTGTTTGTGTAGTGTAGCGGGTCATGCTGGGGGTAATGTTTTAGGGTTTAGGACAGTGCAGTGGTGCTTGTGTAGTGTAGTGGGTTGTGCTGGGGGTAGTGTTTTAGGGTTTAGGGCAGTGCAGTGGTGTTTGTGCAGTGTAGGGGATGTGTTGGGGTAGTTGTTTAGGGTAGGCAGTGGTGTTTGGGTAGTGTAGGGGGTTGTGGTGCAGGTAGTGTTTTAGGGTTTAGGGCAGAGCAGTGGTGTTTGTGTAGTGTAGCGGGTCATGCTGGGGGTAATGTTTTAGGGTTTAGGACAGTGCAGTGGTGTTTGTGTAGTGTAGTGGGTTGTGCCGGGGGTAGTGTTTTAGGGTTTAGGGCAGTGCAGTGGTGTTTGTGCAGTGTAGGGGATGTGTTGTGGTAGTGGTTTAGGGTAGTGCAGTGGTGTTTGGGTAATGTAGTGGGTCATGCTGGGGGTAGTGTTTTAGCGTTTAGGGTAGTGCAGTGGCGTTTGGGTAGTGTAGGGGGTCCTGCTGGGGGTAGAGTTAGGGTTTAGTGTAGTGCAGTGGTGTTTTGGTATTGTAGGGGGTCGTGCTGGGGGTTGTGTTTTAGGGTTTAGGGTAGTGCAGTGGTGTTTGGGTAGTGTAGGGGGTCGTGCTGGGGCTAGTGTTTTAGGGCAGTGCAGAGGTGTTTGTGTAATGTAAGGGGTCGTGCTGGGGGTAGAGTTTTAGGGTTTGGGGTAGTGCAGTGGTGTTTGTGTAGTATAGGGGGTTGTGTTTTAGGGTTTAGGGTAGTGCAGTGGTGTTTGTGTAGTGCAGGGAGTCATGCTGGGGGTAGTGTTTTAGCGTTTAGGGTAGTGCAGTGAAGTTTCGGTAGTGTAGGGGGTCCTTGTGGGGGTAGATTTAGGGTTTAGGGTAGCGCAGTGGTGTTTGTATAGTGTAGGGGGTCCTGTTGGGGGTAGTGTTTTAGGGTTTAGGGCATTGCAGTGGTGTTTAGGTAATGTAGGGGGTCATGCTGGGGGTAGTGTTTTAGCGTTTAGGTTAGTGCAGTGGCGTTTGGGTAGTGTAGGGGGTCCTGCTGGGGGTAGATTTAGGGTTTAGGGTAGCGCAGTTATGGTAGTGCAGTGGTGTTTGTGTAGTGTAGGGGGTCCTGCTGCGGATAGTGTTTTAGGGTAGTGCAGTGGTGTTTGTGCAGTGTAGGGATGTGATGGGGTAGTGGTTTAGGGTAGTGCAGTAGTGTTTGGGTAATGTAGGGAGTTGTGCTACAGGTAGTATTTTAGGGTTTAGGGTAGTGCAGTGGTGTTTGTGTAGTGTAGGTTGTCAAGTTGGGGGTAGTGTTTTTGGGTTTAGGGTAGCACAGTGGTGTTTGTGTAGTGTAGAGGGTCATGCTGTGGGTAGAGTTTTAGGTTTTAAGGAAGTGCAGTGGTGTTTGTTTAGTGTAGTGGGTTGTGCCGGGGTAGTTTTTTAGGGTTTAGGGTAGTGCAGTGGTGTTTGTGCAGTGTAGGGGATGTGATGGGGTAGTGGTTTAGGGTAGTGCAGTGGTGTTTGTGTAGTGTAAGGGGTCGTGCTGGGGGTAGAGTTTTAGGGTTTGGGGTAGGGCAGTGGTGTTTGTATAGTATAGGGGGTTGTGTTTTAGTTTTTTGGGTAGTGCAGTGGTGTTTGTGTAGTGTAGGGGGTCTTGCTGGGGTAGTGTTTTAGGGTTTAGGGTAGTGCAGTGGTGTTTGTGTAGTGTAGAGGGTCAAGTTGGGGGTAGGTTTTTAGGGTAGTACAGTGGTGTTTGTGTAGTGTAGAGGGTCATGCTGTGGGTAGTGTTTTAGGTTTTAAGGAAGTGCAGTGGTGTTTTTGTAGTGTAGGGGTTCATGCTGGGGTCGTGTTTTAGGGTTTAGGGTAGTGCAGTAGTGTTTGTGTAGTATAGGGGGTTGTGTTTTAGGTTTTAGGGTAGTGCATTGGTGTTTGGGTAGTGTAGGGGGTCATGAAGGGAGTAGTGTTTAAGCGTTTAGGGTAGTGCAGTGGCGTTTGGGTAGTGTAGGGGGTCCTGCTGGGGGTAGAGTTAGGGTTTAGGGTAGTGTAGTGGTGTTTGTGTAGTGTAGGGGGTCGCTCTGGGGGTAGTGCTTTAGGGTTTAGGGTTGTGCAGTGGTGTTTGTGCAGTATAAGGGTTTGTGCTGGGGTAGTGTTTAGGGTTTAGGGTAGAGCAGTGGTGTTTTGGTATTGTAGGGGGTCATGCTGGGGGTTGTGTTTTAGGGTTTAGGGTAGTGCAGTGGTGTTTGGGTAGTGTAGGGGGTCGTGCTGGAGCTAGTGTTTTAGGGCAGTGCAGAGGTGTTTGTGAAGTGTATGGGTTGTGCTGGGGGTAGTGTTTTAGTGTTTAGGGTAGTGCAGTGTTGTTTGTATAGTGTAGGGGGTTATGTTTCAGAATTTAGGGTAGTGCAGTGGTGTTTTGGTATTGTAGGGGGTCGTGCTGGGGGTTGTGTTTTAGGGTTTAGGGTAGTGCAGTGGTGTTTGGGTAGTGTAGGGGGTCGTGCTGGAGCTAGTGTTTTAGGGCAGTGCAGAGGTGTTTGTGAAGTGTATGGGTTGTGCTGGGGGTAGTGTTTTAGTGTTTAGGGTAGTGCAGTGTTGTTTGTATAGTGTAGGGTGTTATGTTTCAGAATTTAGGGTAGTGCAGTGGTGTTTTGGTATTGTAGGGGGTCGTGCTGGGGGTTGTGTTTTAGGGTTTAGGGTAGTGCAGTGGTGTTTGTGTAGTGTAGGGGGTCGCACTGGGCCTAGTGTTTTAGGGTTTAGTGTAGTGCAGTGGTGTTTTGGTATTGTAGGGGGTCGTGCTGGGGGTTGTGTTTTAGGGTTTAGGGTACTGCAGTGGTGTTTGTGTAGTGTAGGGGGTCGTGCTGGGGTATATTTAGGGTTTAGGGTAGTGCAGTGGGGTTTGTGTAGTGTAGGAGGTTGTGTTTTAGGGTTAAGGGTAGTGCAGTGGTGTTTGTGAAGTATAGGGGGTTGTGTTTTAGATTTTAGGGTAGTGCAGTGGTGTTTGTGTAGTGTAGGGGGTCCTGCTGGGGGTAGAGTTAGGGTTTAGGGTAGTGCAGTGCTGTTTGGGTAGTGTATGGGTTGTGCTGGGGGTAGTGTTTTAGTGTTTAGGGTAGTGCAGTGTTGTTTGTATAGTGTAGGGGGTTATGTTTTAGAATTTAGGGTAGTGCAGTGGTGTTTTGGTATTGTAGGGGGTCGTGCTGGGGGTTGTGTTTTAGGGTTTAGGGTAGTGCAGTGGTGTTTGTGTAGTTTAGGGGGTCGCAATGGGCCTAGTGTTTTAGGGTTTAGTGTAGTGCAGTGGTGTTTTGGTATTGTAGGGGGTCGTGCTGGGGGTTGTGTTTTAGGGTTTAGGGTACTGCAGTGGTGTTTGTGTAGTGTAGGGGGTCGTGCTGGGGTATATTTAGGGTTTAGGGTAGTGCAGTGGGGTTTGTGTAGTGTAGGGGGTTGTGTTTTGGGGTTAAGGGTAGTGCAGTGGTGTTTGTGAAGTATAGGGGGTTGTGTATTAGGGTTTAGGCTAGTGCAGTGGTGTTTGGGTAGAGTTGGGGGTCGTGCTGGGGGTAGAGTTTTAGGGTTTGGGGTAGTGTAGTGGTGTTTGTGTAGTATAGGGGGTCATGCTGGGGGTAGTGTTTTAGGGTTTAGGGCAGTGCAGTGTTGTTTGGGTAGTGTAGGGGGTTGTGCTGGGGTAGTGTTTTAGGGTTTAGGACAGTGGTGTTTGTGTAGTGTAGGGGGTCAAGCTGGGGTTAGTGTTTTAAGGTTTAGAGTAGTGCCGTGGTGTTTGGGTAGTGTAGGGGGTCGGGCCGGGAGTAGTGTTTTAGGGCTTAGGATAGTGAAGTGGTGTTTGTGTAGTGTAGGGGGTCGTACTGGGGTACATTTAGGGGTTAGGGTAGTGCAGTGGTGTTTGTGTAGTGTAGGGGGTCGTATTTTAGGGTTTAGGGTAGTGCAGTGCTGTTTGGGTAGTGTATGGGGTTGTGCTGGGGGTCGTGATTTAGTGTTTATGGTAGTGCAGTGTTGTTTGAGTAGGTTAGGGGGTTATGTTTTAGAATTTATGGTAGTGCAGTGCTGTTTGGGTAGTTTAGGGGGTCGTGCTTGGGGTAGATTTAGGGTTTAGGGTAGTGCAGTGGTGTTTGTGTAGTGTAGGGGGTCGCTCTGGGGGTAGTGTTTTAGGGTTTAGGGTTGTGCAGTGGTGTTTGTGTAGTATGGGGGTTTGTGCTGGGGCAGTGTTTTAGGGTTTAGGGTAGTGGAGTGGTGTTTTGGTATTGTAGGGGGTCGTGCTGGGGGTTGTGTTTTAGGGTTTAGGGTAGTGCAGTGGTGTTTGGGTAGTGTAGGGGGTCGTGCTGGGGCTAGTGTTTTAGGGCAGTGCAGAGGTGTTTGTGTAGTGTAAGGGATCGTGCTGGGGTAGAGTTTTAGGGTTTGGGGTAGTGCAGTGGTGTTTGTGTAGTATAGGGGGTTGTGTTTTAGATTTTAGGGTAGTGCAGTGGTGTTTGTGTAGTGTAGGGGGTCCTGCTGGGGGTAGAGTTAGGGTTTAGGGTAGTGCAGTGGTGTTTGTGTAGTGTAGCGGGTCATGCTGGGGGTAATGTTTTAGGGTTTAGGACTGTGCAGTGGTGTTTGTGTAGTGTAGTGGGTTGTGCCGGGGGTAGTGTTTTAGGGTTTAGGGCAGTGCACTTGAGGAAATATGAATTTTTATGGTCAATTGTGTCCCCTATCTTAGACCCCAACGGCTCCATGTACATGCTACAAGTACATGTATGTTCCCTCCACTTCAAGCTACGAAGACGCAAATACAATTGTGTCCAACGTTAATATGTACTCTTTCATATCTGCCATGAATAGGCCAGATATTCCGTTCCTAAGTATGATTGGCCACCGACTTTATATGGTACACTTTTTACGTTTTACAGCTCTGGCAAGATAGGCCCTGAATTCTGCCATCGAGCCTTTTCCTGCTTCTGCCTCTGAAATGCTCCAGCCTGGACCTGCATCCATGTCCATGAACTTTGTCTTACTCCCTGCACGGCTAGCGGTGCCTGACGCGGCCTGTTGCCTGCCAAAAACTGTATTCAGCCTTCAAGTTATCTGCTTCGCTCCTCATCCAATACATTCCTGCCTAGTAGTTTAGGTAAACATCCTTCTAGCTACCGAGCAAAGGGCCCGGCCTCGCTGTCTTTATGCAAGTAATTCATAGGCCCATGGAAGATTCCTGCCCCCTCGCATCTCATGTAGACACATAGACGCTTGTACACACACTAACAGTCAGTATAGAATAGGATCTGTCCGAGAAGACCTTTCCTTCCAGATAATATAGTTCCTTAAACACAAGATATTAGATATGATTTAGGACTAGGTTGTCCTGACACCCCAGACTTCTGTCTCCATATGTAGAGCTAAATGTCAATTCCCCTTCACCCTCTAGTTGCACGTCAATCACACGTCATGCGGCTGCGCGCGCATCTCTGCCAAATATTTCTGCTGACACTGCAGGATTCTCTTATGGATCCACCCACTTGTGACATCATTTTAAATGACGTTTCTAGTATACGCCTGTATTACGCCTATTTTCATTACGTATGTGTATTCTTATCTGTATTATCAGCTGTTACGCCTCCTGCATCTGTCTTAATGCAATGCTTTTCATATAAATATTGTTACTTGTCAATAATGTATTGCTGATCCCTTCCTGAACCTTCCTGGTGATGGAATATGATTGCCTGGTTCGAACTATAATTCCTTTGTAAGGAATAAAACCCTTTTCAGAACCTCTAATATCACGGATTCTGCCTCTTATTTTGACTGAGTTATTCTTACTAGACTTTACCGCATAAAAAATAGTACAGGTAATTTAAATATTTACCACATAAATTGGCGCCCGAACAGGGACACTTTCTCATCTCACGCGCCGGAGGTGCGTTGCAGGCCCGGTCCCCTGCCATAGCTGAACGGACAAAAACGCGTACCCGCAGGATTTCCTGTATCTCCCTCCGGCCAAGCGGGGGTGACTGAGGCTGCGATCAACACCCAGACGAGGCGGTGAGAAGTGCGAAGTATCCCGACCAGAGCCTAGCTGAGAGAGCAAGATCCGAGGTATACAGAGGCCCACCAGGTTCCGAAGTTCCGAGTCCAGTCGAGTCCAGTCCGGTCCAGTTCAGTTCAGTTCCGAGGCCTTCCGTTCCGTGCTACCCGGTGAGTACCGTTGCTGGGGAGGCAGTTAGACGTGCACATTAATTTGTGCCGGTGCTGACGGGTTTGGGTACACAGATCCGGTCTGCACTGTTTTAGCAGTGTATCTGTACTGTTTAGCAGTATATCCAGTATGTTCATGTATATAATTCAGTATTATCTAGTATTAGTATTATGTCAGTAACTAGTTTTCTTCTAAATTATCATTGTTCGTTAAAAGTTAAATGTTAAATGTTAAATGTTTTACTGTGTCCAAAAATTGTGGTATGAATGAGTGTTCATTATTGTGTTTATCGTATTAATTGTGTTCAAGTCTAGTTCGAGTAAGAACCAAGTAACAAGGTTTAAAGATGCCGTTCTTTTCAAAATTAAGACAGATCAAAACTAGAAAAGGAGTACTCGAAGAAGCTGTTCCCATTCCACCTAGGGACACTCCAGGGTATTTTATGTATCATAAACATGGCCTAGATGCCGTATTATATCTTGACTTATGGGTGGACTACACCAAGGATCTAGCAGAAAGTCAGAGGTGGCCCGCAGCTGGGACATGGGATGCAGATTGCATCATGAGAGTAGAAGAAGAAATATGGAAAAAGAAAGCCAGACAGTCACAGAAAGATGCCATTGAACTATGGCGTAAAGAATCGCATAGGCGCACAGAGAAAGCGCTCAGACAGGAAGAGAAAGGTAGGGAGAACTCAAATAAAGCCCGAGAAAACGTATTAGTTGAGGAAGGTATTCGAGTAAAAACAGAACAAGTAGACAGACAACGAAACACTTTTATGAATGGTATGTATCCTCTTTTGGCCGAAGGTTTACCTAAGGCCACCCCGGAAATACCGAAAGATTTGCCACCCCCATTACTCCCGACTAAAGCACATCCCAAGACCGCAAAAGATATTTTCCTTTCCTCCTATTTAGACGATGTAGCTCCCGAATATGTTAATGATCCACCACACATGCCACCTGTCGATGGAGCTCAACGCCGAGAACATCCGTCCCCAACTCCGCAACCACAAACTCCTCCGCACAATCCCACGGGTCCATCTGTTTCCACCGCTTTTCCTACATCCACGGTCCCTACCTTACATCCCACGAATCCTTTCGTGCCTAGCACCTCAGAAGGTGCGACAGCAATTTTTGCCACACCACCATCACGAAGCAAATCGTCTCTTAGAGATTTAGCCAACCAACGTACACCCCAAATAGCAACGTCCGACATGTTTAAGGAACATCTTGTAGATTGTAGATATGATCCAGTGCCCGGTAAAAATGACAGAATGGTGCTATCATCACTACGTATACGACGAGCCTCAATATATTTAACGACGCTACCAGGAATGATTAAACATTTAGACAATATATATCGCTTCGTCAATACTTTCAGGGCCTTGCCCTGTTTGGACAAAGCCATGGAATACCAGAAAGCGGATATACAGAGACAACTGTTACGTTTCTTCATAAACTGCTTGATCAGAGACAGAGATAGGTCCGAGGTAGACCAGGATGAAATACAAGTACTTACCCGATGGGGTCAGAATATATCAGAGGGAAAACATGATAAACAGACATGTATAGTAGTTATGTGCCGAAAGATCCGCAAAGAAGTAGAACGAATACATAAAGCCAGATTAGAGGCAGACAAAACTGAATCAGAGGGAGAGGAGGAGGAAGAATCAGAAATGCCCACAGGACAATTAGAAACGATAGCTTATGTAGGTAGGGGAAGACCTTGTAACAATACCAGATACTTTAATGACCCGATACGTCCGATACGTCCAGAATGTAACAGACGTCTTCAAGCCCTTATGCTAAATACGAAGTCCCCTGAACACTTATTCCAGGCTGCTGATAAATTACTCCGAGACCGAAGGGGGTATCATATGCTCGATTCTATGGATGAACAAGAATTAGCCAGGTCAGCAGTACAATGGGCTGACAGTTCTGAAAAATACAGTGATGATGCGTTGGCACACACGTTTTTGAATCTTACCCCAGACGAACAGCGTTTAGCTGGTATATACATGATACAACATCTCGTTATATTATATAGAAGCCAACACTCCGATCCCGGTCCCCTGCCTGATATATTGATAGAATTACTCACGAATAAATGGAGAGGTTCAGGTACTGATTTAATTAAAGAAATTCTGGAATATCTACACCAGTACATTGTCTTCATATGCCCAGAACATGTTTCAGTTCCCCCCAAGGAAAGAAAAACGTATCACATAGACAGACAGAATCCCTTACGCGAAGTGCACCCAATCAGAGGTGAGGACAATATTTTTAAACGCGTGTTTGTGTACGCGCCCATAACTAAAATTGAATTATTAGAGATGAAGAAAGTAGTACCTAGCCATGACAAAGACCCAGCAGGTTTCCACCGTGAGATAAAAGACATGTTACTCATGGGAGAGTATACTTACCCGGACATTATGAAAATATTAAAAGTCCTATTACCCGCCGGTATTTACGAGAAACTCAAAGAAAAGGAATGGGAGGTGGGAGACCAAAAGATAGATTGGACAGTATTAGAAAATGAAGAAAAGGCCCGAGCTGCAGGTTCAGGGCTTGGGGAAAGGACTACAGCATTACCAGGATTATTAGTGCAGGTACTACCACGTTTATTAACTACGAAAAAGGAAGATTGGGGTGCAATTTCAGCCTGTAAACAAAAACAAGATGAAGACACTAGTGATTTCTATTCCCGATTTGAAAAATGTTTTGGTATTAATAGTGGCATAAAAGCAAGTAGTGAATCGTATCCACATCTGTTTGTGACAAAATTAGTTGAGAATTCCCTGCCACAAGTTAAGAGTAGAGTATTAAAATTCGAGAGTACTTGGCAAGGTAACACACCGTCACAGATGTTACAAATGTTACAATATCATCACAATAGAATCAGAGAAGAACAAGAACATGAACAAAGACGTATGAAAGACACGAAAATGAAAATGCTAGTGGCCCAGTCAGTTCCAGCTGACGGTCATAAAAAGGGTACGACACAGTCCAATGATTCAACGGGTCCCGTTAGAGGGACATGCAACTATTGTAAACAGCCAGGTCATTATATACACGATTGCGCAGTTCTGAAACATAATATCTCTACGGGTATAACGAAAGAGAGACCACGTCCGCCTAGACAGGATCAGATCCAACAACAAGTACCTCAGAATATACAGCCTATGCCAACTGTACAACAGACCGCGCCACAACAACAACAACAGCCACAGCCTATTGCTGCAACACAAAACACGACACAACAGATGTACCAGTATGCACAAGATGACTACCCAGAGTATCAGCGCTACACATGAAATAGCCTAGAGAGGGAAGTTGGCCTACCCCTTATCGAGGTTCCCGTAGATCAAGAGGGTCCTTATGTACAGAGTCAAGTATTAGGGAAAGACCGAAAGTTTCTACTCGATACAGGGGCAAGCAGAACCACTATCAGTCACAGCGAAGTCCCAGGGGCACCCCTCTCAGGCTCACAAAATATTTCCCTTGGTTTTTCAGGAAAGCCCACTATTAACGAAGTATCGCAACCACTTGCATTCACAGTGGGTCCATTGACACGGACTACAGATCTATTGCTTACGAAATCATGTCCAGAAAACTTGTTAGGTATAAAAACATTGAAAGCTCTAGGAGCTGTAATATGTTGTTCTCCGGAAGGAGTACGACTATTTTTGCGTGACTTTAAAGGTCACTACATGTCTAGAGACATGGATCACCGGTTACAGAATCTACCTGCACATTTATGGGCACAAGGCCCCACTGATGTAGGTTGTATGCACATTACACCATATCGAGTCACAATCAAAACAGGAGTGGTACTACCACGAATACGACAATACAAGTTACCCCCAGATGCTGTAGTGGCTTTACTGCAAATCATTGACGAGCTCATTACACAAGGAGTGGTTGTGGAAACCGACTCCAATGTATGTAATTCCCCGATAATTCCGATTCTTAAACGAACTGATCCAAAAGCACCACCAGTATATCGATTAGTTATTGATCTGCGAGAATTAAATAAATGCATTATACCACAATACCCCGTGGTCCCAGATATCTCTTCATTGCTAACAGCCATAGATTCAGAAGCAACGTTCTTTACTGTAATTGATCTCAAGAACGCTTTCTTTAGCGTCCCAATCGATCCGGAAAGCCAATATTTGTTCGGATTCAGTTTAAATGGACGAAGTTTTAAATTCGCACGCGCACCTCAAGGATTCACAGAAAGCCCCAGCATCTATAGCCAAGCACTAAAAAGAGAACTTGACAGTATCCACATGCCAGCTAACACTGCCCTGCTTCAATATGTCGATGATCTGCTGATCACCGCCCGAAGCGAACCTGAATGTGAAAAAGCATCACTGACGGTTTTACATTTCTTAGCCGACAAGGGGCACAAAGTGTCCCCTTCAAAGCTGCAATTCTGTGTCCAGCAAGTTGTGTACCTTGGGCACTTGCTGTCCAAGGGGGGAAGACAGCTTACACCCGAACGTATCCGGTTAATTGTTAACATGCCGCCACCTAAGACACAAAAGGAGGTACGGGCCTTCATAGGCCTCACTTCGTACTGTAGGCAGTGGATCCCTCAATATGCATTTCTAGCGAAACCACTCATTCAATTGACAACACAGGAGGCAGCGACATCGACTGTCCTCCCTTGGACTCAGGAACATACACAAGCTTTTGAAAGCTTAAAGAAAGCTTTATGCCAAGCACCTGTTTTAGCAACGCCATGTTACAGTAAACGTTTTACACTTTTCGTTACAGAACGTGAAGGTACTGCTTTGTCAGTACTCACGCAGGAACAAGCAGGATCACACAAGCCATGTGCTTATTTTTCTAGTACATTAGATCCCGTAGCTCAGGCTCTTCCTGCGTGCCTGAAATCAGTCGCAGCAACAGCTTTAGCAATCAGACAAAGCGATGCCATAGTATTAGGACATCAATTGACAGTACAAGTACCACACGCAGTAGAGGTTCTCTTGAACCGGACCCAAACACAACACTTGACTATAGCAAGACTGACGGGTTATGAATTGACATTGTTCCAGCCACACATAGAAATCAGACGTTGTAGTACATTAAATCCTGCCACACTTTTGCCATTAAATGGAACAGACCCATTGGCACATGATTGTATTGAAGTCATTACTATTACGACGAAACCCAGACAAGACTTGACAGATATTCCATTATCAGACCCAGACCTGACATTGTATGTAGATGGTTCATGCATGAGAACAAATACAGGAGAGTTAGTGGCCGCTTATGCAGTCACAACAGATACTGAAATTATTGAAACAAATTGTATCGATACCTTGTCAGCTCAAGCAGCAGAGCTCATCGCTCTGACACAAGCCTGTATTCAAGCCAAAAATAAGAAAGTCAACATATACACAGATTCACGTTATGCATTCGGAGTCGTCCATGACTTAGGCGTGCTTTGGCGAGAGAGAGGTTATTTAACTTCTCACGGTGCCCACATCCAGCACGGTCCCCTTATTCAAGCTCTGTTAGATGCAATACATCTGCCTACTGCAATATCGATTATGAAGTGCAAGGCCCATACGAAAGTGACTGACATTATTTCTCAGGGTAACGACCTAGCTGACAGAACAGCTAAACAGACTGCTCAGAATCAGACTCGTCCAACTGACACGACAAAGACAATAGTTCCGACACCAACACACTGCATGACAGTTAAGGATCCCGCCCTTGATGTAATTGACATACAGACACATGCTACACCAGAAGAAATAAAGAGATGGACTGAATTAGGAGGGATCCAAACGGATCAAGGATGGATGACGAAGGGAAAATCTATATGGTTTCTCCCCGACTCAATGGTTCAGGTCATCATTAACACAATACATAGTCCAGCGCACCTAGGAGAGAAAGCTATGCTAGACAGTATTCAACACATTTGGTTCAATAAACACTTGCGAGCAGCAGCTAAACAGAAAGTACGTACCTGCATGATTTGTTGTCAGTTCAATCCAGGAAAAGGCGTACCTGTAGAACAGGGTGGATTTCAACCCCCCGATCACCCTTTTGAAGTCCTCCAGATGGATTATATCCAGATGGAACGATGTCGAGGATTCAAATATGTCCTCGTAGTTGTATGCGCTCTTTCCCGGTGGACAGAGGCGTATCCCGTCTCAGATTACACTGCCCCGACTACTGCCAAGCAGTTAGTTCGAGAATTCTTCCCACGGTATGGTTTGCCCCGTATCGTGTACTCAGATAATGGCCAGCCGTTCTCATCCGAGCTAATGAAACATGTTTCACTTCTGTTAGGCTATCAATGGAAATTCCACTGTGTCCGACATCCCGAGGCAGCAGGTCTCGTGGAGCGACATAATCAAACTCTGAAAATTAGACTGTCCAAAGTATGTAGAGAAAAAGGTGTCGACTGGATAGTAGCTTTACCGGTTGCGCTCTTTTACATGAGAATGGTAGCACACTCTCGAACAGGGCTATCCCCGTATGAGGTGATCTTCGGTAGACCACCAAATATGTGGGGGACGCCTATACCTCGTAAAATAACTGATGTTGATTGTAATATGCTGACAGATTACCTGGCTTCCTTGATGTCTGCACTACAATCTTGTCGTTCACAGGTAGCTGCAGCTTTTCCCGATAACACTGAGGTGAAGCCCCATGACGTGGTTCCAGGTGATCTGGTGCTTATAAGAAATTTCGACAGGAGGAACCCGCTGGAGCCTCGCTGGCAGTCGCCTAAACTCGTCTTATTGACCACAAGGACAGCTGTGAAGATTGAGGGACGTAAAGGGTGGTTACACTCGAGCCATATAAAAAAATTTCATGGACTACCAACTGAATCGAACTTTCAGCCCTGCATTCCCTCACAGACTGACTCAAAACTTCCCCTGGTTGATGAACCAGAAAAGGAGAATTATAAACTGAAACTAAGGTCTAGCAAGTCAGACAATTTGATTGTTTAAGTCCTCTCCAAGGTGAATCGGTTGAATTTGTCTCTGACATGTATCCTCTAGACCGAAATAAAGAGAGAAATAGACAGAAACATGCGCACTGTAAATCACTTCGCAGTCACTGCATAGTGACATTGTTAATTATGTTTTTTCTAAGTCTTCTGATTATCATTGCCAGTATATTATTACACATGTATTACCCTATTTCCAAGCGTGCTTCCAATGTTACTGCCGAACATTCTTTTAGCGAATTACCCCCGCATGAGTTGTCCTATAGATTTGCGCTGCGCAACAACACATTCATTAGTATGTTACATCATTCTCATCAGACCAGCAATGCTACAAATTGTTGGATATGTGGCCGACTCCCTCCCTATCAGAAATATAGGGGAGTTCTGCCCCTCTTTCCGTATCCATTCACACACAATGGCTCCTGTGGAGCATGGTTTAGTTTGATTAATTCCCTAGATTCAAATTCAGTAGTTTATCAAGACAACTGGGTTTGGGGAAACCTGAACCTAGTTTTACTTGAAGTCTGCTACCCTAACAAGGAGGGACTTCCCAAAAGAACAGGAACTGATCTAGAAAATGAAGTATATGGACTAGGTAACTTTACACTTAATCTCATGATCCTGAATGTTGAATCCGAAGCTACACCAATCTTGCCCGCTATGTCAGTATTTCCAGTTAGAGGCGAATTATGTGTAAGAAAGAATGGTTCAATACACATGGGCCATAGTAAATGTACCACTGTAATAGAATTCAGTGATAAAGGCAAGTCTACATTTAGAGCTTCTCGTCACTCCTACTTCATTTGTGGTCACACCGCATACATACGCCTACCCTTAGATTGGGATGGTACCTGTTACATTGCATTCCTTCTACCACCTGTTTTCCTAGCCCCGCCTGATTACCATAGGAATACCCATTTAGTACACAACAGACAACAGAGAGATCTCCCGATTGTCGATTACACCGAAACAGCATGGGAGCAATACACAGATTTCAATAAAGGTTTCTTTCCCTACATAGGTACAGTCACTAATAGTAAGTTGATACGTAGATTAACTAGAACCCTTGAAGCAGTAGTGAATGAAACTACTTCCGCCTTAGGCAACTTAACAGAGGAGCAGTCTGCGATGCGGATTGTTGTTCTTCAAAATCGTCTTGTCCTTGACGTCATCCTGGCCGATAGGGGCGGAGCTTGTAGGGTCATCGGATCAAGTTGCTGTGTTTTCATACCAGAAAACGCGCCGTCAGTATATAAAGCCATAACTCGACTTCATAAAATTGTAAGCCAGATACATCAGAATCCAGGCACCTGGACTTGGTCCGGTTGGTTCTGGAGCGTGTTGTCAGCCTGGGGATGGAGGATCCTATCCTTCCTAGGTATTGGCTTTCTCATACTATTCAGTTGCTGCTTGTGTCTACAATGTGGGCCAGCGATTTGTGGTCTGTGTGCCACATCGTGTATCCCGCCTTCAAATTTTCATTCAAGATCCCGGAAGAAGAAAGAAGAACAAATGATGCTATATGAACAGATTGATGGATTGATGAAGATGGATATTTCATGAGGGTCCGTAGGGGACAAGGAGGGAATGAGGAAATATGAATTTTTATGGTCAATTGTGTCCCCTATCTTAGAGCCCAACGGCTCCATGTACATGCTACAAGTACATGTATGTTCCCTCCACTTCAAGCTACGAAGACGCAAATACAATTGTGTCCAACGTTAATATGTACTCTTTCATATCTGCCATGAATAGGCCAGATATTCCGTTCCTAAGTATGATTGGCCACCGACTTTATATGGTACACTTTTTACGTTTTACAGCTCTGGCAAGATAGGCCCTGAATTCTGCCATCGAGCCTTTTCCTGCTTCTGCCTCTGAAATGCTCCAGCCTGGACCTGCATCCATGTCCATGAACTTTGTCTTACTCCCTGCACGGCTAGCGGTGCCTGACGCGGCCTGTTGCCTGCCAAAAACTGTATTCAGCCTTCAAGTTATCTGCTTCGCTCCTCATCCAATACATTCCTGTCTAGTAGTTTAGGTAAACATCCTTCTAGCTACCGAGCAAAGGGCCCGGCCTCGCTGTCTTTATGCAAGTAATTCATAGGCCCATGGAAGATTCCTGCCCCCTCGCATCTCATGTAGACACATAGACGCTTGTACACACACTAACAGTCAGTATAGAATAGGATCTGTCCGAGAAGACCTTTCCTTCCAGATAATATAGTTCCTTAAACACAAGATATTAGATATGATTTAGGACTAGGTTGTCCTGACACCCCAGACTTCTGTCTCCATATGTAGAGCTAAATGTCAATTCCCCTTCACCCTCTAGTTGCACGTCAATCACACGTCATGCGGCTGCGCGCGCATCTCTGCCAAATATTTCTGCTGACACTGCAGGATTCTCTTATGGATCCACCCACTTGTGACATCATTTTAAATGACGTTTCTAGTATACGCCTGTATTACGCCTATTTTCATTACGTATGTGTATTCTTATCTGTATTATCAGCTGTTACGCCTCCTGCATCTGTCTTAATGCAATGCTTTTCATATAAATATTGTTACTTGTCAATAATGTATTGCTGATCCCTTCCTGAACCTTCCTGGTGATGGAATATGATTGCCTGGTTCGAACTATAATTCCTTTGTAAGGAATAAAACCCTATTCAGAACCTCTAATATCACGGATTCTGCCTCTTATTTTGACTGAGTTATTCTTACTAGACTTTACCGCTTAAAAAATAGTACAGGTAATTTAAATATTTACCACACACTGGTGTTTGTGCAGTGTAGGGGATGTGTTGGGGTAGTGGTTTAGGGTAGTGCAGTGGTGTTTGGGTAATGTAGGGGGTCGTGCTGGGGGTAGTGTTTTAGCGTTTAGGGTAGTGCAGTGGCGTTTGGGTAGTGTAGGGGGTCCTGCTGGGGGTAGAGTTAGGGTTTAGGGTAGTGCAGTGGAGTTTGTGTAGTGTAGGGGGTCGCACTGGGTGTAGTGTTTTAGGGTTTAGGGTAGTGCAGTAGTGTTTTGGTATTGTAGGGGGTCGTGCTGGGGGTTGTGTTTTAGGGTTTAGGGTAGTGCAGTGGTGTTTGTGTAGTGTAGGGGGTCGCACTGGGCCTAGTGTTTTAGGGTTTAGGGTAGTGCAGTGGTGTTTTGGTATTGTAGGGGGTCGTGCTGAGGGTTGTGTTTTAGGGTTTAGGGTACTGCAGTGGTGTTTGTGTAGTGTAGGGGGTCGTGCTGGGGTATATTTAGGGTTTAGGGTAGTGCAGTGGGGTTTGTGTAGTGTAGGGGGTTGTGTTTTAGGGTTAAGGGCAGTGCAGTGGTGTTTGTGAAGTATAGGGGGTTGTGTTTTAAGGTTTAGGCTAGTGCAGTCGTGTTTGGGTAGAGTTGGGGGTCGTGCTGGGGGTAGAGTTTTAGGGTTTGAGGTAGTGCAGTGTTGTTTGTGTAGTGTAGGGGGTCAAGCTGGGGATAGTGTTTTAAGGTTTAGAGTAGTGCAGTGGTGTTTGGGTAGTGTAGGGGGTCGTGCCGGGAGTAGTGTTTTAGGGCTTAGGATAGTGAAGTGGTGTTTGTATATTGTAGGGGGTCGTATTGGGGTACATTTAGGGATTAGGGTAGTGCAGTGCTGTTTGGGTAGTGTATGGGGTTGTGCTGGATGTCGTGATTTAGTGTTTATGGTAGTGCAGTGTTGTTTGAGTAGTGTAGGGTGTTATGTTTTAGAATGTATGGTAGTGCAGTGCTGTTTGGGTAGTTTAGGGGGTCGTGCTGGGGGTAGATTTAGGGTTTAGGGTAGTGCTGTGGTGTTTGTGTAGTGTAGGGGGTCATGCTGGGGGTAGATTTAGGGTTTAAGGTAGTGCAGTCGTGTTTGGAAAGTGTAGGGGGTCGTGCTGGGGTAGTGTTTTTCGGTTTAGGGCAGTAGAGTGCAGTGGTGTTTTGGTAGTGTAGGGGGATCATGCTAGGGGTAGTGTTTTAGGGTTTAGGGCAGTGCAGTGGTGTTTGGGTATTATAGGGGTTCGTGCTGGGGTAGTGTTTTAGGGTTTAGGGCAGTGGTGTTTGTGTAGTGTAGGGGGTCATGCTGGGGGTAGTGTTTTAGGGTTTAGGGTAGTGCAGTGGTGATTGTGTAGTGTAGCTTGTCGTGCTTGGGGTAGTGTTTTACGGTTTAGGATAGTGCAGTGGTGTTTGTGTAGTGTAGGGGGTCATGCTGGGGGTAGATTTAGGGTTTACGGTAGTGCAGTGGTGTTTGGGTTGTGAGGAGGTCATGCTGGGGGTAGTGTTTTAGGGTTTAGGGTAGTGCAGTAGTGTTTGTGTAGTTTAGGGGGTTGTGTTTTAGGGTTTAGGGTAGTGCAGTGGTGTTTGGGTAGTGTAGGGGTCATACTGGGTGTAGTGTTTTTGCGGTTAGGGTAGTGCAGTTGTGCTTGGGTAATGAAGGGGGTCATTTTGGGGGTAGTGTTTTAGGGTTAAGGGTAGTGCAGTGGTGTTTTGGTATTGTAGGGTGTCGAGCTGGGTGTAGTATGTTAGGGTTTAGGGTAGTGCAGTGGTGTTTGTGTAGTATAGGGGGTCTTGCTGGGGGTAGTGTTTTAGGGTTTAGGGTAGTGCAGTGGTGTTTGTGTAGTGAAGGGGGTCAAGCTGGGGGTGGTGTTTTAGGGTTTAGGGTTGTGCAGTGGTGTTTGTGTAGTGTAGGGGGTCATGCTGGCGGTATATTTATAGGGGTGGGCGGAATTTGGGGAATTAACCTTCGCAAATTATCACGACAATGTTTAAAATTATCGCAAACAAGCAGAAATATCGCGAAGATGCGGAAGTTTTTTTCCGGCATGTTCGCGAGATTTTCTGCATGGTTGCGGGTCGCCAACTTACCCATGTGGTTACTTGCGGGCGCGGCCATCTTGTTTTGAGTTGTTCTCGCGGTGCATGATCGCGAGAAGAAAGACGTGATCGCGCGACGCATGACGTCACTGCGGGCGCGAACTGTCGCGAGACAGCGCAAATGGCTAAAAACAATACAACATCTCATGGAGAACGCGACCGGATCAAGAAAACTTGTCGGCGAACGCAGGGATTCAGGTAAGGCGATCGCGCGCGCGGGAGAATGTATTATTTTACAGCGCGAGCAAGAAACAAATTATCGCCAAGCTGCGGAAACCGGAATTTTTGACATTTTCGCGCTCTCCGCGGAACGCGAAAATGTCAAATTATCGCAATTTCCGCGAACGGAACGAAATTTTCGCCCAGGCCTATATATTTAGGGTTTAGGGTAATGCAGTGGTGTTTGCGTAGTGTAGGGGGTTATGGTGCAGGTAGTGTTTTAGGGTTTAGGGCAGTGCAGTGGTGTTTGTGTAGTGTAGCGGGTCATGCTGGGGGTAGTGTTTTAGGGTTAAGGGCAGTGCAGTGGTGTTTGGGTAGTGTAGGGGGTTGTGGTTGTGGTAATGTTTTAGGGTTTAGGACAGTGCAGTGGTGTTTGTGTAGTGTAGTGGGTTGTGCCGGGGGTAGTGTTTTAGGGTTTAGGGCAGTGCAGTGGTGTTTGGGTATTGTAGGGTGTCATGCTTGGGGTAGTGTTTTAGCGTTAAGGGTAGTGCAGTGGTGTTTGGGAAATGTAGGGGGTCGCGCTGGGGGTAGTGTTTTAGGGTTTAGGGTAGTGCAGTGGTGTTTGTGCAGTGTAGGGGATGTGATGGGGTAGTGGTTTAAGGTAGTGCAGTGGTGTTTGGGTAATGTAGGGGGTCGTGCTGGGGGTAGTGTTTTAGCGTTTAGGGTAGTGCTGTGGCGTTTGAGTAGTGTAGGGGGTCCTGCTCGGGGTAGAGTTAGGGTTTAGGGTAATGCAGTGGTGTTTGGTAGTGTAGGGGGTTGTGGTGCAGGTAGTGTTTTAGGGTTTAGGGCAGTGCAGTGGTGTTTGTGTAGTGTAGTGGGTCATGCTGGGGGTAGGGTTTTAGGGTTTAGGGCAGTGCAGTGGTGTTTGTGTGGTATAGGGGGTTGTGTTTTAGGATAGTGCAGTGGCGTTGGGTAGTGTAGGGGGTCCTGCTGGGGGTAGAGTTTGGGTTTAGGGTAGTGCAGTGGTGTTTGTGTAGTGTAGGGGGTCGCTCTGAGGGTAGTGTTTTAGGGTTTAGGGTTGTGCAGTGGTGTTTGTGTAGTATAGGGGTTTGTGCTGGGGCTGTGTTTTAGGGTTTAGGGTAGTGCAGTGGTGTTTTGGTATTGTAGGGGGTCGTGCTGGGGGTTGTGTTTTAGGGTTTAGGGTAGTGCAGTGGTGTGTGGGTAGTGTAGGGGGTCGTGCTGGGGCTAGTTTTTTAGGGCAGTGCAGAGGTGTTTGTGTAGTATAAGGTGTCGTGCTGGGGGTAGAGTTTTAGGGTTTGGGGTAGTGCAGTGGTGTTTGTGTAGTATAGGAGGTTGTGTTTTAGGTTTTAGGGTAGTGCAGTGGTGTTTGGGTGGTGTAGGGGGTCATGCCGGGAGAATTGTTTTAGGGTTTAGGGTAGTGAAGTGGTGTTTGTGTAGTGTAGGGGGTCGTGCTGGGGTATATTTAGGGTTTAGGGTAGTGCAGTGGTGTTTGGGTAGTGTAGGGGGTCGTGCCGGGAGTAGTGTTTTAGGGCTTAGGATAGTGAAGTGGTGTTTGTGTAGTGTAGAGGGTCGTGCTGGGGTACATTTAGGGTTTAGGGTAGTGCAGTGGTGTTTGTGTAGTGTAGGGGGTCGTGTTTTAGGGTTTAGGGAAGTGCAGTGCTGTTTGGGTAGTGTATGGGGTTGTGCTGGGGGTAGTGATTTAGTGTTTAGGGTAGTGCAGTGGAATTTGTGTAGTATAGGGGCATATGCTGGGGTAGTGTTTTAGGGTTTAGGGTAGTGCAGTGGTGTTTTGGTATTGTAGGGTGTCGAGCTGGGTGTAGTATTTTAGGGTTTAGAGTAGTGCAGTGGTGTTTGTGTAGTGTAGGGGGTCTTACTGGGGGTAGTGTTTTAGGGGTTAGGGTAGTGCAGTGGTGTTTGTGTAGTGTAGCGGGTCCTGCTGGGGGTAGAGTTAGGGTTTAGGGTAGTGCAGTGGTGTCTGGGTAGTGTAGGGGGTCGTGCTGGGGGTAGTGTTTTAGGGGTTACGGTAGTGAAGTGGTGTTTGTGTAGAGTAGTGGGTCATGCTGGGGATAGATTTAGGGTTTAGGGTAGTGCAGTGGTGTTTGTGTAGTGTAGGGGGTCATGCTGGGGTAGATTTAGGGTTTAGGGTAGTGCAATGGTGTTTGGAAAGTGTAGGGGGTCGTGCTGGGGGTAGTGTTTTTCGGTTTATAGCAGTAGAGTGCAGTGGTGTTTTGGTAGTGTAGGGGGATCGTGCTAGGGGTAGTGTTAAAGGGTTTAGGGTAGTGCAGTGGTGTTTGTGTAGTGTAGCTTGTCGTGCTTGGGGTAGTGTTTTAGGGTTTAGGCTAGTGCAGTGGTGTTTGTGTAGTGTAAGGGGTCGTGCTGAGGGTAGTGTTTTAGGGTTTAGGGTAGTGCAGTGGTGTTTGTGTAGTTTAGTGGGTCGTGTTTTAGGGTTTAGGGTAGTGCAGTGGTGTTTGGGTAGTGTAGGGGGTCGTGCTGGGGGTAGTGTTTTTGCAGTTAGGGTAGTGCAGTTGTGCTTGGGTAATGAAGGGGGTCATCTTGGGGGTAGTGTTTTAGCGTTTAGGGTAGTGCAGTGGTGTTTGGGTAGTGTAGGGGGTCGTGCTGGGGCTAGTGTTTTAGGGCAGTGCAGAGGTGTTTGTGTAGTGTACGGGGTCGTGCTGGGGGTAGAGTTTTAGGGATTGGGGTAGTGCAGTGGTGTTTGTGTAGTATAGGGGGTTGTGTTTTAGGTTTTAGGGTAGTGCAGTGGTGTTTGGGTACTGTAGGGGGTCATGCCGGGAGTAGTGTTTTAGGGTTTAGGGTAGTGATGTGGTGTTTGTGTAGTGTAGGGGGTCGTGCTGGGGTATATTTAGGGTTTAGGGAAGTGCAGTGGGGTTTGTGTAGTGTAGGGGGTTGTGTTTTAGGGTTTAGGGTAGTGCAGTGGTGTTTGTGTAGTATAGGGGTTTGTGTTTTAGGGTTTAGGGTAGTGCAGTCTTGTTTCTGTAGTGTAGGGGGTCGTTTTTTAGGGTTTAGGGTAGTGCAGTGCTGTTTGGGTAGTGTATGGGGTTGTGCTGGGGGTAGTGATTTAGTGTTTAGGGTAGTGCAGTGTTGTTTGAGTAGTGTAGGGGGTTATGTTTTAGAATTTATGGTAGTGCAGTGTTGTTTGGGTAGTGTTGGGGGTCGAGCTGGGGATAGTGTTTTAGGGTTTACGGTTGTGCAGTGGTGTTAGTGTAGAATAGGGGGTCATGCTGGGGGTAGATTTAGGGTTTAGGGTAGTGCAGTGGTGTTTGGAAAGTATAGGGGGTCGTGCTGGGGGTAGTGTTTTCGGTTTAGAGCAGTAGAGTGCAGTGGTGTTTTGGTAGTGTAGGGGATCGTGCTAGGGGTAGTGTTTTAGGGTTTAGGGCAGGGCATTGGTGTTTGGGTAGTATAGGGGTTCTTGTGGGGTAGTGTTTTAGGGTTTAGGGCAGTGGTGTTTGTGTAGTGTAGGGGTGATGCTGGGGGTAGTGATTTAGGGTTTAGGGTAGTGCAGTGGTGTTTGTGTAGTGTAGCTTGTCGTGCTTGGGGTAGTGTTTTAGGGTTTAGGATAGTGCAGTGGTGTTTGTGTAGTGTAAGGGGTCGTGCTTGGGGTAGTGTTTTAGGGTTTAGGGTAGTGCAGTGGTGTTTGTGTAGTTTAGGGGGTCGTGTTTTAGGGTTTAGGGTAGTGCAGTTGTGCTTGGGTAGTGAAGGGGGTCGTCTTGGGGGTAGTGTTTTAGGGTAGTACAGTGGTGTTTGTGTAGTGTAGGGGGTCATGCTGTGGGCAGTGTTTTAGCGTTTATGGTAGTGCAGTGGTGTTTTTGTAGTATAGGGGCATGTGCTGGGGTAGTGTTTTAGGGTTTAGGGTAGTGCAGTGGTGTTTGTGTAGTTTAGGGGGTCGTGTTTTAGGGTTTAGGGTAGTGCAGTGGTGTTTGGGTAGTGTAGGGGGTCGTGCTGGGGGTAGTGTTTTTGCGGTTAGGGTAGTGCAGTTGTGCTTGGGTAGTGAAGGGGGTCGTCTTGGGTGTAGTGTTTTAGCGTTTAGGGTAGTACAGTGGTGTTTGTGTAGTATAGGGGCATGTGCTGGGGTAGTGATTTAGAGTTTAGGGTAGTGCAGTGGTGTTTTGGTATTGTAGGGTGTCGAGCTGGGTGTAGTATTTTAGGGTTTAGGGTAGCACAGTGGTGTTTGTGTAGTGTAGGGGGTCTTGCTGGGGGTAGTGTGTTAGGGTTTAGGGTAGTGCAGTGGTGTTTGTGTAGTGTACGGGGTTGTGGTGCAGGTAGTGTTTTAGGTTTTAGGACAGTGCAGTGGTGTTTGTGTAGTGTAGTGGGTTGTGCTGGGGGTAGTGTTTTATGGTTTAGGGTAGTGCAGTGGTGTTTGGGTAGTGTAGGGGGTTGTGGTGCACAAAGTGTTTTAGGGTTTAGGGCAGTGCAGTGGTGTTTGTGCAGTGTAGGGGATGTGTTGGGGTAGTGGTTTAGGGTAGTGCAGTGGTGTTTGGGTAATGTAGGGGGTCGTGCTGGGGGTAGTGTTTTAGCGTTTAGGGTAGTGCAGTGGCGTTTGGGTAGTGTAGGGGGTCCTGCTGGGGGTAGAGTTAGGGTTTAGGGTAGTGCAGTGGTGTTTGTGTAGTGTAGGGGGTCGCACTGGGTGTAGTGTTTTAGGGTTTAGGGTAGTGCAGTGGTGTTTTGGTATTGTAGGGGGTCGTACTGGGGGTTGTGTTTTAGGGTTTAGGATAGTGCAGTGGTGTTTGGGTAGTGTAGGGGGTCGTGCTTGGGCTAGTGTTTTAGGGCAGTGCAGAGGTGTTTGTGTAGTGTAAGGGTTCATGCTGGGGGTAGAGTTTTAGGGTTTGGGGTAGTGCAGTGGTGTTTGTGTAGTATTGGGGTAGTGTTTTAGCATTTAGGGTAGTGCAGTGGCGTTTGGGTAGTATAGGGGGTCCTGCTGGGGGTAGAGTTAGGGTTTAGGGTAGTGCAGTGGTGTTTGTGTAGTGTAGGGGTTCGCTCTGGGAGAGGTGTTTTAGGGTTTAGGGTAGTGCAGTGGTGTTTGTGTAGTGCAGGGAGTCATGCTGGGGGTAGTGTTTTAGCGTTTAGGGTAGTGCAGTGGCGTTTCGGTAGTGTAGGGTGTGCTGCTGGGGGTAGATTTAGGGTTTAGGGTAGCGCAGTGGTGTTTTTGTAGTGTAGGGGGTCCTGTTGGGGGTAGTGTTTTAGGGTTTAGGGCATTGCAGTGGTGTTTAGGTAATGTAGGGGGTCGTGCTGGGGGTAGTGTTTTAGCGTTTAGGTTAGTGCAGTGGCGTTTGGGTAGTGTAGGGGGTCCTGCTGGGGGTAGATTTAGGGTTTAGGGTAGCGCAGTGGTGTTTGTGTAGTGTAGGGGGTCCTGTTGGGGGTAGTGTTTTAGGGTTTATGGTAGTGCAGTGGTGTTTGTGTAGTATAGGGGGTCGTGCTGGGGGTAATGTTTTAGCGTTTAGGGCAGTGCAGTGTTGTTTGGGTAGTGTAGGGGGTTGTGCTGGGGTAGTGTTTTAGGGTTTAGGACAGTGGTGTTTGTGTAGTGTAGGGGGTCAAGCTGGGGTTAGTGTTTTAAGGTTTAGAATAGTGCAGTGGTGTTTGGGTAGTGTATGGGGTTGTGCTGGGGGGTCGTGATTTAGTGTTTATGGTAGTGCAGTGTTGTTTGAGTAGTGTAGGGGGTTATGTTTTAGAATTTATGGTAGTGCAGTGCTGTTTGGGTAGTTTAGGGGGTCGTGCTGGGGGTAGATTTAGTGTTTAGGGTAGTGCAGTGGTGTTTGTGTAGTGTAGGGGGTCATGCTGGGGGTAGATTTAGGGTTTAAGGTAGTGCAGTGGTGTTTGGAAAGTGTAGGGGGTCGTGCTGGGGGTAGTGTTTTTCGGTTTAGGGCAGTAGAGTGCAGTGGTGTTTTGGTAGTGTAGGGGGATCGTGCTAGGGGTAGTGTTTTAATGTTTAGGGCAGTGCAGTGGTGTTTGGGTATTATATGGGTTCGTGCTGGGGTAGTGTTTTAGGGTTTAGGGCAGTGGTGTTTGTGTAGTGTAGGGGGTCATGCTGGGGGTAGTGTTTTAGGGTTTAGGGTAGTGCAGTGGTGTTTGTGTAGTGTAGCTTGTCGTGCTTGGGGTAGTGTTTTACGGTTTAGGATAGAGCAGTGGTGTTTGTGTAGTGTAGGGGGTCATGCTGGGGGTAGATTTAGGGTTTACGGTAGTGCAGTGGTGTTTGGGTTGTGAGGAGGTCATGCTGGGGGTAGTGTTTTAGGGTTTAGGGTAGTGCAGTGGTGTTTGTGTAGTTTAGGGGTTTGTGTTTTATGGTTTAGGGTACTGCAGTGGTGTTTGGGTAGTGTAGGGGGTCATACTGGGTGTAGTGTTTTTGCGGTTAGGGTAGTGCAGTTGTGCTTGGGTAGTGAAGGGGGTCATTTTGGGGGTAGTGTTTTAGGGTTTAGGGTAGTGCAGTGGTGTTTTGGTATTTTAGGGTGTCGAGCTGGGTGTAGTATTTTAGGGTTTAGGGTAGTGCATTGGTGTTTGTGTAGTATAGGGGGTCTTGCTAGGGGTAGTGATTTAGGGTTTAGGGTAGTGCAGTGGTGTTTGTGTAGTGTAGGGGGTCAAGCTGGGGTAGTGTTTTAGGGTTTAGGGTTTAGGGTTGTGCAGTGGTGTTTGTGTAGTGTAGGGGGTCATGCTGGGGGTATATTTAGGGTTTAGGGTAATGCAGTGGTGTTTGCGTAGTGTAGGGGGTTATGGTGCAGGTAGTGTTTTAGGGTTTAGGGCAGTGCAGTGGTGTTTGTGTAGTGTAGCGGGTAATGCTGGGGGTAGTGTTTTAGGGTTAAGGGCAGTGCAGTGGTGTTTGGGTAGTGTAGGGGGTTGTGGTTGTGGTAATGTTTTAGGGTTTAGGACAGTGCAGTGGTGTTTGTGTAGTGTAGTGGGTTGTGCCGGGGGTAGTGTTTTAGGGTTTAGGGCAGTGCAGTGGTGTTTGGGTGTTGTAGGGTGTCATGCTTGGGGTAGTGTTTTAGCGTTTAGGGTAGTGCAGTGGTGTTTGGGTAATGTAGGGGGTCGCGCTGGGGGTAGTGTTTTAGGGTTTAGGGTAGTGCAGTGGTGTTTGTGCAGTGTAGGGGATTTGATGGGGTAGTGGTTTAGGGTAGTGCAGTGGTGTTTGGGTAATGTAGGGGGTCATGCTGGGGGTAATGTTTTAGCGTTTAGGGTAGTGCAGTGGCGTTTGGGTAGTGTAGGGGGTCCTGCTCGGGGTAGAGTTAGGGTTTAGGGTAATGCAGTGGTTTTTGGGTAGTGTAGGGGGTTGTGGTGCAGGTAGTGTTTTAGGGTTTAGGGCAGTGCAGTGGTGTTTGTGTAGTGTAGCGGGTCATGCTGGGGGTAGGGTTTTAGGGTTTAGGGCAGTGCAGTGGTGTTTGTGTGGTATAGGGGGTTGCGTTTTAGGTTTTAGGATAGTGCAGTGGCGTTTGGGTAGTGTAGGGGGTCCTGCTGGGGGTAGAGTTTGGGTTTAGGGTAGTGCAGTGGTGTTTGTGTAGTGTAGGGGGTCGCTCTGAGGGTAGTGTTTTAAGGTTTAGGGTTGTGCAGTGGTGTTTGTGAGGTATAGGGGTTTGTGCTGGGGCAGTGTTTTAGGGTTTAGGGTAGTGCAGTGGTGTTTTGGTATTGTAGGGGGTCGTGCTGGGGGTTGTGTTTTAGGGTTTAGGGTAGTGCAGTGGTGTTTGGGTAGTGTAGGGGGTCGTCCTGGGGCTAGTGTTTTAGGGCAGTGCAGAGGTGTTTGCGTAGTGTAAAGGGTCGTGCTGGAGGTTGTGTTTTAGGTTTAGGGTAGTGCAGTGGTGTTTGGGTGGTGTAGGGGATCATGCCGGGAGAATTGTTTTAGGGTTTAGGGTAGTGAAGTGGTGTTTGTGTAGTGTAGGGGGTCGTGCTGGTGTATATTTAGGGTTTAGGGTAGTGCAGTGGTGTTTGGGTAGTGTAGGGGGTCGTGCCGGGAGTAGTGTTTTAGGGCTTAGGATAGTGAAGTGGTGTTTGTGTAGGGTAGAGGGTCGTGCTGGGGTACATTTAGGGTTTAGGGTAGTGCAGTGGTGTTTGTGTAGTGTAGGGGGTCATGTTTCAGGGTTTAGGGTATTACAGTGTTGTTTAGGTAGTGTATGGGGTTGTGCTGGGGGTAGTGATTTAGTGTTTAGGGTAGTGCAGTGGAATTTGTGTAGTATAGGGGCATGTGCTGGGGTAGTGTTTTAGGGTTTAGGGTAGTGCAGTGGTGTTTGGGTAGTGTAGGGGGTCGTGCTTGGGCTAGTGTTTTAGGGCAGTGCAGAGGTGTTTGTGTAGTGTAAGGGTTCATGCTGGGGGTAGAGTTTTAGGGTTTGGGGTAGTGCAGTGGTGTTTGGGTAGTGTAGGGGGTCGTGCTTGGGCTAGTGTTTTAGGGCAGTGCAGAGGTGTTTGTGTAGTGTAAGGGTTCATGCTGGGGGTAGAGTTTTAGGGTTTGGGGTAGTGCAGTGGTGTTTGTGTAGTATAGGGGGTAGTGTTTTAGCATTTAGGGTAGTGCAGTGGCGTTTGGGTAGTATAGGGGGTCCTGCTGGGGGTAGAGTTAGGGTTTAGGGTAGTGCAGTGGTGTTTGTGTAGTGTAGGGGATCGCTCTGGGAGAGGTGTTTTAGGGTTTAGGGTAGAGCAGTGGTGTTTGTGTAGTGCAGGGAGTCATGCTGGGGGTAGTGTTTTAGCGTTTAGGGTAGTGCAGTGGCGTTTCGGTAGTGTAGGGTGTGCTGCTGGGGGTAGATTTAGGGTTTAGGGTAGCGCAGTGGTGTTTTTGTAGTGTAGGGGGTCCTGTTGGGGGTAGTGTTTTAGGGTTTAGGGCATTGCAGTGGTGTTTAGGTAATGTAGGGGGTCGTGCTGGGGGTAGTGTGTTAGCGTTTAGGTTAGTGCAGTGGCGTTTGGGTAGTGTAGGGGGTCCTGCTGGGGGTAGATTTAGGGTTTAGGGTAGCGCAGTGGTGTTTGTGTAGTGTAGGGGGTCAAGCTGGGGTCGTGATTTAGTTTTTATGGTAGTGCAGTGTTGTTTGAGTAGTGTAGGGGGTTATGTTTTAGAATTTATGGTAGTGCAGTGCTGTTTGGGTAGTTTAGGGGGTCGTGCTGGGGGTAGATTTAGGGTTTAGGGTAGTGCAGTGGTGTTTGTGTAGTGTAGGGGGTCATGATGGGGGTAGATTTAGGGTTTAAGGTAGTGCAGTGGTGTTTGGAAAGTGTAGGGGGTCGTGCTGGGGGTAGTGTTTTTCGGTTTAGGGCAGTAGAGTGCAGTGGTGTTTTGGTAGTGTAGGGGGATCGTGCTAGGGGTAGTGTTTTAATGTTTAGGGCAGTGCAGTGGTGTTTGGGTATTATAGGGGTTCGTGCTGGGGTAGTGTTTGAGGGTTTAGGGCAGTGGTGTTTGTGTAGTGTAGGGGGTCATGCTGGGGGTAGTGTTTTAGGGTTTAGGGTAGTGCAGTGGTGTTTGTGTAGTGTAGCTTGTCGTGCTTGGGGTAGTGTTTTACGGTTTAGGATAGTGCAGTGGTGTTTGTGTAGTGTAGGGGGTCATGCTGGGGGTAGATTTAGGGTTTACAGTAGTGCAGTGGTGTTTGGGTTGTGAGGAGGTCATGCTGGGGGTAGTGTTTTAGGGTTTAGGGTAGTGCAGTGGTGTTTGTGTAGTTTAGGGGTTTGTGTTTTAGGGTTTAGGGTAGTGCAGTGGTGTTTGGGTAGTGTAGGGGGTCATACTGGGTGTAGTGTTTTTGCGGTTAGGGTAGTGCAGTTGTGCTTGGGTAGTGAAGGGGGTCATTTTGGGGTTAGTGTTTTAGGGTTTAGGGTAGTGCAGTGGTGTTTTGGTATTGTAGGGTGTCGAGCTGGGTGTAGTATTTTAGGGTTTAGGGTAGTGCAGTGGTGTTTGTGTAGTATAGGGGGTCTTGCTAGGGGTAGTGATTTAGGTTTTAGGTTAGTGCAGTGGTGTTTGTGTAGTGTAGGGGGTCAAGCTGGGGTAGTGTTTTAGGGTTTAGGGTTGTGCAGTGGTGTTTGTGTAGTGTAGGGGGTCATGCTGGGGGTATATTTAGGGTTTAGGGTAATGCAGTGGTGTTTGCGTAGTGTAGGGGGTTATGGTGCAGGTAGTGTTTTAGGGTTTAGGGCAGTGCAGTGGTGTTTGTGTAGTGGGTCATGCTGGGGGTAGTGTTTTAGGGTTAAGGGCAGTGCAGTGGTGTTTGGGTAGTGTAGGGGGTTGTGGTTGTGGTAATGTTTTAGGGTTTAGGACAGTGCAGTGGTGTTTGTGTAGTGTAGTGGGTTGTGCCGGGGGTAGTGTTTTAGGGTTTAGGGCAGTGCAGTGGTGTTTGGGTATTGTAGGGTGTCATGCTTGGGGTAGTGTTTTAGCGTTTAGGGTAGTGCAGTGGTGTTTGGGTAATGTAGGGGGTCGCGCTGGGGGTAGTGTTTTAGGGTTTAGGGTAGTGCAGTGGTGTTTGTGCAGTGTAGGGGATTTGATGGGGTAGTGGTTTAGGGTAGTGCAGTGGTGTTTGGGTAATGTAGGGGGTCATGCTGGGGGTAGTGTTTTAGCGTTTAGGGTAGTGCAGTGGGGTTTGGGTAGTGTAGGGGGTCCTGCTCGGGGTAGAGTTAGGGTTTAGGGTAATGCAGTGGTTTTTGGGTAGTGTAGGGGGTTGTGGTGCAGGTAGTGTTTTAGGGTTTAGGGCAGTGCAGTGGTGTTTGTGTAGTGTAGCGGGTCATGCTGGGGGTAGGGTTTTAGGGTTTAGGGCAGTGCAGTGGTGTTTGTGTGGTATAGGGGGTTGCGTTTTAGGTTTTAGGATAGTGCAGTGGCGTTTGGGTAGTGTAGGGGGTCCTGCTGGGGGTAGAGTTTGGGTTTAGGGTAGTGCAGTGGTGTTTGGTAGTGTAGGGGGTCGCTCTGAGGGTAGTGTTTTAAGGTTTAGGGTTGTGCAGTGGTGTTTGTGAGGTATAGGGGTTTGTGCTGGGGCAGTGTTTTAGGGTTTAGGGTAGTGCAGGGGTGTTTTGGTATTGTAGGGGGTCGTGCTGGGGGTTGTGTTTTAGGGTTTAGGGTAGTGCAGTGGTGTTTGGGTAGTGTAGGGGGTCGTCCTGGGGCTAGTGTTTTAGGGCAGTGCAGAGGTGTTTGTGTAGTGTGAGGGGTCGTGCTGGGGGTAGGTTTTAGGGTTTGGGGTAGTGCAGTGGTGTTTGTGTGGTATAGGAGGTTGTGTTTTAGGTTTAGGGTAGTGCAGTGGTGTTTGGGTGGTGTAGGGGGTCATGCCGGGAGAATTGTTTTAGGGTTTAGGGTAGTGAAGTGGTGTTTGTGTAGTGTAGGGGGTCGTGCTGGTGTATATTTAGGGTTTAGGGTAGTGCAGTGGTGTTTGGGTAGTGTAGGGGGTCGTGCCGGGAGTAGTGTTTTAGGGTTTAGGGTAGTGCAGTGGTGTTTGTGCAGTGTAGGGGGTCATGCTGGGGGTAGTGTTTTAACGTTTAGGGTAGTGCAGTGGCGTTTGGGTAGTGTAGGAGGTCCAGCTCGGGGTAGAGTTAGGGTTTAGGGTAATGCAGTGGTGTTTGTGTAGTGTAGGGGGTCATGTTTCAGGGTTTAGGGTAGTGCAGTGTTGTTTAGGTAGTGTATGGGGTTGTGCTGGGGGTAGTGATTTAGTGTTTAATGTAGTGCAGTGGAATTTGTGTAGTATAGGGGCATGTGCTGGGGTAGTGTTTTAGGGTTTAGGGTAGTGCAGTGGTGTTTTGGTATTGTAGGGTGTCGAGCTGGGTGTAGTATTTTAGGGTTTAGGGTAGTGCAGTGGTGTTTGTGTAGTGTAGGGGTTCTTGCTGGGGGTACTGTTTTAGGGGTTAGGGTAGTGCAGTGGTGTTTGCGTAGTATAGGGGGTCTTGCTGGGGGTAGTGTTTTAGGGTTTAGGGTAGTGCAGTGGTGTTTGTGTAGAGTAGGGGGTCATGCTGGGGGTAGAGTTAGGGTTTAGGGTTGTGCGGTGGTGTTGGTGTAGTGTAGGGGGTCATGCTGGGGGTAGATTTAGGGTTTAGGGTAGTGCAGTGGTGTTTGGAATGTGTAGGGGGTCGTGCTGGGGGTAGTGTTTTCGGTTTAGGGCAGTAGAGTGCAGTGGTGTTTTGGTAGTGTAGGGGGATCGTGCTAGGGGTAGTGTTTTAGGGTTTAGGGCAGGGCAGTGGAGTTTGGGTAGTATAGGGGTTCTTGCTGGAGTAGTGTTTTAGGGTTTAGGGCAGTGGTGTTTGTGTAGTGTAGGGGTCATGCTGGGGGTAGTGTTTTAGGGTTTAGGGTAGTGCAGTTGTGTTTGTGTAGTGTAGCTTGTCGTGCTTGGGGTAGTGTTTTAGGGTTTAGGATAGTGCAGTGATGTTTGTGTAGTGTAAGGGGTCGTGCTGGGGGTAGTGTTTTAGGGTTTAGGGTAGTGCAGTGGTGTTTGTGTAGTTTAGGGGGTCGTGTTTTAGGGTTTAGGGTAGTGCAGTTGTGCTTGGGTAGTGAAGGGGGTCGTCTTGGGGGTAGTGTTTTAGGGTAGTACAGTGGTGTTTGTGTAGTGTAGGGGGTCATGCTGTGGGCAGTGTTTTAGCGTTTAAGGTAGTGCAGTGGTGTTTGTGTAGTATAGGGGCATGTGCTGGGGTAGTGTTTTAGGGTTTAGGATAGTGCAGTGGTGTTTGTGTAGTTTAGGGGGTCGTGTTTTAGGGTTTAGGGTAGTGCAGTGGTGTTTGGGTAGTGTAGGGGGTCGTGCTGGGGGTAGTGTTTTTGCGGTTAGGGTAGTGCAGTTGTGCTTGGGTAGTGAAGGGGGTCGTCTTGGGTGTAGTGTTTTAGCGTTTAGGGTAGTACAGTGGTGTTTGTGTAGTGTAGGGGGTCATGCTGTGGGCAGAGTTTTAGCGTTTAAGGTAGTGCAGCGGTGTTTGTGTAGTATAGGGGCATGTGCTGGAGTAGTGATTTAGAGTTTAGGGTAGTGCAGTGGTGTTTTGGTATTGTAGGGTGTCGATCTGGGTGTAGTATTTTAGGGTTTAGGGTAGTACAGTGGTGTTTGTGTAGTGTAGGGGGTCTTGCTGGGGGTAGTGTGTTAGGGTTTAGGGTAGTGCAGTGGTGTTTGTGTAGTGTAGGGGTTGTGGTGCAGGTAGTGTTTTAGGGTTTAGGGCAGAGCAGTGTTGTTTGTGTAGTGTAGCGGGTCATGCTGGGGGTAATGTTTTAGGGTTTAGGACAGTGCAGTGGTGTTTGTGTAGTGTAGTGGGTTGTGCTGGGGGTAGTGTTTTATGGTTTAGGGTAGTGCAGTGGTGTTTGGGTAGTGTAGGGGGTTGTGGTGCACAAAGTGTTTTAGGGTTTAGGGCAGTGCAGGGGTGTTTGTGCAGTGTAGGGGATGTGTTGGGGTAGTGGTTTAGGGTAGTGTAGTGGTGTTTGGGTAATGTAGGGGGTCCTGCTGGGGGTAGAGTTAGGGTTTAGGGTAGTGCAGTGGTGTTTATGTAGTGTAGGGGGTTGCACTGGGCGTAGTGTTTTAGGGTTTAGGGTAGTGCAGTGGTGTTTTGGTATTGTAGGGGGTCGTGCTGGGGGTTGTGTTTTAGGGTTTAGGGTAGTGCAGTGGGGTTTGAGTAGTGTAACCGGTCGTGCTGGGGCTAGTGTTTTAGGGCAGTGCAGAGGTGTTTGTGTAGTGTAAAGGGTCATGCTGGGGGTAGAGTTTTAGGGTTTGGGGTAGTGCAGTGGTGTTTGTGTAGTATAGGGGGTTGTGTTTTAGTTTTTTGGGTAGTGCAGTGGTGTTTGGGTAGTGTAGGGGTTCATGCCGGGAGTAGTGTTTTAGCATTTAGGGTAGTGCAGTGGCGTTTGGGTAGTGTAGGGGGTCCTGCTGGGGGTAGAGTTAGGGTTTAGGGTAGTGCAGTGGTGTTTGTGTAGTGTAGGGGTTCGCTCTGGGAGAGGTGTTTTAGGGTTTAGGGTAGTGCAGTGGTGTTTGTGTAGTGTAGGGTGTGCTGCTGGGGGTAGATTTAGGGTTTAGGGTAGCGCAGTGGTGTTTGTGTAGTGTAGGGGGTCCTGTTAGGGGTAGTGTTTTAGGGTTTAGGGCATTGCAGTGGTGTTTAGGTAATGTAGGGGGTCGTGCTGGGGGTAGTGTTTTAGCGTTTAGGTTAGTGCAGTGGCGTTTCGGTAGTGTAGGGTGTGCTGCTGGGGGTAGATTTAGGGTTTAGGATAGCGCAGTGGTGTTTGTGTAGTGTAGGGGGTCCTGTTGGGGGTAGTGTTTTAGGGTTTAGGGCATTGCAGTGGTGTTTAGGTAATGTAGGGGGTCGTGCTGGGGGTAGTGTTTTAGCGTTTAGGTTAGTGTAGTGGCGTTTGGCTAGTGTAGGGGGTCCTGCTGGGGGTAGATTTAGGGTTTAGGGTAGCGCAGTGGTGTTTGTGTAGTGTAGGGGGTCCTGTTGGGGGTATTGTTTTAGGGTTTATGGTAGTGCAGTGGTGTTTGTGTAGTGTAGGGGGTCCTGCTGCGGATAGTGTTTTAGGGTTTAGGGTAGTGCAGTGGTGTTTGTGCAGTGTAGGGGATGTGATGGGGTAGTGGTTTAGGGTAGTGCAGTAGTGTTTGGGTAATTTAGGGAGTTGTGCTACAGATAGTATTTTAGGGTTTAGGGTAGTGCAGTGGTGTTTGTGTAGTGTAGGGGGTCTTGCTGGGCTAGTTTTAAGGTTTAGGGTAGTGCAGTGGTGTTTGTGTAGTGTAGGTTGTCAAGTTGGGGGTAGTGTTTTAGGGTTTAGGGTAGCACAGTGGTGTTTGTGTAGTGTAGAGGGTCATGCTGTGGGTAGAGTTTTAGGTTTTAAGGAAGTGCAGTGGTGTTTTTGTAGTGTAGCGGGTCATGCTGGGGGTAATGTTTTAGGGTTTAGGACAGTGCAGTGGTGTTTGTGTAGTGTAGTGGGCTGTGCCGGGGTAGTGTTTTAGGGTTTAGGGTAGTGCAGTGGTGTTTGTGCAGTGTAGGGGATGTGATGGGGTAGTGGTTTAGGGTAGTGCAGTGGTGTTTGTGTAGTGTAAGGGGTCGTGCTGGGGGTAGAGTTTTAGGGTTTGGGGTAGTGCAGTGGTGTTTGTATAGTATAGGGGGTTGTGTTTTAGTATTTTGGGTAGTGCAGTGGTGTTTGGGTAGTGTAGGGGGTCATGCCGGGAGTAGTGTTTTAGCATTTAGGGTAGTGCAGTATCGTTTGAGTAGTGTAGGGGGTCCTGCTGGGGGTAGAGTTAGGGTTTTGGGTAGTGCAGTGGTGTTTGTGTAGTGTAGGGGTTTGCTCTGGGGGAAGTTGTGAAAAGTTGGCCTGGTATATGATGTTCACTAGTTAAAGTGACCACCTTGTACCATGCCAAGCAACCCTTATGGTGTGGTTGTAAGTCAACCTTTTCGGACTAGCTGCCCTAGTGGTAGCGTAGGCTAAGCAGTCTTTGAGGCTAAACTCGTGAAGCGTGTTAAGCCAGCTGTTTTACCAAATGCAACCCCCTTTTATACCAATGAAAGGACACCACACAGATATATATTCAAAATATATATGTATTTATTTCTCAAAGTAACCCCTAGTCTCTTTATGAGCACAGGAGCACAAATCGTCAAACAAGATTACAGTAGGATACACAGAAGTTGCACTTTATATGGATAGGCCCTGGTGGCCGCTCAAACCATATACTAAAATAGTGGTATAAGTACCACGAACAGAAAAGGGAAAAGGCCTAGGGCCTCTAGAATCGCTGGGCCTACAAGGAGCTAACTTCAGTTAGTGACCAGGAGGTCCACGGGTTGCGTGTGCAGAGCAAATAGTCACACGCGTGCTCCCATAGGTTTTCAATGGGTGCGTAAAAAGTACAAAGTTACTGCAAAAAGGATCTTCCGGATGGACTATGAACTCAGGATTGGAAACACAGACACTAGAGATGTTACTCTACACTTGGGCACCGGAGTGCCAGCTTTACCTCACCCACAGGAAGCGGGTGCATAGGTGTCGAAGTGCGTCGGGTTTCTTCTATCTGTTCAATGGAGCCTGTGGACAAAGATGCTGCAGGCGGTCGGTCCGGAAGAGATGCGGTGAATCCAAGGGTGGATCGGAGTTGTAGAAGACCTGTAAGCAGAGGGGACAGTGTTCACAGTCACTAGCCAGTGACCAGCGTGGCACCAGGTGGGTACCAGGCGATGTCGGGTGCAAACAGGAAGAAAGGTGCAGCTTGTCTCTGCAGCCACGTGGTCCCTGAAGGTCGACGACGTCCAGGAGTCGGTTCACGAGCTGTCCCACGCAGGCTCTCGCTGTCGGCGGTGTCGGCAACTTGATCGAAACAAACAAGCCTTGGAAAAAGCAATTGTTGTGGAAAACGAAATAAGCTGATGGTTCTGACCAGCAAGGTCAGAGGGATTGCTCCTTTGGAGGGGATCAAGGGCCCGTCTGGAGCAACCAGACCAGCGGTGTAGTTCTTGAAGTTCGTTGCCAAGATGGCCACTAGCCAGCGGCCAGCAACCGGTTAGGCGCATCGAGTGGCAAAATGCAGAAGGGCCCCACGCAGATCGTGGAGATGCTGGAGGGCTCACCTTTGGTGCAGATGCTGCTTGAGGGTTGGGCTTCTCAGATCCCAAAGCACAACTTGGAGGGTGCCTCGGTTGTTGCACTTGCAGCTTGTCGTGGTCGTTTCAAGATGGCTGGCTCCACGTGTCTCGTTGCCTCCACGGGTCTCCTCTTTTCAGGGACTGTGGGTCGTGCGGTGAGAGGTCTGGAGGTCCAGGTCTTGTCAGTCTCTGGGCTCGGGCTCCGGCAGGAGGCGGCGGCAAAGCAGACGTTGATTCGCTGGATGGTGCTTGCGTTAGCAAGGTGGTCACTCCCTGACCACAGGGGAGATTTCCTTCAGTCTTCTGTGCAGCAGAATGTCGAAGTTCCCGTCTTCTTCTTAGTTTCAAGTTGATTCCAGGATGTCTGAAGTCTTAGGACACAGCTCCTACCTTTAAGCGGATTCTAGGGGCCGGACTACCTGCTAGGTCCCTCCCTAAGGGTGGGACCAGGAAGGGGGGTGGTTACACCCCCAATCCTTTGTCCAGCTCGCCCCAGGTCCAGGGCTGGTGTGCCCCAGGACCGGTTTGAACTGGCATATGCACTGAGGCTCCTTGTGAGCCTCAGGCATGTCTGGTTTCTTTCAAGCCCTACCTGACCAATACACAAAATCCTGTCTGGGGTGGTGCATGCACCTCCCCTGGCAGGAAACCCTTTGTCCACACCTCCCAAGCTGGAAGGACTCCCAGCAGCAGGAGGGCAGACTTGTGTCTGTGGTGGCAGCATCCATTTTGTGGAGCTGAGGCTATGTCTGATTTTACCCGGGTTTCAGGTACTGTACATGTCGTGTCCCTCTAGAAGGGTGGAATGCTAACCCCGTCGCCAGAATTGGCGAGGGGTTAGTATTCCAATTCGTATGACACCTTACTCGACATGTTTTGATAAAGCCAAACCAAAGATAGCATTTAACCGCGAGGTTCATAATGCACTTAAGAGTATATGGTATGACGATATCTGGAAACAGTAGAAGGAAGTTGTTCCGACCACTGCAGACCGGCTCAGCTCATGCCAGAGCACCATCTCACATGGAACCAAGCACTCTGCCTTCAGGATTGTCAAGGCCTGCCATAGGAGTGACTTATAGGTTTACATGTGTCCCATTTAAGGTTAGGTATAGGTATACTACACCTAAGTAAGAGGTGGTTACACCAACTTACCCCAGCTGAGTGATCAGCCAGTTGTGTCAAATTGGTTAGGCCAGGCCAGGGGTGGCACAATACATGCTTCAGCCCCTGGTTGGCCTTAGATACACCAATGCCCTGGGTACCTAGTGTACACTGGTACAGGGGCTCACAGGGTGATCTAGTTCCAATTGGTTATGCACCTAGAGTGCATAGTGTAAATTTAGTAGAGAGAACAGCAGGCTGGGGGTCTGATTGGCAGGCCCACAGCCTCAATATGTCAAAAACCAGTGCAGCAAAAAGCAAAAATTTGGGGTGACCATAGGATAGCAGACCCTACTCTCCTACACAACCCCCCCCAAACGCTGGGACATTAAACTAGCCTTGACCAGTCTCGTCTTCATGTCCTAAGTGGAAGTACCTGGAGAGACCATCTGCATTCCCATGGTCAGTACCTGGCCGGTGCTCCACTGTAAAGTCCATCCCCTGTAGGGAAATGGACCACCTAAGCAGTTTGGGATTTTCACCCTTCATCTGATTTAGCCACAAGAGGGGCTTATGGTCGGTCTGAATCTTGAAGTGAGTGCCAAACAAGTATGGCCTCAGCTTCTTCAGGGCCCACACCACAGCAAAGGCCTCCCTCTCAATAGCTGACCAATTCTTCTCTCTGGGGGTCAACCTTCTGCTAATAAAAGCAATGGGTTGGTCTTGACCATCTACATTAAGTTGTGACAGCACAGCTCCCACACCCAACTCAGAAGCATCTGTTTGGACAATAAACTCTTTGGAGTAGTCAGGACTTTTCAGGATAGGTGCAGAGCACATGGCCTCCTTCAGGTCATCAAATGCCTTTTGACAGCTTACTGTCCACTGAACCTTTTTGGGCATCTTCTTGGATGTCAGATCATTAAGAGGAGTCACAATGGACCCATAGTTCTTAACAACCTTCCTGTAGTACCCAGTCAAGCCCAAGAAAGCTCGAACTTGAGTCTGGGTGGTTGGAGGAGACCAGTCCTTGATGGATTGTATCTTACTCTCCAGTGGTTGAACTTGGCCTCCACCTACAAGGTGGCCCAAATACACAACCTTACTCTGCCCTATCTGGCACTTAGTGGCCTTGATAGTGAGGCCTGCCCTTTGCAGAGCCTCAAGAGCCTTCTTCAGGTGGATCAGGTGATCCTCCCAGGTGGAGCTAAAGACAGCAATGTCATCAAGATATGCTGCGCAAAAGTCATCCAACCCAGTAAGGACTTGATTCACCAACCTTTGGAAGGTGGCAGGTGCATTCTTCAGACCAAAGGGCATCACCACAAATTGGTAGTGCCCACCTGGGGTTGAGAATGCTGTTTTGGCCTTAGACTCCTCAGCTAATCTGATTTGCCAATAGCCAGCTGTCAAGTCAAATGTCCTCAAAAACTTAGCAGAAGCTAGTTTGTCTATGAGCTCATCTGCCCTTGGAATAGGGTGTGCATCTGTCCTGGTGACAGCATTGAGTCCTCTGTAATCCACACAGAACCTCATCTCTCTCTTGCCATCTTTGGTGTGAGGTTTGGGGACCAGAACCACTGGGCTAGCCCAGGGGCTCTCTGAGGGTTCAATGACACCTAATTCCAGCATTTTATGTACCTCAGCCTTTATACAGTCCCTGACGTGGTCAGGTTGTCTGTAAAGCGTGTTCTTTACAGGCAGACTGTCACCAGTGTCCACCACATGGGTACACCAGTCAGTTTGGCTAGGTATTAGGGAAAACAGATGTTGAAATGATTGTAGAACTTGTCTACATTCAGTCTGTTGATGATCAGTGAGGTTGCCTCCAAGGGTCACTCCTTCAACTGAGCCATCCTCAGGGTTCTGAGACAACAGGTCTGGGAGAGGGTCACTCTCTTCCTCCTGTCCCTCATCTGTAGCCATGAGCAAGCCCATGTCTGCCCTGTCAACATATGCTTTTAACCTGTTAACATGGAGTACCCTATGGGGACTCCTGGGAGTTCCTAGGTCCACCAAGTAGGTAACCTCTCCCTTCTTTTCCAGGATTGTATGGGGTCCAGACCATTTGTCTTGGAGTGCTGCTGGGGCCACTGGCTCCAACACCCATACCTTCTGTCCTGGCTGAAACTCAACCAAGACAGCCTTTTGGTCATGCCAAGCTTTCTGTAAGGCCTGGCTTGCCTCAAGGTTTTTGGATGCCTTCTCCATATACTCAGCCATTCTGGAGCGGAGACCAAATACATAGTCCACTATGTCTTGTTTAGGCTTTTTGAGAGGTAACTCCCATCCTTCCTTCACTAAACACAGTGGGCCTCTCACAGGGTGCCCAAACAACAATTCAAAGGGGCTGTAACCAACTCCTTTTTGTGGGACCTCTCTGTAAGCAAACAGAAGGCAGGGTAGAAGGATGTCCCATCTTCGCCTGAGCTTTTCAGGTAATCCTTTGATCATACCCTTTAGGGTCTTGTTGAATCTCTCAACAAGCCCATTGCATTGTGGGTGATAAGGGGTGGTGAACTTGTAGTTGACACCACATTCCTTCCACATAGCTGTCAAGTATCCTGACATGAAGTTGGTACCTCTGTCAGAAACTACCTCCTTAGGAAACCCCACTCTGGAGAATACTCCCAGCAGGGCCCTGGCCACAACAGGAGCTGTAGTGGTCCTAAGGGGAATTGCCTCTGGATACCTGGTGGCATGATCCACTACCACCAGTATAAATCTGTGCCCAGATGCAGTGGGAGGATCCATGGGACCCACTATATCTATTCCCACTCTTTCAAAGGGGACCCCCACCACAGGTAGTGGTATTAGGGGGGCCTTTGTTGTGCCACCTGATTTGCCACTGGCTTGGCAGGTCACACAGGAGCGACACAACTCCTTTGTATCTTCATTCATGTGAGGCCAGTGAAAGTGAGGGACAAGCCTGTCCCAAGTCTTATTCTGGCCTAAGTGTCCTGCTAAAGGAATATCATGGGCCAAGGTAAGAAGGAAGCCCCTAAATTGCAGAGGTATAACCAACCTCCTGGTTGCACCCGGCTTGGGGTCTCTAGACTCTGAATAAAGGAGCACATCATCCCAATACACTTTATGGGTACCTTGAGCATTCCCAGCAGCCTCAGCAGCAGCCAGCTGTCTGAGGGGTTCAAGAGAGGGACAGGATAACTGAGCCTGCCTCAAGTCAGCCCTTGAAGGTCCCCCTGTCCCCAGAAACTCAACCTGATCAGGTTCAAGCTCTTCAGGGACAGTTCCTTCAGGGTCCTCTAGATCAGCTTCCTGGGAAGGTTGATCATCACTCTGAGGCAGGGGGGAAGGCACAGCCTTGACCCTCCTGTTCTTCTTCTTGGTAGGTGCTTGGTCCATTGTTCCAGGATCCAAGACCTGAGGTTCAGTAAGGCACTTTTTGGCCTGTGACCTGGTCACAGCAAGGACATGTGGTGATATACCTAACATCTCTGCATGTGTCCTGTACTCCACTTCAGACCATAGAGAACTCTCTAGGTCATTGCCCAACAAACATTCTACTGGGAGGTCTGCACTAACCACAACCCTTTTGAGGCCAGTTACCCCTCCCCATGAGAAGTTAACAACTGCCACACTATGTGAAGTAGTGGCATTGCTGGCATTGGTCACCAGGTAATTCTCACCTGGTATGTACTGTCCAGGGTCCACAAAGCCTGGTGTCACCATAGTGACACTGGCACATGTGTCCCTGTAGGCTTGAGCCACTTTTTCATTAATTAAAGGAGTCTGTCTGTACTTGCCCAGGTTACTGGGGCTCACAGTCAGGGACAAATCAATGTCCCCATCACAGATCAAGACTGCCTGTGTCAGGGTTCTGTCTAAGTCCGAATCTCCTTCAGTTCCCATAGTGATTCCCACTACACCCTTTGTCTGGGGACCAACACTGCTAACAGTAGTACTGGGAGCAGGTGCCTTAGGGGCAACAGTGTTGAGGGCTCCACCCTTTTTACAATCACTAGTCCAGTGAGTTGTATTCTTGCAATGATTGCACCAGGGTTTCTTTTGACCTTCTTTCTTCTTTCCCTTGGATTGTTGTTGGGACCCACCCTCCTTAGCAGTAGTTTGGGGCCCTGTTGAAGACTTCTGGTCTTTAGATTTCTGATCTCCACCCTTTTGGTCTGTTTTCTTCTGATCACCCCCTTGGCCCTGGTTCTGGTTCTTTTGCTTAACCCTGGTTCTGACCCATTTGTCTGCCTTCTTTCCCAATTCTTGGGGAGAGGTCAGATCAGAGTCAACCAAGTGTTGATGCAGTTGCTGGTTTTGACAGTTATTTAAAATCTGTTCTCTCATCATCAAATTGTACAATCCTGTATAATCAGATACCTTACTTCCCAGCAACCAACCCTCCTATGCCTTAGTGGCACATTCAATGTATTCAGACCAGTCCTGAGTCTGTGTCTTCTGGGTGTCTCTGAACATTAACCTGTACTGTTCAGTGGTTAAGCCTAACCCATCAACTAGAACACTCTTCAGGGCTCTGTAATTTCTGACATCCTCCTCCCTAACAGTGAGGAGTCTGTCTCTGCCTCTTCCTTCAAAGGAGAGCCAGAGGATTGCTGACCACTGGTCTTCAGGAACCTGCTGCACTTTGCAGGCTCTCTCAAGAGCAGTCATCCATTTGTGGATGTCATCCCCACTTTTGTAGGGGGGCACAACCTTAGACAGGTTCCTATTATCAAAGACCCTATCTTTGTCCTTAGGGACAATGCTGCCACCAGTGGGTATAGACCCACTCTCTTTAGGTCGCCTAGCCTTACTCAGTTTCTCTTCCATCAGAGCTACTTCTAGCTCCTGTTTCCTGATTCTCAGCTGAGCTTCCTGCATTCTGGCCTCATGTTCCCTCCTCTGAGGGGTGGTCATCCTTCTCCTGGAGTGACCTTGAGAGCCTCTAGAGGCATGAGAAGCATTGGATTCACCTGAGTGATTCCTTTACCTCCCAGACCCCTGGTTAAGTCCACTGGGGAGATCCAATGGGATGATCCCATTGTCAGTCCCCAATAGCCTTAGTTTAGCTGGGCCAAGTATAACACTTGGCACTGGGCTAGTTCTCCCTTCATCCTCACTACTTTCTGTATCCTCCCCACTTTCCTCCTCTGTAGTATGATTCTCATCTAAGGGATGGCTATTGGAAAGGGGTACTTCAGTAGCATCTTCAGAAGGGGGGGCCTCCTGTTCCTGTCCCTAAGGGGCCTAACTGGGAGGCTTTCCTGAGAGCTTTCTGATCTTCATCAGCCTGTAAAAGCTCTCTGAGTTCAGCAGAAGTAGGATTCTTGGGCTGTTTAAGGCCCCTGATATTTGCCAACTGCCTGAGCTCATTTTGATTAAGGGTAGCAAAGATGGATGGTGCTCTCTGGGGGTCACTCTCAACAGAGATGGGTACATTGGACCCCTCTGCCCCAGCCATTGCTCTTAAGTGTGGGTGGATGTGTTGCAATCTACCTACACTTGGGTTTACCTACTAAACCGATCTAGTAGTTGTAGTCAGGATGTGCTACTCCCTTTGCTCTACAACACTAAGTTCAGTAGAACTTAAGTATATCTAATCTTGTTTTATATGTACCTACAGGTACCTATGTGATCTTTCAATTGGTAACCAAGAGATTACAATGGTAAAACACAGCAAGCTCAAATCCAACCGCTGCTCACCAATGTGAGAAGTTGGCCTGGTATATGATGTTCACTAGTTAAAGTGACCACCTTGTACCATGCCAAGCAACCCTTATGGTGTGGTTGTAAGTCAACCTTTTCGGACTAGCTGCCCTAGTGGTAGCGTAGGCTAAGCAGTCTTTGAGGCTAAACTCGTGAAGCGTGTTAAGCCAGCTGTTTTACCAAATGCAACCCCCTTTTATACCAATGAAAGGACACCACACAGATATATATTCAAAATATATATGTATTTATTTCTCAAAGTAACCCCTAGTCTCTTTATGAGCACAGGAGCACAAATCGTCAAACAAGATTACAGTAGGATACACAGAAGTTGCACTTTATATGGATAGGCCCTGGTGGCCGCTCAAACCATATACTAAAATAGTGGTATAAGTACCACGAACAGAAAAGGGAAAAGGCCTAGGGCCTCTAGAATCGCTGGGCCTACAAGGAGCTAACTTCAGTTAGTGACCAGGAGGTCCACGGGTTGCGTGTGCAGAGCAAATAGCCACACGCGTGCTCCCATAGGTTTTCAATGGGTGCGTAAAAAGTACAAAGTTACTGCAAAAAGGATCTTCCGGATGGACTATGAACTCAGGATTGGAAACACAGACACTAGAGATGTTACTCTACACTTGGGCACCGGAGTGCCAGCTTTACCTCACCCACAGGAAGCGGGTGCATAGGTGTCGAAGTGCGTCGGGTTTCTTCTATCTGTTCAATGGAGCCTGTGGACAAAGATGCTGCAGGCGGTCGGTCCGGAAGAGATGCGGTGAATCCAAGGGTGGATCGGAGTTGTAGAAGACCTGTAAGCAGAGGGGACAGTGTTCACAGTCACTAGCCAGTGACCAGCGTGGCACCAGGTGGGTACCAGGCGATGTCGGGTGCAAACAGGAAGAAAGGTGCAGCTTGTCTCTGCAGCCACGTGGTCCCTGAAGGTCGACGACGTCCAGGAGTCGGTTCACGAGCTGTCCCACGCAGGCTCTCGCTGTCGGCAGTTTCGGCGACTTGATTAAAACAAACAAGCCTTGGCAAAAGCAATTGTTGTGGAAAACGAAATAAGCTGATGGTTCTGACCAGCAAGGTCAGAGGGATTGCTCCTTTGGAGGGGAGCAAGGGCCTGTCTGGAGCAACCAGACCAGCGGTGTAGTTCTTGAAGTTCGTCGCCAAGATGGCCACTAGCCAGCGGCCAGCAACCGGTTAGGCGCGTCGAGTGGCAAAATGCAGAAGGGCCCCACGCAGATCGTGGAGATGCTGGAGGGCTCACCTTTGGTGCAGATGCTGCTCGAGGGTTGGGCTTCTCAGATCCCAAAGCACAACTTGGAGGGAGCCTCGGTTGTTGCACTTGCAGCTTGTCGTGGTCGTTTCAAGATGGCTGGCTCCACGTGTCTCGTTGCCTCCACGGGTCTCCTCTTTTCAGGGACTGTGGATCGGGCGGTGAGAGGTCTGGAGGTCCAGGTCTTGTCAGTCTCTGGGCTCGGGCTCCAGCGGGAGGCGGCGGCAAAGCAGACGTTGATTCGCTGGATGGTGCTTGCGTTAGCAAGGTGGTCACTCCCTGACCACAGGGGAGATTTCCTTCAGTCTTCTGTGCAGCAGAATGTCGAAGTTCCCGTCTTCTTCTTAGTTTCAATTTGATTCCAGGATGTCTGAAGTCTTAGGACACAGCTCCTACCTTTAAGCGGATTCTAGGGGCTGGACTACCTGCTAGGTCCCTCCCTAAGGGTGGGACCAGGAAGGGGGGTGGTTACACCCCCAATCCTTTGTCCAGCTCGCCCCAGGTCCAGGGCTGGTGTGCCCCAGGACCGGGTGGAACTGGCATATGCACCGAGGCTCCTTGTGAGCCTCAGGCATGTCTGGTTTCTTTCAAGCCCTACCTGACCAATACACAAAATCCTGTCTGGGGTGGTGCATGCACCTCCCCTGGCAGGAAACCCTTTGTCCACACCTCCCAAGCTGGAAGGACTCCCAGCAGCAGGAGGGCAGACTTGTGTCTGTGGTGGCAGCATCCATTTTGTGGAGCTGAGGCTATGTCTAATTTTACCCGGGTTTCAGGTACTGTACATGTCGTGTCCCTCTAGAAGGGTGGAATGCTAACCCCGACGCCAGAATTGGCGAGGGGTTAGTATTCCAATTCGTATGACACCTTACTCGACATGTTTTGATAAAGCCAAACCAAAGATAGCATTTAACCGCGAGGTTCATAATGCACTTAAGAGTATATGGTATGACGATATCTGGAAACAGTAGAAGGAAGTTGTTCCGACCACTGCAGACAGGCTCAGCTCATGCCAGAGCACCATCTCACATGGAACCAAGCACTCTGCCTTCAGGATTGTCAAGGCCTGCCATAGGAGTGACTTATAGGTTAACATGTGTCCCATTTAAGGTTAGGTATAGGTATACTACACCTAAGTAAGAGGTGGTTACACCAACTTACCCCAGCTGAGTGATCAGCCAGTTGTGTCAAATTGGTTAGGCCAGGCCAGGGGTGGCACAATACATGCTTCAGCCCCTGGTAGGCCTTAGATACACCAATGCCCTGGGTACCTAGTGTACACTGGTACAGGGGCTCACAGGGTGATCTAGTTCCAATTGGTTATGCACCTAGAGTGCATAGTGTAAATTTAGTAGAGAGAACAGCAGGCTGGGGGTCTGATTGGCAGGCCCACAGCCTCAATATGTCAAAAACCAGTGAAGCAAAAAGCAAAAAATTGGGGTGACCATAGGATAGCAGACCCTACTCTCCTACAGAAGTGTTTTAGGGTTTAGGGTAGTGCAGTGTTGTTTGTGTAGTGCAGGGAGTCATGCTGGGGGTAGTGTTTTAGCATTTAGGGTAGTGCAGTGCTGTTTAGGTAATGTAGGGGGTCGTGCTGGGGGTAGTGTTTTAGTGTTTAGGTTAGTGCAGTGGCATTTGGGTAGTGTAGGGGGTCCTGCTGGGGGTAGATTTAGGGTTTAGGGTAGCGCAGTGGTGTTTGTGTAGTGTAGGGGGTCCTGTTGGGGGTAGCATTTTAGGGTTTAGGGCATTGCAGTGGTGTTTAGGTAATGTAGGCGGTCGTGCTGGGGGTAGTGTTTTAGCATTTAGGTTAGTGCAGTGGCATTTGGGTAGTGTAGGGGGTCCTGCTGCGGATAGTGTTTTAGGGTTTAGGGTAGTGCAGTGGTGTTTGTGCAGTGTGGGGGGTCTTGCTGGGGTAGTGTTTTAGGGTTTAGGGTAGTGCAGTGGTGTTTGTGTAGTGTAGGGGGTCAAGTTGGGGGTAGTGTTTTAGGGTTTAGGGTAGTACAGTGGTGGTTGTGTAGTGTAGAGGGTCATGCTGTGGGTAGTGTTTTAGGTTTTAAGGAAGTGCAGTGGTGTTTTTGTAGTGTAGGGGTTCAGGTTGGGGTCGTGTTTTAGGGTTTAGGGTAGTGCAGTGGTGTTTGTGTAGTATAGGGGGTTGTGTTTTAGGTTTTAGGGTAGTGCATTGGTGTTTGGGTAGTGTAGGGGGTCATGAAGGGAGTAGTGTTTTAGCGTTTAGGGTAGTGCAGTGGCGTTTGGGTAGTGTAGGGGGTCCTGGTGGGGGTAGAGTTAGGGTTTAGGGTAGTGCAGTGGTGTTTGTGTAGTGTAGGGGGTCGCTCTGGGGGTAGTGTTTTAGGGTTTAGGTTTGTGCAGTGGTGTTTGTGCAGTATAGGGGTTTGTGCTGGGGTAGTGTTTAGGGTTTAGGGTAGAGCAGGGGTGTTTTGGTAGTGTAGGGGGTCGTGCTGGGGCTAGTGTTTTAGGGCAGTGCAGAGGTGTTTGTGTAGTGTAAGGGATCGTGCTGGGGGTAGAGTTTTAGGGTTTGGGGTAGTGCAGTGGTGTTTGTGTAGTATAGGGGGTTGTGTTTTAGATTTTAGGGTAGTGCAGTGGTGTTTGTGTAGTGTAGGGGGTCCTGCTGGGGGTAGAGTTAGGGTTTAGGGTAGTGCAGTGGTGTTTGTGTAGTGTAGCGGGTGATGCTGGGGGTAATGTTTTAGGGTTTAGGACTGTGCAGTGGTGTTTGTGTAGTGTAGTGGGTTGTGCCGGGGGTAGTGTTTTAGGGTTTAGGGCAGTGCAGTGGTGTTTGTGCAGTGGAGGGGATGTGTTGGGGTAGTGGTTTAGGGTAGTGCAGTGGTGTTTGGGTAATTTAGGGAGTTGTGCTACAGATAGTATTTTAGGGTTTAGGGTAGTGCAGTGGTGTTTGTGTAGTGTAGGGGGTCGTGCTGGGGGTAGAGTTAGGGTTTAGGGTAGTGCAGTGGTGTTTGTGTAGTGTAGGGGGTCGCACTGGGCGTAGTGTTTTAGGGTTTAGGGTAGTGCAGTGGTGTTTTGGTATTGTAGGGGGTCGTGCTGGGGGTTGTGTTTTAGGGTTTAGGGTAGTGCAGTGGTGTTTGTGTAGTGTAGGGGGTCGCACTGGGCGTAGTGTTTTAGGGTTTAGGGTAGTGTAGTGGTGTTTTGGTATTAGAGGGGGTCGTGCTGGGGGTTGTGTTTTAGGGTTTAGGGTACTGCAGTGGTGATTGTGTAGTGTAGGGGGTCGTGCTGGGGTATATTTAGGGTTTAGGGTAGTGCAGTGGGGTTTGTGTAGTGTAGGGGGTTGTGTTTTAGGGTTAAGGGTAGTGCAGTGGTGTTTGTGTGGTATAGGGGGTTGTGTTTTAGGGTTTAGGCTAGTGCAGTGGTGCTTGGGTAGTGTAGGGGGTCATGCTGGGGGTAGAGTTTTAGGGTTTGGGGTAGTGTAGTGGTGTTTGTGTAGTATAGGGGGTCATGCTGGGGGTAGTGTTTTAGGGTTTAGGGCAGTGCAGTGGTGTTTGTGTAGTGTAGGGGGTCATGCTGGGGGTAGTGTTTTAGGGCTTAGGATAGTGAAGTGTTGTTTGTGTAGTGTAGGGGGTCGTACTGGGGTACATTTAGGGGTTAGGGTAGTGCAGTGGTATTTGTGTGGTGTAGGGGGTCGTTTTTTAGGGTTTAGGGTAGTGCAGTGCTGTTTGGGTAGTGTATGGGGTTGTGTTGGGGGTCGTGATCTAGTGTTTATGGTAGTGCAGTGTTGTTTGAGTAGTGTAGGGGGTTATGTTTTAGAATTTATGGTAGTGCAGTGGTGTTTGGGTAGTTTAGGGGGTCGTGATGGGGGTAGATTTAGGGTTTAAGGTAGTGCAGTGGTGTTTGGAAAGTGTAGGGGGTCGTGCTGGGGGTAGTGTTTTTTGGTTTAGGGCAATAGAGTGCAGTGTTGTTTTGGTAGTGTAGGAGGATCGTGCTAGAGGTAGTGTTTTAGGGTTTAGGGCAGTGCAGTGGTGTTTGGGTATTATAGGGGTTCGTGCTGGGGTAGTGTTGTAGGGTGTAGGGCAGTGGTGTTTGTGTAGTGTAGGGGGTCATGCTGGGGGTAGTGTTTTAGGGTTTAGGGTAGTGCAGTGGTGTTTGTGTAGTGTAGGGGGTCATGCTGGGGGTAGATTTAGGGTTTACGGTATTGCAGTGGTATTTGGGTTGTGAGGAGGTCATGCTGGGGGTAGTGTTTTAGGGTTTAGGGTAGTGCAGTGGTGTTTGTGTAGTTTAGGGGGTTGTGGTTTAGGGTTTAGGGTAGTGCAGTGGTGTTTGTGTAGTGCAGGGAGTCATGCTGGGGGTAGTGTTTTAGTGTTTAGGGTAGTGCAGTGGCGTTTCGGTAGTGTAGGGTGTGCTGCTGGGGGTAGATTTAGGGTTTAGGGTAGCGCAGTGGTGTTTGTGTAGTGTAGGGGGTCCTGTTGGGGGTAGTGTTTTAGGGTTTAGGGCATTGCAGTGGTGTTTAGGTAATGTAGGGGGTCGTGCTGGGGGTAGTGTTTTAGCGTTTAGGTTAGTGCAGTGGCTTTTGGGTAGTGTAGGGGGTCCTGCTGGGGGTAGATTTAGGGTTTAGGGTAGCGCAGTGGTTTTTGTGTAGTGTAGGGGGTCCTGTTGGGGGTAGTGTTTTAGGGTTTAGGGTAGTGCAGTGGTGTTTGTGCAGTGTAGGGGATGTGATGGGGTATTGGTTTAGGGTAGTGCAGTAGTGTTTGGGTAATGTAGGGAGTTGTGCTACAGGTAGTGCTTTAGGGTTTAGGGTAGTGCAGTGGTGTTTGTGTAGTGTAGGGGGTCTTGCTGGAGTAGTTTTAGGGTTTAGGGTAGTGCAGTGGTGTTTGTGTAGTGTAGAGGGTCATGCTGTGGGTAGTGTTTTAGGTTTTAAGGAAGTGCAGTGGTGTTTTGGTAGTGTAGGGGGTCGTGCTGGGGCTAGTGTTTAGGGCAGTGCAGAGGTGTTTGTGTAGTGTAAGGGATCGTGCTGGGGGTAGAGTTTTAGGGTTTGGGGTAGTGCAGTGGTGTTTGTGTAGTATAGGGGGTTGTGTTTTAGATTTTAGGGTAGTGCAGTGGTGTTTGTGTAGTGTAGGGGGTCCTGCTGGGGGTAGAGTTAGGGTTTTGGGTAGTGCAGTGGTGTTTGTGTAGTTTAGCGGGTCATGCTGGGGGTAATGTTTTAGGGTTTAGGACTGTGCAGTGGTGTTTGTGTAGTGTAGTGGGTTGTGCCGGGGGTAGTGTTTTAGGGTTTAGGGCAGTGCAGTGGTGTTTGTGCAGTGTAGGGGATGTGTTGGGGTAGTGGTTTAGGGTAGTGCAGTGGTGTTTGGGTAATGTAGGGGGTCGTGCTGGGAATAGTGTTTTAGCGTTTAGGGTAGTGCAGTGGCGTTTGGGTAGTGTAGGGAGTCCTGCTGGGGGTAGAGTTAGGGTTTAGGGTAGTGCAGTGGTGTTTGTGTAGTGTAGGGGGTCGCACTGGGCGTAGTGTTTTAGGGTTTAGGGTAGTGCAGTGGTGTTTTGGTATTGTAGGGGGTTGTGCTGGGGGTTGTGTTTTAGGGTTTAGGGTAGTGCAGTGGTGTTTGTGTAGTGTAGGGGGTCGCACTGGGCGTAGTGTTTTAGGGTTTAGGGTAGTGCAGTGCTGTTTTGGTATTAGAGGGGGTCGTGCTGGGGGTTGTGTTTTAGGGTTTAGGGCAGTAGAGTGCAGTGGTGTTTTGGTAGTGTAGGGGGATCGTGCTAGGGGTAGTGTTTTAGGGTTTAGGGCAGTGCAGTGGTGTTTTGGTATTATAGGGGTTCGTGCTGGGGTAGTGTTGTAGGGTGTAGGGCAGTGGTGTTTGTGTAGTGTAGGGGGTCATGCTGGGGGTAGTGTTTTAGGGTTTAGGGTAGTGCAGTGGTGTTTGTGTAGTGTAGGGGGTCATGGTGGGGGTAGATTTAGGGTTTACGGTATTGCAGTGGTATTTGGGTTGTGAGGAGGTCATGCTGGGGGTAGTGTTTTAGGGTTTAGGGTAGTGCAGTGGTGTTTGTGTAGTTTAGGGGGTTGTGGTTTAGGGTTTAGGGTAGTGCAGTGGTGTTTGTGTAGTGCAGGGAGTCATGCTGGGGGTAGTGTTTTAGTGTTTAGGGTAGTGCAGTGGCGTTTCGGTAGTGTAGGGTGTGCTGCTGGGGGTAGATTTAGGGTTTAGGGTAGCGCAGTGGTGTTTGTGTAGTGTAGGTGGTCCTGTTGGGGGTAGTGTTTTAGGGTTTAGGGCATTGCAGTGGTGTTTAGGTAATGTAGGGGGTCGTGCTGGGGGTAGTGTTTTAGCGTTTAGGTTAGTGCAGTGGCTTTTGGGTAGTGTAGGGGGTCCTGCTGGGGGTAGATTTAGGGTTTAGGGTAGCGCAGTGGTTTTTGTGTAGTGTTGGGGGTCCTGTTGGGGGTAGTGTTTTAGGGTTTATGGTAGTGCAGTGGTGTTTGTGTAGTGTAGGGGGTCCTGCTGCGGATAGTGTTTTAGGGTTTAGGGTAGTGCAGTGGTGTTTGTGCAGTGTAGGGGATGTGATGGGGTATTGGTTTAGGGTAGTGCAGTAGTGTTTGGGTAATGTAGGGAGTTGTGCTACAGGTAGTATTTTAGGGTTTAGGGTAGTGCAGTGGTGTTTGTGTAGTGTAGGGGGTCTTGCTGGAGTAGTTTTAGGGTTTAGGGTAGTGCAGTGGTGTTTGTGTAGTGTAGAGGGTCATGCTGTGGGTAGTGTTTTAGGTTTTAAGGAAGTGCAGTGGTGTTTTGGTAGTGTAAGGGATCGTGCTGGGGGTAGAGTTTTAGGGTTTGGGTTAGTGCAGTGGTGTTTGTGTAGTATAGGGGGTTGTGTTTTAGATTTTAGGGTAGTGCAGTGGTGTTTGTGTAGTGTAGGGGGTCCTGCTGGGGGTAGAGTTAGGGTTTTGGGTAGTGCAGTGGTGTTTGTGTAGTTTAGCGGGTCATGCTGGGGGTAATGTTTTAGGGTTTAGGACTGTGCAGTGGTGTTTGTGTAGTGTAGTGGGTTGTGCCGGCGGTAGTGTTTTAGGGTTTAGGGCAGTGCAGTGGTGTTTGTGCAGTGTAGGGGATGTGTTGGGGTAGTGGTTTAGGGTAGTGCAGTGGTGTTTGGGTAATGTAGGGGGTCGTGCTGGGGATAGTGTTTTAGCGTTTAGGGTAGTGCAGTGGCGTTTGGGTAGTGTAGGGAGTCCTGCTGGGGGTAGAGTTAGGGTTTAGGGTAGTGCAGTGGTGTTTGTGTAGTGTAGGGGGTCGCACTGGGCGTAGTGTTTTAGGGTTTAGGGTAGTGCAGTGGTGTTTTGGTATTGTAGGGGGTTGTGCTGGGGGTTGTGTTTTAGGGTTTAGGGTAGTGCAGTGGTGTTTGTGTAGTGTAGGGGGTCGCACTGGGCGTAGTGTTTTAGGGTTTAGGGTAGTGCAGTGCTGTTTTGGTATTAGAGGGGGTCGTGCTGGGGGTTGTGTTTTAGGGTTTAGGGTACTGCAGTGGTGATTGTGTAGTGTAGGGGGTCGTGCTGGGGTATATTTAGGGTTTAGGGTAGTGCAGTGGGGTTTGTGTAGTGTAGGGGGTTGTGTTTTAGGGTTAAGGGTAGTGCAGTGGTGTTTGTGTAGTAAAGGGGGTTGTGTTTTAGGGTTTAGGCTAGTGCAGTGGTGCTTGGGTAGTGTAGGGGGTCGTGCTGGGGGTAGAGTTTTAGGGTTTGGGGTAGTGCAGTGGTGTTTGTGTAGTATAGGGGGTCATGCTGGGGGTAGTGTTTTAGGGTTTAGGGCAGTGCAGTGTTGTTTGGGTAGTGTAGGGGGTTGTGCTGGTGTAGTGTTTTAGGGTTTCGGACAGTGGTGTTTGTGTAGTGTAGGGGGTCAAGCTGGGGTTAGTGTTTTAAGGTTTAGAGTAGTGCAGTGTTGTTTGTGTAGTGTAGGGGGTCATGCTGGGAGTAGTGTTTTAGGGTTTAGGGCAGTGCAGTGGTGTTTGGGTAGTGTAGGGGGTCGTGCCGGGAATAGTGTTTTAGGGCTTAGGATAGTGAAGTGGTGTTTGTGTAGTGTAGGGGGTCATACTGGGGTACATTTAGGGGTTAGGGTAGTGCAGTGGTGTTTGTGTAGTGTAGGGGGTCGTTTTTAGGGTTTAGGGTAGTGCAGTGCTGTTTGGGTAGTGTATGGGGTTGTGCTGGGGGTCATGATTTAGTGTTTATGGTAGTGCAGTGTCGTTTGAGTAGTGTAGCGGGTTATGTTTTAGAATTTATGGTAGTGCAGTGGTGTTTGGGTAGTTTAGGGGGTCGTGCTGGGGGTAGATTTAGGGTTTAGGGTAGTGCAGTGGTGTTTGTGTAGTGTAGGGGGTCATGCTAGGGGTAGATTTAGGGTTTAAGGTAGTGCAGTGGTGTTTGGAAAGTGTAGGGGGTCGTGCTGGGGGTAGTGTTTTTCGGTTTAGGGCAGTAGAGTGCAGTGGTGTTTTGGTAGTGTAGGGGGATCGTGCTAGGGGTAGTGTTTTAGGGTTTAGGGCAGTGCAGTGGTGTTTGGGTATTATAGGGGTTCGTGCTGGGGTAGTGTTTTAGGGTGTAGGGCAGTGGTGTTTGTGTAGTGTAGGGGGTCATGCTGGGGGTAGTGTTTTAGGGTTTAGGGTAGTGCAGTGGTGTTTGTGTAGTGTAGGGGGTCATGCTGGGGGTAGATTTAGGGTTTACGGTATTGCAGTGGTGTTTGGGTTGTGAGGAGGTCATGCTGGGGGTAGTGTTTTAGGGTTTAGGGTAGTGCAGTGGTGTTTGTGTAGTTTAGGGGGTTGTGGTTTAGGGTTTAGGGTAGTGCAGTGGTGTTTGTGTAGTGCAGGGAGTCATGCTGGGGGTAGTGTTTTAGCGTTTAGGGTAGTGCAGTGGCGTTTCGGTAGTGTAGGGTGTGCTGCTGGGGGTAGATTTAGGGTTTAGGGTAGCGCAGTGGTGTTTGTGTAGTGTAGGGGGTCCTGTTGGGGGTAGTGTTTTAGGGTTTAGGGCATTGCAGTGGTGTTTAGGTAAAGTAGGGGGTCGTGCTGGGGGTAGTGTTTTAGCGTTTAGGTTAGTGCAGTGGCGTTTGGGTAGTGTAGGGGGTCCTGCTGGGGGTAGATTTAGGGTTTAGGGTAGCGCAGTGGTGTTTGTGTAGTGTAGGGGGTCCTGTTGGGGGTAGTGTTTTAGGGTTTATGTTAGTGCAGTGGTGTTTGTGTAGTGTAGGGGGTCCTGCTGCGGATAGTGTTTTAGGGTTTAGGGTAGTGCAGTGGTGTTTGTGCAGTGTAGGGGATGTGATGGGGTAGTGGTTTAGGGTAGTGCAGTAGTATTTGGGTAATGTAGGGAGTTGTGCTACAGGTAGTATTTTAGGGTTTAGGGTAGTGCAGTGGTGTTTGTGTAGTGTAGGGGGTTTTGCTGGGGTAGTTTTAGGGTTTAGGGTAGTGCAGTGGTGTTTGTGTAGTGTAGGTGGTCCTGTTGGGGGTAGTGTTTTAGGGTTTAGGGCATTGCAGTGGTGTTTAGGTAATGTAGGGGGTCGTGCTGGGGGTAGTGTTTTAGCGTTTAGGTTAGTGCAGTGGCTTTTGGGTAGTGTAGGGGGTCCTGCTGGGGGTAGATTTAGGGTTTAGGGTAGCGCAGTGGTTTTTGTGTAGTGTTGGGGGTCCTGTTGGGGGTAGTGTTTTAGGGTTTATGGTAGTGCAGTGGTGTTTGTGTAGTGTAGGGGGTCCTGCTGCGGATAGTGTTTTAGGGTTTAGGGTAGTGCAGTGGTGTTTGTGCAGTGTAGGGGATGTGATGGGGTATTGGTTTAGGGTAGTGCAGTAGTGTTTGGGTAATGTAGGGAGTTGTGCTACAGGTAGTATTTTAGGGTTTAGGGTAGTGCAGTGGTGTTTGTGTAGTGTAGGGGGTCTTGCTGGAGTAGTTTTAGGGTTTAGGGTAGTGCAGTGGTGTTTGTGTAGTGTAGAGGGTCATGCTGTGGGTAGTGTTTTAGGTTTTAAGGAAGTGCAGTGGTGTTTTGGTAGTGTAGGGGGTCGTGCTGTGGCTAGTGTTTAGGGCAGTGCAGAGGTGTTTGTGTAGTGTAAGGGATCGTGCTGGGGGTAGAGTTTTAGGGTTTGGGGTAGTGCAGTGGTGTTTGTGTAGTATAGGGGGTTGTGTTTTAGATTTTAGGGTAGTGCAGTGGTGTTTGTGTAGTGTAGGGGGTCCTGTTGGGGGTAGAGTTAGGGTTTTGGGTAGTGCAGTGGTGTTTGTGTAGTTTAGCGGGTCATGCTGGGGGTAATGTTTTAGGGTTTAGGACTGTGCAGTGGTGTTTGTGTAGTGTAGTGGGTTATGCCGGCGGTAGTGTTTTAGGGTTTAGGGCAGTGCAGTGGTGTTTGTGCAGTGTAGGGGATGTGTTGGGGTAGTGGTTTAGGGTAGTGCAGTGGTGTTTGGGTAATGTAGGGGGTCGTGCTGGGGATAGTGTTTTAGCGTTTAGGGTAGTGCAGTGGCGTTTGGGTAGTGTAGGGAGTCCTGCTGGGGGTAGAGTTAGGGTTTAGGGTAGTGCAGTGGTGTTTGTGTAGTGTAGGGGGTCGCACTGGGCGTAGTGTTTTAGGGTTTAGGGTAGTGCAGTGGTGTTTTGGTATTGTAGGGAGTTGTGCTGGGGGTTGTGTTTTAGGGTTTAGGGTAGTGCAGTGGTGTTTGTGTAGTGTAGGGGGTCGCACTGGGCGTAGTGTTTTAGGGTTTAGGGTAGTGCAGTGCTGTTTTGGTATTAGAGGGGGTCGTGCTGGGGGTTGTGTTTTAGGGTTTAGGGTACTGCAGTGGTGATTGTGTAGTGTAGGGGTCGTGCTGGGGTATATTTAGGGTTTAGGGTAGTGCAGTGGGGTTTGTGTAGTGTAGGGGGTTGTGTTTTAGGGTTAAGGGTAGTGCAGTGGTGTTTGTGTAGTATAGGGGGTTGTGTTTTAGGGTTTAGGCTAGTGCAGTGGTGCTTGGGTAGTGTAGGGGGTCGTGCTGGGGGTAGAGTTTTAGGGTTTGGGGTAGTGCAGTGGTGTTTGTGTAGTATAGGGGGTCATGCTGGGGTTTGTGTTTTAGGGTTTAGGGCAGTGCAGTGTTGTTTGGGTAGTGTAGGGGGTTGTGCTGGTGTAGTGTTTTAGGGTTTCGGACAGTGGTGTTTGTGTAGTGTAGGGGGTCAAGCTGGGGTTAGTGTTTTAAGGTTTAGAGTAGTGCAGTGTTGTTTGTGTAGTGTAGGGGGTCATGCTGGGAGTAGTGTTTTAGGGTTTAGGGCAGTGCAGTGGTGTTTGGGTAGTGTAGGGGGTCGTGCCGGGAATAGTGTTTTAGGGCTTAGGATAGTGAAGTGGTGTTTGTGTAGTGTAGGGGGTCATACTGGGGTACATTTAGGGGTTAGGTTAGTGCAGTGGTGTTTGTGTAGTGTAGGGGGTCGTTTTTTAGGGTTTAGGGTAGTGCAGTGCTGTTTGGGTAGTGTATGGGGTTGTGCTGGGGGTCATGATTTAGTGTTTATGGTAGTGCAGTGTTGTTTGAGTAGTGTAGCGGGTTATGTTTTAGAATTTATGGTAGTGCAGTGGTGTTTGGGTAGTTTAGGGGGTCGTGCTGGGGGTAGATTTAGGGTTTAGGGTAGTGCAGTGGTGTTTGTGTAGTGTAGGGGGTCATGCTAGGGGTAGATTTAGGGTTTAAGGTAGTGCAGTGGTGTTTGGAAAGTGTAGGGGGTCGTGCTGGGGGTAGTGTTTTTCGGTTTAGGGCAGTAGAGTGCAGTGGTGTTTTGGTAGTGTAGGGGGATCGTGCTAGGGTTAGTGTTTTAGGGTTTAGGGCAGTGCAGTGGTGTTTGGGTATTATAGGGGTTCGTGCTGGGGTAGTGTTTTAGGGTGTAGGGCAGTGGTGTTTGTGTAGTGTAGGGGGTCATGCTGGGGGTAGTGTTTTAGGGTTTAGGGTAGTGCAGTGGTGTTTGTGTAGTGTAGGGGGTCATGCTGGGGGTAGATTTAGGGTTTACGGTATTGCAGTGGTGTTTGGGTTGTGAGGAGGTCATGCTGGGGGTAGTGTTTTAGGGTTTAGGGTAGTGCAGTGGTGTTTGTGTAGTTTAGGGGGTTGTGGTTTAGGGTTTAGGGTAGTGCAGTGGTGTTTGTGTAGTGCAGGGAGTCATGCTGGGGGTAGTGTTTTAGCGTTTAGGGTAGTGCAGTGGCGTTTCGGTAGTGTAGGGTGTGCTGCTGGGGGTAGATTTAGGGTTTAGGGTAGCGCAGTGGTGTTTGTGTAGTGTAGGGGGTCCTGTTGGGGGAAGTGTTTTAGGGTTTAGGGCATTGCAGTGGTGTTTAGGTAAAGTAGGGGGTCGTGCTGGGGGTAGTGTTTTAGCGTTTAGGTTAGTGCAGTGGCGTTTGGGTAGTGTAGGGGGTCCTGCTGGGGGTAGATTTAGGGTTTAGGGTAGCGCAGTGGTGTTTGTGTAGTGTAGGGGGTCCTGTTGGGGGTAGTGTTTTAGGGTTTATGGTAGTGCAGTGGTGTTTGTGTAGTGTAGGGGGTCCTGCTGCGGATAGTGTTTTAGGGTTTAGGGTAGTGCAGTGGTGTTTGTGCAGTGTAGGGGATGTGATGGGGTAGTGGTTTAGGGTAGTGCAGTAGTATTTGGGTAATGTAGGGAGTTGTGCTACAGGTAGTATTTTAGGGTTTAGGGTAGTGCAGTGGTGTTTGTGTAGTGTAGGGGGTTTTGCTGGGGTAGTTTTAGGGTTTAGGGTAGTGCAGTGGTGTTTGTGTAGTGTAGGGGGTCAAGTTGGGGGTAGTGTTTTAGGGTTTAGGGTAGTACAGTGGTGTTTGTGTAGTGTAGAGGGTCATGCTGTGGGTAGTGTTTTAGGTTTTAAGGAAGTGCAGTGGTGTTTTGGTAGTGTAGGGGGTCGTGCTGGGGCTAGTGTTTTAGGGCAGTGCAGAGGTGTTTGTGTAGTGTAAGGGATCGTGCTGGGGTAGAGTTTTAGGGTTTGGGGTAGTGCAGTGGTGTTTGTGTAGTGTAGGGGGTCATGCTGGGTGTAGTGTTTTAGGGTTTAGGGCAGTGCAGTGGTGTTTGGGTAGTGTAGGGGGTCGTGCCGGGAGTAGTGTTTTAGGGCTTAGGATATTGAAGTGGTGTTTGTGTAGTGTAGGGGGTCATACTGGGGTACATTTAGGGGTTAGGGTAGTGCAGTGGTGTTTGTGTAGTGTAGGGGGTCGTTTTTTAGGGTTTAGGGTAGTGCAGTGCTGTTTGGGTAGTGTATGGGGTTGTGCTGGGGGTCGTGATTTAGTGTTTATGGTAGTGCAGTGTTGTTTGAGTAGTGTAGGGGGTTATGTTTTAGAATTTATGGTAGTGCAGTGGTGTTTGGGTAGTTTAGGGGTCGTGCTGGGGGTAGATTTAGGGTTTAGGGTAGTGCAGTGGTGTTTGTGTAGTGTAGGGGGTCACGCTGGGGGTAGATTTAGGGTTTAAGGTAGTGCAGTGGTGTTTGGAAAGTGTAGGGGGTCGTGCTGGGGGTAGTGTTTTTCGGTTTAGGGCAGTAGAGTGCAGTGGTGTTTTGGTAGTGTAGGGGGATCGTGCTAGGGGTAGTGTTTTAGGGTTTAGGGCAGTGCAGTGGTGTTTGGGTATTATAGGGGTTCGTGCTGGGGTAGTGTTTTAGGGTGTAGGGCAGTGGTGTTTGTGTAGTGTAGGGGGTCATGCTGGGGGTAGTGTTTTAGGGTTTAGGGTAGTGCAGTGGTGTTTGTGTAGTGTAGGGGTTCATGCTGGGGGTAGATTTAGGGTTTACGGTATTGCAGTGGTGTTTGGGTTGTGAGGAGGTCATGCTGGGGGTAGTGTTTTAGGGTTTAGGGTAGTGCAGTGGTGTTTCGGTAGTGTAGGGTGTGCTGCTGGGGGTAGATTTAGGGTTTAGGGTAGCGCAGTGGTGTTTGTGTAGTGTAGGGGGTCCTGTTGGGGGTAGTGTTTTAGTGTTTAGGGCATTGCAGTGGTGTTTAGGTAATGTAGGGGGTCGTGCTGGGGGTAGTGTTTTAGCGTTTAGGTTAGTGCAGTGGCGTTTGGGTAGTGTAGGGGGTCCTGCTGGGGGTAGATTTAGGGTTTAGGGTAGCGCAGTGGTGTTTGTGTAGTGTAGGGGGTCCTGCTGCGGATAGTGTTTTAGGGATAAGGGTAGTGCAGTGGTGTTTGTGCAGTGTAGGGGATGTGATGGGGTAGTGGTTTGGGGTAGTGCAGTAGTGTTTGGGTAATGTAGGGAGTTGTGCTACAGGTAGTATTTTAGGGTTTAGGGTAGTGCAGTGGTGTTTGTGTAGTGTAGGGGGTCTTGCTGGGGTAGTGTTTTAGGGTTTAGGGTAGTGCAGTGGTGTTTGTGTAGTGTAGGGGGTCAAGTTGGGGGTAGTGTTTTAGGGTTTAGGGTAGTACAGTGGTGTTTGAGTAGTGTAGAGGGTCATGCTGTGGGTAGTGTTTTAGGTTTTAAGGAAGTGCAGTGGAGTTTTTGTAGTGTAGGGGGTTGTGTTTTAGGTTTTAGGGTAGTGCAGTGGCGTTTGGGTAGTGTAGGGGGTCCTGGTGGGGGTAGAGTTAGGGTTTAGGGTAGTGCAGTGGTGTTTGTGTAGTGTAGGGGGTCGCTCTGGGGGTAGTGTTTTAGGGTTTAGGGTTATGCAGTGGTGTTTGTGCAGTATAGGGGTTTGTGCTGGGGTAGTGTTTAGGGTAGAGCAGTGGTGTTTTGGTAGTGTAGGGGGTCGTGCTGGGGCTAGTGTTTTAGGGCAGTGCAGAGGTGTTTGTGTAGTGTAAGGGATCGTGCTGGGGGTAGAGTTTTAGGGTTTGGGGTAGTGCAGTGGTGTTTGAGTAGTATAGGGGTTGTGTTTTAGATTTTAGGGTAGTGCAGTGGTGTTTGTGTAGTGTAGGGGGTCCTGCTGGGGGTAGAGTTAGGGTTTAGGGTAGTGCAGTGGTGTTTGTGTAGTGTAGCGGGTCATGCTGGGTGTAATGTTTTAGGGTTTAGGACTGTGCAGTGGTGTTTGTGTAGTGTAGTGGGTTGTGCCGGGGGTAGTGTTTTAGGGTTTAGGGTAGTGCAGTGGTGTTTGTGCAGTGTAGGGGATGTGTTGTGGTAGTGGTTTAGGGTAGTGCAGTGGTGTTTGGGTAAAGTAGGGGGTCGTGCTGGGGGTAGTGTTTTAGCATTTAGGGTAGTGCAGTGGCGTTTGGGTAGTGTAGGGGGTCCTGCTGGGGGTAGAGTTAGGGTTTAGGGTAGTGCAGTGGTGTTTGTGTAGTGTAGGGGGTCTCACTGGGCGTAGTGTTTTAGGGTTTAGGGTAGTGCAGTGGTGTTTTGGTATTAGAGGGGGTCGTGCTGGGGGTTGTGTTTTAGGGTTTACAGTACTGCAGTGGTGATTGTGTAGTGTAGGGGGTCGTGCTGGGGTATATTTAGGGTTTAGGGTAGTGCAGTGGGGGTTGTGTAGTGTAGGGGGTTGTGTTTTAGAGTTAAGGGTAGTGCAGTGGTGTTTGTGTAGTATAGGGGGTTGTGTTTTAGGGTTTAGGCGAGTGCAGTGGTGCTTGGGTAGTGTAGGGGGTCGTGCTGGGGGTAGAGTTTTAGGGTTTGGGGTAGTGCAGTGGTGTTTGTGTAGTATAGGAGTCATGCTGGGGGTAGTGTTTTAAGGTTTAGGGCAGTGCAGTGTTGTTTGGGTAGTGTAGGGGGTTGTGCTGGGGTAGTGTTTTAGGGTTTAGGACAGTGGTGTTTGTGTAGTGTAGGGGGTCAAGCTGGGGTTAGTGTTTTAAGGTTTAGAGTAGTGCAGTGGTGTTTGTGTAGTGTAGAGGGTTATGCTGGGGGTAGTGTTTTAGGGTTTAGGGCAGTGCAGTGGTGTTTGGGTAGTGTAGGGGGTCGTGCCGGGAGTAGTGTTTTAGGGCTTAGGATAGTGAAGTGGTGTTTGTGTAGTGTAGGCGGTCGTACTGGGGTACATTTAGGGGTTAGGGTAGTGCAGTGGTGTTTGTGTAGTGTAGGGGGTCGTGTTTTAGGGTTTAGGGTAGTGCAGTGCTGTTTGGGTAGTGTATGGGGTTGTGCTGGGGGTCGTGATTTAGTGTTTATGGTAGTGCAGTGTTGTTTGAGTAGTGTAGGGGGTTATGTTTTAGAATTTATGGTAGTGCAGTGGTGTTTGGGTAGTTTAGGGGATCGTGCTGGGGGTAGATTTAGGGTTTAGGGTAGTGCAGTGGTGTTTGTGTTGTGTAGGGGTAGTACTGGGGGTAGATTTAGAGATTTAGGATAGTGCAGTGGTGTTTGGGTAGTGTAGGGGGTCATGCTGGGGGTAGGGTTTTAGGGTTTGTGCAGTGGTGTATGGGTAGTGTAGGGGTCATGCTGGGGGTAGATTTAGAGATTTAGGATAGTGCAGTGGTGTTTGGGTAGTGTAGGGGGTCATGCTGGGGGTAGGGTTTTAGGGTTTGTGCAGTAGTGTTTGGGTAGTGTAGAGGGTTGTGCTACAGGTAGTGTTTTAGGGTTTAGGGCAGTGCAGTTGTGTTTGTGTAGTGTAGGGGGTCGTGCAGGGGTAGTGTTTTAGGGTTTAGGGCAGTGCATTGGTGTTTGGGGAGTATAGGGGGTCGTACTGGGGGTAGTGTTTTAGGGTTTAGGGCAGTGCAGTCGTGTTTGTGTAGTGTAGGGGGTCGTGCCGGGGTAGTGTTTTAGGGTTTAGGGCAGTACAGTGGTGTTTGTGTAGTGTAGGGGGTCATGCTGGGGGTAGTGTTTTAGGGTTTAGGGCAGTGGTGTTTGTGTATTGAAGGGGGTCAGGCTGGGGGTAGTGTTTCAGGGTTTAGGGCAGTGCAGTGGTGTTTGGGTAGTGGAGGGGGTTGTGCTGGGGTAGTGTTTTAGGGTTTAGGACAGTGGTGTTTGTGTAGTGTAGGGGGTCAAGCTGGGGGTAGTGTTTTAGGGTTTAGGGTAGTGCAGTGGTGTTTGTGTAGTGTAGGGCATCATGCTGGGGTAGTGTTTTTCGGTTTAGGGCAGTAGAGTGCAGTGGTGTTTTGGTAGTGTAGGGGGATCATGCTAGGGGTAGTGTTTTAGGGTTTAGGGCAGTGCAGTGGTGTTTGGGTATTATAGGGGTTCGTGCTGGGGGTAGTGTTTTGGGATCTAGGGCAGTGGTGTTTGAGTAGTGTAGGGGGTCATGCTGGGATAGTGTTTTAGGGTTTAGGGTAGTGCAGTGGTGTTTGTGTAGTGTAGGGGGTCATGCTGGGGGTTTATTTAGGGTTTAAGGTAGTGCAGTGGTGTTTGGAAAGTGTAGGGGGTCGTGCTGGGGGTAGTGTTTTTCGGTTTAGGGCAGTAGAGTGCAGTGGTGTTTTGGTAGTGTAGGGGGATCGTGCTAGGGGTAGTGTTTTAGGGTTGAGGGCAGTGCAGTGGTGTTTGGGTATTATAGCTGTTCGTGCTGGGGTAGTGTTTTAGGGTGTAGGGCAGTGGTGTTTGTGTAGTGTAGGGGGTCATGCTGGGGGTAGTGTTTTAGGGTTTGGGGTAGTGCAGTGGTGTTTGTGTAGTGTAGGGGGTCATGCTGGGGGTAGATTTAGGGTTTATGGTAGTGCAGTGGTGTTTGGGTTGTGAGGAGGTCATGCTGGGTGTAGTGTTTTTGGGTTTAGGGTAGTGCAGTGGTGTTTGTGTAGTTTAGGGGCTTGTGGTTTAGGGTTTAGGGTAGTGCAGTGGTGTTTGGGTAGTGTAGGGGGTCATGCTGGTTGTAGTGTTTTTGCGGTTAGGGTAGTGCAGTTGTGCTTGGCTAGTGAAGGGGGTCATTTTGGGGGTAGAGTTTTAGGGTTTAGGGTAGTGCAGTGGTACTTTGGTATTGTAGGGTGTCAAGCTGGGTATAGTATTTTAGGGTTTAGGGTAGTGCAGTGGTGTTTGTGTAGTATAGGGGGTCTTGCTGGGCGTAGTGTTTTAGGGTTTAGGGTAGTGCAGTGGTGTTTGTGTAGTATAGGGGGTCGTGCTGGGGGTTGTGTTTTAGGGTTTAGGGTACTGCAGTGGTGATTGTGTAGTGTAGGGGGTCGTGCTGGGGTATATTTAGGGTTTAGGGTAGTGCAGTGGGGTTTGTGTAGTGTAGGGGGTTGTGTTTTAGGGTTAAGGCTAGTGCAGTGGTGTTTGTGTAGTATAGGGGGTTGTGTTTTAGGGTTTAGGCGAGTGCAGTGGTGCTTGGGTAGTGTTGGGGGTCGTGCTGGGGGTAGAGTTTTAGGGATTGGGGTAGTGCAGTGGTGTTTGTGTAGTATAGGGGTCATGCTGGGGGTAGTGTTTTAGGGTTTAGGGCAGTGCAGTGTTGTTTGGGTAGTGTAGGGGGTTGTGCTGGGGTAGTGTTTTAGGGTTTAGGACAGTGGTGTTTGTGTAGTGTAGGGGGTCAAGCTGGGGTTAGTGTTTTAAGGTTTAGAGTAGTGCAGTTGTGTTTGTGTAGTATAGAGGGTCATGCTGGGGGTAGTGTTTTAGGGTTTAGGGCAGTGCAGTGGTGTTTGGGTAGTGTAGGGGGTCGTGCCGGGAGTAGTGTTTTAGGGCTTAGGATAGTGAAGTGGTGTTTGTGTAGTGTAGGCGGTCATACTGGGGTACATTTAGGGGTTAGGGTAGTGCAGTGGTGTTTGTGTAGTGTAGGGGGTCGTGTTTTAGGGTTTAGGGTAGTGCAGTGCTGTTTGGGTAGTGTATGGGGTTGTGCTGGGGGTCGTGATTTAGTGTTTATGGTAGTGCAGTGTTGTTTGAGTAGTGTAGGGGGTTATGTTTTAGAATTTATGGTAGTGCAGTGGTGTTTGGGTAGTTTAGGGGGTTGTGCTGGGGGTTTATTTAGGGTTTAAGGTAGTGCAGTGGTGTTTGGAAAGTGTAGGGGGTCGTGCTGGGGGTTTATTTAGGGTTTAAGGTAGTGCAGTGGTGTTTGGGTAGTTTAGGGGGTTGTGCTGGGGGTTTATTTAGGGTTTAAGGTAGTGCAGTGGTGTTTGGAAAGTGTAGGGGGTCGTGCTGGGGGTTTCTTTAGGGTTTAAGGTAGTGCAGTGGTGTTTGGAAAGTGTAGGGGGGCGGTCTGGGGGTAGTGTTTTTCGGTTTAGGGCCGTAGAGTGCAGTGGTGTTTTGGTAGTGTAGGGGGATCGTGCTAGGGGTAGTGTTTTAGGGTTTAGGGCAGTGCAGTGGTGTTTGGGTATTATAGGGGTTCGTGCTGGGGTAGTGTTTTAGGGTGTAGGGCAGTGGTGTTTGTGTAGTGTAGGGGGTCATGCTGGGGGTAGTGTTTTAGGGTTTAGGGTAGTGCAGTGGTGTTTGTGTAGTGTAGGGGGTCATGCTGGGGGTAGATTTAGGGTTTATGGTAGTACAGTGGTGTTTGGGTTGTGAGGAGGTCATGCTGGGGGTAGTGTTTTAGGGTTTAGGGTAGTGCAGTGGTGTTTGTGTAGTTTAGGGGGTTGTGGTTTAGGGTTTAGGGTAGTGCAGTGGTGTTTGGGTAGTGTAAGGGGTCATGCTGGGTGTAGTGTTTTTGCGGTTAGGGTAGTGCAGTTGTGCTTGGGTAGTGAAGGGGGTCATTTTGGGGGTAGTGTTTTAGGGTTTAGAGTAGTGCAGTGGTGTTTTGGTATTGTAGGGTGTCGAGCTGGGTATAGTATTTTAGGGTTTAGGGTAGTGCAGTGGTGTTTGTGTAGTATAGGGGGTCTTGCTGGGGGTAGTGTTTAAGGTTTAGGGTAGTGCAGTGGTGTTTGTGTAGTGTAGGGGGTCAAGCTGGGAGTAGTGTTTTAGGGTTTAGGGTTTAGGGTTGTGCAGTGGTATTTGTGTAGTGTAGGGGGTCATGCTGGGGGTATATGTAGGGTTTAGGGTAATGCAGTGGTGTTTACATAGTGTAGGGTGTTATGGTGCAGGTAGTGTTTTAGGGTTTAGGGCAGTGCAGTGATGTTTGTGTAGTGTAGCGGGTCATGCTGGGGGTAGTGTTTTAGGGTTAAGGGCAGTGCAGTGGTGTTTGGGTAGTGAAGGGGGTTGTGGTTGTGGTAATGTTTTAGAGTTTAGGACAGTGCAGTGGTGTTTGTGTAGTGTAGTGGGTTGTGCCGGGGGTAGTGTTTTAGGGTTTAGGGCTGTGCAGTGGTTTTTGGGTATTGTAGGGTGTCATATGCTTGGGGTAGTGTTTTAGCGTTTAGGGTAGTGCAGTGGTGTTTGGGTAATGTAGGGGGTCACGCTAGGGGTAGTGTTTTAGGGTTTAGGGTAGTGTAGTGGTGTTTGTGCAGTGTAGGAGATGTGATGGGGTAGTGGTTTAGGGTAGTGCAGTGGTGTTTGGGTAATGTAGGGGGTCGTGCTGGGGGTAGTGTTTTAGCGTTTAGGGTAGTGCAGTGGCGTTTGGGTAGTGTAGGGGGTCCTGCTGGGGGTAGAGCTAGGGTTTAGGGTAGTGCAGTGGTGTTTGTGTAGTGTAGGGGGTCGCACTGGGCGTAGTGTTTTAGGGTTTAGGGTAGTGCAGTGGTGTTTGGGTAATGTAGGGGGTCGTGCTGGGGGTAGTGTTTTAGCGTATAGGGTAGTGCAGTGGCGTTTGGGTAGTGTAGGGGGTCCTGCTCGGGGTAGAGTTAGGGTTTAGGGTAATGCAGTGGTGTTTGGGTAGTATAGGGGGTTGTGGTGCAGGTAGTGTTTTAGGGTTTAGGGCAGTGCAGTGGTGTTTGTGTAGTGTAGCGGGTAATGCTGGGGGTAGAGTTTTAGGGTTTAGGGCAGTGCAGTGGTGTTTGGGTAGTGCAGGGCGTTGTGGTTGGTGTAATGTTTTAGGGTTTAGGGCAGTGCAGTGGTGTTTGTGTAGTGTAGTGGGTTGTGCCTGGGGTAGTATTTTAGGGTTTAGGGCAGTGCAGTGGTGTTTGGGTATTGTAGGTTGTCATGCTTGGGGTAGTGTTTTAGCGTTTAGGATAGTGCAGTGGTATTTGTGTTGTGTAGGGGTAGTACTGGGGGTAGATTTAGAGATTTAGGATAGTGCAGTGGTGTTTGGGTAGTGTAGGGGGTCATGCTGGGGGTAGGGTTTTAGGGTTTGTGCAGTGGTGTTTGGGTAGTGTAGGGGTCATGCTGGGGGTAGATTTAGAGATTTAGGATAGTGCAGTGGTGTTTGGGTAGTGTAGGGGGTCATGCTGGGGGTAGGGTTTTAGGGTTTGTGCAGTAGTGTTTGGGTAGTGTAGAGGGTTGTGCTACAGGTAGTGTTTTAGGGTTTAGGGCAGTGCAGTTGTGTTTGTGTAGTGTAGGGGGTCGTGCAGGGGTAGTGTTTTAGGGTTTAGGGCAGTGGTGTTTGTGTATTGAAGGGGGTCAGGCTGGGGGTAGTGTTTTAGAGTTTAGGGCAGTGCAGTGGTGTTTGGGGAGTATAGGGTGTCATACTGGGGGTAGAGTTTTAGGGTTTAGGGCAGTGCATTGGTGTTTGGGGAGTATAGGGGGTCGTACTGGGGGTAGTGTTTTAGGGTTTAGGGCAGTGCAGTCGTGTTTGTGTAGTGTAGGGGGTCGTGCCGGGGTAGTGTTTTAGGGTTTAGGGCAGTACAGTGGTGTTTGTGTAGTGTAGGGGGTCATGCTGGGGGTAGTGTTTTAGGGTTTAGGGCAGTGGTGTTTGTGTATTGAAGGGGGTCAGGCTGGGGGTAGTGTTTCAGGGTTTAGGGCAGTGCAGTGGTGTTTGGGTAGTGGAGGGGGTTGTGCTGGGGTAGTGTTTTAGGGTTTAGGACAGTGGTGTTTGTGTAGTGTAGGGGGTCAAGCTGGGGGTAGTGTTTTAGGGTTTAGGGTAGTGCAGTGGTGTTTGTGTAGTGTAGGGCATCATGCTGGGGTAGTGTTTTTCGGTTTAGGGCAGTAGAGTGCAGTGGTGTTTTGGTAGTGTAGGGGGATCATGCTAGGGGTAGTGTTTTAGGGTTTAGGGCAGTGCAGTGGTGTTTGGGTATTATAGGGGTTCGTGCTGGGGGTAGTGTTTTGGGATCTAGGGCAGTGGTGTTTGAGTAGTGTAGGGGGTCATGCTGGGATAGTGTTTTAGGGTTTAGGGTAGTGCAGTGGTGTTTGTGTAGTGTAGGGGGTCATGCTGGGGGTAGATTTAGGGTTTAGGGTAGTGCAGTGGTGTTTGGTGTGTGTAGGGGGTCGTGCTGGGGGTAGTGTTTTTCGGTTTAGGGCAGTAGAGTGCAGTGGTGTTTTGGTAGTGTAGGGGGATCGTGTTAGGGGTAGTGTTTTAGGGTTTAGGGCAGTGCAGTGGTGTTTGGGTATTATAGGGGTTCATGCTGGGGGTAGTGTTTTAGGGTTTAGGGCAGTGGTGTTTGTGTAGTGTAGGGGGTCATGCTGGGGGTAGTGTTTTAGGGTTCAGGGTAGTGCAGTGGTGTTTGTGTGGTTTAGGGGGTCATGTTTTAGGGTAGTACAGTGGTGTTTGGGTAGTATAGGGGGTCGTCCTGGGGGTAGTGTTTTAGGGTTTAGGGTAGTGCATTGGTGTTTGTGTAGAGTAGGGGGTCGTGCTGGGGTAGTGTTTTAGGGTTTAGGGCAGTGCAGTGGTGTTTGGGTAGTGTAGGGGGTCGTGCTGGGGGTAGTGTTTTAGGGTTTAGGGCAGTGGTGTTTGTGTATTGAAGGGGGTCAGGCTGGGGGTAGTGTTTCAGGGTTTAGGGCAGTGCAGTGGTGTTTGGGTAATGGAGAGGGTTGTGCTGGGGTAGTTTTTTAGGGTTTAGGACAGTAGTGTTTGTGTAGTGTAGGGGGTCATGCTGGGGGTAGTGTTTTAGGGTTTAGGGTAGTGCAGTGGTGTTTGTGTAGTGTAGGGGGTCATGCTGGGGGTAGATTTAGGGTTTAGGGTAGTGCAGTGGTGTTTGGAAAGTGTAGGGGGTCGTGCTGAGGGTAGTGTTTTTCGGTTTAGGGCAGTAGAGTGCAGTGGTGTTTTGGTAGTGTAGGGGATCGTGCTAGGGGTAGTGTTTTAGGGTTTAGGGCAGTGATGTTTGTGTAGTGTAGGGGGTCATGCTGGGGGTAGTGTTTTAGGGTTTAGGGTAGAGCAGTGGTGTTTGTGTAGTGTAGCTTGTCGTGCTTGGGGTAGTGTTTTAGGGTTTAGGATAGTGCAGTGGTGTTTGTGTAGTGTAAGGGGTCGTGCTGGGGGTAGTGTTTTATGGTTTAGGGTAGTGCAGTGGTGCAGTGGTGTTTGGGTAGTGTAGGGGGTCGTGCTGGGGGATAGTGTTTTGCGGTTAGGGTAGAGCAGTTGTGCTTGGGTAGTGAAGGGGGTCATCTTGAGGATAGTGTTTTAGCGTTTAGGGTAGTGCAGTAGTGTTTGGGTAGTGTAGGGGGTCGTGCTGGGGCTAGTGTTTTAGGGCAGTGCAGAGGTGTTTGTGTAGTGCAAGGGGTCGGGCTGGGGGTAGAATTTTAGGGTTTGGGGCAGGGCAGTGGTGTATGGGTAGTATAGGGGTTCGTGCTGGGGGTAGTGTTTTAAGGTTTAGGGCAGTGGTGTTTGTGTAGTGTGTCATTCTGGGGGTAGTGTTTTAGGGTTTAGGGTAGTGCAGTGGTGTTTGTGTAGTGTAGGGGGTCATGCTGGGGGTAGATTTAGGGTTTATGGTAGTGCAGTGGTGTTTGGGTTGTGAGGAGGTCATGCTGGGTGTAGTGTTTAGGGTTTAGGGTAGTGCAATGGTGTTTGTGTAGTTTAGGGGTTGTGCTGGGGTAGTGTTTTAGGGTTTAGGGCAGTGGTGTTTGTGTAGTGTAGGGGGTCATGCTGGGGGTAGTGTTTTAGGGTTTAGGGTAGTGCAGGGGTGTTTGTGTAGTGTAGGGGGTCATGCTGGGGGTGGGTTTAGGGTAGTGCAGTGGTGTTTGGAAAGTGTAGGGGGTCGTGCTGGGGGTAGTGTTTTTCGGTTTATGGCAGTAGAGTGCAGTGGTGTTTTGGTAGTGTAGGGGATCGTGCTAGGGGTAGTGTTTTAGGGTTTAGGGCAGTGGTGTTTGTGTAGTGTAGGGGGTCATGCTGGGGGTAGTGTTTTAGGGTTTAGGGCAGAGCAGTGGTGTTTGTGTAGTGTAGCTTGTCGTGCTTGGGGTAGTGTTTTAGGGTTTAGGATAGTGCAGTGGTGTTTGTGTAGTGTAAGGGGTCGTGCTGGGGGTAGTGTTTTAGGGTTTAGGGTAGTGCAGTGGTGTTTGGGTAGTGTAGGGGGTCGTGCTGGGGGGTAGTGTTTTTGCGGTTAGGGTAGAGCAGTTGTGCTTGGGTAGTGAAGGGGGTCATCTTGAGGATAGTGTTTTAGCGTTTAGGGTAGTGCAGTAGTGTTTGGGTAGTGTAGGGGGTCGTGCTGGGGCTAGTGTTTTAGGGCAGTGCAGAGGTGTTTGTGTAGTGTAAGGGGTCGGGCTGGGGGTAGAATTTTAGGGTTTGGATCAGGGCAGTGGTGTTTGGGTAGTATAGGGGTTCGTGCTGGGGGTAGTGTTTTAAGGTTTAGGGCAGTGGTGTTTGTGTAGTGTAGGGGGTCATGCTGGGGGTAGTGTTTTAGGGTTTAGGGTAGTGCAGTGGTGTTTGTGTAGTGTAGCTTGTCGTGCTTGGGGTAGTGTTTTAGGGTTTAGGATAGTGCAGTGGTGTTGATGTAGTGTAAGGGGTCGTGCTGGGGATAGAGTTTTAGGGTTTAGGGTAGTGCAGTGGTGTTTGTGTAGTATAGGGGCATGTGCTGGGGTAGTGTTTTAGGGTTTAGGGTAGTGCAGTGGTGTTTGTATAGTATAGGGGCATGTGCTGGAGTAGTGTTTTAGGGTTTAGGGTAGTGCAGTGGTGTTTTGGTATTGTAGGGTGTCGAGCTGGGTGTAGCATTTTAGGGTTTAGGGTAGTGCAGTGGTGTTTGTGTAGTGTAGGGGGTTGTGTTTTAGGTTTTAGGGTAGTGCAGTGGTGTTTGGGTAGTGTAGGGGGTCATGCCGGGAGTAGTGTTTTAGGGTTTAGGGTAGTGAAGTGGTGTTTGTGTAGTGTAGGGGGTCGTGCTGGGGTACATTTAGGGTTTAGGGTAGTGCAGTGGTGTTTGTGTACTTTAGGGGGTCATGTTTTAGGGTTTAGGGTAGTGCAGTGCTGTTTGGGTAGTGTATGGGGTTGTGCTGGGGATAGTGATTTAGTGTTTAGGGTAGTGTAGTGTTGTTTGAGTAGTGCAGGGGGTTATGTTTTAGAAATTATGGTAGTGAAGTGGGGTTTGTGTAGAGTAGGGGGTCATGCGGGGGTAGAGTTAGGGTTTAGGGTTGTGCGGTGGTGTTGGTGTAGTGTAGGGGGTCATGCTGGGGGTAGATTTAGGGTTTAGGTTAGTGCAGTGGTGTTTGGAAAGTGTAGGGGTCGTGCTGGGGTAGTGTTTTTAGGTTTAGGGCAGTAGAGTGCAGTGGTGTTTTGGTAGTGTAGGGGGATCGTGCTAGGGGTAGTGTTTTAGGGTTTAGGGCAGAAAGTGGTGTTTGGGTAGTATAGGGGTTCGTGCTGGGGTAGTGTTTTAAGGTTTAGGGCAGTGGTGTTTGTTTAGTGTAGCGGGTCATGCTGGGGGTAGTGTTTTAGGGTTTGGGGTAGTGCAGTGGTGTTTGTGTAGTGTAGGGGGTCATGCTGGGGGTAGATTTAGGGTTTATGGTAGTGCAGTGGTGTTTGGGTTGTGAGGAGGTCATGCTGGGTGTAGTGTTTTTGGGTTTAGGGTAGTGCAGTGGTGTTTGTGTAGTTTAGGGGCTTGTGGTTTAGGGTTTAGGGTAGTGCAGTGGTGTTTGGGTAGTGTAGGGGGTCATGCTGGTTGTAGTGTTTTTGCGGTTAGGGTAGTGCAGTTGTGCTTGGCTAGTGAAGGGGGTCATTTTGGGGGTAGAGTTTTAGGGTTTAGGGTAGTGCAGTGGTACTTTGGTATTGTAGGGTGTCAAGCTGGGTATAGTATTTTAGGGTTTAGGGTAGTGCAGTGGTGTTTGTGTAGTATAGGGGGTCTTGCTGGGCGTAGTGTTTTAGGGTTTAGGGTAGTGCAGTGGTGTTTGTGTAGTATAGGGGGTCGTGCTGGGGGTTGTGTTTTAGGGTTTAGGGTACTGCAGTGGTGATTGTGTAGTGTAGGGGGTCGTGCTGGGGGTAGTGTTTTATGGTTTAGGGTAGTGCAGTGGTGCAGTGGTGTTTGGGTAGTGTAGGGGGTCGTGCTGGGGGATAGTGTTTTGCGGTTAGGGTAGAGCAGTTGTGCTTGGGTAGTGAAGGGGGTCATCTTGAGGATAGTGTTTTAGCGTTTAGGGTAGTGCAGTAGTGTTTGGGTAGTGTAGGGGGTCGTGCTGGGGCTAGTGTTTTAGGGCAGTGCAGAGGTGTTTGTGTAGTGCAAGGGGTCGGGCTGGGGGTAGAATTTTAGGGTTTGGGGCAGGGCAGTGGTGTTTGGGTAGTATAGGGGTTCGTGCTGGGGGTAGTGTTTTAAGGTTTAGGGCAGTGGTGTTTGTGTAGTGTGTCATTCTGGGGGTAGTGTTTTAGGGTTTAGGGTAGTGCAGTGGTGTTTGTGTAGTGTAGGGGGTCATGCTGGGGGTAGATTTAGGGTTTATGGTAGTGCAGTGGTGTTTGGGTTGTGAGGAGGTCATGCTGGGTGTAGTGTTTAGGGTTTAGGGTAGTGCAGTGGTGTTTGTGTAGTTTAGGGGTTGTGCTGGGGTAGTGTTTTAGGGTTTAGGGCAGTGGTGTTTGTGTAGTGTAGGGGGTCATGCTGGGGGTAGTGTTTTAGGGTTTAGGGTAGTGCAGCGGTGTTTGTGTAGTGTAGGGGGTCATGCTGGGGGTGGGTTTAGGGTAGTGCAGTGGTGTTTGGAAAGTGTAGGGGGTCGTGCTGGGGGTAGTGTTTTTCGGTTTAGGGCAGTAGAGTGCAGTGGTGTTTTGGTAGTGTAGGGGATCGTGCTAGGGGTAGTGTTTTAGGGTTTAGGGCAGTGGTGTTTGTGTAGTGTAGGGGGTCATGCTGGGGGTAGTGTTTTAGGGTTTAGGGCAGAGCAGTGGTGTTTGTGTAGTGTAGCTTGTCGTGCTTGGGGTAGTGTTTTAGGGTTTAGGATAGTGCAGTGGTGTTTGTGTAGTGTAAGGGGTCGTGCTGGGGGTAGTGTTTTAGGGTTTAGGGTAGTGCAGTGGTGTTTGGGTAGTGTAGGGGGTCGTGCTGGGGGGTAGTGTTTTTGCGGTTAGGGTAGAGCAGTTGTGCTTGGGTAGTGAAGGGGGTCATCTTGAGGATAGTGTTTTAGCGTTTAGGGTAGTGCAGTAGTGTTTGGGTAGTGTAGGGGGTCGTGCTGGGGCTAGTGTTTTAGGGCAGTGCAGAGGTGTTTGTGTAGTGTAAGGGGTCGGGCTGGGGGTAGAATTTTAGGGTTTGGATCAGGGCAGTGGTGTTTGGGTAGTATAGGGGTTCGTGCTGGGGGTAGTGTTTTAAGGTTTAGGGCAGTGGTGTTTGTGTAGTGTAGGGGGTCATGCTGGGGGTAGTGTTTTAGGGTTTAGGGTAGTGCAGTGGTGTTTGTGTAGTGTAGCTTGTCGTGCTTGGGGTAGTGTTTTAGGGTTTAGGATAGTGCAGTGGTGTTGATGTAGTGTAAGGGGTCGTGCTGGGGATAGAGTTTTAGGGTTTAGGGTAGTGCAGTGGTGTTTGTGTAGTATAGGGGCATGTGCTGGGGTAGTGTTTTAGGGTTTAGGGTAGTGCAGTGGTGTTTGTATAGTATAGGGGCATGTGCTGGAGTAGTGTTTTAGGGTTTAGGGTAGTGCAGTGGTGTTTTGGTATTGTAGGGTGTCGAGCTGGGTGTAGCATTTTAGGGTTTAGGGTAGTGCAGTGGTGTTTGTGTAGTGTAGGGGGTTGTGTTTTAGGTTTTAGGGTAGTGCAGTGGTGTTTGGGTAGTGTAGGGGGTCATGCCGGGAGTAGTGTTTTAGGGTTTAGGGTAGTGAAGTGGTGTTTGTGTAGTGTAGGGGGTCGTGCTGGGGTACATTTAGGGTTTAGGGTAGTGCAGTGGTGTTTGTGTACTTTAGGGGGTCATGTTTTAGGGTTTAGGGTAGTGCAGTGCTGTTTGGGTAGTGTATGGGGTTGTGCTGGGGATAGTGATTTAGTGTTTAGGGTAGTGTAGTGTTGTTTGAGTAGTGCAGGGGGTTATGTTTTAGAAATTATGGTAGTGCAGTGGTGTTTGGGTAGGGTAGGGGGTCGTGCTGGGGGTAGTGTTTTAGGGTTTACGGTAGTGAAGTGGGGTTTGTGTAGAGTAGGGGGTCATGCGGGGGTAGAGTTAGGGTTTAGGGTTGTGCGGTGGTGTTGGTGTAGTGTAGGGGGTCATGCTGGGGGTAGATTTAGGGTTTAGGTTAGTGCAGTGGTGTTTGGAAAGTGTAGGGGTCGTGCTGGGGTAGTGTTTTTAGGTTTAGGGCAGTAGAGTGCAGTGGTGTTTTGGTAGTGTAGGGGGATCGTGCTAGGGGTAGTGTTTTAGGGTTTAGGGCAGGGAAGTGGTGTTTGGGTAGTATAGGGGTTCGTGCTGGGGTAGTGTTTTAAGGTTTAGGGCAGTGGTGTTTGTTTAGTGTAGCGGGTCATGCTGGGGGTAGTGTTTTAGGGTTTGGGGTAGTGCAGTGGTGTTTGTGTAGTGTAGGGGGTCATGCTGGGGGTAGATTTAGGGTTTATGGTAGTGCAGTGGTGTTTGGGTTGTGAGGAGGTCATGCTGGGTGTAGTGTTTTTGGGTTTAGGGTAGTGCAGTGGTGTTTGTGTAGTTTAGGGGCTTGTGGTTTAGGGTTTAGGGTAGTGCAGTGGTGTTTGGGTAGTGTAGGGGGTCATGCTGGTTGTAGTGTTTTTGCGGTTAGGGTAGTGCAGTTGTGCTTGGCTAGTGAAGGGGGTCATTTTGGGGGTAGAGTTTTAGGGTTTAGGGTAGTGCAGTGGTACTTTGGTATTGTAGGGTGTCAAGCTGGGTATAGTATTTTAGGGTTTAGGGTAGTGCAGTGGTGTTTGTGTAGTATAGGGGGTCTTGCTGGGCGTAGTGTTTTAGGGTTTAGGGTAGTGCAGTGGTGTTTGTGTAGTATAGGGGGTCGTGCTGGGGGTTGTGTTTTAGGGTTTAGGGTACTGCAGTGGTGATTGTGTAGTGTAGGGGGTCGTGCTGGGGTATATTTAGGGTTTAGGGTAGTGCAGTGGGGTTTGTGTAGTGTAGGGGGTTGTGTTTTAGGGTTAAGGCTAGTGCAGTGGTGTTTGTGTAGTATAGGGGGTTGTGTTTTAGGGTTTAGGCGAGTGCAGTGGTGCTTGGGTAGTGTTGGGGGTCGTGCTGGGGGTAGAGTTTTAGGGATTGGGGTAGTGCAGTGGTGTTTGTGTAGTATAGGGGTCATGCTGGGGGTAGTGTTTTAGGGTTTAGGGCAGTGCAATGTTGTTTGGGTAGTGTAGGGGGTTGTGCTGGGGTAGTGTTTTAGGGTTTAGGACAGTGGTGTTTGTGTAGTGTAGGGGGTCAAGCTGGGGTTAGTGTTTTAAGGTTTAGAGTAGTGCAGTTGTGTTTGTGTAGTATAGAGGGTCATGCTGGGGGTAGTGTTTTAGGGTTTAGGGCAGTGCAGTGGTGTTTGGGTAGTGTAGGGGGTCGTGCCGGGAGTAGTGTTTTAGGGCTTAGGATAGTGAAGTGGTGTTTGTGTAGTGTAGGCGGTCATACTGGGGTACATTTAGGGGTTAGGGTAGTGCAGTGGTGTTTGTGTAGTGTAGGGGGTCGTGTTTTAGGGTTTAGGGTAGTGCAGTGCTGTTTGGGTAGTGTATGGGGTTGTGCTGGGGGTCGTGATTTAGTGTTTATGGTAGTGCAGTGTTGTTTGAGTAGTGTAGGGGGTTATGTTTTAGAATTTATGGTAGTGCAGTGGTGTTTGGGTAGTTTAGGGGGTTGTGCTGGGGGTTTATTTAGGGTTTAAGGTAGTGCAGTGGTGTTTGGAAAGTGTAGGGGGTCGTGCTGGGGGTTTATTTAGGGTTTAAGGTAGTGCAGTGGTGTTTGGGTAGTTTAGGGGGTTGTGCTGGGGGTTTATTTAGGGTTTAAGGTAGTGCAGTGGTGTTTGGAAAGTGTAGGGGGTCGTGCTGGGGGTTTCTTTAGGGTTTAAGGTAGTGCAGTGGTGTTTGGAAAGTGTAGGGGGTCGGTCTGGGGGTAGTGTTTTTCGGTTTAGGGCCGTAGAGTGCAGTGGTGTTTTGGTAGTGTAGGGGGATCGTGCTAGGGGTAGTGTTTTAGGGTTTAGGGCAGTGCAGTGGTGTTTGGGTATTATAGGGGTTCGTGCTGGGGTAGTGTTTTAGGGTGTAGGGCAGTGGTGTTTGTGTAGTGTAGGGGGTCATGCTGGGGGTAGTGTTTTAGGGTTTAGGGTAGTGCAGTGGTGTTTGTGTAGTGTAGGGGGTCATGCTGGGGGTAGATTTAGGGTTTATGGTAGTACAGTGGTGTTTGGGTTGTGAGGAGGTCATGCTGGGGGTAGTGTTTTAGGGTTTAGGGTAGTGCAGTGGTGTTTGTGTAGTTTAGGGGGTTGTGGTTTAGGGTTTAGGGTAGTGCAGTGGTGTTTGGGTAGTGTAAGGGGTCATGCTGGGTGTAGTGTTTTTGCGGTTAGGGTAGTGCAGTTGTGCTTGGGTAGTGAAGGGGGTCATTTTGGGGGTAGTGTTTTAGGGTTTAGAGTAGTGCAGTGGTGTTTTGGTATTGTAGGGTGTCGAGCTGGGTATAGTATTTTAGGGTTTAGGGTAGTGCAGTGGTGTTTGTGTAGTATAGGGGGTCTTGCTGGGGGTAGTGTTTAAGGTTTAGGGTAGTGCAGTGGTGTTTGTGTAGTGTAGGGGGTCAAGCTGGGAGTAGTGTTTTAGGGTTTAGGGTTTAGGGTTGTGCAGTGGTATTTGTGTAGTGTAGGGGGTCATGCTGGGGGTATATGTAGGGTTTAGGGTAATGCAGTGGTGTTTACATAGTGTAGGGTGTTATGGTGCAGGTAGTGTTTTAGGGTTTAGGGCAGTGCAGTGGTGTTTGTGTAGTGTAGCGGGTCATGCTGGGGGTAGTGTTTTAGGGTTAAGGGCAGTGCAGTGGTGTTTGGGTAGTGAAGGGGGTTGTGGTTGTGGTAATGTTTTAGAGTTTAGGACAGTGCAGTGGTGTTTGTGTAGTGTAGTGGGTTGTGCCGGGGGTAGTGTTTTAGGGTTTAGGGCTGTGCAGTGGTTTTTGGGTATTGTAGGGTGTCATATGCTTGGGGTAGTGTTTTAGCGTTTAGGGTAGTGCAGTGGTGTTTGGGTAATGTAGGGGGTCACGCTAGGGGTAGTGTTTTAGGGTTTAGGGTAGTGTAGTGGTGTTTGTGCAGTGTAGGAGATGTGATGGGGTAGTGGTTTAGGGTAGTGCAGTGGTGTTTGGGTAATGTAGGGGGTCGTGCTGGGGGTAGTGTTTTAGCGTTTAGGGTAGTGCAGTGGCGTTTGGGTAGTGTAGGGGGTCCTGCTGGGGGTAGAGCTAGGGTTTAGGGTAGTGCAGTGGTGTTTGTGTAGTGTAGGGGGTCGCACTGGGCGTAGTGTTTTAGGGTTTAGGGTAGTGCAGTGGTGTTTGGGTAATGTAGGGGGTCGTGCTGGGGGTAGTGTTTTAGCGTATAGGGTAGTGCAGTGGCGTTTGGGTAGTGTAGGGGGTCCTGCTCGGGGTAGAGTTAGGGTTTAGGGTAATGCAGTGGTGTTTGGGTAGTATAGGGGGTTGTGGTGCAGGTAGTGTTTTAGGGTTTAGGGCAGTGCAGTGGTGTTTGTGTAGTGTAGCGGGTAATGCTGGGGGTAGAGTTTTAGGGTTTAGGGCAGTGCAGTGGTGTTTGGGTAGTGCAGGGCGTTGTGGTTGGTGTAATGTTTTAGGGTTTAGGGCAGTGCAGTGGTGTTTGTGTAGTGTAGTGGGTTGTGCCTGGGGTAGTATTTTAGGGTTTAGGGCAGTGCAGTGGTGTTTGGGTATTGTAGGTTGTCATGCTTGGGGTAGTGTTTTAGCGTTTAGGATAGTGCAGTGGTATTTGTGTTGTGTAGGGGTAGTACTGGGGGTAGATTTAGAGATTTAGGATAGTGCAGTGGTGTTTGGGTAGTGTAGGGGGTCATGCTGGGGGTAGGGTTTTAGGGTTTGTGCAGTGGTGTTTGGGTAGTGTAGGGGTCATGCTGGGGGTAGATTTAGAGATTTAGGATAGTGCAGTGGTGTTTGGGTAGTGTAGGGGGTCATGCTGGGGGTAGGGTTTTAGGGTTTGTGCAGTAGTGTTTGGGTAGTGTAGAGGGTTGTGCTACAGGTAGTGTTTTAGGGTTTAGGGCAGTGCAGTTGTGTTTGTGTAGTGTAGGGGGTCGTGCAGGGGTAGTGTTTTAGGGTTTAGGGCAGTGGTGTTTGTGTATTGAAGGGGGTCAGGCTGGGGGTAGTGTTTTAGAGTTTAGGGCAGTGCAGTGGTGTTTGGGGAGTATAGGGTGTCATACTGGGGGTAGAGTTTTAGGGTTTAGGGCAGTGCATTGGTGTTTGGGGAGTATAGGGGGTCGTACGGGGGTAGTGTTTTAGGGTTTAGGGCAGTGCAGTCGTGTTTGTGTAGTGTAGGGGGTCGTGCCGGGGTAGTGTTTTAGGGTTTAGGGCAGTACAGTGGTGTTTGTGTAGTGTAGGGGGTCATGCTGGGGGTAGTGTTTTAGGGTTTAGGGCAGTGGTGTTTGTGTATTGAAGGGGGTCAGGCTGGGGGTAGTGTTTCAGGGTTTAGGGCAGTGCAGTGGTGTTTGGGTAGTGGAGGGGGTTGTGCTGGGGTAGTGTTTTAGGGTTTAGGACAGTGGTGTTTGTGTAGTGTAGGGGGTCAAGCTGGGGGTAGTGTTTTAGGGTTTAGGGTAGTGCAGTGGTGTTTGTGTAGTGTAGGGCATCATGCTGGGGTAGTGTTTTTCGGTTTAGGGCAGTAGAGTGCAGTGGTGTTTTGGTAGTGTAGGGGGATCATGCTAGGGGTAGTGTTTTAGGGTTTAGGGCAGTGCAGTGGTGTTTGGGTATTATAGGGGTTCGTGCTGGGGGTAGTGTTTTGGGATCTAGGGCAGTGGTGTTTGAGTAGTGTAGGGGGTCATGCTGGGATAGTGTTTTAGGGTTTAGGGTAGTGCAGTGGTGTTTGTGTAGTGTAGGGGGTCATGCTGGGGGTAGATTTAGGGTTTAGGGTAGTGCAGTGGTGTTTGGTGTGTGTAGGGGGTCGTGCTGGGGGTAGTGTTTTTCGGTTTAGGGCAGTAGAGTGCAGTGGTGTTTTGGTAGTGTAGGGGGATCGTGTTAGGGGTAGTGTTTTAGGGTTTAGGGCAGTGCAGTGGTGTTTGGGTATTATAGGGGTTCATGCTGGGGGTAGTGTTTTAGGGTTTAGGGCAGTGGTGTTTGTGTAGTGTAGGGGGTCATGCTGGGGGTAGTGTTTTAGGGTTCAGGGTAGTGCAGTGGTGTTTGTGTGGTTTAGGGGGTCATGTTTTAGGGTAGTACAGTGGTGTTTGGGTAGTATAGGGGGTCGTCCTGGGGGTAGTGTTTTAGGGTTTAGGGTAGTGCATTGGTGTTTGTGTAGAGTAGGGGGTCGTGCTGGGGTAGTGTTTTAGGGTTTAGGGCAGTGCAGTGGTGTTTGGGTAGTGTAGGGGGTCGTGCTGGGGGTAGTGTTTTAGGGTTTAGGGCAGTGGTGTTTGTGTATTGAAGGGGGTCAGGCTGGGGGTAGTGTTTCAGGGTTTAGGGCAGTGCAGTGGTGTTTGGGTAATGGAGAGGGTTGTGCTGGGGTAGTTTTTTAGGGTTTAGGACAGTGGTGTTTGTGTAGTGTAGGGGGTCATGCTGGGGGTAGTGTTTTAGGGTTTAGGGTAGTGCAGTGGTGTTTGTGTAGTGTAGGGGGTCATGCTGGGGGTAGATTTAGGGTTTAGGGTAGTGCAGTGGTGTTTGGAAAGTGTAGGGGGTCGTGCTGAGGGTAGTGTTTTTCGGTTTAGGGCAGTAGAGTGCAGTGGTGTTTTGGTAGTGTAGGGGATCGTGCTAGGGGTAGTGTTTTAGGGTTTAGGGCAGTGGTGTTTGTGTAGTGTAGGGGGTCATGCTGGGGGTAGTGTTTTAGGGTTTAGGGTAGAGCAGTGGTGTTTGTGTAGTGTAGCTTGTCGTGCTTGGGGTAGTGTTTTAGGGTTTAGGATAGTGCAGTGGTGTTTGTGTAGTGTAAGGGGTCGTGCTGGGGGTAGTGTTTTAGGGTTTAGGATAGTGCAGTGGTGTTTGGGTAGTGTAGGGGGTCGTGCTGGGGGATAGTGTTTTGCGGTTAGGGTAGAGCAGTTGTGCTTGGGTAGTGAAGGGGGTCATCTTGAGGATAGTGTTTTAGCGTTTAGGGTAGTGCAGTAGTGTTTGGGTAGTGTAGGGGGTCGTGCTGGGGCTAGTGTTTTAGGGCAGTGCAGAGGTGTTTGTGTAGTGCAAGGGGTCGGGCTGGGGGTAGAATTTTAGGGTTTGGGGCAGGGCAGTGGTGTTTGGGTAGTATAGGGGTTCGTGCTGGGGGTAGTGTTTTAAGGTTTAGGGCAGTGGTGTTTGTGTAGTGTGTCATTCTGGGGGTAGTGTTTTAGGGTTTAGGGTAGTGCAGTGGTGTTTGTGTAGTGTAGGGGGTCATGCTGGGGGTAGATTTAGGGTTTATGGTAGTGCAGTGGTGTTTGGGTTGTGAGGAGGTCATGCTGGGTGTAGTGTTTAGGGTTTAGGGTAGTGCAGTGGTGTTTGTGTAGTTTAGGGGTTGTGCTGGGGTAGTGTTTTAGGGTTTAGGGCAGTGGTGTTTGTGTAGTGTAGGGGGTCATGCTGGGGGTAGTGTTTTAGGGTTTAGGGTAGTGCAGGGGTGTTTGTGTAGTGTAGGGGGTCATGCTGGGGGTGGGTTTAGGGTAGTGCAGTGGTGTTTGGAAAGTGTAGGGGGTCGTGCTGGGGGTAGTGTTTTTCGGTTTAGGGCAGTAGAGTGCAGTGGTGTTTTGGTAGTGTAGGGGATCGTGCTAGGGGTAGTGTTTTAGGGTTTAGGGCAGTGGTGTTTGTGTAGTGTAGGGGGTCATGCTGGGGGTAGTGTTTTAGGGTTTGGGGCAGAGCAGTGGTGTTTGTGTAGTGTAGCTTGTCGTGCTTGGGGTAGTGTTTTAGGGTTTAGGATAGTGCAGTGGTGTTTGTGTAGTGTAAGGGGTCGTGCTGGGGGTAGTGTTTTAGGGTTTAGGGTAGTGCAGTGGTGTTTGGGTAGTGTAGGGGGTCGTGCTGGGGGGTAGTGTTTTTGCGGTTAGGGTAGAGCAGTTGTGCTTGGGTAGTGAAGGGGGTCATCTTGAGGATAGTGTTTTAGCGTTTAGGGTAGTGCAGTAGTGTTTGGGTAGTGTAGGGGGTCGTGCTGGGGCTAGTGTTTTAGGGCAGTGCAGAGGTGTTTGTGTAGTGTAAGGGGTCGGGCTGGGGGTAGAATTTTAGGGTTTGGATCAGGGCAGTGGTGTTTGGGTAGTATAGGGGTTCGTGCTGGGGGTAGTGTTTTAAGGTTTAGGGCAGTGGTGTTTGTGTAGTGTAGGGGGTCATGCTGGGGGTAGTGTTTTAGGGTTTAGGGTAGTGCAGTGGTGTTTGTGTAGTGTAGCTTGTCGTGCTTGGGGTAGTGTTTTAGGGTTTAGGATAGTGCAGTGGTGTTGATGTAGTGTAAGGGGTCGTGCTGGGGATAGTGTTTTAGGGTTTAGGGTAGTGCAGTGGTGTTTGTGTAGTATAGGGGCATGTGCTGGGGTAGTGTTTTAGGGTTTAGGGTAGTGCAGTGGTGTTTGTATAGTATAGGGGCATGTGCTGGAGTAGTGTTTTAGGGTTTAGGGTAGTGCAGTGGTGTTTTGGTATTGTAGGGTGTCGAGCTGGGTGTAGCATTTTAGGGTTTAGGGTAGTGCAGTGGTGTTTGTGTAGTGTAGGGGGTTGTGTTTTAGGTTTTAGGGTAGTGCAGTGGTGTTTGGGTAGTGTAGGGGGTCATGCCGGGAGTAGTGTTTTAGGGTTTAGGGTAGTGAAGTGGTGTTTGTGTAGTGTAGGGGGTCGTGCTGGGGTACATTTAGGGTTTAGGGTAGTGCAGTGGTGTTTGTGTACTTTAGGGGGTCATGTTTTAGGGTTTAGGGTAGTGCAGTGCTGTTTGGGTAGTGTATGGGGTTGTGCTGGGGATAGTGATTTAGTGTTTAGGGTAGTGTAGTGTTGTTTGAGTAGTGCAGGGGGTTATGTTTTAGAAATTATGGTAGTGCAGTGGTGTTTGGGTAGGGTAGGGGGTCGTGCTGGGGGTAGTGTTTTAGGGTTTACGGTAGTGAAGTGGGGTTTGTGTAGAGTAGGGGGTCATGCGGGGGTAGAGTTAGGGTTTAGGGTTGTGCGGTGGTGTTGGTGTAGTGTAGGGGGTCATGCTGGGGGTAGATTTAGGGTTTAGGTTAGTGCAGTGGTGTTTGGAAAGTGTAGGGGTCGTGCTGGGGTAGTGTTTTTAGGTTTAGGGCAGTAGAGTGCAGTGGTGTTTTGGTAGTGTAGGGGGATCGTGCTAGGGGTAGTGTTTTAGGGTTTAGGGCAGGGAAGTGGTGTTTGGGTAGTATAGGGGTTCGTGCTGGGGTAGTGTTTTAAGGTTTAGGGCAGTGGTGTTTGTTTAGTGTAGCGGGTCATGCTGGGGGTAGTGTTTTAGGGTTTAGGATAGTGCAGTGGTGTTTGTGTAGTGTAAGGGGTCGTGCTGGGGATAGTGTTTTAGGGTTTAGGGTAGTGCAGTGGTGTTTGTGTAGTATAGGGGCATGTGCTGGGGTAGTGTTTTAGGGTTTAGGGTAGTGCAGTGGTGTTTGTGTAGTGTAGGGGCATGTGCTGGGGTAGTGTTTTAGGGTTTAGGGTAGTGCAGTGGTGTTTTGGTATTGTAGGGTGTCGAGCTGGGTGTAGTATTTTAGGGTTTAGGGTAGTGCAGCGGTGTTTGTGTAGTGTAGGGGGTCTTGCTGGGGATAGTGTTTTAGGGTTTAGGGTAGTGCAGTGGTGTTTGTGTAGTGTAGGGTGTCAAGCTGGGGGTAGTGTTTTAGGGTTTATGGTTGTGCAGTGGTGTTTGTGTAGTGTAGGGGGGTCATGCTGGGGGTAAATGTAGGGTTTAGGGTAATGCAGTGGTGTTTGGGTAGTGTAGGGGTTTGTGGTGCAGGTAGTGTTTTAGGGTTTAGGGCAGTGCAGTGTTGTTTGTGTAGTGTAGCGGGTCATGCGGGGGGTAGTGTTTTAGGGTTTAGGGCAGTGCAGTGGTGTTTGGGTAGTGTAGGGGGTTGTGGTTGTGGTAATGTTTTAGGGTTTAGGACAGTGCAGCGGTGTTTGTGTAGTGTAGTGGGTTATGCCGGGGGTAGTGTTTTAGGGTTTAGGGCACTGCAGTGGTGTTTGGGTATTGTAGGGTGTCATGCTTGGGGTAGTGTTTTAGCATTTAGGGTAGTGCAGTGGTGTTTGGGTAGTGTAGGGGGTCGCACTGGGGTTAGTGTTTTAGGGTTTAGGGTAGTGCAGTGGTGTTTGCGCAGTGTAGGGGATGTGATGGGGTAGTGGTTTAGGGTAGTGCAGTGGTGTTTGGATAAAGTAGGGGTCGTGCTGGGGGTAGTGTTTTAGCGTTTAGGGTAGTGCAGTGGCGTTTGGGTAGTGTAGGGGGTCCTGCTGGGGGTAGAGTTAGGGTTTAGGGTAGTGCAGTGTTGTTTGTGTAGTGTAGGTGGTTTCTCTGGGCGTAGTGTTTTAGCGATTAGGGTTGTGCAGTGGTGTTTGTGTAGTATAGGAGTTTGTGCTGGGATAGTGTTTTAGGGTTTAGGGTAGTGCAGTGGTGTTTTGGTATTGTAGGGGGTCGTGCTGGGGGTTGTGTTTTAGGGTTTAGGGTAGTGCAGTGGTGTTTGGGTAGTGTAGGGGGTCGTGCTGGGGCTAGTGTTTTAGGGCAGTGCAGAGGTGTTTGTGTAGTGTAATGGGTCGTGCTGGGGGTAGAGTTTTAGGGTTTAGGGTTGTGCAGTGGTGTTTGTGTAGTATAGGGTTTTGTTCTGGGGTAGTGTTTTAGGGTTTAGCGTAGTGCAGTGGTGTTTTGGTATTGTAGGTTGTCATAATGGGGGATGTGTTTTAGGGTTTAGGGTAGTGCAGTGGTGTTTGTGTTGTGTAGGGGTAGTACTGGGGGTAGATTTAGAGATTTAGGATAGTGCAGTGGTGTTTGGGTAGTGTAGGGGGTCATGCTGGGGGTAGGGTTTTAGGGTTTGTGCAGTGGTGTTTGGGTAGTGTAGGGGTCATGCTGGGGGTAGATTTAGAGATTTAGGATAGTGCAGTGGTGTTTGGGTAGTGTAGGGGGTCATGCTGGGGGTAGGGTTTTAGGGTTTGTGCAGTAGTGTTTGGGTAGTGTAGAGGGTTGTGCTACAGGTAGTGTTTTAGGGTTTAGGGCAGTGCAGTTGTGTTTGTGTAGTGTAGGGGGTCGTGCAGGGGTAGTGTTTTAGGGTTTAGGGCAGTGGTGTTTGTGTATTGAAGGGGGTCAGGCTGGGGGTAGTGTTTTAGAGTTTAGGGCAGTGCAGTGGTGTTTGGGGAGTATAGGGTGTCATACTGGGGGTAGAGTTTTAGGGTTTAGGGCAGTGCATTGGTGTTTGGGGAGTATAGGGGGTCGTACTGGGGGTAGTGTTTTAGGGTTTAGGGCAGTGCAGTCGTGTTTGTGTAGTGTAGGGGGTCGTGCCGGGGTAGTGTTTTAGGGTTTAGGGCAGTACAGTGGTGTTTGTGTAGTGTAGGGGGTCATGCTGGGGGTAGTGTTTTAGGGTTTAGGGCAGTGGTGTTTGTGTATTGAAGGGGGTCAGGCTGGGGGTAGTGTTTCAGGGTTTAGGGCAGTGCAGTGGTGTTTGGGTAGTGGAGGGGGTTGTGCTGGGGTAGTGTTTTAGGGTTTAGGACAGTGGTGTTTGTGTAGTGTAGGGGGTCAAGCTGGGGGTAGTGTTTTAGGGTTTAGGGTAGTGCAGTGGTGTTTGTGTAGTGTAGGGCATCATGCTGGGGTAGTGTTTTTCGGTTTAGGGCAGTAGAGTGCAGTGGTGTTTTGGTAGTGTAGGGGGATCGTGTTAGGGGTAGTGTTTTAGGGTTTAGGGCAGTGCAGTGGTGTTTGGGTATTATAGGGGTTCATGCTGGGGGTAGTGTTTTAGGGTTTAGGGCAGTGGTGTTTGTGTAGTGTAGGGGGTCATGCTGGGGGTAGTGTTTTAGGGTTCAGGGTAGTGCAGTGGTGTTTGTGTGGTTTAGGGGGTCATGTTTTAGGGTTTAGGGTAGTACAGTGGTGTTTGGGTAGTATAGGGGGTCGTCCTGGGGGTAGTGTTTTAGGGTTTAGGGTAGTGCATTGGTGTTTGTGTAGAGTAGGGGGTCGTGCTGGGGTAGTGTTTTAGGGTTTAGGGCAGTGCAGTGGTGTTTGGGTAGTGTAGGGGGTCGTGCTGGGGGTAGTGTTTTAGGGTTTAGGGCAGTGGTGTTTGTGTATTGAAGGGGGTCAGGCTGGGGGTAGTGTTTCAGGGTTTAGGGCAGTGCAGTGGTGTTTGTGTAGTTTAGGGGGTTGTGGTTTAGGGTTTAGGGTAGTGCAGTGGTGTTTGGGTAGTGTAAGGGGTCATGCTGGGTGTAGTGTTTTTGCGGTTAGGGTAGTGCAGTTGTGCTTGGGTAGTGAAGGGGGTCATTTTGGGGGTAGTGTTTTAGGGTTTAGAGTAGTGCAGTGGTGTTTTGGTATTGTAGGGTGTCGAGCTGGGTATAGTATTTTAGGGTTTAGGGTAGTGCAGTGGTGTTTGTGTAGTATAGGGGGTCTTGCTGGGGGTAGTGTTTAAGGTTTAGGGTAGTGCAGTGGTGTTTGTGTAGTGTAGGGGGTCAAGCTGGGAGTAGTGTTTTAGGGTTTAGGGTTTAGGGTTGTGCAGTGGTATTTGTGTAGTGTAGGGGGTCATGCTGGGGGTATATGTAGGGTTTAGGGTAATGCAGTGGTGTTTACATAGTGTAGGGTGTTATGGTGCAGGTAGTGTTTTAGGGTTTAGGGCAGTGCAGTGGTGTTTGTGTAGTGTAGCGGGTCATGCTGGGGGTAGTGTTTTAGGGTTAAGGGCAGTGCAGTGGTGTTTGGGTAGTGAAGGGGGTTGTGGTTGTGGTAATGTTTTAGAGTTTAGGACAGTGCAGTGGTGTTTGTGTAGTGTAGTGGGTTGTGCCGGGGGTAGTGTTTTAGGGTTTAGGGCTGTGCAGTGGTTTTTGGGTATTGTAGGGTGTCATATGCTTGGGGTAGTGTTTTAGCGTTTAGGGTAGTGCAGTGGTGTTTGGGTAATGTAGGGGGTCACGCTAGGGGTAGTGTTTTAGGGTTTAGGGTAGTGTAGTGGTGTTTGTGCAGTGTAGGAGATGTGATGGGGTAGTGGTTTAGGGTAGTGCAGTGGTGTTTGGGTAATGTAGGGGGTCGTGCTGGGGGTAGTGTTTTAGTGTTTAGGGTAGTGCAGTGGCGTTTGGGTAGTGTAGGGGGTCCTGCTGGGGGTAGAGCTAGGGTTTAGGGTAGTGCAGTGGTGTTTGTGTAGTGTAGGGGGTCGCACTGGGCGTAGTGTTTTAGGGTTTAGGGTAGTGCAGTGGTGTTTGGGTAATGTAGGGGGTCGTGCTGGGGGTAGTGTTTTAGCGTATAGGGTAGTGCAGTGGCGTTTGGGTAGTGTAGGGGGTCCTGCTCGGGGTAGAGTTAGGGTTTAGGGTAATGCAGTGGTGTTTGGGTAGTATAGGGGGTTGTGGTGCAGGTAGTGTTTTAGGGTTTAGGGCAGTGCAGTGGTGTTTGTGTAGTGTAGCGGGTAATGCTGGGGGTAGAGTTTTAGGGTTTAGGGCAGTGCAGTGGTGTTTGGGTAGTGCAGGGCGTTGTGGTTGGTGTAATGTTTTAGGGTTTAGGGCAGTGCAGTGGTGTTTGTGTAGTGTAGTGGGTTGTGCCTGGGGTAGTATTTTAGGGTTTAGGGCAGTGCAGTGGTGTTTGGGTATTGTAGGTTGTCATGCTTGGGGTAGTGTTTTAGCGTTTAGGATAGTGCAGTGGTATTTGTGTTGTGTAGGGGTAGTACTGGGGGTAGATTTAGAGATTTAGGATAGTGCAGTGGTGTTTGGGTAGTGTAGGGGGTCATGCTGGGGGTAGGGTTTTAGGGTTTGTGCAGTGGTGTTTGGGTAGTGTAGGGGTCATGCTGGGGGTAGATTTAGAGATTTAGGATAGTGCAGTGGTGTTTGGGTAGTGTAGGGGGTCATGCTGGGGGTAGGGTTTTAGGGTTTGTGCAGTAGTGTTTGGGTAGTGTAGAGGGTTGTGCTACAGGTAGTGTTTTAGGGTTTAGGGCAGTGCAGTTGTGTTTGTGTAGTGTAGGGGGTCGTGCAGGGGTAGTGTTTTAGGGTTTAGGGCAGTGGTGTTTGTGTATTGAAGGGGGTCAGGCTGGGGGTAGTGTTTTAGAGTTTAGGGCAGTGCAGTGGTGTTTGGGGAGTATAGGGTGTCATACTGGGGGTAGAGTTTTAGGGTTTAGGGCAGTGCATTGGTGTTTGGGGAGTATAGGGGGTCGTACTGGGGGTAGTGTTTTAGGGTTTAGGGCAGTGCAGTCGTGTTTGTGTAGTGTAGGGGGTCGTGCCGGGGTAGTGTTTTAGGGTTTAGGGCAGTACAGTGGTGTTTGTGTAGTGTAGGGGGTCATGCTGGGGGTAGTGTTTTAGGGTTTAGGGCAGTGGTGTTTGTGTATTGAAGGGGGTCAGGCTGGGGGTAGTGTTTCAGGGTTTAGGGCAGTGCAGTGGTGTTTGGGTAGTGGAGGGGGTTGTGCTGGGGTAGTGTTTTAGGGTTTAGGACAGTGGTGTTTGTGTAGTGTAGGGGGTCAAGCTGGGGGTAGTGTTTTAGGGTTTAGGGTAGTGCAGTGGTGTTTGTGTAGTGTAGGGCATCATGCTGGGGTAGTGTTTTTCGGTTTAGGGCAGTAGAGTGCAGTGGTGTTTTGGTAGTGTAGGGGGATCATGCTAGGGGTAGTGTTTTAGGGTTTAGGGCAGTGCAGTGGTGTTTGGGTATTATAGGGGTTCGTGCTGGGGGTAGTGTTTTGGGATCTAGGGCAGTGGTGTTTGAGTAGTGTAGGGGGTCATGCTGGGATAGTGTTTTAGGGTTTAGGGTAGTGCAGTGGTGTTTGTGTAGTGTAGGGGGTCATGCTGGGGGTAGATTTAGGGTTTAGGGTAGTGCAGTGGTGTTTGGTGTGTGTAGGGGGTCGTGCTGGGGGTAGTGTTTTTCGGTTTAGGGCAGTAGAGTGCAGTGGTGTTTTGGTAGTGTAGGGGGATCGTGTTAGGGGTAGTGTTTTAGGGTTTAGGGCAGTGCAGTGGTGTTTGGGTATTATAGGGGTTCATGCTGGGGGTAGTGTTTTAGGGTTTAGGGCAGTGGTGTTTGTGTAGTGTAGGGGGTCATGCTGGGGGTAGTGTTTTAGGGTTCAGGGTAGTGCAGTGGTGTTTGTGTGGTTTAGGGGGTCATGTTTTAGGGTAGTACAGTGGTGTTTGGGTAGTATAGGGGGTCGTCCTGGGGGTAGTGTTTTAGGGTTTAGGGTAGTGCATTGGTGTTTGTGTAGAGTAGGGGGTCGTGCTGGGGTAGTGTTTTAGGGTTTAGGGCAGTGCAGTGGTGTTTGGGTAGTGTAGGGGGTCGTGCTGGGGGTAGTGTTTTAGGGTTTAGGGCAGTGGTGTTTGTGTATTGAAGGGGGTCAGGCTGGGGGTAGTGTTTCAGGGTTTAGGGCAGTGCAGTGGTGTTTGGGTAATGGAGAGGGTTGTGCTGGGGTAGTTTTTTAGGGTTTAGGACAGTGGTGTTTGTGTAGTGTAGGGGGTCATGCTGGGGGTAGTGTTTTAGGGTTTAGGGTAGTGCAGTGGTGTTTGTGTAGTGTAGGGGGTCATGCTGGGGGTAGATTTAGGGTTTAGGGTAGTGCAGTGGTGTTTGGAAAGTGTAGGGGGTCGTGCTGAGGGTAGTGTTTTTCGGTTTAGGGCAGTAGAGTGCAGTGGTGTTTTGGTAGTGTAGGGGATCGTGCTAGGGGTAGTGTTTTAGGGTTTAGGGCAGTGGTGTTTGTGTAGTGTAGGGGGTCATGCTGGGGGTAGTGTTTTAGGGTTTAGGGTAGAGCAGTGGTGTTTGTGTAGTGTAGCTTGTCGTGCTTGGGGTAGTGTTTTAGGGTTTAGGATAGTGCAGTGGTGTTTGTGTAGTGTAAGGGGTCGTGCTGGGGGTAGTGTTTTATGGTTTAGGGTAGTGCAGTGGTGCAGTGGTGTTTGGGTAGTGTAGGGGGTCGTGCTGGGGGATAGTGTTTTGCGGTTAGGGTAGAGCAGTTGTGCTTGGGTAGTGAAGGGGGTCATCTTGAGGATAGTGTTTTAGCGTTTAGGGTAGTGCAGTAGTGTTTGGGTAGTGTAGGGGGTCGTGCTGGGGCTAGTGTTTTAGGGCAGTGCAGAGGTGTTTGTGTAGTGCAAGGGGTCGGGCTGGGGGTAGAATTTTAGGGTTTGGGGCAGGGCAGTGGTGTTTGGGTAGTATAGGGGTTCGTGCTGGGGGTAGTGTTTTAAGGTTTAGGGCAGTGGTGTTTGTGTAGTGTGTCATTCTGGGGGTAGTGTTTTAGGGTTTAGGGTAGTGCAGTGGTGTTTGTGTAGTGTAGGGGGTCATGCTGGGGGTAGATTTAGGGTTTATGGTAGTGCAGTGGTGTTTGGGTTGTGAGGAGGTCATGCTGGGTGTAGTGTTTAGGGTTTAGGGTAGTGCAGTGGTGTTTGTGTAGTTTAGGGGTTGTGCTGGGGTAGTGTTTTAGGGTTTAGGGTGGGGGTGTTTGTGTAGTGTAGGGGGTCATGCTGGGGGTAGTGTTTTAGGATTTAGGGTAGTGCAGGGGTGTTTGTGTAGTGTAGGGGGTCATGCTGGGGGTGGGTTTAGGGTAGTGCAGTGGTGTTTGGAAAGTGTAGGGGGTCGTGCTGGGGGTAGTGTTTTTCGGTTTAGGGCAGTAGAGTGCAGTGGTGTTTTGGTAGTTTAGGGGATCGTGCTAGGGGTAGTGTTTTAGGGTTTAGGGCAGTGGTGTTTGTGTAGTGTAGGGGGTCATGCTGGGGGTAGTGTTTTAGGGTTTAGGGCAGAGCAGTGGTGTTTGTGTAGTGTAGCTTGTCGTGCTTGGGGTAGTGTTTTAGGGTTTAGGATAGTGCAGTGGTGTTTGTGTAGTGTAAGGGGTCGTGCTGGGGGTAGTGTTTTAGGGTTTAGGGTAGTGCAGTGGTGTTTGGGTAGTGTAGGGGGTCGTGCTGGGGGGTAGTGTTTTTGCGGTTAGGGTAGAGCAGTTGTGCTTGGGTAGTGAAGGGGGTCATCTTGAGGATAGTGTTTTAGCGTTTAGGGTAGTGCAGTAGTGTTTGGGTAGTGTAGGGGGTCGTGCTGGGGCTAGTGTTTTAGGGCAGTGCAGAGGTGTTTGTGTAGTGTAAGGGGTCGGGCTGGGGGTAGAATTTTAGGGTTTGGATCAGGGCAGTGGTGTTTGGGTAGTATAGGGGTTCGTGCTGGGGGTAGTGTTTTAAGGTTTAGGGCAGTGGTGTTTGTGTAGTGTAGGGGGTCATGCTGGGGGTAGTGTTTTAGGGTTTAGGGTAGTGCAGTGGTGTTTGTGTAGTGTAGCTTGTCGTGCTTGGGGTAGTGTTTTAGGGTTTAGGATAGTGCAGTGGTGTTGATGTAGTGTAAGGGGTCGTGCTGGGGATAGTGTTTTAGGGTTTAGGGTAGTGCAGTGGTGTTTGTGTTGTATAGGGGCATGTGCTGGGGTAGTGTTTTAGGGTTTAGGGTAGTGCAGTGGTGTTTGTATAGTATAGGGGCATGTGCTGGAGTAGTGTTTTAGGGTTTAGGGTAGTGCAGTGGTGTTTTGGTATTGTAGGGTGTCGAGCTGGGTGTAGCATTTTAGGGTTTAGGGTAGTGCAGTGGTGTTTGTGTAGTGTAGGGGGTTGTGTTTTAGGTTTTAGGGTAGTGCAGTGGTGTTTGGGTAGTGTAGGGGGTCATGCCGGGAGTAGTGTTTTAGGGTTTAGGGTAGTGAAGTGGTGTTTGTGTAGTGTAGGGGGTCGTGCTGGGGTACATTTAGGGTTTAGGGTAGTGCAGTGGTGTTTGTGTACTTTAGGGGGTCATGTTTTAGGGTTTAGGGTAGTGCAGTGCTGTTTGGGTAGTGTATGGGGTTGTGCTGGGGATAGTGATTTAGTGTTTAGGGTAGTGTAGTGTTGTTTGAGTAGTGCAGGGGGTTATGTTTTAGAAATTATGGTAGTGCAGTGGTGTTTGGGTAGGGTAGGGGGTCGTGCTGGGGGTAGTGTTTTAGGGTTTACGGTAGTGAAGTGGGGTTTGTGTAGAGTAGGGGGTCATGCGGGGGTAGAGTTAGGGTTTAGGGTTGTGCGGTGGTGTTGGTGTAGTGTAGGGGGTCATGCTGGGGGTAGATTTAGGGTTTAGGTTAGTGCAGTGGTGTTTGGAAAGTGTAGGGGTCGTGCTGGGGTAGTGTTTTTAGGTTTAGGGCAGTAGAGTGCAGTGGTGTTTTGGTAGTGTAGGGGGATCGTGCTAGGGGTAGTGTTTTAGGGTTTAGGGCAGGGAAGTGGTGTTTGGGTAGTATAGGGGTTCGTGCTGGGGTAGTGTTTTAAGGTTTAGGGCAGTGGTGTTTGTTTAGTGTAGCGGGTCATGCTGGGGGTAGTGTTTTAGGGTTTAGGATAGTGCAGTGGTGTTTGTGTAGTGTAAGGGGTCGTGCTGGGGATAGTGTTTTAGGGTTTAGGGTAGTGCAGTGGTGTTTGTGTAGTATAGGGGCATGTGCTGGGGTAGTGTTTTAGGGTTTAGGGTAGTGCAGTGGTGTTTGTGTAGTGTAGGGGCATGTGCTGGGGTAGTGTTTTAGGGTTTAGGGTAGTGCAGTGGTGTTTTGGTATTGTAGGGTGTCGAGCTGGGTGTAGTATTTTAGGGTTTAGGGTAGTGCAGCGGTGTTTGTGTAGTGTAGGGGGTCTTGCTGGGGATAGTGTTTTAGGGTTTAGGGTAGTGCAGTGGTGTTTGTGTAGTGTAGGGTGTCAAGCTGGGGGTAGTGTTTTAGGGTTTATGGTTGTGCAGTGGTGTTTGTGTAGTGTAGGGGGGTCATGCTGGGGGTAAATGTAGGGTTTAGGGTAATGCAGTGGTGTTTGGGTAGTGTAGGGGTTTGTGGTGCAGGTAGTGTTTTAGGGTTTAGGGCAGTGCAGTGTTGTTTGTGTAGTGTAGCGGGTCATGCGGGGGGTAGTGTTTTAGGGTTTAGGGCAGTGCAGTGGTGTTTGGGTAGTGTAGGGGGTTGTGGTTGTGGTAATGTTTTAGGGTTTAGGACAGTGCAGCGGTGTTTGTGTAGTGTAGTGGGTTATGCCGGGGGTAGTGTTTTAGGGTTTAGGGCACTGCAGTGGTGTTTGGGTATTGTAGGGTGTCATGCTTGGGGTAGTGTTTTAGCATTTAGGGTAGTGCAGTGGTGTTTGGGTAGTGTAGGGGGTCGCACTGGGGTTAGTGTTTTAGGGTTTAGGGTAGTGCAGTGGTGTTTGCGCAGTGTAGGGGATGTGATGGGGTAGTGGTTTAGGGTAGTGCAGTGGTGTTTGGATAAAGTAGGGGTCGTGCTGGGGGTAGTGTTTTAGCGTTTAGGGTAGTGCAGTGGCGTTTGGGTAGTGTAGGGGGTCCTGCTGGGGGTAGAGTTAGGGTTTAGGGTAGTGCAGTGTTGTTTGTGTAGTGTAGGTGGCTTCTCTGGGCGTAGTGTTTTAGCGATTAGGGTTGTGCAGTGGTGTTTGTGTAGTATAGGAGTTTGTGCTGGGATAGTGTTTTAGGGTTTAGGGTAGTGCAGTGGTGTTTTGGTATTGTAGGGGGTCGTGCTGGGGGTTGTGTTTTAGGGTTTAGGGTAGTGCAGTGGTGTTTGGGTAGTGTAGGGGGTCGTGCTGGGGCTAGTGTTTTAGGGCAGTGCAGAGGTGTTTGTGTAGTGTAATGGGTCGTGCTGGGGGTAGAGTTTTAGGGTTTAGGGTTGTGCAGTGGTGTTTGTGTAGTATAGGGTTTTGTTCTGGGGTAGTGTTTTAGGGTTTAGCGTAGTGCAGTGGTGTTTTGGTATTGTAGGTTGTCATAATGGGGGATGTGTTTTAGGGTTTAGGGTAGTGCAGTGGTGTTTGTGTTGTGTAGGGGTAGTACTGGGGGTAGATTTAGAGATTTAGGATAGTGCAGTGGTGTTTGGGTAGTGTAGGGGGTCATGCTGGGGGTAGGGTTTTAGGGTTTGTGCAGTGGTGTTTGGGTAGTGTAGGGGTCATGCTGGGGGTAGATTTAGAGATTTAGGATAGTGCAGTGGTGTTTGGGTAGTGTAGGGGGTCATGCTGGGGGTAGGGTTTTAGGGTTTGTGCAGTAGTGTTTGGGTAGTGTAGAGGGTTGTGCTACAGGTAGTGTTTTAGGGTTTAGGGCAGTGCAGTTGTGTTTGTGTAGTGTAGGGGGTCGTGCAGGGGTAGTGTTTTAGGGTTTAGGGCAGTGGTGTTTGTGTATTGAAGGGGGTCAGGCTGGGGGTAGTGTTTTAGAGTTTAGGGCAGTGCAGTGGTGTTTGGGGAGTATAGGGTGTCATACTGGGGGTAGAGTTTTAGGGTTTAGGGCAGTGCATTGGTGTTTGGGGAGTATAGGGGGTCGTACTGGGGGTAGTGTTTTAGGGTTTAGGGCAGTGCAGTCGTGTTTGTGTAGTGTAGGGGGTCGTGCCGGGGTAGTGTTTTAGGGTTTAGGGCAGTACAGTGGTGTTTGTGTAGTGTAGGGGGTCATGCTGGGGGTAGTGTTTTAGGGTTTAGGGCAGTGGTGTTTGTGTATTGAAGGGGGTCAGGCTGGGGGTAGTGTTTCAGGGTTTAGGGCAGTGCAGTGGTGTTTGGGTAGTGGAGGGGGTTGTGCTGGGGTAGTGTTTTAGGGTTTAGGACAGTGGTGTTTGTGTAGTGTAGGGGGTCAAGCTGGGGGTAGTGTTTTAGGGTTTAGGGTAGTGCAGTGGTGTTTGTGTAGTGTAGGGCATCATGCTGGGGTAGTGTTTTTCGGTTTAGGGCAGTAGAGTGCAGTGGTGTTTTGGTAGTGTAGGGGGATCGTGTTAGGGGTAGTGTTTTAGGGTTTAGGGCAGTGCAGTGGTGTTTGGGTATTATAGGGGTTCATGCTGGGGGTAGTGTTTTAGGGTTTAGGGCAGTGGTGTTTGTGTAGTGTAGGGGGTCATGCTGGGGGTAGTGTTTTAGGGTTCAGGGTAGTGCAGTGGTGTTTGTGTGGTTTAGGGGGTCATGTTTTAGGGTTTAGGGTAGTACAGTGGTGTTTGGGTAGTATAGGGGGTCGTCCTGGGGGTAGTGTTTTAGGGTTTAGGGTAGTGCATTGGTGTTTGTGTAGAGTAGGGGGTCGTGCTGGGGTAGTGTTTTAGGGTTTAGGGCAGTGCAGTGGTGTTTGGGTAGTGTAGGGGGTCGTGCTGGGGGTAGTGTTTTAGGGTTTAGGGCAGTGGTGTTTGTGTATTGAAGGGGGTCAGGCTGGGGGTAGTGTTTCAGGGTTTAGGGCAGTGCAGTGGTGTTTGGGTAATGGAGAGGGTTGTGCTGGGGTAGTTTTTTAGGGTTTAGGACAGTGGTGTTTGTGTAGTGTAGGGGGTCATGCTGGGGGTAGTGTTTTAGGGTTTAGGGTAGTGCAGTGGTGTTTGTGTAGTGTAGGGGGTCATGCTGGGGGTGGGTTTAGGGTAGTGCAGTGGTGTTTGGGTACGTGCTGGGGGTAGTGTTTTAGGGTTTAGGGCAGTGGTGTTTGTGTATTGAAGGGGTCAGGCTGGGGGTAGTGTTTCAGGGTTTAGGGCAGTGCAGTGGTGTTTGGGTAGTGGAGGGGGTTGTGCTGGGGTAGTGTTTTAGGGTTTAGGGCAGTGGTGTTTGTGTAGTGTAGGGGGTCATGCTGGGGGTAGTGTTTTAGGGTTTAGGGTAGTGCAGGGGTGTTTGTGTAGTGTAGGGGGTCATGCTGGGGGTAGATTTAGGGTTTAGGGTAGTGCAGTGGTGTTTGGAAAGTGTAGGGGGTCGTGCTGAGGGTAGTGTTTTTCGGTTTAGGGCAGTAGAGTGCAGTGGTGTTTTGGTAGTGTAGGGGATCGTGCTAGGGGTAGTGTTTTAGGGTTTAGGGCAGTGGTGTTTGTGTAGTGTAGGGGGTCATGCTGGGGGTAGTGTTTTAGGGTTTAGGGTAGAGCAGTGGTGTTTGTGTAGTGTAGCTTGTCGTGCTTGGGGTAGTGTTTTAGGGTTTAGGATAGTGCAGTGGTGTTTGTGTAGTGTAAGGGGTCGTGCTGGGGGTAGTGTTTTATGGTTTAGGGTAGTGCAGTGGTGCAGTGGTGTTTGGGTAGTGTAGGGGGTCGTGCTGGGGGATAGTGTTTTGCGGTTAGGGTAGAGCAGTTGTGCTTGGGTAGTGAAGGGGGTCATCTTGAGGATAGTGTTTTAGCGTTTAGGGTAGTGCAGTAGTGTTTGGGTAGTGTAGGGGGTCGTGCTGGGGCTAGTGTTTTAGGGCAGTGCAGAGGTGTTTGTGTAGTGCAAGGGGTCGGGCTGGGGGTAGAATTTTAGGGTTTGGGGCAGGGCAGTGGTGTTTGGGTAGTATAGGGGTTCGTGCTGGGGGTAGTGTTTTAAGGTTTAGGGCAGTGGTGTTTGTGTAGTGTGTCATTCTGGGGGTAGTGTTTTAGGGTTTAGGGTAGTGCAGTGGTGTTTGTGTAGTGTAGGGGGTCATGCTGGGGGTAGATTTAGGGTTTATGGTAGTGCAGTGGTGTTTGGGTTGTGAGGAGGTCATGCTGGGTGTAGTGTTTAGGGTTTAGGGTAGTGCAGTGGTGTTTGTGTAGTTTAGGGGTTGTGCTGGGGTAGTGTTTTAGGGTTTAGGGCAGTGGTGTTTGTGTAGTGTAGGGGGTCATGCTGGGGGTAGTGTTTTAGGGTTTAGGGTAGTGCAGGGGTGTTTGTGTAGTGTAGGGGGTCATGCTGGGGGTGGGTTTAGGGTAGTGCAGTGGTGTTTGGAAAGTGTAGGGGGTCGTGCTGGGGGTAGTGTTTTTCGGTTTAGGGCAGTAGAGTGCAGTGGTGTTTTGGTAGTGTAGGGAATCGTGCTAGGGGTAGTGTTTTAGGGTTTAGGGCAGTGGTGTTTGTGTAGTGTAGGGGGTCATGCTGGGGGTAGTGTTTTAGGGTTTAGGGCAGAGCAGTGGTGTTTGTGTAGTGTAGCTTGTCGTGCTTGGGGTAGTGTTTTAGGGTTTAGGATAGTGCAGTGGTGTTTGTGTAGTGTAAGGGGTCGTGCTGGGGGTAGTGTTTTAGGGTTTAGGGTAGTGCAGTGGTGTTTGGGTAGTGTAGGGGGTCGTGCTGGGGGGTAGTGTTTTTGCGGTTAGGGTAGAGCAGTTGTGCTTGGGTAGTGAAGGGGTTCATCTTGAGGATAGTGTTTTAGCGTTTAGGGTAGTGCAGTAGTGTTTGGGTAGTGTAGGGGGTCGTGCTGGGGCTAGTGTTTTAGGGCAGTGCAGAGGTGTTTGTGTAGTGTAAGGGGTCGGGCTGGGGGTAGAATTTTAGGGTTTGGATCAGGGCAGTGGTGTTTGGGTAGTATAGGGGTTCGTGCTGGGGGTAGTGTTTTAAGGTTTAGGGCAGTGGTGTTTGTGTAGTGTAGGGGGTCATGCTGGGGGTAGTGTTTTAGGGTTTAGGGTAGTGCAGTGGTGTTTGTGTAGTGTAGCTTGTCGTGCTTGGGGTAGTGTTTTAGGGTTTAGGATAGTGCAGTGGTGTTGATGTAGTGTAAGGGGTCGTGCTGGGGATAGTGTTTTAGGGTTTAGGGTAGTGCAGTGGTGTTTGTGTAGTATAGGGGCATGTGCTGGGGTAGTGTTTTAGGGTTTAGGGTAGTGCAGTGGTGTTTGTATAGTATAGGGGCATGTGCTGGGGTAGTGTTTTAGGGTTTAGGGTAGTGCAGTGGTGTTTTGGTATTGTAGGGTGTCGAGCTGGGTGTAGCATTTTAGGGTTTAGGGTAGTGCAGTGGTGTTTGTGTAGTGTAGGGGGTTGTGTTTTAGGTTTTAGGGTAGTGCAGTGGTGTTTGGGTAGTGTAGGGGGTCATGCCGGGAGTAGTGTTTTAGGGTTTAGGGTAGTGAAGTGGTGTTTGTGTAGTGTAGGGGGTCGTGCTGGGGTACATTTAGGGTTTAGGGTAGTGCAGTGGTGTTTGTGTACTTTAGGGGGTCATGTTTTAGGGTTTAGGGTAGTGCAGTGCTGTTTGGGTAGTGTATGGGGTTGTGCTGGGGATAGTGATTTAGTGTTTAGGGTAGTGTAGTGTTGTTTGAGTAGTGTAGGGGGTTATGTTTTAGAAATTATGGTAGTGCAGTGGTGTTTGGGTAGGGTAGGGGGTCGTGCTGGGGGTAGTGTTTTAGGGTTTACGGTAGTGAAGTGGGGTTTGTGTAGAGTAGGGGGTCATGCGGGGGTAGAGTTAGGGTTTAGGGTTGTGCGGTGGTGTTGGTGTAGTGTAGGGGGTCATGCTGGGGGTAGATTTAGGGTTTAGGTTAGTGCAGTGGTGTTTGGAAAGTGTAGGGGTCGTGCTGGGGTAGTGTTTTTAGGTTTAGGGCAGTAGAGTGCAGTGGTGTTTTGGTAGTGTAGGGGGATCGTGCTAGGGGTAGTGTTTTAGGGTTTAGGGCAGGGAAGTGGTGTTTGGGTAGTATAGGGGTTCGTGCTGGGGTAGTGTTTTAAGGTTTAGGGCAGTGGTGTTTGTTTAGTGTAGCGGGTCATGCTGGGGGTAGTGTTTTAGGGTTTAGGATAGTGCAGTGGTGTTTGTGTAGTGTAAGGGGTCGTGCTGGGGATAGTGTTTTAGGGTTTAGGGTAGTGCAGTGGTGTTTGTGTAGTATAGGGGCATATGCTGGGGTAGTGTTTTAGGGTTTAGGGTAGTGCAGTGGTGTTTGTGTAGTGTAGGGGCATGTGCTGGGGTAGTGTTTTAGGGTTTAGGGTAGTGCAGTGGTGTTTTGGTATTGTAGGGTGTCGAGCTGGGTGTAGTATTTTAGGGTTTAGGGTAGTGCAGCGGTGTTTGTGTAGTGTAGGGGGTCTTGCTGGGGATAGTGTTTTAGGGTTTAGGGTAGTGCAGTGGTGTTTGTGTAGTGTAGGGTGTCAAGCTGGGGGTAGTGTTTTAGGGTTTATGGTTGTGCAGTGGTGTTTGTGTAGTGTAGGGGGTCATGCTGGGGGTAAATGTAGGGTTTAGGGTAATGCAGTGGTGTTTGGGTAGTGTAGGGGTTTGTGGTGCAGGTAGTGTTTTAGGGTTTAGGGCAGTGCAGTGTTGTTTGTGTAGTGTAGCGGGTCATGCGGGGGGTAGTGTTTTAGGGTTTAGGGCAGTGCAGTGGTGTTTGGGTAGTGTAGGGGGTTGTGGTTGTGGTAATGTTTTAGGGTTTAGGACAGTGCAGCGGTGTTTGTGTAGTGTAGTGGGTTATGCCGGGGGTAGTGTTTTAGGGTTTAGGGCACTGCAGTGGTGTTTGGGTATTGTAGGGTGTCATGCTTGGGGTAGTGTTTTAGCATTTAGGGTAGTGCAGTGGTGTTTGGGTAGTGTAGGGGGTCGCACTGGGGTTAGTGTTTTAGGGTTTAGGGTAGTGCAGTGGTGTTTGCGCAGTGTAGGGGATGTGATGGGGTAGTGGTTTAGGGTAGTGCAGTGGTGTTTGGATAAAGTAGGGGTCGTGCTGGGGGTAGTGTTTTAGCGTTTAGGGTAGTGCAGTGGCGTTTGGGTAGTGTAGGGGGTCCTGCTGGGGGTAGAGTTAGGGTTTAGGGTAGTGCAGTGTTGTTTGTGTAGTGTAGGTGGTTTCTCTGGGCGTAGTGTTTTAGCGATTAGGGTTGTGCAGTGGTGTTTGTGTAGTATAGGAGTTTGTGCTGGGATAGTGTTTTAGGGTTTAGGGTAGTGCAGTGGTGTTTTGGTATTGTAGGGGGTCGTGCTGGGGGTTGTGTTTTAGGGTTTAGGGTAGTGCAGTGGTGTTTGGGTAGTGTAGGGGGTCGTGCTGGGGCTAGTGTTTTAGGGCAGTGCAGAGGTGTTTGTGTAGTGTAATGGGTCGTGCTGGGGGTAGAGTTTTAGGGTTTAGGGTTGTGCAGTGGTGTTTGTGTAGTATAGGGTTTTGTTCTGGGGTAGTGTTTTAGGGTTTAGCGTAGTGCAGTGGTGTTTTGGTATTGTAGGTTGTCGTAATGGGGGATGTGTTTTAGGGTTTAGGGTAGTGCAGTGGTGTTTGTGTAGTGCAGGAGTCATGCTGGGGGTAGTGTTTTAGGGTTTAGGGCAGTGTAGTGGTGTTTGGGTAGTATAGGGGGTCGTGCCGGGGTAGTGTTTTAGCGTTTAGGTTAGTGCAGTGGCGTTTGAGTAGTGTAGGGGGTCCTGCTGGGGGTAGATTTAGGGTTTAGGGTAGCGCAGTGGTGTTTGTGTAGTGTAGGGGGTCCTGTTGGGGGTAGTGTTTTAGGGTTTAGGGCAGTGCAGTGGTGTTTGTGTAGTGTAGGGGGTCATGCTGCGGATAGTGTTTTAGGATTTAGGGTAGTGCAGTGGTGTTTGTGCAGTGTAGGGGATGTGATGGGGTAGTGGTTTTAGGGTAGTGCAGTAGTGTTTCGATAATGTAGGGGGTTGTGCTACAGATAGTATTTTAGGGTTTAGGGTAGGACAGTGGTGTTTGTGTAGTGTAGGGGGTCATGCTGTGGGAAGTGTTTTAGGGTTTAAGGTAGTGCAGTGGTGTTTGTGTAGTGTAGGAGTTCATGCAGGGGTCGTGTTTTAGGGTTTAGGGTAGTGCAGTGGTGTTTGGGTAGTGTAGGGGGTCGTTCTGCAGGTAGTGTGTTAGGTTTTAGGGTAGTGCAGTGGTGTTTGTGTAGTATAGGGGGTTGTGTTTTAGGTTTTAGGGTAGTGCAGTGGTGTTTGTGGAGTGTAGGGGGTCATGAAGGGAGGAGTGTTTTAGCGTTTAGGGTAGTGCAGTGGCGTTTGGGTAGTGTAGGGGATCCTGCTGGGGGTAGAGTTAGGGTTTAGGGTAGTGCAGTGGTGTTTGGGTAGTGTAGGGGGTCCTGCTGGGGGTAGAGATAGGGTTTAGGGTAAGGGTTTAGGGTAGTACAGTGGTGTTTGTGTAGTGTAGGGGGTCACTCTGGGGGTAGTGTTTTAGGGTTTAGGGTTGTGCAGTGGTGTTTGTGTAGTATAGGGGTTTGTGCTGGGGTAGTGTTTTAGGGTTTAGTGTAGAGCAGTGGTGTTTTGATATTGTAGGGGGTCGTGCTGGGGTTGTGTTTTAGGGGTTAGTGTAGTGCAGTGGTGTTTGAGTAGTGTAGGGGGTCGTGCTGGGGCTAGTGTTTTAGGGCAGTGCAGAGGTGTTTGTGTAGTGTAAGGGATCGTGCTGGGGGTAGAGTTTTAGGGTTTGGGGTAGTGCAGTGGTGTTTGTGTAGTATAGGGGGTTGTGTTTTAGATTTTAGGGTAGTGCAGTGGTGTTTGGGTAGTGTAGGGGGTCGTGCCGGAAGAAGTGTTTTAGGGTTTAGGGTAGTGAAGCGGTGTTTGTGTAGTGTAGGGGGTTGTGCTTTAGGGTTTAGGGTGGTGCAGTGGTGTTTGTGTAGTGTAGGGGTTCATGCTGGGGGTAGTGGTTTAGGGTAGTGCAGTGGTGTTTGTATAGTGTAGGGGGTCGTTTTTTAGGGTAGTGCAGTGGTGATTGGGTAGTGTAGGGGGTCGTGCTGGGGGTAGTGATTTTGGGTTTAGGGTAGTGCAGTGGTGTTTGTGCAGTGTAGGAGTTCATGCTGGGGTCGTGTGTTAGGGTTTAGGGTAGTGCTGTGGTGTTTGGGTAGTGTAGGGGGTCGTTCTGCAGGTAGTGTGTTAGGTTTTAGGGTAGTGCAGTGGCGTTTGTGTAGTATAGGGGGTTGTGTTTTAGGTTTTAGGGTAGTGCAGTGGTGTTTGTGTAGTGTAGGGGGTCATGAAGGGAGGAGTGTTTTAGCGTTTAGGGTAGTGCAGTGGCGTTTGGGTAGTGTAGGGGGTCCTGCTGGGGGTAGAGTTAGGGTTTAGGGTAGTGCAGTGGTGTTTGGGTAGTGTAGGGGGTCCTGCTGGGGGTAGAGTTAGGGTTTAGGGTAAGGGTTTAGGGTAGTGCAGTGGTGTTTGTGTAGTTTAGGGGGTCGCTCTGGGGGTAATGTTTTAGGGTTTAGGGTTGTGCAGTGGTGTTTGTGTAGTATAGGGGTTTGTGCTGGGGTAGTGTTTTAGGGTTTAGGGTAGAGCAGTGGTGTTTTGATATTGTAGGGGGTCGTGCTGGTGTTGTGTTTTAGGGGTTAGTGTAGTGCAGTGGTGTTTGGGTAGTGTAGGGGGTCTTGCTGGGGCTAGTGTTTTAGGGCAGTGCAGAGGTGTTTGTGTAGTGTAAGGGATCGTGCTGGGGGTAGAGTTTTAGGGTTTGGGGTAGTGCAGTGGTGTTTGTGTAGTATAGGGGGTTGTGTTTTAGTTTTTAGGGTAGTGCAGTGGTGTTTGGGTAGTGTAGGGGGTCATGCCGGGAGAAGTGTTTTAGGGTTTAGGGTAGTGCAGTGGTGTTTGTGTAGTGTAGGGGTTCATGCTGGGGGTAGTTGTTTAGGGTAGTGCAGTGGTGTTTGTATAGTGTAGGGGGTCGTGGTTTAGGGTAGTGTAGGGGGACGTGCTGGGGGTAGTGTTTTTGGGTTTAGGGTAGTGCAGTTGTGTTTGAGTAGTGTAGGGTCCATGCTGGGGGTAGTGTTTTAGGGTTTAGGGTAGTGCAGTGGTGTTTGTGTAGTGTAGGGGTTCATGCTGGGGGTATTTTATTTAGTGTTTACGGTAGTGCATTGGTTTATGTGTAGTGTAGGGGGTCTTGCTGGGGGTAGTGTTTTAGGGTTTAGGGTAGTGCAGTGGTGTTTGTGTAGAGTAGGGGGTCTTGCTGGGGGTAGTGTTTTTGGGTTTAGGGTAGTGCAGTTGTGTTTGTGCCTAACCATTTCAGTCCGCCTCTGGAGGGGAGGGCTGTCTTCTTTGTGTGTAGCTTGAGTGACAGGGCTGGGAAGTTCCAGGAGACAGGCTGGGGCTACCAGGTGGTGAATAGAGAGATTACACCAGGATGGGTGGGAGGAGTGCCCCTTGACTCTGAATAGGGCAGTGCTCTGCCACCACAATGCTGGCTCCACCCCCTGGGGAGCGTCTGATGTCTCTGCCCTGCCTGCTGAAAGAAGAAGCCAGAGTCCCAACAACAAAGTGCTCCTCACTGAAAAGAACTGGACTGGGATTATGCAAAGGCCCCCCTGGCCTGTAAAGAAAAAAGAAACTTGGTATAAATGTAAGAGCCCTGCTCCTAAGAAATCAGATCCTGATTGAACCACGAAGAAACTCTGCCTGACTAGAAGGACCTGGAAGAAGCTGAAGGAGGAGCAACTTTCCCTGACCTGGGGGATTGGCCTGCAGTTGGTGCCTTGCTGAGAAAGGAGAGGAAAAGACTGAAAGAGACTTTGCACTTTGTTTTTCAACAATCTCCAAGGGCTTGGAAGAAGAGCTTGCCCCCTGAACCATTGGACTCATCTGCCTTCTAAAAATTGAGTTGCCAGGACAATTTTTGCTTGTTTCCCGCTGGATTTTGCACCAGTACGACTTGTACCCCATCCACCACAAAGCCGTGTCTTTGCCGCCCGGCACCATGTGTCTACACTGATCCAAAAGCATTAGTACGCACCGTATCCCTCCCGGCCGCATTGCACCTAACCTTCCCCGCCGATTCGAGTCGTACAGCCCTGGCTGCCGAACCCTGTACGCCGGACCCAAGCTTCATCGTCCCGCAGGTATGGTCTGTACGCTGCTAACGTACTGCACCGTGCCGTACTCAGAGCCGAGAAGCCGCATCACGCTGATCCTCCCCGTACGCTGTACGGCGCTGAGAAGTGTCGCCGCCTATCCGCACCGAAGGTACGGCTCGAACGCCGAACGCCACGGACTCTGCAAGCTGATCGGGGCCATCCGCACGTATCCCTGACGGTCCCGTACCAACGCCACATCCCGACGCCGCGACCCGACCAGCATCCGAATACGCTGCCGAACTACGACCCGGACCCATCAACTTTTCCCGCACCGTCCGTCGCGGACCCCCACGAACTTAAGGTACATTTCGTTCTGTTCGCACCGCAGCGTGCACGTCACGGACCCCGGAGTCCACCACGATTGTTTGACTCGTACTTTCCTTGTTTTTGATGCCTACGAGTCGCACATCCAGGTACGAACCATACAGAGACTGAAAAGAAGCAGAATTGACTAAAAGAAGCCTATTTTTGTATTTTAAGCCTTTTTACAAGAACATTGCACTTTAAAATAATACTGTGGTCATTGTATTCATTATTCTGGTCTTGTGCTAAGCCTTATATAAAGAGAACCTTGACTGGTGTCCATTTGTGGTGTGTCATTGCATTACTGTATGTGTTCAGAAATGCTTAACCCATGACGCCCTGAGAATAGTCTTGACTGCTTGCGCCACACTACCTAAAGGGTGAGCAGGGGTTATTTGAAAGGGTGATCCCCTTATCCTGACTTAGAATTGAGAGTCCCTGCTTGGCGCAAGTGCATACCTGTGCCAACTAGAGATTCCCAATTCTAACATTGGTGGGCAGCGGTGAGGATTGGAATTTGCATTTGTGAGTCATGTACAGTGATTGAGTTAACACCACGTAGTGAGTTCAGACCGATAACGCAGCCACACAGTATTGATTTTTGTTTTGCTGAAGAATCTCCACTTTAAGAAACCATGCCTAGCTCAGTCAATGGAGGCGGAGCGTCCTCTATATTCTCTGGGGTTGATGACATAGATTGGGAGGAGAGGGCACTGCTGAAGTACACAAATGAAGTCTTGAAAGGATACCTCTCCAAGTACAGAATTAACCAAACTGGATTGAAAAACAAGGAGCAGTACACAAAGGCGCTGAGGGCCTGGTACGAATCCAAATTCCCAGAGAATGCGCTGGAGGTGATACCCCCAGAAGGTGCTTCTGAGCCTGGCAGAGGCCTGTCACCAGAGGAGATGGTCGACAGGATTGCTGCAAGAGCACATTAAGTGGAGATGGCAAAACTGCAAATGGAAATGGAAAGACAAAGGCTGGCCATGGAGCATGAGGTAAAAATGAGGGAGTTGGATCTCAAGGCCAAGAGTTTAGACCGCTCTCCCTCTGGTGGCAGCAATTTACCAGAGTCAAGGGTGCACATTCCTAAAGATGTAGTGAAAGAGTATTACAAGCAGGATGATATTGGGCAGTGGTTCAGGGCCTATGAAGTAGCCATGTCCTCCCACCGAGTCCCTGAGAGAGATTGGGGAGCGGGGTTGTGGGGAAGGTTCCTGAGTGAGGGGAGGGACACACTGCTGGATCTGCCCTCTGATGTCACCACATCCTATCCACACATAAAGGAAGCTCTGATGATAAGGTATGGGTTAACTCCTGAATTGTACAGGCAGAGATTTAGGGATTGCACCAAGAAACCTGGTACCACTTATGTAGAATATGTGCCTTTTTTTTCCAGAGCGCTAGATGGTTGGGTGAAGGGTAGCAAAGTGAATGATTAACAAGGGCTGTTTGATTTAATTGCACGGGAGCACTTGTCTGATAATTGTTTTCCTGAGCTACGCCAGCACCTGATCGATAGCAAGATAACTAACCCTAGGAAGCTTGCTGAGGAGGCGGACCGCTGGATCAGCACCAGGGTCCACAAGGGTCCCGTGGGAGGCCCCGCCAAAGGTGGTCAGGGTCCCCAGCAGAAGAGTGGGGGGAACAAGGGTAAACAGAGGGAGTTCTACAGAGGGCCCCAAAGTAATTCCCAGGGGAACCAAGGGAAAGGTTCTCAGCCACCCCACCCCGAAGCAGACCGGGACCCCGACAGGTAACCCTGTTCAAAGAGGGCCCCCCAGATGTTACAAGTGTAACAACCTGGGGCACTATTCCATGGATCCCAAGTGCCCCATGTATGGTAAATCAGCACCCTCTGGTGCTCCACCCCCCAAGCAGGTGGCTAGTGTAGCCTTTGGGAGGGAGGTAGATGTCCAAGGGGAGGGGGTTCCCGTACAGATGACCCTAGTCTAATTAGGAGACAGTGAGATGGTCGCTGAGGCCCAACTGCCCCCCAATACTCAAAAGTATGGGCAGTGGGTGACCATAAATGGCAAGAGGGTGGGGGCTCTTAGAGATACAGGAGCCAGTGTGACTGCTGTCAAGCAACACCTGGTGTCTCAGGAGCAGGTGGTCCCACACGCATTCTTCCGTGTTGTCAACGCTGACAACGCAGAGAGTCATTGTCCAATGGCTCAAGTTCCATTTGAGTGAGGGGGGTCTCTGGTACTCTGCAAGTCGCTGTGAGAACTGCCATGCCTGTTGATTGTCTCCTAGGAAATGATTTGGAGAGCTCCCCTTGGGAAAAGGTGGAGAAGACAACTCACCTGAGGGTGGTGGGTTTGCCTGATTGGGCGTGCGTGACCACCTGATCAATGGCAGCCAGTAGGGGTGTTGAAGGGACCCTGGAGCCTGAAGGAGAGGCCCAGGAACCGGCCTTAGGGAGAGGGCGCAGGAGGCACGGGAAACCGGCTCCTGAAGTTCCCACGGCCCAGGAGGAAGCAGACCTTGAGGGGGATGCCCTGGAGCCTACTGGGGAACAGATAGCCGAACTGGGGGACCTGCCTGAGCTGACCCATTGGCAGCAAGAAGGATGCCCCACCAGGGAGGAATTGTGCAGGGAGCAGAAATAGTGCCCCTCTCTAGTGGGTATGCGGCAGCAGGCTGCAGCCCAGGCCAATGGTGATCAGTCCGATACTCACTTAATCTACTGGGAGAATGACCTCCTGTACTCAGAGCCTAAGGTTGCTGAACCTGGGTCAGCCCGTGCGCTGGTGGTACCCCAGAAGTTCAGAGCCTTCCTACTGGGGCTGGCTCACGACGTTCCGTTAGCAGGGCATTTGGGGCAGGACAAGACCTTCGAAAGGCTTGTCACCCACTTTTATTGGCCTCAAATGTGCAGGAGTTCTGACACTCACTGCAGGACATGCCAAACTTGCCAAGCAAGTGGTAAGAGTGGAAGGAAGCTGAGAGCTCCACTCCAACCTTTCCCTGTGGTCAGTACCCCATTCCAGCGAGTGGGGATTGACATTGTGGGGCCACTGGACCCCAAGACAGCCATGGGCAACAGGTTTATCCTGGTCTTGGTGGACCATGCCACTCGGTACCCTGAAGTCATCCCTCTGAGGACAGTGACGGCCCCCGTGGTAGGACGGGCACTGATGGGAATTTTCTCACGAGTAGGATTCCCTCTATAGGTGGTGTCTGACAGGGGGACCAATTTCATATCGAAATATATGAAATCCCTTTGGCAAGAGTGTGGTGTGACATACAAGTTCACCACCCCTTACCATCCCCAAGGAAACGGGTTGGTTGAAAGATTCAACCGAACCCTAAAGGGCATGATTATGGGCCTTGAGGAGCCCATGAGGCGTAAGTGGGACGTCCTCTTACCATGCCTTCTCTTCGCGTACCGTGAGGTGCCACAAAAGTCTCTGGGGTTCAGTCCCTTTGAGCTTCTGTATGGCCACCCAGTACGAGGACCTCTTAGTCTGGTCAAGGAAGGCTGGGAGCAATCTCCCAGGAAACCTCCCCAGAATGTATATAGTTACATGCTGGCCTTTCGGAACCAGACTAGGCGTTTCAGGCAACTTGCTGAGGCAAATCTGGAAGCCAGCCAAGAGGAAATGAAGCGGTGGTACGATCAGAATGCCACTCTGGTTGAGCTTCAACCTGGTCAAAAGGTATGGGTCCTGGCCCCTGTGCAGCCTTGTGCACTCCAGGACAAGTGGACAGGACCCTTTGAGATTGTGGAGCGCAAGAGTTCTGTCACCTACTTGGTGGACTTGCAGTCTCCTAGGAACCCCTTAAGGGTCCTACATGTCAATCGACTCAAGCCCCACTTGGAGAGGTCCGAAGTGGGCATGCTCTTGGCCACAGATGATGGAACGGAGGAGGAGTCTGAGCCTCTTCCTGACCTCCTGGTAGCCTCAGAGCAAGACGGGTCAGTGGATGGAGTTAACCTCTCACCCACCCTGAGCCCTGAGCAACAGGATGACTGCCGCCAGCTGCTGGGGGAAGTTTCCTGACCTGTTCTCCCGGGTTCCTGGTATCACAGATTGGTGCGTCCATGATGTGGATACAGGAGACAGCTTTCCTGTGAAGCACAAAGCTTACAGGGTAACTGACAGGGTCAGAGCCTGCATCAAAGAGGAGGTCTCAAAGATGCTTGCTCAAGGGGTGGTTGAGTCCTCCAGCAGTCCTTGGGTCAGCCCAGTGGTCTTGGTCCCAAAGGCTGCCGCGCCGGGTACCACACCCGAACTCCGGTTCTGTGTGGACTACAGAGGACTCAATTCGGTCACGAAGACTGATGCACACCCCATCCCCAGAGCTGACAAGCTCATTGATCGGTTAGGGGCTGCACGGTACCTCAGCACGTTTGATTTAACGTCTGGGTACTGGCAGATTGCCTTGACTGATGGGGCCAAAGAGAGGTCCGCATTCTCCGCACCAGATGGGCATTTCCAGTTCCGGGTTATGTCATTTGGGATGAAGAATGCCCCTGCCACCTTCCAGAGGTTGGTCAACCAGGTGTTGGCTGGGCTGACCGAGTTCAGCGCCGCATACCTGGATGACATCGCAGTGTTCAGTGGCACATGGAAAGAACACCTGCAACATCTCTGGGAAGTGTTGATGGCACTGCGCAAGGCAGGCCTCACGATCAAGGCAAGCAAGTGTCAGATCGGGCAGGGATCAGTGGTGTACTTGGGACACCAAGTGGGGAGCGGCCAGGTGGCACCCCTCCAACCCAAGATTGAAACTATCCTGGCTTGGGAGCCCCCAAGGACCCAGACAGAGGTGAGGGCCTTTTTAGGACTCACAGGGTACTACAGGAGGTTTGTCAAGGGGTATGGCAGCATTGTTGCCCCCTTGACAGAGCTGACTTCGAAGAAGCAGCCCAGAAAAGTCATATGACTGACACCTGTCAGAAGGCTTTTGACACCCTGAAGACTGCCATGTGCACGGCGCCCGTGCACTTGGCTCCTGACTTCTCCAAAGAATTCCTTGTGCAGACAGATGCCTCAGAGCATGGTGTAGGGGCTGTTCTCTCACAGATGACTGAGGAGGGCTGGGACCAACCTGTAGCCTTCATAAGTAGGAGGTTACTTCCCCAGGAACAAAAGTGGAGTGCGATTGAGCGAGAAGCATTTGCTGTGGTCTGGGCATTGAAGAAGCTAAGACCCTACTTGTTTGGGTCTCACTTCCGGGTTCAAACAGACCACAGGCCCCTCAGATGGTTGATGCAGATGAGGGGTGAGAATCCTAAGTTGTTGAGGTGGTCCATTTCCCTACAAGGGATGGATTTCACGGTGGAACATCGCCCCGGTACAGACCACGCCAACGCTGATGGTCTTTCCAGATTTTTCCGCCTTAGTGATGAGAACTCCCTGGGGTAGGGTAGTTCTCCCCACATTTCAGCTGGAGGGGACACGTGTTAGACCTGGCACCATTGGCGTGGGTCACCCTTCCATTTTTGTCTGTGCCTCAATGTATTTTTGTGCTGGTGTTAGCTGCTCAGGGCCCTGTGACACTGCCATCCAGTGCCACAGGGCAAGTGCTCCCTATGGGAAAATGTATTATGTGAATTGACTTCCATGTTTGGCTTATTTGGTTTACTATCAGTCCCTAGTAGAGTGCACCAGGGGTGCCAAGGGCTTGTATATCCAAATGCTGCTAGTGGGATTGCAGCACTGGTTGTGCCAGCCACAGAAGCAGCATGGTAAAATGTGTCTAAGGTCTGCCATTGCAGAAACTGCATGCAGTCTGGTACTGTCATGCTGACTGGGCAAGTGCCCCCACTTGCCAGTCCCTAAACCTTCCCTTACCTTCATATTAGTCACCCCTATGGTAGGCCCTAGGGCAGGGTGCATTGTAAGGATAAGGTAGGACATGCCCTGAAGTGTGTGGCATGTCCTAATAGTGAATTACAGCCATTTTCATTTCTCACTATTGTAAGGCTACCTGCTCTCCATAGGCCAGAATGGGCTGCTAGATTATAACACTATATAATCCTAGCAGGCTCAGGAAGCATGGTAAAAATTCATGTTTAGTATGCCTGAACTCAGAATAATAAAATACATCTTTTAGCAAAGGTTATTTTAATATCCTGGGTTTGCAAATGCTACTTTTAGCAAGTTAGCCTATGCGTACCTAACCATCTCAGTCCGCCTCTGGAGGGGAGGGCTATCTTCTTTGTGTGTAGCTTGAGTGACAGGGCTGGGAAGTTCCAGGAGACAGGCTGGGGCTACCAGGTGGTGAATAGAGATTACACCAGGATGGGTGGGAGGAGTACCCCTTGACTCTGAATAGGGCAGTGCTCTGCCACCACAATGCTGGCTCCACCCCCTGGGGAGCGTCTGATGTCTCTGCCCTGCCTGCTGAAAGAAGAAGCCAGAGTCCCAACAACAAAGTGCTCCTCACTGAAAAGAACTGGACTGGGATTATGCAAAGGCCCCCCTGGCCTGTAAAGACAAAAGAAACTTGGTAGAAATGTAGGAGCCCTGCTCCTAAGAAATCAGAACCTGATTGAACCACGAAGAAACTCTGCCTGACTAGAAGGACCTAGAAGAAGCTGAAGGAGGAGTAACTTTCCCTGAACTGGGGTATTGGCCTGCAGTTGGTGCCTTGCTGAGAAAGGAGACTGAAAGAGACTTTGCACTTTGTTTTTCAACAATCTCCAAGGGCATGGAAGAAGAGCTTGCCCCCTGAACTGAGTCCCAGGACCATTGGACTCATCTGCCTTCCAAAAATTGAGTTGTCTGGACAATTTTTGCTTGTTTCCCGCTGAATTTGGCCCCAGTACGACTCGTACCCCCATCCACCGCGAAGCTGTGTCTTTGCCGCCCGGCACCGTGTGTCTACGCTGATCCAAAAGCGTTAGTATGCACCGTATCCCTCCCGGCCGCATCGCACATAACCTTCCCCGCCGATTCGAGTCGTACATCCCTGGCTGCCAAACCCTGTACGCCGGACCCAAGCTTCATTGTCCCGCAGGTATGGCCCGTACGCTGCTAACGTACTGCACCGTGCCGTACTCAGAGCCGAGAAGCCGCATCACGCTGATCCTCCCCGTACGCTGTACGGCGCCGAGAAGTGTCGCCGCCTATCCGCACCGAAGGTACGGCTCGAACGCCGAACGCCACGGACTCTGCAAGCTGATCCGGGCCATCCGCACGTAACCCTGAAGGTCCCGTACCAACGCCGCGTCCCGACGCCGCGACCCGACCAGCATCGGAATACGCTGCCGAACTACGACCCGGACCCATCAACTTGTCCCGCACTGTCCGTCGCGGACCCCACGAACTTAAGGTACTTTGTTCTGTTCGCACCGCAGCGTGCACGTCACGGACCCCGGAGTCCGCCACAATTGTTTGACTCGTACTTTCCTTGTTTTTGATACCTACGAGTCACATCCAGGTACGAACCGTACAGAGCCTGAAAAGAAGCAGAATTGACTAAAAGAAGCCTATTTTTGTATTTTAAGCCTTTTTACAAGAACATTGAACTTTAAAATAATACTGTGGTCATTTTATTCGTTATTCTGGTCTTGTGCTAAGCCTTATATAAAGAGAACTATTTTTGATACAACCTTGACTGGTGTCTATTTATGGTGTGTCATTGCATTACTGTATTTGTTCACAAATGCTTAACCTATGAGGCCCTGAGAATAGTCTTGACTGCTTGCGCCACACTACCTAAAGGGTGAGCAGGGGTTATTTGAAAGGGTGATCCCCTTATCCTGACTTAGAATTGAGAGTCCCTGCTTGTCGCAAGTGCATACCTCTGCCAACTAGAGATTCCCAATTCTAACAAGGGGTTTGTGCTGGGGAAGTGGTTTAGGGTAGTGCAGTGGTGTTTTGGTATTGTAGGGAGTCATGCTGGGGTAGTATTTTAGGGTTTAAGGTAGTGCAGTGCTGTTTGTGTAGTGTAGGGGGTCAAGCTGGGGGCAGTGTTTTTGGTTTAGGGTAGTGCAGTGGTGTTTGTGCAGTGTAGGGGGTCATGCCGGGGGTAGTGTTTCAGGGTTTAGGGTAGTGCAGTGGTGTTTTGGTATTTTAGGGAGTCGTGCTGGGTGTAGTGTTTTAGGGTTTAGGGCAGTGCCGTAGTGTTTGGAGAGTGTAGGGCTGTGTGGCTGAGGTAGTGTTTTAGGTTTTAGGATAGTGCTGTGGTTTTTGGGCAGTGTAGGAGGTCGTGCTGGGGGTAGTGTTTTGGGGTTTAGGGTAGTGCAATTGTGTTTGGGTAGTGAAGGGGTCGTGCTGGGGCTAGATTTAGGGTAGGCCTCTGATTTTTGCTGCAAAACCTGCTGGAGGCTTGGGCCACAAATGGTCCAATGCACAAGTTCGTAGGACATCGTGAAGGGTTTGCACTCGACAATAGTGCCTGGTCCCCGGGTTTTGCTGTTTCTCGTCACTCGTGGGGTCCACTTGCCACAGCTTTGCTTTGGACTCACAATGGCCGTCGAGAAGTCTGGAAATCCACTTCTGGGGCAGCAGGGACTTCGAACTCCGACGGGAGCGGGAAAGTTTGCAACCGTTGATTAATGTTTTTGGTGCCTGCCAAGCAGGGGTGTCACTCCTTGACTCCAAGGGAGATTCTTCTGTCTTCCAGAGGTAGTGGAACGTCGAAGGGCCAGGATTCTTCTTTGTAGAGCATCATCCAGGGTTATCTGTTTTGCAATGGCAAAGCGTGCTATCTTATAGTGAAGATAGGGGAGGGACTAGCTCTATGACCACTCCTCTAGGAGGGTCAGGGGAGGGGGTGGTTACACCCACTTCCCTTTGTCCAGTTTCATGCCAGAGCAGGGACAGGTAGCCCCTGAACCGGTTTGAGCTGGCATATGCACAGAGGAGGCTACTGCTCCCCCAGTGCAGGACTTCAAAGCACTCTAGGAGTGCACCCACCCATCCCCAATACACTAAATCCTTTCTGGAAGGTGGTGACACCTCCCTGTGACAGGATGCCTTTTGTTGGGCTTCCTCCACTGCGAGTTTCAGTCAGCAGCAGGAGGGCAGCCCAGTGTCTCTGCTGGTGGCATCCATTTTGTGATGCCAGGGCTCTATAGGATTTCTATCGTTTTGCATGTCATCCCCTCTAGAAGGGTGGGATCAGGCTCCCACATCATTGACTGATGTGGGGGTATGATTCCAAGTTGTTTGACACCTAACACGACAAGTTTTGATGCAGTCATTCCAAAGTTAGCATTTTAATGCACTTAAGAGTATATGGTTTAACCGCATCCACAAACAGCCATAGACAATAGACTCTGGTAGCTGCAGAGGGGCCCTGCTCATGCAGAGGCACCGCCTCACATTGTAAACCAAGCACTCTGCCCTCAGGATTGATAGGGCCTGCCATAGGGGTGGCTGATAGGTTTATATGTGTGTGTGTATGGTGAGATATAGAAACCTATACCTCAGTGAGGAGTGCTAACACTACCTCACAAAGGCTGCAGTAGCAGGCCTGTGGTGTCAGATTGAGAATGATTCCCAGGGGTGACATAATACATGCTGCAGACCCTGGTAGGCCTGTGAAGTGCCTATGTCCTAGGTACCTAGGGTACCATATACTAGGGGCTCATAAGGTACCACAGTATCCTATCACTAGTGCATCTAATGTGCACACCAAGTCGTTTAGAGAGAACAGAGAGACTGGGGCCCTGATTAGCAGGGGCCCAGCTAGACTATAGCCAGAAACCAGTGTATACATCAGAAAAATAAGTGGGGGCAACATAAGTGCAGATCCTACTCTCCTACAGTCGCGGTTAGATTTTTAAAGTTTAAGGGTACTTCTAGGAAGTCTACAAGCAAGTCACTTACAAGGTAAGTAGTTCAAGGGCCAACACCCACTGGAGCACCGGAGTGCATGAGTTACCTCACCCCGGGAAGCCGGGTGCATAGGTGTCTTTTGGTGTCGGGTCGCGTCGTCGTTTTCTATGGAAGCCAAAGAAGTTTTGCTGCTTGTGAAGACTGAAGAAGTGTCCAGGGGAATCCAAGGCTGGATTCAAGATGAAGAAGACCTGAAAGCAGAAGGGACAGTGTACACAGTCACTTGCCAGTGACCCGGGGCCAGGAAGAGGAATGCCCACGGAAGTCGGGTGATTTCAGGTGATCAAGGGTATTTTGACTCTTCACCCACGAGGTCCAGGTGGTGTTGACGACAACCAGGAGCTGGATTCTGAGTGTCCCACGAAGTCTGCAACTTACTGAGGTGTCGGAAACTGGATTGGAGCCAACAAGCTTTGGCAACAGCAAGTCTTGTGGAAATCAAAGAAAGTCAGCGGTGCAGACCAGCAAGGTCCGAAGGACTCACCCAGCAAGGGTAAGTCAGGGCAGGCCTAAAGCAACCAGGGGAACCCTTTAGTTTGATGAAGAAGTCTTCAGGGGACCCACAAGCCACCTGGCAAGGGATCACAAAGACACCTTGTGAGGATTCACTTCACAGGAGCCCACGGTCACTTGAGACAAGGTAGGCCTCTGATTTTGGAGAGAAATCCTGCTGGAGGCTTGGGCCACACGTGGTCCGAAGCAAAAGTTTGTAGAACGTCGTGAAGGGGTTGCACTTGACAATAGTGCATGGTACCCGTTTACTGCAGTTCCTCATCACTTGTGGGGTCCACTTGCCTCAGCTTCGCTGGGGACTCACAATGGCCATCAGGAAGTCAGGAAATCTACTTCCAGGGCTGCAGGGACTTTGGACTCCGGCGGGAGCGGGAACGTTTTTGGTGCCTACCAGGCAGGGGAGTCATTCCTTGACTCCAAGGGAGATTTTTCTGTCTTCCAAAGGTAGTGGAACATCGAAGGGCCAGGATTCTTCTTGTAAAGCGTCGTCCAGGGATATCTAATTTGCAATGGCAAGGGTTCCCTAACTTATACCAAAAGGAAGGGAGGGACTAGCTCTATGACCACTCCTCTGGGAGGGTCAGGGGAGTGGGTGGTTACACCCACTTCCCTTTGTCCAGTTTTGCGGCAGAGCAGGGGGAGGTAGCCCCTGAACCAGTTTGAGCTGGCATATGCACAGAGGAGCCTATTGCTCCCCCAGTGCAGGACTTCAAAGCACTCTAGGAGTGCACCCACCCAGCCCCAATACATTAAATCCTGTCTGGAAGGTGGTGACACCTCCCTGTGACAGGATGCCTACTGTTGGGCCTCCTCCACTGTGAGTTTCAGTCAGCGGCAGGAGGGCAGCCCAGTGTCTGTGCTGGTGGCATCCATTTTGTGATGCCAGGGCTCTTTCAGATTTATACTGTGTTCCCACAGTAGGTACATGTCGTCCCCTCTAGAAGGGTGGGATCATACTCCCACAACAGTTACTGGTGTGGGGGTATGATTCCAAGCTGTTTGACACCAAACAGGACATGTTTTGATGCAGTCATTCCAAAGTTAGCATTTACCAGGAGGTTATAATGCACTTAAGAGTATATGGTTTAATGGCATCCACAAACAGCCACATAGAATAGACTCTGACAGCTGCAAAGGGGCCCTGCTCAGGCAGTGGCACCCCCTCACATTGTAAACCAAGCACCCTGCCCTCAGGATTGATAGGGCCTGCCTTAGAGGTGACTGATAGGTTTATATGTGTGTGTATGGTGAGATATAGGAACCTATACCTCTGTGAGGAGTGGTAACACTACCTCACCCAGGCTGCAGTAGCAGGACTGTGGTGTCAGATTTAGTGTGCTTCCCAGGGGTGGCATAATACATGCTTCAGCCCTGGTAGGCCTGTGAGGTACCTATGCCCTTGGTACCTAAGGTACCATATAATAGGGGCTCATAAGGTACCACAATATCCAAACACTAGTGCATCTAATATGCACACCAAGTCGTTTAGAGAGAACAGAGAGACTGGGGCCCTGATTAGCAGGGGTCCAGCCAGACTATAGCCAGAAACCAGTGTATACATCAGAAAAAAAGTGGGGGCAACATAAGTGCAGATCCTACTCTCCTACACAGAGATATAGCAGGATCCCAGCCAGACTAGTCAAAAACCATTCAAAAACCAGGAAAAAAGTGGGAGCAACTATGTTGTCAAATTCCACCTTCCTACAGTGGTGGACGATGTGGTGGTGGTGGATGATGTGGTGGTGGTGGACAATGTGGTGGTGGACGACGTGGTGGTGGTGGTGGACGATGTGGTGGTGATGGTGGTGAATGTGGTGGTGGATGTGGTGGTGGTGGACAAGGTGGTGGACATGGTGGTGGTGGACGTGGTGGGGTGGACTGGGTGTTGGTGGATTTGGGGGTGGATGTGGTGGTGGATGTGGTGGTGGTGGATATGGTGGTGGTGGATGTGGTAGACATGGTGGTGGATGTGGTGGTGGTGGTGGAGGATGTGGTGGTGGAGGACGTGGTGTGGTGGACATGGTGGTGGAGGTGGTAGATGTAGTGGTGGTGGATGTAGTGGTGGTGGATGTGGTGGTGGACGTGGTGATGGATGTGGTAGTGGACGTGGAGGACATGGTGGTGGTGGTGGATGTGGTGGTGGATGTGGTGGAGGATGTGGTGGTGGTGGATGACATGGTGGTGGTGGAGGATGACGTGGTGGTGGTGGTGGATGACGTGGTGGTAGACGTGGTGGTGGTGGATGACATGGTGGTAGACGTGGTGGTGGTGGAGGACGTGGTGGTGGTGGTGATGGAGGAGGTGGTGGTGATGGAGGATGTGATGGTGGTGGACGTGGTGGTGGTAGACATTGTGGTGGTGGACGTGGTGGTGGATGTGGTGGTGGTGGAGGACGTGGTAGTGGTAGAGGTGGTGGTGGTGGACAAGGTGGTGGAGGTGGACGTGGTGGTGGAGGTGGACATGGTGGTGGAGGTGGACGTGGTGGTGGTGGACCTGGTGGAGGTGGTGGACGTGGTGGTGGACGTGGTGGTGGAGGTGGTGGTGGTGGATGATGTGGTGGTGGATGTGGTGGGGGTGGACGTGGTGGTGGTGGATGTGGTGGTGGTGGAGGTGGTGGAGAATGTGGTGGTGATGTGGTGGTTGATGTGGTGGTGGAGGTGGACGTGGTTGTGATGGATGTGGTGGTGGTGGACGTGGTGGTGGATGTGGTGGACATGGTGGTGGTGGGCCTAGCGGTGGTGGTGGATGTGGTGGTGGATGTGGTGGTGGTGGTGGACATGGTGGTGGTGGAGGATGTGGTAGTGGTGGACATGGTGGTGGTGGATGTGGTGGTGGTGGACCTGGTGGTAGGCAAGGTGGTGGACGTGGTGGTGGTAGACATGGTGGTGGATGTGGTGGACATGGTGGTGGACGTGGTGGGGCTCATAAGGTACCACAGTATCCAATCACTAGTGCATCTAATATGCACACCAAGTCGTTTAGAGAGAACAGAGAGACTGGGGCCCTGATTAGCAGGGGCCCAGCCAGACTATAGCCAGAAACCAGTGTATACATCAGAAAAAAGTGGGGGCAACGTAAGTGCAGATTCTACTCTCCTACACAGAGATATAGCAGGATCCCAGCCAGACTAGTCAAAAACCATTCAAAAACCAGGAAAAAAGTGGGGGCAACTATGTAGTCAGATTCCACCTTCCTACAGTGGTGGACGATGTGGTGGTGGTGGACGATGTGGTGGTGGTAGACGATGTGGTGGTGGACGACGTGGTGGTGGTGGATGACGTGGTGGTGGAGGTGGTGAACGTGGTGGTGGATGTGGTGGTGGTGGTGGACAAGGTGGTGGACATGGTGGTGGACATGGTGGTGGTGTACGTGATGGGGTGGACTGGGTGTTGGTGGATTTTGTGGTGGATGTGGTGGTAGATGTGGTGGTGGTGGATGTGGTGGTAGTGGATGTGGTGGACATGGTGGTGGATGTGGTGGTGGTGGTGGAGGATGTGGTGGTGGAGGATGTGGTGGTGGATGTAGTGGTGGTGGATGTGGTGGTGGACGTGGTGGTGGATGTGGTGGTGGAGGACATGGTGGTGGTGGATGACGTGGTGGTGGTGGATGACGTGGTGGTGGTGGATGACGTGGTGGTAAACGTGGTGGTGGTGGAGGACGTGGTGGTGATGAAGGATGTGGTGGTGGTGGACGTGGTGGTGGTAGACATGGTGGTGGTGGACGTGGTGGTGGTGGACATGGTGGATGTGGTGGTGGTGGAGGACGTGGTGGTGGTGGAGGATGTGGTGGTGGACGTGGTGGTGGAGGTGGACGTGGTGGTGGTGGACCTGGTGGAGGTGGTGAACGTGGTGGTGGACGTGGTGGATGTGGTGGTGGACGTGGTGGTGGACGTGGTGGTGGTGGATGATGTGGTGGTGGATGTGGTGGTGGTGGATGTGGTGGTGGATATGGTGGTGGTGGAGGTGGTGGAGAATGTGGTGGTGATGTGGTGGTGGATGTGGTGGATGTGGTGGTAGAGGTGGACGTGGTTGAGATGGATGTGGTGGAAGTGGTGGTGGATGTGGTGGACATGGTGGTGGTGGACCTTGTGGTGGTGATGGATGTGGTGGTGGTGGATGTGGTGGTGGTGGTGGACATGGTGGTGGTGGAGGATGTGGTAGTGGCGGACATGGTGGTGGTGGATGTGGTGGTGGTGGACCTGGTGGTAGGCAAGGTGGTGGATGTGGTGGTGGTAGACATGGTGGGGGACGTGGTGGACGTGGTGGTGGACGTTGTGATGGTGGAGGATGTGGTGGTGGTGGAGGACATGGTGGACGTGGAGGTAGTGGACATGGTGGTGGTGGACCTGGTGGTGGTGGATGTGGTGGAGGATGTGGTGATAGTGGATATGGTGGTTGACGTGGTGGTGGTGGTGGTGGACCTGATGGTGGTGGACGTGGTGGTGGTAGACGTGGTGGTGGATGTGGTGGTGGTGGATGTGGTGGTGGTGGACATTGTGGTGGTAGACGTGGTGGTGGTGGATGTGGTAGTCGTAGAGGTGGTAGATGTGGTGTTGGAGGGGTGGTGGACATGGTGGTGGTGGTGGTGGACGTGGTAGTGGATGTAGTGGTGGTGGACATGGTGGTGGTGGACATGGTGGTGTATGTGATGTGGTGTATGTGGTGGTGGACATGTTGGTGGTGGTAGACATGGTGGTGGTAGTTGTGGTGGTGGACGTGGTGTATGTGGTGATGGATGTCATGGTGGTGGTGGTCATGGACGTGGACCTGGTGGTGGTGGACTTGGTGGTGGTGGACATGTTGGTGGTGGACATGGTTGTGGACATGGTGGATGTGGTGGTGGTGGATGTGGTGATGGTGGTGGACGTGGTGGTGGTGGAGGACGAGGTGGTGGTGGAGGACGTGGTGGTGGTGGAGAATGTGGTGGTAGAGGATGTGGAGGTGGTGGTGGAGGTGGACGTGGTGGTGGATGTGGTGGTGGTGGTATATGTGGTGGTGGATGTGGTGGAGGTGGAGGGCGTGGTGGTGGTGGACGTGGTGGTAGACATGGTGGTGGTGGATGTGGTGGTGGTAGACCTGGTGGTGGACGTGGTGGTGGATATGGTGGTGGTGGTGGATGTGGTGGTGGTGGATGTGGTGGTGGTGGATGACGTGGTGGACGTGGTGGATGACGTGGTGGTGATGGAAGACGTGGTGGTGGTAGACATGGAGGACGTGGTGGTGGTGAACATGTTGGTGGTGGACATGGTGGTGGTTGTGGAGGTGGTGGAGGATGTGGTGGTGGTGGTGGACGTGGTGGTGAACGTGGTGGTGGTGGATCTGGTGGACATGGTGGTGGATGTGTTGGTGGTGAATGTGATGGTGGTGGATATGGTGGACTTGCTGGTGGACCTGGCGTTGGTGGACCTGGTGGTGGTGGACATGATGGTGGTGGACGTGCTGGTGGTGGAGGACATGGTGGTGGTGGTGGACGTGGTGGTGGTGGATGATGTGGTGGTAGATGTGGTGGAGGTAGTGGTGGATGTGGTGGTGGAGGTGGTAAACATGGTGGTGGACGTAGTGGTGGTGGATGTGGTGGTAGATGTGGTGGTGGTGGACGTGATGGTGGTGATAGTGGTGAATATGGTGGACATGGTGGACCTGGTGGTGTTGGACCTGGTGGTGGACTTGGTGGTGGTGGACGTGGTGGTGGATGTGGTGGTAATGGATGTGGTGGTGGATGTGGTGGTGGAGGACGTGGACGTGGTAGTGGACGTGGTGGTGTATGTGATGGTGGTGGACGTAGTAGTGGTGTATGTGGTGGTGGACGTGTTGGTGGATGTGGTGGATTTGGTGGTGGATGTGATGGTTGTCATGGACATGGACCTGGTGGTGGTGGACGTGGTGGTGGTGGACATGGTGGTGGTGGACATGGTGGATGTGGTGGTGGATGTGGTAGTGGTGGATGACATGGTGGATGACGTGGTGGTGATGGAGGATGTGGTGTTGATGGAGGATGTGGTGGTGATGGAGGACGTGGTGGTGGTGGACGTGGTGGTGGTAGATGTGGTGGTAGACGTGGTGGTGGTGGTGGAGGACATGGTGGTGGTGGTGGATATGGTGGTGGACGTGATGGTGGTGGATATGGTGGACTTGGTGGTGGTGGACCTGGTGGTAGTGGACGTGGTGGTGGTGGATGTGGTGGTGGACGTGGTGGTGGTGGTTGTGAGAAGTTGGCCTGGCATATGCTGGTCATTAGTTATAGAGGCCACCTTGCACCAGTCCAATTCGACTCTTATGGTAGATAGGTTTAAGCCAACCTTTTAACCCCTTCGCTGCCAGGCCTTTTCCCCCTCCTGTGCCAGGCCTTTTTTTGGCTATTTGGGGTAGTGCGCGCTTAGGCCCCTGTAACTTTTTGACCGCATTAGGTAGCCACGCCAAATTTGCGTCCTTTTCTTCCAACATCATGGGGATTCTAAAGGTACTCAGGGTTTGTGGATTCCCCTGGAGGGGTCACAGAAAAGAGCCAAAATACAGCAAAATTTTGTTTTTTTTTGGAAAAATCGGAAAAACGGGCTGCAAATGAAAGCATCTGGGTTTTTCCCTGCAAATGTTATCAAAAAAGGGTTTGTGGGGTTGAAATCACCATTTTCCCAGCTTTTCGGGGATACCTGACTTTTGACAAAAACCTCATTACAGGACGCAGAGTAAGCAGAAATCCACAACCTACCTACCTACTTGCCGTGAGGGGAACGGCTCGCAGAGGTGCTGCGGGGCTGAATTTCCACGGAGTAACACCGCCGTGAGGGAACGGCCTGTTCAAACTCCACATCCCAGCATTCTCCTTGGCCGCGCACGCTGATGATGACGCGATTCAGCGCCGGTCTGCCTTAAATCTGAGCAGGCGCTCACGCAGCGCGGGACGCTCATTACAGGACGCAGAGTAAGCAGAAATCCACAACCTACCTACCTACTTGCCGTGAGGGGAACGGCTCGCAGAGGTGCTGCGGGGCTGAATTTCCACGGAGTAACACCGCCGTGAGGGAACGGCCTGTTCAAACTCCACATCCCAGCATTCTCCTTGGCCGCGCACGCTGATGATGACGCGATTCAGCGCCGGTCTGCCTTAAATCTGAGCAGGCGCTCACGCAGCGCGGGACGCTCATTACAGGACGCAGAGTAAGCAGAAATCCACAACCTACCTACCTACTTGCCGTGAGGGGAACGGCTCGCAGAGGTGCTGCGGGGCTGAATTTCCACGGAGTAACACCGCCGTGAGGGAACGGCCTGTTCAAACTCCACATCCCAGCATTCTCCTTGGCCGCGCACGCTGATGATGACGCGATTCAGCGCCGGTCTGCCTTAAATCTGAGCAGGCGCTCACGCAGCGCGGGACGCTCATTACAGGACGCAGAGTAAGCAGAAATCCACAACCTACCTACCTACTTGCCGTGAGGGGAACGGCTCGCAGAGGTGCTGCGGGGCTGAATTTCCACGGAGTAACACCGCCGTGAGGGAACGGCCTGTTCAAACTCCACATCCCAGCATTCTCCTTGGCCGCGCACGCTGATGATGACGCGATTCAGCGCCGGTCTGCCTTAAATCTGAGCAGGCGCTCACGCAGCGCGGGACGCTCATTACAGGACGCAGAGTAAGCAGAAATCCACAACCTACCTACCTACTTGCCGTGAGGGGAACGGCTCGCAGAGGTGCTGCGGGGCTGAATTTCCACGGAGTAACACCGCCGTGAGGGAACGGTCTGTTCAAACTCCACATCCCAGCATTCTCCTTGGCCGCGCACGCTGATGATGACGCGATTCAGCGCCGGTCTGCCTTAAATCTGAGCAGGCGCTCACGCAGCGCGGGACGCTCATTACAGGACGCAGAGTAAGCAGAAATCCACAACCTACCTACCTACTTGCCGTGAGGGGAACGGCTCGCAGAGGTGCTGCGGGGCTGAATTTCCACGGAGTAACACCGCCGTGAGGGAACGGCCTGTTCAAACTCCACATCCCAGCATTCTCCTTGGCCGCGCACGCTGATGATGACGCGATTCAGCGCCGGTCTGCCTTAAATCTGAGCAGGCGCTCACGCAGCGCGGGACGCTCATTACAGGACGCAGAGTAAGCAGAAATCCACAACCTACCTACCTACTTGCCGTGAGGGGAACGGCTCGCAGAGGTGCTGCGGGGCTGAATTTCCACGGAGTAACACCGCCGTGAGGGAACGGCCTGTTCAAACTCCACATCCCAGCATTCTCCTTGGCCGCGCACGCTGATGATGACGCGATTCAGCGCCGGTCTGCCTTAAATCTGAGCAGGCGCTCACGCAGCGCGGGACGCTCATTACAGGACGCAGAGTAAGCAGAAATCCACAACCTACCTACCTACTTGCCGTGAGGGGAACGGCTCGCAGAGGTGCTGCGGGGCTGAATTTCCACGGAGTAACACCGCCGTGAGGGAACGGCCTGTTCAAACTCCACATCCCAGCATTCTCCTTGGCCGCGCACGCTGATGATGACGCGATTCAGCGCCGGTCTGCCTTAAATCTGAGCAGGCGCTCACGCAGCGCGGGACGCTCATTACAGGACGCAGAGTAAGCAGAAATCCACAACCTACCTACCTACTTGCCGTGAGGGGAACGGCTCGCAGAGGTGCTGCGGGGCTGAATTTCCACGGAGTAACACCGCCGTGAGGGAACGGCCTGTTCAAACTCCACATCCCAGCATTCTCCTTGGCCGCGCACGCTGATGATGACGCGATTCAGCGCCGGTCTGCCTTAAATCTGAGCAGGCGCTCACGCAGCGCGGGACGCGCGCGGGCAGCGCCCGGGCGAAGCCCGGGCCAAGGGCGGGCCCGTCCTTGCCCGTCTGTGCCCGTGTGAGACCGGACTGGACCACCCATCGTGGTTTTTCCTTATATCCTGATATCTTTCCATCACGATCCTCCATCTAGGATTGGTATCCATCCGCAGGTAATTGCCATTCATTCCTGTAACACTAAACTGATCCGAACTGTTTTGATTACATCTACCAGACTGTGGGCAAAATAAACGCACTTAGATATAGTCGAACATCTCTCTCTATCATGGGCAAAAGGAAAGCATTGAGCTGTGAACCAATAGAGGGAATGGACACAAAGAAGCCAAAAAAGCAAACCCTATTAACATACTTGACCGGGGCAATGGGGGCAATTGAAAAACAAATCTCCTCAGTAGAACAATCCCTAGCAGCCGGTACCCTGGTGAATGAAGAAGCCAGTGAGGGGGACGATCAACTCACTCTCATTAACCCCAATATTTCGACCGTGCGTACAGATAGTGTAATACCAGTTAACGGGTGTGTTCAAAATATTACAAATGACATAATAGTACACAACAATAGTGATCAAAACTTAGCACAACAAGATAAGGGGAAAAACTTGACTAAGAAACAGTTAGGGAAACAGGGTAAAAGCACAAAAGTGGTTAGTCAATCCAGGCAACATAGAGGTAAGGACAATTTTGGCAAGAAAAAAACCCAAGATAGGGCGAAAATCTCAACACAACTTCCTGATACATCCCACATAGTAACAAATAACCCCATACAACAACATAATAAGGGGACTGAACCGGAATGTATCCTCTCTTCCATTAAAATTCTTGATGCTTTTGTTAGAGAAGCTGTTGAGGCGATTGGTTTTAGACTAGATCAGATTGAGTCCCAGGTTGCGAAACTCTCTGCGCGTAAAGAAGACACACCTATCTCATCCCCCAGCTTAAGGTCCACTAGTAACAGCGCGAATTACACCAGCAAATCTCGAACCACTAATCCCGTTATTGACGCACCTGTAGATACTCCCACAACCGAAAGTACCAAACAGCTTAGGGTAATAAAGACACCACTTACTACAGTCATGCCGTCCCATATAGTATCTAAAAGTCACTCTTCTTCTGCTACTAAACCAACATCTGTAAAGATGTCTCATCCTTTACATCTTGATCTCCCTCCAGCTTGTACTCCTTATACAGTGATTCTGGGCAATGTTCCCCATCTAGGCCCGAACGATCAGGAGAGCTATGAATCACTAAGGAACAAAGCTCTATATTGGTTGGGAGACAGAGTGGGTGACATTAACATCCTGTTCGAAGAGTGCAAGATGATACGTAGAATAGGATGGATAGGTAGATCAAGGAAATCCCTTATGGGCGACTGTCTGATACTAACTTTTAGATCCCCTTGGTTAGCTAGAAAAATTTTGGGGTCCGTGCCAATAAATATGTTCGATAAAGGGATTAAGATTCTTCCCTTAGGCTTTTTCTATCGCCCATCTTGCGAACAAATGAATCCGGTTCATCACCAATCTTCGTTGAATCAGAAATTCAACATTCCTGTCCGTAATCGTTTTGGTGCTCTCACCCCTCTTGATGATCAAGATTGACTCTTCCTAAAGCCATTAAATAGCGCTAGGAGTTTAGATGGGAACTCCGACATCTGCTTGCCTCCCCAGCCTTGTAGGAGCTCTCCTGAGATTGAGATCGATTTAGTAGCAACACCCGCTGACCTCGAAAAGCAGCCATGGCATAAGTCAATGCAGGAGGACATACTCACTATAGCCTGCAATAATAAAACCAACCCAAATTCTACTTTAGAGGAAACAGAGGCCCGAAGACTAGCCGACCTCCCACTTATATTTTCTAGGAAAGAAGAAGGTTATATTAATATCACATACTGGAATATATGGGGCCTACATTCAAAAATCCATAACGACCTTTTCACTGATTTTGTTAAAAACTCGGACATTTTATGTCTGCAGGAGACTTGGTCGGTAAGCGCAATTAATATTAATGGCTTCAAAACTTTCCATAGTCCAGCCTCTCCCTCCCCTCATGGAAGACCAAAGGGAGGCCTATGTATATACTTATCAAATCTTGTGGTACTAAAAAAAGCCAAACTAGAATGCTCAAATTCTTATTTTCAAATACTCACCCTCACACTAGATAGGAAAGACGTTCTAATACTCGTCAATTTCTACAATAACATCCCAAAAGAGAACGAACTTAAAGTTATTGATCACCTCAGACAAGCTGTTCACGACATTCAGCTGGTTAACTCTGGTGATGCCCAAATCATCTGGGGAGGGGATTTTAACGTTAGATTGTGCCCCATAAATAATAATAGGACTTGCGGTATGACTGACGAGGACAATTACAATCATACACACTTTCCTCATAACATTTTGGGGGGTGCTCTGAATGAATCTCTATTTATGCTGAACCTGAGATTCGCAAATGAACTAGTGATCCCTCCAACTGCATTCCTACCCACTTACAACGGGAGAGGAACAGGTTCTGTAATTGATTTTATTCTTGCATCAAACAGTCTTGGAAATAGGGTAAAGCTATTTACCACCCATAAGATCGCCATCAGCGACCACTTCCCACAGACCGTAGATATCATGAGGAAAAATTTCAATTCTCTCAGTAAAGGGAAAACGAATATATTTCGTCACAATTGTCCCAATCTTGCTATTGATAGTCTGAATGGTTTCTCCTTAAAATGGGAACTAGTAGACCCAGAAACCATTACTTCTGCAGTGGTGACTAAGGCCCTACCCCATATAATGTCTTGTCTGGAAGAGAATACCCCTCCATCGACCATCATAGACAGTTTTATTTCCATTACAACTACCATAAAAAACGCATTGATCGTAAACAAGAAAAATACAGACCCCAAGAAAACAAAATGGTTCGATAAAACCTGTACAACTGCCTATCGCACTCTAAAAAGAGCCATCCATAAAAGGGACAAAGATGGACTAGCAGTCCAGCAAGCAAGGAAAAGTTACAAACAGGCTATCGCGACAAGAAAAAAGTTATTAAAAGAATCACTGTGGGAGGATCTACATAGGGCAAGCAACCAGAATGATATTAAAAAATTCTGGAAAGTAATTAGGTCCCCGTTTCTTTCAACGGATAATGAACCATCAATAGAAATAGCTATTGATGAGGCCCAATGGGTGAATCACTTCGCAAGAATCTTTGGCGACCCAGAGTCGCGAAACAGTTGTCCCCCAAATTCACCACCGCAACATGAAGTTCTTATTCCCCTTACTTCTGAGTTATCTTTCTCACTTGAGGAAGTCCTAATTGCACTAAACGAAAGTAAAGGCTCCAAGGCCCCTGGTCCTGACGGGGTCCCGGTAGACATCTATAAATACAACACAGATCTCTGGGCTCCAATATTAACCCGCGTTCTCAATGCTACTTCCTCTCAGGGCCTCATTAACAGCTGGACGGAATCCATCATGGTCCCTATTTACAAAAAGGGGAATAGACAGGATCCTTCTTGCTACAGACCAATCTCACTCCTGGATTCACTAGGAAAAGTAGCAGGAAGGATCCTTCTGACGCGGCTGCAAACCTGGGCTGCAGACAACAACATACTGTCTGACTTACAGTTCGGTTTCAGAGAAGGCCTGGGGACAATAGACCAGGGACTTAATCTAGCCATTTTGTTGGGCAAATACACGAGAGCGAAGAGAGGGAAACTATACCTTGCGTTTGTTGACCTCTCTTCAGCCTTCGATTGCGTTGCTCACGATAAACTGTGGCTTATTTTAAAGGAAATGAAAGTAGAAGAACCTTTAATAGATTTTTTAAAAGCCCTCTACAGCAATGCCTCAGCGAGAGTTCGATACGGAAAAGCGGGAGAATGCACTTCGTCATTTAAAGTACTTAGAGGGGTTAGACAGGGGTGCGTCCTGGCCCCATTTCTTTTTACTCTTTATACAAACGGCCTCGAGAAGGCCTTATTGGATGGAATCCAGGATGTCCCCCAGGTTCAGCAAATCTCGACCCCTAGACGTATACCAGCATTACTGTATGCTGACGACGCTGTGATCCTCGCTAGGACCCCCATAGCTCTCCAGAAGGCATTAGTATTGTATAACAAATATATGCAAGGCATCGACTTAAATGTCAATATTTCAAAAACTTTTGTGATGAACTGTGGTAATGGTAGCAAAAAGAGTAAAGATATCTACCTAAATGGGAATAAATTGGCCAGTACACCTACTTACTCTTACCTGGGAATACTTATAGACGATAAGGGCACATGGAACCAAGCAATTTTACAAAGAAAACTCCTTTTTACGAGAGCCACCACTGCCCTTGTTAATTTTTCACAAAAACTGGGGAAAAGACCACCATCAGAACTGATCAAAATTTACAAAGCAAAATGTATAAGTGTGGCAACATACGGGGCAGGGATCTGGGGACATAGGAATGTATTTGAACTACAGAAAGTGGAAAATGCATTCCTAAGGTATCTATTAGCGGTTCCAGCTTCAACTTCCACTTTCGTCTGCCATGCTGAGTTGGGAGTCCCGTACATCACGGACATTATAAAAATTCAACCCGTAACTTTATGGCACCGTATCTGGAAGTCAGAAACAAACCACTTTGATCAACTGGTGCTTCAAGATGTTCTTAAACTGGATCACTTCCTCGAAATCAAATGGATTAAGTATGTGAAGGATTTTATGACAGACATTGGTAATCCCGATTATTTTAACAATCCTTTTTCCATGACAGCTATTGCAAGGAAAGACTTTAAGAAACGTTGTATGAACCATATGGAGAGTTTGAGACTAACTAATGAAGCCACAAAACTATCAGTGAGCCACAACCTAATGATATCCACCTCACTAGGCATGCAATTATATCTTCAAAACACAGATAAAAGTTATGATAGATATGTGCTCACTCGCTTCCGTCTAAATGTTTTCCATAGGCTGGTGACTTTTCCAACTGTCAACAACTGGTCTAACGAACTTTTACCCTGTCCTGTGATTCCACTTCTGTGCAATCAACAATTCATGTCATTTTATTCTGTAAATTTTACGATGAACACAGAAAGAGATGGTTGAAACCAATTTTTAAACTTTGGGGAATTCGTCAATGTCGACCAGCATTTTTGGCCCTACAATGTCTCGATAATAACAGTATAAATTACAATGTTGCAGTCTTTTTAAAACATTTGATTAAACACAGAAATAGCATTGCTCTAGATTCTTTGTGATCAGAGCAAATCCTTAGAAGAATAGTAGACATCAGTTACCAAACGCTGCTTTGGATATATCCCCCAATGCATCCTAAAAAAGCACTAGGGGGCATATGTTTCTTCTATTTTGCCCTAAAAAACTGTTAACTCATTTTTTAGCACCTTTGTATATATGGACTTTTAAAGATGTTAACATCGTATTTCTGCTCGGTGGATTCTCCTTATCGCCTTCACATGACATATAAATGGCTCCCAGTTAGGTTTTTGGTGAACAGATGGACCAACAGTATTATAGATATAAAGACATAGTCCCAAACGCTGTTTTGGTTTCATCCCCCAACTGCATCCTAATAACGCAGCAGGGGGCATACATTACATTGCTTTTGGTCTCCAGTTTCACAAAACCTTAACCATTTTAATAACAGGGCATATAAATTTGAAATAATGACTTGTATATCTTTCGCGCTGTAAAGTTGCTCTCGCCTTTTACAATATTGTACCAATAATGTTCTTGCACTACTTCTTGTACATATAGGATTTTATAAACCTTTTTATGTGTATATGTATTTAGTATGATATGCTATAAAGTATATGCTTTTATGGATTGAAATTAACTTTCCGAATAAAGCTTATTTTTTTTTGATTTGACAAAAACCCAACATTTTTTACACAGTTTTGGCATTTTTCTGGGACATAGGCTATTTTTGCAATTTTTTGTGCTTTTGACCTCCTTCCAGTTAGTGTCTGAAATGGGTACAAAAGCAATAGTGGATCCTGGAAAGCTATACATTTTCGAAAAAAAGACAACATTCTGAATTCAGCAAGGGGTCATTTGTGTAGATCCATCAAGGTTTTTTTTATAGAAACAAACAGTTAAATGTAGGATAAATTGAAATTTAGTTGAAAAAAACAGCCTTTTGTGTCAACGTTTTCACCTGTAACTTCTTCTAATTTTGACAGCTCTTTGAAAGCAATATACCGTTGCATCCGCTGGACATTACTGGTTGTGGGGATATATAGGACTTGTAGGTTCACCAAGAACCCGACGAACCCAGAGCCAAAAACTGAGTAGTAACTTGCAATGGTTTTTTATTATGTACCGGGTGTATAGTAATTATTCTGTAAAAAAAAGTGTACATGGAAAAATCGGTATGAAAGACACCTATGTATTTCTGAAATGGGAACAAAATATAGAGTTTAGAAACAGTAGATATTTGCACATTTCTGAAATTGGGAATATTCATACTAGCATGAGAATTATCAGTCATTTTTTAGAATGACTTCTTTTTTACACAATATCTTTCATTTGGAAAGCAGAAATGCATGGAAAGTCAATAGATAATAACAGTTCCTTTACAAATCTGAATTACCCTAAGTCTCCCGATAAAAATGGTACCTCACTTGTGTGGGTAGGCATAATGCCCACAACAGGAAACGGCGCAAAACGCAACGTGGTCACACCACATTTTCACAATGCAAAATTACCCTTTTTTTGCAAAGTGCCTAGCTGTAGTTTTTGAACCCTAGCTCTGCGGGCACCTTGGGAAACCTAGCAAACCTATACATTTTTGAAAAGTAGACACCCAGGGGAATCCAGGATGGGGTGACTTGACTGCCTCCCACCAGGGTCTGTTACCCAGAATCCCTTGCAAACCTAAAAAATTGGCAAAAAAACCACATTTTCCACACATTTCTGTCGTGGAAAGTTCCGGAATCTGCGTGGATCCACAAATTTCCACCCACCCCGTGTTCCCCAAAGTCTTACGAGAAAAACGGTACCTCACTTGTGTGGGTCGGCCTAGTGCCCGCGACAGGAAACGGCGCAAAACGCAACCTGGTCACACCTCAATTTCGCAGTGAAAAATGACCCTTTTTTGGAAAAATGACTAGCTGTAGTTTTTGAACCCTAGCTCTGCGGGCACCTTGGGAAACCTAGCAAACCTATACATTTTTGAAAACTAGACACCCAGGGGAATCCAGGATGGGGTGACTTGACTGCCTCCCACCAGGGTCTGTTACCCAGAATCCCTTGCAAACCTAAAAAATTGGCAAAAAAAACACATTTTCCCCACATTTCTGTCGTGGAAAGTTCCGGAATCTGCGTGGATCCACAAATTTCCACCCACCCCGCGTTCCCCAAAGTCTTACGAGAAAAACGGTACCTCACTTGTGTGGATCGGCCTAGTGCCCGCGACAGGAAACGGCGCAAAACCCAACCTGGTCACACCTCAATTTCGCAGTGAAAAATGACCCTTTTTAGGAAAAATGACTAGCTGTAGTTTTTGAACCCTAGCTCTGCGGGCACCTTGGGAAACCTAGCAAACCTATACATTTTTGAAAACTAGACACCCAGGGGAATCCAGGATGGGGTGACTTGACTGCCTCCCACCAGGGTCTGTTACCCAGAATCCCTTGCAAACCTAAAAAATTGGCAAAAAAACCACATTTTCCACACATTTCTGTCGTGGAAAGTTCCGGAATCTGCGTGGATCCACAAATTTCCACCCACCCCGCGTTCCCCAAAGTCTTACGAGAAAAACGGTACCTCACTTGTGTGGATCGGCCTAGTGCCCGCGACAGGAAACGGCGCAAATACGCAACCTGGTCACACCTCAATTTCGCAGTGAAAAATGACCCTTTTTTGGAAAAATGACTAGCTGTAGTTTTTGAACCCTAGCTCTGCGGGCACCTTGGGAAACCTAGCAAACCTATACATTTTTGAAAACTAGACACCCAGGGGAATCCAGGATGGGGTGACTTGACTGCCTCCCACCAGGGTCTGTTACCCAGAATCCCTTGCAAACCTAAAAAATTGGCAAAAAAAACACATTTTCCACACATTTCTGTCGTGGAAAGTTCCGGAATCTGCGTGGATCCACAAATTTCCACGCACCCCGCGTTCCCCAAAGTCTTATGAGAAAAACGGTACCTCACTTGTGTGGGTCGGCCTAGTGCCCGCGACAGGAAACGGCGCAAAACGCAACCTGGTCACACCTCAATTTCGCAGTGAAAAATGACCCTTTTTTGGAAAAATGACTAGCTGTAGTTTTTGAACCCTAGCTCTGCGGGCACCTTGGGAAACCTAGCAAACCTATACATTTTTGAAAAGTAGACACCCAGGGGAATACAGGATGGGGTGACTTGACTGCCTCCCACCAGGGTCTGTTACCCAGAATCCCTTGCAAACCTAAAAAATTGTCAAAAAAAAACACATTTTCCACACATTTCTGTCGTGGAAAGTTCCGGAATCTGCGTGGATCCACAAATTTCCACCCACCCCGCGTTCCCCAAAGTCTTCCGAGAAAAACGGTACCTCACTTGTGTGGGTCGGCCTAGTGCCCGCGACAGGAAACGGCGCAAAACATAGTGAGGTGACATCAAAATTGCCTATCTCCAAACCACCTGGTTTGCAAGGGGGGTCTCTTGGGTTTTTGGCCCGGTGCACGGCGGCCATCTAGGGAAACCTACCAAACCCATACATTTATGAAAACTAGACACCCGGGGGCTTCCAGGGAGGTATGGCTTGCGTGGATCCCCCAACGTTTCCTTACCCAGAATCCCCTGCAAACCTCAATTTTAGCTGAAAAATTCACTTTTTTCACACTTTTTTGTGTGGGAAAGTTGTGGCATCACCGGGCTCACTCAAATTTCACACCTCCCAGCGTTCCCCTGGGTCTCCCAGTAAAAATGGTGCCTCACTTGTGTGGGAGGCCCAAGTACCCGCGACAGGCAAGGGCCCCAAACGTAGTGATGCGACATCAACATTGCCTATCTCAAAACCACCTGGTTTTGCAATGGGGGTCCCTTGGCTTTTTGGCCCGGGGCACGGCGGCCATCTAGGGAAACCTACCAAACCCATACATTTCTGAAAACTAGACACCCGGGGGCTTCCAGGGAGGTATGGCTTGCGTGGATCCCCCAACGTTTCCTTACCCAGAATCCCCTGCAAACCTCAATTTTAGCTGAAAAAATCACCTTTTTCACACTTTTTTGTGTTGGAAAGTTGTGGCATCACCGGGCTCGCTCAAATTTCACACCTCCCAGCGTTCCCCTGGGTCTCCCGGTAAAGATGGTGCCTCACTTGTGTGGGAGGCCCAAGTACCCGCGACAGGCAAGGGCCCCAAACGTAGTGAGGCGACATCAACATTGCCTATCTCAAAACCACCTGGTTTTGCAAGGGGGGTCTCTTGGCTTTTTGGCCCGGGGCACGGCGGCCATCTAGGGAAACCTACCAAACCCATACATTTCTGAAAACTAAACACCCGGGGGCTTCCAGGGAGGTATGGCTTGCGCGGATCCCCCAACGTTTCCTTACCCAGAATCCCCTGCAAACCTCAATTTTAGCTGAAAAAATCACTTTTTCCACACTTTTTTGTGTGGGAAAGTTGTGGCATCACCGGGCTCACTCAAATTTCACACCTCCCAGCGTTCCCCTGGGTCTCCCGGTAAAAATGGTGCCTCACTTGTGTGGGAGGCCCAAGTACCCGCGACAGGCAAGGGCCCCAAACGTAGTGAGGCGACATCAACATTGCCTATCTCAAAACCACCTGGTTTTGCAAGGGGGGTCTCTTGGCATTTTGGCCCAGGGCACGGCGGCCATCTAGGGAAACCTACCAAACCCATACATTTTTGGACACTAGACACCCGGGGGCTTCCAGGGAGGTATGGCTTGCGTGGATTCCCCAACGTTTCCTTACCCAGAATCCCCTGCAAACCTCAATTTTAGCTGAAAAAATCACTTTTTTCACACTTTTTTGTGTGGGAAAGTTGTGGCATCACCGGGCTCACTCAAATTTCACACCTCCCAGCGTTCCCCTGGGTCTCCCGGTAAAAATGGTGCCTCACTTGTGTGGGAGGCCCAAGTACCCGCGACAGGCAAGGGCCCCAAACGTAGTGAGGCGACATCAACATTGCCTATCTCAAAACCACCTGGTTTTGCAAGGGGGGTCTCTTGGCTTTTTGGCCCGGGGCACGGCGGCCATCTAGGGAAACCTACCAAACCCATACATTTCTGAAAACTAGACACCCGGGGGCTTCCAGGGAGGTATGGCTTGCGCCGATCCCCCAACGTTTCCTTACCCAGAATCCCCTGCAAACCTCAATTTTAGCTGAAAAAATCACTTTTTCCACACTTTTTTGTGTGGGAAAGTTATGGCATCACCGGGCTCGCTCAAATTTCACACCTCCCAGCGTTCCCCTGGGTCTCCCGGTAAAAATGGTGCCTCACTTGTGTGGGAGGCCCAAGTACGCGCGACAGGCAAGGGCCCAACACGTAGTGAGGCGACATCAACATTGCCTATCTCAAAACCACCTGGTTTTGCAAGGGGGGTCTCTTGGCTTTTTGGCCCGGGGCACGGCGGCCATCTAGGGAAACCTACCAAACCCATACATTTCTGAAAACTAGACACCCGGGGGCTTCCAGGGAGGTATGGCTTGCGTGGATCCCCCAACGTTTCCTTACCCAGAATCCCCTGCAAACCTCAATTTTAGCTGAAATAATCACTTTTTTCACACTTTTTTGTGTGGGAAAGTTGTGGCATCACCGGGCTCACTCAAATTTCACACCTCCCAGCGTTCCCCTGGGTCTCCCGGTAAAGATGGTGCCTCACTTGTGTGGGAGGCCCAAGTACCCGCGACAGGCAAGGGCCCCAAACGTAGTGAGGCGACATCAACATTGCCTATCTCAAAACCACCTGGTTTTGCAAGGGGGGTCTCTTGGCTTTTTGGCTCGGGGCACGGCGGCCATCTAGGGAAACCTACCAAACCCATACATTTCTGAAAACTAAACACCCGGGGGCTTCCAGGGAGGTATGGCTTGCGCGGATCCCCCAACGTTTCCTTACCCAGAATCCCCTGCAAACCTCAATTTTAGCTGAAAAAATCACTTTTTCCACACTTTTTTGTGTGGGAAAGTTGTGGCATCACCGGGCTCACTCAAATTTCACACCTCCCAGCGTTCCCCTGGGTCTCCCGGTAAAAATGGTGCCTCACTTGTGTGGGAGGCCCAAGTACCCGCGACAGGCAAGGGCCCAAAACGTAGTGAGGCGACATCAACATTGCCTATCTCAAAACCACCTGGTTTTGCAAGGGGGGTCTCTTGGCTTTTTGGCCCGGGGCATGGCGGCCATCTAGGGAAACCTACCAAACCCATACATTTCTGAAAACTAGACACCCGGGGGCTTCCAGGGAGGTATGGCTTGCGCGGATCCCCCAACGTTTCCTTACCCAGAATCCCCTGCAAACCTCAATTTTAGCTGAAAAAATCACTTTTTCCACACTTATTTGTGTGGGAAAGTTGTGGCATCACCGGGCTCACTCAAATTTCACACCTCCCAGCGTTCCCCTGGGTCTCCCGGTAAAAATGGTGCCTCACTTGTGTGGGAGGCCCAAGTACCCGCGACAGGCAAGGGCCCAAAACGTAGTGAGGCGACATCAACATTGCCTATCTCAAAACCACCTGGTTTTGCAAGGGGGGTCTCTTGGCTTTTTGGCCCGGGGCACGGCGGCCATCTAGGGAAACCTACCAAACCCATACATTTCTGAAAACTAGACACCCGGGGGCTTCCAGGGAGGTATGGCTTGCGTGGATCCCCCAATGTTTCCTTACCCAGAATCCCCTGCAAACCTCAATTTTAGCTGAAAAAATCACTTTTTTCACACTTTTTTGTGTGGGAAAGTTGTGGCATCACCGGGCTCACTCAAATTTCACACCTCCCAGCGTTCCCCTGGGTCTCCCGGTAAAGATGGTGCCTCACTTGTGTGGGAGGCCCAAGTACCCGCGACAGGCAAGGGCCCAAAACGTAGTGATGCGACATTTGAGATGGGCAATGTTGATGTCGCCTCACTACGTTTTGGGCCCTTGCCTGTCGCGGGTACTTGGGCCTCCCACACAAGTGAGGCACCATTTTTACCGGGAGACCCAGGGGAACGATGGGAGGTGTGAAATGTGAGTGAGCCCAGTGATGCCACAACTTTCCCACACGAAAAAGTGTGAAAAAAGTGATTTTTCCAGCTAAAATTGAGGTTTGCAGGGGATTCTGGGTAAGGAAACGTTGGGGGATCCACGCAAGCCATACCTCACTGGAAGCCCCCGGGTGTCTAATTTTCAGAAATGTATGGGTTTGGTAGGTTTCCCTAGATGGCCACCGTGCCCCGGGCCAAAAAGCCAAGAGACCCCCCTTGCAAAACCAGGTGGTTTTGAGATAGGCAATGTTGATGTCGCCTCACTACGTTTTGGGCCCTTGCCTGTCGCGGGTACTTGGGCCTCCCACACAAGTGAGGCACCATTTTTACCGGGAGACCCAGGGAAACGCTGGGAGGTGTGAAATTTGAGTGAGCCCGGTGATGCCACAACTTTCCCACACAAGAAAGTGTGAAAAAAGTGATTTTTTCAGCTAAAATTGAGGTTTGCAGGGGATTCTGGGTAAGGAAATGTTGGGGGATCCACGCAAGCCATACCTCCCTGGAAGCCCCCGGGTGTCTAGTTTTCAGAAATGTATGGGTTTGGTAGGTTTCCCTAGATGGCCGCCGTGCCGCGGGCCAAAAAGCCAAGAGACCCCCCTTGCAAAACCAGGTGGTTTTGAGATAGGCAATGTTGATGTCGCCTCACTACGTTTTGGGCCCTTGCCTGTCGCGGGTACTTGGGCCTCCCACACAAGTGAGGCACCATTTTTACCGGGAGACCCAGGGGAACGCTGGGAGGTGTGAAATTTGAGTGAGCCCGGTGATGCCACAACTTTCCCACACAAAAAAGTGTGGAAAAAGTGATTTTTGCAGCTAAAATTGAGGTTTGCAGGGGATTCTGGGTAAAGAAACGTTGGGGGATCCGCGCAAGCCATACCTCCCTGGAAGCCCCCGGGTGTCTAGTTTTCAGAAATGTATGGGTTTGGTAGGTTTCCTTAGATGGCCGCCGTGCCCCGGGCCAAAAAGCCAAGAGACCCCCCTTGCAAAACCAGGTGGTTTTGAGATAGGCAATGTTGATGTTGCCTCACTACGTTTGGGGCCCTTACCTGTCGCGGGTACTTGGGCCTCCCACACAAGTGAGGCACCATTTTTACCGGGAGACCCAGGGGAACGCTGGGAGGTGTGAAATTTGAGTGAGCCCGGTGATGCCACAACTTTCACACACAAAAAAGGGGGTAAAAAAGTGATTTTTTCAGCTAAAATTGAGGTTTGCAGGGGATTCTGGGTAAGGAAACGTTGGGGGATCCACGCAAGCCATACCTCCCTGGAAGCCCCCAGGTGTCTAGGTTTCAGAAATGTATGGGTTTGGTAGGTTTCCCTAGATGGCCGCCGTGCCCCGGGCCAAAAAGCCAAGGGACCCCCCTTGCAAAACCAGGTGGTTTTGAGATAGGCAATGTTGATGTCGCCTCACTACGTTTTGGGCCCTTGCCTGTCGCGGGTACTTGGGCCTCCCACACAAGTGAGGCACCATTTTTACCAGGAGACCCAGGGGAATGCTGGGAGGTGTGAAATTTGAGTGAGCCCGGTGATGCCACAACTTTCCCACACAAAAAAGTGTGGAAAAAGTGATTTTTTCAGCTAAAATTGAGGTTTGCAGGGGATTCTGGGTAAGGAAACGTTGGGGGATCCACGCAAGCCATACCTCCCTGGAAGCCCCCGGGTGTCTAGTTTTCAGAAATGTATGGGTTTGGTAGGTTTCCCTAGATGGCCGCCGTGCCCCGGGCCAAAAAGCCAAGAGACCCCCCTTGCAAAACCAGGTGGTTTTGAGAGAGGCAATGTTGATGTCGCCTCACTATGTTTGGGGCCCTTGCCTGTCGCGGGTACTTGGGCCTCCCACACAAGTGAGGCACCATTTTTACCGGGAGACCCAGGGGAACGCTGGGAGGTGTGAAATTTGAGTGAGCCCGGTGATGCCACAACTTTGCCACACAAAAAAGTGTGAAAAAAGTGATTTTTCCAGCTAAAATTGAGGTTTGCAGGGGATTCTGGGTAAGGAAACGTTGGGGGATCCACGCAAGCCATACCTCCCTTGAAGCCCCCGGGTGTCTAGATTTCAGAAATGTATGGGTTTGGTAGGTTTCCCTAGATGGCCGCCGTGCCCCGGGCCAAAAAGCCAAGGGACCCCCCTTGCAAAACCAGGTGGTTTTGAGATAGGCAATGTTGATGTCGCCTCACTACGTTTTGGGCCCTTGCCTGTCGCGGGTACTTGGGCCTCCCACACAAATGAGGCACCATTTTTACCGGGAGACCCAGGGGAATGCTGGGAGGTGTGAAATTTGAGTGAGCCCGGTGATGCCACAACTTTCCCACACAAAAAAGTGTGGAAAAAGTGATTTATTCAGCTAAAATTGAGGTTTGCAGGGGATTCTGGGTAAGGAAACGTTGGGGGATCCGCGCAAGCCATACCTCCCTGGAAGCCCCCGGGTGTCTAGTTTTCAGAAATGTATGGGTTTGGTAGGTTTCCCTAGATGGCCACCGTGCCCCGGGCCAAAAAGCCAAGAGACCCCCCTTGCAAAACCAGGTGGTTTTGAGATAGGCAATGTTGATGTCGCCTCACTACGTTTTGGGCCCTTGCCTGTCGTGGGTACTTGGGCCTCCCACACAAGTGAGGCACCATTTTTACCGGGAGACCCAGGGGAACGCTGCGAGGTGTGAAATTTGAGTGAGCCCGGTGATGCCACAACTTTCCCCCACAAAAAAGTGTGGAAAAAGTGATTTTTTCAGCTACAATTGAGGTTTGCAGGGGATTCTGGGTAAGGAAACATTGGGGGATCCGCGCAAGCCATACCTCCCTGGAAGCCCCCGGGTGTCTAGTTTTCAGAAATGTATGGGTTTGGTAGGTTTCCCTAGATGGCCGCCGTGCCTCGGGTCAAAAAGCCAAGAGACCCCCAATGCAAAACCAGGTGGTTTTGAGATAGGCAATGTTGATGTCGCCTCACTACGTTTTGGGCCCTTGCCTGTCGCGGGTACTTGGGCCTCCCACACAAGTGAGGCACCATTTTTACCGGGAGACCCAGGGGAACGCTGGGAGGTGTGAAATTTGAGTGAGCCCGGTGATGCCACAACTTTCCCACACAAAAAAGTGTGGAAAAAGTGATTTTTTCAGCTAAAATTGAGGTTTGCAGGGGATTCTGGGTAAGGAAACGTTGGGGGATCCGCGCAAGCCATACCTCCCTGGAAGCCCTCGGGTGTCTAGTTTTCAGAAATGTATGGGTTTGGTAGGTTTCCCTAGATGGCCGCCGTGCCCCGGGCCAAAAAGCCAAGAGACCCCCCTCGCAAAACCAGGTGGTTTTGAGATAGGCAATGTTGATGTCGCCTCACTACGTTTTGGGCCCTTGCCTGTCGCGGGTACTTGGGCCTCCCACACAAGTGAGGCACCATTTTTACCAGGAGACCCAGGGGAACGCTGGGAGGTGTGAAATTTGAGTGAGCCCGGTGATGCCACAACTTTCCCACACAAAAAAGTGTGGAAAAAGTGATTTTTTCAGCTAAAATTGAGGTTTGCAGGGGATTCTGGGTAAGGTAACGTTGGGGGATCCGCGCAAGCCATACCTCCCTGGAAGCCCCCGGGTGTCTAGTTTTCAGAAATGTATGGGTTTGGTAGGTTTCCCTAGATGGCCGTTGTGCCCCGGGCCAAAAAGCCAAGAGACCCCCCTTGCAAAACCAGGTGGTTTTGAGATAGGCAATGTTGATGTCGCCTCACTACGTTTGGGGCCCTTGCCTGTCGCGGGTACTTGGGCCTCCCACACAAGTGAGGCACCATTTTTACCGGGAGACCCAGGGGAACGCTGGGAGGTGTGAAATTTGAGTGAGCCCGGTGATGCCACAACTTTCCCACACAAAAAACTGTGAAAAAAGTGATGTTTTCAGCTAAAATTGAGGTTTGCAGGAGATTCTGGGTAAGGAAACGTTGGGGGATCCACGCAAGCCATACCTCCCTGGAAGCCCCCGGGTGTCTAGTTTTCAGAAATGTATGGGTTTGGTAGGTTTCCCTAGATGGCCGCCGTGCCCCGGGCCAAAATCCAAGAGACCCCCCTTGCAAAACCAGGTGGTTTTGAGATAGGCAATGTTGATGTCGCCTCACTACGTTTTGGGCCCTTGCCTGTCGCGGGTACTTGGGCCTCCCACACAAGTGAGGCACCATTTTTACCGGGAGACCCAGGGGAACGCTGGGAGGTGTGAAATTTGAGTGAGCCCGGTGATGCCACAACTTTCCCACACAAAAAACTGAGGAAAAAGTGATTTTTTCAGCTAAAATTGAGGTTTGCAGGGGATTCTGGGTAAGGAAACGTTGGGGGATCCGCGCAAGCCATACCTCCCTGGAAGCCCTCGGGTGTCTAGTTTTCAGAAATGTATGGGTTTGGTAGGTTTCCCTAGATGGCCGCCGTGCCCCGGGCCAAAAAGCCAAGAGACCCCCCTCGCAAAACCAGGTGGTTTTGAGATAGGCAATGTTGATGTCGCCTCACTACGTTTTGGGCCCTTGCCTGTCGCGGGTACTTGGGCCTCCCACACAAGTGAGGCACCATTTTTACCAGGAGACCCAGGGGAACGCTGGGAGGTGTGAAATTTGAGTGAGCCCGGTGATGCCACAACTTTCCCACACAAAAAAGTGTGGAAAAAGTGATTTTTTCAGCTAAAATTGAGGTTTGCAGGGGATTCTGGGTAAGGAAACGTTGGGGGATCCGTGCAAGCCATACCTCCCTGGAAGCCCCCGGGTGTCTAGTTTTCAGAAATGTATGGGTTTGGTAGGTTTCCCTAGATGGCCGCCGTGCCCCGGGCCAAAAAGCCAAGAGACCCCCCTTGCAAAACCAGGTGGTTTTGAGATAGGCAATGTTGATGTCGCCTCACTACGTTTGGGGCCCTTGCCTGTCGCGGGTACTTGGGCCTCCCACACAAGTGAGGCACCATTTTTACCGGGAGACCCAGGGGAACGCTGGGAGGTGTGAAATTTGAGTGAGCCCGGTGATGCCACAACTTTCCCACACAAAAAACTGTGAAAAAAGTGATGTTTTCAGCTAAAATTGAGGTTTGCAGGAGATTCTGGGTAAGGAAATGTTGGGGGATCCACGCAAGCCATACCTCCCTGGAAGCCCCCGGGTGTCTAGTTTTCAGAAATGTATGGGTTTGGTAGGTTTCCCTAGATGGCCGCCGTGCCCTGGGCCAAAATCCAAGAGACCCCCCTTGCAAAACCAGGTGGTTTTGAGATAGGCAATGTTGATGTCGCCTCACTACGTTTTGGGCCCTTGCCTGTCGCGGGTACTTGGGCCTCCCACACAAGTGAGGCACCATTTTTACCGGGAGACCCAGGGGAACGCTGGGAGGTGTGAAATTTGAGCGAGCCCGGTGATGCCACAACTTTCCAACACAAAAAAGTGTGGAAAAAGTGATTTTTTCAGCTAAAATTGAGGTTTGCAGGGGATTCTGGGTAAGGAAACGTTGGGGGATCCGCGCAAGTCATACCTCCCTGGAATCCCCCGGGTGTCTAGTTTTCAGAAATGTATGGGTTTGGTAGGTTTCCCTAGATGGCCGCCGTGCCCCGGGCCAAAAAGCCAAGAGACCCCCCTTGCAAAACCAGGTGGTTTTGAGATATGCAATGTTGATGTCGCCTCACTACGTTTTGGGCCCTTGCCTGTCGCGGGTACTTGGGCCTCCCACACAAGTGAGGCACCATTTTTACCGGGAGACCCAGGGGAACGCTGGGAGGTGTGAAATTTGAGCGATCCCGGTGATGCCACAACTTTCCAACACAAAAAAGTGTGGAAAAAGTGATTTTTTTCAGCTAAAATTGAGGTTTGCAGGGGATTCTGGGTAAGGAAACGTTGGGGGATCCGTGCAAGCCATACCTCCCTGGAAGCCCCTGGGTGTCTAGTTTTCAGAAATGTATGGGTTTGGTAGGTTTCCCTAGATGGCCGCCGTGCCCCGGGCCAAGAGACCCCCCTTGCAAAACCAGGTGGTTTTGAGATAGGCAATGTTGATGTTGCCTCACTACGTTTGGGGCCCTTGCCTGTCGCGGGTACTTGGGCCTCCCACACAAGTGAGGCACCATTTTTACCGGGAGACCCAGGGGAACACTGGGAGGTGTGAAATTTGAGTGAGCCCGGTGATGCCACAACTTTCCCACACAAAAAAGTGTGAAAAAAGTGATTTTTTCAGCTAAAATTGAGGTTTGCAGGGGATTCTGGGTAAGGAAACGTTGGGGGATCCATGCAAGCCATACCTTCCTGGAAGCCCCCGGGTGTCTAGTTTTCAGAAATGTATGGGTTTGGTAGGTTTGCCTAGATGGCCGCCGAGCACAGGCCAAAAAGACAGTTGACCCCCATGCAAAACCAGAACGTTTTGACATTGTTTCTACAACGTGAGAATTTCGGCACAATATTGCATGAACAATGTGACAGATATTGTGAGGTTTGCAGGACATTGAGGATAAAAAACTTTTTTGTAATGCACAAGAGAGACATCTCCATGAACTCCCATGGGTTTATGACAATATCTACAGTTGGTGGGTTATTTATACATGGAACATACACCTTGGCAGAGAAACTAAAAAGACCAAGAATCCTGCACAGCCACCTATTCCTCAAACGCACACACATACTGGTTGGATTTGGCACGAGGGCGAGTGATGGTTCAGTATATTAAATTTTATTAACAAGAGATTTCACAAAAATGAAATGCACTGTCAATACTTCAATGGAGAAAAAACTGAACCAATGACTCGCAGCTCGTGAGCTGTAAAGCCACGGCAAGGCACCAACCGCTTTACAGGCCATTCACACATCTTTCATACGTGATACACACAAGACCATTCGCACCATCAGGCACAAAAACAACACATTACAAAATTCACAAAAGGGACAAGGTACACCCTGCGTCAGAAAGGCAAATATTACTGCACAGCCATCTAATCCTCAAGCACGCACACATACTGGTTGGATTTGGCACGAGGGTGAGTGATGGTTCAGATTATACAATTGTATTAGCAAGTGATTTCACAAAAATGAAATGCACTGTTAATAATTGAAAGGGCGAGAAACTGAACCATTGACTCACAGCTCGTGAGCTGTAAAGCCACAACAAGGCACCAACCTCTTTACAGGCCATTCATACACCTTTCATACGCGTGAGACATACAAAACCATTCACACCGCCAGCCGCGGGCCCATCACATAACAAAACTCACACCAGCACACAGCGCCATTCAAGGGCCCATCACTTTCACACGCCCACATTCCTGACGCAGCAACTACACAAGCAGATGGATTGCGTGGAGTGGCACTCAGCTAGCAGTGTGTGTAGTGACCAGCAGCAAGTCACTACTCACACACAGCCAGCCGAGCGCCAGTCCACGCACACCGCTAGCCGAGCACCAGTCCACGCACACCGCTAGCTAAACACCAGTCCACGCACACCGCTAGCTAAACACCAGTCCAGGCACACCACCAGCCAAGCGCCAGTCCAGGCACACCACCAGCCAAGCGCCAGTCCAGGCACACCACCAGCCAAGCGCCAGTCCAGGCACACCGCCAGCCAAGCACCAGTTCAACCAACACCGCCAGCCAAGCACCAGTCCACACACACCGCCAGCCAAGCACCAGTCCACGCACACCGCCAGCCAAGCACCAGTCCACGCACACCGCCAGCCAAGCACCAGTCCACGCACACCGCCAGCCAAGCACCAGTCCACGCACACCGCCAGCCAAGCACCAGTCCACGCACACCGCCAGCCAAGCACCAGTCCACGCACACCGCCAGCCAAGCACCAGTCCACGCACACCACCAGCCAAGCACCAGTCCATGCACACCGCCAGCCAAGCACAACTCCACGTACACCGCCAAAGACATGCCAGTCCACACACACTGCCAACACATTTAGGATTTTTTTAGACAAAAATAGAAACACAAACAAATCACAAATAGATACAAATCTACAAACACAAAATCAGAAACTAAACACATTGCACTAACGGCAACCTTGAAACAGAATCAAATTTTTCAAAGACTACAAACCAATCAGTTAACTTTACCACTCATGAATGCTCCCAAAAATTCTTTTGAGTATGGTACGCTCTAAAACAAGCAGGGACACACAGCCCAGGTTTAGATGGACAGTCGGGGCAATACATACGAATCTCCTTCCGCGTACCTCTTCGCCAACAGACTCTGCATCTCCTAGTGGGAAAATCTTTTGCCGGTGTGGGAGGGATGAAATCAGGAAAGTGGCGATCTTTCAATCGAACCACATCCTCCACCACTCCAAATCTAGGAACACTTGCCTGTTCCACAACAACAAGGCTAGCAATCACAGAGTGCTGAAACTGAAGAAATGTCAACTTTGACGCAGGAGAACACTCCTTGAACACAATAAAAGCATTGAACATTGCTAATTCGAAGAAATGGATGGCCAACTTCTTATACCAAACATAAGCCTTCCGAATAGCAGAGTAAGGTTCCAACCTCTGATCTACTCTGTCAACACCACCCATGTGCTTATTGTAGTCTAGAATGCACACAGGTTTGCGCACTTCAGCAACCTGACCCCAAACAGTCACAGGTGAAGTTCTCTCATCATGGATGGTAGTCAGCATGTACACATCCCTCCTGTCCACAAATTTTACAGCTAGTAGTTCATCACTACGCAAGGAACTGCACTGCCCCCTCTGAAGTTTTTTGCAAACAAGCTCTTTCGGATAAGCCTTGCGGTTAGAGCGGATTGTGCCACATGCAAAAGTGTCCACTTTATACAATTCCTTAAATAATTGCACAGCAGTATAGAAGTTATCAAGGTACAAATGGTGGCCTCTGTTAAACAGTCTCCTAGCAAGATCCCACACAATTTTCTCTGCAACTCCAAAAGTAGACGGACAACCTGGGGGGTCAATAGCAGAATCTCTACCAGTGTACACACGAAAATTAAAAACATATCCTGTCCTACTCTCAGACAACATATACAGCTTAATTCCATAGCGTGCCCTCTTGCTAGGGATGTACTGCCTAAAAACCAAACGGCCCTTGAACAAGACCAAAGACTCATCAATAGATATTTCTTTCCCTGGAGTATAGATCTCAGAAAATTGATCCACTAAGTGATCAAGAACGGGCCGAATCTTAAAAAGACGGTCACAGTCAGGGTGATCTCGTGGCAACGCCATAGAATTATCAACAAAATGCAGCATACGTAGCAAAAGTAAATACCGATTACGAGTCATAACTGCAGGAAATATGGCAGTTGCCAACAAGGGGCTAGTAGACCAATATGAAGCCAAGGTTGGCTTCCTTACCACACCCATCAATAAAGTCAAACCCAGAAACTTCTTCATCTCTTCCAGATATGTGGGAGTCCACCGGGTAGCTCTAGACTGGGGCCTAAGTTTGTCGCTGTTGTTCCTCAAAAACTGTTCAGCATACAAATTTGTCTGCTCAACAATCTCACCCAAAAATACATCATCAATAAACAACTGAAAAAACTCTATAGGCAAAAAGTTTTCACAATTCACTGTACACCCTGCATCACCGCTAAAGGCAGGCAACACCGGCTGCACCATGTTTGGATCAACCCAAAGTCCAGCACTTCCAGTAGGAAGCCTAGCAGCCTCAGACTGCAATCCAGATGCCTCTTGCACCATCGGCACCGCAGTTTCCTCCTCTAAGACAGGCACCTCATCCGCACTGAGAGTTGCTTCATCCACACCAAGAGTACCTTCATCTGCACTGAGAGTACCTTCATCATCCGATGATTCCATGTTGAGAGAAAACTCACTGCCAGAATCTTCCCCTCCCTCCTCTCCCTCAGACGCACTGTCAGTCTCATAATCATGCTCAGAGGAAGATTCAAGAAGCATACCAACCACCTGTTGAGCAGTCATTCTACGGCTAGCCATATTGCTTACTAATAAAGGTAACTTGTCAAACAAGTCAACAACAACAAACTCTGTAAAATAAGTAAAAAACAAAAAGCACCTTTATCAAAAACTCAAATATACTCCAAAACAATACCACTCACTTGCCAGAGGCAGCTAAACTACTCACCACCACCAACTCTGTACAGACACAGTATGGATCAACAATATCCCTCTAAAAAAGAAAGAGAAAAGCAATTACACATAAGAATATGCAAAACACATCACAAAGAATTTCATGCTCAAACCACTAACTAAATATGCCGCCATTATGACATCACTTACAAAAAAATTAATTCAGACATTATATTATTACTCATTTGGTGTAAATACAACAACAAAAAATTTCTTACCAACACAATGCAACTACACAAAACTGCAGAACAGCCACCGTCGAAAAGCTTTAGACTAGAATAAAAAGAAAAAAAACTTTATTGTAACATATGCATATAATGCTCTAGACCATCACGTACTGCGCAAAATGTATTGCTTGACCCTCCCACTTTCAAAAAGGAAAGATCAATGTCCCAATCCTTTACAAGCAACGCGGCGAGAATCTGGAACTGAGCCTCAGCTCCGGACCACCCCCTCCCTCTTCCCAGTCCTTCAAAACTAACCTTAAAGTTCTCCTCCTGCAAAGACACTTCCAAACTTAATTCACACCCTCTCTATTGTGTGAAGGAAGTCTTTACATTATAGGAAATTCTGTTCTCCATGCCCGTAGAAGTGCCTACCCAGTGTGTTCCTGTGTTTTGCGTGTCTGCCATTTATTGCACTTTTATACCTCTACTTGTACTCTTTTGTAAGTTGACACCACTACAGTACACCTGCTTGTGCTAAGACATCAAGCCTTCCAAGGTCTAGTGGGGCCTTCTACGGTGTAGCATGGGAATGTGCTCCCTCAGTACAGTGGTGTGGTAGACTGGTCATGAATGCAGAACCCGGTTCCCCATTTCCAAATTCAACAGCTCCGGCAATAGTGCCACATCCCCACTGAACGCCATACTTGCCCACTGAGAGAAACTCGCACTGCCTTCAGCTATAACCTAATTGTGCCCGCTATAAACACTTGGATGTGGCTCAATTCAAATTATGCACTTGATAAGAGTAATACGCTGCCTAAAAAAACAAAAAACACTCCTAGGGAATGCAAAGCATGTGAAATGTAAGCAGAAACAACATGGTTACCTAAACGATCGCTCACTAACTATTCAGAAATCAGCGAGTGGTTTCACTGGAAAAGTTATGAACATGACTAGAGGGCCCTGAAGGGAACCGTTTCACTGTCCATTGCTTACATCCTTACAAAACATAAGCAGTATGGTAGACCACATCCATAAACACAGAACCATGGTGCACATTGTGTTTTCCAATTCACCCATCAACCAGGTATTGCAGTACCTCCAGAAATAGTACACTCTCCCACCCTGGAAACAACAATGCTGTTCAAAGGAAGACGAGAAAACGAAATTAGCAATACACTGGCAAACTCTGATGCTGGTGTACTTGGATGCAAATGAAATCAATCTGGCCACTTTGCAACCCCTCTGTCTTACTTTATTTCGCCCCCCCCCCCGGGAACAACAATGCTGTTCAAAGTTAGATGAGAAAACGTAAGAAGCACTTCACTGGCAAACTCTGATGCTGGTGTACTTGGATGCAAATAAAAACAATCTGGCCACTTAGCAACCCCTCTGTCTTACTTTATTTCGCCCCCCCTGGGAACAACAATACTGTTCAAAGGAAGACGAGAAAACGAAAGTAGAACTTCACTGGCAAACTCTGATGCTGGTGTACTTGGATGCAAATGAAATCAATCTGGCCACTTTGCAACCCCTCTGTCTTACTTTATTTCGCCCCCCCTGGGAACAACAATACTGTTCAAAGGAAGACAAGAAAACGAAAGAAGCACTTCACTGGCAAACTCTGATGCTGGTGTACTTGGATGCAAATAAAATCAATCTGGCCACTTTACAACCCCTCTGTCTTACTTTATTTCGCCCCCCCCCCCCTGGGAACAACAATGCTGTTCAAAGGAAGACGAGAAAACGAAAGTCGCACTGCACTGGCAAACTCTGATGCTGGTGTACTTGGATGCAAATAAAATCAATCTGGCCACTTTGCAACCCCTCTGTCTTACTTTATTTCGCCCCCCCTGGGAACAACAATGCTGTTCAAAGTTAGACGAGTAAACAAAAGTAGCACTTCACTGGCAAACTCTGATGCTGGTGTACTTGAAAGCAAATAAAATCAATCTGGCCACTTTGCAACCCCTCTGTCTCACTTTATTTCGCCCCCCTGGGAACAACAATGCTCTTCAACGTTACACGAGTAAAGTAAAGTCGCACTTCACTGGCAAACTCTGTGATGCTGGTGTATTTGCATACTAAAAAAAAAAACAGGGCACTTTGCAACCCCTCTGACCTATTTTGTTTCACCCCCCACCCCCCTGCCAGCACCCACAGATCACAAGATGTAAAATAAATCAATCTGGCCACTTTGCAATCCCTCTGTCTAACTTTATTTTGCCCCCTGGGAAAAACAATGCTGTTCAAAAGAAGCCCAGAAAACGAATGTAGCACTACACTGGAAAACAAAATAATTCTGGTGCATTTGAATGCACATACAATCAATCTGGCCACTTTGCAACCCCTAATAATTACTTTATTTAGCCCCCCACCCCCATCCCACGCTAGCAGCACCCCTACGCTCGAAAACGACAAAGAAACGAAAACGAGCGTTTTTTTTTTTTGTAAATTGCACATAAAATCACCTGCGCTTGGACGATCCAAGCGCAGGAACAAAGCAGAGTGTTCCCAAAAACATTTCCAACCCCCCAACATTGTGCCCCCACCCTACCTACCCCACAGATGTACTAACACCCCCTCCCCGGCCCCAAAACTGACCTTTACTCTCCGACGCGCAGGAAGCAAATGGCTTCCAGCGCCTCGGAGAGCAAAGGGGAAGCCTCCGGTAACGTCAGCGCGGCCCCCGCGCTGACGTCATTGATGACGCAGGCGGGGGGGGCGGGGGGAGGCAGGGGAAGGTCTTCCCCTGCCTCCCCAGCAAAAAAAAAAAAGATCGCGGAATCACGGGGGGAGCGCCAGCGCTTCCCCCAAGGGTGGGTCCCATGACGAGATGGTCTCGTCATGGGCACAGCGCGACTGTGCTCCATGACGAGACCATCTCGTCATGGGCACAGAAGGGGTTAAAGAAAGCTATCCCAGTGGTAGCTGTGGAGAGCAGCCTTCAGGCTAAGTCTCAGAAGAATGTAAAGCAGCTTGTTTTACCTTATAATCTCTTGAATTACCAAATGAAAGGACACCACTTAGGTATATATATCAAATATATATGTATTTATTACTAGACACACTCTACTAATCTCTTTATGAGATTAGAAGCCAGATACACATTCAAATGTCAACGTTTCACAATAAATTAAGCACAAATATGGCTGGAGCCCTATGGGCGTACCAGACCATATACTAAAAAAATGGTATAAGAATGTCGACTTTCAAAATGACAAGGCCTAGGGCCTGGGGAATCGCTGGGGCTTCACTACTGCAGTGTTAGCAGATAAGTAACAGGCCCATGGGAGACGCGTGCAGTGTGTGAACACAGCCACGGGTTCCCTATTGATTATAATGGTGCAAGTCACGGTTTGATTTTTAAAGTTCTAGGGTACTTCAAGGAAGTCTACAAGGAAGCCACTTAAAAGGCAAGTACTTCGAGGGCCAACACACACTAGGGCACTGGAGTGCACGAGTTACCTCACCCAGGGAAGCCGGGTGCATAGGTGTCTTTCAGTGTCGGGACGGGTCGCTGTTTTCTATGGAGACCAAAGAAGACTTGCTGCTTGTATCGACTGAAGAAGTGTCCGGTGGAATCCAAGGGTAGATTCAAGATGGAGTTGACCTGAAAATTTAAGAGACAGTGTTCAAAGTCACTTGCCAGTGACCGGTGGCCAGGAAGATGGCTGACCAGGAATGTCGGGTGATTTCAGGTTGTCGATGGTGTGTTGACTCTTCACTCATGAGGTCCAGGAGAGTTTGACGATGATCAGCAGCTGGATTCGGAATGTCACACAATGTCTGCGGCTGATGGCAGTGACGGCAACCAGATTGGAGCCAACAACCCTTGGCAACTGCAAGTCTCATGTAGACTGAAGAAAGTCAATGGTGCAGACCAGCAAGGTCTGAGGGACTCACCCAGCGAGAGTGAGTGAGGGCAGGCCTGGAGCAATCAGGGGAGCCTTTGAGTTGATAGGAAAGTCTTCAGGGGACCCACTAGCCAATGGACAAGTGATCGCAAAGATGCATCTTAAGGAAATGCTTCTAAGGAGCCCACGGTCACTCGGGATGGGGTAGGCCTCTGATTTTCACTGCAAAACCTGCTGGAGGCTTGGGCCACAAATGGTCTAATGCACAAGACCGTAGGATATCGTGAAGGGTTTGCACTCGACAATAGTGCCTGGTCCCCCGGTATTGCTGTTCCTCATCACTCGTGGGGTCCACTTGCCACAGCTTTGCTTTGGACTCACAATGGCCGTCGAGAAGTCAGGAAATCTACTTCCGGGGCAGCAGGGACTTCGAACTCCGGCGGGAGCAGGAAAGTTTGCAACCGTTGATTAAGGTTTTTGGTTCCTGCCAAGCAGGGGTGTCAATCCTTGACTCCAAGGGAGATTCTTCTGTCTAACAAAGGTAGTGGAATGTTGAAGGGCCAGAATTCTTCTTTGTAGAGCGTCATCCAGGGTTATCTGTTTTGCAATGGCAAAGCGTGCTATCTTATAGTGAATATATGGGAGGGACTAGCTCTATGACCACTCCTGTAGGAGGGTCAGGGGAGGGGGTGGTTACACCCACTTCCCTTTGTCCAGTTTCACGCCAGAGCAGGGACAGGTAGCCCCTGAACCGGTTTGAGCTGGCATATGCACAGAGGAGGCTACTGCTCCCCCAGTGCAGGACTTCAAAGCACTCTAGGAGTGCACCCACCCATCCCCAATACACTAAATCCTTTCTGGAAGGTGGTGACACCTCCCTGTGACAGGATGCCTTTTGTTGGGCTTCCTCCACTGCGAGTTTCAGTTAGCAGCAGGAGGGCAGCCCAGTGTCTGTGCTGGTGGCATCCATTTTGTGATGCCAGGGCTCTATAGGATTTCTATCGTTTTGCATGTCGTCCCCTCTAGAAGGGTGGGATCAGGCTCCCACATCGTGGACTGATGTGGGGGTATGATTCCAAGTTGTTTGACACCTAACACGACAAGTTTTGATGCATGTCATTCCAAAGTTAGCATTTTAATGCACTTAAGAGTATATGGTTTAACCGCATCCACAAACAGCCATGGACAATAGACTCTGGTAGCTGCAGAGGGACCCTGCTCATGCAGAGGCACCTCCTCACATTGTAAACCAAGCACCCTGCCCTCAGGATTGATAGGGCCTGCCATAGGGGTGGCTGATAGGTTTATATGTGTGTGTATGGTGAGATATAGAAACCTATACCTCAGTGAGGAGTGCTAACACTACCTCACACAGGCTGCAGTAGCAGGCCTGTGGTGTCAGATTGAGAATGCTTCCCAGGGGTGGCACAATACATGCTGCAGCCCCTGGTAGGCCTGTGAAGTGCCTATGTCCTAGGTACCTAGGGTACCATATACTAGGGGCTCATAAGGTACCACAGTATCCAATCACTAGTGCATCTAATATGCACACCAAGTCGTTTAGAGAGACCAGAGAGACTGAGGCACTGATTAGCAGGGGCCCAGCCAGACTATAGCCAGAAACCAGTGTATACATCAGAAAAAAGTGGGGGCAACATAAGTGCAGATCCTACTCTCCTACACAGAGATATAGCAGGATCCCAGCCATACTAGTCAAAAACCAGGGAAAAAGTGGGTGCAACTATGTAGTCAGATTCCACATTCCAACAGTGGTGGACGATGTGGTGGTGGACGATGTGGTGGTGGACGACGTGGTGGTGGAGGTGGTGAACGTGGTGGTGGTGGACAAGGTGGTGGACATGGTTGTGGTGGTGGTGGTGGACGTGGTGGGGTGGACTGGGTGTTGGTGGATGTGGTGGTGGATGTGGTGGTGGTGGATGTGGTGGTGATACACGTGGTGTGTAGGAGAGTAGGATCTGCACTTATGTTGCCCCCACTTTTTTTCTGATGTATACACTGGTTTCTGGATATAGTCTGGCTGGGCCCCTGCTAATCAGGGCCCCAGTCTCTCTGTTCTCTCTAAACGACTTGGTGTGCATATTAGATGCACTAGTGATACTGTGGTAACTTATGAGCCCCTAGTATATGGTACCCTAGGTACCTAGGGCTTAGGCATTTCACAGGCCTACCAGGGGCTGCAGCAGCATGTATTATGCCACCCCTGGGAAGAATTCTCAATCTGACACCACAGGCCTGCTACTGCAGCCTGTGTGAGGTAGTGCTAGCACTCCTCACTGAGGTATAGGTTTCTATATCTCACCATACACACACATATAAACCTATCAGCCACACCTATGGCAGGCCCTATCAATGCTGAGGGAAGGGTGCTTGGTTTACAATGTGAGGGGGAGCCTCTGCATGAACAGGGCCTCTCTACAGCTACCAGAGTCTATTTTCTATGGCTGTTTGTGGATGCAGTTAAACCATATACTCTTAAGTGCATTAAAATGGTAACTTTGGAATGACTGCATCAAAACATGTCGTGTTAGGTGTCAAACAACTTGGAATCATACCTTCACAAAATGGATGCCACCAGCACAGACACTGGGCTGCCCTCCTGCTGCTGACTGAAACTCGCAGTGGAGGAGGCCCAACAGTAGGCATCCTGTCACAGGGAGGTGTCACCACCTTCCAGACAGGATTTAATGTATTGGGGCTGGGTGGGTGCACTCCTAGAGTGCTTTGAAGTCCTGCACTGGGGGATCAGTAGGCTCCTCTGTGCATATGCCAGCTCAAACCGGTTCAGGGGCTACCTGTCCCTGCTCTGGCGTGAAACTGGACAAAGGGAAGTAGGTGTAACCACCCCCTCCCCTGACCCTCCTACAGGAGTGGTCATAGAGCTAGTCCCTCCCCTATCTTCACTATAAGATAGCAAGCTTTGCCATTGCAAAACAGATAACCTTGGACGATGCTCTACAAAGAGGAATCCTGGCCCTTAGATGTTTGACTACCTCTGGAAGACAGAAGAATCTCCCTTGGAGTCACGGAGTGACTCCCCTGCTTGGCAGGCACCAAAAACCTTAATCAACGGTTGCAAACTTTCCCGCTCCCGCCAGAGTTCGAAGTCCCTGCTGCCCCAGAAGTGGATTTCCTGACTTCTTGACGGCCATTGTGAGTCCCCAGCAAAGCTGTGGTGAGTGGACCACACGAGTGATGAGGAACAGCAATATCCGGGGACCGTTCACTATTGTCATGTGCAAACCCTTCACGACGTCCTATGGACTTGTGTATTGGACCATTTGTGGCCCAAGCCTCCAGCAGAATTTGCAGCGAAAATCAGAGGCCTACCCTGTCCTGAGTGACCGTGGGCTCCTGTGAAGCATTTCCTGAAGTGGCATCTTTGCGATCACTTGCCCATTGGCTATTGGGTCCCCTGAAGACTTTCCTATCAACTCAAAGGGCTCTCCTGGTTGCTCCAGGCCTGCCCTCACTCACCCTCACTGGGTGAGTCTCCTAACCCTTGCTGGTCTGCACCATCGACTTTCTTCAGTCTACAAGAGACTTGCAGTTGCCAAGGCTTGTTGGCTCTAATCCGGTTGCCGACACTGCCATCGGCCGTAGACATTGTGGGATACTCAGAATCCAGCTGCTGGTCATCGTCAACCTCTCCTGGACCTCATGAGCAAAGAGTCAAAACACCATCGACGACCTAAAATCACCCAACATCCGTGGTCAGCCATCTTCCTGGCCACTGGTCACTGGCAAGTGACTTTGAACACTGTCTCTTCAATTTTCAGGTCGACTCCATCTTGAATCCACCCTTGGATTCCACCGGACACTTCTTCAGACGACGCAAGCAGCAAGTCTTCTTTGGACTCCATAGAAAACAGCGACGCGACCCGACACCAAAAGACACCTATGCACCCGGCTTCCCTGGGTGAGGTATCTCGTGCACTCCGGTGCCCTAGTGTGTGTTGGCCCTCGAAGTACTTACCTTGTAAGTGGCTTGCTTGTAGACTTCCTCGAAGTACCCTAGAACTTTAATAATCAAACCGCGACTTGCACCATTATAATCAATTGGGGACCCGCGGCTGTGTTCACACACTGCACGCGTCTCCTGTGGGCCTGTTACTTACCTGCTAACACTGCAGTAGTGAAGCCCCAGCAATTCCCCAGGCCCTAGGCCTTGTCATTTTGCAAGTCGACATTCTTATACCATTTTTTTAGTATATGGTCTGGTACGCCCCTAGGGCTCCAGCCATATTTGTGCTTAATTTATTGTGAAACATTGACATTTGAATGTGTACCTGGCTTCTAATCTCATAAAGAGATTAGTAGAGTGTGTATAGTAATAAATACATATATATTTGATATATATACCTACGTGGTGTCCTTTCATTTGGTAATTCAAGAGATTATAAGGTAAAACAAGCTGCTTTACATTCCTCTGAGACTTAGCCTGAAGGCTGCTCTCCACAGCTACCACTAGGATAGCTTTCTTTAAAAGGTTGTCTTAAACCTATCTACCATAAGAGTCGAATTGGACTGGTGCAAGGTGGCCACTATAACTAGTGAGCAGCATATGCCAGGCCAACTTCTCACAGTGGTGGTAGACGTGGTGGTGGTGGATGTGGTGGTGGTGGACATGTTGGTGGTGGACATGGTGGCCGTGGTGGTGGACATGGTGGTGGTGGACGTGTTGAAGGTGGTGGATGTGGTGGACGTGGTCGACGTGGTGGACGTGGTGGTTGTGGTGGATGTGGTGATGGTGGACGTGGTGGATGTGGTGGAGGACATGGTGGTGGTGGAGGATATGGTGGATGTGGTGGTAGTGGTGGTTGATGTGGTGGATGTGGTGGTGGACGTGGTGGTGGTGGTGGATGAAGTGGTGGTGGTGGATGACGTGGTGGTGGTGGTGGATGACGTGGTGGTGGTGGAGGTGGTGGATGTGGTGGACGTGGTGGACATGGTGGTGGTGGACATGGTGATGGTGGTGGATGTGGTGGTGGTGGATGTGGTGGTGGTGGACGTGGTGGATGTGGTGGAGGACATGGTGGTGGTGGAGGATATGGTGGATGTGGTGGTAGTGGTGGTTGATGTGGTGGATGTGGTGGTGGACGTGGTGGTGGTGGTGGATGAAGTGGTGGTGGTGGATGACGTGGTGGTGGTGGTGGATGACGTGGTGGTGGTGGATGACGTGATGGTGGTGGATGACGTTGTGGTGATGGAGCACGTGGTGGTGGTAGACGTGGTGGTGGTAGACGTGGTGGTGGTAGACGTGGTGGTGGACATGGTGGTGGTGGAGGACGTGTTAGTGGACATGGAGGTGGTGGAGGACATGTTAGTGGACATGGTGTTGGTGGAAGTGGTGGTGGTGGATGTGGTGGAGGTGGTGGAGGTGGTGGTGGTGGATGTGGTGGACGTGGTGGACGTGGTGGACGTGGTGGTGTACATGGTGGTGGTGGTGGACGTGGTAGTGGTGGACATGGTGGTGGACGTGGTGGTGTAAGTGATGGTGGTGGACGTGATGGTGGTGGATATGGTGGACTTGGTGGTGGTGGACCTGGTGGAGGTGAATGTGGTGGTGGTGAATGTGGTGGTGGATGTGGTGGTGGTAGAGGACGTGGTGATGGTGGACGACATGGTGGTGGTGGATGTGGTTGTGGTGGATGTGGTGGTGGAGGGAGTGGTGGATGTGGTGGTGGAGGTGGTGAACGTGGTGGTGGACGTGGTGGTTGTGGATGTGGTGGTGGACGTGGTTGTGGATGTGGTGGTGGATGTGGACGTGATGGTGGTGAATATGGTGGACGTGGTGGTAGTGGACCTGGTGGTGCTGGACCTGGTAGTGGTGGACATGGTAGTGGACTTGGTGGTGGTGGAGGACGTGGTGGTGGTGGACATGGTGGTAATGAACATGGTGGTGGACGTGGTGGTAGTGGATGTGGTGGTGGACATGGTGGTGGTGGTGGATGTGGTGGTGTTGGACATGGTGGATGTGGTGGTGGACATGATGGTGGTCATGGACATAGACCTGGTGGTGGACATGGTGGTGGTGGACATGGTGGTGGTGGACATGGTGGCTTTGGTGGTGGACGTGGTGGTGGTGGACGTGGTGGTGGTGGACGTGGTGGTGGTGGATGTGGTGGTGGATGTGGTGATGGACGTGGTGGTGGTGGAGGATGTGGTGGTGGTGGTGGAGGACGTGTTGGTGATGGATGACGTGGGGGTGATGGATGATGTGGTGGTGATGGATGACGTGGTGGTGATGGATTACGTGGTGGTGATGGAGGATGTGGTGGTGATGGAGGACGTGGTGGTGATGGAGGACGTGGTGGTGGTTGACGTGGTGGTGGATGTGGTGGTGGTGGTTGTGGAGGTGGTGGTGGACGTGGTGGTGGATGTGGTGGTGGATGTGGTGGTGGTGGACGTGGTGGTGGTGGATATGGTGGACATGGTGGTGGTGGTGGATGTGGTGGTGGTGGATGTGGTGGTGGACGTGGTGGTGGTGGACAACATGGTGATGGTGGACGTGGTGGATGTGGTAGTGGATGTGGTGGAGGTGGAGGACGTGGTGGTGGTGGACAACATGGTGGTGGATATGGTGGTGGAGGTAGTGGTGAATGTGGTGAACGTTGTGGTGGACGTGGTGGTGGTGGATGACGTGGTGGTGATGGATGACGTGGTGGTGATGGATGACGCGGTGGTGATGGATGACATGGTGGTGATGGATGATGTGGTGGTGATGGATGATGTGGTGGTGATGGATGACGCGGTGGTGATGGATGACGCAGTGGGGGTGGACTTGGTGGTGGTGGTGGTTTTGGACATGGTGGTGGTGGACGTGGTGGTGGTAGATGTGCTGGATGTGGTGGTGGATGTGGTGGTGGATGTGGTGGTGGTGGACATGGTGGTGGATGTGATGGTGGTGGATATGTTAGTGGTGGTGGATGTGGTGGTGGACGTGATGGTGGTGGATATGGTGGACTTGGTGGTGGTGGATATGGTGGACTTGGTGGTGGTGGACCTGCTGGTGGTGGATGTGGTGTGTTAGACCTGGCATCATTGGCGTGGGTCACCCTTCCATTTTTGTCTGTGCCTCAATGTATTTTTGTGCTGGTGTTAGCTGCTCAGGGCACTGGGCCACTGCCATCCAGTGCCACAGTGCAAGTGCTCCCTATGATAAAATGTATTATGTGAATTGACTTCCATGTTTGGCTTATTTGGTTTACTATCAGTCCCTAGTAGAGTGCACCAGGGGTGCCAAGGGCTTGTATATCCAAATGCTGCTAGTGGGCTTGCAGCACTGGTTGTGCCACCCACAGAAGCAGCGGGGTAAAATGTGTCTAAGGTCTGCCATTGCAGAACCTGCATACAGTCTGGTACTGTCATGCTGACTGGGCAAGTGTCCCCACTTGCCAGTCCCTAAACCTTCCCTTACCTTAATGTCAGCCACCCCTATGGTAGGCCCTAGGGCAGGGTGCATTGTAAGGATAAGGTAGGACATGCCCATAAGTGTGTGGCATGTCCTAATAGTGAATTACAGCCATTTTCGTTTTTCACTATTGTAAGGCTACCTGCTCTCCATAGGCCAGAATGGGCTGCTAGATTATAACACTCTATAATCCTAGCAGGCTCAGGAAGCATGGTAGAAATTCATGTTTAGTATGCCTGAACTCAGAATAATAACATACATCTTTTAGTAAAGGTTATTTTAATATCCTGGGTTTGCAAATGCTACTTTTAGAAACTTAGACTTTGCGTGCCTAACCATTTCAGTCCGCCTCTGGAGTGGAGGGCTGTCTTCTTTGTGTGCAGCTTGAGTGACAGGGCTGGGAAGTTCCAGGAGACAGACTGGGGCTGCCAGGTGGTGAATAGAAAGATTACACCAGGATGGGTGGGAGGAGTGCACCTTGACTCTGAATAGGGCAGTGCTCTGCCTTCACAATGCTGGCTCCACCCCCTGGGGAGCGTCTGATGTCTCTGCCCTGCCTGCTGAAAGACGAAGCCAGAGTCCCAACAACAAAGTGCTCCTCACTGAAAAGAACTGGACTGGGATTATGCAAAGGCCCCCCTGGCCTGTAAAGACAAAAGAAACTTGGTATAAATGTAGGAGCCCTGCTCCTAAGAAATCAGATCCTGATTGAACCACGAAGAAACTCTGCCTGACTAGAAAGACCTGGAAGAAGCTGAAGGAGGAGTAACTTTCCCTGACCTGGGGGATTGGCCTGCAGTTGGTGCCTTGCTGAGAAAGGAGAGGAAAAGACTGAAAGAGACTTTGCACTTTGTTTTTCAACTATCTCCAAGGGCTTGGAAGAAGAGCTTGCCCCCTGAACTGAGTCCCAGGACCATTGGAATCATCTGCCTTCAAAAATTGAGTTGCCTGGACGATTTGTGCTTGTTTCCCGCTGGATTTGCCCCAGTACGCCTCGTACCCCATCCGCCGCAAAGCCGTGTCTTTGCCGCCCGGCACCTTGCATCTATGCTGATCCAAAAGCGTTAGTACGCGCCGTATTCCTCCCAGCCGCATTGCACCTAACCTTCCCCGCCGATTTGAGACGTACAACACTGGCTGCCGAACCCTGTACGCCGGACCCAAGCTCCATCGACCCGCAGGTACGGTCCGTATGCTGCAAACGTACTGCACCGTGCCGTACTCAGAGCTGAGAAGCCGCAGTACGCTGATCTTCCCCGTACGCTGTACGGCGCCGAGAAGTGTCGCCGCCTATCCGCACCGAAGGTACGGCTCGAACGCCGATCGCCACAGACTCTGCAAGCTGATCCGGGCCATCCACACGTATCCCTGAAGATCGCGTACCAACGCCGCGTCCTGACGCCGCGACCTGACCTGCACCTGAATATTCTGCCGAACTATGACCTGGACCCATCAACTTGTCCCGCACTGTCCGTCGCGGACCCCACAAACTTAAGGTACTTTGTTCTGTTCGCACCGCAGCGTGCGCGTCACGGACCCCGGAGTCCGCACCGATTGTTTGACTCGTACTTTCCTTGTTTTTAATGCGGACGAGTCGCACACTCAGAATTGAGTAAAAGAAGCCTATTTTTGCATTTTAAGCCTTTTTACAAGAACATTGTACTTTAAAAGAATACTGTGGTCATTTTAATCGTTATTCTGGTCTTGTGCTAAGCCTTATATAAAGAAACCTATTTTTGATACAACCTTGACTGGTGTCCATTTGTGGTGTGTCATTGCATTACTGTGTGTGTTCACAAATGCTTAGCCCATGACACCCTGAGAAGAGTCTTGACTGCTTGCGCCACACTACCTAAAGGGTGAGCAGGGGTTATTTGAAAGGGTGATCCCCTTATCCTGACTTAGAATTGAGAGTCCCTGCTTGTCGCAAGTGCATACCTGTGCCAACTAGGGATTCCCAATTCTAACATGGTGGTTGACATGGTAGTGGTGGACGTGGTGGTGGTGGACGTGGTGGATGTGGTGGATGTGGTGGACATGATGGATGTGGAGGACGTGGTGGACGTGGAGGACATGGTGGTGGTGGATGTGGTGGTAGTGGTGGTGGATGTAGTGGTGGTGGATGTGGTGGATGTGTTGGATGTCGTGGTGGTGGATGACATGGTGGTGGTGGAGGATGTGGTGGTGGTGGATGTGTTGGTAGTGGTGGTGGATGTGGTGGTGGTTGTGGTGGTGGTGGACATGGTGGTTGTGGTGGACGTGGTGGTGGTGGTGGATGTGGTGGTGGTGGATGACATGGTGGTGGATGACATGGTGGTGGTGGATGACATGGTGGTGGATGACGTGGTGGTGATGGATGACGTGGTGGTGATGGATGATGTGGTGGTGATGGATGACGTGGTGGTGATGAAGCACGTGGTGGTGGTGGACGTGGTGGTGGTAGATGTGGTGGTGGACGCGGAGGTGGTGGTGGTTGTGGAGGTGGTGGAGGATGTGGTGGTGGATGCAGTAGTGGACATGGTGTTGGTGGACGTGGTGGTGGTGGACGTGGTGGTAGTGGATGTGGTGGTGGTGGAGGTGGTGGTGGAGGTGGTGGATGTTGTGTTTTAGGTGGTGGACGTGGTGGTGTACATGGTGGTGGTGGTGGACGCAGTAGAGGACGTGGTGGTGGTGGTGGTGGTGGTGGACATGGTGGTGGACGTGGTGGTATATGTGATGGTGGTGGAAGTGATGGTGGTCGATATGGTGGACTTCTTGGTGGTGGACCTGGTGGTGGTGAAAGTGGTGGTGGATGTGGTGGTGGACTTGGTGGTGGTGGAGGACGTGATGGTGGTGGAGGTGGCGGTAATGAACATGGTGGTGGACGTGCTGGTGTTGGACGTGGTGGTGGACATGGTGGTTGTGGTGGTGGTGGATGTGGCGGTGGTGGTGGACGTGGTGGACGTGTTGGATAAGGTGGTGCATGTGATGGTGGTCATGGACGTGGACCCGGTGGTGGTGGTGGACGTGGTGGTGGACATGGTAGTTGTGGTGGTGGTGGATGTGGTGGTGGTGAACATGGTGGACATGTTGGATGTGGTGGTGGACATGATGGTGGTCATGGATGTGGACCTGGTGGTGGTGGTGGTGGACATGGTAGCTGTGGTGGTGGACGTGGTGGTGGTGGATGTGGTGGTAGTGGACCTGGTGGTGGTGAACGTGGTGGTGGATGTGGTGCACGTGGTGGTAGATGTGGTGGACGTGGATGTAGTGGTGGTGGATGTGGTGGTGGTGGATGTGGAGGATGTGGTGGTGGATGTAATGGATGTGGTGGTGCTAGTGGACATGGAGGTGATGGACGTGGTGGTGGTGGATGACGTGGTGGTGGTGGATGACGTGGTGGTGATGGATGACATGGTGTTGGATGTGGTGGTGGTTGTGGAGGTGGTGGAGGACATGGTGGTGGAGGTAGTGGTTGATGTGGTGGTGGTGGAGGTGGTGAACGTGGTACTGGACATGGTGGTGGTGGATGACGTGGTGGTGATGGATGACGTGGTGGTGATGGATGACGTGGTGGTGGAGGTGGTGAACATGGTGGTTGATGTGGTGGTGGCAGATATGGTTGTGGATGTGGTGGTGGTGGATGATGTGGTGGTGATGGATGATGTGGTGGTGATGGATGACGTGGTGTGATGGATGACGTGGTGGTGATGGATGACGTGGTGATGATGGTGGGCTTGGTGGTGGTTGACCTGGTGGTGGTGGTGGTGGATGTGGTGGTGTGGACAACATGTTTGTGGTGGATGTGGTGGTGGAGGTAGTGGTGGATGTGGTGGTGGTGGTGAACATGGTGGTGGATGTGGTGGTGGTGGACCTTGTGGTGTTGGACGACATGGTGGTGGATGTGGTGGTGGAGGTAGTGGTGGATGTGGTGAATGTGGTGGTGGTGTATGATGTGGTGGTGATGGATGACGTGGTGGTGGTGGACGTGGTGGTGGATGTGGTGGTTTTGGACATGGTGATGGTGGACGTGGTGGTGGATGTGGTGGTGGATGTGGTGGATGTGGTGGTGGATGTGGTGGACATGGTGGATGTGATGATGGTGGACGTGGTGGTGGTGGTGGACATGGTGGTGGAGGATGTGGTGGTGGTCATAATGATGGTGGATATGGTGGACTTGGTGGTGGTGGACCTGCTGGTGGTGGATGTGGTGGACATGGTGGTGGACATGGTGTTGGTGGACTTGGTGGTGGACGTGGTGGTGGATGTGGTGGTGGTGGATGTGGTGATGGTGGTGGTGGATGATGTGGTGGTGATGGATGACATGGTGGTGGTGGTGGTGGTGGTGGTGGTGGTGGTGGATGTGGTGGACATGGTGATGGAGGTGGTGGAGGATGTGGTAGTGGACATGGTGGTGGTGGACGTGGTGGTGGTGGGCGTGGTGGTGGTGGATGTGGTGGTCGTGGTGGTGGTGATTGTGGAGGTGGTGGTAGACATGGTGGTGGTGGATGTGGTGGTGGAGGAAGTGGTGGATGTGGTGGTTGAGGTGGTGAACGTGGTGGTGGTGGTGGATGTGGTGGTGGATGTGGTGGCGGACGTGGTGGTTGATGTGGTGGTGGTGGACATGGTGGACGTGTTGGTTGTGGTGGTGGATGTGATGGTGGTCATGGACGTGGACCTGATGGTGTTGGACGTGGTGGTGGTGGACATGGTGGCTGTGGTGGTGGACGTGGTGGTGGTGGATGTGGTGGTAGTGGACCTGGTGGTGGTGGACATGGTGGTGGTGGAAATGGTGGCTGTGGTGGTGGATGTGGTTGTGGTGGACTGGTGGACATGGTGGACCTGGTGGTGGTGGTGGTGGATGTGGTGGTGGATGTGGTGGATGTGGTGGTGGATGTGGAGGACGTGGTGGATGTGGATGTGGTGGTGGTGGAGGACGTGGTGGTGGTGGAGGATGTGGTGGTGGTGGATGTGGTGGTAGTGGTGGTGGTTGTGGTGGTGGACATGGTGGTGGTGGTGGACGTGGTGGTGGTGGTGGACGTGGTGGTGGTGGACGTGGACGTGGTGGTGGTGGATGAGATGGTGGTGGTGGACGTGGTGGTGTTGGATGACGTGGTGTTGTTGGATGACGTGGTGGTGGTGGAGGACGTGGTGGTGATGGAGGATGTGGTGGTGATGGAGGATGTGGTGGTGATGGAGGACGTGGTGGTAGTGGAGAACGTGGTGGTAGTGGAGGACGTGGTGGTAGTGGATGTGGTGGTGGTAGATGTGGTGGTGGACATGGTGGTGGTGGTTGTGGAGGTGTTGGAGGATGTGGATGTGGTGGTGGACCTGGTGGTGGTAGATGTGGTGGTGATGGATGTGGTGGTGGAGGTGGTGAATGTGGTGGTGGACATGGTGGTGGTGGACGTGCTGGTGGACGTGGTGGTGGATGTGGTGGTGTTGGACCTGGTGGTGTTGGACCTGGTGGTGGTGGATGTGGTGGATGTTGTGGTGGTGGTGGACTTGGTGGTGGTGGAGGACTTGGTGGGGATGGAGGACTTGGTGGGGATGGAGGATGTGGTGGTAATGGATGTAGTGGTGGTAGATGTGGTGCATGTGGTGGTGGATGTGATGGTGGTCATGGACATGGACCTGGTGGTGGTGAACGTGGTGGTGGTGGTGGTGGACATGTTGGTGGTGGACATGGTGGCTGTGGTGGTGGTGGAGGATGTGGTGGTGGTGGAGGATGTGGTGGTGGTGGACGTGGTGGTGGTGGACGTGGTGGTGGTGGACGTGGTTGTGGACGTGTTAGAGGTGGTGGTGGTAGAGGATTAGGTGGTGGTGGAGGACGTGGTGGTGGTGGATGTGGTGGTAGTGGTGGTGGATGTGGTGGTGGATGTGGTGGATGTGGTGGTGGAGATGGTGGTGGATGTGGTGGTGGTGGAGATGGTGGAGGACGTGGAGGGGGTGGAGGATGTGGTGGTGGTGGAGGACATGGTGGTGGTGGAGGACATGGTGGTGGTGGATGTGGTGTTGATGGAGGACGTGGTGGTGATGGAGGAAGTGATGGTGGTGGAGGATGTGGTGGTGGTGGTGGAGGACGTGGTTGTGGACATGGTGGTGGTTGTGGAGATGGTGGACGACGTGGAGGGGTGGAGGACGTGGAGGGGGTGGTGCATGTGGTGGTGGTGGATATGGTGGACTTGGTGGTGGACCTGGTGGTGGTAGACGTGGTGGTGTTGGATGACGTGGTGTTGTTGGATGACGTGGTGGTGGTGGAGGACGTGGTGGTGATGGAGGACGTGGTGGTGATGGAGGATGTGGTGGTGATGGAGGACGTGGTGGTGATGGAGGATGTGGAGGTAGTGGAGGACGTGGTGGTAGTGGATGCGGTGGTGGTAGATGTGGTGGTTGACATGGTGGTGGTGGTTGTGGAGGTGTTGGAGGATGTGGATGTGGTGGTGGACCTGGTGGTGGTAGATATGGTGGTGATGGATGTGGTGGTGGAGGTGGTGAATGTGGTGGTGGACATGGTGGTGGTGGACGTGCTGGTGGACCTGGTGGTGGATGTGGTGGTGTTGGACCTGGTGGTGTTGGACCTGGTGGTGGTGGACGTGGTGGATGTTGTGGTGGTGGTGGACTTGGTGGTGGTGGAGGACTTGGTGGGGATGGAGGATGTGGTGGTAATGGATGTAGTGGTGGTAGATGTGGTGCATGTGGTGGTGGATGTGATGGTGGTCATGGACATGGACCTGGTGGTGGTGAACGTGGTGGTGGTGGTGGTGGTGGACATATTGGTGGTGGACATGGCGGCTGTGGTGGTGGATGTGGTGGTGGTGGTGGTGGAGGATGTGGTGGTGGTGGACGTGGTGGTGGTGGACGTGGTGGTGGTGGACGTGGTTGTGGACGTGTTGCAGGTGGTGGTGGTAGAGGATTAGGTGGTGGTGGAGGACGTGGTGGTGGTGGATGTGGTGGTAGTGGTGGTGGATGTGGTGGTGGATGTGGTGGATGTGGTGGTGGAGATGGTGGTGGATGTGGTGGTGGTGGAGATGGTGGAGGACGTGGAGGGGGTGGAGGATGTGGTGGTGGTGGAGGACATGGTGGTGGTGGAGGACATGGTGGTGGTGGATGTGGTGTTGATGGAGGACGTGGTGGTGATGGAGGAAGTGATGGTGGTGGAGGATGTGCTGATGGTGGTGGAGGACGTGGTTGTGGACATGGTGGTGGTTGTGGAGATGGTGGACGACGTGGAGGGGTGGAGGACGTGGAGGGGGTGGTGCATGTGGTGGTGGTGGATATGGTGGACTTGGTGGTGGACCTGGTGGTGGTAGATGTGGTGGTGGATGTGGTGGTGGTAGATGTAATAGTGGTGGATGTGGTGGTGGATGTGGTGGTGGTGGATGACATGGTGGTGGTGGATGTGGTGGTGGAGGTAGTGGTGGATGTGGTGGGGGAGGTGGTGAATGTGGTGGTGGACATGGTGGTGGTGGATGTGGTGATGGTGGTCGTGGTGGATGACGTGGTGGTGGTAGTTGACGTGGTGGTGATGGATGACGTGGTGGTGATGGATGACGTAGTGGTGGTGGAGGTAGTGGTGGAGGTGGTGAATGTGGTGGTGGACATGGTGGTGGATGTGGTGGTGGTGGACCTGGTGGTGTTGGACCTGGTGGTATTGGATGTGGTGGTGGACTTGGTGGTGGTAGAGGACTTGGTGGTGGTGGACATGGTGGTGGTGTATGTGGTGGTGGACGTGGTGGTTGTGGTGGTTGTGGTGGTGGACGTGGTGGATGTGGTGGTGGACATGATAGTTGTCATGGATGTGGACCTGGTGGTGGTGGACGTGGTGGTGGACATGTTGGTGGTGGACATAGTGGTGGACGTGGTGGACATGGTGGTGGTGGACATGGTGGTGGACAATGTGGTGGTGGTGGTGGAGGACGTGGTGGTAGTGGATGTGGTGGTGGTGGAGGTGGTGCACGTGGTGGTGGTGGTGCACATGGTAGTGGATGTAGTGGTGGTGGACGTGGTGGTGTATGTGATGGTTGTGGACGTGGTGGATGTAGTGGTGGTGATGAATGTGGTGGTGGTGAATGTGGTGGTGGTGGTGGTGGATGTCATGGTGGAGGATGTGGTGGTGGATGTGGTGGACGTGGTGGTGGATGTGGTGGTGGGAGACGTGGTGGTGGATGTGATGGTGATGGACGTGGTGGTGGTGGACGTGGTTCTGCACATGGTTGTGGACATGGTAGTGGTGGTGGAGGACGTGGTGGTGGATGTGGCAGTGGTGGACATGGTGGCGGATGTGGTGGACATGGTGGTGGTAGTGGATGTGGTGGTGGACATGGTGGTGGTGTATGTGGTGGTGGTGGACATGGTGGTGGATGTGGTGGTGGTGGATGTGGTGGACATGGTGGTGGTGGATGTGGTGGTGGTGGAGGATGTGGTGGAGGACGTTGTGGTGGTGGAGGACGTGGTGGTGGAGGTGGTGGATGTAGCGGTTGTGGACATGGTGGTGGTGGACCTGGTGGTGGTGGTGGACGTGGTGGTGGACATGGTGGTGGTGGTGGAGGTGGATGATGTGGTGGACGACATGATGGTGGAGGTAGTGGTTTATGTGGTGGTGGTGGAGGTGGTGAACGTGGTGGTGGACATGGTGGTGGTGGATGACGTGGTGGTGATGGATGACGTGGTGGTGATGGATGACGTGGTGGTGGTGGAGGTGGTGAGCGTGGTGGTCGATGTGGTGGTGACGGATATGGTGGTGGATGTGGTGGTGGTGGATGATGTGGTGATGATGGATGACGTGGTGGTGGACGTGATGGTGGTGGATATGGTGGACTTGGTGGTGGTGGACCTGGTGGTGGTGGATGTGATCGTGGTGGATGACATGGTGGTGGTGGATGTGGTAGTGGTGGTAGTGGAGGTAGTGGTGGATGTGGTGGTGGAGCTGGTGAACATGGTGGTGGACATGGTGGTGGTGGACGTGGTGGTTGTGGTGGATGTGGTGGTAGATTTGATGGTGGTCATGGATGTGGACCTGGTGGTGGACGTGGACCTGGTGGTGGTGGTAGTGGACATGGTGGCTGTGGTGGTGGATGTGGTGGTGGTGGACGTGGTGGTGGTGAATGTGGTGGTGGTGGATGTGGTGGTGGTGGATGTGGTGGTGGTGGTGGATGTGGTGGTGGATGTGGTGTTGGTGGACGTGATGGTGGATGTGGTGGTTGATATGGTGAACGTGGTGGTGGATGTGGTGGATGTGTTGGTGGACTTGGTGGTGGTGGTGGATGTCGTGGTAGTGGTGGTGGATGTGGTGGACATGGTGGTGGGGGATGTGGTGGACATGGTGGTGGACGTGGTGGTGTTGGTAGACGTGGTGGTAGACGTGGTGGTGATGGAGGATGTGGTGGTGATGGAGGACATGGTGGTGATGGAGGACGTGGTGGTGATGGATTTGGTGGTGGTAGACATGGTGGTGATGGAGGATGTGGTAGTGATGGAGGACATGGTGGTGATGGAGGACGTGGTGGTGATGGAGGACGTGGTGGTGGATGTGGTGGTGGTACCCGTGGTGGTAGTGGAGATGGTGGAGGATGTGGAGGTGGTGGTGGATGTGGTAGTGGACATACTGGTGGTGGACATGGTGGTGGTGGATGTGGTAGTGGATGTGGTGGTGGACATGGTGGTGGTGGTGGATGTGATGGTGGTGGATATGGTGGACTTGGTGGTGCACCTGGTGTTGGATGTGGTTGTGGACGTGGTGGTGGACGACATGGTGGTGGGGGATGTGGTGGTGTAGGTAGTGGTGGATGTGGTGGTGGAGGTGGTGAATGTGGTGGTGGACATGGTGGGGGTGGACGTGATGGTGGTTGTTAGAATTGGGTATCTCTGGTTGGCACGGGTATACACTTGTGACAAGCAGGGACTCTCAATTCTAAGTCAGAGTAAGGGGATCACCCTTTCAAATAACCCCTGCTCACCCTTTAGGTAGTGTGGCGCAAGCAGTCAAGACTATTCTCAGGGCGTCAAAGGCTAAGCATTTGTGAACACATACAGTAATACAATGACACACCACAAATAGACACCAGTCAAGGTTGTATCAAAAATAGTTTTCTTTATATAAGGCTTAGCACAAGACCAGAATAACGAATAAAATGACCACAGTATTATTTTAAAGTTCAATGTTCTTGTAAAAAGGCTTAAAATGCAAAAATAGGCTTCTTTCAGTTAATTACGCTTCGTTCAGTGTTCTGTACGGTTTGTACCTGGATGTGCGACTCGTTGGCATTAAAAAAACAAGGAAAGTACGAGTCAAACAATCGTTGCGGACTCCGGGGTCTGTGACGTGCACGCTGCGGTGCGAACAGAACAAAGTACCCTGGTGTTGTAGGGTCCGCGACGGACAGTGCAGGACAAGTCGATGGGTCCGGGTCGTAGCTCGGCAGCGTATTCAGATGCTGGTCGGGTCGTGGCGTCGGGACGCGGCGTTGGTACGAGACCTTCAGGGATACGTGCGGATGGCCCGGATCGGTTTGCAGAGTTCGTGGCGTTCGGCGTTCGAGACGTACCTTCGGTGAGGATAGGCGGCGACACTTCTCGGCGCCGTACAGCGTACGGGGAGGATCAGTGCAATGCGGCTTCTCAGCTCTGATCACGGCACAGTACAGTACGTCTAGCAGCGTACGGACCGTACCTGCGGGACAATGAAGCTTGGGTCTGGCGTACAGGGTTCGGCAGCCAGGGCTGTACGACTCGAATCGGCGGGGAAGGTTAGGTGCGATGCGGCCGGGAGGGATACGGTGCGTACTAACGCTTTTGGATCAGCGTAGACACACGGTGCCGGGCGGCAAAGACACGGCTTCGCAGCGGATGGAGTACGAGTCGTACTGGGGCCAAATCCAGCGGGAAACAAGCAAGAATTGTCCAGGCAACTCAGCTTTGGAAGGCAGATGAGTCCAATGGTCCTGGGACTCAGTTCAGGGGGCAAGCTCTTCTTCCAAGCCCTTGGAGATTGTTGAAACAAAGTGCAAAGTCTCTTTCAGTCTTTTCCTCTCCTTTCTCAGCAAGGCACTAACTGCAGGCCAATCCCCCAGGTTAGGGAAAGTTACTCCTCCTTCAGCTTCTTCCAGGTCCTTCTAGTCAGGCAGGGTTTCTTCGTGGTTCAATCAGGATCTGATTTCTTAGGAGCAGGGCTCCTACATTTATACCAAGTTTCTTTTGTCTTTACAGGCCAGGGGGGCCTTTGCATAATCCCAGTCCAGTTCTTTTCAGTGAGGAACACTTTGCTGTTGGGACTCTGGCTTCTTCTTTCAGCAGGCAGGGCAGAGACATCAGACGCTCCCTAGGGGGTGGAGCCAGCATTGTGGTGGCAGAGCACTGCCCAATTCAGAGTCAAGGTGCACTCCTCCCACCCATCCTGGTGTAATCTCTCTATTCACCACCTGGTAGCCACAGCCTGTCTCCTGGAACTTCCCAGCCCTGTCACTCAAGCTACACACAAAGAAGATAGCCCTCCCCTCCCGAGGCGGACTGAGATGGTTATGCACGCAAAGGCTAACTTTCTAAAGGTAGCATTTGCAAACCCAGTATATTAAAATAACCTTTGCTAAAAGATGTATTTTATTATTCTGAGTTCAGGCATACTAAACATGAATTTCTACCATGCTTCCTGAGCCTGCTAGGATTATAGAGTGTTATAATCTAGCAGCCCATTCTGGCCTATGGAGAGCAGGTAGCCTTACAATAGTGAATAACGAAAATGGCTGTAATTCACTATTAGGACATGCCACACACCTCAGGGCATGTCCTACCTTATCCTTACAATGCACCCTGCCCTAGGGCCTACCATAGGGGTGACTAATATGAAGGTAAGGGAAGGTTTAGGGACTGGCAAGTGGGGACACTTGCCCAGTCAGCATAACAGTACCAGACTGTATGCAGGTTCTGCAATGGCAGACCTGAGACACATTTTACCCCGCTGCTTCTGTGGGTGGCACAACCAGTGCTGCAAGCCCACTAGCAGCATTTGGATATACAAGCCCTTGGCACCCCTGGTGCACTCTACTAGGGACTGATAGTAAACCAAATAAGCCAAATAAGCCAAACATGGAAGTCAATTCACATAATACATTTTCCCATAGGGAGCACTTGCCCTGTGGCACTGGATGGCAGTGTCACAGGCCCTGAGAAGCTAACACCAGCACAAAAATACATTGAGGCACAGACAAAAATGGAAGGGTGACCCACGCCAATGGTGCCAGGTCTAACAACCAGGATGGGTGGGAGGAGTGCACCTTTGACATCTTTTAGCAAAGGTTATTTTAATATACTGGGTTTGCAAATGCTACCTTTAGAAAGTTAGCCTTTGCGTGCATAACCATCTCAGTCCGCCTCGGGAGGGGAGGGCTATCTTCTTTGTGTGTAGCTTGAGTGACAGGGCTGGGAAGTTCCAGGAGACAGGCTGTGGCTACCAGGTGGTGAATAGAGAGATTACACCAGGATGGGTGGGAGGAGTGCACCTTGACTCTGAATTGGGTAGTGCTCTGCCACCATAATGCTGGCTCCACCCCCTGGGGAGCGTTTGATGTCTCTGCCCTGCCTGCTGAAAGAAGAAGCCAGAGTCCCAACAACAAAGTGCTCCTCACTGAAAAGAACTGGACTGGGATTATGCAAAGGCCCCGCTGGCCTGAAAAGACAAAAGAAACTTGATATAAATGTAGGAGCCCTGCTCCTAAGAAATCAGATCCTGATTGAACCATGAAGAAACTCTGCCTGACTAGAAGGACCTGGAAGAAACTGAAGGAGGAGTAACTTTCCATAACCTGGGGGATTGGCCTGCAGTGGTATCTTGCTGAGAAAGGAGAGGAAAAGACTGGAAGAGACTTTGCACTTTGTTTCAACAATCTCCAAGGGCTTGGAACAAGAGCTTGCCCCCTGAACTGAGTCCCAGGACCATTGGACTCATCTGCCTTCCATAACTGAGTTGCCCGGACAATTTTTGCTTGTTTCCCGCTGGATTTGGCCCCAGTACGACTCGTGCTCCATCCGCCGCGAAGCTGTGTCTTTGCCACCCGGCACCTGTGTCTACGCCGATCCAAAAGCGTTTGTACACACCGTATCCCTCCCGGCCACATCGCACCTAACCTTCCCCGCCGATTCAAGTCGTACAGCCCTGGCTGCCGAACCCTGTACGCCGGACCCAAGCTTTATTGTCCCGCAGGTACGGACCGTACGCTGCTAACGTACTGCACCGTGCCATACTCAGAGCCGAGAAGCCGCATCATGCTGATCCTCCTCATAAGCTGTACAGCGCCGAGAAGTGTCGCCGCCTATCCGCACCAAAGGTACGGCTCGAACGCCGAATGCCACGGACTCTGCAAGCTGATCCGGGCCATCCGCATGTATCCCTGAAGGTCCTGTACCAACACCGCATCCCGACGCCGCGACCCGACCAGCATCCGAATACGCTGCCGAACTACGACCCGGACCCATCAACTTGTCCCGCACTGTCCGTCGCGGACCCCACAAAACCAAGGTACTTTGTTCTGTTCGCACCGCAGCGTGCACGTCACGGACCCCAGAGTCCGCAACGATTGTTTGACTCGTACTCTCCTTGTTTTTAATGCCTATGAGTCGCACATCCAGGTACGAACCGTACAGAGCCTGAAAAGAAGCAGAATTGACTAAAAGAAGCCTATTTTTGTATTTTAAGCCTTTTTACAAGAACATTGAACTTTAAAATAATACTGTGGTCATTTTATTCGTTATTCTGGTCTTGTGCTAAGCCTTATATAAAGAAAACTATTTTAGATACAACCTTGACTGGTGTCCCTCTGTAGTGTGTCATTGCATTACTGTATGTGTTCACAAATGCTTAGCCTATGACGCCCTGAGAATAGTCTTGACTGCTTGCGCCACACTACCTAAAGTGTGAGCAGGGGTTATTTGAAAGGGTGATCCCCTTACTCTGACTTAGAAGTAAGAGTCCCTGCTTGTCACAAGTGCATACCTGTGCCAACCAGAGATTCCCAATTCTAACAAGCAGCATTTGTATTTACAAGCCCTGGGCACTCCTGGTGCATTTTACTGGGGTCTGACAGTAAACCAAATAAGCCAATCATGAAAAACAACCAATATATACATTTTATACAGGGAGCACTTGCACTGTGGCACTGGTTGGCAGTGGCACAGTGCTCTGAGCAGCTAACACCAGCAAAAGCATGAGGCACAACGAAACAAAAAGTGGAAGGGAGACTCACGCCAAGGTGCCAGGTCTAACAATGGTGGTGGAGGATGTGGTGGTGGTGGACGTGGTGGTGGACGTGGTGGGGGTGGTGGTGGACCTGGTGGTGGACCTGGTGGTGGTGGCGGACGTGGTGGTGGTGGTGGGTGTGGTGGTGGTGATGGACATGGTAGTGGATGTGGTGGTGGATGTGGTGGTGGTGGACATGGTAGTGGTGGATGTGGTGGTGGTGGACCTGGTGGTGAACGTGGTGGACATGGTGGTGGTGGTGGATATGGTGGACGTGGTGGTGGTGGATGACGTGGTGGTGGTGGATGACGTGGTGGTGGTGGATGACGTGGTGGTGGTGGATGACGTGGTGGTGGTGGAGGACGTGGTGGTAGTGGAGGACGTGGTGGTGATGGAGGACGTGGTGGTGATGGAGGAAGTGGTGCTGGTGGTGGTAGTGGTGCTGGTGGTGGTAGTGGTGGATGTGGTGGTGGACGTGGTGGTGGATGTGGTGGTCGTGATGGTGTGGACCTGGTGGTATTGGACGTGGTGGTGGTGGACATGGTGGTGGTGGACGTGGTGGTAATGGATGTGGTGGTGGATGTGGTGGTGGAGGTTGTGGACGTGGTGGTGGACATGGTGTTGGTGAAGATGGTAGTGGACGTGGATGTGGTGGTGTATGTGATGGTGGTGGACATGGTGGATGTGGTGGTGGAGGACGTGGTGGATGTGGTGGTGGACGTGATGGTGGTCATGGATGTGGACCTGGTGGTGGTAGACGTGGTGGTGGTGGACATGGTGGTGGTGGACATGGAGGTGGTCGATGTGGTGGAGGTGGTGGACGTGGATGTGTTGGTGGTGGAGGATGTGGTGGTGGTGGATGTGGTGGTGGATGTGGTGGTAGTGGTGGTGGATGTGGTGGACCTGGTGGTGGACGTGGTGGTAGTGGACTTGGTAGTGGACGTGGTGGTGGTGGACGTGGTGGTGGACATGGTGGTGGTAGTGGATGTGGTGGTGGTGGATGACGTGGTGGTGGTGGATGATGTGGTGGTGGTGGATGATGTGGTGGTGGTGGATGATGTGGTGGTGGTGGACATGGTGGTGGTGGATGTGGTGGTGGAGGTAGTGGTGGATGTGGTGGTGGATGTGGTGGTGGAGGTGGTGAATGTGGTGGTGGTGGACGTGGTGGTGGTGGATGTGGTGGTGGTAGACATAGTGGTGGACATGGTGGTGGTGGAGGACGTGGTGGTGGTAGACGTGGTGGTAATGGATGTGGTGTTGGAGGTGGTGGACGTGGTGGTGGTGGATGTGGTAGAGGACGTGGTGGTAGTGGACATGGTGGTGGTGTATGTGGTGGTGGACGTGATAGTGGTCATGGACGTGGACCTGGTGGTGGACATGGTGGTGGTGGACATGGTGGAGGACATGGTGGACGTGGTGGTGGTGGAGGTGTTGGTGGTGGACTTGAGGTGGTGGATGTGGTGGTGGAGGACGTGGCAGTGGTGGGGGATGTGGTGGTGGTGGATGTGGTGGTAGTGGATGTGGTGGTGGTTGTGAGAAAGTGGCTCTGTATATACTGTTCCTTAATAGGTACAGGGTGTACAGAGTCCACAGTCCCCCAGAGGCTGATAGAGGTCAAAGTTAGGTATGACCTTACTCTCAAAAGTGGTAGCTTGGTCGAGCAGTAAGGCAGTACCAGAGGACAGTGTAAAGCATTTATTGTACACACTCAGTCAGCAAATGGTTTCACACACTCAATAACTGAACTCTAGGCCAATGATTTGTATATATAAAATATATGCTTGTTTTATTTTTAGAACCACAAGGGGGTAAAAATATACTTTCTCAGAATGAGAGGTTGAATATAAATACTTTTGTTTCAAGCAATAAATTTGTGTAAACAGTCACAGTTGGTTGCAATAAACAATCCTATTTCCTAAACATAACAATGCATTGAGCTCAATGGTAAATTCAGGTTATTTGTAATAAATTACTTTTCAGATTACTTTTGGAATTCCAGGTCTGGATCCTAGAACCAGCCTGGGGTCAGTATTCAGAATCAAGTGAGGAAAGTCGACTTAATAACTGTAATGATTTTTAGATAATATTTAGCTATTTCAAAAGTTAGCACTTAGAAAATATTTCACAGAAAACATTCAATGGATCTCTATGGCAAGAAATTCAAATTGCAGGTAGAGTACTTTATCGTTACTTTAGTAATCCAGGACTGGGTGCCTAGACCCAGGACTGGGGTCCTTATCAAAAGCAGGTAAGTAATTTCGTTTGCAGAAATGGTACGATTTTAAAAGAATATTTCAAATTTGCAAAAGTAGACACTTAGAAGAAATTTCACAGAAAAGCAGACAATGGTTTCCTATGGGAGAAAAATGAGTTAGAAGTAAGTATAGTTGTGAACACTTTTCAGAGTCAGGGCTGGGCACCAAGATCCAGCACTGGGAGCTCACCTAGGAGCAGGTGAGTAAATTCGTTTTTGTCACTTGGCTGATTTTTGGTGAATTTTTGCAGTTTTGAAAAGTTCACACTTAGAAGATTTTTGAAGAAAAAGCCAGTCAATGTTACCCTATGAGGAAAATGAAGTTAGCGGTTTAAGGGTAAGTACTCGACTGGTAGTGTTGAACTTCCGGGCATGGACTCAGGGGTCCCACAGTGTCAGGTAGGTACAGTTGGTTCACCCTCAGCGGTTTCAGGACGGCCGGGTGCAGAGAGAGTTGGGCCCAATGTTATCCTATGAGGGATAGGGGGGCCTCGGTTGGTGGCTGCTGTCTGGCAAGCCACGCGGCTGTGGGAGCTGGGCTCCTGGTCACTTACTCAGGGCAAGTGGGGAAGTAGGTTAGAGTAGAGAGGGCACTGCCAGGGCCACTCGGGCGGCTGGGTGCAGGGTGCTTTTGAGCCTTAGGGCGCTCAATGGAAATCAATGGGAATGTTCCGGTTTGAAAAGAGGCTGCAGGCTCGGGGACGAGGATGTTTCAGGTGCCACCACCACTTCGAGAGGTAAGTTGGGTAGTCGTAGGTTAGGTGGGTACCCCGGGATTGGGCACAGGGGGTCGCAGGGCGCCGGGTGCAGGGGTGCCTTTTGACGTCGGGAATCTTACCCTCTGGTTGATCGCGGCTGGGGTGGCACTTGGTTCTGAGGCTGCAGGCTTCTTCCGGGATGTCGAGGGGGGTCCTTGGGTGCCGGACTCTGGGTCACAGTCGCCGTGGGGTCGTCCTCTGGGTCTTTGTCCACTCCGGCACTGGCCAGGCTTGGCTGGTGCAGAGTGTGTTGGGTCCGCGGTCCCGGGCTGGTGCCAGGGATAGCAAGTAGGTTTCTTGAGTAGAGCCTCTACTCGTGGGAGTCCCAGGGGCTTAGAGCTAAAAGGTAGCCAGGTCCTCCGGGGTTGGTGAGGTTGCTGGCCACGTGGGATGCCGCGCTGGTGCAGGTTCGAGAGTCGACAGGCCGGTAGGGCTGGGGCCAAAGCAGTTGGTGTCTTCTTCTCTTTTTAGCAGCTGCAGGGCAGGTCTTTGTTCTTCTTGCTCTTCTTGTCGTTTTTCTATCTGGAATCTGAGGAAGGAAGGTTCAGGGGGCCCCTAAATACTAGATTTAGGGGCGTTACAGGTAGGTGAAGGCCAGGGACCAATGGGTCCTTGTCCTGGGGTGGGTACACCCCCTATCCTGCCTCTCTCCTGTGGGAGGGGGGCAGTAGCCTAATCCTGATAGGGTAGGGCCTCCCATCTTCAAGATGGCGAGAGCCCGGAGATGTGCTTCACCTCGCCTCCCCCACCTGAGGGGTGGGGTGGGCAGGCTGGCACATCCCCTGTCCTTGTATGGGGTTTCCGGCCAAGCTTCCCGCCAGAGTGGGGGGTTGCAGTGGCCTGGGGAAACTCCAACTGGCGGCATGCCTTTGAAGCTTCCCTTTGCTCATCCTGGGGGAGGAGATTTCTCACCTCACCCAGGATGTGCATTGTTGCAGGCCCGGGAGAGCAGGGGCTCTCCCACCCAGGGGTCCAGCAACGTGTCTGCTGTGTGGCAGCCTGGGCAGCCTCAGAGCAGACGTGGATTGCAAGTTAGCTGTAAGGGGGCATCTTCTAAGATGCCCTCTGGGGTGCTTAGTACATTAAATCCTACACTGGCATCAGTGTGGGTTCAATGTGCTGAGAAGTTTGATACCAAACTTCCCAGGCTTCAGTGTTGCCAATATGGTGCTGTGGAGCTCGTGTTTGACAAGCTCTCAGCACCATGTATTCTTAAATGACAGCACTGCACTTACAGTGCCCAGGAATGGACCCGGGTACTGTAGGGGCACAGGGCTCCTGCTCCTGTGCCCACACCATAGGCGTAATGCACCCAGCTAGAGGGGTGGCTGACATATGCCTTGGCAGTGTAGGTGATGGGCATGGTACACAGTGATGTGTGCCATGTCGACTCTTTGTTTTGTCCTGCACCCAGACACTCAGCCTGCAAGGGCAGTGTGTGTGTGTAAGGGTACAGGGCCTCTGAGGGTGGCACAATGAGTGCTGCAGCCCTTAGAGGCCTTCCCTGGTCACAAGGCCCTGGGTACCTAGGGTACCATTTACTAGGGGCTGACATGTGGCTAGGGTTTGCCAATTTGGAGTTTGTGTGGTTTAAGGAAGGAACATAGGCCCTGGGCACCTGATTGGCAGGAACCCAGGGTACACTCAATCGAAGTACATTCAGCAATTTAGCAAAAAGTGGGGGCATACCATGCAAGAAAGATGGCACTTTCTCACACAACCCCCCCCCAAACGAAAGGTGATGAGACTAACCTTGTCCTATGGAGTCTTCATTGTCTAAGTGGAAGAACCTGGAAAGTCCATCTGCATTGGCATGGGCAGTCCCTGGTCTGTGTTCCACTTCAAAGTCCATTCCCTGTAGGGAGATGGACCACCTCAGTAGTTTTGGATTTTCCCCTTTCATCTGCATTAGCCATCTGAGAGGTCTGTGGTCAGTTTGAACTAGGAAGTGAGTGCCAAACAAGTATGGCCTCAGCTTCTTCAGGGACCAAACCACAGCAAAGGCCTCCCTCTCAATGGCACTCCAACGCTGCTCTCTAGGGAGTAGTCTTCTGCTTATAAAAGCAACAGGTTGGTCTTGGCCTTCATCATTGGTCTGGGATAGGACCGCTCCTATCCCTAGCTCAGAGGCATCAGTCTGCACTATGAACTGCTTGGCATAATCTGGAGCTTTTAGAATTGGTGCTGAGCACATTGCTTCTTTTAGGGTGTCAAAAGCCTTTTGACAACTAACTGTCCAGTTAACTTTCTTGGGCATTTTCTTGGAGGTGAGTTCTGTGAGGGGGGTCACAATGGACCCATACCCCTTCACAAACCTCCTGTAGTACCCAGTCAAGCCAAGGAATGCCCTGACTTGGGTCTGGGTTGTTGGAGCTATCCAGTCCATGATGGCCTGGATTTTGGGTTGTAAGGGCTGTACCTGGCCTCCACCTACAAGGTGGCCCAAGTACACCACAGTGCCCTGCCCTATCTGGCATTTGGATGCTTTGATAGTGAGACCTGCACTCTGCAGAGCCTCTAAAACCTTCCCAAGGTGGATCAGGTGATCCTACCAGGTGGAGCTAAAGACAGCAATATCATCAAGATAAGCTGCACTAAAGGACTCCAACCCAGCCAGGACATGGTTCACCAACCTCTGGAAGGTGGCAGGGGCATTCTTTAACCCAAAGGGCATCACAGTAAACTGATAATGCCCATCAGGGGTGGAGAATGCTGTCTTTTCTTTTGCTCCTGGGGCCATGCCAATCTGCCAGTACCCTGCAGTTAAGTCAAAGGTACTGAGAAATTTGGCAGCCCCCAATTTGTCTATCAGTTCATCGGCTCTTGGGATAGGGTGAGCATCTGTCTTGGTGACAGAGTTGAGCCCTCTATAGTCCACACAGAACCTCATCTCTCTCTTTTCACCCTGTTGATGAGGTTTGGGGACCAGAACCACTGGGCTAGCCCAGGGGCTCTCTGAAGGCTCAATGACCCCTAACTCCAGCATCTTGCTGACCTCAGCTTTGATGCTTTCCTTGACTTGATCTGACTGTCGATAGATTTTGTTCTTGACAGGTGCACTGTCACCAGTGTCCACATCATGGGTACACCAGCTTGTCAGACCAGGGGTCAGGGAAAAGAGGCTAGCATATTGTTGCAAGACTTGCTTGCAGTCAGTCTGCTGTTGGGCAGAGAGGGTGTCTGAGAAAATCACACCATCTACTGACCCATCTTTTGGGCTGTAGGATAGGAGGTCAGGGAGTGGCTCACTCTCTGCTTCCTGTTCTTCATCAGTCACCATCAGCATGGTGATGTCAGCCCTATCATTGTAGAGTTTAAGGCGGTTCACATGGATGACCCTTTTGGGTGTCCTGCTAGTGCCCAGGTCAACTAGATAGGTGACCTCACTCTTTCTCTCTAGGATAGGGTAAGGGCCACTCCATTTGTCTTGGAGAGCCCTTGGTGCCACTGGCTCCAAAACCCACACCTGTTGCCCTGGTTGAAATTCAACCAGTGCAGCTTTTTGGTCATACCAGTGCTTCTGGAGCTCCTGGCTGGCCTCAAGGTTCTTGGATGCTTTTTCCATATACTCAGCCATTCTGGACCTTAGGCCAAGCACATAGTCCACTATGTCCTGTTTGGGTTCTTGAAGAGGCCTCTCCCAGCCCTCCTTTACAAGACACAGTGGTCCCCTTACAGGATGACCAAACAGAAGTTCAAAGGGTGAGAAACCTACTCCCTTCTGTGGCACTTCCCTGTAGGCGAAAAGCAAGCATGGTAATAGGACATCCCACCTCCTTTTGAGTTTCTCAGGGAGTCCCATGATCATACCTTTCAATGTCTTGTTGAACCTCTCAACAAGGCCATTGGTTTGTGGGTGGTAGGGTGTAGTAAACTTGTACTGCACTCCACACTCTTTCCACATGTGTGTTAGGTAAGCAGACATGAAGTTGGAACCTCTGTCTGAAACCACCTCCTTAGGAAAACCCACCCTGGTGAAGACACCCAGGAGGGCCTTGGCTACTGCAGGAGCTGTAGTAGTCCTAAGTGGAATTGCTTCAGGGTACCTAGTAGCATGATCCACTACTACTAGAATGAATTTGTTCCCTGAGGCTGTGGGAGGTTCGAGTGGACCCACAATGTCCACACCTACCCTTTCAAAGGGGACCCCCACCACTGGTAGTGGAATGAGGGGGGCCTTTGGGTGGCCACCTGTCTTGCCACTGGCCTGACAGGTAACACAGGAGCTGACAAACTCCTTCACCTTTTGGTGCATCTGGGGCCAGTAAAAGTGACTCACTAACCTTTCCCAAGTTTTGGATTGCCCCAGATGTCCAGCTAGGGGGATGTCATGAGCCAAAGTTAGGAGGAACTCCCTGTACTTCTGTGGCACTACCACCCTCCTGGTGGCTCCAGGAGTGGGGTCTCTTGCCTCAGCATACAGTAATCCCTCTTCCCAATAAGCTCTGTGGGTACCACTGACATCTCCCCTGGCTTCTGAAGCAGCTTGTTGTCTCAGGCTTTCAAGAGTGGGACAGTCTCGCTGACCCTGGCACAGCTCTTCCCTAGAGGGTCCCCCTGGGCCCAAGAGTTCAACCTGGTAAGGGTCAAGCTCCATGGACTCAGTTCCCTCAGAGGTATCTACATCCTCTCCAGGGGGAGAGGGGTTCTGAGTGTTTGGCTGTACAGAAGCTGGTCCCCCAGTCTTCTTGCCCTTCCTCTTGGTTGGTTGGGCCATTATTCCAGGCTCCAAACCTACTTTTTCACCCTTCCTCTTGCTCTGTGCTCTGGTTTGCACACACACCAATTCAGGGATGCCCAGCATGGCTGCATGGGCCTTTAACTCAACCTCAGCCCAGGCTGAGGTTTCCAGATCATTTCCAAGCAGACATGCAGCTGGCAACTTTGGAGAGACCACTACCTGTTTCAGGCCAGTAACCCCCCCCCAGCCTAATGTTACCATGGCCATGGGATGACTAGTGGTGACACTGTCAGCGTTGGTGACTGGGTAAGACTTCCCAATCAAGTATTGCTCAGGGGAAACCAGTGTGTCTTTCACCATAGTGACACTGGCACCTGTATCCCTCAGAGCTTCTACCCTAGTTCCATTCACCCAGGGGTACTGTAAGTATTTCTTCAAGTTGGGGGGCCACACAGCCACAGTGGCAAACTCCACTTCTCCCAAGGAGACTAAACTTGCTTCAGTGTGTTCCCAGATTTGCTCAGGGTACACCTCTGATCCCATTTGTATACTTGCTGCCCCAGGAGTGGCTGTACTGGGTGCCTTAGGGGCTTTGTTTTGGGGGCAAGATACAGTTAGGTGTCCCTGCTTCTTACAGGTATTACAAAAGGCCTTTAAGGGATCAAAGTTCTTCCCCCTATATGGTTGGGGCACATAGGGAGTAGTTTGGGTCCCACCCACCTGAACAGGTTTTTGGGGCCCTTTGGAAGACTCAGACTTTTTATCTTGGGGATTCTCACCACCTTTCCCCTGGGGAGGTTTTGTGACCACCTTCTTTTGGTCACCCCCAGTGGTTGTCTTGGTCACCCTAGTCTTGACCCAGTGGTCCGCCTTCTTTCCCAATTCTTGGGGAGAAATTAGACCTAGGTCTACCAAATGCTGATGCAACTTTTCATTTGTGCAGTTACTCAAAATATGTTCCTTCATGAATAAATTGTACAATCCAGTAAAATCCTGCACACCATGTCCAGCTAACCAACCATCCAGTGTCTTCACTGAGAAATCTACAAAATCAATCCAGGACTGGGTCTGGGTTTTGTGAGCCCCCCTGAACCTAATTCTATACTCCTCAGTGGTGAATCCAAATCCCTCAATCAGAGCTTTCTTCATGAGGTCATAGGATCCTGCTTCTGGCCCAGAGAGGGTCAGAAGCCTGTCCCTGCAGTTACCAGAGAACAGTTCCCACAGGAGTGCCCCCCAGAGAGGTTTCTTTACTTTCCTGATATCACAAGCCCTCTCAAAGGCTGTGAACCATTTGGTGATATCATCACCTTCCTCAAATTTAGGGACAATCCCTTTGGGGATTTTAAGGTCAGAAGTTTCCTCCCTATCCTTGTTTTTATTATTGCTGCCACCATTGATGGGTGCTAAACCCATCTCTCTCCTTTCCTTTTCTAGAGCCAGCAGCCTGGACTCTAGATCTATTCTTTTGGCCAGCCTCACAAGGCTGTCCTCTTCACTGGGGGGTCCCCCAGTGTTGTCTCTGGGACCAGAGCCACCTGTGTGGTCTCTAGGTGCCCAGATGCTATGTCTTGAGTTGGAGGGTATGGGTGCCATCTCCTCCCTAGGGAATAGTATGGGGAGGTTGCTGTCCTCCTCCCCTGTTTCCCTTTCCTCATCTGACTGGCCATCACCATGTTCAGATGGGTGGTCTTTAGCATACTCAGCCAGGAGCTCCTGGAGCCCTTGTTTGGATGGATGCTGACCCATTTGTAAATTTTTGAGTTTACATAAGGACCTCAATTCCTTGAAAGACAAGTGTAAGTAAGGTGTGAGGTCGAGCTCCTCCATCAGGTCCATGTTATTATTATCACTAATAGCTGGGTTTGTTTGAGACATTCTAACCTGACAGTTCTAACCCTCTACCCTGACTATAGTGACTTTTATTTTTCTAAAATTCTAATGGGACTTAAGCAAGGCCCTAGCAAGACTTTTAGTAATTTTGGAAAAACCAATCAGAATTCTAAAGGCAATTTTTAAGAGTTCTGTCGTGTGATCAGATGGTAACCAAGTAGTCCAACAAATGCAAGTTTGTATCCCACCGCTGATCCACCAATGTGAGAAAGTGGCTCTGTATATACTGTTCCTTAATAGGTACAGGGTGTACAGAGTCCACAGTCCCCCAGAGGCTGATAGAGGTCAAAGTTAGGTATGACCTTACTCTCAAAAGTGGTAGCTTGGTCGAGCAGTAAGGCAGTACCAGAGGACAGTGTAAAGCATTTATTGTACACACTCAGTCAGCAAATGGTTTCACACACTCAATAACTGAACTCTAGGCCAATGATTTGTATATATAAAATATATGCTTGTTTTATTTTTAGAACCACAAGGGGGTAAAAATATACTTTCTCAGAATGAGAGGTTGAATATAAATACTTTTGTTTCAAGCAATAAATTTGTGTAAACAGTCACAGTTGGTTGCAATAAACAATCCTATTTCCTAAACATAACAATGCATTGAGCTCAATGGTAAATTCAGGTTATTTGTAATAAATTACTTTTCAGATTACTTTTGGAATTCCAGGTCTGGATCCTAGAACCAGCCTGGGGTCAGTATTCAGAATCAAGTGAGGAAAGTCGACTTAATAACTGTAATGATTTTTAGATAATATTTAGCTATTTCAAAAGTTAGCACTTAGAAAATATTTCACAGAAAACATTCAATGGATCTCTATGGCAAGAAATTCAAATTGCAGGTAGAGTACTTTATCGTTACTTTAGTAATCCAGGACTGGGTGCCTAGACCCAGGACTGGGGTCCTTATCAAAAGCAGGTAAGTAATTTCGTTTGCAGAAATGGTACGATTTTAAAAGAATATTTCAAATTTGCAAAAGTAGACACTTAGAAGAAATTTCACAGAAAAGCAGACAATGGTTTCCTATGGGAGAAAAATGAGTTAGAAGTAAGTATAGTTGTGAACACTTTTCAGAGTCAGGGCTGGGCACCAAGATCCAGCACTGGGAGCTCACCTAGGAGCAGGTGAGTAAATTCGTTTTTGTCACTTGGCTGATTTTTGGTGAATTTTTGCAGTTTTGAAAAGTTCACACTTAGAAGATTTTTGAAGAAAAAGCCAGTCAATGTTACCCTATGAGGAAAATGAAGTTAGCGGTTTAAGGGTAAGTACTCGACTGGTAGTGTTGAACTTCCGGGCATGGACTCAGGGGTCCCCCAGTGTCAGGTAGGTACAGTTGGTTCACCCTCAGCGGTTTCAGGACGGCCGGGTGCAGAGAGAGTTGGGCCCAATGTTATCCTATGAGGGATAGGGGGGCCTCGGTTGGTGCCTGCTGTCTGGCAAGCCACGCGGCTGTGGGAGCTGGGCTCCTGGTCACTTACTCAGGGCAAGTGGGGAAGTAGGTTAGAGTAGAGAGGGCACTGCCAGGGCCACTCGGGCGGCTGGGTGCAGGGTGCTTTTGAGCCTTAGGGCGCTCAATGGAAATCAATGGGAATGTTCCGGTTTGAAAAGAGGCTGCAGGCTCGGGGACGAGGATGTTTCAGGTGCCACCACCACTTCGAGAGGTAAGTTGGGTAGTCGTAGGTTAGGTGGGTACCCCGGGATTGGGCACAGGGGGTCGCAGGGCGCCGGGTGCAGGGGTGCCTTTTGACGTCGGGAATCTTACCCTCTGGTTGATCGCGGCTGGGGTGGCACTTGGTTCTGAGGCTGCAGGCTTCTTCCGGGATGTCGAGGGGGGTCCTTGGGTGCCGGACTCTGGGTCACAGTCGCCGTGGGGTCGTCCTCTGGGTCTTTGTCCACTCCGGCACTGGCCAGGCTTGGCTGGTGCAGAGTGTGTTGGGTCCGCGGTCCCGGGCTGGTGCCAGGGATAGCAAGTAGGTTTCTTGAGTAGAGCCTCTACTCGTGGGAGTCCCAGGGGCTTAGAGCTAAAAGGTAGCCAGGTCCTCCGGGGTTGGTGAGGTTGCTGGCCACGTGGGATGCCGCGCTGGTGCAGGTTCGAGAGTCGACAGGCCGGTAGGGCTGGGGCCAAAGCAGTTGGTGTCTTCTTCTCTTTTTAGCAGCTGCAGGGCAGGTCTTTGTTCTTCTTGCTCTTCTTGTCGTTTTTCTATCTGGAATCTGAGGAAGGAAGGTTCAGGGGGCCCCTAAATACTAGATTTAGGGGCGTTACAGGTAGGTGAAGGCCAGGGACCAATGGGTCCTTGTCCTGGGGTGGGTACACCCCCTATCCTGCCTCTCTCCTGTGGGAGGGGGGCAGTAGCCTAATCCTGATAGGGTAGGGCCTCCCATCTTCAAGATGGCGAGAGCCCGGAGATGTGCTTCACCTCGCCTCCCCCACCTGAGGGGTGGGGTGGGCAGGCTGGCACATCCCCTGTCCTTGTATGGGGTTTCCGGCCAAGCTTCCCGCCAGAGTGGGGGGTTGCAGTGGCCTGGGGAAACTCCAACTGGCGGCATGCCTTTGAAGCTTCCCTTTGCTCATCCTGGGGGAGGAGATTTCTCACCTCACCCAGGATGTGCATTGTTGCAGGCCCGGGAGAGCAGGGGCTCTCCCACCCAGGGGTCCAGCAACGTGTCTGCTGTGTGGCAGCCTGGGCAGCCTCAGAGCAGACGTGGATTGCAAGTTAGCTGTAAGGGGGCATCTTCTAAGATGCCCTCTGGGGTGCTTAGTACATTAAATCCTACACTGGCATCAGTGTGGGTTCAATGTGCTGAGAAGTTTGATACCAAACTTCCCAGGCTTCAGTGTTGCCAATATGGTGCTGTGGAGCTCGTGTTTGACAAGCTCTCAGCACCATGTATTCTTAAATGACAGCACTGCACTTACAGTGCCCAGGAATGGACCCGGGTACTGTAGGGGCACAGGGCTCCTGCTCCTGTGCCCACACCATAGGCGTAATGCACCCAGCTAGAGGGGTGGCTGACATATGCCTTGGCAGTGTAGGTGATGGGCATGGTACACAGTGATGTGTGCCATGTCGACTCTTTGTTTTGTCCTGCACCCAGACACTCAGCCTGCAAGGGCAGTGTGTGTGTGTAAGGGTACAGGGCCTCTGAGGGTGGCACAATGAGTGCTGCAGCCCTTAGAGGCCTTCCCTGGTCACAAGGCCCTGGGTACCTAGGGTACCATTTACTAGGGGCTGACATGTGGCTAGGGTTTGCCAATTTGGAGTTTGTGTGGTTTAAGGAAGGAACATAGGCCCTGGGCACCTGATTGGCAGGAACCCAGGGTACACTCAATCGAAGTACATTCAGCAATTTAGCAAAAAGTGGGGGCATACCATGCAAGAAAGATGGCACTTTCTCACAGTGGTGTATGTGGTGCACATGGTGGTGGACGTGATGGTGGTGCACGTGGTAGTGGACGTGGTGGTGGTGGATGTGGTGGATGTGGTGGTGGTGGTGGTGGTGGTGGTGGTGAATGTGGTGGTGGACGTGATGGTGGAGGATGTGGTGGTGGTAGACGTGGTGGTGGATGTAGTGCTGGTGGACGTTGTGGTGGTGGACGTGGTGGTGGTAGACATGGTGGTGAATGTGGTGGTGGTAGACGTGGTGGTGGTAGACGTGGTGGTGGTAGACGTGGTGGTGGTAGACATGGTGGTGGATGTGGTGTACGTGGTGGTGATGTGGTGGACATGGTGGTAGTGGATGTGGTGGACATGGTGGTGGTGGATGTTGTGGACATGGTGGTGGATGTGGTGGTGGTGGAGGATGTGGTGGTGGTGGAGGACGATGTTGGTGGATGTAGTGGTGGTGGACGTAGCGGTGGACATGGTGGTGGATGTGGTGGTGGTGGCTGTATAAAATGTATATGTTGGTTGGATTCCATGATTGGCTTATTTGGTTTACTATCAGACCCCAGTAAAGTGCACCAGGAGTGCCCAGGGCTTGTAAATCCAAATGCTGCTAGTGTGCTTGCAGCACTGGTTGTGCCACCCACAGAAGCAGCCTTGTAAAATGTGTCTAAGGTCTGCCATTGCAGGACCTGTGTGCAGTATGGTACTGTCATGCTGACTGTGCAAGTGCACCCACTTGCCAGTCCCTAAACCTTCCCTTTACTTCACGTGACTCATCCCTATGGTAGGCCCAAGGGCAGGGTGCATTATAAGCATAAGGTAGAACAAGCCCTGATGTGTGTGGCATGTCCTAATAGTGAATTACATCCATTTTCGTTTTTCACTATTGCAAGGCTACCTGTTCTCATAGGCCAGAATGGGCTGTTAGAATTGTTACATTCTATGATCCTAACAGACCCATGGAGCATGGTAGAAATTCGAGTTTAGTATGCCTGAACTCAGAATAGTAAAATACATCTTTTAGTAAAGATTATTTTAATATTCGGTGTTTGCAAATACCACTTTTAGAAAGCTGGTATTTGCTTGCCTAACCATTTCAGCCCGCCTCTGCTATGATGTGTATCTGCTTTCTGGTTTCTGTGAGTGACAGGGCTTGGGTATTCCAGAGGGCATGGCTAGGTAGCCTGGTGGTGAATAGAGAGATTGACATCCAGATGGGTGGGAAGAGTGCACCTGGATTCTGAATAGGGCTGTGCTCTGCCACCACAATGCTGCTCCACCTCCTGTGGAGCGGCTGATGTCTCTGCCCTGCACCCTGAATGGAAAGTCAGAGACATGTCAACAAAGTGCTCAGGAACTGGTTTGGACTGGGCAAAGGCCCCTCTACCCCAGGGGAACAAAGGAATTAGGGGTAAACGTATTGGGACCCTGCTCCCAAGAAATTAGATCCTGCTTGAAGAACCTCTGCCCGAGGAGAAGGAACTGGGAAAGCTGTAAGGAGGAGTACTGTCCCTTACCTGGGGGATTGGCCTGCAGTGGTTGCCTTGCTGCTGAAGGAGAGGAGAAAGACTACAAAAGACTTTATTTCAACTTGTGCTCAAAAGATCTCCAAGGGCCTGAGCAGAGCTGGCCTCCTGTTAAGAAGTCCCAGGAACAAAAGGACTTCACCCCCAGCTTCCCCCTGAACTCTGCTGTGTGAGTTCTGTTCTGCCTTCCTAGAGTGCTGGAACCAGTTGTGGGGAAATCAAAGATCTCCACTTTTTCACGCACAGCCGGCTTAGCCAGAAAAGTTCAGTCGCACCGCTCGTTAGAGTGCAGAATTTTATTGCTGAGGACATCGTCGCAGAGCCTGCTGCCGCTGAGCCCGATCAGCTCTGGGAAAATCGTCACCCTGCTCGTTAGTGGGCAGAATTTGATCGCTACAAGCCCCGATCCCCGCTCCACCTGTTAGCGGGCAGAATTCTATTGCTGTGAACATCGTCGCAGAGCCTGCTACCGCTGAGCCAGATCAGCGCTGGAAAAATTGTCGCCCAGCTCGTTAGCGGGCCGAATTTGATTGCTGCGGACATCGCCGCAGAGCCAGCCAAGATCCATGCTGCGCCTGTTAGCGGGAAGAATTCTATTGCTGCGAACTTCGTCGCAGAGCCTGCCGCTACTGTGTGGAATCGTCGCAGAACAAGCCAAGATCATTGCACCGCTCGTTAGCGTGAGGAATTTTATCGTTGCGAATATCGTCGCAGACTCAACCAAGATAATCGCTGGTGAAATTGTCGCCCTGCTCGTTAGCGGGCCGAATTTTGTCGCATCGGACCTTAGTGAGTAAATTTCTACCGGATAAGCTACGCCTTGATTTACAATGCTGGAGCGCCGCTAAGAACTGGATGAGGTGGTGGATGTGGTGGACGTGATGGTGGTGGATATGGTGGACTTGGTGGTGGTGGACGTGGTGGTGGTGGACTTGGTGGAGGACATGGTGGTGGATGTGGTGGTGATGGAGGATGTGGTGGTGATGGAGGACGTGGTGGTGGTAGACATGGTGAAGGATGTGGTGGTGGTGGACGTGGTGGTGGAGGACTTGGTGGTGGAGGACGTGGTGGTGGTTGTCGTGGTGATGGACGTGGTGGTGGTAGACATGGTGGTGGACGTGGTGGTGGACGTGGTGGTGGTGGACATGGTGGTAGACATGGTGGTGGTGGAGGACGTGGTGGTGGTGGACGTGGTGGTAATGGATGTGGTGGTGGATGTGGTGTTGGAGGTGGTGGACGTGGTGGTGGTGGATGTGGTAGAGGACGTGGTGGTAGTGGACATGGTGGTGGTGTATGTGGTGGTGGACGTGATAGTGGTCATGTACGTGGACCTGGTGGTGGACATGGTGGTGGTGGACATGGTGGAGGACATGGTGGACGTGGTGGTGGTTGAGGTGTTGGTGGTGGACTTGAGGTGGTGGATGTGGTGGTGGAGGACGTGGCAGTGGTGGGGGATGTGGTGGTGGTGGATGTGGTGGTAGTGGATGTGGTGGTGGTGTATGTGGTGTTGGTGGTGCACGTGGTGGTGGACGTGGTGGTTGTGCACGTGGTAGTGGACGTGGTGGTGGTGGATGTGGTGATGTATGTGATGGTTGTGATGGTGGTGGATGTGGTGGTGGTGGTGGTGAATGTGGTGGTGGTGGTGAATGTGGTGGTGGACGTGATGGTGGAGGATGTGGTGGTGGTAGACGTGGTGGTGGATGTAGTGCTGGTGGACGTTGTGGTGGTGGACGTGGTGGTGGTAGACATGGTGGTGAATGTGGTGGTGGTAGACGTGGTGGTGGTAGACGTGGTGGTGGTAGACATGGTGGTGGTAGACATGGTGGTGGATGTGGTGTACGTGGTGGTGATGTGGTGGACATGGTGGTAGTGGATGTGGTGGACATGGTGGTGGTGGATGTGGTGGACATGGTGGTGGATGTGGTGGTGGTGGAGGATGTGGTGGTGGTGGAGGACGTGGTGGTGGATGTAGTGGTGGTGGACGTGGCGGTGGACATGGTGGTGGATGTGGTGGTGGTGGCTGTATAAAATGTATATGTTGGTTGGATTCCATGATTGGCTTATTTGGTTTACTATCAGACCCCAGTAAAGTGCACCAGGAGTGCCCAGGGCTTGTAAATCCAAATGCTGCTAGTGGGCTTGCAGCACTGGTTGTGCCACCCACAGAAGCAGCCTTGTAAAATGTGTCTAAGGTCTGCCATTGCAGGACCTGTGTGCAGTATGGTACTGTCATGCTGACTGTGCAAGTGCACCCACTTGCCAGTCCCTAAACCTTCCCTTTACTTCACGTGACTCATCCCTATGGTAGGCCCAAGGGCAGGGTGCATTATAAGCATAAGGTAGAACAAGCCCTGATGTGTGTGGCATGTCCTAATAGTGAATTACATCCATTTTCGTTTTTCACTATTGCAAGGCTACCTGTTCTCATAGGCCAGAATGGGCTGTTAGAATTGTTACATTCTATGATCCTAACAGACCCATGGAGCATGGTAGAAATTCGAGTTTAGTATGCCTGAACTCAGAATAGTAAAATACATCTTTTAGTAAAGATTATTTTAATATTCGGTGTTTGCAAATACCACTTTTAGAAAGCTGGTATTTGCTTGCCTAACCATTTCAGCCCGCCTCTGCTATGATGTGTATCTGCTTTCTGGTTTCTGTGAGTGACAGGGCTTGGGTATTCCAGAGGGCATGGCTAGGTAGCCTGGTGGTGAATAGAGAGATTGACATCCAGATGGGTGGGAAGAGTGCACCTGGATTCTGAATAGGGCTGTGCTCTGCCACCACAATGCTGCTCCACCTCCTGTGGAGCGGCTGATGTCTCTGCCCTGCACCCTGAATGGAAAGTCAGAGACATGTCAACAAAGTGCTCAGGAACTGGTTTGGACTGGGCAAAGGCCCCTCTACCCCAGGGGAACAAAGGAATTAGGGGTAAACGTATTGGGACCCTGCTCCCAAGAAATTAGATCCTGCTTGAAGAACCTCTGCCCGAGGAGAAGGAACTGGGAAAGCTGTAAGGAGGAGTACTGTCCCTTACCTGGGGGATTGGCCTGCAGTGGTTGCCTTGCTGCTGAAGGAGAGGAGAAAAACTACAAAAGACTTTATTTCAACTTGTGCTCAAAAGATCTCCAAGGGCCTGAGCAGAGCTGGCCTCCTGTTAAGAAGTCCCAGGAACAAAAGGACTTCACCCCCAGCTTCCCCCTGAACTCTGCTGTGTGAGTTCTGTTCTGCCTTCCTAGAGTGCTGGAACCAGTTGTGGGGAAATCAAAGATCTCCACTTTTTCACGCACAGCCGGCTTAGCCAGAAAAGTTCCGTCGCACCGCTCGTTAGAGTGCAGAATTTTATCGCTGAGGACATCGTCGCAGAGCCTGCTGCCGCTGAGCCCGATCAGCTCTGGGAAAATCGTCACCCTGCTCGTTAGTGGGCAGAATTTGATCGCTACAAGCCCCGATCCCCGCTCCACCTGTTAGCGGGCAGAATTCTATTGCTGTGAACATCGTCGCAGAGCCTGCTACCGCTGAGCCAGATCAGCGCTGGAAAAATTGTCGCCCAGCTCGTTAGCGGGCCGAATTTGATTGCTGCGGACAGCGCCGCAGAGCCAGCCAAGATCCATGCTGCGCCTGTTAGTGGGAAGAATTCTATTGCTGCGAACTTCGTCGCAGAGCCTGCCGCTGCTGTGTGGAATCGTCGCAGAACAAGCCAAGATCATTGCACCGCTCATTAGCGTGAGGAATTTTATCGTTGCGAATATCGTCGCAGACTCAACCAAGATAATCGCTGGTGAAATTGTCGCCCTGCTCGTTAGCGGGCCGAATTTTGTCGCATCGGACCTTAGTGAGTAAATTTCTACCGGATAAGCTACGCCTTGATTTACAATGCTGGAGCGCCGCTAAGAACTGGATGAGGTGGTGAATGTGGTGGACGTGATGGTGGTGGATATGGTGGACTTGGTGGTGGTGGACGTGGTGGTGGTGGACGTGGTGGAGGACATGGTGGTGGATGTGGTGGTGATGGAGGATGTGGTGGTGATGGAGGACGTGGTGGTGGTAGACATGGTGAAGGATGTGGTGGTGGTGGACGTGGTGGTGGTGGTGGACGTGGTGGTGGTGGACGTGGTGGTGGAGGACTTGGTGGTGGAGGACGTGGTGGTGGTTGTCGTGGTGATGGACGTGGTGGTGGTAGACATGGTGGTGGTGGTGGACGTGGTGGTGGTGGAGGATGTGGTGGTGGATGTGGTGTTGGATGAGGTGATGGATGTGGTGGTGGTGGTGGACGTGGTAGTGGAAGTGGTGGTGGGGGACATGGTGGATGTGGTGATGGATGTGATGATGGATGTGATGGTGGTGGTCATGGACGTGGACCTGGTGGTGGTGTACGTGGTGCTGGTGGACATGGTGGACATGTTGGTGGTGGACATGTTGGTGGTGGACATGGTGGAGGATGTGGACGTGGTGGTGGAGGATGTGGTGGTGGTGGAGGACATGGTGGTGGTGGAGGATGTGATGGTGGTGGAGGATGTGGTGGTAGTGGATGTGGTGGTGGTGGTGGAGGTGGTGATGTGGTGGTGGAGGTGGACACGGTGGTGGTGGACGTGGTGGTGGTGTATATGGTGGTGAACGTGGTGGTGGTGGTGGATGAGGTGGTGGTGGTGGATGTGGTGGTGGTGGAGGATGTGGTGGTGGTGGATATTGGTGGTGGTGGATGTGGTGGTGGTGGATGTGGTGGCGGACGTGGTGGTGGATGTGATAGTGGTGGATGTGGTGGTGGTGGACGTGGTGGTGGATGTGGTGCTGGTGGACGTGGTGGTGGTAGACGGGGTGGTGGTAGACATGGTGGTGAATGTGGTGGTGGTAGATGTGGTGGTGGTAGACGTGGTGGTGGAAGTGTTGCTGGTGGACGTGGTGGTGGTGGACGTGGTGGTGGTAGACGGTGGTGAATGTGGTGGTGGTAGACGTGGTGGTGGTAGACGTGGTGGTGGTAGACATGGTGGTGGATGTGGTGTACGTGGTGGACATGGTGGTGGTGGATGTGGTGGACATGGTGGTAATGGATGTGGTGGACATGGTGGTGGTGGATGTTGTGGACATGGTGGTGGATGTGGTGGTGGTGGAGGATGTGGTGGTGGTGGAGGACGTGGTGGTGGATGTAGTGGTGGTGGACGTGGTGGTGGACATGGTGGTGGATGTGGTGGTGGTGGCTGTATAAAATGTATATGTTGGTTGGATTCCATGATTGGCTTATTTGGTTTACTATCAGACCCCAGTAAAGTGCACCAGGAGTGCCCAGGGCTTGTAAATCCAAATGCTGCTAGTGGGCTTTCAGCACTGGTTGTGCCACCCACAGAAGCAGCCTTGTAAAATGTGTCTAAGGTCTGCCATTGCAGGACCTGTGTGCAGTCTGGTACTGTCATGCTGACTGGGCAAGTGCACCCACTTGCCAGTCCCTAAACCTTCCCTTTACTTCACGTGACTCACCCCTATGGTAGACCCAAGGGCAGGGTGCATTGTAAGCATAAGGTAGGACAAGCCCTGATGTGTGTGGCATGTCCTAATAGTGAATTACATCCATTTTCGTTTTTCACTATTGCAAGGCTACCTGTTCTCAAAGGCCAGAATGGGCTGTTAGAATTGTTACATTCTATGATCCTAACAGACCCAGGGAACATGGTAGAAATTCGAGTTTAGTATGCCTGAACTCAGAATAATAAAATACATCTTTTAGTAAAGTTTATTTTAATATTCTGTGTTTGCAAATACCACTTTTAGAAAGCTGGTATTTGCTTGCCTAACCATTTCAGCCCGCCTCTGCTATGATGTGTATCTGCTTTCTGGTTTCTGTGAGTGACAGGGCTTGGGAATTCCAGAGGGCATGGCTAGGTAGCCTGGTGGTGAATAGAGAGATTGACATCCAGATGGGTGGGAAGAGTGCACCTGGATTCTGAATAGGGCTGTGCTCTGCCACCACAATGCTGCTCCACCTCCTGTGGAGCGGCTGATGTCTCTGCCCTGCACCCTGAATGGAAAGTCAGAGACATGTCAACAAAGTGCTCAGGAACTGGTTTGGACTGGGCAAAGGCCCCTCTACCCCAGGGGAACAAAGGAATTAGGGGTAAACGTATTGGGACCCTGCTCCCAAGAAATTAGATCCTGCTTGAAGAACCTCTGCCCGAGGAGAAGGAACTGGGAAAGCTGTAAGGAGGAATACTGTCCCTTACCTGGGGGATTGGCCTGCAGTGGTTGCCTTGCTGCTGAAGGAGAGGAGAAAGACTACAAAAGACTTTATTTCAACTTGTGCTCAAAAGATCTCCAAGGGCCTGAGCAGAGCTGGCCTCCTGTTAAGAAGTCCCAGGAACAAAAGGACTTCACCCCCAGCTTCCCCCTGAACTCTGCTGTGTGAGTTATGTTCTGCCTTCCTAGAGTGCTGGAACCAGTTGTGGGGAAATCAAAGATCTCCACTTTTTCACGCACAGCCGGCTTAGCCAGAAAAGTTCAGTCGCACCGCTCATTAGAGTGCAGAATTTTATCGCTGAGGACATCGTCGCAGAGCCTGCTGCCGCTGAGCCCGATCAGCTCTGGGAAAATCGTCACCCTGCTCGTTAGTGGGCAGAATTTGATCGCTACAAGCCCCGATCCCCGCTCCACCTGTTAGCGGGCAGAATTCTATTGCTGTGAACATCGTCGCAGAGCCTGCTACCGCTGAGCCAGATCAGCGCTGGAAAAATTGTCGCCCAGCTCGTTAGCGGGCCGAATTTGATTGCTGCGCACATCGCCGCAGAGCCAGCCAAGATCCATGCTGCGCCTGTTAGCGGGAAGAATTCTATTGCTGCGAACTTCGTCGCAGAGCCTGCCGCTGCTGTGTGGAATCGTCGCAGAACAAGCCAAGATCATTGCACCGCTCGTTAGCGTGAGGAATTTTATCGTTGCGAATATCGTCGCAGACTCAACCAAGATAATCGCTGGTGAAATTGTCGCCCTGCTCGTTAGCGGGCCGAATTTCGTCGCATCGGACCTTAGTGAGTAAATTTCTACCGGATAAGCTACGCCTTGATTTACAATGCTGGAGCGCCGATAAGAACTGGATGAGGTGGTGGATGTGGTGGACGTGATGGTGGTGGATATGGTGGACTTGGTGGTGGTGGACGTGGTGGTGGTGGACGTGGTGGAGGACATGGTGGTGGATGTGGTGGTGATGGAGGATGTGGTGGTGATGGAGGACGTGGTGGTGGTAGACATGGTGAAGGATGTGGTGGTGGTGGACGTGGTGGTGGTGGACGTGGTGGTGGAGGACTTGGTGGTGGAGGACGTGGTGGTGGTTGTCGTGGTGATGGACGTGGTGGTGGTAGACATGGTGGTGGTGGTGGATGTGGTGGTGGATGTGGTGTTGGACGAGGTGATGGACGTGGTGGTGGTGGTGGACGTGGTAGTGGAAGTGGTGGTGGGGGACATGGTGGATGTGGTGATGGATGTGATGATGGATGTGATGGTGGTGGTCATGGACGTGGACCTGGTGGTGGTGTACGTGGTGCTGGTGGACATGGTGGACATGTTGGTGGTGGACATGTTGGTGGTGGACATGGTGGAGGATGTGGACGTGGTGGTGGAGGATGTGGTGGAGGACATGGTGGTGGTGGAGGACATGGTGGTGGTGGAGGATGGGGTGGTAGTGGATGTGGTGGTGGTGGTGGAGGTGGTGATGTGGTGGTGGAGGTGGACACGGTGGTGGTGGACGTGGTGGTGGTGTATGTGGTGGTGAACGTGGTGGTGGTGGTGGATGAGGTGGTGGTGGTGGATGTGGTGGTGGTGGAGGATGTGGTGGTGGTGGATGTGGTGGTGGTGGATGTGGTGGTGGATGTGGTGGCGGACGTGGTGGTGGATGTGATAGTGGTGGATGTGGTGGTGGTGGACATGGTGGTGGATGTGGTGCTGGTGGACGTGGTGGTGGTGGACGTGGTGGTGGTAGACATGGTGGTGAATGTGGTGGTGGTAGATGTGGTGGTGGTAGACGTGGTGGTGGAAGTGGTGCTGGTGGACGTGGTGGTGGTGGACGTGGTGGTGGTAGACGGTGGTGAATGTGGTGGTGGTAGACGTGGTGGTGGTAGACGTGGTGGTGGTAGACGTGGTGGTGGTAGACGTGGTGGTGGATGTGGTGGACATGGTGGTGTTGGATGTGGTGGACATGGTGGTAGTGGATGTGGTGGACATGGTGGTAGTGGATGTGGTGGACATGGTGGTGGTGGATGTTGTGGACATGGTGGTGGATGTGGTGGTGGTGGAGGATGTGGTGGTGGTGGAGGACGTGGTGGTGGATGTAGTGGTGGTGGACGTGGTGGTGGACATGGTGGTGGACATGGTGGTGGTGGCTGTATAAAATGTATATGTTGGTTGGATTCCATGATTGGCTTATTTGGTTTACTATCAGACCCCAGTAAAGTGCACCAGGAGTGCCCAGGGCTTGTAAATCCAAATGCTGCTAGTGGGCTTGCAGCACTGGTTGTGCCACCCACAGAAGCAGCCTTGTAAAATATGTCTAAGGTCTGCCATTGCAGGACCTGTGTGCAGTCTGGTACTGTCATGCTGACTGGGCAAGTGCACCCACTTGCCAGTCCCTAAACCTTCCCTTTACTTCACGTGACTCACCCCTATGGTAGGCCCAAGGGCAGGGTGCATTGTAAGCATAAGGTAGGACAAGCCCTGATGTGTGTGGCATGTCCTAATAGTGAATTACATCCATTTTCGTTTTTCACTATTGCAAGGCTACCTGTTCTCATAGGCCAGAATGGGCTGTTAGAATTGTTACATTCTATGATCCTAACAGACCCAGGGAACATGGTAGAATATCGAGTTTAGTATGCCTGAACTCAGAATAATAAAATACATCTTTTAGTAAAGTTTATTTTAATATTCTGTGTTTGCAAATACCACTTTTAGAAAGCTGGTATTTGCTTGCCTAACCATTTCAGCCCGCCTCTGCTATGATGTGTATCTGCTTTCTGGTTTCTGTGAGTGACAGGGCTTGGGAATTCCAGAGGGCATGGCTAGGTAGCCTGGTGGTGAATAGAGAGATTGACATCCAGATGGGTGGGAAGAGTGCACCTGGATTCTGAATAGGGCTGTGCTCTGCCACCACAATGCTGCTCCACCTCCTGTGGAGCGGCTGATGTCTCTGCCCTGCACCCTGAATGGAAAGTCAGAGACATGTCAACAAAGTGCTCAGGAACTGGTTTGGACTGGGCAAAGGCCCCTCTACCCCAGGGGAACAAAGGAATTAGGGGTATACGTATTGGGATCCTGCTCCCAAGAAATTAGATCCTGCTTGACAAGAAGAACCTCTGCCTGAGGAGAAGGAACTGGGAAAGCTGTAAGGAGGAGTACTGTCCCTTACCTGGGGGATTGGCCTGCAGTGGTTGCCTTGCTGCTGAAGGAGAGGAGAAAGACTACAAAAGACTTTATTTCAACTTGTGCTCAAAAGATCTCCAAGGGCCTGAGCAGAGCTGGCCTCCTGTTAAGAAGTCCCAGGAACAAAAGGACTTCACCCCCAGCTTCCCCCTGAACTCTGCTGTGTGAGTTCTGTTCTGCCTTCCTAGAGTGCTGGAACCAGTTGTGGGGAAATCAAAGATCTCCACTTTTTCACGCACAGCCGGCTTAGCCAGAAAAGTTCTGTCGCACCGCTCGTTAGAGTGCAGAATTTTATCGCTGAGGACATCGTCGCAGAGCCTGCTGCCGCTGAGCCCGATCAGCTCCGGGAAAATCGTCACCCTGCTCGTTAGTGGGCAGAATTTGATCGCTACCAGCCCCGATCCCCGCTCCACCTGTTAGCAGTCAGAATTCTATTGCTGTGAACATCGTCGCAGAGCCTGCTACCGCTGAGCGAGATCAGCGCTGAAAAAATTGTCGCAATGCTCGTTAGCGGGCCGAATTTGATTGCTGCGGACATCGCCGCAGAGCCAGCCAAGATCCACGCTGCGCCTGTTACCGGGAAGAATTCTATCGCTGCGAACTTCGTCGCAGAGCCTGCCGCTGCTGTGTGGAATCGTCGCAGAACAAGCCAAGATCATTGCACCGCTCGTTAGCGTGAGGAATTTTATCGTTGCGAATATCGTCGCAGACTCAACCAAGATAATCGCTGGTGAAATTGTCGCCCTGCTCGTTAGCCGGCCGAATTTTGTCGCATCGGACCTTAGTGAGTAAATTTCTACCGGATAAGCTACGCCTTGATTTATAACGCTGGAGCGCCGCTAAGAACTGGATGAGGTGGTGGATGTGGTGGACGTGATGGTGGTGGATATGGTGGACTTGGTGGTGGTGGACGTGGTGGTGGTGGACGTGGTGGAGGACATGGTGGTGGATGTGGTGGTGATGGAGGATGTGGTGGTGATGGAGGACGTGGTGGTGGTAGACATGGTGGAGGATGTGGTGGTGGTGGACGTGGTGGTGGAGGACTTGGTGGTGGAGGAAGTGGTGGTGGTTGTCGTGGTGATAGACGTGGTGGTGGTAGACATGGTGGTGGACTTGGTGGTGGACGTGGTGGTGGTGGTGGACGTGGTGGTGGTGGTGGATGTGGTGGTGGATGTGGTGTTGGACGAGGTGATGGACGTGGTGGTGGTGGTGGACGTGGTAGTGGAAGTGGTGGTGGGGGACATGGTGGATGTGGTGATGGATGTGATGATGGATGTGATGGTGGTGGTCATGGACGTGGACCTGGTGGTGGTGTACGTGGTGCTGGTGGACATGGTGGACATGTTGGTGGTGGACATGTTGGTGGTGGACATGGTGGAGGATGTGGACGTGGTGGTGGAGGATGTGGTGGTGGTGGAGGACATGGTGGTGGTGGAGGATGTGATGGTGGTGGAGGATGTGGTGGTAGTGGATGTGGTGGTGGAGGTGGTGATGTGGTGGTGGAGGTGGACACGGTGGTGGTGGACGTGGTGGTGGTATATGTGGTGGTGGTGGTGGATGAGGTGGTGGTGGTGGATGTGGTGGTGGAGGATGTGGTGGTGGTGGATGTGGTGGTGGTGGATGTGGTGGTGGTGGATGTGGTGGCAGACGTGGTGGTGGATGTGATAGTGGTGGATGTGGTGGTGGTGGACGTGGTGGTGGTGATGGACATGGTGGTGGTCGTGGTGGTGGATGTGGTGGTGGTGAATGTGGTGGTGGTAGACCTGGTGGTGGTTGTGGATATGGTGGATGATGTGGTGGATGACATGGTGGATGACGTGGTGGTGGTGGATGACATGGTGGTGCTGGATGATGTGGTGGTGATGGAGGACGTGGTGGTGATGGAGGACGTGGTGGTGATGGAGGAAGTGGTGGTGATGGAGGACATGGTAGCGGTAGACATGGTGGAGAACGTGGTGGTGGTGGACATGGTGGTGGTTGTGAAGGCGGTGGAGGATGTGGTGGTGGACATGGTGGTGGTGGATGGGGTGGTGGGGGATGTGGTGGTCGATGTGGTGGTGGACGTGATGGTGGTGGATATGGCTCACTTGGTGTTGGTGGACCTGGTGGTGGTGGATGTGATGGTGGTGGACATGGTGGTGGGGGAGGACGTGGTGGTGGTGGATGTGGTGGTAGAGGTAGTTGTGGATGTGGTGGTGGAGGTGATGAACATGGTGGCGGACATGGTGGTGGTGGATGTGGTGGTGGATGTGGTGCTGGTGGTGAATATGGTGGATGTGGTTGACCTGGTGGTGTTGGCCCTTGTAGTGGTGGATGTGGTGGTGGTGGTGGATGTGGTAGTGGTAGTGGACTTGGTGGTGTTGGAGGACATGGTGGTAATGAATGTGTTGGTGGATGTGGTGGTGGAGGTGGTGGATATGGTGGTGGAGGTGGTAGATGTGGTGGTGGACGTGGTGGATGTGGACGTGGTAGTGGACATGGTGGTGGTAGACGTGGTGGTGTATGTGATGGTGGGGAATGTGGTAGTGGTGTATGTGGTGGTGGACATGGTGGTGGTGGACGTGGTGGACTTGGTGGTGGTGGATGTGAAGGTGGTGGAGGACGTGGTGGTGGATGTGGTGGTGATGGTGGTGTTTGTGGTGGTGGAGGTGGATGTGGTGGTGGTAGACATGGCGGAGGATGTTGTAGTGGACGTGGTGGAGGACGTGGCCATGGTGGTGGATGACATAGTGGTGGTGGATGACGTGGTGGTGATGGAGGACATGGTGGTGATGGAGGACATGGTGGTGATGGAGGATGTGGTGGACGTGGTGATGGTAGACGTGGTGGTGGACATGGTGGTGGATGTGGTGGTAGAGGTGGACGTGGTGGTTGTGTAGGTAGTAGAGGATATGGTGGTGGTGGTGGATGTGATGGTGGTGGACATGGTGGTGGTGGACGTGTTGGTGGTGGTGGATGTGGTGGTGGACGTGGTGGTGGATGTGATGGTGGTGGATATGGTGGACTTGGTGGTGGTGGACCTGGTGGTGGTGGACGTGGTGGTGGTGGATGTGGTGGTGGTGGTGGACATGGTGGTGGTGGTGGACGATGTGGTGGTGGTGGACGATGTGGTGGTGGTGGTGGATAATGTGGTGGTGGTGGATGATGTGGTAGTGGAGGTAGTGGTGGATGTGGTGGTGGAGGTGGTGAATGTGGTGGTGGAAGTGGTGAACGCGGTGGTGGACATGGTGGTGGTGGACGTGGTGGGGTGGACTGGGTGTTGGTGGATGTGGTGGTGGATGTGGTGGTGCTAGATGTGGTGGTGACAGACATGGTGGATGTGGTGGTGGTGGTTGTGGTGGTGGTGGTGGACGTGGTGGTGGATGTGATGGTGGTGGATATGGTGGATGTGGTGGTGGATGTGGTGGACATGGTGGTGGATGATGTGATCATGGACATGGTGGTGGACATAGTGGTGGATGTGGTAGTGGTAGACAGTGGTGGTGTATGTGGTAGTGGACGTGGTGGTGTATGTGGTGGTGGACGTGGTGGTGTATGTGGTGGTGGACATTGTGGTGGAAGTGGTGTTGGATGTGGTGGTTGTGGATATGGGGGATGTGGTGGTGGATGTGGTGGACATGGTGGTGGACGATGTGATCATGGACATGGTGGTGGACGTGGTGGTGGATGTGGTGGTGGTAGACAGTGGTGGTGGACGTGGTAGTGGACGTGGTGGTGTATGTGGTGGTGGACGTGGTGGTGGATGTGGTGGTGGACATGGTGGTGGAAGTGGTGGTGGATATGGTGGTGGTGGACGTGGTTGTGGTGGACGTGGTGGTGGTGAGCGTGGTGGTGGTGAGCGTGGTGAACATGGTGGTGGTGAACATGGTGGACATGGTGGTGGTGGTGGACGTGGTGGTGGATGTGATGGTGGTGGATATGGTGGATGTGGTGGTGGATGTGGTGGACATGGTGGTGGATGATGTGATCATGGACATGGTGGTGGACGTGGTGGTGGATGTGGTGGTGGTAGACAGTGGTGATGGACGTGGTAGTGGATGTGGTGGTGTATGTGGTGGTGGACGTGGTGGTGTATGTGGTGGTAGACATGGTGGTGGAAGTGGTGGTGGATGTGGTGGTGGTGGACGTGGTGGTGGTGGACGTGGTGGTGGTGAGCGTGTTGGTAGTGAATGTGGTGAACATGGTGGTGGTGAACATGGTGGACGTGGTGGTGGTGGTGGAGGTGGACGTGGTGGAGGTGGACGTGGTGGAACGAAAAGTTTCTTACCTGTCGGTGTAGTTTTGCAGCTTGAAGATCTTTCTGGATTCACTATGCTGTGCATTATTCCGCGATCTTGTGGTTGGGTCCGGATTCGTAGTCTTTCCTTTGTTTTTTTTTTTTTTTTGTAGCCCAGGTGGGCGTCGACGTCCACCATTTGGTGCACCTCCCGTGACGTCGTCGTGCTTCCTGCGGAAGTCCCACCTTTGGGGCGCCATCTTCGGGTTCTTTTTTCCCTGTTTTTTCCTTCTTTTTTTTTTTTCTTTTTTTTTTTTTTAACCCTAGGCGATTGATTAATCCTTTTGTCCATATTTCTGTACGTTTCCACTTCTTTGATCCTATCCATTTCACCCCCTCTTCCTCCAGCCTCATCTTCCTGGCGGAGGTGGGTGGGTTCGCTAGTGAATCCAGAAAGATCTTCAAGCTGCAAAACTACACCGACAGGTAAGAAACTTTTCGTTTTGCAGCGTGAATCTTTCTGGATTCACTATGCTGTGCATAGATTTTGTAGCGGTTTTCCTATTTCTGTGGTGGCTGGGTGGAAGATGATCGCTGGTCGTTGAAAATGTGTTGTAGCACCTTCTGTCCGACCTGTGCTTCCTTATTCATTTGAATGTCCACGCAGTAGTGCTTCGTGAACGTGTGCACGGATGCCCAAGTTGCTGCGAGACAAATGTCTTGGATGGGCGTGTTTGCCAGGAAGGCAACTGTGGCCCCCTTCTTCCTTGTGGAGTGGGCTTGGGCCCCCTCCGTTAGCTCCTGTCCAGCCTGTTTGTGACAGAATTGAATAGTGAGGGCAATCCACCTAGCGATGGTGCCCTTGGTCACTGGTCTACCCATGAAGCTGGTAGCAAAGGACACAAACAGCTGCTTCGACTTCCTGAGTTCCTTGGTTCTTTCAATGTAGTGCATCACCGCTCTTCTGGCGTCGAGGGTGTGCAGGGCCTTCTCTGCGTTTGTAGTCGGGTTCTGGAAGAAACTCGGTATCTGGATAGTCTGGTTCATGTGGAACGCCGACACTACCTTGGGCATGAAGTGGGGGTCCGTCCTGAGGACCACCCTGTCTTTGTGAATTTGAATGTAGGGCTCCTGTAGCGTTAGTGCTTGAAGCTCGCTCACCCTGCGTAGTGAGGTAATGGCCACTAGAAAGGCAGTTTTCATCGTCAACATTTGTAGAGTGGCTTTGTGAATGGGTTCAAACGGCGCCTTCATGAGCTCCGTCAGAACCACGTTTAAATTCCATGCCGGCGGCGGCAACCTTTTCGGGGGTGCCATTCTTTTGGCTCCCTCCATGAATCTCTTCACCACCTGCGAGGTGAAGAAACTTCCACCTTTCTCACCTCTGGTGTAGGCAACGATCGCTGCTAGGTGTACCCTTAGGGAGCTCGAGCAGAGGTTACTCTTTAGAAGGTGTGTGAGGTACCTCAGCACAGTTGAGTCTCTTGTCATCCTGTTTTGCAGTCCCTTTTTCCTGCACCACACCGTGAATCTCTTCCACTTTGCGCTGTAGCACTTTCTTGTAGTAGGTTTCCTTGCCTCCCGTAGCACTCGCATGGTGCTCTGAGGCAACTTTAGGTGTGCGAACTCTAGGTCTTCAGGAGCCATGCTGCCAGGTTGAGGCTCTCTGGCTCTGGGTGCAGTACCTCTCCGTTTTGCATTGAGAGCAGGTCCTTTTTCCTCTCGAACCTGTACGGATTGCCTTGCGCCATTTCTTGAATCTGTGAGAACCATGTCTGCCTCGCCCACTGTGGAGCCACCAGGATCAGAGTCATGTTGCTGGTTCTGCACTTCTCTAGCACTCTGTGCAACAGGGGTATCGGTGGAAAGGCGTAGGCAAATGTCTTCCACCAGCTTATCCATAGGGCATTTCCCCTGGATTGCTGATCTGGTTGCCTGGACGCGAAGCTTCGGCATTTTGCATTGTGGCGTGTTGCAAACAGGTCTATTGTGGGAGTCCCCCATTTCTGGAAGATTTTCTCCGTTTCCTGGCCATTGAGCTCCCACTCGTGCGATGCTGAGGTCTGCCTGCTCAGCCAGTCTGCCTCCACATTGTCCTTCCCTGGCAGGTGAATTGCCAGTAGATCTATCTTGAGAGGTATGGCCCATCTCCAAATCTCCTGAGCTAGGGATGAGAGGGGAAACGACTGTGTCCCCCCTTGTTTGTTGATGTAGAACATCGCCGTGGTGTTGTCTGTCTGTATCAACACTCTCTGGCCGAACAGGTGTTTCTGGAGTGCCTTCAGGGCTAGCAGTATCGTTTTCAACTCGAGGTAGTTGATGTGGCGGACCGCGTCCGCTGGAGCCCATAGACCCCTCACCCTGAGGTTGTCCATGTGCGCTCCCCATCCCTTCTGTGATGCGTCCGTGGTAATGGTCACTGTTGGGCTTGGTGGTGTCAGGCTTCTCCCCGTTGTTATGTTGTCTCTGTTCCACCAAGCTATCTCCTCCTGCACTGCGTGCGTAACAACCACTAGATCCTCCCAACTTCCGTTTGCTTGTGACCATTGCTGTTGCAGCCATTCCTGGAATGGTCTCATGTGCAGGCGTACATTCGGCACCAGCTGGATACAGGACGCCATCATTCCCATCATCTTGCTCACCGCCCTCACTGTCAGAGCTCGCCCCTTCTGGTAGAGCTGCGTCTCCTTCAGTAGAGCATCTGTCCTCCTGTCGCTGGGCACTACCGTATTGTGTAGGGAGTTGATCTTTGCCCCCAGGAAAATCTTTACCTGCTCCGGTTCCAGCGACGATTTTCCCCAGTGGATGGAAAACCCCAGATTTGTGAGGGTGTCTGTTACGCGTTTTGCGTGCCTCTCGCACCTCTCGCGTGAGTTTGCCTTGACCAGCCAGTCGTCCAAGTAGGGGTATACGTGTATTCCCTGCTTTCGTAGGTGTGCCGCTACCGCCGACAGGCATTTTGTAAAGACCCCTGGTGCTGATTTTAATCCGAAGGCCAGGGTTGTGAACTGGTAGTGTTCCTGTTCGATGTTGAATCTTAGAAGGCCCTTGTGCCTTCTGTTTATTGGGATGTGAAGGTAGGCATCTTTGAGGTCCACGGTGACCATGAAGTCCCCTTCTCTTATCTGTGGCAGTACCTCCTGCAGTGAAGTCATTTTGAACCTTTGTGTTTTGACGAACTTGTTTAGGTACCGGAGGTCCAGTATGGGTCTGAGGTCTCCGTCTACCTTCGGAACCACGAAGTAGTTTGAGTAGACCCCTTTGTTGCGTTCCCTGAACGGCACTGTCTCTATGGCTCCCTTTTGCAGGAGTTTCCGTGTTTCTTCTCTGAGTATTGCCAGTTCTTGGGCCGATCTCTGTCTTCCCTTCGGCTTTCTGTTTGGAGGTCTTTTCTCCAAGTCTACGCAGTATCCGTACTGCACGATGTTCCGTATCCACTTGTCTGTGGTTATGCGCCGCCACTCCTGAAGGTAGAACCTCAGCCTTCCGCCTACCGGTGACGTATGCTCGTAGGCTCTTGAATCTTCTCTTCCCCCTGATGACACCTTTTTGCGCCTCACCCTTGGGGGCCTGACGAGGGTGGGCGTCTTCTTGCGTGCTGAGTCACTTCGAGGAGGGCTGATCGCCCCCTCTCCTCCTTTGGCCACGTCCGTTCCCTCTCCCTCGAAAGGACTGGCCCCGAGGTTGATATTGCCAGCTTTGCTTCTGCTGACTTTGTCCGTGACCTTCGCCCTGCTGACCTTGTTGGAACGCCTGGTGCGACGTCCCCTGTTGGCTTCCACCCCTACCGTAGGGTCTCCTCGAGGGATTTCCTCGTCTCATTCCCCTCAGCTGCAGGGCCCCCATGGACCTCGCTGTCTCGTTCTCCTTCTTGAGCTGGGTGAGCTTCTCGTCCACCGTTGCTCCGAACAGTGTCTCTCCGTTGAAGGGGGTGCCAAGGATGTTGTTCTGCACTTCCGGTTTGAATCCCGAGATTCTTAGCCATGCATGCCTCCTTTCTGTGACCCCTATGGCCATGAGTCTTGCTGAAGTCTCTGCCCCATCCAACGCCGTCTTTATACAGGAGTTGGCGATGTTCTTGCCTTCATCTACCAGGTGTGAGGCTCTCTGGCGGTATTCTTCGGGGAGGTGCTTTACTAGCTCCCCCATTTCATCCCAGTGTTGGTACTGGTGTCTATTTAGGAGTGCATTTGAATTCGCCATGCGCCAGTGCATTGCGGCGTTCCTCTCGACCTTTCTGCCTGTGAGGTCGATTCTCCTGCTCTCTTTATCTGGAGGTGGGCCCGAGGTTGCTGGCACGTTGGCCCTTCTCCTGGCCGTGGAGGCAATGATGGAGTCTGCGGTGACGCTACCCTTGATGTAAGGTGGGTCCAGGGAGGAGTGTTTATACTTTTTCTCTGTCCTGGGCGTGATCGACCGACAGGTGGCAGGCTCCTTGAAGGCTTCTCTCCCCTGGTTCATCACGCTTTGTAGCATGGGGAGGAACTGGCTCCTAGTCTGGATGGGGAGCAGTGTTTCGACGAGAAAATCTGCTTTCGGCCTCTCCTCGTCGAGCTTGACGCCGAAGGCCATTGCTGCGCTCTTCACCACCATATTGTACACCCCGATGTCGTCGGGTGGCGAAGGCCTCGAGGGGTACGTGTCCACGGCCTCCTCCGGGTTTTCGGTGTCGAGATCTTGCCATTCGACGTCGTTGCCGGTAGATGTCGCCGATTCGAAGAACGATTGTTGGTCTTCTTCCTCGGCTTCTTCCTCATAATAGGGCTCCTCTTCCTCTTCGAGGTCCCTTGTCAGCCCTTCGGCGTCGAACTCATCCTCGACTTCGACGACGTCCGCCGATGAAACCGTTGGAATCTTGAATTCCTTCATCCTGGCGTCGAACTCCTTCTTCCTTTGAAGGATGTTCTCCATTTCGGCCTCGAGCCGCCTCTTCTTTTTCTCCATTTCGGAGATGCTTTCAGCGTCGACCGCGGGTCTTTTCGATGAAACTTGCGTCGACGTCGAACGTTCTTTCTGCGTCGATCGGCCCGTTTCATGGGATGATTTTGACGACCCTTGCCTTTCGGCGTCTTTCTGCGCCAGGGAGTCCTTTTGTAAGGATCCGCTGGGCCTTTTGTCCGAAGTTCCCCCTTTGGACGTCGAAGTTTTCGGCGCCGGGGCTCCCTTCGTGGACCTTGACTCAGTTTTTCTCGAGTCACCCTCGTGTTTTCGAGGTGTTTTTTGATTTGCGCTCGACGATTCTCTTACCTCGTCTTCTTTTTTCTTGTCGGTCTCTACGACCGTGAAGTTTTCGGCTGTCTCGGCGACGTTGTCCTCGTCGTCCGTGTCGAGGCCCAGCGCGTAGAGTGTCGGGGGTTTTCCTTGGCCCTCCATGTTGGCGTTGGCTCTCCTCTGCCTCTCTCTCACCCTGAGTGTCTTCGGCGCGAAGACTGAGCAGGCGTTGCAGTCGATACTCTGATGATCCACCGGTAGGCAGAGGTTGCAGACCGGATGCAGGTCTTTCTGCGCGAACTTGTGGTGGCAGTTTGGGCAGAACTTGAATGGCGTCTTGTCCATTTCGCTCAGGGTCTCTGAGCGTGCATTCTCCAAGGTCGTCGAAGAAAAAGGCTCGCTGGTCTTCTTTCTTCGCGTTCCTGTCGAAATCTGTTCTTTCCTGATGTCTTCTCTTGATTCTATCGATGAAACTCGCTTTTCTTCCTTCTTCCTCCGAGTGAACTTCTGGAGCTTCCCGATGACGATCCAGACCCAACGGCGGAAAAAAGAATCTGAAGATGGCGCCCCAAAGGTGGGACTTCCGCAGGAAGCACGACGACGTCACGGGAGGTGCACCAAATGGTGGACGTCGACGCCCACCTGGGCTACAAAAAAAAAAAAAAAACAAAGGAAAGACTACGAATCCGGACCCAACCACAAGATCGCGGAATAATGCACAGCATAGTGAATCCAGAAAGATTCACGCTGCAAAAGATGTGGTAGTGGACGTGGTGGAGGACGTGGCCGTGGTGGTGGATGACATGGTGGTGGTGGATGACATGGTGGTGATGGAGGACATGGTGGTGATGGAGGATGTGGTGGTGATGGAGGACGTGGTGGTGGACATGGTGGTGGTGGTGGATGTGGGGGTTGTGGACGTGGTGGTGGATGTGTTGGTGGTGGTGGATGTGGTGGTGGACGTGGTGGTGGATGTGATCGTGGTGGATATGGGGGACTTGGTGGTGGTGGACCTGGTGGTGGTGGACGTGGTGGTGGTGGACGTGGTGGTGGTGGTGGACATGGTGGTGGTGGTGGACGTGGTGGTGGACGACGTGGTGGTGGTGGATGATGTGGTGGTGGTGGACAACGTGGTGGTGGTGGACAACGTGCTGGTGGGGGATGACGTGGTGGTGGAGGTAGTGGTGGATGTGGTGGTGGAGGTGGTGAACGTGGTGGTGGAGGTGGTCAACGTGGTGGTGGAGGTGGTCAACGTGGTGGTGGACATGGTGGTGGTGGACGTGGTGGGGTGGACTGGGTGTTGGTGGATGTGGTGGTGGATGTGGTGGTGGTGGACATGGTGGTGATAGACATGGTGGATATGGTGGTGGATGTGGTGGTGGTGGACGTGGTGGTGGATGTGATGGTGGTGGATATGGTGGATATGGTGGTGGATGTGGTGGGCATGGTGGTGGATGATGTGATCATGGACATGGTGGTGGACGTGGTGGTGCATGTGGTGGTGTGTTAGAATTGGGAATCTCTAGTTGGCACAGGTATGCACTTGCGACAAGCAGGGACTCTCAATTCTAAGTCAGGATAAGGGGATCACCCTTTCAAATAACCCCTGCTCACCCTTTAGGTAGTGTGGCGCAAGCAGTCAAGACTATTCTCAGGGCGTCATAGGTTAAGCATTTGTGAACACATACAGTAACACAATGACACACCACAAATGGACACCAGTCAAGGTTGTATCAAAATATTTCTCTTTATATAAGGCTTAGCACAAGACCAGAATAACGAATAAAATGACCACAGTATTATTTTAAAGTTCAATGTTCTTGTAAAAAGGCTTAAAATACAAAAATAGGCTTCTTTTAGTCAATTCTGCTTCTTTTCAGGCTCTGTACAGTTCGTACCTGGATGTGCGACTCGTAGGCATTGAAAACAAGGAAAGCAAGATGGCGACGGAGTAGGAAGATCTCTTCGGTCCCTCCGGCGCCAGTCCTGCATAGCGTTGTCATAGCGGCCTCCCGAGGACCCCTGCGACCTGCCTGGTGTATCGCTTGGTCCTCTGCGGCGACGGATGGAGTTTGGAGTCGCTGGCGGCCCCTCCCGTGGTGCTAGCAGCCCCGTCTTGCCTGCGGCCTGGCTGGCGGAGGAGCCGGGGCCTATCTTAAGAGACAGGACTGGAGCTGTGGGGCCTGGCGGAGGAGGCGGCTTTGCGGGGACGTCCAGAGTGTGTGGCCCGTGTGCCCCTGATCAACGGGAGGACTTGGCCGTGGACACTTGGGAGCTATAGCCCCCGCTCAGGCTGAGGGGCAGGGCCTGCGGGGGTCCCCGGACCGGAGCGTTCAGGAGCCGGAGGCCGAGTTTGCCGGGCCGCCCAGGTGACATGACGTGCGGGGTGGCGCTCGGACCCCTCCGGGCTCCTGAGAGGCGGTGAGCGACTACGTCCCTGGAGGCGCTGCTGCCCTTGGAAGACCCAGCTGGGGGGCACTTGTGGAGGCCTGGGGCGTGGGAGCTGGGAGCGTGCTCCGCCCGTCGTGGTGTCGGGGGGCCTGCAGTCTTGCAGGCAGGACCCCGCTGGGACGTGGCTGGACTGCCGGGGAGGAAGCGGAGTAGTGGCCAGCTGCCACGCCGAGTGGGTGCTTGAGGGGCCGTACTTCCCTTGCCCCCGATCTGTGTGGGGTCTGCTTCGACCTGCTTGGACTACCGGGGGAGCCGTGGAGTGGAGGGCTCCCCCCTGAACCCGGCGATTCAAGTGTGGGCCCGGTGGGATCGGGTTGGGGCCCGTCTGGTGAGCGGTCCCCCTGGGGGGCTCCCGCTGGTGGCCACCTGGAGGAGACGTCGCCCCACTGACCTCCCTGCTGGCTGTGTGTCCCCGGATGAGGAGAGTGCGGCAGCGGCCTGAGAGAGCAGAGGCGTGGGTGGAATCGTCCTGCAGCTGGGTGCGCTGCTCCATAGCTGGACCCTCCGACCCGGTGAGCGCCTGCTTGTATCTGCCCCCTCCCCACGCTTGGCTCGGACTGGAAAGAGGGGCCTGCCCGTAGACCGGCTATTCCCGGTTGTTGGGAAGCGCTGTGGGGGCCGCACCGGTGGTGGAGACGGGGGGCCTGGCAGCGTGTTGCACCAAGCTATCCTTGAACGGAACAAGATGCCCCACAAGATCCGGGAGGGCAGGCCCGGTGGGGACGGTCCACAGCGGGGTGCCACCCCTTCGACGCCGCCTGGAGCTAGTGCCCCTCCCAAGCAAAATGACGATGAAGCGCCTGCCACCAAGGCCTTTATGCTGGAGCTGTTCAACGCCATCAAGGAGGATAGGAAGCGCCTGCCACCAAGGCCTTTATGCTGGAGCTGTTCAACGCCATCAAGGAGGATATCACCAGCCTCCGCTCCCACCTGGCTTCTGACCTCCGGGAGGTGCTTCGGGATGTGGTTGGTATTGGGGAGAGGGTGGCAACCCTGGAGGAGCATGACTTGGGACTCGCCGGCGACATCCATCAACTCCAACAGGATGTTCTTCGGCCCCTAACGCTGGGCAAAATAGGTTTCTCCTGGAATTGTTGCGCTCGGTGGAGGACTTTGTGGAGGGCGGCCTCTTCATAATGGGCGATTTCAATTTGGTCTGGGATAGGGACTTGGACTGTTCTCACCAGCGGAGAGCCGAGACCGGCCTCTTTTCTGAGGAGACACGTCAGCGGTTTGAGGAGCTGGGCCTGTTGGACGGGTGGCGTTCTCTGCACCCCCTCTCTCGTGATTACACCTTCTTTTCTCATGTGCACCACTCTTACTCCCGACTCGACCATGTTTTTTATAGCCAGTCCCTCCAGGGGTCTCTGAGGGAAGCAATGATTTTTCCCCTCTCCGTCTCTGATCATAGCCTGTTGGCGCTGGGCCTCCAGTGGGCTCCGGAGGGGACTCCGCCGCGACGATGGTACTTTCCGGTGTCCCTGGTGCGTGACGAGTCTTCCTGCAAAGGCCTCCGTAAGGCGATTCGGGAATTCTTTGAGCTCAACCCGGTGCAGGACACCTCGATCTTCACTACCTGGGACGCCTTTAAGGCGTCGATTCAGATTAGCTGCTTGGCCCTTAATGCAGCGCTCAATAGGCTGCGGAGGGCGGAACGGGAAGCGCTGGAGCGGGAGCTCTCAACGCTGGAGCAGGCGCATAAGGCCAATCCGTCCAGGCAAACGTTGCGCTCCCTTACTGCTCTCAGGGGCAAGCTCCGGGCCCACTATAATAACAGGGCAGAGTTCACTCTCCTGAAGCTCCGCCGTCTCACTTACTCCCAGGGGAACAAGGTGGGGAGGCACTTAGCCCGCCAACTACGCCATAAACGGGAGAAGGAGTACATAGGGGGCATGAGGGACGCCGCCGGCTTGCTGCAGCACAACGACGCGATCAAGGCAGACCTCTTCGGGGACTTTTATGCGACGTTGTACTCGGGGGACGCCCTGGACCCCACTGCCCAGGAGGACTATCTACGCGCTCTTCCTCTCCCCCGTGTGTCTACCGAATGGAATGATCTGCTCTCTGCCCCCATTACTAGGGAGGAAGTGTTGGGCGCCATTAAATCTCTGAAGCCCCACAAGGCGCCTGGCGCGGACGGGTTCACGGCCCTTTTCTATCAGACCTTTGCTGTGGATGTCTGTGAGTTCCTGGTTCGCCTGTATAATGAAATGGCCGACGCGGGGGTGTCCTCGGTCTCCATGGCGGAAGCGGTCATCTCAGTGATCCCTAAACCTGGCAAAGATCCCTCTGTTTGTTCGTCATTCAGGCCGATAGCCCTTCTCAACCTCGATGCTAAACTTTACTCTTCCATTCTAGCGTCGCGCTTACAAGACCTGATGCCGGCGTTAATTCACCCTGACCAATCAGGTTTCATCAAGGGGCGGCAAACTCATGATAACACTAGACGGGTGGTCCACCTTATTGAGAAGGCCGACCGGTTTAACATCCCGGCGGTGTTGATTGGCCTGGATGCCGAGAAGGCATTTGACCGGGTGGACTGGCAGTTCCTGTTCCAGACTCTTCAAGCCTTTGGATTCTCAGACAGGTTCGTGACCATGCTTAAAGCCAACTATAGCGCCCCCCGGTCTAGAGTCGCTGTGAATGGGTACTTGTCCCCCTTCTTCTCGCATTCGCGGGGCACGCGGCAGGGTTGCCCTCTCTCCCCCTTGTTGTTCGCCCTGAGTATCGAGCCCCTAGCAATGGCAATCCGGGATCACCCGGATATCCGGGGACTGCCCTTCACGGGGGAGCAACACAAGATTTCTTTGTTTGCGGACGATGTCCTCCTGTCCCTTGCGGATCCGGCGCACTCCATCCCCCATGTGCAGAGGTCCCTGGCGCACTTTGAGGAGGTGGCAGGGTTTCGGGTCAATTACAGCAAATCTTATATCCTCAATCTCACGCTCTCGTCGGCGGAGGTGGACCGTCTTCGACCGCTCTCGCCCCTACCGTGGTCCCACTCTTCCCTATTGTATCTAGGGGTTCGCTTGACCCCCACGGTGAGTAGGCTGTACTCCGCCAACTCCCCCCCGCTCTTGGCGACTATCCAAACTGATTTGCAGCGCTGAAAGCCGTTGTTTTTCTCCTGGCGGGGCAGGATCCATGCGATCAAGATGACGCTCCTACCGAAGCTCTTATATTTATTTCAGGCTCTCCCTATTGTCCTCGACGGGGATTTCTTTCGCCGCATAAAGACTCTCATGCTTCGCTTTGTGTGGCAGGGGGGCCGGGCTCGTTTTTCCTTTGCCACTCTTCGGCGACCACGGACGGAGGGGGGGGGGGGTGGGCCTCCCTGACATGCATCTCTACTATAAGGCAGCGCAACTGAGGGTCTTGGTGGAGTGGACCCAAACCCTTTTGGAGAAGCATTGGCTCCACATGGATAGGAGTGTGGCGGGTCGCACGATCTGGGACCTGGTGTGGAAGCCTAGGGGGGATAGGCCCAAGAATGCTTACATTAGCATCCCTACCGGCACCACCCTTAAGGTCTGGGACTTGGTTTCAGGAGACGAGCGATGGACTACTTTCCCATCGCCCTTCACTCCCATACATTTCAACCCGGCCTTTCCGCCTGCACTTCGGGAGGGCTCTTTTGATGCCTGGAGGGAGGGAGGCTGCCTAGCCCTCATGCATCTGTTTCATGGCTATACCCCGCTGACTTTCCCGAATTGTGGGCGGAACTATGGGATTGCCGAGACAGAGCAGTTCCACCATGCTCAGTTGCTCCACTGAGCCCTATCTCCGTCGGTTCGGGAAGTGGCAACTCGGCCACTCACACCCTTTGAGGCCTTTCTTTCTCAAACCACGACCATGCGCGGGGCCATCTCTTTCATCTATAGCCACCTCCTGACCACCGCGGTCTCGCCTAGGCCACGATATATGGGTCATTGGGAGGACCTCCTTGGGCGTGACATCACGGATGAGGAGTGGCCCCATCTGTGGCGGGACCTTGCCAGACATAACCACGCGATGGAACTTCGAGAGGCGCATATTAAAACTATGATGGATTGGTACCTCCCCCCTTCCAAGCTCCATCGCATCTTCCCCGGCTCCTCAGACAGATGTTGGAGGGGATGTGGCTTGTTGGGGGACTTCCGCCATATCTGGTGGGACTGCCCGGTCATCCGCCCCTATTGGGAAGAGATCCTGTCCCATATTAAGGACATCTTGGGGTACCCGATCATGGATTCCCTGGAGCATGTGCTGTTGGGCCTTCAGGACCTGCTTTTAGAACATCAGGCTCGAGCGGACAAGAAGATCTTTTGGCTCTGCATAGGGGCGGCTAAAATCACTCTGGCGGCAGCCTGGAAAAAGAGGGAAGCCCTAGCGATTTCTCTGTGGCATGCGAGGTTGTGGAAGTTGTTGAGCATGGAGCGCATGGTGGACATATTTCTGGGGGACTTCAAAAATGTTGTTTTCCGTTGGGGGCCCTTGGTGCGCTTTCTGTCTGGAGGGCTACCAGCTGCTGTGTGCCCGCCTTCGGTCCGAGCCCTCCATCTGTTTCAAGTTTGAATATCATTGGATGATTGCTGAAGTGTGATTGTGTGCTGCCACCACTGGAGGGTAGGGGGGGGGGGGTGGGGTGTTGGGAGAGTGGGGAGGCTTTTTCCCCTTTTTCCCGGTTTCATTTGAGTTTTTTTTGGGTTACTGTGACAGTACTAAACGACAAGAGGGGAGAGCCTGCAGTACTGGGATTGGCTGGTCCGGCCCCGGTAACTTCAATGCTGTTGTACATTCTTGGTGGGCGGAATTCAGAAGCCCGTATTGCATCTGTGCTGGAGGCCTGGACTTGGACCCTCTTCTTTTCCTTTAGACTTGTAGCTTAGCTGGGCCGGACAGCAGGACATTTGCTAGTCATAGCGCCCCCCCCCCCCAATTTGTGCATCTCCCCTGCGTGGGAATTGTTGCGGGATTGCCGCGTGTGTTCTTTTTTTTTTCCTTTCCCTTGTTTTATACCTCAATAAAAAACACCTTTGAGAAAAACAAGGAAAGTACGAGTCAAACAATCGTGGCGGACTCCGGGGTCCGTGACGTGCACGCTGCGGTGCGAACAGAACAAAGTACCTTAAGTTCGTGGGGTCCGCGACGGACAGTGCGGGACAAGTTGATGGGTCCGGGTTGTAGTTCGGCAGCGTATTCAGATGCTGGTCGGGTCGCGGCGTCGGGACGCGGCGTTGGTACGGGACCTTCAGGGATACGTGCGGATGGCCCGGATCAGCTTGCAGTGTCCGTGGCGTTCGGCGTTCGAGCCGTACCTTCGGTGCGGATAGGCGGCGACACTTCTCGGCGCTGTACAGCGTACGGGGAGAATCAGCATGATGCGGCTTCTCGGCTCCGAGTACGGCACGGTGCAGTACGTTAGCAGCGTACGGACCGTACCTGCGGGACGGCGAAGCTTGGGTCCGGCGTACAGGGTTCGGCAGCCAGGGCTGTACGACTCGAATTGGTGGGGAAGGTTAGGTGCGATGCGGCCAGGAGGGATACGGTGTGTACTAACGCTTTTGGATCAGCGTAGACACACGGTGCCGGGCGGCAAAGACACGGCTTCGCGGCGGATGGGGTACGAGTTGTACTGGGGCCAAATCCAGCGGGAAACAAGCAAAAATTGTCCAGGCAACTCAATTTTGGAAGGCAGATGAGTCCAATGGTCCTGGGACTCAGTTCAGGGGGCAAGCTCTTCTTCCAAGCCCTTGGAGATTGTTGAAAAACAAAGAGAAAAGTCTCTTTCAGTCTTTTCCTCTCCTTTCTCAGCAAGGCACCAACTGCAGGCCAATCCCCCAGGTCAGGAAAAGTTACTCCTCCTTCAGCTTCTTCCAGGTCCTTCTAGTCAGGCAGAGTTTGTTCGTGGTTCAATCCGGATCTGATTTCTTAGGAGCAGGGCTCCTACATTTATACCAAGTTTCTTTTGTCTTTATAGGCCAGGGGGGCCTTTGCTTAATCCCAGTCCAGTTCTTTTCAGCGAGGAGCACTTTGTTGTTGGGACTCTGGCTTCTTCTTTCAGCAGGCAGGGCAGAGACATCAGACGCTCCCCAGGGGGTGGAGCCAGTATTGTGGTGGCAGAGCACTGCCCTATTCAGAGTCAAGGTGCACTCCTCCCACCCATCCTGGTGTAATCTCTCTATTCACCACCTGGTAGCCCCAGCCTGTCTCCTGGAACTTCCCAGCCCTGTCACTCAAGCTACACACAAAGAAGACAGCCCCTCCCAGCAGAGGCGGACTGAGATGGTTAGGCACGCAAAGGCTAACTTTCTAAAAGTAGCATTTGCAAACCCAGGATATTAAAATAACCTTTACTAAAAGATGTATTTTATTATTCTGAGTTCAGGCATACTAAACATGAATTTCTACCATGCTTCCTGAGCCTGCTAGGATTATAGCGTGCTATAATCTAGCAGCCCATTCTGGCCTATGGAGAGCAGGTAGCCTTACAATAGTGAAAAACGAAAATGGCTGTAATTCACTATTAGGACATGCCACACACCCCAGGGCATGTCCTACCTTATCCTTACAATGCACCCTGCCTTAGGGCCTACCATAGGGGTGACTAATATGAAGGTAAGGGAAGGTTTAGGGACTGGCAAGTGGGGACACTTGCCCAGGCAGCATGACAGTAACAGACTGCATGCAGGTTCTGCAATGGCAGACCTTAGACACATTTTACCAGGCTGCTTCTGTGGGTGGCACAACCAGTGCTGCAAGCCCACTAGCAGCATTTGGATATACAAGCCCTTGGCACCTCTGGTGCACTCTACTAGAGACTGATAGTAAACCAAATAAGCCAAACATGGAAGTCAATTCACATAATACATTTTCCCATAGGGAGCACTTGCCCTGTGGCACTGGATGGCAGTGTCACAGGGCCCAGCTAACACCAGCACAAAAATACATTGAGGCACAGACAAAAATGGAAGGGTGACCCAACCCAATGGTGCCAGGTCTAACATGGTGGTAGACATAGTGGTGGTGGACGTGATAGTGGATGTGGTGGTGTATGTGGTGGTGGACATGGTGGTGTATGTGGTGGTGGACATGGTGGTGGATGTGGTGACGGTGGATGTGGTGGACCTGGTGGTGGTGGACATGGAGGTAGACGTGGTGGTGGATGTGTTGGTGGTGGATGTGGTGGTGGTGGATGTGGTGGTGATGGATGTGGTGGTGGTGGACGTGGTGGTGGTGGACGTGGTGGTGGAGCTGGTGGTGGTTGTGGTGGTGGTGGATGTGGTGGTGGTGGACATGGTGGTGGAGAACGTGGTGGTGGTGGAAGTGGTGGTGGTGGTGGTGAAAGTGGTGGTGGTGGCGGACATGGTGGTGGCGGACGAGGTGGTGGCGGATGAGGTGGTGGTGGTGGAGGTGGTTTAGGATGATGTGGTGGTGGTGGATGTGGTGGATGTGGTGGACGTGGTGGACCTGGTGGACATGGTGGACCTGGTAGTGGTGGTGGATGGGGTGGTGGTGGACCTGGTGATGGTGGTTGACATGTTGTTGGTGGATGTGGTGGTGGTGGTGGTGGTGGATGTGGTGGTGGACATGGTGGTGGATGTGGTGGATGTGGTGGTGGTGGTGGACATGGTGGTAGTGGATGTGGTGGTGGACATGGTGGTGTAGAATGGGTTGGTGGTGGAAATGGAGTGGTGGATGTGGTGGATGTGATGTGGTGGACATGGTGGTGGTGAATGCAGAGGTGGTGGACATTGTGGTGGTGGTGGTGGAGGATGTGGTGATGGTGGTGGAGGATGTGGTGGTGGATGTGTTCGTGGAGGTGGTGGTGGAGTTGGACATGGTGGGGGTGGTGGATGTGGTGGTGGATATGATTGATGTGTTGGTGGACGTGGTGGATGATGTGTGGTGGACATGGTGCATGATGTGGTGGTGGACATGGTGGTGGTGGAGGATGTGGTGGTGGTGGTGATGGAGGACGTGGTGGTGGTGGACGTTGTGGTGGTGGACATGGTGGTGGTGGACGTGGTGGTGGCAGAGGTGATGGTGGTGGTGGAGGTGGTTTAGGATGTGTTGGTGGATGTGGTGGTGGATGTTCTGGTGGTGGATGTGGTGGACATGGTGGACTTGGTGGACATGGTGGACCTGGTGGTGGTGGTGGATGTAGTGGTGGTGGACCTGGTGATGGTGGTGGACGTGGTGTTGGTGGATGTGGTGGTGGACATGGTGGATGATGAGGTGGATGATGTGGTGGTGGATGTGGTGGTGGTGGACCTGGTGATGCTGGTGGACATGGTGTTGGTGGATGTGGTTGTGGATGTGGTGGTGGACGTGGTGGTGGTGGACGTGGTGGTGGAGCTGGTGGTGGTTGTGGTGGTGGTTGTGGTGGTGGTGGACGTGGTGGTGGTGGACATGGTGGTGGAGAACGTGGTGGTGGTGGAAGTGGTGGTGGTGGTGGTGGAAGTGGTGGTGGTGGCGGACATGGTGGTGGCGGACGAGGTGGTGGCGGACGAGGTGGTGGTGGTGGAGGTGGTTTAGGATGATGTGGTGGTGGTGGATGTGGTGGATGTGGTGGACGTGGTGGACCTGGTGGACATGGTGGACCTGGTAGTAGTGGTGGATGGGGTGGTGGTGGACCTGGTGATGGTGGTTGACATGTTGTTGGTGGATGTGGTGGTGGTGGTGGTGGATGTGGTGGTGGACATGGTGGTGGATGTGGTGGTGGTGGTGGACATGGTGGTGTAGAATGGGTTGGTGGTGGAAATGGTGGTGTAGAATGGGTTGGTGGTGGAAATGGAGTGGTGGATATGGTGGATGTGATGTGGTGGACATGGTGGTGGTGAATGCAGAGGTGGTGGACATTGTGGTGGTGGTGGATGTGGTGATGGTGGTGGAGGATGTGGTGGTGGATGTGTTCATGGAGGTGATGGTGGGGTTGGACATGGTGGGGGTGGCGGATGTGGTGGTGGATATGATTGATGTGGTGGTGGACGTGGTGGATGATGTGTGGTGGACGTGGTGCATGATGTGGTGGTGGACATGGTGGTGGTGGAGGATGTGGTGGTGGTGGTGATGGAGGACGTGGTGGTGGTGGACGTTGTGGTGGTGGACATGGTGGTGGTGGACGTGGTGGTGGCAGAGGTGATGGTGGTGGTGGTGGAGGTGGTTTAGGATGTGTTGGTGGATGTGGTGGTGGATGTTCTGGTGGAGGATGTGGTAGACATGGTGGACTTGGTGGACATGGTGGACCTGGTGGTGGTGGTGGATGTAGTGGTGGTGGACCTGGTGATGGTGGTGGACGTGGTGTTGGTGGATGTGGTGGTGGACATGGTGGATGATGTGGTGGTGGATGTGGTGGATGATGTGGTGGTGGATGTGGTAGTGGTGGACCTGGTGATGCTGGTGGACATGGTGTTGGTGGATGTGGTGGTGGAAGTGGTGGTGGACGTGGTGGTGGTGGATGTTGTGGTGGTGGATGTGGTGGTGGATGTGGTGGACATGGTGGATGACGTGGTGGTGGTGGTGGTGGTAGACGTGGTGGTGGTAGACGTGGTGGTGGTGGTGGACAGGGTGGTGGTGGACAGGGTGGTGGTGGTGATTGTGGAGGTGGTGGTTGTGGAGGTGGTGGAGGAAGTGGTGGTGTTGGACATGGTGGATGTGGTGGTGGTGGATGTGGTGGATGTGGTGGTGGTGGACCTGGTGGTGGTGGTGGTGGATGTTGTGGTGGTGGATGTGGTAGTGGGGGACGTGGCGGTGGTGGATGTGGTGGAGGTGGACGTGGTGGTGGTGGATGTGGTGGATGTGGTAGTGGACATGGTGGACATGGTGGTGGACATGGTGGTGCTGGATGAGATGGTGGTGGATGATGTGGTGGTGATGGAGGACATGGTGGTGGTGGAGGTCGTGGTGGTTGTGGACGTGGTGGTGGAGAACGTGGTGGTGGTGGTGGACGTGGTGGTGGCGGACGTGGTGGTGGCGGACGTGGTGGTGGCAGACGTGGTGGTGGCGGAGGTGGTTTAGGATGATGTGGTGGATGTGGTGGACATTCTGAGGGTGGATGTGGTGGACGTGGTGGACATCGTGGACCTGGTAGTAGTAGTGGATGTGGTGGTGTTGGACCTGGTGATGGTGGTGGACATGGTGTTGGTGGATGTGGTGGTGGATGTGGTGGTGGACATGGTGGTGGATGTGGTGGTGGTGGTGGACGTGGTGGTGGTGGACATGGTGTTAGTGGATGTGGTGGTGGACATGGTGGTGTAGGATGGGTTGGTGGTGGAAATGGAGTGTTGGATGTGGTAGATGTGATGGTGGTGGACATGGTAGTGGTGAATGCGGTGGTGGTGGATGTGGTGGATGTGGTGGTGGATGTGTTCGTGGAGGTGGTGGTGGAGTTGGACATGGTGGGGGTGGTGGATGTGGTGGTGGATATGATTGATGTGGTGGTGGACGTGGTGGATGATGTGGTGGTGGACGTGGTGATGGTGGTGGAGGACGTGGTAGTGGTGGACGTGGTGGTAGTGGACATGGTGGTGATGAACATGGTGGTGGTGAACATGGTGGTGGTGAACATGGTGGTGGTGAACGTGGTGGTGGCAGAGGTGGTGGTGGCAGAGGTGGTTTAGGATGTGGTGGTGGTGGTGGATATGGTAGTGGATATTCTGGTGGTGGATGTGGTGGACGTGGTGGACCTGGTGGACATGGTGGACCTGGTGGTGGACCTGGTGATGGTGGTGGATGTGGTGGAGGATGTGGTGGTGGATGTGGTTGATGTGGTGATGGATGTGGTGGATGATGTGGTGGTGGGTGTGGTGGTGGTGGACCTGGTGATGCTGGTGGACGTGGTGTTGGTGGATGTGGTGGTGGTGGTGGATGTGGTGGTGGTGGTTGATGTGGTGGTGGTGGTGGATGTGATGGTGGATGTGGTGGTGGACGTGGTGGTGGATGTGGTGGTGGTGGACGTGAATGTTGTGGTGGTGGATTTGGTGGATGTGGTGGTGGATGTGGTGGACATGGTCGAGAACGTGGTGATGAAGGAGGTGGTGGTGATGGAGTACGTGGTGGTGGTTGACGTGGTAGACGTGGTAGTGGTGGACAGGGTGGTGGTAGTGATTGTGGAGGTGGTGGAGGAAGTGGTGGTGGTGGACATGGTGGATGTGGTGGTGGTGGTGGACATGGTGGACGTGGTGGACATGGTGGACGTGGTGTATGTGGTGGTGGTGGACCTGGTGGTGGTGGTGGATGTGGTGATGTGGGTGGATGTGGTGGTGGGGGACCTGGTGAATGTGGTGGTGGTGGACATGGTGGTGGATGTGGTAGATGTGGTGGTGGATGTGGTGGACATGGCGGACATGGTGGACATGGTGGTGGACATGGTGGATATGGTGGTGGACGTGGTGGATATGGTGGTGGACGTGGTGGTGCTGGATGAGATGGTGGTGGATGACGTGGTGGTGATGGAGGACATGGTGGTGGTGGAGGATGTGGTGGTTGTGGACGTGGTATTGTGGACATAGTGGTGGTGGTCATGATGGTGGTGGACGTGGTGGAGGGCATGGTGGTGGTGGATGTTGTGGAGGACATGGTGGTGGTGGATGTGGAGGTGGTAGATGTTGTGGTGGTGGTGGTGGTGGATGTGGTGGTGGACATGGTGGTGGATGTGGTGGTGGTGGGCGTGATGGTGGTGGACATGGTGGTGGTGGATGTGGTGGTGGACATGGTGGTGGCGGAGGACGTGGTGGTGGTGGTGGACATGGTGGTGGTGGATGACATGGTGGTGGTGGATGACATGGTGGTGGTGTATGTGGGGGTGGTGGACGTGATGGTGGTGGATGTGGTGGTGGTGGACGTGGTGGTGGTGGACCTGATGGTGGTGGACCTGGTGGTGGTGGACCTGGTGGTGGTGGACCTGGTGGTGGTGGTGTACCTGGTGGTGGTGGTATACCTGGTGGTGGTGGTGGACGTGGTGGTAGTGGAGGACATGGTGGTAGTGGAGGATGTGGTTGTGGTGGAGGATGTGGTGGTGGTGGATGACGTGGTGGTGGAGGTGGTGGATATGGTGGTGGTTGACATGGTGGTGGTAGATGTGGTGGTGGTGTATGTGGTGATAGTGGAAGTGGTGGTGTTCGTGGTGGATGTGGACATGAACGTGGTGGATGTGGTGGTGGTAGACGTGGTAGTGGATGTGGTGGTGGTGGACGTGGTAGTGGACATGGTGGTGGACGTGGTGGTGGTGGATGATGTGGTGGTGGATGTGGTGGCGGTGGATGTGGCGGCGGTGGATGTGGTGGTAGAGGTGGTGGTAGAGGTGGAGGTGGTGGTGGACATGGTTATTGTGGTGGTGTATGTGATAGTGGATATGGTGGATCTGGTGGTGTTGGACTTGGTGGTGGTAGACGTGGTGGTGGATGTGGTTGTGGTGGTGGACTTGGTTGTGGTGGAGGACGTGGTGGTGGTGGACGTGGTGGTAGTGGGTGTGGTGGTGGATGCGGTGGTGATGGTGGACGTGGAAGTGGATGTGGTGGTTTATGTGATGGTGGTGTATGTGGTGGTGGTGTATGTGTTGGTAGTGGATGTGGTGGTGGTGGATGTGGTGGTGGAGGTGGTGGACGTGGTGGTGGTGGTGGACGTGGTGGTGGTGGTGGACATGGTAGTGGATGTGGTGGTGGTGGATGTGGTGGTGGACATGGTGGTGGTGGAGGATGATGTGGTGGTGATGGAGGATGTGGTAATGATGGAGGACATGGTGGTGGATGTGGTGGTGGTGGTTGTGGAGGTGGTGGAGGGCGTGGTGGCGGATGTGGTGGTGGTGGACTTGGTGGTGGTGGACATGGTGGTGGTGGACATGGTGGTCATGGACGTGGACCTGGTGGTGGTTGACATGGTGGTGGTGGAAGTGGTGGTGGTAGACGTGGTGGTGGCAGACATGGTGGCGGCGGACGAGGTGGTGGCGGAGGTGGTGGTGGAGAAGGTGGTTTAGGATGATGTGGTGGTGGTGGATGTGGTGGTGGACATTCTGGTGTTGGATGTGGTGGACGTGGTGGTGGTAGACGTGGTGGTGGTATATGTGGTAGTGGTGGACAGGGTGGTGGTGGTGATTGTTGAGGTGGTGGTTATGGAGGTGGTGGAGGAAGTGGTGGTGGTGGTGGTGGTGGATATGGTGGTGGTGGACCTGGTGGTGGTGGTGGACCTGGTGATGGTGGTAGAGGTAGTGGATATAGTGGTGGTGGATGTGGTGGATGTGGTGGTGGTGGACGTGGTGGTGGTGGATGTGGTGGTGGACATGGTGGACATGGTGGACATGGTGGTGGATGTGGTGGATATGGTGGTGGACGTGGTGGTGCTGGATGAGATGGTGGTGGATGACGTGGTGGTGATGGAGGACATGGTGGTGGTGGAGGACGTGGTGGTTGTGGACGTGGTGTTGTGGACATGGTGGTGGTGGTCATGATGGTGGTGGACGTGGTGGAGGACATGGTGGTGGTAGATGTGGTGGTGGATGTGGTAGTGGTGGACGTGGTGGTGGTAGACGTGGTGGTGGTAGACGTGGTGGTGGTGGACAGGGTGGTGGTGATTGTGGAGGTGGTGGAGGAAGTGGTGGTGGTGGTGGACATGGTGGATGTGGTGGATGTGGTAGTGGTGGACCTGGTGGTGGTGGATGTGGTGGTGGTGGATGTGGTGGTGGGGGACGTGGTGGATGTGGTGGTGGTGGATGTGGTGGTGGTGGATGTGGTGGATGTGGTGGACGTGGTGAACATGGTGGACGTGGTGGTGGATCTGGTGGATATGGCGGTGGACGTGGTGGTGCTGGATGACATGATGGTGGTGGATGTTGTGGTGGTGAATATGGTGGTGGTGTATGTGGGGGTGGTGGACACGATGGTGGTGGATGTGGTGGTGGTGGACCTGGTGGTGGTGGACCTGGTGGTGGTGGACCTGGTGGTGGTGGTGGATGTGGTGGTGGACGTGGCAGTGGTGGAGGATGTGGTGGTGGTGGAGGACGTGGTGGTGATGGATCACATGGTGGTGGTGGATGACATGGTGGTGGTGGATGACATGGTGGTGGATATGGTGGTGGTAGATGTGGTGGTGGTGTATGTGGTGGTAGTGGAAGTGGTGGTGGTCATGGTGGTCATGGTGGATGTAGACGTGGTGGTGGTGGTGGATGTGGTAGTGGAAGTGGTGGTGGACGTGGTGGTGGTGGATGATGTGGTGGTTGATGTGGTGGTAGATGTGGTGGTGGATGTGGTGGTGGTGGATGTGGTGGTGGTGGAGGATGTTGTGGTGGAGGATGTTGTTGTGGAGGATGTGGTGGTGGAGGATGTGGTGTTGGAGGATGTGGTGGTGGTGGACATGGTTGTTGTGATGGTATATGTGATGATGGAAATGGTGGACCTGGTGGTGTTGGACCTGGTGGTGGTAGACATGATAGTGGATGTGGTTGTGGTGATGCACTTGGTGGTGGTGGAGGACGTGGTAGACGTGGTGGTAGTGGATGTGGTGGTGGACGTGGTGGGGGTGTTGGACGTGGTAGTGGACGTGGTGGTTTATGTGATGGTGATGTATGTGGTGGTGGTGTATGTGGTGGTAGTGGATGTGGTGGTGGTGGATGTGGTGGTAAAGGTGGTGGACGTGGTGGTGGTGGTGGACGTGGTGGTGGTGGTGGACGTGGTGGAGGTGGTGGATGTGGTAGTGGATGTGGTGGTGGAGGATGATGTGGTGGTGATGGAGGAAGTGGTGGTGATGGAGGACGTGGTGGTGGTAGATATGGTGGAGGATGTGGTGCTGGTGGTGGTGGTGGTGGACGTGGTGGTGGTGGTGGTAGTCATGGTGGTGGTGGTGATGGACGTGGTGGTGGTGGACATGGATGGTGGTCATGGACGTGGACCTGGTGATGGTGGATGTGGTGGTGGTGGACATGGTGGTGGACATGGACATTGTGGTGGAAGACTTGGTGGTGGTGGAGGACTTGGTGGTGGTGGAGGACGTGTTAGCGGTGGAGGACATGGTGGTGGATATGGTGGTAGTGGATGTGGTGGTGGTGGTGGTGGTGGAGGTGGTGGATGTGGTGGTGGAGGTTGTGGACATGGTGGTGGTGTATGTGGTTGAGGATACAGTGGTGATGGTGGATGTGGTGGTGGAGGACATGGTGGTGGTGGTGGTGATGGAGGACGTGGTGGTGGACATGGTGGTGGTGGACGTGGTGGTGGTGGATGTTCTGGTGGTGGATGTGGTGGATGTGGTGGACCTGGTGGTGGTGGTGGACCTGGTGATGGTGGTGGACCTGGTGTTGGTGGATGTGGTGGTGAATGTGGTGGTGAATGTGGTTGATGTGGTGGTGGACGTGGTGGATGATGTGGTGGTGGTGGACCTGGTGATGCTGGTGGACATGGTGTTGGTGGATGTGGTGTTGGTAAACGTGGTGGTGGACGTGGTGGTGGATGTGGTGGTGGCGGACATGGTGGTGGTGGACGAGGTGGTGGCGGACGAGGTAGTGGTGGTGGAGGTGGTTTAGGATGATGTGGTGGTGGTGGATGTGGTGGATGTGGTGGTGGTGGTGGACATGGTGGTAGTAGATGTGGTGGTGGACATGGTGGTGTAGAATGGGTTGGTGGTGGAAATGGAGTGGTGGATATGGTGGATGTGATGTGGTGGACATGGTGGTGGTGAATGCAGAGGTGGTGGACATTGTGGTGGTGGTGGATGTGGTGATGGTGGTGGAGGATGTGGTGGTGGATGTGTTCATGGAGGTGATGGTGGGGTTGGACATGGTGGGGGTGGCGGATGTGGTGGTGGATATGATTGATGTGGTGGTGGACGTGGTGGATGATGTGTGGTGGACGTGGTGCATGATGTGGTGGTGGACATGGTGGTGGTGGAGGATGTGGTGGTGGTGGTGATGGAGGACGTGGTGGTGGTGGACATTGTGGTGGTGGACATGGTGGTGGTGGACGTGGTGGTGGCAGAGGTGATGGTGGTGGTGGTGGAGGTGGTTTAGGATGTGTTGGTGGATGTGGTGGTGGATGTTCTGGTGGAGGATGTGGTAGACATGGTGGACTTGGTGGACATGGTGGACCTGGTGGTAGTGGTGGATGTAGTGGTGGTGGACCTGGTGATGGTGGTGGACGTGGTGTTGGTGGATGTGGTGGTGGACATGGTGGATGATGTGGTGGTGGATGTGGTGGATGATGTGGTGGTGGATGTGGTAGTGGTGGACCTGGTGATGCTGGTGGACATGGTGTTGGTGGATGTGGTGGTGGAAGTGGTGGTGGACGTGGTGGTGGTGGATGTTGTGGTGGTGGATGTGGTGGTGGATGTGGTGGACATGGTGGATGACATGGTGGTGGTGGTGGTGGTGGTAGACGTGGTGGTGGTAGACGTGGTGGTGGTGGTGGACAGGGTGGTGGTGGCCAGGGTGGTGGTGGTGATTGTGGAGTTGGTGGTTGTGGAGGTGGTGGAGGAAGTGGTGGTGTTGGACATGGTGGATGTGGTGGTGGTGGATGTGGTGGATGTGGTGGTGGTGGACCTGGTGGTGGTGGTGGTGGATGTTGTGGTGGTGGATGTGGTAGTGGGGGACGTGGCGGTGGTGGATGTGGTGGAGGTGGACGTGGTGGTGGTGGATGTGGTGGATGTGGTAGTGGACATGGTGGACATGGTGGTGGACATGGTGGTGCTGGATGAGATGGTGGTGGATGATGTGGTGGTGATGGAGGACATGGTGGTGGTGGAGGTCGTGGTGGTTGTGGACGTGGTGGTGGAGAACGTGGTGGTGGTGGTGGACGTGGTGGTGGCGGACGTGGTGGTGGCAGACGTGGTGGTGGCAGACGTGGTGGTGGCGGAGGTGGTTTAGGATGATGTGGTGGATGTGGTGGACATTCTGAGGGTGGATGTGGTGGACGTGGTGGACATCGTGGACCTGGTAGTAGTAGTGGATGTGGTGGTGTTGGACCTGGTGATGGTGGTGGACATGGTGTTGGTGGATGTGGTGGTGGATGTGGTGGTGGACATGGTGGTGGATGTGGTGGTGGTGGTGGACGTGGTGGTGGTGGACATGGTGTTAGTGGATGTGGTGGTGGACATGGTGGTGTAGGATGGGTTGGTGGTGGAAATGGAGTGTTGGATGTGGTAGATGTGATGGTGGTGGACATGGTAGTGGTGAATGCGGTGGTGGTGGATGTGGTGGATGTGGTGGTGGATGTGTTCGTGGAGGTGGTGGTGGAGTTGGACATGGTGGGGGTGGTGGATGTGGTGGTGGATATGATTGATGTGGTGGTGGACGTGGTGGATGATGTGGTGGTGGACGTGGTGATGGTGGTGGAGGACGTGGTAGTGGTGGACGTGGTGGTAGTGGACATGGTGGTGGTGAACGTGGTGGTGGTGAACGTGGTGGTGGTGAACGTGGTGGTGGTGAACGTGGTGGTGACAGAGGTGGTGGTGGCAGAGGTGGTTTAGGATGTGGTGGTGGTGGTGGATATGGTAGTGGATATTCTGGTGGTGGATGTGGTGGACGTGGTGGACCTGGTGGACATGGTGGACCTGGTGGTGGACCTGGTGATGGTGGTGGATGTGGTGTTGGTGGATGTGGTGGTGGATGTGGTGGTGGATGTGGTGGTGGATGTGGTTGATGTGGTGATGGATGTGGTGGATGATGTGGTGGTGGGTGTGGTGGTGGTGGACCTGGTGATGCTGGTGGACGTGGTGTTGGTGGATGTGGTGGTGGTGGTGGATGTGGTGGTGGTGGTTGATGTGGTGGTGGTGGTGGATGTGATGGTGGATGTGGTGGTGGACGTGGTGGTGGATGTGGTGGTGGTGGACGTGAATGTTGTGGTGGTGGATTTGGTGGATGTGGTGGTGGATGTGGTGGACATGGTCGAGAACGTGGTGATGAAGGAGGTGGTGGTGATGGAGTACGTGGTGGTGGTTGACGTGGTAGACGTGGTAGTGGTGGACAGGGTGGTGGTAGTGATTGTGGAGGTGGTGGAGGAAGTGGTGGTGGTGGACATGGTGGATGTGGTGGTGGTGGTGGACATGGTGGACGTGGTGGACATGGTGGACGTGGTGTATGTGGTGGTGGTGGACCTGGTGGTGGACCTGGTGGTGGTGGTGGATGTGGTGATGTGGGTGGATGTGGTGGTGGGGGACCTGGTGAATGTGGTGGCGGTGGACATGGTGGTGGATGTGGTAGATGTGGTGGTGGATGTGGTGGACATGGCGGACATGGTGGACATGGTGGTGGACATGGTGGATATGGTGGTGGACGTGGTGGATATGGTGGTGGACGTGGTGGTGCTGGATGAGATGGTGGTGGATGACGTGGTGGTGATGGAGGACATGGTGGTGGTGGAGGATGTGGTGGTTGTGGACGTGGTATTGTGGAGCTAGTGGTGGTGGTCATGATGGTGGTGGACGTGGTGGAGGACATGGTGGTGGTGGATGTTGTGGAGGACATGGTGGTGGTGGATGTGGAGGTGGTAGATGTTGTGGTGGTGGTGGTGGTGGATGTGGTGGTGGACATGGTGGTGGATGTGGTGGTGGTGGGCGTGATGGTGGTGGACATGGTGGTGGTGGATGTGGTGGTGGACATGGTGGTGGCGGAGGACGTGGTGGTAGTGGATGATATGGTGGTGGTGGATGACATGGTGGTGGTGTATGTGGGGGTGGTGGACGTGATGGTGGTGGATGTGGTGGTGGTGGACGTGGTGGTGGTGGACCTGATGGTGGTGGACCTGGTGGTGGTGGACCTGGTGGTGGTGGACCTGGTGGTGGTGGACCTGGTGGTGGTGGTGTACCTGGTGGTGGTGGTATACCTGGTGGTGGTGGTGGACGTGGTGGTAGTGGAGGACATGGTGGTAGTGGAGGATGTGGTTGTGGTGGAGGATGTGGTGGTGGTGGATGACGTGGTGGTGGATATGGTGGTGGTTGACATGGTGGTGGTAGATGTGGTGGTGGTGTATGTGGTGATAGTGGAAGTGGTGGTGTTCGTGGTGGATGTGGACATGGACGTGGTGGATGTGGTGGTGGTAGACGTGGTAGTGGATGTGGTGGTGGTGGACGTGGTAGTGGACATGGTGGTGGACGTGGTGGTGGTGGATGATGTGGTGGTGGATGTGGTGGCGGTGGATGTGGCGGCGGTGGATGTGGTGGTAGAGGTGGTGGTAGAGGTGGAGGTGGTGGTGGACATGGTTATTGTGGTGGTGTATGTGATAGTGGATATGGTGGATCTGGTGGTGTTGGACTTGGTGGTGGTAGACGTGGTGGTGGATGTGGTTGTGGTGGTGGACTTGGTGGTGGTGGAGGACGTGGTGGTGGTGGACGTGGTGGTAGTGGGTGTGGTGGTGGATGCGGTGGTGATGGTGGACGTGGAAGTGGATGTGGTGGTTTATGTGATGGTGGTGTATGTGGTGGTGGTGTATGTGTTGGTAGTGGATGTGGTGGTGGTGGATGTGGTGGTGGAGGTGGTGGACGTGGTGGTGGTGGTGGACGTGGTGGTGGTGGTGGACATGGTAGTGGATGTGGTGGTGGTGGATGTGGTGGTGGACATGGTGGTGGTGGAGGATGATGTGGTGGTGATGGAGGATGTGGTAATGATGGAGGACATGGTGGTGGATGTGGTGGTGGTGGTTGTGGAGGTGGTGGAGGGCGTGGTGGCGGACGTGGTGGTGGTGGACTTGGTGGTGGTGGACATGGTGGTGGTGGACATGGTGGTCATGGACGTGGACCTGGTGGTGGTTGACATGGTGGTGGTGGAAGTGGTGGTGGTAGACGTGGTGGTGGCAGACATGGTGGTGGCGGACGAGGTGGTGGCGGAGGTGGTGGTGGAGAAGGGTGGTTTAGGATGATGTGGTGGTGGTGGATGTGGTGGTGGACATTCTGGTGTTGGATGTGGTGGACGTGGTGGTGGTAGACGTGGTGGTGGTATATGTGGTAGTGGTGGACAGGGTGGTGGTGGTGATTGTTGAGGTGGTGGTTATGGAGGTGGTGGAGGAAGTGGTGGTAGTGGTGGTGGATATGGTGGTGGTGGACCTGGTGGTGGTGGTGGACCTGGTGATGGTGGTAGAGGTAGTGGATATAGTGGTGGTGGATGTGGTGGATGTGGTGGTGGTGGACGTGGTGGTGGTGGATGTGGTGGTGGACATGGTGGACATGGTGGTGGATGTGGTGGATATGGTGGTGGACGTGGTGGTGCTGGATGAGATGGTGGTGGATGACGTGGTGGTGATGGAGGACATGGTGGTGGTGGAGGACGTGGTGGTTGTAGACGTGGTGTTGTGGACATGGTGGTGGTGGTCATGATGGTGGTGGACGTGGTGGAGGACATGGTGGTGGTAGATGTGGTGGTGGATGTGGTAGTGGTGGACGTGGTGGTGGTAGACGTGGTGGTGGTGGACAGGGTGGTGGTGATTGTGGAGGTGGTGGAGGAAGTGGTGGTGGTGGTGGACATGGTGGATGTGGTAGTGGTGGACCTGGTGGTGGTGGTGGACGTGGTGGTGGATGTGGTGGTGGGGGACGTGGTGGATGTGGTGGTGGTGGATGTGGTGGTGGTGGATGTGGTGGATGTGGTGGACGTGGTGAACATGGTGGACGTGGTGGTGGATCTGGTGGATATGGCGGTGGACGTGGTGGTGCTGGATGACATGATGGTGGTGGATGTTGTGGTGGTGAATATGGTGGTGGTGTATGTGGGGGTGGTGGACACGATGGTGGTGGATGTGGTGGTGGTGGACCTGGTGGTGGTGGACCTGGTGGTGGTGGACCTGGTGGTGGTGGTGGATGTGGTGGTGGACGTGGCAGTGGTGGAGGATGTGGTGGTGGTGGAGGACGTGGTGGTGATGGATGACATGGTGGTGGTGGATGACATGGTGGTGGTGGATGACATGGTGGTGGAGGTGGTGAATATGGTGGTGGTAGATGTGGTGGTGGTGTATGTGGTGGTAGTGGAAGTGGTGGTGGTCATGGTGGTCATGGTGGATGTAGACGTGGTGGTGGTGGTGGATGTGGTAGTGGAAGTGGTGGTGGACGTGGTGGTGGTGGATGATGTGGTGGTTGATGTGGTGGTGGATGTGGTGGTGGATGTGGTGGTGGTGGATGTGGTGGTGGTGGAGGATGTTGTGGTGGAGGATGTTGTTGTGGAGGATGTGGTGGTGGAGGATGTGGTGTTGGAGGATGTGGTGGTGGTGGACATGGTTGTTGTGATGGTATATGTGATGATGGAAATGGTGGACCTGGTGGTGTTGGACCTGGTGGTGGTAGACATGATAGTGGATGTGGTTGTGGTGATGCACTTGGTGGTGGTGGAGGACGTGGTAGACGTGGTGGTAGTGGATGTGGTGGTGGACGTGGTGGGGGTGTTGGACGTGGTAGTGGACGTGGTGGTTTATGTGATGGTGATGTATGTGGTGGTGGTGTATGTGGTGGTAGTGGATGTGGTGGTGGTGGATGTGGTGGTAAAGGTGGTGGACGTGGTGGTGGTGGTGGACGTGGTGGTGGTGGTGGACGTGGTGGAGGTGGTGGATGTGGTAGTGGATGTGGTGGTGGAGGATGATGTGGTGGTGATGGAGGAAGTGGTGGTGATGGAGGACGTGGTGGTGGTAGATATGGTGGAGGATGTGGTGCTGGTGGTGGTGGTGGTGGACGTGGTGGTGGTGGTGGTAGTCATGGTGGTGGTGGTGATGGACGTGGTGGTGGTGGATGTGGTGGTGGTGGACATGGATGGTGGTCATGGACGTGGACCTGGTGATGGTGGATGTGGTGGTGGTGGACATGGTGGTGGACATGGACATTGTGGTGGAAGACTTGGTGGTGGTGGAGGATGTGGTGGTGGTGGAGGACTTGGTGGTGGTGGAGGACGTGTTAGCGGTGGAGGACATGGTGGTGGATATGGTGGTAGTGGATGTGGTGGTGGTGGTGGTGGAGGTGGTGGATGTGGTGGTGGAGGTTGTGGACATGGTGGTGGTGTATGTGGTTGAGGATACAGTGGTGATGGTGGATGTGGTGGTGGAGGACATGGTGGTGGTGGTGGTGATGGAGGACGTGGTGGTGGACATGGTGGTGGTGGACGTGGTGGTGGTGGATGTGGTAGTGGATGTTCTGGTGGTGGATGTGGTGGATGTGGTGGACCTGGTGGTGGTGGTGGACCTGGTGATGGTGGTGGACGTGGTGTTGGTGGATGTGGTGGTGAATGTGGTGGTGAATGTGGTTGATGTGGTGGTGGACGTGGTGGATGATGTGGTGGTGGTGGACCTGGTGATGCTGGTGGACATGGTGTTGGTGGATGTGGTGTTGGTAAACGTGGTGGTGGACGTGGTGGTGGATGTGGTGGTGGCGGACATGGTGGTGGCGGACGAGGTGGTGGCGGACGAGGTGGTGGTGGTGGAGGTGGTTTAGGATGATGTGGTGGTGGTGGATGTGGTGGATGTGGTGGACGTGGTGGACCTGGTGGACATGGTGGACCTGGTAGTGGTGGTGGATGGGGTGGTGGTGGACCTGGTGATGGTGGTTGACATGTTGTTGGTGGATGTGGTGGTGGTGGTGGATGTGGTGGTGGACATGGTGGTGGATGTGGTGGATGTGGTGGTGGTGGTGGACATGGTGGTAGTGGATGTGGTGGTGGACATGGTGGTGTAAAATGGGTTGGTGGTGGAAATGGAGTGGTGGATATGGTGGATGTGATGTGGTGGACATGGTGGTGGTGAATGCAGAGGTGGTGGACATTGTGGTGGTGGTGGATGTGGTGATGGTGGTGGAGGATGTGGTGGTGGATGTGTTCATGGAGGTGATGGTGGGGTTGGACATGGTGGGGGTGGTGGATGTGGTGGTGGATATGATTGATGTGGTGGTGGACGTGGTGGATGATGTGTGGTGGACGTGGTGCATGATGTGGTGGTGGACATGGTGGTGGTGGAGGATGTGGTGGTGGTGGTGATGGAGGACGTGGTGGTGGTGGACGTTGTGGTCGTGGACATGGTGGTGGTGGACGTGGTGGTGGCAGAGGTGATGGTGGTGGTGGTGGAGGTGGTTTAGGATGTGTTGGTGGATGTGGTGGTGGATGTTCTGGTGGAGGATGTGGTAGACATGGTGGACTTGGTGGACATGGTGGACCTGGTGGTGGTGGTGGATGTAGTGGTGGTGGACCTGGTGATGGTGGTGGACGTGGTGTTGGTGGATGTGGTGGTGGACATGGTGGATGATGTGGTGGTGGATGTGGTGGATGATGTGGTAGTGGATGTGGTAGTGGTGGACCTGGTGATGCTGGTGGACATGGTGTTGGTGGATGTGGTGGTGGAAGTGGTGGTGGACGTGGTGGTGGTAGATGTTGTGGTGGTGGATGTGGTGGTGGATGTGGTGGACATGGTGGATGACGTGGTGGTGGTGTGGTGGTGGTAGACGTGGTGGTGGTAGACGTGGTGGTGGTGGTGGACAGGGTGGTGGTGGACAGGGTGGTGGTGGTGATTGTGGAGGTGGTGGTTGTGGAGGTGGTGGAGGAAGTGGTGGTGTTGGACATGGTGGATGTGGTGGTGGTGGATGTGGTGGTGGTGGACCTGGTGGTGGTGGTGGTGGATGTTGTGGTGGTGGATGTGGTAGTGGGGGACGTGGCGGTGGTGGATGTGGTGGAGGTGGACGTGGTGGTGGTGGATGTGGTGGATGTGGTAGTGGACATGGTGGACATGGTGGTGGACATGGTGGTGCTGGATGAGATGGTGGTGGATGATGTGGTGGTGATGGAGGACATGGTGGTGGTGGAGGTCGTGGTGGTTGTGGACGTGGTGGTGGAGAACGTGGTGGTGGTGGTGGACGTGGTGGTGGCGGACGTGGTGGTGGCAGACGTGGTGGTGGCGGAGGTGGTTTAGGATGATGTGGTGGATGTGGTGGACATTCTGAGGGTGGATGTGGTGGACGTGGTGGACATCGTGGACCTGGTAGTAGTAGTGGATGTGGTGGTGTTGGACCTGGTGATGGTGGTGGACATGGTGTTGGTGGATGTGGTGGTGGATGTGGTGGTGGACATGGTGGTGGATGTGGTGGTGGTGGTGGACGTGGTGGTGGTGGACATGGTGTTAGTGGATGTGGTGGTGGACATGGTGGTGTAGGATGGGTTGGTGGTGGAAATGGAGTGTTGGATGTGGTAGATGTGATGGTGGTGGACATGGTAGTGGTGAATGCGGTGGTGGTGGATGTGGTGGATGTGGTGGTGGATGTGTTCGTGGAGGTGGTGGTGGAGTTGGACATGGTGGGGGTGGTGGATGTGGTGGTGGATATGATTGATGTGGTGGTGGACGTGGTGGATGATGTGGTGGTGGACGTGGTGATGGTGGTGGAGGACGTGGTAGTGGTGGACGTGGTGGTAGTGGACATGGTGGTGATGAACATGGTGGTGGTGAACATGGTGGTGGTGAACATGGTGGTGGTGAACGTGGTGGTGGCAGAGGTGGTGGTGGCAGAGGTGGTTTAGGATGTGGTGGTGGTGGTGGATATGGTAGTGGATATTCTGGTGGTGGATGTGGTGGACGTGGTGGACCTGGTGGACATGGTGGACCTGGTGGTGGACCTGGTGATGGTGGTGGATGTGGTGTTGGTGGATGTGGTGGTGGATGTGGTGGTGGATGTGGTTGATGTGGTGATGGATGTGGTGGATGATGTGGTGGTGGGTGTGGTGGTGGTGGACCTGGTGATGCTGGTGGACGTGGTGTTGGTGGATGTGATGGTGGTGGTGGATGTGGTGGTGGTGGTTGATGTGGTGGTGGTGGTGGATGTGATGGTGGATGTGGTGGTGGACGTGGTGGTGGATGTGGTGGTGGTGGACGTGAATGTTGTGGTGGTGGATTTGGTGGATGTGGTGGTGGATGTGGTGGACATGGTCGAGAACGTGGTGATGAAGGAGGTGGTGGTGATGGAGTACGTGGTGGTGGTTGACGTGGTAGACGTGGTAGTGGTGGACAGGGTGGTGGTAGTGATTGTGGAGGTGGTGGAGGAAGTGGTGGTGGTGGACATGGTGGATGTGGTGGTGGTGGTGGACATGGTGGACGTGGTGTATGTGGTGGTGGTGGACCTGGTGGTGGTGGACCTGGTGGTGGTGGTGGATGTGGTGATGTGGGTGGATGTGGTGGTGGGGGACCTGGTGAATGTGGTGGTGGTGGACATGGTGGTGGATGTGGTAGATGTGGTGGTGGATGTGGTGGACATGGCGGACATGGTGGACATGGTGGTGGACATGGTGGATATGGTGGTGGATGTGGTGGATATGGTGGTGGACGTGGTGGTGCTGGATGAGATGGTGGTGGATGACGTGGTGGTGATGGAGGACATGGTGGTGGTGGAGGATGTGGTGGTTGTGGACGTGGTATTGTGGACATAGTGGTGGTGGTCATGATGGTGGTGGACGTGGTGGAGGACATGGTGGTGGTGGATGTTGTGGAGGACATGGTGGTGGATGTGGAGGTGGTAGATGTTGTGGTGGTGGTGGTGGTGGATGTGGTGGTGGACATGGTGGTGGATGTGGTGGTGGTGGGCGTGATGGTGGTGGACATGGTGGTGGTGGATGTGGTGGTGGACATGGTGGTGGCGGAGGACGTGGTGGTGGTGGTGGACATGGTGGTGGACATGGTGGTGGTGGATGACATGGTGGTGGTGTATGTGGGGGTGGTGGACGTGATGGTGGTGGATGTGGTGGTGGTGGACGTGGTGGTGGTGGACCTGATGGTGGTGGACCTGGTGGTGGTGTACCTGGTGGTGGTGGTGTACCTGGTGGTGGTGGAATACCTGGTGGTGGTGGTGGACGTGGTGGTAGTGGAGGACATGGTGGTAGTGGAGGATGTGGTTGTGGTGGAGGATGTGGTGGTGGTGGATGACGTGGTGGTGGAGGTGGTGGATATGGTGGTGGTTGACATGGTGGTGGTAGATGTGGTGGTGGTGTATGTGGTGATAGTGGAAGTGGTGGTGTTCGTGGTGGACATGGACGTGGTGGATGTGGTGGTGGTAGACGTGGTAGTGGATGTGGTGGTGGTGGACGTGGTAGTGGACATGGTGGTGGACGTGGTGGTGGTGGATGATGTGGTGGTGGATGTGGTGGCGGTGGATGTGGCGGCGGTGGATGTGGTGGTAGAGGTGGTGGTAGAGGTGGAGGTGGTGGTGGACATGGTTATTGTGGTGGTGTATGTGATAGTGGATATGGTGGATCTGGTGGTGTTGGACTTGGTGGTGGTAGACGTGGTGGTGGATGTGGTTGTGGTGGTGGACTTGGTGGTGGTGGAGGACGTGGTGGTGGTGGACGTGGTGGTAGTGGGTGTGGTGGTGGATGCGGTGGTGATGGTGGACGTGGAAGTGGATGTGGTGGTTTATGTGATGGTGGTGTATGTGGTGGTGGTGTATGTGTTGGTAGTGGATGTGGTGGTGGTGGATGTGGTGGTGGAGGTGGTGGACGTGGTGGTGGTGGTGGACGTGGTGGTGGTGGTGGACATGGTAGTGGATGTGGTGGTGGTGGATGTGGTGGTGGACATGGTGGTGGTGGAGGATGATGTGGTGGTGATGGAGGATGTGGTAATGATGGAGGACATGGTGGTGGATGTGGTGGTGGTGGTTGTGGAGGTGGTGGAGGGCGTGGTGGCGGACGTGGTGGTGGTGGACTTGGTGGTGGTGGACATGGTGGTGGTGGACATGGTGGTCATGGACGTGGACCTGGTGGTGGTTGACATGGTGGTGGTGGAAGTGGTGGTGGTAGACGTGGTGGTGGCAGACATGGTGGTGGCGGACGAGGTGGTGGCGGAGGTGGTGGTGGAGAAGGTGGTTTAGGATGATGTGGTGGTGGTGGATGTGGTGGTGGACATTCTGGTGTTGGATGTGGTGGACGTGGTGGTGGTAGACGTGGTGGTGGTATATGTGGTAGTGGTGGACAGGGTGGTGGTGGTGATTGTTGAGGTGGTGGTTATGGAGGTGGTGGAGGAAGTGGTGGTGGTGGTGGTGGATATGGTGGTGGTGGACCTGGTGGTGGTGGTGGACCTGGTGATGGTGGTAGAGGTAGTGGATATAGTGGTGGTGGATGTGGTGGATGTGGTGGTGGTGGACGTGGTGGTGGTGGATGTGGTGGTGGACATGGTGGACATGGTGGACATGGTGGTGGATGTGGTGGATATGGTGGTGGACGTGGTGGTGCTGGATGAGATGGTGGTGGATGACGTGGTGGTGATGGAGGACATGGTGGTGGTGGAGGATGTGGTGGTTGTGGACGTGGTGTTGTGGACATGGTGGTGGTGGTCATGATGGTGGTGGACGTGGTGGAGGACATGGTGGTGGTAGATGTGGTGGTGGATGTGGTAGTGGTGGACGTGGTGGTGGTAGACGTGGTGGTGGTGGACAGGGTGGTGGTGATTGTGGAGGTGGTGGAGGAAGTGGTGGTGGTGGTGGACATGGTGGATGTGGTGGATGTGGTAGTGGTGGACCTGGTGGTGGTGGTGGACCTGGTGGTGGTGGATGTGGTGGTGGGGGACGTGGTGGATGTGGTGGTGGTGGATGTGGTGGTGGTGGTGGATGTGGTGGATGTGGTGGACGTGGTGAACATGGTGGACATGGTGGTGGATCTGGTGGATATGGTGGTGGACGTGGTGGTGCTGGATGACATGATGGTGGTGGATGTTGTGGTGGTGAATATGGTGGTGGTGTATGTGGGGGTGGTGGACACGATGGTGGTGGATGTGGTGGTGGTGGACCTGGTGGTGGTGGACCTGGTGGTGGTGGACCTGGTGGTGGTGGTGGATGTGGTGGTGGACGTGGCAGTGGTGGAGGATGTGGTGGTGGTGGAGGACGTGGTGGTGATGGATGACATGGTGGTGGTGGATGACATGGTGGTGGTGGATGACATGGTGGTGGAGGTGGTGGATATGGTGGTGGTAGATGTGGTGGTGGTGTATGTGGTGGTAGTGGAAGTGGTGGTGGTCATGGTGGTCATGGTGGATGTAGACGTGGTGGTGGTGGTGGATGTGGTAGTGGAAGTGGTGGTGGACGTGGTGGTGGTGGATGATGTGGTGGTTGATGTGGTGGTGGATGTGGTGGTGGATGTGGTGGTGGTGGATGTGGTGGTGGTGGAGGATGTTGTGGTGGAGGATGTTGTTGTGGAGGATGTGGTGGTGGAGGATGTGGTGTTGGAGGATGTGGTGGTGGTGGACATGGTTGTTGTGATGGTATATGGGATGATGGAAATGGTGGACCTGGTGGTGTTGGACCTGGTGGTGGTAGACATGATAGTGGATGTGGTTGTGGTGATGCACTTGGTGGTGGTGGAGGACGTGGTAGACGTGGTGGTAGTGGATGTGGTGGTGGACGTGGTGGGGGTGTTGGACGTGGTAGTGGACGTGGTGGTTTATGTGATGGTGATGTATGTGGTGGTGGTGTATGTGGTGGTAGTGGATGTGGTGGTGGTGGATGTGGTGGTAAAGGTGGTGGACGTGGTGGTGGTGGTGGACGTGGTGGTGGTGGTGGACGTGGTGGAGGTGGTGGTAGTCATGGTGGTGGTGGTGATGGACGTGGTGGTGGTGGATGTGGTGGTGGTGGACATGGATGGTGGTCATGGACGTGGACCTGGTGATGGTGGATGTGGTGGTGGTGGACATGGTGGTGGACATGGACATTGTGGTGGAAGACTTGGTGGTGGTGGAGGATGTGGTGGTGGTGGAGGACTTGGTGGTGGTGGAGGACGTGTTAGCGGTGGAGGACATGGTGGTGGATATGGTGGTAGTGGATGTGGTGGTGGTGGAGGTGGTGGATGTGGTGGTGGAGGTTGTGGACATGGTGGTGGTGTATGTGGTTGAGGATACAGTGGTGATGGTGGATGTGGTGGTGGAGGACATGGTGGTGGTGATGGAGGACGTGGTGGTGGACATGGTGGTGGTGGACGTGGTGGTGGTGGATGTGGTAGTGGATGTTCTGGTGGTGGATGTGGTGGATGTGGTGGACCTGGTGGTGGTGGTGGACCTGGTGATGGTGGTGGACGTGGTGTTGGTGGATGTGGTGGTGAATGTGGTGGTGAATGTGGTTGATGTGGTGGTGGACGTGGTGGATGATGTGGTGGTGGTGGACCTGGTGATGCTGGTGGACATGGTGTGGTGGTGATGGAGGAAGTGGTGGTGATGGAGGACGTGGTGGTGGTAGATATGGTGGAGGATGTGGTGCTGGTGGTGGTGGACGTGGTGGTGGTGGTGGTAGTCATGGTGGTGGTGGTGATGGACGTGGTGGTGGTGGATGTGGTGGTGGTGGACATGGATGGTGGTCATGGACGTGGACCTGGTGATGGTGGATGTGGTGGTGGTGGACATGGTGGTGGACATGGACATTGTGGTGGAAGACTTGGTGGTGGTGGAGGATGTGGTGGTGGTGGAGGACTTGGTGGTGGTGGAGGACGTGTTAGCGGTGGAGGACATGGTGGTGGATATGGTGGTAGTGGATGTGGTGGTGGTGGAGGTGGTGGATGTGGTGGTGGAGGTTGTGGACATGGTGGTGGTGTATGTGGTTGAGGATACAGTGGTGATGGTGGATGTGGTGGTGGAGGACATGGTGGTGGTGATGGAGGACGTGGTGGTGGACATGGTGGTGGTGGACGTGGTGGTGGTGGATGTGGTAGTGGATGTTCTGGTGGTGGATGTGGTGGATGTGGTGGACCTGGTGGTGGTGGTGGACCTGGTGATGGTGGTGGACGTGGTGTTGGTGGATGTGGTGGTGAATGTGGTGGTGAATGTGGTTGATGTGGTGGTGGACGTGGTGGATGATGTGGTGGTGGTGGACCTGGTGATGCTGGTGGACATGGTGTTGGTGGATGTGGTGTTGGTAAACGTGGTGGTGGACGTGGTGGTGGATGTGGTGGTGGTGGACGTGGTGGTGGTGTATGTTGTGGTGGTGGATGCGGTGGATTTGGTGGTGGATGTGGTGGACATGGTGGATGACGTGGTGGTGGTGATAATGGAGGAGGTGGTGGTGATGGAGTACGTGGTGGTGGTGGATGTGGTGGTGGTAGACGTGGTGGTGGTGGACAGGGTGGTAGTGGTGATTGTGGAGGTGGTGGTTGTGGAGGTGGTGGAGGAAGTGGTGGTGGTGGACATGGTGGATGTGGTGGATGTGGTGGTGGTGGACCTGGTGTTGGTGGGCATGGTGCTGGTGGTGGATGTGGTGGTGGGGGACGTGGTGGTGGTGGTGGATGTGGTGGTGGTGGACGTGGTGGTGGTGGATGTGGTAGATGTGGTGGTGGACGTGGTGGACATGGTGGACATGGTGGTGGACGTGGTGGACATGGTGGTGGACGTGGTGGTGCTGGATGAGATGGTGGTGGATGACGTGGTGGTGATGGAGGACATGGTGGTGGATGACGTGGTGGTGATGGAGGATATGGTGGTGGTGGAGGATGTGGTGTTGTGGACGTGGTGGTCATGATGGTGGTGGATGTGGTGGAGGACATGGTGGTGGATGTGGTGGAGGACATGGTGGTGGTGGACGTGGTGGTGGTGGATGTTGTGGTGGTGGATATGGTGGATTTGGTGGTAGATGTGGTGGACATGGTGGATGACGTGGTAGTGGTGGTAATGGAGGAGGTGGTGGTGATGGAGTACGTGGTGGTGGTATACGTGGTGGTGGTGGACAGGTGGTGTTGTTGGACGTGGTGGTGGTGGATGTGGTGGTGGTGGATGTGGTGGTGGTGGATGTGGTGATGGTGGACATGGTGGATGTGGTGGTGGTGGATGTGGTGATGGATATGGTGGATGTGGATTTGGTGGATGTGGTGGTGGACGTGGTGGTGGATGTGATCATGGACATGTGGTGGACATGGTGGGTTGGATGTGGTGGTGGTAGATGTAGTGGTGGTGGACGTAGTGGTGGTGGACATGGTGGTGGTGGACGTGGTGTTGGATGTGGTGGTGGTGGATATGGAGGACATGGAGGTGGATGTGGTTCATGAGGTGGTGGTGGACATGGTGGTGGACATGATGGTGGTGGAGGATGTGGTGGTGGTAGACATGGTGGTGGATGTGGTAGTGGATGTGGTGGTGTATATGGTGGTGGACGTGGTGGTGGACGTGGTGGTGGATGTGGTGTTGGATGTGGTGTTGGTGGACGTGGTTGTGGTGGACATGGTGGTGGTGGTCATGGTGGTATGGACGTGGTGGTGGTGGATGTGGTGCACAAGATGGTGGATGTGGTGGTGGATGTGGTGGTAGTGGATGTAATAGTGGAAATGGTGATGGTGGACATGGTGGTGGATGTGGTGGTGGTGGACATGGTGGTGGTGGACGTGGTGGATGTGGTGGTGGTGGTGAACGTGGTGGTGGTGGTGAACGTGGTGGTGGTGGACTTGGTGGTGGTGGGCATGGTTGTGGCAGACATGGTGGTGGCAGACATGGTGGTGGCAGACATGGTGGTGGTGGAAGTGGTTGTGGTGGATGTGGTGGTGGTGGATGTGGTGGATGTGGTGGTGGTGGATGTGGTGGATGTGGTGGTGGTAGTGGTGGTGGTGGACGTGGTGGTGGACATGGCGATGGACATGGTGGACGTGGTGGTGGTAGACGTGGTGGTGATGGTAGACATGGTAGGGGACATGGCTGTGGACATGGTTTAGGACATGGTGGCTGTGGTGGACATGTTGATGGTGGATGTGGTGGAGGATGTGGTGGTGGTGGATGTGGTGGTGTTGGACGTGGTAGTGGAGGACATGGCGGTGGTGGACATGGCAGTGGTGGACATGGTGGTGGATCTGGTGGTGGATGCAGTGGTGGTGGACATGGTGGTAGTGGATGTGGTGGTGATCGAGGACATGGTGGTGTTGGAGGACGTGGTGGTTGTGGACGTGGTGGTTGTGGACGTGGTGGTGGTAGATGTCATGTTGGTGGATGTGGTGTTGGTGGACATGATGGTGGACGTGTTGGAGGACATGGTGGTGGATGTGGTGGTGGACGTGGTGGTGGTGGTGGTGGATGTTGTGGAGGTGGATGTGGTGGTTGACATGATGGTGGTGGACGTGGTAGTGGTGGACGTGGTGGACGTGGTGGTGGTGGACGTGGTGGTGGTGGACGTGGTAGTGGACGTGGTGGTGATAGATGTGGTGGTGTATGTGATGGTGGTGGAAGTGGTAGTGGTGTATGTGGTGGTGGACATGGTAGTTGTGGTGGACGTGGTGTATGTGGTGGACGTGATGGTGGTTGTTAGACTTGGGGGTCTCTGGTTGGCGCAAGGATGCCCTTGTGTCAGGCAGGGACCTTCTCCTCCAGGTCAGGGCGCAGGATAACCCCTTTGGAATGACCCTTGCTCACCCTCTAGGTGCGTGGCGTGAGCAGCCAAGGCTATCCTCCAGGCGTTAGTCAGTTAAGCAGTTGTAATCATACACACAGTAAATACATCAATCCCCCCAGAAATGGACACCAGGCTTGGATATGGAAAAATACGCTTCTTTATGTAAAATAGGTATATATATCTCAGCAGACTTATCACAAGACCAATAACGTTTTCTCTATGCCACCAGATTGTAAAGCAGGCAAATGTTCTTTGTTGTAGTTTCAAATGGATACTCTTTAGTCTTTTAGAAATGTTACTTGGGGTTCCAGTTACTTTTAGGTGATTTAGGCCAGTCCTAGCCCTTCGGTGCGCTTCGTCGCGCTTCCCTCTCTCCCCTGTCAGAAATTGGCCCGGACCCTACCGCGGCTCACGCATCGGGCGCGGGCACGCCTGCGCCGTGCACGTCTCTTTCCCAGCGGCTCTGAGGCAGAACGGGAGGCGAGATGGGCTTGCGGTGCGGTGGGGGCGACGGGGAGCAGGGCACCTGTCAGAGGGCTCGAGGTCCCAGGAAGGACGGCGGGAGTATACACTCGCTCTCACTCACCCAGGGAGACTCTAAATACAGCACCGCCCCCTGGCACGATCGGCTCCTGAGGACGGGGAAATAAGGCGTTGCGGGCCCCGAGCCCGATGCTGGAACTTTAAGAAACGTTGTAGTTGCTTTGGGAGTCGGCATGGGACAGTGCGACTCAGTGATGATGGGGGCACCTTTGGATCCTACGTCAGCGGGTGCATGCAATCAGGCAGGCGCAGCCCACGACACTCAGCACGGCGGTGCGGGGGTCTCCACAGCGGGGGCGGTGCGGCCTGGTCCCAGTCCGGGATAGCGAAGCGGGGTCACAGGGCACGGTCTGTGCAGCTGATGACCCGGCGGGGATCACAATCGTCGGGGAGGTATTCCGGCGGGAGGGGCGATAGCGCTTCAGCGCGCTCCAGTAGCGGACGGTGGCAGAGGAGCAGGTAGCCTAGCCCGGGGGCAGAGAGCGACTCCTGTCGGAGCGAGGCTCTCACGGGAACAAAGGCAGGCAAGCTCCCGAGTGTCACGGCCCTAGGAGGGGGCGATGAGGGGCGCAGTCTTTCTCTAGCTGGATGCACACACGGCTCGAGTTTCAGGACGAGCAAAGGCACAAAGAACCCACTGGTCCTGGGGTTCAGTTCAGGGGGCAAGCTCAGATCAAGCCCTTGGAGAAGGTTTAAAGCACAAAGCAGCAAAGTCTTTTCAGCAAGTCTCTTCCTCTCCTTTCTCAGCAAGGCAAGCAGCAGGCCAGTCCTTCCAGCGTCTTCTTCTCCTTCTAGTCGGGCAGAGGTTCTTTGTGGTAAAACAGGATTCTGATTTCTTAGGAGCCAGGCTCCTACTTTTATACAGTGATTCTTTTGTTCTTTAGCGCCAGGGGGCCTGGGCCTGGCTCAGTCCAGTTCTGGAGTACTTTGTTATGGTGACTCTGCTCTTTCCTTTCAGCAGCCGGACAGAGACATCAGCCGCTCCACAGGGGGCGGAGCCAGCTTTGTGGTGGCAGAGCACAGGTCTATTCAAGAGTCAAGGTGTACTCCTCCCACCCATCCTGGTGTAATCTCTCTACCCACCGCCTGGCAGCCAGCCTGTCTCTGGGGATTCCCCAACCCTGCTCCTTACTGTTGCTGGGCAGAACACACACACACAGCAGAGGCGGACTGAAATGGCCAGGTCAGTAAATACTAACTTTCTAAAAGTAGTATTTACAAACGCAGGATATTAAAATAAACTTGACTACAAGAAGTATTTTATTATTCTGAGTTCAGGCATACTAAACATATTTCTCTACCATGTTCCCTGAGCCTGCTGGGATTATAGGGTGTAATAATTCCAGCAGCTCATCTGGCCTAATGAGAACAGGTAGCCTTGCAATAGTGAAAAACGAAAATGGCTGTAATTCACTATTAGGACATGCCACACACTCAGGGCTTGTCCTACCTTACACCTACAATGCACCCTGCCCGTAGGCCTACCATAGGGGTGACTAACATGAGGCAAAGGGAAGGTTTGGAGGCTGGCAAGTGTGTGCACTTGCGCAGTCAACATGACAGTACCAGACTGCACGCAGGTTCTGCAGTGGCAGATCCTAGACACATTTTACAAGGCCGCATCTGTGGGTGGCGCAACCAGCGCTGCAGGCCCACTAGCAGCATTGGCATTCACAAGCCCTGGCACTCCTGGTGCACTTTACTGGGGACTGACAGTAAATCCAATAAACCAATCATGAATATCAATCAATGTATACATTTTACCATAGGGAGAGCATATGCACCTTAGCACTGGTCAGCAGTGGTAAGGTGCCCAGAGTCATAAAACAGCCAACAACAGGTCAGAAAAAATACAGGAGGAAGGCAAAAAGTTTAGGGATGACCCTGCAAAAAGGGCCAAGTCCAACAATGGTGGACCTGGTGGTAGATGTGGTGGACATGGTGGTGGTGGTGGATGTGGTGGACATGATGGTGGTGGTGGATGTGGTGGTGTTGGATGACGTGGTGGGGGTGGATGATGCGGTGGTGGTGGATGACGTGGTGGTGGAGGACATGGTGGTGGTGAACGTGGTGGATGTGGTGGTGGAGGTGGTGAACGTGGTAGTGGACGTGGTGGTGGATGTGGTGGTGGTGGTGGATGTGGTGGTCGTGATGGTGGTGGACGACATGGTGGTGGATGTGGTGGTTGTGGATGTGGTGAACGTGGTGGTGGACATGGATGTGGTGGTGGTGAAGGATGTGGTAGTGGTGGTGGGCATGGTGGTGGTGGACATGGTGGTGGATGTGGTGGTGGACATGGTGGTGGTAGACGTGGTGGTGGTGGATGTGATGGACGTGGATGTGATGGACGTGGTGGTGGAGGACGTGGTGGTGGTAGACATGGTGGTGGATGTGGTGGTGGACATGGTGGATGTGGTGGACATGGTGGTGGTGAATGTGGTGGACAAGGTGGTGGTGGAAGATGTTTTGGTGGTGGAGGACATGGTGGTGGTGGAGGACATGGTGGTGGAGGTGGTGGATGTAGTGGTGGTGGACATGGTGGTGGAGGACATGGTGGTGGTGGAGGACGTGGTGTTGGAGGTGGTGGACGTGGTGGTGGTAGACCTGGTAGTGGTGGCGGACATGGTGGCGGTGGACATGGTGGTGGATGTGGTGGTGGACATGGTGGTGGACACGGATGTGATCGTGGTGAATATGGTGGATGTGGTGGACCTGGTGGTGTTGGACCTTGTGGTGGAGGAGGTGGTGGTGGTGGATGTGGTGGTGTTGGACCTGGTGGTGTAGGAGGTGGTGATGGTGGATGTGGTGGTGGACTTGGTGGTGGTGGAGGACATGGTGGTGGTGGAGGATGTGGTGGTGGTAGAGGTGGTGTTGGTGGTAGATGAGGTGGTGGATGTGGTGGATGTGCTGGTGGACATGGTGGTGGATGTGGTAGTGGATGTGGTGGTGGACGTGGTGGTGGTGGAGGATGTGGTGGACGTGGTGGTGGACACGGTGGTGGTGGACATGGTGGTGGTGGATGTGGTGGTGGTGGTGGACATGGTGGTGGTGGTGGACGTGGTGGTGGACGTGGTGGTGCACGTGGTGGTGGTGGATGTGGAGTTGGTGGATGTGGTGATGGTGGACCTGGTGGTGGATGTGGTGGACATGGTGGTGGTGGTGGATGTGGTGGACATGGTGGTGGTGGTGGATGTGGTGGTGGATGTGGTGGTGGTGGATGATGTGGTGGTGGTGGATGATGCGATGGTGGTGGATGACATGGTGGTGGAGGACATGGTGGTGGTGAACGTGGTGGACGTGGTGGTAGAGGTGGTGAACGTGGTAGTGGACGTGGTGGTGGATGTGGTGGTGGTGGTGGATGTGGTGGTTGTGATGGTGGTGGACGACATGGTGGTGTATGTGGTGGTCCAGGTAGTGGTGAATGTGGTGGTAGAGGTGGTGAACGTGGTGGTGAACGTGGTGGTGGACGTGGTGGTTGTGGATATGGTGGACATGGTGGTGGACGTGGATGTGGTGGTGGTGGAGGACGTTGTGGTAGTGGTGGTGGATGTGGTGGTGGATGTGGTGGATGTGGTGGTGGACGTGGTAGTGGACGTAGTGGTGATGATGGTAGTGGTGGACGTGGTGGTGGTGGTGGATGTGGTGTTTGATGATGTGGTGGTGGTGGATGACGTGGTGGTGATGGATGATGTGGTGGTGATGGAGGACATGATGGTGATGGAGGACATGGTGATGGAGGACGTGGTGGTGGTGGATATGGTGGTGGTAGATGTGGTGGACGTGGTGGTGGTTTTTGTGGAGATGGTGGAGGATATGGAGGTGGTGGTGGATGTGGTGGTGGGCATACTTGTGGTGGTGGATGTGATTTTGGTGGATATGGTGCACTGGGTGGTGGACCTGGTGGTGGTGGATGTGGTGGTGGAGGATGTGTTGGTGGAGGCGGTGGTGGACGTGGTGGTGGTGGATGTGGCAGTGGTGGAGGTAGTGGTTGATGTGCTGGTGGACATGGTGGTGGATGTGGTGGACATGGTGGTGGTAGTGGATGTGGTGGACATGGTGGTGGTAGTGGATGTGGTGGTGGACATGGTAGTGGTGTATGTGGTGGTGGTGGACATGGGGGGGATATGGTGGACGTGGTGGTGGTGGATGTGGTAGACATGGTGGTGGTGGATGTGGTGGACATGGTGGTGGTGAACGTGGTGGATGTATGGTGGAGGTGGTGAATGTGGTAGTGGACGTGGTGGTGGATGTGGTGGTGGTGGTGGATGTGGTGGTCGTGATGGTGGTGGACGACATGGTGGTGGATGTGGTGGTGGAGGTAGTGGTGGATATGGTGGTAGAGGTGGTGAACGTGGTAGTGGACGTGGTGGTTGTGGATGTGGTGAATGTGGTGGTGGACATGGATGTGGTGGTGGTGGTGGAGGATGTGGTACTGGTGGTGGGCATGGTGGTGGTGGACATGGTGGTGGATGTGGTGGTGGACATGGTGGTGGTAGACGTGGTGGTGGTGGATGTGATGGACGTGGATGTGATGGACATGGTGGTGGAGGACGTGGTGGTGGTAGACATGGTGGTGGATGTGGTGGTGGACATGGTGGTGGTAGACATGGTGGTGGTGGATGTGGTGGACATGGTGGTGGTGGATGTGGTGGACAAGGTGGTGGTGGAAGATGTTTTGGTGGTGGAGGACATGGTGGTGGTGGAGGACGTGGTGGTGGAGGTGGTGGATGTAGTGGTGGTCGACATGGTGGTGGAGGACATGATGGAGGTGGAGGACGTGGTGGTGGAGGGGGTGGATGTGGCGGTGGTGGACCTGGTAGTGGTGGCGGACATGGTGGCAGTGGACATGGTGGTGGATGTGGTGGTGGACATGGTGGTGGACGTGGATGTGATTGTGGTGAATATCGTGGATGTGGTGGACCTGGTGGTGTTGGACCTTGTGGTGGAGGAGGTGGTGGTGGTGGATGTGGTGGTGTTGGACCTAGTGGTGTGGGAGGTGGTGATGGTGGATGTGGTGGTGGACTTGGTGGTGGTGGTGGACGTGGTGGTGGTGGAGGATGTGGTGGTGGTGGAGGTGGTGTTCGTGGTAGATGAGGTGGTGGATGTGGTGTATGTGCTGGTGGACATGGTGGTGGATGTGGTAGTGGACGTGGTGGTGGACGTGGTGGAGGATGTGGTGGACATGGTGGTGGACATGGTGGTGGTGGATGTGGTGGTGGTGGTGGACATGGTGGTGGTGGTGGACATGGTGGTGGTGGTGGACGTGGTGGTGCATGTGGTGGTGGTGGATGTGGAGGTGGTGGATGTGGTGATGGTGGACCTGGTGGTGGATGTGGTGGACATGGTGGTGGATATGGTGGACATGGTGGTGGTGGTTGATGTGGTGGTGGATGTGGTGGATGACGTGGTGGATGATGCGATGGTGGTGGATGACGTGGTGGTGGAGGACATGGTGGTGGTGAATGTGGTGGATGTGGTGGTGGAGGTGGTGAACGTGATAGTGGACGTGGTGGTGGATGTGGTGGTGGTGGTGGTGGATGTGGTGGCCGTGATGGTGGTGGACGTGGTGGTGAACGTGGTGGTGGACGTGGTGGTTGTGGATATGGTGGACGTGGTGGTGAACGTAGATGTGGTGGTGGTGGAGGACGCGGTGGTAGTGGTGCTGGATGTGGTGGTGGATGTGGTGGTGGACGTTGTAGTGGATGTAGTGGTGGAGATGGTAGTGGTGGACGTGGTGGTGGTGGATGTGGTGGTGGTGGATGTGGTGTTTGATGAAGTGGTGGTGGTGGATGACGTGTTGGTGATGGATGACGTGGTGGCAATGGAGGACGTGGTGGTGATGGAGGACATGGTGATGGAGGACATGGTGGTGGTGGATATGGTGGTGGTAGATGTGGTGGATGTGGTGGTGGTGTTTGTGGAGATGGTGGAGGACGTGGAGGTGGTGATGGATGTGGTTGTGGGCATACTCGTGGTGGTGGATGTGATTGTGGTGGATATGGTGCACTGGGTGGTGGACCTGGTGGTGGTGGATGTGATGGTGGTGGATGTGGTGGTGGACGTGGTGGTGGATGTGGTGGATGTGGCAGTGGTGGAGGTAGTGGTTGATGTGCTGGTGGACATGGTGGTGGATGTGGTGGACATGGTGGTGGTAGTGGATGTGGTGGTGGACATGGTAGTGGTGTATGTGGTGATGGTGGACATGGGGGTGGATATGGTGGACGTGGTGGTGGTGGATGTGGTAGACATGGTGGTGGTGGATGTGGTGGACATGGTGGTGGTGAACGTGGTGGATGTGGTGGTGGAGGTGGTGAACGTGGTAGTGGACGTGGTGGTGGATGTGGTGGTGGATGTGGTGGTCATGATAGTGGTGGACGACATGGTGGTGGATGTGGTGGCGGAGGTAGTGGTGGATATGGTGGTAGAGGTGGTGAACGTGGTGGTGGACGTGGTGGTTGTGGATGTGGTGAACGTGGTGATGGACGTGGATGTGGTGGTGGTGGAGGATGTGGTAGTGGTGGTGGGCATGGTGGTGGATGTGGTGGTGGACATGGTGGTGGTAGACGTGGTGGTGGTGGATGTGATGGACGTGGATGTGATGGATGTGGTGGTGGAGAATGTGGTGGTGGACATGGTGGTGGTGGATGTGATAGACATGGTGGTGGTGGATGTGGTGGACAAGGTGGTGGTGGAAGATGTTTTGGTGGTGGAGGACATGGTGGTGGAGGTGGTGGATGTAGTGGTGGTGGACATGGTGCTGGAGGACATGGTGGTGGTGGAGGACGTGGTGCTGGAGGTGGTGGACGTGGTGGTGGTGGATCTGGTAGTGGTGGCTGACATAGTGGCGGTGGACATGGTGGTGGATGTAGTGGTGGACATGGTGGTGGACGTGGATGTGATCGTGGTGAATATGGTGGATGTGGTGGACCTGGTGGTGTTGGACCTTGTGGTGGAGGAGGTGGTGGTGGTGGATGTGGTGGTGTTGGACCTGGTGGTGTAGGAGGTGGTGATGGTGGATGTGGTGGTGGACTTGGTGGTGATGGAGGACGTGGTGGTGGTGGAGAATGTGGTGGTGGTGGAGGTGGTGTTGGTGGTAGATGAGGTGGTGGATGTGGTGTATGTGCTGGGGGACATGGTGGTGGTGGACATGGTGGTGGTGGATGTGGTGGTGGTGGTGGACATGGTGGTGGTGGTGGACGTGGTGGTGGTGGATGTGGTGGTACATGTGGTGGTGGTGGATGTGGAGGTGGTGGATGTGGAGGTGGTGGACGTGGTGGTGGATGTGGTGGACATGGTGGTGGTGGTGGATGTGGTGGACATGGTGGTGGTGGTGGATGTGGTGGTGGATGTGGTGGTGGTGGATGACATGGTGGTGGTGGTGGTGGATGATGTGATGGTGGTGGATGACGTGGTGGTGGAGGACATGGTGGTGGTGAACGTGGTGGATGTGGTGGTGGAGGTGGTGAACGTGGTAGTGGACGTGGTGGTGGATGTGGTGGTGGTGGTTGATGTGGTGGTCGTGATGGTGGTGGACGACATGGTGGTGGATGTGGTGGTGGAGGTAGTGGTGGATGTGGTATAAGAGGTGGTGAATGTGGTGGTGAACGTGGTGGTGGATATGGTGGTTGTGGATATGGTGGACATGGTGGTGGACGTGGATGTGGTGGAGGACGTGGTGGTAGTGGTGGTGGATGTGGTGGTGGATGTGGTGGATGTGGTGGTGGACGTGGTAGTGGACGTAGTGGTGGAGATGGTAGTGGTGGACATGGTGGTGGTGGATGTGGTGTGGTGGTGGATGTGGTGTTTGATGACGTGGTGGTGGTGGATGACGTGGTGGTGATGGATGATGTGATAGTGATGGAGGACGTGGTGGTGATGGAGGACATGGTGATGGAGGACGTGGTGGTGGTGGATATGGTGGTGGTAGATGTGGTGGACGTGGTGGTGGTGTTTGTGGAGGTGGTGGAGGACATGGAGGTGGTGGTGGATGTGGTGGTGGGCATACTCGTGGTGGTGGATGTGATTGTGGTGGATATGGTGCATTGGGTGGTCGACCTGGTGGTGGTGGATGTGGTGGTGGTGGATGTGGTGGTGGATGTGGTGGTGGATGTGGTGGTGGTGGATGTGGCAGTGGTGGAGGTAGTGGTTGATGTGCTGGTGGACATGGTGGTGGATGTGGTGGACATGGTGGTGGTAGTGGATGTGGTGGTCGACATGGTAGTGGTGTATGTGGTGGTGGTGGACATGGGGGTGGATATGGTGGATGTGGTGGTGGTGGATGTGGTAGACATGGTGGTGGTGGATGTGGTGGACATGGTGGTGGTGGATGTGGTGGATATGGTGGTGGTGGTGGAAGATGTGGTGGTGGTGGACATGGTGGTGGTGGAGGATGTGGTGGTGGAGGTGTTGGATGTAGTGGTGGTGGACATGGTGGTGGTGGACCTTGTGGTGGTGGTGGACATGGTGGTGGTGGTGGTGGTGGATGTAGTGGTGGTGGACGTGGTGGTGGTGGACCTGGTAGTGGTAGTGGACATGGTGGTGGGGGGCATGGTGGTGGATGTGGTGGTGGACATGGTGGTGGTAGACGTGGTGGTGGTGGATGTGATGGACGTGGATGTGATGGACGTGGTGGTGGAGGACGTGGTGGTGGTAGACATGGTGGTGGATGTGGTGGTGGACATGGTGATGGTAGACATGGTGGTGGTGGATGTGGTGGACATGGTGGTGGTGGATGTGGTGGACAAGGTGGTGGTGGAAGATGTTATGGTGGTGGAGGACATGGTGGTGGTGGAGGACCTGGTGGTGGAGGTGGTGGATGTAGTGGTGGTGGATATGGTGGTGGAGGACATGGTGGTGGTGGAGGACGTGGTGGTGGAGGTGGTGGATGTGGTGGACCTGGTAGTGGTGGTGGACATGGTGGCAGTGGACATGGTGGTGGATGTGGTGGTGGACATGGTGGTGGATGTGGATGTGATCGTGGTGAATATGGTGGATGTGGTGGACCTGGTGGTGTTGGACCTTGTGGTGGAGGAGGTGGTGGTGGATGTGGTGGTGTAGGAGGTGGTGATGGTGGATGTGGTGGTGGAGGACTTGGTGGTGGTGGAGGACTTGGTGGTGGAGGACGTGGTGGTAATGGATGTGGTGGTGGTAGACGTGGTGGATGTGGTGGTGGATGTGGTGTTGGATGTGATGGTGGTCATGGACGTTGACCTGGTGGTGGTGAACCTGGTGGTGGTGGACATGTTGGTGGTGAACATGGTGGCTGTGGTGGTGGTGGACGTGGTGGTGGTGGACGTGGTGATGAAGGACGTGGTGGTGGATGTGGTGGTGGATGTGGTGGTGGTGGACGTGATGGTGGATGTGGTGGTGGATATGGTGGATGTGGTGGTGGACATGGTGGATGTGGTGGTGGTGGAGGATATGGTGGTGGTGGATGTGGTGGTAGTGGTGGTGGATGTGGTGGTGGATATGGTGGACTTGGTGGTGGGGATGTGGAGGATGTGGTGGTGGACGTGGTGGTGGTGGTAGACGTGGTGGTGAACGTGGTGGTGAACGTGGTGGTGGTGGATGTGGTGGTAGACATGGTGGTGATGGAGGACGTGGTGGTGATGGATTTGGTGGTGGTAGATGTGGTGGTGATGGAGGATGTGGTGGTGATGGAGGATGTGGTGGTGATGGAGGACGTGGTGGTGGATGTGTTGGTGGTAGACTTGGTGGTGGACGTGCTGGTGGACATGGTGGTGGATGTTGTGGTGGAGATGGTGGAGGACGTGGAGGTGGTTGTGGATGTGGTGGTGGACATACTGGTGGTGGACATGGTGGTGGTGGATGTGGTGGTGGATGTGGTGGTGGACATGGTGGTGGTGGTGGATGTGATTGGGGTGGGTATGGTGGACTTGGTGGTGCACCAGGTGGTGGACGTGGTGGTGGACGTGGTGGTGTATGACATGGTGATGGATGTGGTGGTGGAGGTAGTGGTGGATGTGGTGGTGGAGGTGGTGAATGTGGTGGTGGACATGGTGGGGGTGGACGTGATGGTGGTGGTGGTGGATGACATGGTGGTGGTGGATGACGTGGTGGTTTTTGATGACGTGGTGGTGATGGATGACGTGGTGGTGATGGAGGAAGTGGTGGTGATGGACATGGTGGTGGTGGATGTGGTTGTGGAGGTAGTAGTGGATGTGGTGGTGGAGGTGGTGGTAGAGGTGGTGAATATGGTGGTGGATGTGGTGGTGGTGGACGTGGTGGTGGTGAACGTGGTGGTGGTGGTGGACGTGAAGGTGGTGAATATGGTGGATGTGGTTGACCTGGTGGTGTTGGAGTTGGTGGTGGTGGACGTGGTGGTGGTGGACATGATGGTGGTGGAGGATGTGGTGGTGGTGGACGTGGTGGTGGACATGGTGGTGGTGGTGGAGTACGTGGTGGTGGATGTGGTGGTGGACGTGGTGGTGCTGGACATGGTGGTGGTGTATGTAGTGGTGGACATGGTGGTGGTGGTGGATGTGGTGGTGGTGGTGGATGTGGTGGTGGATGTGGTGGTGGATGTGGTGGTGGAAGTGGTGGTGGACATGGTGGTGGATGTGGTGGTGGACGTGGTGGTGGACATGGTGGTGGACGTGGTGATGGAAGTGGTGGTGGATGTGTTGGTGGTGGATGTGGTGGTGGTGGATGTGGTGGTGGTGGAGGACATGGTGGTGGAGGTGGTGGTGGTGGACGTGGTGGTGGTGGAGGACATGGTGGTGGATGTGCTAGATGCAGTGCTGGGGGACGTGGTGGTGGACCTGGTGGTGGACGTGGTGGTGGACGTGATTGTGGAGGACGTGGTGGTGGACATGGTGGTGGACGTGGTGGTGGATGTGGTGGTGGAGGTGGTGGATGTGGTGGTGGATGTGATGGTTGTGGACGTGGTGGTGGTAGACATGGTGGTTGTGGACATGGTGGTGGTGGTGGTAGATGTGGTGGTGGATGTGATGGTGGTGGACATGGTGGTGGATGTGGTGGTGGTGGACGTGGTGGTGGACGTGATGGTAGTGGAGGATGTGGAGGTGGTGGACATGGTGGTGGACATGGTGGTGGTGGTAGAGTATGTGGTGGTGGATGTGGTGGTGGACGTGGTGGTGCTGGACATGGTGGTGGTGTATGTGGTGGTGGACATGGTGGTGGTGGTGGAGTACATTGTGGTGGATGTGGTGGTGGATGTGGTGGTGCTGGACATGGTAATGGTGTATGTGATGGTGGATGTGGTGGTGGTGGTGGATGTGGTGGTGGACATGGTGGATGTGGTAGTGGATGTGGTGGTGGATGAGGTGGTAGATATGGTGGTGGATGTGGTGGTGGACGTGGTGGTGGAGGATGTGGTGGTGAAAGTGGTGGTGGATGTGGTGGTGGTGGATGTGGTGGTGGTAGAGGACGTGGTGGTGGTTGTGGTGGATGTAGTGCTGGGGGACGTGGTGGTGGACGTGGTGGTGGACGTGGTCGTGATTGTGGAGGACGTGGTGGTGGACGTGATTGTGGAGGACGTGGTGGTGGATGTGGTGGTGGAGGTGGTGGAGGTGGTGGTGGATGTGATGGTTGTGGACATGGTGGTGGTGGACGTGGTGGTTGTGGACATGCTGGTGGTGGTGGTGGATGTAGTAGTGGGGGATGTGGTGGTGGACCTGGTGGTGGACATGGTGGTGGTGGTGGACGTGGTGGTGAACGTGATTGTGGAGGACGTGGTGGTGGACATGGTGGAAGATGTGATGGTGGTGGATGATGTGGTGGTGATAGAGGATGTGGTGGTAATGGAGATCAAGGTGGTGTATGTGGTGGTGGTAGACATGGTGGTGGATGTGGTGGTAGATGTGGTGGTGGTGGATGTGATGGACATGGTGGATGTGATGGACGTGGTGGTGGAGGATGTGGTGGTGGTAGACATGGTGGTAGATGTGGTGGTGTTGGATGTGGTGGACATAATGGTATAGGACGTGGTGGTGGAGGATATGGTGGTGGAGGACGTAGTGGACATGGTGGTGGTAGATATGGTGGGGGTAGTCATGGACGTGGACCTGGTGGTGGTGGACGTGGTGGTGGTGGACATATTGGTGGTGGACATGGTGGATGTGGTGGTGGACTTGGTGGTGGTGGAGGATGTGGTGGTGGTGGAGGATGTGGTGGTGGTGGTAGATGAGGTGGTGGAGGTGGTGGATGTGGTGAATGTGGTGGTGGACATGGTGGTGGATGTGGTGGTGGATGTGGTGGTGGACGTGGTGGTGGTGGACATGGTGGTGGACATGGTGGTGGTGGTAGAGTATGTGGTGGTGGATGTGGTGGTGGACGTGGTGGTGCTGGACATGGTGGTGGTGTATGTGGTGGTGGACATGGTGGTGGTGGTGGAGTACATTGTGGTGGATGTGGTGGTGGATGTGGTGGTGCTGGACATGGTAATGGTGTATGTGATGGTGGACGTGGTGGTGGTGGTGGATGTGGTGGTGGACATGGTGGATGTGGTAGTGGATGTGGTGGTGGATGAGGTGGTAGATGTGGTGGTGGACGTGGTGGTGGAGGATGTGGTGGTGGTGAAAGTGGTGGTGGATGTGGTGGATGTGGTGGTGGTAGAGGACGTGGTGGTGGTTGTGGTGGATGTAGTGCTGGGGGACGTGGTGGTGGACGTGGTGGTGGACGTGGTGGTGGACGTGGTCGTGGACGTGATTGTGGAGGACGTGGTGGTGGACGTGATTGTGGAGGACGTGGTGGTGGATGTGGTGGTGGAGGTGGTGGATGTGGTGGTGGATGTGATGGTTGTGGACATGGTGGTGGTGGACGTGGTGGTTGTGGACATGCTGGTGGTGGTGGTGGATGTAGTAGTGGGGGATGTGGTGGTGGACCTGGTGGTGGACATGGTGGTGGTGGTGGACGTGGTGGTGGACGTGATTGTGGAGGACGTGGTGGTGGACATGGTGGAAGATGTGATGGTGGTGGATGATGTGGTGGTGATAGAGGATGTGGTGGTAATGGAGATCAAGGTGGTGTATGTGGTGGTGGTAGACATGGTGGTGGATGTGGTGGTAGATGTGGTGGTGGTGGATGTGATGGACATGGTGGATGTGATGGACGTGGTGGTGGAGGATGTGGTGGTGGTAGACATGGTGGTGGATGTGGTGGTGGACGTGGTGGTGGTAGATGTGGTGGTGTTGGATGTGGTGGACATAATGGTATAGGACGTGGTGGTGGAGGATATGGTGGTGGAGGACGTAGTGGACATGGTGGTGGTAGATATGGTGGGGGTAGTCATGGACGTGGACCTGGTGGTGGTGGACGTGGTGGTGGTGGACATATTGGTGGTGGACATGGTGGATGTGGTGGTGGACTTGGTGGTGGTGGAGGATGTGGTGGTGGTGGTGGTGGAGGTGGTGGATGTGGTATTGGTGGTAGATGAGGTGGTGGAGGTGGTGGATGTGGTGAATGTGGTGGTGGACATGGTGGTGGATGTGGTGGTGGATGTGGTGGTGGACGTGGTGGTGGTGGACGTGGTGGTGGACATGGTGGTGGTGGACATGGTGGTGGTGGACATGGTGGTGGTGGACATGGTGGATGTGGTGGCGGTGGTGGACGTGGTGGTGTTTGATGATGTGGTGGTGGTGGATGATGTGGTGGTGGTGGATGACGTGGTGGTGATGGATGACGTGGTGGTGATGGAGGACGTGGTGGTGATGGAGGATGTGGTGATGGTGGAGGACGTGCTGGTGATGGATGACGTGGTGGTGGATGTGGATGTGGTGGTGATAGAGGACGTGGTGGTGGTGGATGTGGTGGTGGATGTGGTGGTGGACGTGGTGGTGGAGATGGTAGTGGTGGACGTGGTGGATGTGGTGGCAGTGGTGGACGTGGTGGTGTTTGATGATGTGGTGGTGGTGGATGATGTGGTGGTGATGGATGATGTGGTGGTGATGGAGGACGTGGTGGTGATGGAGGACGTGGTGGTGATGGAGGACGTGGTGGTAATGGAGGATGTGGTGATGGTGGATGTGGTGGTGATAGACATGGTGGACGTGGTGGTGGTGGTTGTGGAGGTGGTGGAGGACGTGGAGGTGGTGGTGGACATGGTGGTGGGATACTGGTGGTGGTGGATGTTATGGTGGTGGATATGGTGGACTTGGTGGTGGACCTGGTGGTGGTGGATATGGTGGTGGTGGATGTGGTGGTGGACGTGGTGGTGGTGGATGTGGCAGTGGTGGAGGTAGTAGTTGATGTGCTGGTGGACATGGTGGTGGATGTGGTGGACATGGTGGTGGTGGTGGATGACGTGGTGGTGGTGGATGATGCAGTGGTGATGGATGACGTGGTGGAGGACATGGTGGTGGTGAATGTGGTGGATGTGGTGGTGGAGGTGGTGAACATGGTAGTGGACGTGGTGGTGGATGTGGTGGTGGTGATGCATGTGGTGGTCGTGATGGTGGAGGACGACATGGTGGTGGATGTGGTGGTGGAGGTAGTGGTGGATGTGGTGGTGGAGGTGGTGAACATGGTGGTGAACGTGGTGGTGGATGTGGTGGTTGTGGATGTGGTGGATGTGGTGGTGGATGTGGTGGTGATGGAGGACATGGTGGTAGTGGTGGTGTATGTGGTGGTGGATGTGGTGTATGTGGTGGTGGATGTGGTGGATGTGGTGGTGGAAGTGGTAGTGGACGTGGTGGTGGAGATGGTAGTGGTGGACATGGTGGATGTGGTGGTAGACGTGGTGGTGTTTGATGATGTGGTGGTGGTGGATGACGTGGTGGTGATGGATGATGTGGTGGTGATGGAGGACGTGGTAGTGATGGAGGACGTGGTGGTGATGGAGGACGTGGTGATGGTGGATGTGGTGGTGGTAGACGTGGTGGAAGTGGTGGTGGAGGACGTGGAGGTGGTGGTGGACGTGGTGGTGGGATACTGGTGGTGGTGGATGTGATGGTGGTGGATATGGTGGACTTGGTGGTGGACCTGGTGGTGGTGGATGTGGTGGTGGACGTGGTGGTGGATGTGGTGGTGGTGGATGTGGCAGTGGTAGAGGTAGTGGTTGATGTTCTGGTGGACATGGTGGTGGATGTGGTGGACATGGTGGTGGTAGTGGATGTGGTGGTGGACATGGTAGTGGTGTATGTGGTGGTGGTGGACATGGTGGTGGATGTGGTGGATGTGGTGGTGGTGGATGTGGTAGACATGGTAGTGGTGGATGTGGTGGACATGTTGGTGGTGGATGTGGTAGACATGGTGGTGGTGGTGGAAGATGTTGTGGTGGTGGAGGACATGGTGGTGGTGGACCTGGTGGTGGTGGTGGACATGGTGGTGGTGGATGTAGTGGTGGTGGACGTGGTGGTGGTAGACCTGGTAGTGGTGGTGGACATGGTGGTGGTAGACATGGTGGTGGATTTGGTGGTGGTAGACGTGGTGTTGGATGTGATGGACGTGGTGGTGGAGGACGTGGTGGTGGTAGACATGGTGGTGGACATGGTGGTGGTGGATGTGGTGGACATGGTGGTGGTGGTGGAAGATGTTATGGTGGTGGAGGACATGGTGGTGGTGGAGGACGTGGTGGTGGAGGTGGTGGATGTAGTGGTGGTGGACATGGTGGTGGAGGACATGGTGGTGGTGGAGGACGTGGTGGTGGAGGTGGTGGATGTGGTGGTGGTGGACCTGGTAGTGGTGGTGGATGTGGTGGTGGATGTGGTGGATGTGGTGGTGGACATGGTAGTGGACATGGTGGTGGAGATGGTAGTGGTGGACGTGGTGGATGTGGTGGCGGTGAAGGACATGGTGGTGTTTGATGATGTGGTGGTGGTGGATGACGTGGTGGTGATGGATGATGTGGTGGTGATGGAGGATGTGGTGGTGATGGAGGATGTGGTGGTGATGGAGGACATGGTGATGGTGGATGTGGTGGTGGTATATGTGTAGTGGACGTGGTGGTGGTGGTTGTGGAGGTGGTGGAGGACGTGGAGGTGGTGGTGGATGTGGTGGTGGGATACTGGTGGTGGTGGATGTGATGGTGGTGGATATGTTGGACTTGGTGGTGGACCTGGTGGTGGTGGATGTGGTGGTGGACGTGGTGGTGGACGTGGTGGTGGTGGATGTGGCAGTGGTGGAGATAGTGGTTGATGTGCTGGTGGACATGGTGGTGGATGTGGTGGTGGACGTGGTGGTGGTGGTGGATGTGGTGGACATGGTGGTGGTGGTGGAAGATGTTATGGTGGTGGAGGACGTGGTGGTGGTAGACATGGTGGTGGATGTGGTGGTGGACGTGGTGGTGGTGGACATGGTGGTGGTGGATGTGGTGGACATGGTGGTGGTGGTGGAAGATGTTATGGTGGTGGAGGACATGGTGGTGGAGGACGTGGTGGTGGAGGTGGTGGATATAGTGGTGGTGGACATGGTGGTGGAGGACATGGTGGTGGTGGAGGATGTGGTGGTGGAGGTGGTGGATGTGGTGGTGGTGGACCTGGTAGTGGTGGTGGATGTGGTGGTGGATGTGGTGGATGTGGTGGTGGACATGGTAGTGGACGTGGTGGTGGAGATGGTAGTGGTGGACGTGGTGGATGTGGTGGCGGTGGTGGACATGGTGGTGTTTGATGATGTGGTGGTGGTGGATGACGTGGTGGTGATGGATGATGTGGTGGTGATGGAGGATGTGGTGGTGATGGAGGATGTGGTGGTGATGGAGAACATGGTGATGGTGGATGTGGTGGTGGTATATGTGTAGTGGACGTGGTGGTGGTGATTGTGGAGGTGGTGGAGGACGTGGAGGTGGTGGTGGATGTGGTGGTGGGATACTGGTGGTGGTGGATGTGATGGTGGTGGATATGTTGGACTTGGTGGTGGACCTGGTGGTGGTGGATGTGGTGGTGGTGGATGTGGTGGTGGACGTGGTGGTGGACGTGGTGGATGTGGCAGTGGTAGAGATAGTGGTTGATGTGCTGGTGGACATGGTGGTGGATGTGGTGGACATGGTGGTGGTAGTGGATGCGGTGGTGGACATGGTTGTGGTGTATGTCATGGTGGTGGACATGGTGGTGGATGTGGTGGACGTGGTGGTGGTGGATGTGGTATACATGGTGGTGGTGGCGGAAGATGTTGTGGTGGTGGAGGACATGGTGGTGGTGGAGGATGTGGTGGTGGAGGTGGTGGATGTAGTGGTGGTGGATATGGTGGTGGTGGACCTGGTGGTGGTGGATGTAGTGATGGTGGACGTGGTGGTGGTGGACCTGGTAGTGGTGGTGGGCATGGTGGTGGTAGACATGGTGGTGGATTTGGTGGTGGACATGGTGGTGGTAGATGTGGTGGTGGTGGATGTGATGGACGTGGTGGTGGAGGATGTGGTGGTGGTAGACATGGTGGTGGATGTGGTGGTGGACGTGGTGGTGGTAGACATGGTGTTGGTGGATGTGGTGGACATGGTGGTAGTGGATGTGGTGGACATGGTGATAGTGGGGGAAGATGTTATGTTGGTGGAGGATATGGTGGTGGTAGAGGACGTGGTGGTGGAGGTGGTGGAGGACGTGGAGGTGGTAGTGGATGTGGTGGTGGGATACTGGTGGTGGTGGATGTGATGGTGGTGGATATGTTGGACTTGGTGGTGGACCTGGTGGTGGTGGATGTGGTGGTGGTGGATGAGGTGGTGGACGTGGTGGTGGACGTGGTGGTGGTAGATGTGGCAGTGGCAGTGGTGGAGATAGTGGTTGATGTGCTGGTGGACATGGTGGTGGATGTGGTGGACATGGTGGTGGTAGTGGATGTGGTGGTGGACATGGTTGTGGTGTATGTTGTGGTGGTGGACGTGGTGGTGGATGTGGTGGACGTGGTGGTGGTGGATGTGGTATACATGGTGGTGGTGGATGTGGTGGATGTGGTGGTGGAGCTGGTGAACATGGTAGTGGACGTGGTGGTGGATGTGGTGGTGGTGATGCATGTGGTGGTCATGATGGTGGAGGACAACATGGTGGTGGATGTGGTGGTGGAGGTAGTGGTGGATGTGGTGGTGGAGGTGGTGAACGTGGTGGTGGATATGGTGGTTGTGGATGTGGTGGATGTGGTGGTGGATGTGGTAGTGATGGAGGACATGGTGGTAGTGGTGGTGTATGTGGTGGTGGATGTGGTGGATGTGGTGGTGGATGTGGTGGATGTGGTGGTAGAAGTGGTAGTGGACGTGGTGGTGGAGATGGTAGTGGTGGACGTGGTGGATGTGGTGGCGGTGGTGGACGTGGTGGTGTTTGATGATGTGGTGGTGGTGGATGACGTGGTGGTGATGGATGATGTGGTGGTGATGGAGGACGTGGTAGTGATGGAGGACGTGGTGGTGATGGGAGGACGTGGTGATGGTGGATGTGGTGGTGGTAGACGTGGTGGAAGTGGTGGTGGAGGACGTGGAGGTGGTGGTGGACGTGGTGGTGGGATATTGGTGGTGGTGGATGTGATGGTGGTGGATATGGTGGACTTGGTGGTGGACCTGGTGGTGGTGGATGTGGTGGTGGACGTGGTGGTGGATGTGGTGGTGGTGGATGTGGCAGTGGTAGAGGTAGTGGTTGATGTTCTGGTGGACATGGTGGTGGATGTGGTGGACATGGTGGTGGTAGTGGATGTGGTGGTGGACATGGTAGTGGTGTATGTGGTGGTGGTGGACATGGTGGTGGATGTGGTGGATGTGGTGGATGTGGTAGACATGGTAGTGGTGGATGTGGTGGACATGTTGGTGGTGGATGTGGTGGACATGGTGGTGGTGGTGGAAGATGTTGTGGTGGTGGAGGACATGGTGGTGGTGGAGGATGTGGTGGTGGAGGTGGTGAATGTAGTGGTGGTAGACATGGTGGTGGTGGACCTGGTGGTGGTGGTGGACATGGTGGTGGTGGATGTAGTGGTGGTGGACGTGGTGGTGGTATACCTGGTAGTGGTGGTGGACATGGTGGTGGTAGACATGGTGGTGGATTTGGTGGTGGACAGGGTGGTGGTAGACGTTGTGGTGTTGGATGTGATGGACGTGGTGGTGGAGGACATGGTGGTGGTAGACATGGTGGTGGATGTGGTGGTGGACGTGGTGGTGGTGGACATGGTGGTGGTGGATGTGGTGGACATGGTGGTGGTGGTGGAAGATGTTATGGTGGTGGAGGACATGGTGGTGGTGGAGGACGTGGTGGTGGAGGTGGTGGATGTGGAGGTGGTGGATGTAGTGGTGGTGGACATGGTGGTGGAGGACATGGTGGTGGTGGAGGACGTGGTGGTGGAGGTGGTGGATGTGGTGGTGGTGGACCTGGTAGTGGTGGTGGATGTGGTGGTGGATGTGGTGGATGTGGTGGTGGACATGGTAGTAGACGTGGTGGTGGAGATGGTAGTGGTGGACGTGGTAGATGTGGTGGCGGTGGTGGACATGGTGGTGTTTGATGATGTGGTGGGTGTGGATGACGTGGTGGTGATGGATGATGTGGTGGTGATGGAGGATGTGGTGGTGATGGAGGATGTGGTGATGATGGAGGACATGGTGATGGTGGATGTGGTGGTGGTATATGTGTAGTGGACGTGGTGGTGGTGGTTGTGGAGGTGGTGGAGGATGTGGAGGTGGTGGTGGATGTGGTGGTGGGATACTGGTGGTGGTGGATGTGATGGTGGTGGATATGTTGGACTTGGTGGTGGACCTGGTGGTGGTGGATGTGGTGGTGGTGGATGTGGTGGTGGACGTGGTGGTGGACGTGGTGGTGGTGGATGTGGCAGTGGTGGAGATAGTGGTTGATGTGCTGGTGGACATGGTGGTGGATGTGGTGGTGGACGTGGTGGTGGTGGACATGGTGGTGGTGGATGTGGTGGACATGGTGGTGGTGGTGGAAGATGTTATGGTGGTGGAGGACGTGGTGGTGGTAGACATGGTGGTGGATGTGGTGGTGGACGTGGTGGTGGTGGACATGGTGGTGGTGGATGTGGTGGACATGGTGGTGGTGGTGGAAGATGTTATGGTGGTGGAGGACGTGGTGGTGGAGGTGGTGGATGTAGTGGTGGTGGACATGGTGGTGGAGGACATGGTGGTGGTGGAGGACGTGGTGGTGGAGGTGGTGGATGTGGTGGTGGTGGACCTGGTAGTGGTGGTGGATGTGGTGGTGGATGTGGTGGATGTGGTGGTGGACATGGTAGTGGACGTGGTGGTGGAGATGGTAGTGGTGGACGTGGTGGATGTGGTGGCGGTGGTGGACATGGTGGTGTTTGATGATGTGGTGGTGGTGGATGACGTGGTGGTGATGGATGATGTGGTGGTGATGGAGGATGTGGTGGTGATGGAGGACATGGTGATGGTAGATGTGGTGGTGGTATATGTGTAGTGGACGTGGTGGTGGTGGTGGTTGTGGAGGTGGTGGAGGACGTGGAGGTGGTGGTGGATGTGGTGGTGGGATACTGGTGGTGGTGGATGTGATGGTGGTGGATATGTTGGACTTGGTGGTGGACCTGGTGGTGGTGGATGTGGTGGTGGTGGATGTGGTGGTGGACGTGGTGGTGGACGTGGTGGTGGTGGATGTGGCAGTGGTGGAGATAGTGGTTGATGTGCTGGTGGACATGGTGGTGGATGTGGTGGACATGGTGGTGGTAGTGGATGTGGTGGTGGACATGGTTGTGGTGTATGTCATGGTGGTGGACATGGTGGTGGATGTGGTGGACGTGGTGGTGGTGGATGTGGTATACATGGTGGTGGTGGCGGAAGATGTTGTGGTGGTGGAGGACATGGTGGTGGTGGAGGATGTGGTGGTGGAGGTGGTGGATGTAGTGGTGGTGGATATGGTGGTGGTGGACCTGGTGGTGGTGGATGTAGTGATGGTGGACGTGGTGGTGGTGGACCTGGTAGTGGTGGTGGACATGGTGGTGGTAGACATGGTGGTGGATTTGGTGGTGGACATGGTGGTGGTAGATGTGGTGGTGGTGGATGTGATGGACGTGGTGGTGGAGGACGTGGTGGTGGTAGACATGGTGGTGGATGTGGTGGTGGACGTGGTGGTGGTAGACATGGTGTTGGTGGATGTGGTGGACATGGTGGTAGTGGATGTGGTGGACATGGTGATAGTGGGGGAAGATGTTATGTTGGTGGAGGACATGGTGGTGGTAGAGGACGTGGTGGTGGAGGTGGTGGAGGACGTGGAGGTGGTGGTGGATGTGGTGGTGGGATACTGGTGGTGGTGGATGTGATGGTGGTGGATATGTTGGACTTGGTGGTGGACCTGGTGGTGGTGGATGTGGTGGTGGTGGATGTGGTGGTGGACGTGGTGGTGGACGTGGTGGTGGTAGATGTGGCAGTGGCAGTGGTGGAGATAGTGGTTGATGTGCTGGTGGACATGGTGGTGGATGTGGTGGACATGGTGGTGGTAGTGGATGTGGTGGTGGACATGGTTGTGGTGTATGTCGTGGTGGTGGACATGGTGGTGGATGTGGTGGACGTAGTGGTGGTGGATGTGGTATACATGGTGGTGGTGGATGTGGTGGACATGTTGGTGGTGGATTTGGTGGACATGGTGGTGGTGGTGGAAGATGTGGTGGTGGAGGACATGGTGGTGGTGGAGGACGTGGTGGTGGAGGTGGTGGATGTAGTGGTGGTGGATATGGTGGTGGAGGACATGGTGGTGGTGGAGGACGTGGTGGTGGAGGTGGTGGACGTGGTGGTGGTGGACCTGGTAGTGGTGGTGGATGTGGTGGTGGATGTGGTGGATGTGGTGGTGGACGTGGAAGTGGACATGGTGGTGGACATGGATGTGATGGTGGTGAATATGGTGGACGTGTTTTTGACCTGGTGGTGTTGGACCTGGTGGTGGAGGAGGTGGTGGTGGTGGATGTGGTGGTGTTGGACCTGGTGGTATAGGAGGTGGTGGTGGTGGATGTGGTGGTGGTGGTGGAGGACTTGTTGGTGGTGGAGGACGTGGTGGTAATGGATGTGGTGGTAGATGTGGTGGTGGTAGATGTGGTGGATGTGGTGGTGGATGTGGTGGTGGATGTGATGGTGGTCATGGACGTGGACCTGGTGGTGGTGAACGTGGTGGTGGTGGACATGTTGGTGGTGGACATGGTGGCTATGGTGGTGGATGTGGTGGTGGTGGACATGGTGGTGGTGGACGTGGTGGTGGATGTGGTGGTGGACGTGGTGGTGGACGTGGTGGTGGACGTGGTGGTGGACGTGGTGGTGGTGGTGGATATGGTGGTGGTGGACATGATGGTGGATGTGGTGGTGGATATGGTGGACGTGGTGGTGGACGTGGTGGATGTGGTGGTGGTGGAGGACGTGGTGGTGGTGGATGTGGTGGTGGATGTGGTGGTGGATATGGTGGACGTGGTGGTGGAGGATGTGGTGGATGTGGTGATGGCTGTGGTGGTGGTGGTAGACGTGGTGGTGGATGTGGTGGTGGTGGATGTGGTGGTAGACGTGGTGGTGATGGAGGACGTGGTGGTGATGGAGGACGTGGTAGTGATGGAGGAATTGGTGGTGATGGAGGACGTGGTGGTGATGGATTTGGTGGTGGTAGACATGGTGGTGAAGGAGGATGTGGTGGTGATGGAAGACATGGTGGTGATGGAGGATGTGGTGGTGGAGGTGGTGGATGTAGTGGTGGTGGACATGGTAGTGGTGGACCTGGTGGTGGTGGATGTAGTGATGGTGGATGTGGTGGTGGTGGACCTGGTAGTGGTGGTGGACATGGTGGTGGTAGACATGGTGGTGGATTTGGTGTTGGACATGGTGGTGGTAGACGTGGTGGTGGTGGATGTGATGGACGTGGTGGTGGAGGACGTGGTGGTGGTAGACATGGTGGTGGATGTGGTGGTGGACCTGGTGGTGGTAGACATGGTGTTGGTGGATGTGGTGGACATGGTGGTAGTTGTCCTGGCCGTGGACAACTAGGTAGTACCAGTGGGGTAGTCTAGTTGGGCCTGAGTTTTTTTCGGTTGTTTTATTTTTCAGATGGAACCACGTTGATTGAGAATGGCGTAGAACCGGAGAGTGTCCCTGCAGTGCGGGCCTGCGTCCGTGTTCTATCGCCCCAAGCAGGAAAGACCATCACGGTGGTAATTGGTCTGCCCTGCGTTTTGGCTGGAAGGGGGTTGTGTTGGACTTGGCCCTTCTGGCAAGTTCACCCCTAGAACTTTTTGCAGTATCCTAGCCTTTTTCCTGTGTTGTACTAGTGGTTTTAGGCCTCTATACGCTTTCACACTGTGTCCCAGTGGAAAGCACGTGCGCTCTGTGTGGTTGAATGAGACTGACCTGCCCTCCCATAGGAATGCATGGCGGATCTGAGTGACCGTGCTAGTTCCTGATGCGTGGGGAGTGCAGGGTCGAGTTTGATATGTGCAAACTCGTGAGAGTGAATGCTGCGCAATGATGTGTGCGGCGTTACTGTAGCTAGTATAGAAGCGCCACTTCTAGACACTGGCATAAATGTGCAGTGACTGTCTGGCTTGTGATTGGCTGGTGAGCCTGGCTCCAGGAGTCAGGATGGGTCTGCCCCAGTGGTGGGTGGAGAGAGCTGCATGTTGATGAGTGGGAGGAGTACACCTGGGACCTGAATAGGGCTGGGCTTTCCCCACACAATGCTGGCTCCGCCCCCTGTGGTGCGACTGATGACCCTGGCCTGTTCTGTGAATAGGGAGAGGGGCTGAGCAAAACAAAGTGCTCAAGAACCAGTTGTATCTGGTTCGCCCCTTCCCTGCACCTTGAGACAAAGGATTTGGTGTATAAAAGAGGGGCTGTGACCCCATGAAAACGTTCTTGCTCTGACTCGAATCTACCAGGGGCGTGCTGCTGCTGGGGCCCAGGGGAAGGCTTGCCTCCCTGGGCCCTGCCCAGCCCCTGGATGCCCTGGCTACCTGGAAGACCTCTGGGACCTTTTTGGATTTATTTTCTTCATATCCAGGACCTTTGCAGCACTCTTCTGCGCCCTGTGAGTGCTATGCTGTATTTATTTGTTTCCCCCCAGGAAAGGGGAATGCGTGGGATCTGTGCAGCGCTGAGCTGCCGTCTTTGGTTCCCGAGGGAATCCCCAGCGTGGGGATTCCTCTGTCCTGATTTTAGCGGGAGCCCCCCCGCGCTTTTGTCTCTTTAATTGATTAATACTGAAAGCGGGATCCCACCCCGCATACTTGTGCCATTGCGGGTGCCCACCCCGCTGATCTCCGTGGTTAAACGCCGGGAGCCCACCCCGTGTTGCCGCCGTCGCCGGGAACCCTGGGCTGCCGCGCTGCCTGCGGCGACCCGGAAGCAAAGAGAAGTCTCGCCTGGTGGTGGGCGGGGCATTGAGGCGCGCGGCTTGCCGGAGACTCGCAAGCTCCCTGCCTGCCTTCCCCCGTAGCTGAAAGAGAGGGGGGAGGCAAACGCCGAACCGAGTCCCGGTCCCGAGGAGGAGGCCCGGGTGAAGCCAGGCGCAAGCACGGTGCGGGGCTCCCAGGCTCACAGAGAGCCCCGCGAGTGGCACCGCCGATCTACGGAGCCCGTGTGCTCCAACAGGTGAGAACTTCCCTCGTTACGGGCGGCCTATTTGTTAAGAGCACGTGACGCTCCAACCCCGGGGACATTATTGGTTTCAAGTCCCCCGAGCGAGACTCCAACGGTAAAGGGGGCAGAGTGGTTAAAGAGCCTAGAGGGCTCTAACGTCCCCCGCATTGTTTGTTTTAAAGCGCTAGTGCGCTCCAACGTGACTGAGGAAAATTATTTCTGTAAGAGCATAGAGAGGCTCCAACGAAGGGGGCATTATGGTTTCAGAGCGAAGAAAGGCACTAACAACGGGGGCATATTTTATTTAAACTGCCAGTGCGCTCCACAGTACTTTGGGGCAAGTTCCTTTGCTATATTGGTGCACAATTATTTCAGGAGCCCGTGCGCAGCATGGGGACATGCTATTTTCGAGCCTAGGTGGCTCCAATGTTTTGGATATTGTTTCAGGGGCTATTGAGAGCCCATGCCTACTATTTGCCTTCCACAGCTACGCAGCACTTAGTGCCAACTGCAGCGTTTAGGCCCTGCTCTTGTCCCCAGCTGCCCAGCAAGTAGTGGGCAGCTGCTACATTTAGGTTCTGGTGCGACTTGGACCCTAATGTGATTGAGGTGTTGTTGTGATTCATGCTAATGGGATTGGGTGCTAGGAAATGTACTGTGTATAGCATGTTTTGCGCACCCTGTGTTTTATACCTCTAAATGTGGTAATTTATGCCTAGGATGTTGTTTTACCTGTTTAGGGTGATGTTAGGGAGATTGTACTTCCCTGTGTGATGTACGCCCCTAGAGTACTTATACTTAGGTGGTAAGGTCTAATGCGTTAGACTTGCGAGAAATTGCATAATGTGTTTATGCCCCTGTGATGGATGCAGGATAGGTTTTATACCTGATGCTAGTGTGATGACGCTGAGGTCATTATTGCGCCAGTAGTTACTGGTTGTGCTCTACCGTTACTTTGTGTTTCCATTGGTATCTGTTCTACATTTACTATTGGTGATTTGTGCTGATTCTGACAGTGGTCCATGTGGCCCTGTCCCGTGTAAATAGTCCCTTGTAAAAATTCTGCCCAGTGCCAGTTGGCACAGTGTACATTGTGTGAATATTATCTAATGTGTTTTGGTATAATACAAAGGCTATTTTTATATATAACCTTGTGTGGAGTTTCCTTTGTGGTGGGCCTTGGGTGTTGTCGCTGGGTGTGCGTGCAAACGCTTTACACATTGCCTCCGGGATAAGCCTGATTGCTCGTGCCAAGCTACCAAGGGGGTGAGCAGGGGTTATCTTTGGCGTGTAACTCCCCAGCCCTGACTAGAGTGGTGGTTTCTGCCTGGCTTTGGCGCAAGCCCTAGCCAACCAGAAATCCCATTTCTAACAGTGGACATGGTGGTGGACATGGTGGTGGAAGTGGTGGTGATGGACATGGTGGTGGATGTGGTGGTGGACATGGTGGGGGTGGAGTGGGTGTTGGTAGATGTGGTGGACATGGTGGTGGTGGAGGTGGACATGGTGGTGGACAAGGTGGTGTTGGTGGACATGGTGGTGGATGTGGTGGTGGTGGATGTGGTGGTGGTGGATGTGGTGATGGTGGACGTGGTGGATGTGGTGGTGGTAGATGTGGTGGTGGACGTGGTGTTGGACGTGATGATGGATATGGTGGACGTGGATTTGGTGGACGTGGTGGTAGACGTGGTGGTGGTGGTGGTGGATGTGATCATGGACATGGTGGTGGACATGGTGGTGGTGGATGTGGTGGTGGTAGACATAGTGGTGGTGGACGTAGTGGTGGTGGACATGGTGGTGGTGGACGTGGTGGTGGACGTGGTGGTGGGCATGGTGGAGGACTTGGTGGTGGTGGATGTGGTGGTGGTTGATGTGGTGGTGGTGGACGTGGTGGTGGTGGATATGGGTGTAGACGTGGTGGCGGTGGTGGATATGGTGGTGGTGGTGGATGTGGTGGTGGAGGACATAGTGGTGGAGGACGTGGTGGTGGAGGATGTGGTGGTGATGGACATAATGGTGGTGGACATGGTGGTGGATGTGGTGGTGGTGGACCTGGTGTTGGTGGATGTGGTTGTGGTGGACGTAGTCGTGAATGTGGTGGTGGACATGGTGGTGGACATGGTTTAGGTGGGCATGGTGGTGGCAGACATGGTTGTGGCAGACATGATGTTGGCAGACATAGTGGTAGCGGACATGGTGGTGGCGGACATGGTGGTGGCAGACGTGGTGGTGGCAGACATGGTGGTGGCAGACGTGGTGGTGGCAGACGTGGTGGTGGTGGACGTGGTGGATGATGTGGAGGATGTTGTAGTATTGGAGGATGTTGTGGTGGAGGAGGTGGTGGTGGATGTGGTGGTGGATGTGGTGGTGGAGGTGGTGGTGGACGTAGTTGTTGTGGAGGTGTATGTGATGGTGGATATGGTGGACCTGGTGGTGTTGGACCTGGTGGTGATAGACGTGGTGGTGGATGTGGTTGTGGTGGTGGACTTGGTGGTGGTGGTGGACGTGGTGGTGGTGGACGTGGTGGTAGTGGATGTGGTGGTGGATGTGGTGGTGGTGGACGTGGTAGTGGATGTGGTGGTTTATGTGATGGTGTATGTGGTGGTGGTGTATGTGGTGGTAGTGGATGTGGTATCCCACGCTCGTCGCCAAAATATGTTGTACTCTCACATGAAGTAGACGCTGGTAGCCATGTAAGTTCTTTAGTACCTTTAATCCAGTTGTACAGCACGGTAGTTTACTGGTACATCAAACAGGTAGTACAGGTAACAGATAGTGAAGAAGTAGATTAGCCCAGTAGTCAGCCCTTGGTCCTATGCCACAGCAAACCCCACCAGGAGCAGCCTGCCTGCTGCTCAGCCCATCAGTAACTGTCATACCTCACTCAGTCAGACTCCCAACATTCCACGCATCACAGCATTCTCAACATTCTACTCCAAACACACACTGTGGCTGAGCATCAGGTGGACTGGTAAACTGCAAGATATGAAATTACTATGCAGGGCATAACAGTGGTGGTGGTTGTGGTGGTGGAGGTGGTGGACGTGGTGGTGGTGGTGGATGCGGTGGTGGTGGTGGATGTGGTAGTGGATGTGGTTGTGGTGGACGTGGTGGTGGACATGGTGGTGGTGGCGGATGATGTGGTGGTGATGGAGGATGTGGTGGTGATGGAGGACATGGTGGTGGTAGACATGGTGGTGGTGTACATGGTGGATATGGTGGTGGTGGAGGTGGTGGATGATGTGGAGGATGTCGTAGTATTGGAGGATGTTGTGGTGGAGGAGGTGGTGGTGGATGTGGTGGTGGATGTGGTGGTGGTGGTGGACGTGGTTGTTGTGGAGGTGTATGTGATGGTGGATATGGTGGACCTGGTGGTGTTGGACCTGGTGGTGATAGACGTGGTGGTGGATGTGGTTGTGGTGGTGGACTTGGTGGTGGACGTGGTGGACATGGTGGTGGTGGTGGATGTGGTGGACATGGTGGTGGTGGTGGATGTGGTGGTGGATGTGGTGGTGGTGGATGATGTGGTGGTGGTGGATGATGCGATGGTGGTGGATGACATGGTGGTGGAGGACATGGTGGTGGTGAACGTGGTGGACGTGGTGGTAGAGGTGGTGAACGTGGTAGTGGACGTGGTGGTGGATGTGGTGGTGGTGGTGGATGTGGTGGTTGTGATGGTGGTGGATGACATGGTGGTGTATGTGGTGGTGGAGGTAGTGGTGAATGTGGTGATAGAGGTGGTGAACGTGGTGGTTGTGGATATGGTGGACATGGTGGTGGACGTGGATGTGGTGGTGGTGGAGGACGTTGTGGTAGTGGTGGTGGATGTGGTGGTGGATGTGGTGGATGTGGTGGTGGACGTGGTAGTGGATGTAGTGGTGATGATGGTAGTGGTGGACGTGGTGGTGGTGGATGTGGTGGTGGTGGTGGATGTGGTGTTTGATGATGTGGTGGTGGTGGATGATGTGGTGGTGATGGATGATGTGGTGGTGATGGAGGACATGATGGTGATGGAGGACATGGTGATGGAGGACGTGGTAGTGGTGGATATGGTGGTGGTAGATTTGGTGGACGTGGTGGTGGTGTTTGTGGAGATGGTGGAGGATATGGAGGTGGTGGTGGATGTGGTGGTGGGCATACTCGTGGTGGTGGATGTGATTGTGGTGGATATGGTGCACTGGGTGGTGGACCTGGTGGTGGTGGATGTGGTGGTGGAGGATGTGTTGGTGGAAGCGGTGGTGGACGTGGTGGTGGTGGATGTGGCAGTGGTGGAGGTAGTGGTTGATGTGCTGGTGGACATGGTGGTGGATGTGGTGGACATGGTGGTGGTAGTGGATGTGGTGGTGGACATGGTAGTGGTGTATGTGGTGGTGGTGGACATGGGGGTGGATATGGTGGACGTGGTGGTGGTGGATGTGGTAGACATGGTGGTGGTGGATGTGGTGGACATGGTGGTGGTGAACGTGGTGGATGTATGGTGGAGGTGGTGAATGTGGTAGTGGACGTGGTGGTGGATGTGGTGGTGGTGGTGGATGTGGTGGTCGTGATGGTGGTGGACGACATGGTGGTGGATGTGGTGGTGGAGGTAGTGGTGGATATGGTGGTAGAGGTGGTGAACGTGGTGGTGAACGTGGTAGTGGACGTGGTGGTTGTGGATGTGGTGAATGTGGTGGTGGATGTGGATGTGGTGGTGGTGGTGGAGGATGTGGTACTGGTGGTGGGCATGGTGGTGGTGGACATGGTGGATGTGGTGGTGGACATGGTGGTGGTAGACGTGGTGGTGGTGGATGTGATGGACGTGGATGTGATGGACATGGTGGTGGAGGACGTGGTGGTGGTAGACATGGTGGTGGATGTGGTGGTGGACATGGTGGTGGTAGACATGGTGGTGGTAGACATGGTGGTGGTGGATGTGGTGGACATGGTGGTGGTGGATGTGGTGGACAAGGTGGTGGTGGAAGATGTTTTGGTGGTGGAGGACATGGTGGTGGTGGAGGACGTGGTGGTGGAGGATGTGGTGGTGGAGGTGGTGGATGTAGTGGTGGTGGACATGGTGGTGGAGGACATGGTGGAGGTGGAGGACGTGGTGGTGGAGGGGGTGGACGTGGCGGTGGTGGACCTGGTAGTGGTGGCGGACATGGTGGCAGTGGACATGGTGGTGGATGTGGTGGTGGACATGGTGGTGGACGTGGATGTGATTGTGGTGAATATCGTGGATGTGGTGGACCTGGTGGTGTTGGACCTTGTGGTGGAGGAGGTGGTGGTGGTGGATGTGGTGGTGTTGGACCTAGTGGTGTGGGAGGTGGTGATGGTGGATGTGGTGGTGGACTTGGTGGTGGTGGTGGACGTGGTGGTGGTGGAGGATGTGGTGGTGGTGGAGGTGGTGTTAGTGGTAGATGAGGTGGTGGATGTGGTGTATGTGCTGGTGGACATGGTGGTGGATGTGGTAGTGGACGTGGTGGTGGACGTGGTGGAGGATGTGGTGGACGTGGTGGTGGACATGGTGGTGGTGGACATGGTGGTGGTGGATGTGGTGGTGGTGGTGGACATGGTGGTGGTGGTGGACGTGGTGGTGGTGGTGGACGTGGTGGTGCATGTGGTGGTGGTGGATGTGGAGGTGGTGGATGTGGTGATGGTGGACCTGGTGGTGGTGGTTGATGTGGTGGTGGATGTGGTGGATGACGTGGTGGATGATGCGATGGTGGTGGATGACGTGGTGGTGGAAGACATGGTGGTGGTGAATGTGGTGGATGTGGTCATGGAGGTGGTGAACGTGGTAGTGGACGTGGTGGTGGATGTGGTGGTGGTGGTGGATGTGGTGGCCGTGATGGTGGTGGACGTGGTGGTGAACGTGGTGGTGGACGTGGTGGTTGTGGATATGGTGGACGTGGTGGTGAACGTAGATGTGGTGGTGGTGGAGGACGTGGTGGTAGTGGTGCTGGATGTGGTGGTGGATGTGGTGGTGGACGTTGTAGTGGATGTAGTGGTGGAGATGGTAGTGGTGGACGTGGTGGTGGTGGATGTGGTGGTGGTGGATGTGGTGTTTGATGAAGTAGTGGTGGTGGATGACGTGTTGGTGATGGATGACGTGGTGGCAATGGAGGACGTGGTGGTGATGGAGGACATGGTGATGGAGGACGTGGTGGTGGTGGATATGGTGGTGGTAGATGTGGTGGATGTGGTGGTGGTGTTTGTGGAGATGGTGGAGGACGTGGAGGTGGTGATGGATGTGGTTGTGGGCATACTCGTGGTGGTGGATGTGATTGTGGTGGATATGGTGCACTGGGTGGTGGACCTGGTGGTGGTGGATGTGATGGTGGTGGATGTGGTGGTGGACGTGGTGGTGGATGTGGTGGTGGTGGATGTGGCAGTGGTGGAGGTAGTGGTTGATGTGCTGGTGGACATGGTGGTGGATGTGGTGGACATGGTGGTGGTAGTGGATGTGGTGGTGGACATGGTAGTGGTGTATGTGGTGATGGTGGACATGGGGGTGGATATGGTGGACGTGGTGGTGGTGGATGTGGTAGACATGGTGGTGGTGGATGTGGTGGACATGGTGGTGGTGAACGTGGTGGATGTGGTGGTGGAGGTGGTGAACGTGGTAGTGGACGTGGTGGTGGATGTGGTGGTGGTGGTGGATGTGGTGGTCGTGATGGTGGTGGACGACATGGTGGTGGATGTGGTGGCGGAGGTAGTGGTGGATATGGTGGTAGAGGTGGTGAACGTGGTGGTGAACGTGGTGGTGGACGTGGTGGTTGTGGATGTGGTGAACGTGGTGATGGACGTGGATGTGGTGGTGGTGGAGGATGTGGTAGTGGTAGTGGGCATGGTGGTGGTGGACATGGTGGTGGATGTGGTGGCGGACATGGTGGTGGTAGACGTGGTGGTGGTGGATGTGATAGACGTGGATGTGATGGATGTGGTGGTGGAGGATGTGGTGGTGGTAGACATGGAGGTAGATGTGGTGGTGGACATGGTGGTGGTGGATGTGATAGACATGGTGGTGGTGGATGTGGTGGACAAGGTGGTGGTGGAAGATGTTTTGGTGGTGGAGGACATGGTGGTGGAGGTGGTGGATGTAGTGGTGGTGGACATGGTGCTGGAGGACATGGTGGTGGTGGAGGACGTGGTGCTGGAGGTGGTGGACATGGTGGTGGTGGATCTGGTAGTGGTGGCTGACATAGTGGCGGTGGACATGGTGGTGGATGTAGTGGTGGACATGGTGGTGGACATGGATGTGATCGTGGTGAATATGGTGGATGTGGTGGACCTGGTGGTGTTGGACCTTGTGGTGGAGGAGGTGGTGGTGGTGGATGTGGTGGTGTTGGACCTGGTGGTGTAGGAGGTGGTGATGGTGGATGTGGTGGTGGACTTGGTGGTGATGGAGGACGTGGTGGTGGTGGAGAATGTGGTGGTGGTGGAGGTGGTGTTGGTGGTAGATGAGTTGGTGGATGTGGTGTATGTGCTAGGGGACATGGTGGTGGTGGACATGGTGGTGGTGGATGTGGTGGTGGTGGTGGACATGGTGGTGGATGTGGTGGTACATGTGGTGGTGGTGGATGTGGAGGTGGTGGATGTGGTGATGGTGGACCTGGTGGTGGATGTGGTGGACATGGTAGTGGTGGTGGATGTGGTGGACATGGTGATGGTGGTGGATGTGGTGGTGGTGGATGACATGGTGGTGGTGGATGATGTGATGGTGGTGGATGACGTGGTGGTGGAGGACATGGTGGTGGTGAACGTGGTGGATGTGGTGGTGGAGGTGGTGAACGTGGTAGTGGACGTGGTGGCGGATGTGGTGGTGGTGGTGGTTGATGTGGTGGTCGTGATGGTGGTGGACGACATGGTGGTGGATGTGGTGGTGGAGGTAGTGGTGGATGTGGTATAAGAGGTGGTGAACGTGGTGGTGAACGTGGTGGTGGATGTGGTGGTTGTGGATATGGTGGACGTGGTGGTGGACGTGGATGTGGTGGTGGTGGAGGACGTGGTGGTAGTGGTGGTGGATGTGGTGGTGGATGTGGTGGATGTGGTGGTGGACGTGGTAGTGGATGTAGTGGTGGAGATGGTAGTGGTGGACATGGTGGTGGTGGATGTGGTGTGGTGGTGGATGTGGTGTTTGATGAAGTGGTGGTGGTGGATGACGTGGTGGTGATGGATGATGTGGTAGTGATGGAGGACGTGGTGGTGATGGAGGACGTGGTGGTGATGGAGGACATGGTGATGGAGGACGTGGTGGTGGTGGATATGGTGGTGGTAGATGTGGTGGACGTGGTGGTGGTGTTTGTGGAGGTGGTGGAGGACATGGAGGTGGTGGTGGATGTGGTGGTGGGCATACTCGTGGTGGTGGATGTGATTGTGGTGGATATGGTGCATTGGGTGGTCGACCTGGTGGTGGTGGATGTGGTGGTGGTGGATGTGGTGGTGGACGTGGTGGTGGATGTGGTGGTGGTGGATGTGGCAGTGGTGGAGGTAGTGGTTGATGTGCTGGTGGACATGGTGGTGGATGTGGTGGACATGGTGGTGGTAGTGGATGTGGTGGTCGACATGGTAGTGGTGTATGTGGTGGTGGTGGACATGGGGGTGGATATGGTGGATGTGGTGGTGGTGGATGTGGTAGACATGGTGGTGGTGGATGTGGTGGACATGGTGGTGGTGGATGTGGTGGATATGGTGGTGGAAGATGTTGTGGTGGTGGTGGACATGGTGGTGGTGGAGGATGTGGTGGTGGAGGTGTTGGATGTAGTGGTGGTGGACATGGTGGTGGTGGACCTTGTGGTGGTGGTGGACATGGTGGTGGTGGACATGGTGGTGGTGGTGGTGGATGTAGTGGTGGTGGACGTGGTGGTGGTGGACCTGGTAGTGGTGGTGGACATGGTGGTGGTGGGCATGGTGGTGGATGTGGTGGTGGACATGGTGGTGGTAGACGTGGTGGTGGATGTGATGGACGTGGATGTGATGGACGTGGTGGTGGAGGACGTGGTGGTGGTAGACATGGTGGTGGATGTGGTGGTGGACATGGTGATGGTAGACATGGTGGTGGTGGATGTGGTGGACATGGTGGTGGTGGATGTGGTGGACATGGTGGTGGTGGATGTGGTGGACAAGGTGGTGGTGGAAGATGTTATGGTGGTGGAGGACATGGTGGTGGTGGAGGACATGGTGGTGGTGGAGGACCTGGTGGTGGTGGAGGACCTGGTGGTGGAGGTGGTGGATGTAGTGGTGGTGGACATGGTGGTGGAGGACATGGTGGTGGTGGAGGACGTGGTGGTGGAGATGGTGGATGTGGTGGTGGTGGACCTGGTAGTGGTGGTGGACATGGTGGCAGTGGACATGGTGGTGGATGTGGTGGTGGACATGGTGGTGGATGTGGATGTGATCGTGGTGAATATGGTGGATATGGTGGACCTGGTGGTGTTGGACCTTGTGGTGTAGGAGGTGGAGGAGGTGGTGGTGGATGTGGTGGTGTAGGAGGTGGTGATGGTGGATGTGGTGGTGGAGGACTTGGTGGTGGTGGAGGACTTGGTGGTGGAGGACGTGGTGGTAATGGATGTGGTGGTGGTAGACGTGGTGGATGTGGTGGTGGATATGGTGTTGGATGTGATGGTGGTCATGGACGTTGACCTGGTGGTGGTGAACCTGGTGGTGGTGGACATGTTGGTGGTGAACATGGTGGCTGTGGTGGTGGTGGACGTGGTGGTGGTGGACGTGGTGATGAAGGACGTGGTGGTGGATGTGGTGGTGGATGTGGTGGTGGTGGACGTGATGGTGGATGTGGTGGTGGATATGGTGGATGTGGTGGTGGACATGGTGGATGTGGTGGTGGTGGAGGACATGGTGGTGGTGGATGTGGTGGTAGTGGTGGTGGGTGTGGTGGTGGATATGGTGGACTTGGTGGTGGGGATGTGGAGGATGTGGTGGTGGATGTGGTGGTGGTGGTAGACGTGGTGGTGAACGTGGTGGTGAACGTGGTGGTGGTGGATGTGGTGGTAGACATGGTGGTGATGGAGGACGTGGTGGTGATGGATTTGGTGGTGGTAGACGTGGTGGTGATGGAGGATGTGGTGGTGATGGAGGATGTGGTGGTGATGGAGGACGTGGTGGTGGATGTGTTGGTGGTAGACTTGGTGGTGGACGTGCTGGTGGACATGGTGGTGGATGTTGTGGTGGAGATGGAGGACGTGGAGGTGGTTGTGGATGTGGTGGTGGACATACTGGTGGTGGACATGGTGGTGGTGGATGTGGTGGTGGATGTGGTGGTGGATGTGGTGGTGGTGGTGGATGCGATTGTGGTGGATATGGTGGACTTGGTGGTGCACCAGGTGGTGGACGTGGTGGTGGACGTGGTGGTGTATGACATGGTGATGGATGTGGTGGTGGAGGTAGTGGTGGATGTGGTGGTGGAGGTGGTGAATGTGGTGGTGGACATGGTGGGGGTGGACGTGATGGTGGTGGTGGTGGATGACATGGTGGTGGTGGATGACGTGGTGGTTTTGGATGACGTGGTGGTGATGGATGACATGGTGGTGATGGAGGAAGTGGTGGTGATGGACATGGTGGTGGTGGATGTGGTTGTGGAGGTAGTAGTGGATGTGGTGGTGGAGGTGGTGGTAGAGGTGGTGAATGTGGTGGTGGATGTGGTGGTGGTGGACATGGTGGTGGTGAACGTGGTGGTGGTGGTGGACGTGAAGGTGGTGAATATGGTGGATGTGGTTGACCTGGTGGTGTTGGAGTTGGTGGTGGTGGACATGGTGGTGGTGGACGTGATGGTGGTGGAGGATGTGGTGGTGGTGGACGTGGTGGTGGACATGGTGGTGGTGGTGGAGTACATGGTGGTGGATGTGGTGGTGGATGTGGTGGTGCTGGACATGGTGGTGGTGTATGTAGTGGTGGACATGGTGGTGGTGGTGGATGTGGTGGTGGTGGTGGATGTGGTGGTGGACATGGTGGATGTGGTGGTGGACGTGGTGGTGGAAGTGGTGGTGGACATGGTGGTGGATGTGGTGGTGGACGTGGTGGTGGACATGGTGGTGGACGTGGTGGTGGTGGTGGAAGTGGTGGTGGATGTGTTGGTGGTGGATGTGGTGGTGGTGGAGGACATGGTGGTGGAGGTGGTGGTGGTGGACGTGGTGGTGGTGGAGGACATGGTGGTGGATATGCTAGATGCAGTGCTGGGGGACGTGGTGGTGGTGGTGGACCTGGTGGTGGACATGGTGGTGGACGTGATTGTGGAGGACGTGGTGGTGGACATGGTGGTGGACGTGGTGGTGGATGTGGTGGTGGAGGTGGTGGATGTGGTGGTGGATGTGATGGTTGTGGACGTGGTGGTGGTGGACGTGGTGGTTGTGGACATGGTGGTGGTGGTGGTAGATGTGGTGGTGGATGTGATGGTGGTGGACATGGTGGTGGATGTGGTGGTGGTGGACGTGGTGGTGGACATGATGGTGGTGGAGGATGTGGAGGTGGTGGACATGGTGGTGGACATGGTGGTGGTGGTAGAGTATGTGGTGGTGGATGTGGTGGTGGACGTGGTGGTGCTGGACATGGTGGTGGTGTATGTGGTAGTGGAGGTAGTAGTGGATGAGGTGGTGGTAGAGGTGGTGAATGTGGTGGTGGATGTGGTGGTGGTGGACGTGGTGGTGGTGAACGTGGTGGTGGTGGTGGACGTGAAGGTGGTGAATATGGTGGATGTGGTTGACCTGGTGGTGTTGGAGTTGGTGGTGATGGACGTGGTGGTGGTGGACGTGATGGTGGTGGAGGATGTGGTGGTGGTGGACGTGGTGGTGGACATGGTGGTGGTGGTGGAGTACGTGGTGGTGGATGTGGTGGTGGACGTGGTGGTGCTGGACATGGTGGTGGTGTATGTAGTGGTGGACATGGTGGTGGTGGTGGATGTGGTGGTGGTTGTGGATGTGGTGGTGGACATGGTTTATGTGGTGGTGGACGTGGTGGTGGAAGTGGTGGTGGACATGGTGGTGGATGTGGTGGTGGACGTGGTGGTGGACATGGTGGTGGACGTGGTGGTGGAAGTGGTGGTGGATGTGTTGGTGGTGGATGTGGTGGTGGTGGAGGACATGGTGGTGGAGGTGGTGGTGGTGGACGTGGTGGTGGTGGAGGACATGGTGGTGGATATGCTAGATGCAGTGCTGGGGGACGTGGTGGTGGTGGTGGACCTGGTGGTGGACGTGGTGGTGGACGTGATTGTGGAGGACGTGGTGGTGGACATGGTGGTGGAGGTGGTGGATGTGGTGGTGGATGTGATGGTTGTGGACGTGGTGGTGGTGGACGTGGTGGTTGTGGACATGGTGGTGGTGGTGGTAGATGTGGTGGTGGATGTGATGGTGGTGGACATGGTGGTGGATGTGGTGGTGGTGGACGTGGTGGTGGATGTGATGGTGGTGGAGGATGTGGAGGTGGTGGACATGGTGGTGGACATGGTGGTGGTGGTAGAGTATGTGGTGGTGGATCTGGTGGTGGACGTGGTGGTGCTGGACATGGTGGTGGTGTATGTGGTAGTGGACATGGTGGTGGTGGTGGAGTACATTGTGGTGGATGTGGTGGTGGATGTGGTGGTGCTGGACATGGTAATGGTGTATGTGGTGGTGGACGTGGTGGTGGTGGTGGATGTGGTGGTGGACATGGTGGATGTGGTAGTGGATGTGGTGGTGGATGAGGTGGTAGATGTGGTGGTGGATGTGGTGGTGGACGTGGTGGTGGAGGATGTGGTGGTGGTGAAAGTGGTGGTGGATGTGGTGGTGGTGGATGACATGGTGGTGGTGGTGGTGGATGATGTGATGGTGGTGGATGACATGGTGGTGGAGGACATGGTGGTGGGGAACGTGGTGGATGTGGTGGTGGAGGTTGTGAACGTGGTAGTGGACGTGGTGGTGGTGGTTGATGTGGTGGTCGTGATGGTGGTGGACGACATGGTGGTGGATGTGGTGGTGAAGGTAGTGGTGGATGTGGTATAAGAGGTGGTGAACGTGGTGGTGAACGTGGTGGTGGATGTGGTGGTTGTGGATATGGTGGACATGGTGGTGGACGTGGATATGGTGGTGGTGGAGGACGTGGTGGTAGTGGTGGTGGATGTGGTGGTGGATGTGGTGGATGTGGTGGTGGACGTGGTAGTGGACGTAGTGGTGGAGATGGTAGTGGTGGACATGGTGGTGGTGGATGTGGTGTGGTGGTGGATGTGGTGTTTGATGACGTGGTGGTGATGGATGACGTGGTGGTGATGGATGATGTGGTAGTGATGGAAGACGTGGTGGTGATGGAGGACATGGTGATGGAGGACGTGGTGGTGGTGGATATGGTGGTGGTACATGTGGTGGACGTGGTGGTGGTGTTTGTGGAGGTGGTGGAGGACATGGAGGTGGTGGTGGATGTGGTGGTGGGCATACTCGTGGTGGTGGATGTGATTGTGGTGGATATGGTGCATTGGGTGGTCGACCTGGTGGTGGTGGATGTGGTGGTGGTGGATGTGGTGGTGGACGTGGTGGTGGTGGATGTGGCAGTGGTAGAGGTAGTGGTTGATGTGCTGGTGGACATGGTGGTGGATGTGGTGGACATGGTGGTGGTAGTGGATGTGGTGGTCGACATGGTAGTGGTGTATGTGGTGGTGGTGGTGGACATGGGGGTGGATATGGTGGATGTGGTGGTGGTGGATGTGGTAGACATGGTGGTGGTGGATGTGGTGGACATGGTGGTGGAAGATGTGGTGGTGGTGGACATGGTGGTGGTGGAGGATGTGGTGGTGGAGGTGTTGGATGTAGTGGTGGTGGACATGGTGGTGGTGGACCTTGTGGTGGTGGTGGACATGGTGGTGGTGGTGGTGGATGTAGTGGTGGTGGACGTGGTGGTGGTGGACCTGGTAGTGGTGGTGGACATGGTGGTGGTGGGCATGGTGGTGGATGTGGTGGTGGACATGGTGGTGGTAGATGTGGTGGTGGTGGATGTGATGGACGTGGATGTGATGGACGTGGTGGTGGAGGACGTGGTGGTGGTAGACATGGTGGTGGATGTGGTGGTGGACATGGTGATGGTAGACATGGTGGTGGTGGATGTGGTGGACATGGTGGTGGTGGATGTGGTGGACAAGGTGGTGGTGAAAAATGTTATGGTGGTGGAGGACATGGTGGTGGTGGAGGACATGGTGGTGGTGGAGGACCTGGTGGTGGAGGTGGTGGATGTAGTGGTGGTGGACATGGTGGTGGAGGACATGGTGGTGGTGGAGGACGTGGTGGATGTGGTGGTGGTGGACCTGGTAGTGGTGGTGGACATGGTGGCAGTGGACATGGTGGTGGATGTGGTGGTGGACATGGTGGTGGATGTGGATGTGATTGTGGTGAATATGGTGGATATGGTGGACCTGGTGGTGTTGGACCTTGTGGTGTAGGAGGTGGAGGAGGTGGTGGTGGATGTGGTGGTGTAGGAGGTGGTGATGGTGGATGTGGTGGTGGAGGACTTGGTGGTGGTGGAGGACTTGGTGGTGGAGGACGTGGTGGTAATGGATGTGGTGGTGGTAGACGTGGTGGATGTGGTGGTGGATGTGGTGTTGGATGTGATGGTGGTCATGGATGTTGACCTGGTGGTGGTGAACCTGGTGGTGGTGGACATGTTGGTGGTGAACATGGTGGCTGTGGTGGTGGTGGACGTGGTGGTGGTGGACGTGGTGATGAAGGACGTGGTGGTGGATGTGGTGGTGGATGTGGTGGTGGTGGACGTGATGGTGGATGTGGTGGTGGATATGGTGGATGTGGTGGTGGACATGGTGGATGTGGTGGAGGACATGGTGGTGGTGGATGTGGTGGTAGTGGTGGTGGATGTGGTGGTGGATATGGTGGACTTGGTGGTGGGGATGTGGAGGATGTGGTGGTGGTGGTAGACATGGTGGTGAACGTGGTGGTGAACGTGGTGGTGGTGGATGTGGTGGTAGACATGGTGGTGATGGAGGACGTGGTGGTGATGGATTTGGTGGTGGTAGACGTGGTGGTGATGGAGGATGTGGTGGTGATGGAGGATGTGGTGGTGATGGAGGACGTGGTGGTGGATGTGTTGGTGGTAGACTTGGTGGTGGACGTGCTGGTGGACATGGTGGTGGATGTTGTGGTGGAGATGGTGGAGGACGTGGAGGTGGTTGTGGATGTGGTGGTGGACATACTGGTGGTGGACATGGTGGTGGTGGATGTGGTGGTGGATGTGGTGGTGGACATGGTGGTGGTGGTGGTGGATGTGATTGTGGTGGATATGGTGGACTTGGTGGTGCACCAGGTGGTGGACGTGGTGGTGGACGTGGTGGTGTATGACATGGTGATGGATGTGGTGGTGGAGGTAGTGGTGGATGTGGTGGTGGAGGTGGTGAATGTGGTGGTGGACATGGTGGGGGTGGACGTGATGGTGGTGGTGGTGGATGACATGGTGGTGGTGGATGACGTGGTGGTTTTGGATGACGTGGTGGTGATGGATGACATGGTGGTGATGGAGGAAGTGGTGGTGATGGACATGGTGGTGGTGGATGTGGTTGTGGAGGTAGTAGTGGATGTGGTGGTGGAGGTGGTGGTAGAGGTGGTGAATGTGGTGGTGGATGTGGTGGTGGTGGACGTGGTGGTGGACATGGTGGTAGTGGTGGAGTACGTGGTGGTGGATGTGGTGGTGGACGTGGTGGTGCTGGACATGGTGGTGGTGTATGTAGTGGTGGACATGGTGGTGGTGGTGGATGTGGTGGTGGTGGTGGATGTGGTGGTGGACATGGTGGATGTGGTGGTGGACGTGGTGGTGGAAGTGGTGGTGGAAGTGGTGGTGGACATGGTGGTGGATGTGGTGGTGGACGTGGTGGTGGACGTGGTGGTGGATGTGGTGGTGGAGGTGGTGGATGTGGTGGTGGATGTGATGGTTGTGGACGTGGTGGTGGTGGACGTGGTGGTTGTGGACATGGTGGTGGTGGTGGTAGATGTGGTGGTGGATGTGATGGTGGTGGACATGGTGGTGGATGTGGTGGTGGTGGACGTGGTGGTGGACGTGATGGTGGTGGAGGATGTGGAGGTGGTGGACATGGTGGTGGACATGGTGGTGGTGGTAGAGTATGTGGTGGTGGATGTGGTGGTGGACGTGGTGGTGCTGGACATGGTGGTGGTGTATGTGGTAGTGGAGGTAGTAGTGGATGTGGTGGTGGAGGTGGTGGTAGAGGTGGTGAATGTGGTGGTGGATGTGGTGGTGGTGGACGTGGTGGTGGTGAACGTGGTGGTGGTGGTGGACGTGAAGGTGGTGAATATGGTGGATGTGGTTGACCTGGTGGTGTTGGAGTTGGTGGTGATGGACGTGGTGGTGGTGGACGTGATGGTGGTGGAGGATGTGGTGGTGGTGGACGTGGTGGTGGACATGGTGGTGGTGGTGGAGTACGTGGTGGTGGATGTGGTGGTGGACGTGGTGGTGCTGGACATGGTGGTGGTGTATGTAGTGGTGGACATGGTGGTGGTGGTGGATGTGGTGGTGGTTGTGGATGTGGTGGTGGACATGGTTTATGTGGTGGTGGACGTGGTGGTGGAAGTGGTGGTGGACATGGTGGTGGATGTGGTGGTGGACGTGGTGGTGGACATGGTGGTGGACGTGGTGGTGGAAGTGGTGGTGGATGTGGTGGTGGTGGAGGACATGGTGGTGGTGGTGGTGGACGTGGTGATGGTGGTGGACATGGTGGTGGATGTGGTGGTGGTGGACGTGGTGGTGGACATGATGGTGGTGGAGGATGTGGAGGTGGTGGACATGGTGGTGGACATGGTGGTGGTGGTAGAGTATGTGGTGGTGGATGTGGTGGTGGACGTGGTGGTGCTGGACATGGTGGTGGTGTATGTGGTAGTGGAGGTAGTAGTGGATGAGGTGGTGGTAGAGGTGGTGAATGTGGTGGTGGATGTGGTGGTGGTGGACGTGGTGGTGGTGAACGTGGTGGTGGTGGTGGACGTGAAGGTGGTGAATATGGTGGATGTGGTTGACCTGGTGGTGTTGGAGTTGGTGGTGATGGACGTGGTGGTGGTGGACGTGATGGTGGTGGAGGATGTGGTGGTGGTGGACGTGGTGGTGGACATGGTGGTGGTGGTGGAGTACGTGGTGGTGGATGTGGTGGTGGACGTGGTGGTGCTGGACATGGTGGTGGTGTATGTAGTGGTGGACATGGTGGTGGTGGTGGATGTGGTGGTGGTTGTGGATGTGGTGGTGGACATGGTTTATGTGGTGGTGGACGTGGTGGTGGAAGTGGTGGTGGACATGGTGGTGGATGTGGTGGTGGACGTGGTGGTGGACATGGTGGTGGACGTGGTGGTGGAAGTGGTGGTGGATGTGTTGGTGGTGGATGTGGTGGTGGTGGAGGACATGGTGGTGGAGGTGGTGGTGGTGGACGTGGTGGTGGTGGAGGACATGGTGGTGGATATGCTAGATGCAGTGCTGGGGGACGTGGTGGTGGTGGTGGACCTGGTGGTGGACGTGGTGGTGGACGTGATTGTGGAGGACGTGGTGGTGGACATGGTGGTGGAGGTGGTGGATGTGGTGGTGGATGTGATGGTTGTGGACGTGGTGGTGGTGGACGTGGTGGTTGTGGACATGGTGGTGGTGGTGGTAGATGTGGTGGTGGATGTGATGGTGGTGGACATGGTGGTGGATGTGGTGGTGGTGGACGTGGTGGTGGATGTGATGGTGGTGGAGGATGTGGAGGTGGTGGACATGGTGGTGGACATGGTGGTGGTGGTAGAGTATGTGGTGGTGGATCTGGTGGTGGACGTGGTGGTGCTGGACATGGTGGTGGTGTATGTGGTAGTGGACATGGTGGTGGTGGTGGAGTACATTGTGGTGGATGTGGTGGTGGATGTGGTGGTGCTGGACATGGTAATGGTGTATGTGGTGGTGGACGTGGTGGTGGTGGTGGATGTGGTGGTGGACATGGTGGATGTGGTAGTGGATGTGGTGGTGGATGAGGTGGTAGATGTGGTGGTGGATGTGGTGGTGGACGTGGTGGTGGAGGATGTGGTGGTGGTGAAAGTGGTGGTGGATGTGGTGGTGGTGGATGACATGGTGGTGGTGGTGGTGGATGATGTGATGGTGGTGGATGACATGGTGGTGGAGGACATGGTGGTGGGGAACGTGGTGGATGTGGTGGTGGAGGTTGTGAACGTGGTAGTGGACGTGGTGGTGGTGGTTGATGTGGTGGTCGTGATGGTGGTGGACGACATGGTGGTGGATGTGGTGGTGAAGGTAGTGGTGGATGTGGTATAAGAGGTGGTGAACGTGGTGGTGAACGTGGTGGTGGATGTGGTGGTTGTGGATATGGTGGACATGGTGGTGGACGTGGATATGGTGGTGGTGGAGGACGTGGTGGTAGTGGTGGTGGATGTGGTGGTGGATGTGGTGGATGTGGTGGTGGACGTGGTAGTGGACGTAGTGGTGGAGATGGTAGTGGTGGACATGGTGGTGGTGGATGTGGTGTGGTGGTGGATGTGGTGTTTGATGACGTGGTGGTGATGGATGACGTGGTGGTGATGGATGATGTGGTAGTGATGGAAGACGTGGTGGTGATGGAGGACATGGTGATGGAGGACGTGGTGGTGGTGGATATGGTGGTGGTACATGTGGTGGACGTGGTGGTGGTGTTTGTGGAGGTGGTGGAGGACATGGAGGTGGTGGTGGATGTGGTGGTGGGCATACTCGTGGTGGTGGATGTGATTGTGGTGGATATGGTGCATTGGGTGGTCGACCTGGTGGTGGTGGATGTGGTGGTGGTGGATGTGGTGGTGGACGTGGTGGTGGTGGATGTGGCAGTGGTAGAGGTAGTGGTTGATGTGCTGGTGGACATGGTGGTGGATGTGGTGGACATGGTGGTGGTAGTGGATGTGGTGGTCGACATGGTAGTGGTGTATGTGGTGGTGGTGGTGGACATGGGGGTGGATATGGTGGATGTGGTGGTGGTGGATGTGGTAGACATGGTGGTGGTGGATGTGGTGGACATGGTGGTGGAAGATGTGGTGGTGGTGGACATGGTGGTGGTGGAGGATGTGGTGGTGGAGGTGTTGGATGTAGTGGTGGTGGACATGGTGGTGGTGGACCTTGTGGTGGTGGTGGACATGGTGGTGGTGGTGGTGGATGTAGTGGTGGTGGACGTGGTGGTGGTGGACCTGGTAGTGGTGGTGGACATGGTGGTGGTGGGCATGGTGGTGGATGTGGTGGTGGACATGGTGGTGGTAGATGTGGTGGTGGTGGATGTGATGGACGTGGATGTGATGGACGTGGTGGTGGAGGACGTGGTGGTGGTAGACATGGTGGTGGATGTGGTGGTGGACATGGTGATGGTAGACATGGTGGTGGTGGATGTGGTGGACATGGTGGTGGTGGATGTGGTGGACAAGGTGGTGGTGAAAAATGTTATGGTGGTGGAGGACATGGTGGTGGTGGAGGACATGGTGGTGGTGGAGGACCTGGTGGTGGAGGTGGTGGATGTAGTGGTGGTGGACATGGTGGTGGAGGACATGGTGGTGGTGGAGGACGTGGTGGATGTGGTGGTGGTGGACCTGGTAGTGGTGGTGGACATGGTGGCAGTGGACATGGTGGTGGATGTGGTGGTGGACATGGTGGTGGATGTGGATGTGATTGTGGTGAATATGGTGGATATGGTGGACCTGGTGGTGTTGGACCTTGTGGTGTAGGAGGTGGAGGAGGTGGTGGTGGATGTGGTGGTGTAGGAGGTGGTGATGGTGGATGTGGTGGTGGAGGACTTGGTGGTGGTGGAGGACTTGGTGGTGGAGGACGTGGTGGTAATGGATGTGGTGGTGGTAGACGTGGTGGATGTGGTGGTGGATGTGGTGTTGGATGTGATGGTGGTCATGGATGTTGACCTGGTGGTGGTGAACCTGGTGGTGGTGGACATGTTGGTGGTGAACATGGTGGCTGTGGTGGTGGTGGACGTGGTGGTGGTGGACGTGGTGATGAAGGACGTGGTGGTGGATGTGGTGGTGGATGTGGTGGTGGTGGACGTGATGGTGGATGTGGTGGTGGATATGGTGGATGTGGTGGTGGACATGGTGGATGTGGTGGAGGACATGGTGGTGGTGGATGTGGTGGTAGTGGTGGTGGATGTGGTGGTGGATATGGTGGACTTGGTGGTGGGGATGTGGAGGATGTGGTGGTGGTGGTAGACATGGTGGTGAACGTGGTGGTGAACGTGGTGGTGGTGGATGTGGTGGTAGACATGGTGGTGATGGAGGACGTGGTGGTGATGGATTTGGTGGTGGTAGACGTGGTGGTGATGGAGGATGTGGTGGTGATGGAGGATGTGGTGGTGATGGAGGACGTGGTGGTGGATGTGTTGGTGGTAGACTTGGTGGTGGACGTGCTGGTGGACATGGTGGTGGATGTTGTGGTGGAGATGGTGGAGGACGTGGAGGTGGTTGTGGATGTGGTGGTGGACATACTGGTGGTGGACATGGTGGTGGTGGATGTGGTGGTGGATGTGGTGGTGGACATGGTGGTGGTGGTGGTGGATGTGATTGTGGTGGATATGGTGGACTTGGTGGTGCACCAGGTGGTGGACGTGGTGGTGGACGTGGTGGTGTATGACATGGTGATGGATGTGGTGGTGGAGGTAGTGGTGGATGTGGTGGTGGAGGTGGTGAATGTGGTGGTGGACATGGTGGGGGTGGACGTGATGGTGGTGGTGGTGGATGACATGGTGGTGGTGGATGACGTGGTGGTTTTGGATGACGTGGTGGTGATGGATGACATGGTGGTGATGGAGGAAGTGGTGGTGATGGACATGGTGGTGGTGGATGTGGTTGTGGAGGTAGTAGTGGATGTGGTGGTGGAGGTGGTGGTAGAGGTGGTGAATGTGGTGGTGGATGTGGTGGTGGTGGACGTGGTGGTGGACATGGTGGTAGTGGTGGAGTACGTGGTGGTGGATGTGGTGGTGGACGTGGTGGTGCTGGACATGGTGGTGGTGTATGTAGTGGTGGACATGGTGGTGGTGGTGGATGTGGTGGTGGTGGTGGATGTGGTGGTGGACATGGTGGATGTGGTGGTGGACGTGGTGGTGGAAGTGGTGGTGGAAGTGGTGGTGGACATGGTGGTGGATGTGGTGGTGGACGTGGTGGTGGACGTGGTGGTGGATGTGGTGGTGGAGGTGGTGGATGTGGTGGTGGATGTGATGGTTGTGGACGTGGTGGTGGTGGACGTGGTGGTTGTGGACATGGTGGTGGTGGTGGTAGATGTGGTGGTGGATGTGATGGTGGTGGACATGGTGGTGGATGTGGTGGTGGTGGACGTGGTGGTGGACGTGATGGTGGTGGAGGATGTGGAGGTGGTGGACATGGTGGTGGACATGGTGGTGGTGGTAGAGTATGTGGTGGTGGATGTGGTGGTGGACGTGGTGGTGCTGGACATGGTGGTGGTGTATGTGGTAGTGGAGGTAGTAGTGGATGTGGTGGTGGAGGTGGTGGTAGAGGTGGTGAATGTGGTGGTGGATGTGGTGGTGGTGGACGTGGTGGTGGTGAACGTGGTGGTGGTGGTGGACGTGAAGGTGGTGAATATGGTGGATGTGGTTGACCTGGTGGTGTTGGAGTTGGTGGTGATGGACGTGGTGGTGGTGGACGTGATGGTGGTGGAGGATGTGGTGGTGGTGGACGTGGTGGTGGACATGGTGGTGGTGGTGGAGTACGTGGTGGTGGATGTGGTGGTGGACGTGGTGGTGCTGGACATGGTGGTGGTGTATGTAGTGGTGGACATGGTGGTGGTGGTGGATGTGGTGGTGGTTGTGGATGTGGTGGTGGACATGGTTTATGTGGTGGTGGACGTGGTGGTGGAAGTGGTGGTGGACATGGTGGTGGATGTGGTGGTGGACGTGGTGGTGGACATGGTGGTGGACGTGGTGGTGGAAGTGGTGGTGGATGTGGTGGTGGTGGAGGACATGGTGGTGGTGGTGGTGGACGTGGTGATGGTGGTGGACATGGTGGTGGATGTGGTGGTGGTGGACGTGGTGGTGGACATGATGGTGGTGGAGGATGTGGAGGTGGTGGACATGGTGGTGGACATGGTGGTGGTGGTAGAGTATGTGGTGGTGGATGTGGTGGTGGACGTGGTGGTGCTGGACATGGTGGTGGTGTATGTGGTAGTGGAGGTAGTAGTGGATGAGGTGGTGGTAGAGGTGGTGAATGTGGTGGTGGATGTGGTGGTGGTGGACGTGGTGGTGGTGAACGTGGTGGTGGTGGTGGACGTGAAGGTGGTGAATATGGTGGATGTGGTTGACCTGGTGGTGTTGGAGTTGGTGGTGATGGACGTGGTGGTGGTGGACGTGATGGTGGTGGAGGATGTGGTGGTGGTGGACGTGGTGGTGGACATGGTGGTGGTGGTGGAGTACGTGGTGGTGGATGTGGTGGTGGACGTGGTGGTGCTGGACATGGTGGTGGTGTATGTAGTGGTGGACATGGTGGTGGTGGTGGATGTGGTGGTGGTTGTGGATGTGGTGGTGGACATGGTTTATGTGGTGGTGGACGTGGTGGTGGAAGTGGTGGTGGACATGGTGGTGGATGTGGTGGTGGACGTGGTGGTGGACATGGTGGTGGACGTGGTGGTGGAAGTGGTGGTGGATGTGTTGGTGGTGGATGTGGTGGTGGTGGAGGACATGGTGGTGGAGGTGGTGGTGGTGGACGTGGTGGTGGTGGAGGACATGGTGGTGGATATGCTAGATGCAGTGCTGGGGGACGTGGTGGTGGTGGTGGACCTGGTGGTGGACGTGGTGGTGGACGTGATTGTGGAGGACGTGGTGGTGGACATGGTGGTGGAGGTGGTGGATGTGGTGGTGGATGTGATGGTTGTGGACGTGGTGGTGGTGGACGTGGTGGTTGTGGACATGGTGGTGGTGGTGGTAGATGTGGTGGTGGATGTGATGGTGGTGGACATGGTGGTGGATGTGGTGGTGGTGGACGTGGTGGTGGATGTGATGGTGGTGGAGGATGTGGAGGTGGTGGACATGGTGGTGGACATGGTGGTGGTGGTAGAGTATGTGGTGGTGGATCTGGTGGTGGACGTGGTGGTGCTGGACATGGTGGTGGTGTATGTGGTAGTGGACATGGTGGTGGTGGTGGAGTACATTGTGGTGGATGTGGTGGTGGATGTGGTGGTGCTGGACATGGTAATGGTGTATGTGGTGGTGGACGTGGTGGTGGTGGTGGATGTGGTGGTGGACATGGTGGATGTGGTAGTGGATGTGGTGGTGGATGAGGTGGTAGATGTGGTGGTGGATGTGGTGGTGGACGTGGTGGTGGAGGATGTGGTGGTGGTGAAAGTGGTGGTGGATGTGGTGGTGGTGGATGACATGGTGGTGGTGGTGGTGGATGATGTGATGGTGGTGGATGACATGGTGGTGGAGGACATGGTGGTGGGGAACGTGGTGGATGTGGTGGTGGAGGTTGTGAACGTGGTAGTGGACGTGGTGGTGGTGGTTGATGTGGTGGTCGTGATGGTGGTGGACGACATGGTGGTGGATGTGGTGGTGAAGGTAGTGGTGGATGTGGTATAAGAGGTGGTGAACGTGGTGGTGAACGTGGTGGTGGATGTGGTGGTTGTGGATATGGTGGACATGGTGGTGGACGTGGATATGGTGGTGGTGGAGGACGTGGTGGTAGTGGTGGTGGATGTGGTGGTGGATGTGGTGGATGTGGTGGTGGACGTGGTAGTGGACGTAGTGGTGGAGATGGTAGTGGTGGACATGGTGGTGGTGGATGTGGTGTGGTGGTGGATGTGGTGTTTGATGACGTGGTGGTGATGGATGACGTGGTGGTGATGGATGATGTGGTAGTGATGGAAGACGTGGTGGTGATGGAGGACATGGTGATGGAGGACGTGGTGGTGGTGGATATGGTGGTGGTACATGTGGTGGACGTGGTGGTGGTGTTTGTGGAGGTGGTGGAGGACATGGAGGTGGTGGTGGATGTGGTGGTGGGCATACTCGTGGTGGTGGATGTGATTGTGGTGGATATGGTGCATTGGGTGGTCGACCTGGTGGTGGTGGATGTGGTGGTGGTGGATGTGGTGGTGGACGTGGTGGTGGTGGATGTGGCAGTGGTAGAGGTAGTGGTTGATGTGCTGGTGGACATGGTGGTGGATGTGGTGGACATGGTGGTGGTAGTGGATGTGGTGGTCGACATGGTAGTGGTGTATGTGGTGGTGGTGGTGGACATGGGGGTGGATATGGTGGATGTGGTGGTGGTGGATGTGGTAGACATGGTGGTGGTGGATGTGGTGGACATGGTGGTGGAAGATGTGGTGGTGGTGGACATGGTGGTGGTGGAGGATGTGGTGGTGGAGGTGTTGGATGTAGTGGTGGTGGACATGGTGGTGGTGGACCTTGTGGTGGTGGTGGACATGGTGGTGGTGGTGGTGGATGTAGTGGTGGTGGACGTGGTGGTGGTGGACCTGGTAGTGGTGGTGGACATGGTGGTGGTGGGCATGGTGGTGGATGTGGTGGTGGACATGGTGGTGGTAGATGTGGTGGTGGTGGATGTGATGGACGTGGATGTGATGGACGTGGTGGTGGAGGACGTGGTGGTGGTAGACATGGTGGTGGATGTGGTGGTGGACATGGTGATGGTAGACATGGTGGTGGTGGATGTGGTGGACATGGTGGTGGTGGATGTGGTGGACAAGGTGGTGGTGAAAAATGTTATGGTGGTGGAGGACATGGTGGTGGTGGAGGACATGGTGGTGGTGGAGGACCTGGTGGTGGAGGTGGTGGATGTAGTGGTGGTGGACATGGTGGTGGAGGACATGGTGGTGGTGGAGGACGTGGTGGATGTGGTGGTGGTGGACCTGGTAGTGGTGGTGGACATGGTGGCAGTGGACATGGTGGTGGATGTGGTGGTGGACATGGTGGTGGATGTGGATGTGATTGTGGTGAATATGGTGGATATGGTGGACCTGGTGGTGTTGGACCTTGTGGTGTAGGAGGTGGAGGAGGTGGTGGTGGATGTGGTGGTGTAGGAGGTGGTGATGGTGGATGTGGTGGTGGAGGACTTGGTGGTGGTGGAGGACTTGGTGGTGGAGGACGTGGTGGTAATGGATGTGGTGGTGGTAGACGTGGTGGATGTGGTGGTGGATGTGGTGTTGGATGTGATGGTGGTCATGGATGTTGACCTGGTGGTGGTGAACCTGGTGGTGGTGGACATGTTGGTGGTGAACATGGTGGCTGTGGTGGTGGTGGACGTGGTGGTGGTGGACGTGGTGATGAAGGACGTGGTGGTGGATGTGGTGGTGGATGTGGTGGTGGTGGACGTGATGGTGGATGTGGTGGTGGATATGGTGGATGTGGTGGTGGACATGGTGGATGTGGTGGAGGACATGGTGGTGGTGGATGTGGTGGTAGTGGTGGTGGATGTGGTGGTGGATATGGTGGACTTGGTGGTGGGGATGTGGAGGATGTGGTGGTGGTGGTAGACATGGTGGTGAACGTGGTGGTGAACGTGGTGGTGGTGGATGTGGTGGTAGACATGGTGGTGATGGAGGACGTGGTGGTGATGGATTTGGTGGTGGTAGACGTGGTGGTGATGGAGGATGTGGTGGTGATGGAGGATGTGGTGGTGATGGAGGACGTGGTGGTGGATGTGTTGGTGGTAGACTTGGTGGTGGACGTGCTGGTGGACATGGTGGTGGATGTTGTGGTGGAGATGGTGGAGGACGTGGAGGTGGTTGTGGATGTGGTGGTGGACATACTGGTGGTGGACATGGTGGTGGTGGATGTGGTGGTGGATGTGGTGGTGGACATGGTGGTGGTGGTGGTGGATGTGATTGTGGTGGATATGGTGGACTTGGTGGTGCACCAGGTGGTGGACGTGGTGGTGGACGTGGTGGTGTATGACATGGTGATGGATGTGGTGGTGGAGGTAGTGGTGGATGTGGTGGTGGAGGTGGTGAATGTGGTGGTGGACATGGTGGGGGTGGACGTGATGGTGGTGGTGGTGGATGACATGGTGGTGGTGGATGACGTGGTGGTTTTGGATGACGTGGTGGTGATGGATGACATGGTGGTGATGGAGGAAGTGGTGGTGATGGACATGGTGGTGGTGGATGTGGTTGTGGAGGTAGTAGTGGATGTGGTGGTGGAGGTGGTGGTAGAGGTGGTGAATGTGGTGGTGGATGTGGTGGTGGTGGACGTGGTGGTGGACATGGTGGTAGTGGTGGAGTACGTGGTGGTGGATGTGGTGGTGGACGTGGTGGTGCTGGACATGGTGGTGGTGTATGTAGTGGTGGACATGGTGGTGGTGGTGGATGTGGTGGTGGTGGTGGATGTGGTGGTGGACATGGTGGATGTGGTGGTGGACGTGGTGGTGGAAGTGGTGGTGGAAGTGGTGGTGGACATGGTGGTGGATGTGGTGGTGGACGTGGTGGTGGACGTGGTGGTGGATGTGGTGGTGGAGGTGGTGGATGTGGTGGTGGATGTGATGGTTGTGGACGTGGTGGTGGTGGACGTGGTGGTTGTGGACATGGTGGTGGTGGTGGTAGATGTGGTGGTGGATGTGATGGTGGTGGACATGGTGGTGGATGTGGTGGTGGTGGACGTGGTGGTGGACGTGATGGTGGTGGAGGATGTGGAGGTGGTGGACATGGTGGTGGACATGGTGGTGGTGGTAGAGTATGTGGTGGTGGATGTGGTGGTGGACGTGGTGGTGCTGGACATGGTGGTGGTGTATGTGGTAGTGGAGGTAGTAGTGGATGTGGTGGTGGAGGTGGTGGTAGAGGTGGTGAATGTGGTGGTGGATGTGGTGGTGGTGGACGTGGTGGTGGTGAACGTGGTGGTGGTGGTGGACGTGAAGGTGGTGAATATGGTGGATGTGGTTGACCTGGTGGTGTTGGAGTTGGTGGTGATGGACGTGGTGGTGGTGGACGTGATGGTGGTGGAGGATGTGGTGGTGGTGGACGTGGTGGTGGACATGGTGGTGGTGGTGGAGTACGTGGTGGTGGATGTGGTGGTGGACGTGGTGGTGCTGGACATGGTGGTGGTGTATGTAGTGGTGGACATGGTGGTGGTGGTGGATGTGGTGGTGGTTGTGGATGTGGTGGTGGACATGGTTTATGTGGTGGTGGACGTGGTGGTGGAAGTGGTGGTGGACATGGTGGTGGATGTGGTGGTGGACGTGGTGGTGGACATGGTGGTGGACGTGGTGGTGGAAGTGGTGGTGGATGTGGTGGTGGTGGAGGACATGGTGGTGGTGGTGGTGGACGTGGTGGTGGTGGAGGACATGGTGGTGGATATGCTAGATGCAGTGCTGGGGGACGTGGTGGTGGACCTGGTGGTGGACGTGGTGGTGGACGTGATTGTGGAGGACGTGGTGGTGGACATGGTGGTGGACGTGGTGGTGGATGTGGTGGTGGAGGTGGTGGATGTGGTGGTGGATGTGATGGTTGTGGACGTGGTGGTGGTGGACGTGGTGGTTGTGGACATGGTGGTGGTGGTGGTAGATGTGGTGGTGGATGTGATGGTGGTGGACATGGTGGTGGATGTGGTGGTGGTGGACGTGGTGGTGGATGTGATGGTGGTGGAGGATGTGGAGGTGGTGGACATGGTGGTGGACATGGTGGTGGTGGTGGTGGTAGAGTATGTGGTGGTGGATGTGGTGGTGGACGTGGTGGTGCTGGACATGGTGGTGGTGTATGTGGTAGTGGACATGGTGGTGGTGGTGGAGTACATTGTGGTGGATGTGGTGGTGCTGGACATGGTAATGGTGTATGTGGTGGTGGACGTGGTGGTGGATGTGGTGGTGGACATGGTGGATGTGGTAGTGGATGTGGTGGTGGATGAGGTGGTAGATGTGGTGGTGGATGTGGTGGTGGACGTGGTGGTGGAGGATGTGGTGGTGGTGAAAGTGGTGGTGGATGTGGTGGTGGTGGATGACATGGTGGTGGTGGTGGTGGATGATGTGATGGTGGTGGATGACATGGTGGTGGAGGACATGGTGGTGGTGAACGTGGTGGATGTGGTGGTGGAGGTTGTGAACGTGGTAGTGGACATGGTGGTGGATGTGGTGGACATGGTGGTGGTAGTGGATGTGGTGGTCGACATGGTAGTGGTGTATGTGGTGGTGGTGGACATGGGGGTGGATATGGTGGATGTGGTGGTGGTGGATGTGGTAGACATGGTGGTGGTGGATGTGGTAGACATGGTGGTGGTGGATGTGGTGGACATGGTGGTGGTGGATGTGGTGGATATGGTGGTGGTGGTGGAAGATGTTGTGGTGGTGGTGGACATGGTGGTGGTGGAGGATGTGGTGGTGGAGGTGTTGGATGTAGTGGTGGTGGACATGGTGGTGGTGGACCTTGTGGTGGTGGTGGACATGGTGGTGGTGGTGGTGGATGTAGTGGTGGTGGACGTGGTGGTGGTGGACCTGGTAGTGGTGGTGGACATGGTGGTGGTGGGCATGGTGGTGGATGTGGTGGTGGACTTGGTGGTGGTAGACGTGGTGGTGGTGGTGGATGTGATGGACGTGGATGCGATGGACGTGGTGGTGGAGGACGTGGTGGTGGTAGACATGGTGGTGGATGTGGTGGTGGACATGGTGATGGTAGACATGGTGGTGGTGGATGTGGTGGACATGGTGGTGGTGGATGTGGTGGACAAGGTGGTGGTGGAAGATGTTATGGTGGTGGAGGACATGGTGGTGGTGGAGGACCTGGTGGTGGAGGTGGTGGATGTAGTGGTGGTGGACATGGTGGTGGAGGACATGGTGGTGGTGGAGGACGTGGTGGTGGAGGTGGTGGATGTGGTGGTGGTGGACCTGGTAGTGGTGGTGGACATGGAGGCAGTGGACATGGTGGTGGATGTGGTGGTGGACATGGTGGTGGATGTGGATGTGATTGTGGTGAATATGGTGGATATGGTGGACCTGGTGGTGTTGGACCTTGTGGTGTAGGAGGTGGAGGAGGTGGTGGTGGATGTGGTGGTGTAGGAGGTGGTGATGGTGGATGTGGTGGTGGAGGACTTGGTGGTGGTGGAGGACTTGGTGGTGGAGGACGTGGTGGTAATGGATGTGGTGGTAGACGTGGTGGATGTGGTGGTGGATGTGGTGTTGGATGTGATGGTGGTCATGGATGTTGACCTGGTGGTGGTGAACCTGGTGGTGGTGGACATGTTGGTGGTGAACATGGTGGCTGTGGTGGTGGTGGACGTGGTGGTGGTGGACGTGGTGATGAAGGACGTGGTGGTGGATGTGGTGGTGGATGTGGTGGTGGTGGACGTGATGGTGGATGTGGTGGTGGATATGGTGGATGTGGTGGTGGACATGGTGGATGTGGTGGTGGTGGAGGACATGGTGGTGGTGGATGTGGTGGTAGTGGTGGTGGATGTGGTGGTGGATATGGTGGACTTGGTGGTGGGGATGTGGAGGATGTGGTGGTGGACGTGGTGGTGGTGGTAGACATGGTGGTGAACGTGGTGGTGAACGTGGTGGTGGTGGATGTGGTGGTAGACATGGTGGTGATGGAGGACGTGGTGGTGATGGATTTGGTGGTGGTAGACGTGGTGGTGATGGAGGATGTGGTGGTGATGGAGGATGTGGTGGTGATGGAGGACGTGGTGGTGGATGTGTTGGTGGTAGACTTGGTGGTGGACGTGCTGGTGGACATGGTGGTGGATGTTGTGGTGGAGATGGTGGAGGACGTGGAGGTGGTTGTGGATGTGGTGGTGGACATACTGGTGGTGGACATGGTGGTGGTGGATGTGGTGGTGGACATGGTGGTGGTGGTGGTGGATGTGATTGTGGTGGATATGGTGGACTTGGTGGTGCACCAGGTGGTGGACGTGGTGGTGGACGTGGTGGTGTATGACATGGTGATGGATGTGGTGGTGGAGGTAGTGGTGGATGTGGTGGTGGAGGTGGTGAATGTGGTGGTGGACATGGTGGGGGTGGACGTGATGGTGGTGGTGGTGGATGACATGGTGGTGGTGGATGACGTGGTGGTTTTGGATGACGTGGTGGTGATGGATGACATGGTGGTGATGGAGGAAGTGGTGGTGATAGACATGGTGGTGGTGGATGTGGTTGTGGAGGTAGTAGTGGATGTGGTGGTGGAGGTGGTGGTAGAGGTGGTGAATGTGGTGGTGGATGTGGTGGTGGTGGACGTGGTGGTGGTGAACGTGGTGGTGGTGGTGGACGTGAAGGTGGTGAATATGGTGGATGTGGTTGACCTGGTGGTGTTGGAGTTGGTGGTGGTGGACGTGGTGATGCTGGACATGGTGGTGGTGTATGTAGTGGTGGACATGGTGGTGGTGGTGGATGTGGTGGTGGTGGTGGATGTGGTGGTGGACATGGTGGATGTGGTGGTGGACGTGGTGGTGGAAGTGGTGGTGGACATGGTGGTGGATGTGGTGGTGGACGTGGTGGTGGACATGGTGGTGGACGTGGTGGTGGTGGTGGAAGTGGTGGTGGATGTGTTGGTGGTGGATGTGGTGGTGGTGGAGGACATGGTGGTGGAGGTGGTGGTGGTGGACGTGGTGGTGGTGGAGGACATGGTGGTGGATGTGCTAGATGCAGTGCTGGGGGACGTGGTGGTGGACCTGGTGGTGGACGTGGTGGTGGACGTGATTGTGGAGGACGTGGTGGTGGACATGGTGGTGGACGTGGTGGTGGATGTGGTGGTGGAGGTGGTGGTGGATGTGATGGTTGTGGACGTGGTGGTGGTGGACGTGGTGGTTGTGGACATGGTGGTGGTGGTGGTAGATGTGGTGGTGGATGTGATGGTGGTGGACATGGTGGTGGATGTGGTGGTGGTGGACGTGGTGGTGGACGTGATGGTGGTGGAGGATGTGGAGGTGGTGGACATGGTGGTGGACATGGTGGTGGTGGTAGAGTATGTGGTGGTGGATGTGGTGGTGGACGTGGTGGTGCTGGACATGGTGGTGGTGTATGTGGTGGTGGACATGGTGGTGGTGGTGGAGTACATTGTGGTGGATGTGGTGGTGGATGTGGTGGTGCTGGACATGGTAATGGTGTATGTGGTGGTGGACGTGGTGGTGGTGGTGGATGTGGTGGCGGACATGGTGGATGTGGTAGTGGATGTGGTGGTGGATGAGGTGGTAGATGTGGTGGTGGATGTGGTGGTGGACGTGGTGGTGGAGGATGTGGTGGTGGTGGAGGATGTGGTGGTGGTTGTGGTTGATGTAGTGCTGGGGGACGTGGTGGTGGACGTGGTGGTGGACGTGGTCATGGACGTGATTGTGGAGGACGTGGTGGTGGACATGGTGTTGGATGTGGTGGTGGATGTGGTGGTGGAGGTGGTGGATGTGGTGGTGGATGTGATGGTTGTGGACATGGTGGTGGTGGACGTGGTGGTTGTGGACATGCTGGTGGTGGTGGTGGATGTAGTAGTGGGGGATGTGGTGGTGGACCTGGTGGTGGACATGGTGGTGGTGGTGGATGTGGTGGTGGACGTGATTGTGGAGGACGTGGTGGTGGACATGGTGGAAGATGTGATGGTGGTGGATGATGTGGTGGTGATAGAGGATGTGGTGGTAATGGAGATCAAGGTGGTGTATGTGGTGGTGGTAGACATGGTGGTAGATGTGGTGGTAGATGTGGTGGTGGTGGATGTGATGGACATGGTGGATGTGATGGACGTGGTGGTGGAGGATGTGGTGGTGGTAGACATGGTGGTGGATGTGGTGGTAGATGTGGTGGTGTTGGATGTGGTGGACATAATGGTATAGGACGTGGTGGTGGAGGACATGGTGGTGGAGGACGTAGTGGACATGGTGGTGGTAGATATGGTGGGGGTAGTCATGGACGTGGACCTGGTGGTGGTGGACGTGGTGGTGGTGGACATATTGGTGGTGGACATGGTGGATGTGGTGGTGGACTTGGTGGTGGTGGAGGATGTGGTGGTGGTGGAGGATGTGGTGGTGGTGGTGGATGTGGTATTGGTGGTAGATGAGGTGGTGGAGGTAGTGGATGTGGTGAATGTGGTGGTGGACATGGTGGTGGATGTGGTGGACGTGGTGGTGGTGGACGTGGTGGTGGTGGACGTGGTGGTGGACATGGTGGTGGTGGACATGGTGGTGGTGGACATGGTGGATGTGGTGGCGGTGGTGGACGTGGTGGTGTTTGATGATGTGGTGGTGGTGGATGACGTGGTGGTGATGGATGACGTGGTGGTGATGGAGGACGTGGTAGTGATGGAGGATGTGGTGATGGTGGAGGACGTGCTGGTGATGGATGACGTGGTGGTGGATGTGGATGTGGTGGTGATAGAGGGCGTGGTGGTGGTGGATGTGGTGGTGGACGTGGTGGTGGAGATGGTAGTGGTGGACGTGGTGGATGTGGTGGCAGTGGTGGACGTGGTGGTGTTTGATGATGTGGTGGTGGTGGATGATGTGGTGGTGATAGATGATGTGGTGGTGATGGAGGACGTGGTGGTGATGGAGGACGTGGTGGTAATGGAGGATGTGGTGATGGTGGATGTGGTGGTGGTAGACATGGTGGACGTGGTGGTGGTGGTTGTGGAGGTGGTGGAGGACGTGGAGGTGGTGGTGGACATGGTGGTGGGATACTGGTGGTGGTGGATGTGATGGTGGTGGATATGGTGGACTTGGTGGTGGACCTGGTGGTGGTGGTGGATGTGGTGGTGGACGTGGTGGTGGTGGATGTGGCAGTGGTGGAGGTAGTGGTTGATGTGCTGGTGGACATGTTGGTGGATGTGGTGGACATGGTGGTGGTGGTGGATGACGTGGTGGTGGTGGATGATGCAGTGGTGGTGGATGACGTCGTGGTGGAGGACATGGTGGTGGTGAATGTGGTGGATGTGGTGGTGGAGGTGGTGAACATGGTAGTGGATGTGGTGGTGGATGTGGTGGTGGTGATGCATGTGGTGGTCGTGATGGTGGAGGACGACATGGTGGTGGATGTGGTGGTGGAGGTAGTGGTGGATGTGGTGGTGGAGGTGGTGAACATGGTGGTGAACGTGGTGGTGGATGTGGTGGTTGTGGATGTGGTGGATGTGGTGGTGGATGTGGTGGTGATGGAGGACATGGTGTTAGTGGTGGTGTATGTGGTGGTGGATGTGGTGGTGGATGTGGTGGTGGATGTGGTGGTGGAAGTGGTAGTGGACGTGGTGGTGGAGATGGTAGTGGTGGACGTGGTGGATGTGGTGGCGGTGGTGGACGTGGTGGTGTTTGATGATGTGGTGGTGGTGGATGACGTGGTGGTGATGGATGATGTGGTGGTGATGGAGGACGTGGTGGTGATGGAGGACGTGGTGGTGATGGAGGACGTGGTGATGGTGGATGTGGTGGTGGTAGACGTGGTGGAAGTGGTGGTGGAGGATGTGGAGGTGGTGGTGGACGTGGTGGTGGGATACTGGTGGTGGTGGATGTGATGGTGGTGGATATGGTGGACTTGGTGGTGGACCTGGTGGTGGTGGATGTGGTGGTGGACGTGGTGGTGGATGTGGTGGTGGTGGATGTGGCAGTGGTAGAGGTAGTGGTTGATGTTCTGGTGGACATGGTGGTGGATGTGGTGGACATGGTGGTGGTAGTGGATGTGGTGGTGGACATGGTAGTGGTGTATGTGGTGGTGGTGGACATGGTGGTGGATGTGGTGGATGTGGTGGTGGTGGATGTGGTAGACATGGTAGTGGTGGATGTGGTGGACATGTTGGTGGTGGATGTGGTGGACATGGTGGTGGTGGTGGAAGATGTGGTGGTGGTGGAGGACATGGTGGTGGTGGAGCATGTGGTGGTGGAGGTGGTGGATGTAGTGGTGGTAGACATGGTGGTGGTGGACCTGGCGGTGGTGGTGGACATGGTGGTGGTGGATGTAGTGGTGGTGGACGTGGTGGTGGTAGACCTGGTAGTGGTGGTGGACATGGTGGTGGTAGACATGGTGGTGGATTTGGTGGTGGACAGGGTGGTGGTAGACGTTGTGGTGTTGGATGTGATGGACGTGGTGGTGGAGGACGTGGTGGTGGTAGACATGGTGGTGGATGTGGTGGTGGACGTGGTGGTGGTGGACATGGTGGTGGTGGATGTGGTGGACATGGTGGTGGTGGAAGATGTTATGGTGGTGGAGGACATGGTGGTGGTGGAGGACGTGGTGGTGGAGGTGGTGGATGTAGTGGTGGTGGACATGGTGGTGGAGGACATGGTGGTGGTGGAGGACGTGGTGGTGGAGGTGGTGGATGTGGTGGTGGTGGACCTGGTAGTGGTGGTGGATGTGGTGGTGGATGTGGTGGATGTGGTGGTGGACATGGTAGTGGACGTGGTGGTGGAGATGGTAGTGGTGGACATGGTGGCGGTGGTGGACATGGTGGTGTTTGATGATGTGGTGGATGACGTGGTGGTGATGGATGATGTGGTGGTGATGGAGGATGTGGTGGTGATGGAGGATGTGGTGGTGATGGAGGACATGGTGATGGTGGATGTGGTGGTGGTATATGTGTAGTGGACGTGGTGGTGGTGGTTGTGGAGGTGGTGGAGGACGTGGAGGTGGTGGTGGATGTGGTGGTGGGATACTGGTGGTGGTGGATGTGATGGTGGTGGATATGTTGGACTTGGTGGTGGACCTGGTGGTATTGGATGTGGTGGTGGTGGATGTGGTGGTGGACGTGGTGGTGGACGTGGTGGTGGTGGATGTGGCAGTGGTGGAGATAGTGGTTGATGTGCTGGTGGACATGGTGGTGGATGTGGTGGACATGGTGGTGGATGTGGTGGTGGACATGGTTGTGGTGTATGTCATGGTGGTGGACATGGTGGTGGATGTGGTGGACGTGGTGGTGGTGGATGTGGTATACATGGTGGTGGTGGCAGAAGATGTTGTGGGGTGGAGGACATGGTGGTGGTGGAGGATGTGGTGGTGGAGGTGGTGGTGGTGGACCTGATCGTGTTGGTGGACATGGTGGTGGTAGACATGGTGGTGGATTTGGTGGTGGACATGGTGGTGGTAGATGTGGTGGTGGTGGATGTGATGGACGTGGTGGTGGAGGACGTGGTGGTGGTAGACATGGTGGTGGATGTGGTGGACATGGTGGTAGTGGATGTGGTGGACATGGTGATAGTGAGGGAACATGTTATGTTGGTGGAGGACATGGTGGTGGTAGAGGACGTGGTGGTGGAGGTGGTGGAGGATGTGGAGGTGGTGGTGGATGTGGTGGTGGGATACTGGTGGTGGTGGATGTGATGGTGGTGGATGTGGTGGTGGACATGGTGGTGGACGTGGTGGTGGTAGATGTGGCAGTGGCAGTGGTGGAGATAGTGGTTGATGTGCTGGTGGACATGGTGGTGGATGTGGTGGACATGGTGGTGGTAGTGGATGTGGTGGTGGACATGGTTGTAGTGTATGTCGTGGTGGTGGACATGGTGGTGGATGTGGTGGACGTGGTGGTGGTGGATGTGGTATACATGGTGGTGGTGGATGTGGTGGACATGTTGGTGGTGGATGTGGTGGACATGGTGGTGGTGGTGGAAGATGTGGTGGTGGAGGACATGGTGGTGGTGGAGGACGTGGTGGTGGAGGTGGTGGATGTAGTGGTGGTGGATATGGTGGTGGAGGACATGGTGGTGGTGGAGGACGTGGTGGTGGAGGTGGTGGACGTGGTGGTGGTGGACCTGATAGTGGTGGTGGATGTGGTGGTGGACGTGGAAGTGGACATGGTGGTGGACATGGATGTGATGGTGGTGAATATGGTGGATGTGTTTTTGACCTGGTGGTGTTGGACCTGGTGGTGGAGGAGGTGGTGGTGGTGGATGTGGTGGTGTTGGACCTGGTGGTGTAGGAGGTGGTGGTGGTGGATGTGGTGGTGGTGGTGGAGGACTTGTTGGTGGTGGAGAACGTGGTGGTAATGGATGTGGTGTTAGATGTGGTGGTGGTAGATGTGGTGGATGTGGTGGTGGATGTGGTGGTGGATGTGATGGTGGTCATGGACGTGGACCTGGTGGTGGTGAATGTGGTGGTGGTGGACATGTTGGTGGTGGACATGGTGGCTATGGTGGTGGATGTGGTGGTGGTGGACATGGTGGTGGTGGACGTGGTGGTGGATGTGGTGGTGGACGTGGTGGTGGACGTGGTGGTGGTGGTGGATATGGTGGTGGTGGACATGATGGTGGATGTGGTGGTGGATATGGTGGACGTGGTGGTGGACGTGGTGGATGTGGTGGTGGTGGAGGACGTGGTAGTGGTGGATGTGGTGGTGGATGTGGTGGTGGATATGGTGGACGTGGTGGTGGAGGATGTGGTGGATGTGGTGATGGCTATGGTGGTGGTGGTAGACATGGTGGTGGATGTGGTGGTGGTGGATGTGGTGGTAGACATGGTGGTGATGGAGGACGTGGTGGTGATGGAGGACGTGGTAGTGATGGAGGAATTGGTGGTGATGGAGGACGTGGTGGTGATGGATTTGGTGGTGGTAGACGTGGTGGTGAAGGAGGATGTGGTGGTGATGGAGGACATGGTGGTGATGGAGGATGTGGTGGTGGAGGTGGTGGATGTAGTGGTGGTGGACATGGTAGTGGTGGACCTGGTGGTGGTGGATGTAGTGATGGTGGATGTGGTGGTGGTGGACCTGGTAGTGGACCTGGTAGTGGTGGTAGACATGGTGGTGGATTTGGTGTTGGACATGGTGGTGGTAGACGTGGTGGTGGTGGATGTGATGGATGTGGTGGTGGAGGACGTGGTGGTGGTAGACATGGTGGTGGATGTGGTGGTGGACCTGGTGGTGGTAGACATGGTGTTGGTGGATGTGGTGGACATGGTGGTAGTGGATGTGGTGGACATGGTGATAGTGGGGGAAGATGTTATGGTGGTGGAGGACATGGTGGTGGTGGAGGATGTGGTGGTGGAGGTGGTGGATATAGTGGTGGTGGATATGGTGGTAGAGGACATAGTGGTGGTAGAGGACGTGGTGGATGTGGTGGTGGACATGGTGGTGGACGTGGATGTGATGGTGGTGAATATGGTGGACGTGGTGGACCTGGTGGTGTTGGACCTGGTGGTGGAGGAGGTGGTGGTGGTGGATGTGGTGGTGTTGGACCTGGTGGTGTAGGAGGTGGTGGTGGTGGATGTGGTGGAGGTGGTGGAGGACTTTGTGGTGGTGGAGGACTTGTTGGTGGTAGAGGACGTGGTGGTAATGGATGTGGTGGTAGATGTGGTGGTGGTAGACGTGGTGGATGTGGTGGTGGATGTGATGGTGGTCATGGACGTGGACCTGGTGGTGATGAACGTGGTGGTGGTGGACATGTTGGTAGTGGACATGGTGGCTGTGGTGGTGGATGTTGTGGTGGTGGACATGGTGGTGGTGGATGTGGTGGTGGACGTGGTGGTGGACGTGGTAGTGGTGGTGGATGTGGTGGTGGTGGATGTGATGGTGGATGTGGTGGTGGATATGGTGGACGTGGTGGTGGACGTGGTGGATGTGGTGGTGGTGGAGGATGTGGTGGTGGTGGATGTGGTGGTAGTGGTGGTGGATGTGGTGGTGGATATGGTGGATGTGGTGGTGGGGGATGTGGTGGATGTGGTGATGGATGTGGTGGTGGTGGTAGACGTGGTGGTGGACGTGGTGGTGGTGAATGTGGTGGTAGACGTGGTGGTGATGGAGGACGAGGTGGTGATGGAGGACGTGGTAGTGATGGAGGAATTGGTGGTGATGGAGGACGTGGTGGTGATGGATTTGGTGGTGGTAGACGTGGTGGTGAAGGAGGACGTGGTGGTGATGGAGGACGTGGTGGTGATGGAGGACGTGGTGGTGGATGTGGTGGTGGTAGACGTGGTGGTGGACGTGCTGGTGGACGTGGTGGTGGAGATGGTGGAGGACGTGGAGGGGGTGGTGGATGTGGTGGTAGACATACTGGTGGTGGACATGGTGGTGGTGGATTTGGTGGTGGATGTGGTGGTGGACATGGCGGTGGTGGTGGATATGATGGTGGTGAATGTGGTGGACTTGGTGGTGCACCTGGTGGTGGATGTGGTGGTGGACGTGGTGGTGGATGACATGGTGGTGGATGTGGTGGTGGAGGTAGTGGTGGATGAGGTGGTGAATGTGGTGGGAGACATGGTGGGGGTGGACGTGGTGGTGGTGGATGACATGGTGGTGGTGGATGACATGGTGGTGATGGATGACGTGGTGGTGATAAAGGACGTGGTGGTGATGGACATGGTGGTGGGGGATGTGGTTGTGGAGGTAGTAATGGATGTGGTGGTGGTGGTGGAGGTGGTGAATGTAGTGGTGGACGTGGTGGTGGTGAATGTGGTGGTGGACGTGATGGTGGGGAATATGGTAGATGTGGTGGTGGTGGACCTGGTGGTATTGAAGTTGGTGGTGGTGGATGTGGTGGTGGTGGATGTGGTAGTGGTGGTGGACTTGGTGGTGGTGGAGGACTTGGTGGTGGTGGAGGACTTGGTGGTGGTGGAGGACTTGGTGGTAATGGATGTGGTGGTGGATGTTGTGTTGGAGGTGGTGGATGTGGTGGTGGATGTGGTAGTGGATGTGGTGGTGGTGGACATGGTGGTGTATGTGGTGGTAGTTGTAGTGGTGGACGTGGTGGATGTGGTGGTGGACGACATGGTGGTGATGGACATGTTGGTGGTGGATATAGTGGATATGGTGGTGGACGTGGTGGTGGTGGACATGGTGGTGGTGGTGGACGTGGTGGTGGTGGAGGACGTGGTGGAGGACGTGGTGGTGATGGATGTGGTTGTATTGGATGTAGTGGTGGTGGATGTGGTGGTGGAGGTGGTGGATGTGGTGGTGGATGTGGTGGTGGTGGACGTGGTGGTGGTGGACGTGGTGGTTGTGGACATGGTGGTGTATGTAATGGTTGTGGACGTGGTGGTGGTGGATGTGGTGGTGAATGTGGTGGTGGTGGTGAATGTGGTGGTGGTGAATGTGGTGGTGGCCGTGGTGGTGGACATGGTGGTGGATGTGGTGGTGGACGTGGTGGTGGAAAACGTGGTGGTGGTAGATGTGGTGGTGGAAGACGTGGTGGTGGATGTGATGGTGGAAGACGTGGTGGTGGACGTGGTGGTGGTGGACGTGGTTCTGGACATGGTTGTGGACATGGTGGTGGTGGTGGTAGACGTGGTGGTAGATGTGATAGTGGTGGACGTGGTGGTGGATGTGGTGGTGGTAGACGTGGTGGTGGACATGGTTCTGGACATGGTTGTGGACATGGTGGTGGAGGACGTGGTGGTGGTGGACTTGGTGGTGGTGGTGGTGGACGTGGCAGTGGTGGACATGTTGGTGGATGTGGTGGTGGACATGGTGGTGGATGTGATGGACATGGTGGTGGTAGTGGATGTTTTGGTGGACATGGTGGTGGAATATGTGGTGGTGGTGGACATGGTGGTGGATGTGGTTGTGGTGGATGTGGTGGACATGGTGGTGGTGGATGTGGTGGACATGGTGGTGGACATGGTGGTGGTGGATGTTGTGGACATGTTGGTGGTAGATGTGGTAGACATGGTGGAGGATGTGGTGGTGGTGGAGGACGTTGTGGTGGTGGAGGATGTGGTGGTGGTGGAGGACGTGGTGATGGAGGTGGTGGATGAGGTGGTGGATGTGGTAGTGGTGGATGTGGTAGTGGTGGACCTGGTGGTGGTGGTAGACGTGGTGGTGGACATGGTGGTGGATGTGATGGTGGACATGGTGGTGGAGGTGGATGATGTGGTGGTGGTGGACGACGTGGTGGTGGACGTGGTGTTGGAGGAGGACGTGGTGGTGGTGGAGGATGTGGTGATGATAGAGGTCATGGTAGTGGATGTGGTGGTGGTAGACGTGGTGGTGGATGTGGTGGTGGACATGGTGGTGGTAGACATGGTGGTGGTGGATGTGGTGGATGTGGTGGTGGAGGACATGGTGGTGGTGGACATGTTGGTGGTGGATGTGGTGGACGTGGTGGTGGTGGACATGGTGGTGGTGGACATATTGGAGGTGGACATGGTGGACATTGTGGTGGATATAGTGGTGGTGGTGGATGTGGTGGTGGACATGGTGGTGGGTGTACTGGTGGTGGATGTGGTGGTGATGGATATGGTGGTGGATGTGGTGGTAGTGGTGCATGTTATGGTGGATGTGGTGGACGTGGTGCTGGTGGTGGAGGTGGATGATGTGGTGGTGGTAAATGACATGGTGGTGGATGTGCTGGTTGAGGACATGGTGGTGGTGGAGGATGTGGTGGTGATGGAGGTCATGGTGGTGGATGTGGTGGTGGTAGACATGGTGGTGGATGTGGTGGTGGACGTGGTGGTGGTAGATGTGGTGGTGGTGGATGTGGTGGTGGAGAACGTGGTGGTGGTGGACGTGGTGGTGATGGATGAGGTGGACATGGTGGTGGTGGACATGGTGGTGGTGGTCATGGACGTGGAGCTGGTGGTGGTGGACTTGGTGGTGGACATATTGGTGGTGGACGTGGTGGTGGTAGAGGTGGTGGTAGATGCGGTGGTGGTGGTGGATGTGGTGGTGGAGGTGGTGGATGTGGTGGTGGAGGTGGTAGAGGAAATGGTGGTGGTGTATGTGGTGGACGTGGTGGTGGACGTGGTGGTGGATGTGGTGGTGGATGTGGTGGCGGACGTGGTGGTGGACATGGTGGTGGATATGGTGGTGGGGACATGGAGTGGTGGTGGACGTGGTGCTGGTGGAGGACGTGGTGGAGGACGTGGTGGTGATGGATGTGGTTGTATTGGATGTGGTGGTGGTGTATGTGGTGGTGGAGGTGGTGGATGTGGTGGTGGATGTGGTGGTGGTGGACGTGGTGGTGGTGGACGTGGTGGTTGTGGACATGGTGGTGTATGTAATGGTTGTGGACGTGGTGGTGGTGGATGTGGTGGTGGTGGTGAATGTGGTGGTGGTGGTGAATGTGGTGGTGGTGAATGTGGTGGTGGACGTGATGGTGGAGGACGTGGTGGTGGACATGGTGGTGGATGTGGTGGTGGACGTGGTGATGGTGGACGTGGTGGTGGTGGACGTGGTGGTGGTAGACGTGGTGGTGGTAGATGTGGTAGTGGAAGACATGGTGGTGGATGTGATGGTGGTGGACGTGGTGGTGGACGTGGTGGTGGTGGACATGGTAGTGGTGGACGTGGTTCTGGACATGGTTGTGGACATGGTGGTGGTGGTGGTAGACGTGGTGGTGGATGTGATAGTGGTAGACGTGGTGGTGGATGTGGTGGTGGTAGACGTGGTGGTGGACATGGTTCTGGACATGGTTGTGGACATGGTGGTGGAGGACGTGGTGGTGGTGGACTTGGTGGTGGTGGTGGTGGATGTGGCAGTGGTGGACATGGTGGTGGATGTGGTGGTGGACATGGTGGTGGATGTGGTGGACATGGTGGTGGTAGTGGATGTTTTGGTGGACATGGTGGTGGAATATGTGGTGGTGGTGGACATGGTGGTGGATGTGGTTGTGGTGGATGTGGTGGACATGGTGGTGGTGGATGTGGTGGACATGGTGGTGGACATGGTGGTGGTGGATGTTGTGGACATGTTGGTGATAGATGTGGTAGACATGGTGGAGGATGTGGTGGTGGTGGAGGACGTTGTGGTGGTGGAGGACGTGGTGGTGGTAGAGGACGTGGTGGTGGAGGTGGTGGATGAGGTGGTGGATGTAGTGGTGGTGGATGTGGTGGTGGTGGACGTGGTGGTGGTAGATGTGGTGGTGGTGGATGTGGTGGTGGAGAATGTGGTGGTGGTGGACGTGGTGGTGATGGATGAGGTGGACATGGTGGTGGTGGACATGGTGGTGGTGGTCATGGACGTGGAGCTGGTGGTGGTGGACTTGGTGGTGGTGGACATATTGGTGGTGGACGTGGTGGTGGATGTGGTGGTGGATGTGATGGTGGATTTGGTGGTGGTGGAGGACGTGGTGGTAGTGGAGGAGGTGGTGGTGGACATGGTGGTATTGGAGGACGTGGTGGTGGTGGAGGTGGTGGTAGATGCGGTGGTGGTGGTGGATGTGGTGGTGGAGGTGGTGGATGTGGTGGTGGAGGTGGTAGAGGACATGGTGGTGGTATATGTGGTGGACGTGGTGGTGGACGTGGTGGTGGACGTGGTGGTGGATGTGGTGGCGGACGTGGTGGTGGACGTGATGGTGGTGGAGGATTTGGTGGTGGTGGACGTGGTGGTGGACATGGTGGAGTACGTGGTGGTGGACGTGGTGGTGGACATGGTGGTGGTGTATGTGGTGGTGGACGTGGTGGTGGTGGTGGATGTGTTGGAGGACGTGGTAGATGTGGTGGTGGACGTGGTGGTGGACATGATGGTGGATATGGTGGTGGACGTGGTTGTGGATGTGGTGGTGGACATGGTGGTGGATGTGGTGGTGGACGTGGTGGTGGATGTGGTGGTGGAGGATGTGGTGGAAGTGGTGGTGGAAGTGGTGGTAGATGTGGTGGTTTTTGAGGACTTGGTGGTGGAGGTGGTGGATGTAGTTGTGGGGGATGTGGTGGTAGTGGACCTGGTGGTGGTAGTGGACGTGGTGGTGATGGACGTGGTGGTGGAAGTGATGGTGGAGGATGTGGTGGTGGACATGGTGGTGGATGTGGTGGTGGATGTGGTGATGGTGGTGGAGGTGGATGATGTGGTGGTTGTGGATGACTTGGTGGTAGACGTGGTGGTGGTGGAGGATATGGTGGTAATGGAGATCGTGGTGGTGGATGTGGGGGTGGTGGTAGACATGGTAGTGGATGTGGTGGTGGACGTGGTGGTGGTGGATCTGATGGACATGGTGGATGTGATGGACGTGGTGGTGGAGGACGTGGTGGTGGTAGACATGGTGGTGGATGTGGTGGTGGATGTGGTGGTGGACATGGTGGTGGTAGATGTGGTGTTGGTGGACGTGGTGGTGGAGGACGTGGTGGTGGAGGACATGGTGGTGGAGGACGTAGTGGACATGGTGGTGGTAGATATGGTGGGGGTGGTCATGGACGTGGACCTGGTGGTGGTGGACATGGTGGTGGTGGACATATTGGTGGTGGACATGGTGGATGTGGTGGTGGACTTGGTGGTGGTGGAGGACGTGGTGGTGGTGGAGGACGTGGTGGAGGACGTGGTAGAGGTGGAGGACGTGGTGGTGGTGGATGATGTGGTGGTGGTGGATGTGGTGTTGGTGGTAGATGAGGTGGTGGATATGGTGTATGTGGTGGTGGACGTGGTGGTGTTGGAGGATGTGGTGGACGTGGTGGTGGACATGGTGGTGGTGGACATGGTGGTGGTGGACGTGGTGGTGGTGGTGGACGTGGTGGTGCACGTGGTGGTGGTGGATGTGGTGGTGGTGGAATTGGTGGTGGTGGATGTGGTGATTGTTAGAAATGGGGGTCTATGGTTGGCACAGGTATGCACTGGCGACAAGCAGGGACTCTCAATTCTAAGTCAGAGTAAGGGGATCACCCTTTCAAATAACCCCTGCTCACCCTTTAGGGAGTGTGGCGCAAGCAGTCAAGACTATTCTCAGGGCGTCATAGGTTAAGCATTTGTGAACACATACAGTAATGAAATGACACCCCACAAATGGACACCAGTCAAGGTTATATCAAAAATAGGTTTCTTTATATAAGGCTTGTTGGACTTGGCCCTTCTGGCCGGTTCACCCCGAAACTTTTTGCTTAATATGGTGACTTGGTTTAGTGATTTTATTGACTTTGGCGCACTTTACCGCTGTGTCCCAGGGTAAAGTGCGTGCGTGTGTTGAGGTTGGCCTGCCCTCCCATAGGAATGCATGGGGGAATGTATGTGTCCCGGTAGTTCCTGATGCGTGGGGTGTGCAGGCCCGTGTTTGGTATGTGCGGACTCGTGGGAGTGAATGCTGCGCGTTGATGTGTGCAGCGTGCATGTACCTGGTGTGGAAGTGCCACTTCTAGAAGTGGGCACTTCAGTGTGCAGTCTGAAATGTGTGGCTTGTCTGGCGATTGGCTGGTGAGGTCAGGTGACGGACTAGGGAAATCCCCCGAGTCAGGAGGAGTCACCCAGTGGTGAATGGGGAGTTAGCATGTTGATGGCTGGGGAGGAGTGTACCTGGGTCCTGAATAGGACAGGGATTCCCCCACACAATGCTGGCGCCGGCCCCTGTGGTGCGTCTAATGACCCTAGCCCTGCCAGTGAATAGGGAGAGGGGCTGAGCAAAACAAAGTGCTCAGGAACCTGTTGGAACTGGTTCGCCCCTTCCCTGCACCTTAGACAAAGGATTTGCCTGTATAAAAAAGGGGCTGTGTCCCCACAGAAGTTGTTCTCTTGCAGGATCCACTTGAGGGGGGGCCTGCTGCTGCTGGGCGCCAGGAGAGACCGCCACTGGGGACTGCCTCCCTGCTGGAGGGCCCTGTGAGCTGGCTCTGGGCCCAGCCTTTGCCCCCTGCTCTCTGGAGGACCTTTTGGTTCTTGGACATTGCTATAGCGCCTGGGAGCGCTTCCTGGACTTTGGAGCGCTGTGCACGCTGTTTCCCTGGGCTTGTTATCTTGATAGCGCTGGGAGCGCTTTTCTGAGCCTTGCAGCGCTGCGAGCGCTGGCTCACCTTATAGCGCTGTGAAGCGCTTGGATTCAGCTTGCGGGTGCCCACCCCGCTTATTTGCGTTTATTTCGGGGGAGCCTACCCCTCATTGCCGCTGGGAACGTCACCGCCGCGGCCGGGCTTCAGTCGGAAGTCAGGCGGCTGAGGGCGGGCCTCCGGGACAACCGGAACTCAGAGAAGGAGGGCGGGAGCCTACCCCGCCTCCTGCCAAGCACCGCGGTTGCAGCCCGGTCGGGAAAGCGAGGATCCAGGCGGGAGCCTACCCCGCGCTGGACGGAGGAGAGGAGTGCTGCCGGTTCCGTGGAGCGGACCAAGAGGAGCGGAGACAGCGCGGGAGTCCCCTGAGAGCAGCCCGGTAAGTCAGGAGGGCTGGGGGACTCCGTGCGTGTGCCTGTGGGTGCCGGTCCCAGTCCGGCTGATTCTCCCAAAAGGCTCCAACGTTATTTAAAGCCTGCGAGGCTCTAGGGGGCCTGAGCACCTCGAGCGTTGACGCTCCCACGAACGGGGGCATTGTGGTGATTCGAGTCCCGGAGAGGGACTCCAACGAAGAGCGCAGTGAACGCTCCGACCTCGGGGGCATGTTGTTTCCGAGCCGTGAAGGCTCCCGGGGCATTGTTGTTTGAGCCCAGTGAGGCTCCAACGTTGTCAGAGCCACGAGGGCTCTAGAGGGCATTGTCTGGTGTGCAGAGCACCCGCAGCGCTCCAACGAAGGGGAGCACGACTGTTCCGAGCCACGAGGGCTCTAGGGGACATTTTCTGAGTGAACAGAGCCCAGAGAGGGCTCCAGAGGCACGCAGTGCCTGAAGTTCGTTTTTCCAGCTGCCCAGCACTTAGTGGGCAGCTGCCACGTTTAGGTGGGGGACCATTCTGGTTCTAGTCTGCGCAGCTGGCGCAGCCTGACTTTGCTGAGCGCAGGGCGTCCTAGCCCCTTCCAGGCTAGTTGGCCCAGGGACTGCCACAGGTGGTGGCTCATGTAGAGTCTTGCGCAATTGGTACTTTTACACCTCTGAATGTTTTATGCATCATGTGTGTTCTTTCCTTGCACCTCTGAATGTGTGTTGATGCATCATGTGCCCTTGCTTTTACACCTCTGAATGTTTTCATGCATCATGTGTTTCCTTTGCTCTGCACCTCTGAATGTTTTCCTGCATCATGTGTAACGTTCTCTTACCCCTACAGGTATTGTGATATGTAGGTGGTTGTTGCTTTCTCCTAGTACAGGTGGTGCTAGTGAGGTTCTAGTTCCCTGCGTGACAGTCTCCTAAGATAGTTAGGGTTACGTAGGAGGTACTTCCCCGATACCAGTGAGTACTGGTTGTGTGCTGTACAGTTTATTTTTGTGCTACAGTGACTTTATATATTTCATGTGCTAAAAAAAGTGCTATTTCCTGACAGTGGTCCAGGTGGCCCTGTCTTGTACATAATCCCTTGTAAATTCTGCCCGTGCCTGTTGGCACATTGTAAAGTGTGTGTTTTTATCTAATGTGTTGTGTATAATACAGAGGTTATTTTTATAGAATACCTTGTGTGGAGTTTCCTTTGTGGTGGGCCTTGGGTGTTGTTGCTGGGTGCGCGCGCAAACGCTTTACACATCGCCTCAGAGATAAGCCTGACTGCTCGTGCCAAGCTACCAAGGGGGTGAGCAGGGGTTATCTTTGGCGTGTAACTTCCTTGCCCTGACTAGACTGGTGGTTTCTGCCTGGCTTTGGCGCAAGCCTCAGCCAACCGGAAATCGCCAGGTCTAACATTGGTGTTCAGCGGTGGGATTTGGACTTGCGTTTGCGCTGTACCGCAGCAGCGACTGGCTACACCACAAAACTCTGCATTAGATAAACCACATTTTAGGGATTATTGTTTTTATTTCTTCTTCTGAAGGTATCATTGTGTTATTGTGTCCAGTACATTTGTCCCCCGCCCTGCGCCCAGAGTTTGGTACCTGTGTCACGTGGTGGTCAGGTTGAGGGATCAGGGGTGGTAGAAACTGCCTTACCAGTCCGAGGGGAGGGTTGTGTGTGGATGGTGTGTGGGGCACTAGACAGTGAGTGTGAGTTCTCCAGGATAGAGAGCTCACTGAAACCTTTTGTGAATTGTGTACTCCTGTGTAGCTCCAACCCCCAGGTTCCTTGTGTTGAACTCTTCTCAGGAACGTCCGCCAAAATGGAGCCTGCTTTTAACTTCTGTAGTCTGTTTAGGTACAGTAGGTTGGAGCTGGTAGGGTTCTGTGAGGAGAGGGACATAGAGGTGGGTGAATCAGATACCCAGTCCAAACTGAGGGACAACCTGATCCTTTGGCAAAAGGAGGAGTGGGAGCGAGAGCGCAGCGAGGAAGATAGGGCCCGGGCCGCACGCCGAGAGGGTGGTGGGTCTGAGGGGAGCCCTGAGGAATCTGAAGAGGAGGAAGGTTACCTGACAGGGACCCCAGTAGAAAGTGAAGACCCCATAGATAGGGAGTCCCTTGCTGGGTCCAGTGTCAGGAGCAGCACCCCATCCCTTTCCCTGTCCCCAGAGGAGTGGGTAGATAGGAGGGAAGAGAGGGAGCATCAGCTGGCCATGGAGAAGCTCAGGTTAGAGCATGCCTGGGGGATGGCGCAGCTGACTATGGCAGAGAAAAAGCTGGAGACCGAGAGGGTCTTAGCGCAGGAGAGGATGGCGGAGGCTGAGAGGGCCTTCGCCAGGGAGAAATCAGTGCTGGAGAGTAGATTATCGCCTGCGCGCAGTCGTAGTTTTCTGGGCTCCCCAGGGAGGGTTGAGTCCAGTGGTGGCAGCGAGATAGATTTCAGCATAGGAAGTCCCAGTTCCCCCAGTCTGGTACCTGTTCCCCAGGAGGAGGAGTCAAGGTTGAGATTCAGGAGCCGTAGGAAGCTGTCTCACCAGGCTTGGGACGAGTTTTTGGGTGAATGTGAAGAGGCGCTAGACGATTGGGCAGGATTTTGCCCGGAACGCAGTTATTGCGACATGTATAATATGGTTGTCAAAGAGCAGATGCTCCGTAGTTGTTCACCAGGGTTGCGCCAACACCTGTTGGGGCGTGGATGGTCTGAGCCAATTAGGCTTGCAGAGGAAGCAGAGCGCTGGGAAAGCGTTAAAAGGTCTCTAGAGTCATTAGGGAGAAACTCCAAGAGTAGTGGGTCAGGTATCTTCCAGCCCAGCGTGGTGGAAGAGGCTCGGAGTAGCCCAGCTAGGTCCCACAGTAGTGAGAGGGGTGTAGGGGCTTACGGCCTGGCTCAGTGGAGCGGGAGTAAGTGGGTGACTTCGAGTCCCCAGAGGCCCGAAACCCTGTCTCAAAACATGGATGGTTTCTTCAGGGAACACCAGGTTGGGGGCCTAGGCTGTCCTGTGAGTCCACTTGAGGAGAGTCACCTAGTGTATGGAGGACCTGGAGTCTCTGTAAATAGAGCTCCAGTGATTCTGATGTCTGGCAGTACCGCTCCAGTAGGGAGGGTACAGAAGTCCAGCGAGAGGAGTGGCATGGGGCTGTGTTCCCCGGTGGAGGAGCCAGTGGGTCAGAGACCAGCCGGGAGGGCTGAGTCTCCTAGAAGTGACCATGGCGACTACACGTCTGGCCTGGGGGATCTTCGCGCACTGTCAGGTGGACAGGGGACGGGAGATCTGCGCCAGGCAGACGGTCATGCAACATATGAGGCATATGTTACTCTCGGGGGGATGGTGTGTAAATCCCCAGAAGTCCTGGAGTGCCAGGCAATTATTCCACCGAAGGTTCTAGACCGGAGGTTGGAAGGCCAGGTTCAGGAGCAGCCTGACCTGAAGGGTCTGACTACTGTAACCAGTGTCCTGACCGGTTCTTCTTCCAGAGGGACCGCCCCAGTTGGTAGGGAGCAGGACTCTGGAAGGGGGTGCAGAGGGTGGGAGAGCCCACCTCTGACCCCGGTGCAACCTGAGGGGTTAAACCCTAGGTTGGTAGACCAGTTCTCAGGGAGGGGTCCTGAGCTGGTTGGTGAGGTATGTTACGAGGGTGCCTCTCAAAGGAGGAGAGGGCGGAACCCTAGGAGAAGAGGTAGGGGGAGGAGAGCCTCACCCGCGACTCCTGGTCAGCCTGAGGGTACGGGCCCTAGGCTGGAGGATCAGTGGCAGTTTAGAACTGCCCTGATGAGGGGTAGAGTGGAGAATGGCTGCTATGTGCCAGGGGTTACTACCCCCCACTCTGTGGTTAGGCAAGGACCAGTGGCACCTGGGTGGCCTAGGGCCTGGTCTTGGCCGCGGACAGCTTGGGAGTACCAGTGGGGTAGCCCAGTTGGTCCGGAGAGTGGTTTGAGAAGAAACCCCAGGGGTTCACCGTGGCGTAGAACAGGAGGGTGTCCCGGCAGTGGCGGGCCCGCGTCCGTGTTCTATCGCCCCAAGCAGGGAAGTCCATCACGGTGGTGATTGGCCTACCCTGCGTTTTGGCTGGAAGGGGGTTGTGTTGGACTTGGCCCTTCTGGCCGGTTCACCCCGAAACTTTTTGCTTAATATGGTGACTTGGTTTAGTGATTTTATTGACTTTGGCGCACTTTACCGCTGTGTCCCAGGGTAAAGTGCGTGCGTGTGTTGAGGTTGGCCTGCCCTCCCATAGGAATGCATGGGGGAATGTATGTGTCCCGGTAGTTCCTGATGCGTGGGGTGTGCAGGCCCGTGTTTGGTATGTGCGGACTCGTGGGAGTGAATGCTGCGCGTTGATGTGTGCAGCGTGCATGTACCTGGTGTGGAAGTGCCACTTCTAGAAGTGGGCACTTCAGTGTGCAGTCTGAAATGTGTGGCTTGTCTGGCGATTGGCTGGTGAGGTCAGGTGACGGACTAGGGAAATCCCCCGAGTCAGGAGGAGTCACCCAGTGGTGAATGGGGAGTTAGCATGTTGATGGCTGGGGAGGAGTGTACCTGGGTCCTGAATAGGACAGGGATTCCCCCACACAATGCTGGCGCCGGCCCCTGTGGTGCGTCTAATGACCCTAGCCCTGCCAGTGAATAGGGAGAGGGGCTGAGCAAAACAAAGTGCTCAGGAACCTGTTGGAACTGGTTCGCCCCTTCCCTGCACCTTAGACAAAGGATTTGCCTGTATAAAAAAGGGGCTGTGTCCCCACAGAAGTTGTTCTCTTGCAGGATCCACTTGAGGGGGGGCCTGCTGCTGCTGGGCGCCAGGAGAGACCGCCACTGGGGACTGCCTCCCTGCTGGAGGGCCCTGTGAGCTGGCTCTGGGCCCAGCCTTTGCCCCCTGCTCTCTGGAGGACCTTTTGGTTCTTGGACATTGCTATAGCGCCTGGGAGCGCTTCCTGGACTTTGGAGCGCTGTGCACGCTGTTTCCCTGGGCTTGTTATCTTGATAGCGCTGGGAGCGCTTTTCTGAGCCTTGCAGCGCTGCGAGCGCTGGCTCACCTTATAGCGCTGTGAAGCGCTTGGATTCAGCTTGCGGGTGCCCACCCCGCTTATTTGCGTTTATTTCGGGGGAGCCTACCCCTCATTGCCGCTGGGAACGTCACCGCCGCGGCCGGGCTTCAGTCGGAAGTCAGGCGGCTGAGGGCGGGCCTCCGGGACAACCGGAACTCAGAGAAGGAGGGCGGGAGCCTACCCCGCCTCCTGCCAAGCACCGCGGTTGCAGCCCGGTCGGGAAAGCGAGGATCCAGGCGGGAGCCTACCCCGCGCTGGACGGAGGAGAGGAGTGCTGCCGGTTCCGTGGAGCGGACCAAGAGGAGCGGAGACAGCGCGGGAGTCCCCTGAGAGCAGCCCGGTAAGTCAGGAGGGCTGGGGGACTCCGTGCGTGTGCCTGTGGGTGCCGGTCCCAGTCCGGCTGATTCTCCCAAAAGGCTCCAACGTTATTTAAAGCCTGCGAGGCTCTAGGGGGCCTGAGCACCTCGAGCGTTGACGCTCCCACGAACGGGGGCATTGTGGTGATTCGAGTCCCGGAGAGGGACTCCAACGAAGAGCGCAGTGAACGCTCCGACCTCGGGGGCATGTTGTTTCCGAGCCGTGAAGGCTCCCGGGGCATTGTTGTTTGAGCCCAGTGAGGCTCCAACGTTGTCAGAGCCACGAGGGCTCTAGAGGGCATTGTCTGGTGTGCAGAGCACCCGCAGCGCTCCAACGAAGGGGAGCACGACTGTTCCGAGCCACGAGGGCTCTAGGGGACATTTTCTGAGTGAACAGAGCCCAGAGAGGGCTCCAGAGGCACGCAGTGCCTGAAGTTCGTTTTTCCAGCTGCCCAGCACTTAGTGGGCAGCTGCCACGTTTAGGTGGGGGACCATTCTGGTTCTAGTCTGCGCAGCTGGCGCAGCCTGACTTTGCTGAGCGCAGGGCGTCCTAGCCCCTTCCAGGCCAGTTGGCCCAGGGACTGCCACAGGTGGTGGCTCATGTAGAGTCTTGCGCAATTGGTACTTTTACACCTCTGAATGTTTTATGCATCATGTGTGTTCTTTCCTTGCACCTCTGAATGTGTGTTGATGCATCATGTGCCCTTGCTTTTACACCTCTGAATGTTTTCATGCATCATGTGTTTCCTTTGCTCTGCACCTCTGAATGTTTTCCTGCATCATGTGTAACGTTCTCTTACCCCTACAGGTATTGTGATATGTAGGTGGTTGTTGCTTTCTCCTAGTACAGGTGGTGCTAGTGAGGTTCTAGTTCCCTGCGTGACAGTCTCCTAAGATAGTTAGGGTTACGTAGGAGGTACTTCCCCGATACCAGTGAGTACTGGTTGTGTGCTGTACAGTTTATTTTTGTGCTACAGTGACTTTATATATTTCATGTGCTAAAAAAAGTGCTATTTCCTGACAGTGGTCCAGGTGGCCCTGTCTTGTACATAATCCCTTGTAAATTCTGCCCGTGCCTGTTGGCACATTGTAAAGTGTGTGTTTTTATCTAATGTGTTGTGTATAATACAGAGGTTATTTTTATAGAATACCTTGTGTGGAGTTTCCTTTGTGGTGGGCCTTGGGTGTTGTTGCTGGGTGCGCGCGCAAACGCTTTACACATCGCCTCAGAGATAAGCCTGACTGCTCGTGCCAAGCTACCAAGGGGGTGAGCAGGGGTTATCTTTGGCGTGTAACTCCCCAGCCCTGACTAGACTGGTGGTTTCTGCCTGGCTTTGGCGCAAGCCTCAGCCAACCGGAAATCGCCAGGTCTAACAAGGCTTAGCACAAGACCAGAATAACGATTAAAATGACCACAGTATTATTTTAAAGTTCAATGTTCTTGCAAAAGGCTTAAAATGCAAAAATAGGCTTCTTTTAATCAATTCTGTACGGTTCATACCTGGGTGTATGACTCGTCCGCATTAAAAACGAAGAAAGTACGAGTCAAACAATCGGTGCGGACTCCAGGGTCCGGGACTTGCACACTGCGGTGCGAACAGAACAAAGTACCTTAAGTTCGCGGGGTCCGCGATGGACAGTGCGGGACAAGTTGATGGGTCCGGGTCGTAGTTCGGCAGCGTACTCGGTCTGGTCCGGTTGCGGCGTCGGGGTGCGGCGTTTGTACGGGACCTTCAGGGGTATGTGCGGATGATCCGGTCAGCTTGCAGAGTCCGTGGCGTCGGCACTCGGGCCGTACCTTTGGTGCAGATCGGCGGCGACACTTCTCGGCGCCGTACAGCGTACGGGGAGGATCAGCGTACTGCGGCTTCTCGGCTCTGAGTACGGCATGGTGCAGTACATTAGCGGCGTACGGACCGTACCTGCGGGACAGCGAAGCTTGAGTCCGGCGTACAGGGTTCGGCAGCCAGTGATGTACGTCTCGAATCAGCAGGGAAGGTTAGGTGCAATGCAGCTGGGAGGGATACGGTGTGTACTAACGCTTTTGGATCAGCGTAGACGTATGGTGCCGGGCGGCAAAGACACGGCTTCGCGGCGGATGGGGTACGAGGCGTACTGGGGCCAAATCCAGAGGGAAACAGGCAAGAATTGTCCAGGCAACTCAGTTTTTGAAGGCAGATGAGTCCAATGGTCCTGGGACTCAGTTCAGGGGGCAAGCTCTTCTTCCAAGCCCTTGGAGATAGTTGAAAAACAAAGTACAAAGTCTCTTTCAGTCTTTTCCTCTCCTTTCTCAGCAAGGCACCAACTGCAGGCCACTCCCCCAGGTCAGGGAAAGTTACGCCTCCTTCAGCTTCTTCCAGGTCCTTCTAGTCAGGCAGAGTTCCTTCGTAGTTCAATCAGGATCTTATTTCTTAGGAGCAGGGCTCCTTCTTTTATAGCACAATTCTTTTATTCTTTGTCGCCAGGGGGCCTGGGCCTGGCTCAGTCGAGTTTTGGAGCACTTTGTTGTGGTGACTCTGCTCTTTCCTTTCAGCAGCAGGGCAGAGACATCAGTCGCTCCACAGGGGGTGGAGCTGGCATTGTGGTGGCAGAGCACAGGTCTAGTCAGAGTCAAAGGTGTACTCCTCCCACCCATCCTGGTGTGATCTCTCTACCCACCACCTGGCAGCCAGCCTGTCTCCTGGAATTCCCCAGCCCTGCTCCTTTACTGTTACTAGGCAGAACACACACACACAGCAGAGGCGGACTGAAATGGCCAGGTCAGTAAATACTAACTTTCTAAAAGTAGTATTTACAAACACTAGATATTAAAATAAACTTTACTAAAAGAAGTATTTTATCATTCTGAGTTAAGGCATACTAAACTTGACTTTCTACCATGCTCTCTGAGTCCACCGGGATTACAGCGTGTAGTAATTCCAGCAGCCAATTCTGGCCTATGGAGAGCAGGTAGCCTTCAATAGTGAAAAACGAAAATGGCTGTAATTCACTATTAGGACATGCCACACACCACAGGGCATGTCCTACCTTATCCTTACAATGCACCCTGCCCTAGGGCCTACCATAGGGGTGACTAATATGAAGGTAAGGGAAGGTTTAGGGACTGGCAAGTGGAGACACTTGCCCAGTCAGCATGACAGTACCAGACTGCATGCAGGTTCTGCAATGGCAGACCTTAGACACATTTTACCAGGCTGCTTCTGTGGGTGGCACAACCAGTGCTGCAAGCCCACTAGCAGCATTTGGATATACAAGCCCTTGGCACCCCTGGTGCACTCTACTAGGGACTGATAGTAAACCAAATAGCCAAACATGGAAGTCAATTCACATAATACATTTTACCATAGGGAGAGCATATGCACCTTAGCACTGATCAGCAGTGGTAAGGTGCCCAGAGTCATAAAACAGCCAACACCAGGTCAGAAAAAATACAGAAGGAAGGCAAAAAGTTTAGGGATGACCCTGCAAAAAGGGCCAAGTCCAACACAACCCCCTTCCAGCCAAAACGCAGGGTAGACCAATCACCACCGTGATGGTCTTCCCTGCTTGGGGCGATAGAACAAGGACCTGGCCCGCAACTGCAGGGGCAGACTCCAGTTCTACGCCAATCTGAACCTATTGGACTTCCTCTGTACATACTCTCAGGGCCCACCAAGCCAATCCATGGGGAATCCTTCTCCTCACCTGTGGACACCACCTGTGCAGCACCTAACCTTAACCGGCCCACAGGTGTGTCCCAACAGACAGACAGCAAACTGCTATAGTGGCCACTGACAGTAGTCAGGGATGAGACCCAGGCCGTATGCCTCTCAGGGCTCTCAAACCTCTGTGGCGCCAGGGAGCAGTAGCCCCAGGTGCTTGGCACCCTTTGTCCATTCTCCCCCTTGTCAGGTCAGGTATGACATCCTGGCACTGACCCACCAGCCCCAGGTCTGTACCCGGCGGCTGGACCAAAGACTGGGGTGGCCTCTCCCACACCTGGTCCTCCTCCTTGGGGCTCTGTACCCTCCCACTTGGAGCGGTACCCCCTTCCAGAATTGCCAGGGCACCTGTGGCAGGTGTCCTGCGCAATTCGCCCACCAGTTCAGGGGTTCTATCCTGCAACTGGGCGTCCAGGTCAGGGGGGACACCCTGAACCTGGCCCTCCAACCTAGGGTCTAAACCCTTCAGTTGAGCCGGGGTCAGAGGCGAGGACTCCCTCCCTCTGCACCCCCTTCCAGAGGACTGCCCACTCCCAACTGGCGTGGTACCCCCAGAAGCAACATGGGTCAGGACACTGATTACAGTTGTCCCACCCTCCAGGTCAGACAACACCTGAACCTGGCTTCCCAACCCTGGGACCAACCCATGCAGTTGAACGCTTGCCTGGCGCACCAGGACTTCCCGGGGAGCACGCATGCCCCCCCTGAGGGTGACACATAACTCATGTGTCGTGTGACAGTCTACCTGGCGCTGATCTCCCGACCCCTGTCCATCTGACAGTGCCTGAAGATCCTCCAGGACAGAAGTGGTGTCACCATGGTCATTCACTGGTGACGCAGCCCTTCTGGCTGGCCCCTGACCCACTGGTTCTTCCACTGGGGACTCTTTCCCCCTCTTACCCCTCACTCTGGACTTCTGCACCCTCCCAACTGGAGCGGTACTGCCAGACACCAGAACCGAGGGAGGCCTGCTTACAGACACTCCCCGTCCACTAGACACTAGGGGATCCCCCTCAATGGACGGACCATCAGGACAGCCTAGGCTCCCCGCCTGGTGTTCCCTTAAAGAACCATCCAGGCTCTGAGACTGGGTTTCGGGCACCTGGGGGCACGCAGCCCCACACTCACTCCTTCTCCACTGAGACAGGACATGAGCCCCTACACCCCTCCCACTACCAGGGGATCTAGCTGGGCTACTCTGCACCACTTCCACCACTCTGGGTTGGAAGATAACTGAGCCACTCCCCACGGGGTCACTACCCAATGCCTCTCCAGACCCTCTGGAATCCACCAAAAGGTCTGCCTCCAATGTGGGCTCTCTGCGGTCAGAGAACTCACCCTCACACAGGTGTTGGCATAGCTCTGGAAAACAGGGACTTACAATATGCTCTTCCACAATTGGATCACACAGCCCCCTAGCAGGGTTAACCAAACTATCCTTCACCTTCCAGTGCCTCACACACTTACTCCACACCACTCTCCTGAGACTGGCTAGACAGTATCTGACTGTCTGTCACACAACCCACACTCTTCTGGGCGGTCTTCACACTCACCCACCAGGACTTCAATTTTGGGGGAACCCCTCTCCCTGTACCTCTCAGCTAGAGTCAGTAGAGTGTCCCTCCCTCCACTAGGACTATGAACCCCTGCACCAGTTACCCTATTCCCTTCAGGGATACTGCGCACTACTGGAGCTACCTCATGCCCTTGAACCTCCTGGTGTATGTTAACCCCCTCCTTTAAGTCCGGCGCCACATCTCTGGGTGTTCGTACTACTCTCTCAGCACTATAAAACTCAATATTGCTGCCACCAGAGGGAGAGTTGTCTAAACTCTTGGCCTCAAGATCCAACTCCCTCATTCTTACTTCATGCTCCAAGGCCAGCCTTTGTCTTTCAATTTACATTCTCAGTTTTGCCATCTCCACTTCATGTGCTCGTGCAGCACTCCTGTCGGCCATCTCCTCTGGCGACAGGCCCCTGCTAGGCTCAGAAACACCTTCTGGGGGTATCACCTCCTGTGCATTCTCTGGGAACTTTGATTCGTGCCAGGCCCTCAGCGCCTTTATATACTGATCCTTGTTTGTTAACCCACTTTGTTTAATTCTGTACTTGGAGAGATATCCTTTCAAGACTTCATTTGTGCACTTCCTCAGTGCCTCCTGTTCCCAATCTATGTCATCAACTCCATAGAATATAGAGGACGCTCCGCTTCCACTGACTGAGCTAGGCATGGTTTCTTAAAGTGGAGATTCTTCAGCAAAACAAAAATCAATACTGTGTGGCTGCGTTATCGGTCTGAACTCACTACGTGGCGTTCACTTAATCACTGTACATGAATCACAAATGCAAATTCAAATCCTCACCGCTGACCACCAATGTTAGAAATGGGGGTCTCTGGTTGGCACAGGTAGGCACTTGCGACAAGCAGGGACTCTCAATTCTAAGTCAGAGTAAGGGGATCACCCTTTCAAATAACCCCTGCTCACCCTTTAGGTAGTGCGGCGCAAGCAGTCAAGACTATTCTCAGGGCGTCATAGGTTAAGCATTTGTGAACACATGCAGTAATGAAATGACACCCCACAAATGGACACCAGTCAAGGTTATATCAACAAGCATTTACAATGCAACGGTCTCGGCATTGTTAAAGTTAGAGCTATTGGCATTGCTCATGACAATGCCGTTTCTTTAAATGTTTTAAAAACAAAAACATAAACAAAAATAATGTCATGAGCAATGCCAATAGCTCTAATTTTACCAATGCCGAGACCATTGCATTGTAAATGCTTGTTATATAGCGCGATATTGACCCGAATCCAATCAGGTATTGGAGCGCTTTACACAAGCACCCGTTGCGTTACATGAGGACAAACATTCATTGTTTTGTTAGGCACGGGGAGATTAAGTGATTTGCCCAGAATCACAGGAGGTTCAGCGTCATTGCCGAGACTCGAACCCAGTTCCCCGGCCTAGCGCCCTAGCCGTTAGGCGAACTCCTGGTTACCTGCGTACTCGAAACAAGTTTGTGTTGAAATCTTAATTATGCAGCTGATTGTGGGTTATGTGACCAGTCACCAGTTCGGCAAATGTACATGTATGTGGTTTAGCACCAAGAAACCGTCTGCGTGCGCTTTATGGAGCATCGTAAACATAACATAACGTGGACAAAGCTGCGGCTGCAGAACTCCAGTGCCCTGGGTGAGTGCAGCTCACTGAAGCCTCCACTCCCACTGCTAACCCAGTGACGTCACTCGCGGCCCTGCTCCTACAGCCCCTACTACCCCGTATCAGCCTCTGCCACCCCCGGCCCCAGCCACACTCACCCCTTGTCTCCCCGAGGTGCGCATTGGACTATAAACGGGCTCAGCCTCAGAGGTTCCCCTCTCCGGTTCTATGATGACATTTTAATGTAAATATTCAGTAATATACGCACACCGATCTCTGTAAAGCGCTATAAAACCATGCTTTCCAGGCTCCTGTAAATACAAGCTTTGTAAGCACACCGATCTCCGCAAAGCGCTATGAAACCATGCTTCCCAGCCTCCTGTAAATACAAGCATTGGACTGATACACGGGCTCAGGAGTCCAACACTCCGGTTCTGAAATGAATTTATATTTTTAATATTTAGTAATAAAAGCACACCGATCTCCGTAAAGCACTATAAAGCCACGTTTTCTGGGCTCTTGTAAACACATGCATCGGACGGATACACGGGCTCAGGAGTTCAACACTCCGGTTCTGAAATGAAAATATATTTTAAATATTCAGTAATATACGAACACCGATCTCCGCAAAACGCTATAAAACCAGTTTCCAGGCTCCTGTAAATACAAGCATCGGTATACTTCTGAGATGAAATTCTAATGTATTATGTAAATATCCAAAATAAATCAAAATTGCATTCTAGAACCAAAGCTCTGGACCCATCAACCCGTGTCTGTTTCCGAGGCGTGTGTTAGAAGAGCCGAATTTTTTTTATAGCGCCTTGCGGAGGTTGGCGCGCTTCTTTTTATGGAGTATTTCAATAATAGTTCAACCCCAGCCCCCAAGCGCTGGCCCCGTCGCCCGTGTGTATCCGAGCCTTGTGTTACTTTGGAAGTTGCTGTGCTTATATTATGGACTGTTTAAATTCTAGCTGGCCCCAGAAACGGAGCCTCGGACTCCCGGCTCTTATGTACACAAGAGCCGCAAAAACAGGACTCTTTTCAGCGCGGTTTTTGGTGTTCGGATGTTAATCAATTTATAAAATATAATTTCATATCATAACTGCAGCTTTTGACCTCTGCCCCGTATGTTTGTCAATGTCAAAGGCTTGTTTCTAAAGGAAACAAACAACATGGCTTTTAATAGCGCCTAGCGGAGGGCGGTGAACTTATAATGTTGAATATGTCTCATTTAACTAAATCCCCGATCCGCAGCTTCAGACCTCAGCTCCTCTGTAAGTGTCCGATGCTTGTGTATACAGAAACATACTTTTAAAGCGCTGCAGGGGGCTTGTAGGGGTGGGGGCGTTACACGTACAGTCAGCGTCTCTGAACCGTCGGAGTGAGGGGCACAGGGCGAGAGATTCGGGGACACAAAGAGCTGGAAGAAATGTCATATTTATAGCACGGGGACTCGGGGACTTGTTAAGCAATGTTCAGCCACGGAAGGGAATTGAGAGCAAGGCAGCATAGTTAAAACAAACAAGGGGCCCCACCTACCAGCACTAACGGACCCTGCGCCGGCTTTATCGAAGAAATTAAAGGATCCGCCGATAAAGAGAGCGGAATGGGTAACGGAGGCGCCAGAAAAATGAAAGGCCAACCTGGAGAGGAGAAGAGGTGATATCAGCGAGGGGGGAGAGAGAACAAGATATGTGCCGAACACGGGAGCCAAGAGCAGGGGGAGAGGACGCCATTAAAACCACTGCCTTTCTCCGAGGCGCAGTAGAAATGCCTTTGAGAAACGCAACGTCCTTTTCGGATTCGGGGGCGTGTTTAGAGAATGAGACTTCTTGCAAAAAACACGCCCCCCGATCCGAAAAGGACGGGGCCTGATCGGAGTGACGGGACCTCTTCTCCAATGGCTGGCCAGCATTGAAGAGGCCAGCCAATGGAGAACAGGTGAGAAGAGGGGCGGGTGCAAGCCCCTCTTCTCAAAGACATTAAATCTCCGGACTTCCGGTCTGCCGACCGGATGGTCCCGAGACCTAAAAATAGGTTTCTTTATATAAGGCTTAGCACAAGACCAGAATAACAATTAAAATGACCACAGTATTATTTTAAAGTTCAATGTTCTTGTAAAAAGGCTTAAAATACAAAAATAGGCTTCTTTTAGTCAATTCTGCTTCTTTTCAGGCTCTGTACGGTTCGTACCTGGATGTGCGACTCGTAGGCATTAAAAACAAGGAAAGTACAAATCAAACAATCGTTGCGGACTCCGGGGTCCATGACGTGCACGCTGCGGTGCGAATAGAACAAAGTACCTTGGTTTTGTGGGGCCCGCGGCGGACAGTGCGGGACAAGTTGATGGGTCCGGGTCGTAGTTCGGCAGCGCATTCGGATGCTGGTCGGGTCGCGGCGTCGGGATGCGGCGCTGGTACGGGACCTTAAGGGATACGTGCGGATGGCCCGGATCAGCATGCAGAGTCCGTGGCGTTCGGCGTTCGAGCCGTACCTTCGGTGCGGATAGGCGGCGACACTTCTCGGCGCCGTACAGCGTGCGGGGAGGTTCAGCGTGATGTGGCTTCTCGGCTCTGAGTACAGCACGGTGCGGTACGTTAGCAGCGTATAGACCGTACCTGCGGGACAATGAAGCTTGGGTCCGGCGTACAGGGTTCGACAGCCAGGGCTGTACGACTCGAATCGGCGGGGAAGTTTAGGTGTGATGCGGCCGGGAGGGATACGTTGCGTACTAACGCTTTTGGATCAGCGTAGACACACGGTGCCGGGCAGCAAAAACACGGCTTCGCGGCGGATGGAGTACGAGTCGTACTGGGGCCAAATCCAGCAGGAAACAAGCAAAAATTGCCCAGGCAACTCAGTTTTGGAAGGCAGATGAGTCCAATGGTCCTGGGACTCAGTTCAGGGGGCAAGCTCTTCTTCCAAGCCCTTGGAGACTGTTGAAACAAAGTGCAAAGTCTCTTCCAGTCTTTTCCTCTCCTTTCTCAGCAAGGCACCACTGCAGGCCAATCCCCCAGGTTAGGGAAAGTTACTCCTCCTTCAGCTTCTTCTAGGTCCTTCTAGTCAGGCAGAGTTTGTTCGTGGTTCAATCAGGATCTGCTCTCTCTGGGGGAAATTTAGAATAAAGCGCTCTCTAGGCGCTATGTGGAGGACCAGCACAAAGTCATTGATAGATCCAGGAACAGAAACAAAAGGTCCCCCAAAGTCCATCAGGTATCCAGGAGCTGGGCAGGGCCCAGGGAGGCAAGCCTTCCCCTGGGGCCCCAGCAGCAGCACGCCCCTGGTTGTTTCAAGTTAAGCACAAGAACAAGAACATTTTCATGGGGTCACAGCCCCTCTTTTATACACCAAATCCTTTGTTCTCAAAAGTTGCAGGGGAGGGGCGAACCAGATGCAACTGGATCCTGAGCACTTTGTTTTAAGCTCAGCCCCTCTCCCTATTCACAGAACAGGCCAGAGTCATCAGTCGCACCACAGGGGGCGGAGCCAGCATTGTGTGGGGGAAAGCCCAGCCCTATTCAGGTCCTAGGTGTACTCCTCCCACTCATCAACCTGCAGAGCTCTCCACCCACCACTGGGGCAGACCCACCCTGACTCCTGGAGCCAGGCACACCAGCCAATCACACGCCAGACAGTCACTGCACATTTATGCCAGTGTCTAGAAGTGGTGCTTCTATACTAGCTACAGTAACGCCGCACACATCATTGCGCAGCATTCACTCTCACGAGTTTGCACATATCAAACTCGACCATGCACTCCCCACGCATCAGGAACTAGCACGGTCAATCAGATCCCCCATGCATTCCTATGGGAGGGCAGGTCAGTCTCATTCAACCACGCAGAGCGCACGCGCTTTCCACTGGGACACAGTGTAAAAGCGCCTAGAGGCCTAAAACCACTAGTACAACACAAGAAAAAGGCTAGGATACTGCAAAAAGTTCTAGGGGTGAACTTGCCAGAAGGGCCAAGTCCAACAGTAATGGTTGTGGACGTGGTGGTGGTGGATGTGGTGGTGGTGGTGAATGTGGTGGTGGTGGTGAATGTGGTGGTGGTGGTGAATGTGGTGGTGGTGGTGAATGTGGTTGTGGTGGTGAATGTGGTTGTGGTGGTGAATGTGGTGGTGGATGTGATGGTGGAGGGCATGGTGGTGGACATGGTGGTGGATGTGTTGGTGGACGTGGTGATGGTGTGCATGGTCGTGGTGGACGTGGTGGTGGTGGACGTGGTGGTGGTAGACATGGTGGTGGAAGACGTGGTGGATGTGATGGTGGTGGACGTGGTGGTGGACGTGGTGGTGGTGGACGTGGTAGTGGTGGATGTGGTTGTGGACATGGTTGTGGACATGGTGGTGGTGGTGGTAGACGTGGTGGTGGATGTGATGGTGGAGGACGTGGTGGTGGACATGGTGGTGGATGTGGTGGTGGACGTGGTGATGGTGGATGTGATGGTGGTGGATGTGGTGGTGGTAGACGTGGTGGTGGTAGATGTGGTGGTGGGTGTGATGGTGGTGGACATGGTGGTGGTGGACGTGGTAGTGGTGGATGTGGTTCTGGACATGGTTGTGGACATGGTGGTGGTAGACATGGTGGTGGACATGGGTGTGGACATGGTGGTGGACATGGTGGTGGACGTGGCAGTGGTGGACATGGTGGTGGATGTGGTAGTGGACATGGTGGTGGATGTGGTGGACATGGTGGTGGATGTGGTGGTGGTGGATGTGGTGGACATGGTGGTGGTGGATGTGGTGGACATGGTGGTGGCGGATGTGGTGGTGGATGTGGTGGACATGGTGGTGGTGGATGTGGTGGACATGGTAGTGGTGGATGTGGTGGACATGGTGGAGGATGTGGTGGTGGTGGAGGATGTTGTGGTGGTGGAGGACTTGGTGGTAATGGATGTGGTGGTGGATGTGGTGTTGGAGGTGGTGGCTGTGGTGGTGGACATGGTAGTGGATGTGGTGGTGGTGGACATGGTGGTGTATGTGGTGGTGGATGTGGTGGTTGTAGCGGTAGACGTGGTGGATGTGGTGGTGGATGTGATAGTGGTAATGGACGTGGACCTGGTGGTGGTGGACGTGGTGGTGGTGGATGTGGTGGTGGTGGACATTTTGGTGGTGGACATGGTGGTGGACATGGTGGTGGTGGACATGGTGGTGGTGGTGGACGCGTGGTTGTGGAGGACGTGGTGGTGGTGGATGTGGTGGTAGTGGATGTGGTGGTGGTGGATGTGGTGGTGGAGGTGATGGATGTGGTGGTGGATGTGGTTGTGGTGGACGTGGTGGTGGTGGACATGGTGGTTGTGAACATGGTGGTGTATGTAATGGTTGTGGATGTGGTGGTGGTGGATGTGGTGGTGGATGTGGTGGTGGTGGTGGTGGTGAATGTGGTGGTGGTGGTGAATGTGGTTGTGGTGGTGAATGTGGTGGTGGATGTGATGGTGGAGGGCATGGTGGTGGACATGGTGGTGGATGTGTTGGTGGACGTGGTGATGGTGTGCATGGTCGTGGTGGACGTGGTGGTGGTGGACGTGGTGGTGGTAGACATGGTGGTGGAAGACGTGGTGGATGTGATGGTGGTGGACGTGGTGGTGGACGTGGTGGTGGTGGACGTGGTAGTGGTGGATGTGGTTGTGGACATGGTTGTGGACATGGTGGTGGTGGTGGTAGACGTGGTGGTGGATGTGATGGTGGTGGACCTGGTGGTGGATATGGTGGTGGTTGATGTGGTAGTGGACATGGTTCTGGACATGGTTGTGGACATGGTGGTGGAGGACGTGGTGTTGGACATGGTGGTGGTGGATGTGGCAGTGGTGGACATGGTGGTGGATGAGGTAGTGGATATGGTGGTGGATGTGGTGGACATGGTGGTGGTAGTGGATGTGGTGGTGGACATGGTGGGGGTATATGTGGTGGTGGTGGACATGGTGGTGGATGTGGTGGTGGTGGATGTGGTGGACATGGTGGTAGTGGATGTGGTGGACATAGTGGTGGTGGATGTGGTGGTGGATGTGGTGGACATGGTGGTGGATGTGGTGGACATGGTGGTGGTGGATGTGGTGGACATGGTGGAGGATGTGGTGGTGGTGGAGGACGTTGTGGTGTTGGAGGATGTGGTGGTGGTGGAGGACGTGGTGGTGGAGATGCTGGATGTGGTGGTGAATGTAGTGTTGGTGGATGTGGTGGTGGTGGATGATGTGGTGGTGGACGTGGTGTTGGTGGAGGACGTGGTGGTGGTAGAGGATGTGGTGGTGATGGAGGTCATGGTGGTGGATGTGGTGGTAGTAGACGTGGTGGTGGATGTGGTGGTGGACGTGGTGGTGGTAGACATGGTGGTGGTGGATATGGTGGTGGAGGACATGGTGGTGGTGGTGGACGTGGTGGTGGTGGTGGACGTGGTGGTGGTAGATGTGGTGGACATGGTGGTGGTGGTGGACATGGTGGGGTGGTCACGGACGTGGACTTGGTGGTGGTAGACGTGGTGGTGGACATATTGGAGGTGGACACTGTGGTGGATATAGTGGTGGTGGTGTATGTGGTGGTGGACGTGGTGGTGGGTGTACTGGTGGTGGATGTGGTGGTGGTTTATGTGGTGGTGGACATGGTGGTGGGTGTACTGGTGGTGGATGTTGTGGTGGTGGATGTGGTGGTGGACGTGGTGGAGGTGGTGCATGTGATGGTGGATGTGGTGGACATGGTGGTGGTGGTGGAGGTGGATGATGTGGGGTGGTGGACGACGTGGTGGTGGATGTGGTGGTGGTGGAGGACGTGGTGGTGGTGGAAGATGTGGTGGTGATGGAGGTCGTGGTGGTGCATGTGGTGGTGGTAGACATGGTGGTGGATGTGGTGATGGACGTGGTGGTGGTGGACGTGGTGGTGATGGATGTGGTGGACATGGTGGTGGTGGACATGGTGGTGGGGGTCAGGGACGTGGAGCTGGTGGTGGTGGACTTGGTGGTGGTGGACATATTGGTGGTGGACATGGTGGACGTGGTGGTGGATGTGGTGGTGTTTGTGGATGTGGTGGTGGACTTTGTGGTGGTGGAGGACGTGGTGGTGATGGACGTGGTGATGGTGGACGTGGTGATGGTGGAGGACGTAGTGGTGGTGGAGGACGTGGTGGTGGTGGAGGTGGTGGTAGATATGGTGGTGGTGGATGTGGTGGTGGTGGATGTGGTGGTGGAGGTGGAGGATGTGATGGTGGACGTGGTGGTGGTGGACATGGTGGTGGTGTATGCGGTGGTGGACATGGTGGTGGATGTGGTGGTGGACATGGTGGTGGACGTGGTGGTGGACGTGGTGGTGGACATGGTGGATGTGGTGGTGCACATGATGGTGGTGGAGGATGTGGTGGTGGTGGACGTGGTGGTAGACATGGTGGTAGTGGTGAAGTACGTGGTGGTGGATGTTGTGGTGGACGTGGTGGTTGTTGACATGGTGGTGGTGTATGTGGTGGTGGATGTGGTGGTGGTGGTGGAGGATGTGGTGGTGGATGTGGTGGATGTGGTGGTGGACGTGGTGGTGGACGTGGTAGTAGACATGGTGGTGGACGTGGTGGTGGAGGATGTGGTGGTGGTGGAAGTGGTGATGGATGTGGTGGTGGTGGACGTGGTGGTGGTGGAGGCCGTGGGTGGTGGTGGAGGTGGTGGGTGTAGTGGTGGGGGACGTGGTGGTGGTGGACCTGGTGGTGGTAGACGTGGTGATGGTGGATGTAAGGATGTGGTGGTGGAGAACGTGGTGGTGGTGGACGTGGTGGTGCTGGATGTGGTGGACATGGTGGTGGTAGACATGGTGGTGGTGGGAATGGACGTGGAGCTGGTGGTGATGGACTTGGTGGTGGTGGACATATTGGTGGTGGACATGGTGGACGTGGTGGTGGGTGTGGTGGTGGTGGTGGATGTGGTGGTGGACTTTGTGATGGTGGAGGATGTGCTGGTGATGGACGTGGTGATGGTGGACATGGTGATGGTGGAGGACCTGGTAATGTTGGTGGAGGTGGTGGTGGATGTGGTGGTGATGGATGTGGTGGTGGTGGATGTGGTGGTGGAGGTGGTGGATGTGGTGGTGGACGTGGTGGTGGTGGACATGGTGGTGGTGTATGTGGTGGTGGACGTGGTGGTGGTGGACATGGTGGTGGATGTGGTGGTGGACGTGGTAGATGTGGTGGTGCACGTGATGGTGGTGGAGGATGTGGTGGTGGTGGATGTGGTGTTGGACATGGTGGTGGTGGTGGAGTACGTGGTGGTGGATGTGGTGGTGGATGTGGTGGTGGTGGACATGGTGGTGGTGTATGTGGTGGTGGACATGGTGGTGGTGGTGGAGTACATGGTGGTGGATGTGGTGGTGGACATGGTGGTGGTGGACATGGTGGTGGTATATGTGGTGGTGGACGTGGTGGATGTGGTGGTGGACGTGGTGGTGGATGTGGTGGTGGAGGATGTGGTGGTGGAGGATGTGGTGGTGGTGGAAGTGGTGGTGGATGTGGTGGTGGACGTGGTGGTAGTGGAGGACGTGGTGGTGGAAGTGGTGGATGTAGTGGTGGGGGACGTGGTGGTGGTGGACCTGTTGGTGGTGGTGGATGTGGTGGTGGTGGTGGATGTGGTGGTGGACGTGATGGTGGTGGACATGGTGGTGGATGTGGTGGTGGACGTGGTGATGGTGGTGGTGGTAGATGACTTGGTGGTGGACGTGGTGGTGGTGGAAGATGTGATGGTGGTGGAGGATGTGGTGGTGATGGAGGATGTGGTGGTGATGGAGATCGTGGTGGTGAATGTGGTGGTGGTAGAAATGGTGGTGGATGTGGTGGTGGACATGGTGGTGGTGGATGTGATGGACGTGGTGGATGTGATGGATGTGGTGGTGGAGGACATGGTGGTGGTAGACATGGTGGTGGATGTGGTGGTGGACATGGTGGTGGTGGATGTGGTGGACGTGGTAGTGGAGGACGTGGTGGTGGAGGACGTGGTGGTGGAGGACATGGTGGTGGAGGACGTAGTGGACATGGTGGGTGTAGATATGGTGGGGGTGGTCATGGATGTGGACCTGGTGGTGGTGGACATGGTGGTGGTGGACATATTGGTGGTGGACATGGTGGATGTGGTGGTGGATGTGGTGGTGGACTTGGTTGTGGTGGAGGATGTAGTGGTGGTAGAGGACGTGGTGGTGGTGGAGGTGGTGGATGTGGTGTTGGTGGTAGATGAGGTGGTGGACATGGTGGATGTGGTGGTGGACGTGGTGGTGGATGTGGAAGTGGACGTGGTGGATGTGGTGGTGGACGTGGTGGTGGTGGAGGATGTGGTGGACGTGGTGGTTGACATGTTGGTGGTGGACGTGGTGGTGGTGGATGTGGTGGTGGTGGTGGTGGACTTGGTGGTGGACATGGTGGTGCATGTGGTGGTGGTGGATGTGGTGATGGTGGACCTGGTGGTGGATGTGGTGGACATGGTGGCGGTGGTGGATGTGGTGGATGTGGTGGTGGACGTGGTGGTGGTGGTGGTGGTGGATGATGAAGTTGTGGTGGATGACATGGTGGTGGTGGATGACGTGGTGGTGATGGAGGACATGGTGGTGGTGGTAGTGGTGGATGTGGTGGTGGAGGTGGTGAATGTGGTGGTGGACGTGGTGGTGGTGGATGTGGTGGTGGTGGACTTGGTGGTGGTAGATGTGGTGGTGGTAGACCTGGTGGTGGATGTGGTGGACATGGTGGTGGTGGTGGATATGGTGGTGGATGACGTGGTGGTGGTGGATGATGCGGTGGTGGTGAATGACGTGGTGTTGGAGGACATGGTGGTGGTGAACGTGGTGGATGTGGTGGTGGAGGTGAGGAACGTGGTAGTGGACGTGGTGGTGTATGTGGTGATGGTGGATGTGGTGGTCGTGATGGTGGTGGATGACATGGTGGTGGATGTGGTGGAGGTAGTGGTGGATGTGGTGGTGGAGGTGGTGAACGTGGTGGTGAACGTGGTGGTGGACGTGGTGGTTGTGGATGTGGTGGACGTGGTGGTGGACATGGATGTGGTAGTGGTGGAGGACGTGGTGGTAGTGGTGGTGGATGTGGTGGTGGATGTGGTGGATATGGCCGTGGACATGGTAGTGGATGTGGTGGAGATGGTAGTGGTGGACGTGGTGGTGGTGGATGGGGTGCTGGACGTGGTGGTGTTTGATGATGTGGTGGATGACGTGGTGGTGATGGAGGACATGGTGGTGATTGAGTTAGTGGTGGTGGTGGATGTGGTGGTGGTAGATGTAGTGGATGTGGTGGTGGTTGTGGAGGTGGTAGAGGACGTTGAGGTGGTGGTGGACATGGTGGTGGTGGATGTGGTGGACATGGTGGTGGTGGTGGAAGATGTTATGGTGTTGGAGGACATGGTGGTGGTGGAGGACGTGGTGGTGGAGGTAGTGGATGTAGTGGTGGTGGACAAGGTGCTGGAGGACATGGTGGTGGTGGAGGACATAGTGGATGTAGTGGTGGTGGACGTGGTGGTGGAGGACGTAGTGGTGGTGGACATGATGGTGGTGGACATGGTGGTGGATGTGGTGGTGGACGTGGTGGTGGTAGACATGGTGGGGGTAAACGTGGTGGACGTGGTGGTGGAGGATGTGGTGGTGGTAGACATGGTGGTGGATGTGGTGGTGGACATGGTGGTGGTAGATGTGGTGGTGGTGGATGTGGTGGACGTGGTGGTGGAGGACGTGGTGGTAGAGGACATGGTGGTGGAGGAAGTGGTAGACATGATGGTGGTAGATATGGTGGGGGTGGTCATGGATGTGGACGTGGTGGTGGTGGACATATTGGTGGTGGACATGGTGGATGTGGTGGTGGACTTGGTGGTGGTGGAGGATGTGGTGGTGGTGGAGGACATGGTGGAGGTGGAGGATGTGGTGGAGGTGGAGGATGTGGTGGTGTTGGAGGATGTGGTGGTGGTGGTGGTGGTGGATGTGGTGTTGGTGGTAGATGAGGTGGTGGAGGTGGTGGATATGGTGTATGTGGTAGTGGACATGGTGGTGGTGGATGTGGTAGTGAACGTGGTGGATGTGGTGGTGGACGTGGTGGTGGTGGAGGATGTGGTGGACAAGGTGGTGGACATGGTGGTGGTGGACATGGTGGTGGTGGACGTGGTAGTTGTGGTGGACGTGGTGGTGGTGGTGGACGTGGTGGTGGATGTGGTGGTGGTGGATGTGGTGGTGGTGGAATTGGTGGTGGTGGATATGGTGATGGTGGCCCTGGTGGTGGATTTGGTGGAAATGGTGGTGGATGTGGTGGACGTGGTGGTGGACGTGGTGGTGGTGGATGATGTGGTTGTGGTGGATGACGTGGTGGTGGTGGATGATGTGGTGGTGATGGAGGACGTGGTGGTGGTGGTAGTGGTAGGTGTGGTGGTGGAGGTGGTGGTGGTGGATGTGGTGGTGGTGGACTTGGTGGTGGTGGATGTGGTGGTGGTGGACCTGGTGGTGGACGTGGTGGACATGGTGGTGGATGTGGTGGTGGACGTGGTGGTGGTGGATGACGTGGTGGTGGTGGATGATGCGGTGGTGGTAGACGACGTGGTGGTGGAGGACGTGGTGGTGGTGAACGTGGTAGATGTGGTGGTGGAGGTGGTGAACATGGTAGTGGACGTGGTGGTGGATGTGGTGGTGAATGTGGTGGTCGTGATGGTGGACGACATGGTGGTGAATGTGGTAGTAGAGGTAGTGGTGGATATGGTGGTGGAGGTGGTGAACGTGGTGGTGGTGGATGATGTGGTTGTGGTGGATGACATGGTGGTGGTGGATGACGTGGTGGTGATGGAGGACGTGGTGGTGGTGGTAGTGGTGGATGTGGTGGTGGAGGTAGTGAATGTGGTGGTGGACGTGGTGGTGGTGGATGTGGTGGTGGTGGACTTGGTGGTGGTAGATGTGGTGGTGGTGGACCTGGTGGTGGATGTGGTGGACATGGTGGTGATGGTGGATGTGTTGGTGGATGACGTGGTGTTGGAGGACATGGTGGTGGTGAACGTGGTGAATGTGGTGGTGGAGGTGGTGAACGTGGTAGTGGACGTGGTGGTGTATGTGGTGGTGGTGGTGGATGTGGTGGTCGTGATTGTGGTGAATGACATGGTGGTGGATGTGGTGGAGGTAGTGGTGGATTTAGTGGTGGAGGTGGTGAATGTGGTGGTGAACGTGGTGCTGGACGTGGTGGTTGTGGATGTGGTGGACGTGGTGGTGGACGTGGATGTGGTGGTGGTGGAGGACGTGGTGGTAGTGGTGGTGGATGTGGTGGTGGATGTGGCCGTGGACATGGTAGTGGACGTGGTGGTGGAGATGGTAGTGGTGGACGTGGTGGTGGTGGATGTGGTGGTGGACGTGGTGGTGTTTGATGATGTGGTGGATGACGTGGTGGTGATGGATGATGTGGTGGTGATAGAGGATGTGGTGGTGATGGAGGACGTGATGGTGATGGAGGAAGTGGTGGTGGTGGATGTGGTGGTGGTAGATGTAGTGGACGTGGTGGTGGTTGTGGAGGTGGTGGAGGACGTTGAGGTGGTGGTGGACATGGTGGTGGTGGATGTGGTGGACATGGTGGTGGAAGATGTTATGGTGGTGGAGGACATGGTGGTGGATGTGGTGGACATGGTGGTGGTGGTGGATATGGTGGTGGATGACGTGGTGGTGGTGGATGATGCGGTGGTGGTGAATGACGTGGTGTTGGAGGACATGGTGGTGGTGAACGTGGTGGATGTGGTGGTGGAGGTGAGGAACGTGGTAGTGGACGTGGTGGTGTATGTGGTGGTGGTGGTGGATGTGGTGGTCGTGATGGTGGTGGATGACATGGTGGTGGATGTGGTGGAGGTAGTGGTGGATGTGGTGGTGGAGGTGGTGAACGTGGTGGTGAACGTGGTGGTGGACGTGGTGGTTGTGGATGTGGTGGACGTGGTGGTGGACATGGATGTGGTAGTGGTGGAGGACGTGGTGGTAGTGGTGGTGGATGTGGTGGTGGATGTGGTGGATATGGCCGTGGACATGGTAGTGGATGTGGTGGAGATGGTAGTGGTGGACGTGGTGGTGGTGGATGGGGTGCTGGACGTGGTGGTGTTTGATGATGTGGTGGATGACGTGGTGGTGATGGAGGACGTGGTGGTGATTGAGTTAGTGGTGGTGGTGGATGTGGTGGTGGTAGATGTAGTGGATGTGGTGGTGGTTGTGGAGGTGGTAGAGGACGTTGAGGTGGTGGTGGACATGGTGGTGGTGGATGTGGTGGACATGGTGGTGGTGGTGGAAGATGTTATGGTGTTGGAGGACATGGTGGTGGTGGAGGACGTGGTGGTGGAGGTAGTGGATGTAGTGGTGGTGGACAAGGTGCTGGAGGACATGGTGGTGGAGGACATAGTGGATGTAGTGGTGGTGGACGTGGTGGTGGAGGACGTAGTGGTGGTGGACATGATGGTGGTGGACATGGTGGTGGATGTGGTGGTGGACGTGGTGGTGGTAGACATGGTGGGGGTAAACGTGGTGGACGTGGTGGTGGAGGATGTGGTGGTGGTAGACATGGTGGTGGATGTGGTGGTGGACATGGTGGTGGTAGATGTGGTGGTGGTGGATGTGGTGGACGTGGTGGTGGAGGACGTGGTGGTAGAGGACATGGTGGTGGAGGAAGTGGTAGACATGATGGTGGTAGATATGGTGGGGGTGGTCATGGATGTGGACGTGGTGGTGGTGGACATATTGGTGGTGGACATGGTGGATGTGGTGGTGGACTTGGTGGTGGTGGAGGATGTGGTGGTGGTGGAGGACATGGTGGAGGTGGAGGATGTGGTGGAGGTGGAGGATGTGGTGGTGTTGGAGGATGTGGTGGTGGTGGTGGATGTGGTGTTGGTGGTAGATGAGGTGGTGGAGGTGGTGGATATGGTGTATGTGGTAGTGGACATGGTGGTGGTGGATGTGGTAGTGAACGTGGTGGATGTGGTGGTGGACGTGGTGGTGGTGGAGGATGTGGTGGACAAGGTGGTGGACATGGTGGTGGTGGACATGGTGGTGGTGGATGTGGTAGTTGTGGTGGACGTGGTGGTGGACGTGGTGGTGGATGTGGTGGTGGTGGATGTGGTGGTGGTGGAATTGGTGGTGGTGGATATGGTGATGGTGGCCCTGGTGGTGGATTTGGTGGACATGGTGGTGGATGTGGTGGACGTGGTGGTGGACGTGGTGGTGGTGGTAGATGTGGTTGTGGTGGATGACGTGGTGGTGGTGGATGATGTGGTGGTGATGGAGGACGTGGTGGTGGTGGTAGTGGTAGGTGTGGTGGTGGAGGTGGTGGTGGTGGATGTGGTGGTGGTGGACTTGGTGGTGGTGGATGTGGTGGTGGTGGACCTGGTGGTGGACGTGGTGGACATGGTGGTGGATGTGGACGTGGTGGTGGTGGATGACGTGGTGGTGGTGGATGATGCGGTGGTGGTAGACGACGTGGTGGTGGAGGACGTGGTGGTGGTGAACGTGGTAGATGTGGTGGTGGAGGTGGTGAACGTGGTAGTGGACGTGGTGGTGGATGTGGTGGTGAATGTGGTGGTCGTGATGGTGGTGGACGACATGGTGGTGAATGTGGTAGTAGAGGTAGTGGTGGATATGGTGGTGGAGGTGGTGAACGTGGTGGTGGATGTGGTGGTGGTGGATGATGTGGTTGTGGTGGATGACATGGTGGTGGTGGATGACGTGGTGGTGATGGAGGACGTGGTGGTGGTGGTAGTGGTGGATGTGGTGGTGGAGGTAGTGAATGTGGTGGTGGACGTGGTGGTGGTGGATGTGGTGGTGGTGGACTTGGTGGTGGTAGATGTGGTGGTGGTGGACCTGGTGGTGGATGTGGTGGACATGGTGGTGATGGTGGATGTGTTGGTGGATGACGTGGTGTTGGAGGACATGGTGGTGGTGAACGTGGTGAATGTGGTGGTGGAGGTGGTGAACGTGGTAGTGGACGTGGTGGTGTATGTGGTGGTGGTGGTGGATGTGGTGGTCGTGATTGTGGTGAATGACATGGTGGTGGATGTGGTGGAGGTAGTGGTGGATTTAGTGGTGGAGGTGGTGAATGTGGTGGTGAACGTGGTGCTGGACGTGGTGGTTGTGGATGTGGTGGACGTGGTGGTGGACGTGGATGTGGTGGTGGTGGAGGACGTGGTGGTAGTGGTGGTGGATGTGGTGGTGGATGTGGCCGTGGACATGGTAGTGGACGTGGTGGTGGAGATGGTAGTGGTGGACGTGGTGGTGGTGGATGTGGTGGTGGACGTGGTGGTGTTTGATGATGTGGTGGATGACGTGGTGGTGATGGATGATGTGGTGGTGATAGAGGATGTGGTGGTGATGGAGGACGTGGTGGTGATGGAGGAAGTGGTGGTGGTGGATGTGGTGGTGGTAGATGTAGTGGACGTGGTGGTGGAGGTGGTGGAGGACGTTGAGGTGGTGGTGGACATGGTGGTGGTGGATGTGGTGGACATGGTGGTGGAAGATGTTATGGTGGTGGAGGACATGGTGGTGGTGGAGGACGTGGTGGTGGAGATGGTGGATGTAGTGGTGGTGGACAAGGTGGTGGAGGACATGGTGGTGGTGGAGGACGTAGTGGATGTAGTGGTGGTGGACATGGTGGTGCTGGACCTGGTAGTGGTGGTGGACATGGTGGTGGTGGACATGGTGGTGGATGTGGTGGTGGACATGGTGGTGGTAGACGTGGTGGGGGTAGACGTGGTGGACGTGGTGGTGGAGGACGTGGTGGTGGTAGACATGGTGGTGGATGTGGTGGTGGACATGGTGGTGGTAGATGTGGTGGTGGTGGATGTGGTGGACGTGGTGGTGGAGGATGTGGTGGTGGAAGACATGGTGGTGGAGGACATGGTAGACATGGTGGTGGTAGATATGGTGGGGGTGGTCATGGACGTGGACGTGGTAGTGGTGGACATATTGGTGGTGGACATGGTGAATGTGGTGGTGGACTTGGTAGTGGTGGAGGACATGATGGTGGTGGAGGACGTGGTGGAGGTGGAGGACGTGGTGGAGGTGGAGGACATGGTGGTGTTGGAGGATGTGGTGGTGGTGGTGGTGGTGGTGGATATGGTGTTGGTGGTAGATGAGGTGGTGGAGGTGGTGGATATGGTGTATGTGGTGGTGGACATGGTGGTGGATGTGGTAGCGTACGTGGTGGATGTGGTGGTGGACGTGGTGGTGGTGGAGGATGTGGTGGACAAGGTGGTGGACATGGTGGTGGTGGACGTGGTAGTTGTGGTGGACGTGGTGGTGGACATGGTGGTGGATGTGGTGGTGGTGGATGTGGTGGTGGTGGAATTGGTGGTGGTGGATGTGGTGATGGTGGACCTGGTGGTGGATTTGGTGGACATGGTGGTGGATGTGGTGGACGTGGTGGTGGTGGATGATGTGGTTGTGGTGGATGACGTGGTGGTGGTGGATGACGTGGTGGTGATGGAGGACGTGGTGGTGGTGGTAGTGGTGGATGTGGTGGTGGAGGTGGTGAATGTGGTGGTGGAGGTGGTGAATGTGGTGGTGGACGTGGTGGTGGTGGATGTGGTGGTGGTGGACTTGGTGGTGGTGGATGTGGTGGTGGTGGACCTGGTGGTGGACGTGGTGGACATGGTGGTGGATGTGGTGGTGGACGTGGTGGTGGTGGATGACGTGGTGGTGGTGGATGATGCGGTGGTGGTAGACGACGTGGTGGTGGAGGACGTGGTGGTGGTGAACGTGGTAGATGTGGTGGTGGAGGTGGTGAACGTGGTAGTGGACATGGTGGTGGATGTGGTGGTGAATGTGGTGGTCGTGATGGTGGTGGACGACATGGTGGTGAATGTGGTAGTGGAGGTAGTGGTGGATATGGTAGTGGAGGTGGTGAACGTGGTGGTTGACATGATGGTGGTAGAAGTTGTGGTTGTGGATGTGGTGGACGTGGTGGTGGACGTGGATGCGCTGGGGGTGGAGGATGTGGTGGTAGTGGTGGTGAATGTGGTGGTGGATGTGGTAGTGGACATTGTGGTGGATGTGGTAGTGGTGGACATGGTGGTGGTGGATGTGGTGGTGGATGTGGTGGTGGTGGTGGACATGGTGGTGTTTGATGACATGGGTGTGGTGGATGATGTGGTAGTGACGGATGACATGGTGATGATGGAGGACGTGGTGGTGAAGGAGGACGTGGTGGTGATGGAGGACATGGTGGTGGTGGATGTGGTGGTGGTAGACATGGTGGTGCATGTGGTGGTGGTGGATGTGGTGGTGGTGGAATTGGTGGTGCTGGATGTGGTGATGGTGGACCTGGTGGTGGATGTGGTGGACATGGTGGCGGTGGTGGATGTGGTGGATGTGGTGGTGGATGACATGGTGGTGATGGAGGACGTGGTGGTGGTGGTAGTGGTGGATGTGGTGGTGGAGGTGGTGAATGTGGTGGTGGAGGTGGTGAATGTGGTGGTGGACGTGGTGGTGGTGGAAGTGGTGGTGGTGGACTTGGTGGTGGTAGATGTGGTAGTGGTGGACCTGGTGGTGGATGCGGTGGACATAGTGGTGGTGGTGGATGTGGTGGTGGATGACGTGGTGGTGGTGGATAATGCGGTGATGATGGATGACGTGGTGTTGAAGGACATGGTGGTGGTGAACGTGGTGGATGTGGTGGTGGAGTTGGTGAACATGGTAGTGGACGTGGTGGTGTATGTGGTGGTAGTGGTGGATGTGGTGGTCATGATGGTGGTGAACGACATGGTGGTGGATGTGGTGGAGGTAGTGGTGGAGGTGGTGAATGTGGTGGTGAACGTGGTGGTGGACGTGGTGGTTGTGGATGTGGTGGACGTGGTGGTGGACGTGGATGTGGTGGTGGTGGAGGACGTGGTGGTAGTGGTGGTGGATGTGGTGGTGGATGTTGCCGTGGACATGGTAGTGGACGTGGTGGTGGAGATGGTAGTGGTGGACGTGGTGGTGGTGGATGTGGTGGTGGACGTGGTGGTGTTTGATGATGTGGTGGATGACGTGGTGGTGATGGATGACGTGGTGGTGATGGATGACGTGGTGGTGATGGAGGACATGGTGGTGATGGAGGAAGTGGTGGTGGTGGATGTGGTGGTGGTAGATGTAGTGGACGTGGTGGTAGTTGTGGAGGTGGTGGAGGACATGGAGGTGGTGGTGGACATGGTGGTGGGCATACTGGTGGTGGTGGATGTGATGGTGGTGGATATGGTGGACTTGGTGGTGGACCTGGTAGTGGTGGATGTGGTGGTGGTGGATGTGGTGGTGGACGTGGTGGTAGACGTGGTGGTGATGGATGTGGCTGTGGTGGAGGTAGTGGTTGATGTGCTGGTGGACATGGTGGTGGATGTGGTGGACATGGTGGTGGTAGTGGATGTGGTGGGGGACATGGTAGTGGTGTATGTGGTGGTGGTGGACATGGTGGTGGATGTGATGTACGTGGTGGTGGTGGATGTGGTAGACATGGTGGTGGTGGATGTGGTGGACATGGTGGTGGTGGAAGATATTGTGGTGGTGGATCAGGACATGGTGGTGGTGGAGGATGTGGTGGTGGAGGTGGTGGATGTAGTGGTGGTGTATATGGTGGTGGTGGACCTGGTGGTGGTGGTGGTGGATGTAGTGGTGGTGGACGTGGTGGTGGTGGACCTGGTAGTGGTGGTGGACATGGTGGTGGTGGACATGGTGGTGGATGTGGTGGTGGACATGGTGGTGGTAGACGTGGTGGTGGTGGATGTGATGGACGTGGTGGTGGAGGACGTGGTGGTCATAGACATGGTGGTGGATGTGGTGGTGGACATGGTGGTGGTAGACATGGTGGTGGTGGATGTGGTGGACATGGTGGTGGTGGTGGATGTGGTGGACATTGTGGTGGTGGTGGAAGATGTTATGGTGGTGTAGGACATGGTGGTGGTGGAGGACGTGGTGGTGAAGGTGGTGGATGTAGTGGTGGTGGACAAGGTGGTGGAGGAAATGGTGGTGGTGGAGGACATAGTGGATGTAGTGGTGGTGGACGTGGTGGTGCTGGACCTGGTAGTGGTGGTGGACATGGTGGTGGTGGACATGGTGGTGGATGTGGTGGTGGACGTGGTGGTGGTAGATGTGGTGGTGGTGGATGTGGTGGACGTGGTGGTGGAGGACGTGGTGGTGGAGGACATGGTGGTGGAGGACGTGATAGACATGGTGGTGGTAGATATGGTGGGGGTGGTCATGGACATGGACGTGGTGGTGGTGGACATATTGGTGGTGGACATGGTGGATGTGGTGGTGGACTTGGTGGTGGTGGAGGACGTGGTGATGGTAAAGGACGTGGTGGAGGTGGAGGACGTGGTGGTGTTGGAGGATGTGGTGGTGGTGGTGGTGGTGGTGGATGTGGTGTTGGTGGTAGATGAGGTGGTGGAGGTGGTGGATATGGTGTATGTGGTGGTGGACATGGTGGTGGTGGAAGTGGTAGTGGACGTGGTGGATGTGGTGGTGGACGTGGTGGTGGTGGAGAATGTGGTGGACATGGTGGTGGTGAACATGGTGGTGGTGGACGTGGTAGTTTTGGTGGACGTGGTGGTGGTGGTGGATGTGGTGATGGATGTGGTGGTGGTGGATGTGGTGGTGGTGGAATTGGTGGTGGTGGATGTGGTGATGGTGGACCTGGTGGTGGATTTGGTGGACATGGTAGCGGTGGTGGATGTGGTGGATGTGGTGGTGGACGTGGTGGTGGTGGATGATGTGGTTGTGGTGGATGACGTGGTGGTGGTGTATGACGTGGTAGTGATGGAGGATGTGGTGGTGGTGGTAGTGGTGGATGTGGTGGTGGAGGTGGTGAATGTGGTGGTGGACGTGGTGGTGGTGGATGTGGTGGTGTTGGACTTGGTGGTGGTGGATGTGGTGGTGGTGGACCTGGTGGTGGACATGGTGGTGGATGTGGTGGTGGACATGGTGGTGGTGGATGACGTGGTGGTGGAGGGTGATGCGGTGGTGGTAGATGACGTGGTGGTGGAGGACGTGGTGGTGGTGAACGTGGTGGATGTGGTGGTGGAGGTGGTGAACGTGGTAGTGGACGTGGTGGTGGATGTGGTGGTAAACGTGGTGGTCGTGATGGTGGTGGACATGGTGGTGAATGTGGTGGTGGAGGTAGTGGTGGATATGGTGGTGGAGGTGGGGAACGTGGTGGTGGATGTGATGGTGGACGTGGTGGTTGTGGATGTCGTGGACGTGGTGGTGGATGTGGATGTGCTGGTGGTGGAGCATGTGGTGGTAGTGGTGGTGAATGTGGTGGTGGATGTGGTGGATGTGGTGGTGGATGTTGTAGTGGACATGGTGGTGGACGTGGTAGTGGTGGACATGGTGGTGGTGGATGTGGTGGTGGATGTGGTGGTGGTGGTGGACATGGTGGTGTTTGATGACATGGTGGTGGTGGATGATGTGGTGGTGACGGATAACGTGGTGGTGATGGAGGACGTGGTGGTGAAGGAGGACTTGGTGGTGATGGAGGACATGGTGGTGTTGGATGTGGTGGTGGTAGACGTGGTGGACGTGGTGGTTGTGGAGGTGGTGGTGGACGTGGTGCTGGGCATAATTGTGGTGGTGGATGTAATGGTGGTAGATATGGTGGACTTGGTGGTGGACCTGGTGGTGGTAGATGTGGTGGTGGTGGATGTGGTGGTGGACGTGGTGGTGGATGTGGTGGTGGACGTGGTGGTGGTGGATGTGGCAGTGGTGGAGGTAGTGGTGGATGTGCTGGTGGACATGGTGTTGGTAGTGGATGTGGTGGTAGATATGGTGTGTATGTGGTGGACATGGTGGTGGATGTGGTGGATGTGGTAGACATGGTGGTGAAGGATATGGTGGACATGGTCGTGGTGGTGGAAGATGTTGTGATGCTGGAGGACATGGTGGTGGTGGTAGAGGACGTGGTGGTGGAGGTGGTGGATGTAGTGGTGGTGGACATGGTGGTGGTGGACCTGGTGGTGGTGGTGAACATGGTGGTGGTGGACATGGTGGTGGATGTGATGGTGGATGTGGTGGACGTGGTGGTGGTGGTGGAGGTGGATGATGTGGTGGTGGTGGACGACGTGGTGGTGGACGTGGTGGTGGTGGAGGATGTGGTGGAGGATATGGTGGTGATGGAGGATGTTGTGGTGGTGGAGGACATGGTGGTGGTGGAGGACGTGGTGGTGGAGGTGGTGGATGTAGTGGTGGTGGACGTGGTAGACCTGGTAGTGGTGGTGGACATGGTGGTGGTGGACATGGTGGTAGATGTGATGGTGGATGTGGTGGATGTGGTGGTGGTGGAGGTGGATGATGTGGTTGTGGTGGATGACGTGGTGGTGGATGTGGTGGTGGTGGAGGACCTGGTGGAGGATGTGGTGGTGATGGAGGTCGTGGTGGTGGATGTCGTGGTGGTAGATGTGGTGGTGGATGTGGTGGTGGATGTGGTGGTGGTGGACATGGTGGTGGTAGACGTGGTGGTGGACGTGGTGGTGGAGGACTTGGTGGTGGTGGACGTGGTGGTGGTGGATGTGGTGGACATGGTGGTGGTGGACATGGTGGTGGTGGTGGACGTGGTGGTGGACTTGGTGGTGGAGGATGTGGTGGTGGTGGACGTGATGGTGGTGCACGTGGTGGACATGGTGGTGGTGAACATATTGGTGGTGGACATGGTGGACGGAGTGGTGGATGTGGTGGTGGTGGACTTGGTGGTGGACATGGTGGTGGTGGAGGATGTGATGGTGGTGGATGTGGTGGTGGTGGATGATGTGGTGGTGGTGGAGGATGTGGTGGTGGTGGAGGACGTGGTGATGGTGGACATGATGGTGGTGGTGGACGTGGTGGTGGACTTGGTGGTGGTGGACATATTGGTGGTGGACGTGGTGGTGGATGTGGTGGTAGACATGGTGGTGGACGTTGTGGTGGATGTGGTGGTGGTGGATGATGTGGTGGTGGGGGACATGGTGGTGGTGGATGTGGTGGTGGAGATAGTGGTGGATGTGGTGGTGGAGGTGGTGGTGGAGGTGGTGAATGTGGTGGTGGTTGATGACGTGGTGGTGGACGTGGTGGTGGTAGAGGATGTGGTGGAGAATGTGGTGGTGATGGAGGATGTTGTGGTGGTGGAGGACATGGTGGTGGTGGAGGATGTGGTGTTGGAGGTGGTGGATGTAGTGGTGGTGGACGTGGTGGTGGTGGACCTGGTAGTGGTGGTGGATATGGTGGTGGTGGACATGGTGGTGGATGTGATGGTGAATGTGGTGAACGTGGTGGAGGATGTGATGGTGGTGGATGTGGTGGTGGTGGATGATGTGGTGGTGGTGGAGGATGTGGTGGTGGTGGAGGAAGTGGTGGTGGTAGACATGGTGGTGGTGGTGGACGTGGTGGTGGACATGGTGGTGGTGGAGGCCTTGGTGGTGGTGGACATGGTGGTGGTGGACATATTGGTGGTGGACGTGGTGGTGGATGTGGTGGTGGACATGGTGGTGGATATGGTGGTGGACGTGGTGGTGGACGTGGTGGTGGTGGATGATGTGGTGGTGGTGGACATGGTGGTGGTAGATGTGGTGGTGGAGGTAGTGGTGGATGTGGTGGTGGAGGTGGTGGTAGAGGTGGTGAATGTGGTGGTGGTTGATGACGTGGTGGTGGACGTGGTGGTGGTGGAGGACGTGGTGGAGGATGTGGTGGTGATGGAGGATGTTGTGGTGGTGGAGGACATGGTGGTGGTGGATGACGTGGTGTTGGAGGTGGTGGATGTAGTGGTGGTGGACGTGGTGGTGGTGGACCTGGTAGTGGTGGTGGATATGGTGGTGGTGGACATGGTGGTGGATGTGATGGTGGATGTGGTGAATGTGGTGGTGGTGGAGGTGGATGATGTGGTGGTGGTGGACGATGTGGTGGTGGATGTGGTGGTGGTGGAGGACGTGCTGGAGGATGTGGTGTTGATGGAGGTCGTGGTGGTGGATGTGGTGGTGGTAGACGTGGTGGTGGATGTGGTGGTGGACATGGTGGTGGTAGACATGGTGGATGTGGTGGTGGAGGTGGTGGATGTAGTGGTGGTGGACATGGTGGTGAACATGGTGGTGGTGGACATGGTGGTGGATGTGATGGTGGATGTGGTGGACGTGGTGGTGGAGGTGGATGATGTGGTGGTGGTGGACGACGTGGTGGTGGATGTGGTGGTGGTGGAGGTGGATGATGTGGTCGTGGTGGATGCCGTGGTGGTGGATGTGGTGGTGGTGGAGGACCTGGTGGAGGATGTGGTGGTGATGGAGGTCGTGGTGGTGGATGTCGTGGTGGTAGATGTGGTGGTGGATGTGGTGGTGGATGTGGTGGTGGTGGACATGGTGGTGGTAGACGTGGTGGTGGACGTGGTGGTGGAGGACTTGGTGGTGGTGGACGTGGTGGTGGTGGATGTGGTGGACATGGTGGTGGTGGACATGGTGGTGGTGGTGGACGTGGTGGTGGACTTGGTGGTAGAGGACGTGGTGGTGGTGGACGTGGTGGTGGTGGACGTGGTGGTGGTGCACGTGGTGGACATGGTGGTGGTGAACATATTGGTGGTGGACATGGTGGACGGAGTGGTGGATGTGGTGGTGGTGGACTTGGTGGTGGACATGGTGGTGGTGGAGGATGTGATGGTGGTGGATGTGGTGGTGGTGGATGATGTGGTGGTGGTGGAGGATGTGGTGGTGGTGGAGGACGTGGTGATGGTGGACATGGTGGTGGTGGTGGACATGATGGTGGACTTGGTGGTGGTGGACATATTGGTGGTGGACGTGGTGGTGGATGTGGTGGTAGACATGGTGGTGGACGTTGTGGTGGACGTGGTGGTGGACGTGGTGGTGGTGGATGATGTGGTGGTGGTGGACATGGTGGTGGAGGTAGTGGTGGATGTGGTGGTGGAGGTGATGGTGGAGGTGGTGAATGTGGTGGTGGTTGATGACGTGGTGGTGGACGTGGTGGTGGTAGAGGATGTGGTGGAGGAGAGGATGTGGTGGTGATGGAGGATGTTGTGGTGGTGGAGGACGTGGTGTTGGAGGTGGTGGATGTAGTGGTGGCGGACGTGGGGGTGGTGGACCTGGTAGTGGTGGTGGATATGGTGGTGGTGGACATGGTGGTGGATGTGATGGTGGATGTGGTGAACGTGGTGGAGGATGTGATGGTGGTGGATGTGGTGGTGGTGGATGATGTGGTGGTGGTGGAGGATGTGGTGGTGGTGGAGGACGTGGTGGTGGTGGACATGGTGGTGGTGGACATATTGGTGGTGGACGTGGTGGTGGATGTGGTGGTTGACATGGTGGTGGATGTGGTGGTGGACGTGGTAGTGGACGTGGTGGTGGTGGATGATGTGGTGGTGGTGGACATGGTGGTGGTAGATGTGGTGGTGGAGGTACTGGTGGATGTGGTGGTGGAGGTGTTGGTGGAGGTGGTGAATGTGGTGGTGGTTGATGACGTGGTGGTGGACGTGGTGGTGGTGGAGGACGTGGTGGAGGATGTGGTGGTGATGGAGGATGTTGTGGTGGTGGAGGACATGGTGGTGGTGGAGGACGTGGTGTTGGAGGTGGTGGATGTAGTGGTGGTGGACGTGGTGGTGGTGGACCTGGTAGTGGTGGTGGATATGGTGGTGGTGGACATGGTGGTGGATGTGATGGTGGATGTGGTGAACGTGGTGGTGGTGGAGGTGGATGATGTGGTGGTGGTGGACGATGTGGTGGTGGATGTGGTGGTGGTGGAGGACGTGGTGGAGGATGTGGTGTTGATGGAGGTCATGGTGGTGGATGTGGTGGTGGTAGACGTGGTGGTGGATGTGGTGGTGGACGTGATGGTGGTAGACATGGTGGACGTGGTGGTGGAGGACTTGGTGGTGGTGGACGTGGTGGTGGTGGATGAGGTGGACATGGTGGTGGTGGACATGGTGGTGGTGGACTTGGTGGTGGTGGAGGACGTGGTGGTGGTGGACATGGTTGTGGTGGACATGGTGGTGGTAGACATGGTGGTGGTGAACATATTGGTGGTGGACATGGTGGATGTGGTGGTGGATGTGGTGGTGGTGGTGGACTTGGTGGTGGACTCGGTGGTGGTGGAGGACGTGGTGGTGGTGGATGTGGTGGTGGTGGATGACATGGTGGTGGAGGACGTGGTGGTGGTGGAGGACGTGGTGGTGGTGGACATGGTGGTGGTGGACATGGTGGTGGAGGTGGTGGTGATGGAGGTCATGGTGGTGGATGTGGTGGTGGTAGACGTGGTGGTGGATGTGGTGGTGGTAGATGTGGTGGTGGATGTGGTGGTGGTGGACGTGGTGGTGGACTTGGTGGTGGTGGAGGACGTGGTGGTGGTGGACATGGTGGTGGTGGTGGAGGTGGTGGTGGTGGTGGATGTGGTGGTGGATGTGGTGGTGGAAGTGGTAGTGGTGGGGGATATGATGGTGGTGTACGTGGTGGTGATAAACGTGGTGGTAGAGGACAGGGTGGTTTATGTGATGGTGGTGGATGTGGTGGTGGTGTATGTGGTGGTGATGGACGTGGTGGTGATGGACGTGGTGGTGGTGGACGTGGTAGTGGAGATGGTGGTGGTGGATGATGCAGTGGTGGTGGATGTGGTGGTGGTGGAGGACGTGGTGGTGGTGGAGGACTTGGTGGTGGTGGAGGACATGGTGGTGGTGGACGTGGTGGTGGTGGACGTGGTGGTGGTGAACATATTGGTCGTGGACATGGTGGACGTGGTGGTGGATGTGGTGGTGGTGGTGGACTTGGTGGTGGACTTGGTGGTAGTGGAGGACGTGGTGGTGGTGGATGTGGTAGTGGTGGATGACATGGTGGTGGAGGATGTGGTGGTGGTGGAGGACGTGGTGGTGGTGGACATGGTGGTGGTGGTGGACGTGGTGGTGGAGGTGGTGGTGATGGAGGTCGTGGTGGTGGATGTGGTAGTGGTAGACATGGTGGTGGATGTGGTGGTGGACGTGGTGGTGGTAGACATGGTGGTGGACGTGGTGGTAAAGGACTTGGTGGTGGTGGACATGGTGGTGGTGGATGAGGTGGACATAGTGGTGATGGACATGGTGGTGGACGTGGTGGTGGACTTGGTGGTGGACGTGGTGGAGGACGTGTTGGTGGTGGACATGGTGGTAGTGGACATGGTGGTGGTGGACGTGGTGGTGGTGAACATATTGGTGGTGGACATGGTGGATGTGGTGGTGGATGTGGTAGTGGTGGTGGACTTGGTGGTGGACTTGGTGGTGGTGGAGGATGTAATGGTGGTGGATGTGGTGGTGGTGAAGGACATGGTGATGGTGGAGGACTTGGTGGTGGTGGAGGAGATGGTGGTGGTGGACGTGGTGGTGGTGGACGTGGTGGTGGTGAACATATTGGTCGTGGACATGGTGGACGTGGTGGTGGATCTGGTGGTGGTGGTGGACTTGGTGGTGGACTTGGTGGTAGTGGAGGACGTGGTGGTGGTGGATGTGGTGGTGGTGGATGACATGGTGGTGGAGGACGTGGTGGTGGTCAAGGACATGGTGGTGGTGGACATGGTGGTGGTGGTGGACGTGGTGGTGGAGGTGGTGGTGATGGAGGTTGTGGTGGTGGATGTGGTGGTGGTAGACGTGGTGGTGGATGTGGTGGTGGACGTGGTAGTGGTAGACATGGTGGTGGACGTGGTGGTGGAGGACTTGGTGGTGGTGGACATGGTGGTGGTGGATGAGGTGGACATAGTGGTGATGGACGTGGTGGTGGTGGACTTGGTGGTGGACTTGGTGGTGGTGGACATAGTGGTGGTGGATGTGGTGGTGGTGAACATATTGGTGGTGGACATGGTGGACGTGGTGGTGGATGTGGTAGTGGTGGTGGACTTGGTGGTGGACTTGGTGGTGGTGGAGGATGTGGTGGTGGTGGATGTGGTGGTGGTGGATGACATGGTGGTGGTGGAGGACGTGGGGGTGGGGGAGGACATGGTGGTGGTGGACATGGTGGTGGTGGTAGACGTGGTGGTGGACTTGGTAGTGGGGGAGGCTGTGGTGGTGGTGGTGGACATGGTGGTGGTGGACATATTGGTGGTGGACGTGGTGGAGGACCTGGTGGAGGATGTGGTGGTGATGGAGGTCGTGGTGGTGGATGTCGTGGTGGTAGATGTGGTGGTGGATGCGGTGGTGGACGTGGTGGTGGTGGACATGGTGGTGGTAGATGTGGTGGTGGACGTGCTGGTGGAGGACTTGGTGGTGGTGGACGTGGTGGTGGTGGATGTGGTGGACATGGTGGTGGTGGACATGGTGGTGGTGGTGGACATGGTGGTGGACTTGGTGGTGGAGGATGTGGTGGTGGTGGACGTGGTGGTGGTGGACATGGTGGACATGGTGGTGGTGAACATATTGGTGCTGGACATGGTGGACGGAGTGGTGGATGTGGTGGTGGTGGACTTGGTGGTGGACTTGGTGGTGGTGGAGGATGTGATGGTGGTGGATGTGGTGGTGGTAGATGATGTGGTGGTGGTGGAGGACATGGTGGTGGTGGAGGACGTGGTGGTGGTGGACATGGTGGTGGTGGTGGACGTGGTGGTGGTAGACATGGTGGTGGAGGACATGGTGGTTTATGTGATGGTGGTGGATGTGGTGGTGGTGTATGTGGTGGTGATGGATGTGGTGGTGATGGACGTGGTGGTGGTGGATGTGGTAGTGGAGATGGTGGTGGTGGATGACGCAGTGGTGGTGGATGTGGTGGTGGTGGAGGACGTGGTGGTGGTGGAGGACTTGGTGGTGGTGGAGGACATGGTGGTGGTGGACGTGGTGGTGGTGGACGTGGTGATGGTGAACATATTGGTCGTGGACATGGTGGACGTGGTGGTGGATGTGGTGGTGGTGGTGGACTTGGTGGTGGACTTGGTGGTAGTGGAGGACGTGGTGGTGGTGGATGTGGTGGTGGTGGATGACATGGTGGTGAAGGACGTGGTGGTGGTGGAGGACGTGGTGGTGGTGGACTTGGTGGTGGTGGTGGACGTGGTGGTGGAGGTGGTGGTGATGGAGGTCATGGTGGTGGATGTGGTGGTGGTAGATGTGGTGGTGGATGTGGTGGTGGACGTGGTGGTGGTAGACATGGTGGTGGACGTGGTGTTGGAGGACTTGGTGGTGGTGGACATGGTGGTGGTGGATGATGAGGACATAGTGGTGATGGACATGGTGGTGGTGGTGGACTTGGTGGTGGTGGAGGACGTGGTGGTGGTGGACATGGTGGTGGTGGACATGGTGGTGGTGGACGTGGTGGTGGTGAACATATTGGTGGTGGACATGGTGGACGTGGTGGTGGATGTGGTAGTGGTGGTGGACTTGGTGGTGGACTTGGTGGTGGTGGAGGATGTGGTGGTGGTGGATGTGGTGGTGGTGGAGGACGTGGTGGTGGTGGAGGACTTGGTGGTGGTGGAGGACATAGTGGTGGTGGACATGGTAGTGGTGGATGTGGTGGTAATGAACATATTGGTCGTGGACATGGTGGACGTGGTGGTGGATGTGGTGGTGGTGGTGGACTTGGTGGTAGTGGAGGACGTGGTGGTGGTTGATGTGTTGGTGGTGGATGACATGGTGGTGGAGGACATGGTGGTGGTGGAGGACGTGGTGGTGGTGGACATGGTGGTTGTGGTGGACGTGGTGGTGGAGGTGGTGGTGATGGAGGTCGTGGTGGTGGATGTGGTGGTGGTAGACGTGGTGGTGGATGTGGTGGTGGACGTGGTGGTGGCAGACATGGTGGTGGACGTGGTGGTGGAGGACTTGGTGGTATTGGACATGGTGGTGGTGGATGAGGTGGACATAGTGGTGATGGACATGGTGGTGGTGGAGGACTTGGTGGTGGTGGACATGGTGGTGGTGAACATATTGGTCGTGGACATGGTGGACGTGGTGGTGGATCTGGTGGTGGTGGTGGTGGACTTGGTGGTTGACTTGGTGGTAGTGGAGGACGTGGTGGTGGTGGATGTGGTGGTGGTGGATGACATGGTGGTGGAAGACGTGGTGGTGGTCGAGGACATGGTGGTGGCGGACATGGTGGTGGTGGTGGACGTGGTGGTGGAGGTGATGGAGGTTGTGGTGGTGGATGTGGTGGTGGTAGACGTGGTGGTGGATGTGGTGGTGGACGTGGTGGTGGTAGACATGGTGGTGGACGTGGTGGTGGAGGACTTGGTGGTGGTGGACATGGTGGTGGTGGATGAGGTGGACATAGTGGTGATGGACATGGTGGTGGTGGTGGACTTGGTTGTGGACTTGGTGGTGGTGGACATGGTGGTGGTGGATGTGGTGGTGGTTAACATATTGGTGGTGGACATGGTGGATGTGGTGGTGGATGTGGTAGTGGTGGTGGACTTGGTGGTGGACTTGGTGGTGGTGGAGGATGTGGTGGTGGTGGATGTGGTGGTGGTGGATGACATGGTGGTGGTGGAGGACGTGGTGGTGGGGGAGGACATGGTGGTGGTGGACATGGTGGTGGTGGTGGACGTGGTGGTGGACTTGGTGGTGGTGGAGGCCATGGTGGTGGTGGACATGGTGGTGGTGGACATATTGGTGGTGGACGTGGTGGAGGACCTGGTGGAGGATGTGGTGGTGATGGAGGTCGTGGTGGTGGATGTCGTGGTGGTAGATGTGGTGGTGGATGTGGTGGTGGACGTGGTGGTGGTGGACATGGTGGTGGTAGATGTGGTGGTGGACGTGCTGGTGGAGGACTTGGTGGTGGTTGACGTGGTGGTGGTGGATGTGGTGGACATGGTGGTGGAAGATGTTATGGTGGTGGAGGACATGGTGGTGGTGGAGGACGTGGTGGTGGAGATGGTGGATGTAGTGGTGGTGGACAAGGTGGTGGAGGACATGGTGGTGGTGGAGGACGTAGTGGATGTAGTGGTGGTGGACATGGTGGTGCTGGACCTGGTAGTGGTGGTGGACATGGTGGTGGTGGACATGGTGGTGGATGTGGTGGTGGACATGGTGGTGGTAGACGTGGTGGGGGTAGACGTGGTAGACGTGGTGGTGGAGGACGTGGTGGTGGTAGACATGGTGGTGGATGTGGTGGTGGACATGGTGGTGGTAGATGTGGTGGTGGTGGATGTGGTGGACGTGGTGGTGGAGGACGTGGTGGTGGAAGACATGGTGGTGGAGGACATGGTAGACATGGTGGTGGTAGATATGGTGGGGGTGGTCATGGACGTGGACGTGGTAGTGGTGGACATATTGGTGGTGGACATGGTGAATGTGGTGGTGGACTTGGTAGTGGTGGAGGACATGATGGTGGTGGAGGACGTGGTGGAGGTGGAGGACGTGGTGGAGGTGGAGGACATGGTGGTGTTGGAGGATGTGGTGGTGGTGGTGGTGGTGGATATGGTGTTGGTGGTAGATGAGGTGGTGGAGGTGGTGGATATGGTGTATGTGGTGGTGGACATGGTGGTGGATGTGGTAGCGTACGTGGTGGATGTGGTGGTGGACGTGGTGGTGGTGGAGGATGTGGTGGACAAGGTGGTGGACATGGTGGTGGTGGACGTGGTAGTTGTGGTGGACGTGGTGGTGGACATGGTGGTGGATGTGGTGGTGGTGGATGTGGTGGTGGTGGAATTGGTGGTGGTGGATGTGGTGATGGTGGACCTGGTGGTGGATTTGGTCGACATGGTGGTGGATGTGGTGGACGTGGTGGTGGTGGATGATGTGGTTGTGGTGGATGACGTGGTGGTGGTGGATGACGTGGTGGTGATGGAGGACGTGGTGGTGGTGGTAGTGGTGGATGTGGTGGTGGAGGTGGTGAATGTGGTGGTGGAGGTGGTGAATGTGGTGGTGGACGTGGTGGTGGTGGATGTGGTGGTGGTGGACTTGGTGGTGGTGGATGTGGTGGTGGTGGACCTGGTGGTGGACGTGGTGGACATGGTGGTGGATGTGGTGGTGGACGTGGTGGTGGTGGATGACGTGGTGGTGGTGGATGATGCGGTGGTGGTAGACGACATGGTGGTGGAGGACGTGGTGGTGGTGAACGTGGTAGATGTGGTGGTGGAGGTGGTGAACGTGGTAGTGGACATGGTGGTGGATGTGGTGGTGAATGTGGTGGTCGTGATGGTGGTGGATGACATGGTGGTGAATGTGGTAGTGGAGGTAGTGGTGGATATGGTAGTGGAGGTGGTGAACGTGGTGGTTGACATGATGGTGGTAGAAGTTGTGGTTGTGGATGTGGTGGACGTGGTGGTGGACGTGGATGCGCTGGGGGTGGAGGATGTGGTGGTAGTGGTGGTGAATGTGGTGGTGGATGTGGTAGTGGACATTGTGGTGGATGTGGTAGTGGTGGACATGGTGGTGGTGGATGTGGTGGTGGATGTGGTGGTGGTGGTGGACATGGTGGTGTTTGATGACATGGGTGTGGTGGATGATGTGGTAGTGACGGATGACATGGTGATGATGGAGGACGTGGTGGTGAAGGAGGACGTGGTGGTGATGGAGGACATGGTGGTGGTGGATGTGGTGGTGGTAGACATGGTGGTGCATGTGGTGGTGGTGGATGTGGTGGTGGTGGAATTGGTGGTGCTGGATGTGGTGATGGTGGACCTGGTGGTGGATGTGGTGGACATGGTGGCGGTGGTGGATGTGGTGGATGTGGTGGTGGATGACATGGTGGTGATGGAGGACGTGGTGGTGGTGGTAGTGGTGGATGTGGTGATGGAGGTGGTGAATGTGGTGGTGGAGGTGGTGAATGTGGTGGTGGACGTGGTGGTGGTGGAAGTGGTGGTGGTGGACTTGGTGGTGGTAGATGTGGTAGTGGTGGACCTGGTGGTGGATGCGGTGGACATAGTGGTGGTGGTGGATGTGGTGGTGGATGACGTGGTGGTGGTGGATAATGCGGTGATGATGGATGACGTGGTGTTGAAGGACATGGTGGTGGTGAACGTGGTGGATGTGGTGGTGGAGTTGGTGAACGTGGTAGTGGACGTGGTGGTGTATGTGGTGGTAGTGGTGGATGTGGTGGTCATGATGGTGGTGAACGACATGGTGGTGGATGTGGTGGAGGTAGTGGTGGAGGTGGTGAATGTGGTGGTGAACGTGGTGGTGGACGTGGTGGTTGTGGATGTGGTGGACGTGGTGGTGGACGTGGATGTGGTGGTGGTGGAGGACGTGGTGGTAGTGGTGGTGGATGTGGTGGTGGATGTTGCCGTGGACATGGTAGTGGACGTGGTGGTGGAGATGGTAGTGGTGGACGTGGTGGTGGTGGATGTGGTGGTGGACGTGGTGGTGTTTGATGATGTGGTGGATGACGTGGTGGTGATGGATGACGTGGTGGTGATGGATGACGTGGTGGTGATGGAGGACATGGTGGTGATGGAGGAAGTGGTGGTGGTGGATGTGGTGGTGGTAGATGTAGTGGACGTGGTGGTAGTTGTGGAGGTGGTGGAGGACATGGAGGTGGTGGTGGACATGGTGGTGGGCATACTGGTGGTGGTGGATGTGATGGTGGTGGATATGGTGGACTTGGTGGTGGACCTGGTAGTGGTGGATGTGGTGGTGGTGGATGTGGTGGTGGACGTGGTGGTAGACGTGGTGGTGATGGATGTGGCTGTGGTGGAGGTAGTGGTTGATGTGCTGGTGGACATGGTGGTGGATGTGGTGGACATGGTGGTGGTAGTGGATGTGGTGGGGGACATGGTAGTGGTGTATGTGGTGGTGGTGGACATGGTGGTGGATGTGATGTACGTGGTGGTGGTGGATGTGGTAGACATGGTGGTGGTGGATGTGGTGGACATGGTGGTGGTGGAAGATATTGTGGTGGTGGATCAGGACATGGTGGTGGTGGAGGATGTGGTGGTGGAGGTGGTGGATATAGTGGTGGTGTATATGGTGGTGGTGGACCTGGTGGTGGTGGTGGTGGATGTAGTGGTGGTGGACGTGGTGGTGGTGGACCTGGTAGTGGTGGTGGACATGGTGGTGGTGGACATGGTGGTGGATGTGGTGGTGGACATGGTGGTGGTAGACGTGGTGGTGGTGGATGTGATGGACGTGGTGGTGGAGGACGTGGTGGTCATAGACATGGTGGTGGATGTGGTGGTGGACATGGTGGTGGTAGACATGGTGGTGGTGGATGTGGTGGACATGGTGGTGGTGGTGGATGTGGTGGACATTGTGGTGGTGGTGGAAGATGTTATGGTGGTGTAGGACATGGTGGTGGTGGAGGACGTGGTGGTGAAGGTGGTGGATGTAGTGGTGGTGGACAAGGTGGTGGAGGAAATGGTGGTGGTGGAGGACATAGTGGATGTAGTGGTGGTGGACGTGGTGGTGCTGGACCTGGTAGTGGTGGTGGACATGGTGGTGGTGGACATGGTGGTGGTAGATGTGGTGGTGGTGGATGTGGTGGACGTGGTGGTGGAGGACGTGGTGGTGGAGGACATGGTGGTGGAGGACGTGATAGACATGGTGGTGGTAGATATGGTGGGGGTGGTCATGGACATGGACGTGGTGGTGGTGGACATACTGGTGGTGGACATGGTGGATGTGGTGGTGGACTTGGTGGTGGTGGAGGACGTGGTGATGGTAAAGGACGTGGTGGAGGTGGAGGACGTGGTGGTGTTGGAGGATGTGGTGGTGGTGGTGGTGGTGGTGGATGTGGTGTTGGTGGTAGATGAGGTGGTGGAGGTGGTGGATATGGTGTATGTGGTGGTGGACATGGTGGTGGTGGTAGTGGACGTGGTGGATGTGGTGGTGGACGTGGTGGTGGTGGAGAATGTGGTGGACATGGTGGTGGTGAACATGGTGGTGGTGGACGTGGTAGTTTTGGTGGACGTGGTGGTGGTGGTGGATGTGGTGATGGATGTGGTGGTGGTGGATGTGGTGGTGGTGGAATTGGTGGTGGTGGATGTGGTGATGGTGGACCTGGTGGTGGATTTGGTGGACATAGTGGCAGTGGTGGATGTGGTGGATGTGGTGGTGGACGTGGTGGATGATGTGGTTGTGGTGGATGACGTGGTGGTGGTGTATAAAGTAGCAGTGATGGAGGATGTGGTGGTGGTGGTAGTGGTGGTGGATGTGGTGTTGGTGGTAGATGAGGTGGTGGAGGTGGTGGATATGGTGTATGTGGTGGTGGACATGGTGGTGGTGGAAGTGGTAGTGGATGTGGTGGATGTGGTGGTGGACGTGGTGGTGGTGGAGAATGTGGTGGACAAGGTGGTGGATATGGTGGTGGTGAACATGGTGGTGGTGGACGTGGTTGTTTTGGTGGACGTGGTGGTGGTGGTGGATGTGGTGATGGATGTGGTGGTGGTGGATGTGGTGGTGGTGGAATTGGTGGTGGTGGATGTGGTGATGGTGGACCTGGTGGTGGATTTGGTGGACATGGTAGCGGTGGTGGATGTGGTGGATGTGGTGGTGGACGTGGTGGTGGTGGATGATGTGGTTGTGGTGGATGACGTGGTGGTGGTGTATGACGTGGTAGTGATGGAGGATGTGGTGGTGGTGGTAGTGGTGGATGTGGTGGTGGAGGTGGTGAATGTGGTGGTGGACGTGGTGGTGGTGGATGTGGTGGTGTTGGACTTGGTGGTGGTGGATGTGGTGGTGGTGGACCTGGTGGTGGACATGGTGGTGGATGTGGTGGTGGACATGGTGGTGGTGGATGACGTGGTGGTAGTGGATGATGCGGTGGTGGTAGATGACGTGGTGGTGGAGGACGTGGTGGTGGTGAACGTGGTGGATGTGGTGGTGGAGGTGGTGAACGTGGTAGTGGACGTGGTGGTGGATGTGGTGGTAAACGTGGTGGTCGTGATGGTGGTGGACATGGTGGTGAATGTGGTGGTGGAGGTAGTGGTGGATATGGTGGTGGAGGTGGGGAACGTGGTGGTGGATGTGATGGTGGACGTGGTGGTTGTGGATGTCGTGGACGTGGTGGTGGATGTGGATGTGCTGGTGGTGGAGCATGTGGTGGTAGTGATGGTGAATGTGGTGGTGGATGTGGTGGATGTGGTGGATGTGGTGGTGGATGTTGTAGTGGACATGGTGGTGGACGTGGTAGTGGTGGACATGGTGGTGGTGGATGTGGTGGTGGATGTGGTGGTGGTGGTGGACATGGTGGTGTTTGATGACATGGTGGTGGTGGATGATGTGGTGGTGACGGATAACGTGGTGGTGATGGAGGACGTGGTGGTGAAGGAGGACTTGGTGGTGATGGAGGACATGGTGGTGTTGGATGTGGTGGTGGTAGACGTGGTGGACGTGGTGGTTGTGGAGGTGGTGGAGGACGTGGAGGTGGTGGTGGACGTGGTGCTGGGCATAATTGTGGTGGTGGATGTAATGGTGGTAGATATGGTGGACTTGGTGGTGGACCTGGTGGTGGTAGATGTGGTGGTGGTGGATATGGTGGTGGACGTGGTGGTGGATGTGGTGGTGGACGTGGTGGTGGTGGATGTGGCAGTGGTGGAGGTAGTGGTGGATGTGCTGGTGGACATGGTGTTGGTAGTGGATGTGGTGGTAGATATGGTGTGTATGTGGTGGTGGTGGACATGGTGGTGGATGTGGTGGATGTGGTAGACATGGTGGTGAAGGATATGGTGGACATGGTCGTGGTGGTGGAAGATGTTGTGATGCTGGAGGACATGGTGGTGGTGGTAGAGGACGTGGTGGTGGAGGTGGTGGATGTAGTGGTGGTGGACATGGTGGTGGTGGACCTGGTGGTGGTGAACATGGTGGTGGTGGACATGGTGGTGGATGTGATGGTGGATGTGGTAGACGTGGTGGTGGTGGTGGAGGTGGATGATGTGGTGGTGGTGGACGACGTGGTGGTGGACGTGGTGGTGGTGGAGGATGTGGTGGAGGATATGGTGGTGATGGAGGATGTTGTGGTGGTGGAGGACATGGTGGTGGTGGAGGACGTGGTGGTGGAGGTGGTGGATGTAGTGGTGGTGGACGTGGTAGACCTGGTAGTGGTGGTGGACATGGTGGTGGTGGACATGGTGGTAGATGTGATGGTGGATGTGGTGGATGTGGTGGTGGTGGAGGTGGATGATGTGGTTGTGGTGGATGACGTGGTGGTGGATGTGGTGGTGGTGGAGGACCTGGTGGAGGATGTGGTGGTGATGGAGGTCGTGGTGGTGGATGTCGTGGTGGTAGATGTGGTGGTGGATGTGGTGGTGGATGTGGTGGTGGTGGACATGGTGGTGGTAGACGTGGTGGTGGACGTGGTGGTGGAGGACTTGGTGGTGGTGGACGTGGTGGTGGTGGATGTGGTGGACATGGTGGTGGTGGACATGGTGGTGGTGGTGGACGTGGTGGTGGACTTGGTGGTGGAGGATGTGGTGGTGGTGGACGTGATGGTGGTGCACGTGGTGGACATGGTGGTGGTGAACATATTGGTGGTGGACATGGTGGACGGAGTGGTGGATGTGGTGGTGGTGGACTTGGTGGTGGACATGGTGGTGGTGGAGGATGTGATGGTGGTGGATGTGGTGGTGGTGGATGATGTGGTGGTGGTGGAGGATGTGGTGGTGGTGGAGGACGTGGTGATGGTGGACATGATGGTGGTGGTGGACGTGGTGGTGGACTTGGTGGTGGTGGACATATTGGTGGTGGACGTGGTGGTGGATGTGGTGGTAGACATGGTGGTGGACGTTGTGGTGGACGTGGTGGTGGTGGATGATGTGGTGGTGGGGGACATGGTGGTGGTGGATGTGGTGGTGGAGGTAGTGGTGGATGTGGTGGTGGAGGTGGTGGTGGAGGTGGTGAATGTGGTGGTGGTTGATGACGTGGTGGTGGACGTGGTGGTGGTAGAGGATGTGGTGGAGAATGTGGTGGTGATGGAGGATGTTGTGGTGGTGGAGGACATGGTGGTGGTGGAGGATGTGGTGTTGGAGGTGGTGGATGTAGTGGTGGTGGACGTGGTGGTGGTGGACCTGGTAGTGGTGGTGGATATGGTGGTGGTGGACATGGTGGTGGATGTGATGGTGAATGTGGTGAACGTGGTGGAGGATGTGATGGTGGTGGATGTGGTGGTGGTGGATGATGTGGTGGTGGTGGAGGATGTGGTGGTGGTGGAGGAAGTGGTGGTGGTAGACATGGTGGTGGTGGTGGACGTGGTGGTGGACATGGTGGTGGTGGAGGCCTTGGTGGTGGTGGACATGGTGGTGGTGGACATATTGGTGGTGGACGTGGTGGTGGATGTGGTGGTGGACATGGTGGTGGATATGGTGGTGGACGTGGTGGTGGACGTGGTGGTGGTGGATGATGTGGTGGTGGTGGACATGGTGGTGGTAGATGTGGTGGTGGAGGTAGTGGTGGAGGTGGTGGTGGAGGTGGTGGTAGAGGTGGTGAATGTGGTGGTGGTTGATGACGTGGTGGTGGACGTGGTGGTGGTGGAGGACGTGGTGGAGGATGTGGTGGTGATGGAGGATGTTGTGGTGGTGGAGGACATGGTGGTGGTGGATGACGTGGTGTTGGAGGTGGTGGATGTAGTGGTGGTGGACGTGGTGGTGGTGGACCTGGTAGTGGTGGTGGATATGGTGGTGGTGGACATGGTGGTGGATGTGATGGTGGATGTGGTGAATGTGGTGGTGGTGGAGGTGGATGATGTGGTGGTGGTGGACGATGTGGTGGTGGATGTGGTGGTGGTGGAGGACGTGCTGGAGGATGTGGTGTTGATGGAGGTCGTGGTGGTGGATGTGGTGGTGGTAGACGTGGTGGTGGATGTGGTGGTGGACATGGTGGTGGTAGACATGGTGGATGTGGTGGTGGAGGTGGTGGATGTAGTGGTGGTGGACATGGTGGTGAACATGGTGGTGGTGGACATGGTGGTGGATGTGATGGTGGATGTGGTGGACGTGGTGGTGGAGGTGGATGATGTGGTGGTGGTGGACGACGTGGTGGTGGATGTGGTGGTGGTGGAGGTGGATGATGTGGTCGTGGTGGATGACGTGGTGGTGGATGTGGTGGTGGTGGAGGACCTGGTGGAGGATGTGGTGGTGATGGAGGTCGTGGTGGTGGATGTCGTGGTGGTAGATGTGGTGGTGGATGTGGTGGTGGATGTGGTGGTGGTGGACATGGTGGTGGTAGACGTGGTGGTGGACGTGGTGGTGGAGGACTTGGTGGTGGTGGACGTGGTGGTGGTGGATGTGGTGGACATGGTGGTGGTGGACATGGTGGTGGTGGTGGACGTGGTGGTGGACTTGGTGGTGGAGGACGTGGTGGTGGTGGACGTGGTGGTGGTTGACGTGGTGGTGGTGCACGTGGTGGACATGGTGGTGGTGAACATATTGGTGGTGGACATGGTGGACGGAGTGGTGGATGTGGTGGTGGTGGACTTGGTGGTGGACATGGTGGTGGTGGAGGATGTGATGGTGGTGGATGTGGTGGTGGTGGATGATGTGGTGGTGGTGGAGGATGTGGTGGTGGTGGAGGACGTGGTGATGGTGGACATGGTGGTGGTGGTGGACATGGTGGTGGACTTGGTGGTGGTGGACATATTGGTGGTGGACGTGGTGGTGGATGTGGTGGTAGACATGGTGGTGGACGTTGTGGTGGACGTGGTGGTGGACGTGGTGGTGGTGGATGATGTGGTGGTGGTGGACATGGTGGTGGAGGTAGTGGTGGATGTGGTGGTGGAGGTGATGGTGGAGGTGGTGAATGTGGTGGTGGTTGATGACGTGGTGGTGGACGTGGTGGTGGTAGAGGATGTGGTGGAGGAGAGGATGTGGTGGTGATGGAGGATGTTGTGGTGGTGGAGGACGTGGTGTTGGAGGTGGTGGATGTAGTGGTGGCGGACGTGGGGGTGGTGGACCTGGTAGTGGTGGTGGATATGGTGGTGGTGGACATGGTGGTGGATGTGATGGTGGATGTGGTGAACGTGGTGGAGGATGTGATGGTGGTGGATGTGGTGGTGGTGGATGATGTGGTGGTGGTGGAGGATGTGGTGGTGGTGGAGGACGTGGTGGTGGTGGACATGGTGGTGGTGGACATATTGGTGGTGGACGTGGTGGTGGATGTGGTGGTTGACATGGTGGTGGATGTGGTGGTGGACGTGGTAGTGGACGTGGTGGTGGTGGATGATGTGGTGGTGGTGGACATGGTGGTGGTAGATGTGGTGGTGGAGGTACTGGTGGATGTGGTGGTGGAGGTGTTGGTGGAGGTGGTGAATGTGGTGGTGGTTGATGACGTGGTGGTGGACGTGGTGGTGGTGGAGGACGTGGTGGAGGATGTGGTGGTGATGGAGGATGTTGTGGTGGTGGAGGACATGGTGGTGGTGGAGGACGTGGTGTTGGAGGTGGTGGATGTAGTGGTGGTGGACGTGGTGGTGGTGGACCTGGTAGTGGTGGTGGATATGGTGGTGGTGGACATGGTGGTGGATGTGATGGTGGATGTGGTGAACGTGGTGGTGGTGGAGGTGGATGATGTGGTGGTGGTGGACGATGTGGTGGTGGATGTGGTGGTGGATGTGGTGGTGGTGGAGGACGTGGTGGAGGATGTGGTGTTGATGGAGGTCATGGTGGTGGATGTGGTGGTGGTAGACGTGGTGGTGGATGTGGTGGTGGACGTGATGGTGGTAGACATGGTGGACGTGGTGGTGGAGGACTTGGTGGTGGTGGACGTGGTGGTGGTGGATGAGGTGGACATGGTGGTGGTGGACATGGTGGTGGTGGACTTGGTGGTGGTGGAGGACGTGGTGGTGGTGGACATGGTTGTGGTGGACATGGTGGTGGTAGACATGGTGGTGGTGAACATATTGGTGGTGGACATGGTGGATGTGGTGGTGGATGTGGTGGTGGTGGTGGACTTGGTGGTGGACTCGGTGGTGGTGGAGGACATGGTGGTGGTGGATGTGGTGGTGGTGGATGACATGGTGGTGGAGGACGTGGTGGTGGTGGAGGACGTGGTGGTGGTGGACATGGTGGTGGTGGACATTGTGGTGGAGGTGGTGGTGATGGAGGTCATGGTGGTGGATGTGGTGGTGGTAGACGTGGTGGTGGATGTGGTGGTGGTAGATGTGGTGGTGGATGTGGTGGTGGTGGACGTGGTGGTGGACGTGGTGGAGGACGTGGTGGTGGTGGACATGGTGGTGGTGGTGGAGGTGGTGGTGGTGGTGGATGTGGTGGTGGATGTGGTGGTGGAAGTGGTAGTGGTGGGGGATATGATGGTGGTGTACGTGGTGGTGATAAACGTGGTGGTAGAGGACAGGGTGGTTTATGTGATGGTGGTGGATGTGGTGGTGGTGTATGTGGTGGTGATGGACGTGGTGGTGATGGACGTGGTGGTGGTGGACGTGGTAGTGGAGATGGTGGTGGTGGATGATGCAGTGGTGGTGGATGTGGTGGTGGTGGTGGATGTGGTGGTGGTGGAGGACGTGGTGGTGGTGGAGGACTTGGTGGTGGTGGAGGACATGGTGGTGGTGGACGTGGTGGTGGTGAACATATTGGTCGTGGACATGGTGGACGTGGTGGTGGATGTGGTGGTGGTGGTGGACTTGGTGGTGGACTTGGTGGTAGTGGAGGACGTGGTGGTGGTGGATGTGGTAGTGGTGGATGACATGGTGGTGGAGGATGTGGTGGTGGTGGAGGACGTGGTGGTGGTGGACATGGTGGTGGTGGTGGACGTGGTGGTGGAGGTGGTGGTGATGGAGGTCGTGGTGGTGGATGTGGTAGTGGTAGACATGGTGGTGGATGTGGTGGTGGACGTGGTGGTGGTAGACATGGTGGTGGACGTGGTGGTAAAGGACTTGGTGGTGGTGGACATGGTGGTGGTGGATGAGGTGGACATAGTGGTGATGGACATGGTGGTGGACGTGGTGGTGGACTTGGTGGTGGTGGAGGACGTGTTGGTGGTGGACATGGTGGTAGTGGACATGGTGGTGGTGGACGTGGTGGTGGTGAACATATTGGTGGTGGACATGGTGGATGTGGTGGTGGATGTGGTAGTGGTGGTGGACTTGGTGGTGGACTTGGTGGTGGTGGAGGATGTAATGGTGGTGGATGTGGTGGTGGTTGTTATATCTTGCTAATGTTGATGCAATGCCAGTCTACCACCAGTGGAATGTTCATGTGATGATGCAGTCAGAATGTTGGGAATCTCCAGTGAGTAATGTCAGTTGACTGGGGCTGAGCTGCCTGCTGGCTGCTCCTGGTGGGGTCTTTATCTGATCTAGACTTGGTCTTTATTTCATCTTATTTAATCTACCTGTGATCTTGTACCATCTTCAATAAACCTACTTAAATCATCTCTACTGAATGGACTTGATTACTACATTATTTTGGCGACGAGGATGGGATCGCTCAAGTACTCTCGACTGGCATCTTGACCCCACCAGTGACCTCCCATCGGTCGCCCACTACCTGTCTGCCAGTTGTTCCTGTGATGAAATGCGTCTGGGAGTTCTACTTCTGCAGCTGCCCATTCAATCTTGTGCGTCTACTCTTCAGAGCTATTGCTACACGTCTGTACCTACAGCGTCGGTTCAGTTGCAGCCCTTGCCTGACACTTTACTACGTTTTTTTTTCTGTGCTGTGCCTTCAGGGGGTAAGCCAACCTACATCTACACTCTACATCAAAGTGTCAGCTCAAGTCTTTAACCAGCTCCTGTTTCTGCTGGTTCTTCCCACAGCATCTCAAGCTTCTGTCTCAAATGCTGCTTAAGAATATCTACATACTATATTATTTAACTGCCTTCTGAGGGGTGAGCTGTCTGCACACTAAATGTGTTTTTAAGCAAGCCTGCAAAGTCTCAAGTTCTTCGTAAAGTTTAATTTATCAATAGATGATTTTCGAGTGAGCAACCAGACCAAACGTTCGCTTTGACACTCTCTGAGAGCCTCTTCAGCTACAGTTCCCACCAAGACGTAGTCGGCCTGATCACCCGGCTATTTCTCTTCTTTGGACTTCAATGGAACACTTGGCCTTTCATGTAACGATAGCGTTTGTTGAAGGGCAGTCTGTTTTCACTTTGGATCTGGCCGTGCATTTCTTTACGTGAGTACTGGTACTTTGTGTTAGTATATGCGCATATGTGAGGGGAAGAACTGTTCGTTTTTCGTGTTTCTACTTTATTATTTATTTAAAGTTCTGAGGTGCATCTCCGCTACTAACGGCACTTCAACCTTCAAATTCAAAATACAAGCACGCTCTCCTCACCTTCTAATGTCGCGTGCAAGCAGTGCGTCTTCCTTTCCTCAGTTCTTTGTGACGCTCATCATTCTGTTTCCTGGTCTGCTGTCGACTCACGCCCGCATGCTCCATCGTGCCTGTAGCCACCCGGCATTGCGTCAAAGATACGTACCTCCATCTTGGAAATGGCGTGAAAAAGCATTCAAGCTACCTTTAATGCATCACGATCTTCATTCCTTTCCGGTATTTTGCCAACCACGTTTTTTTGTATATACATGAACTTTATTGCACATTTCACTGCCATTCTGATCACGCATCAATAACGTGGAAATGCTGGCAACTACGGAAGTCTGTTTTCCACCAAAAGGGAAGGGACGCTCTGCAGTTAAGACTTTCGTGACGCTCTTCTTTTAAGACTCTTGTTGGACTGAGGTACTAGTTTTCTTAAAACAGTTGGGAGTAGTTTATCTACGTTATGAGCACAGTGGCTACATTCATCAACCTCTGTACCTGTGAGTTTGGATTAACAATGTGACTGGTTTTTTTTTAAGACGTGGCATTGGAGGTGTCATTTTATTTTGACAATTTCAAAGGTTACGTGCTTTATTCACACTTTTGCTGCCATCTAGTGTTTATTTCAAAAAGCATTCATTATTTATATGCCAATTTCAATGGCAATTTCAAACTTTTATTTATTACAGTTTTACATCGTTTCAACCTCCTGTATTGTAGTTGATTCTACATTTTCTAAAACTGCTAAGTAACTTTTAAAATAATGCGACTTGTCAAGCATTATAACCAGTCAGGTTGTTTATTTTTTTTTTGTCTTATTTGAGCGGTGCAGACCAGTGCATATTGTCTATATCCTCAACATGTTTTCTGGCAGGTGTTTTTATCTCTTCATTTCTGTGCACGGGTTCTAGTCCCATCTGTGCACAACTCTTTTCGACCTCCCTCCTGGGAGCTATGCATGGGTGTAGCCCCTTTGCATTAAGTATATGGGTTCCTACCCATACTTTCACATTCTAGTTTACCCTTCACAGGGTGTACTTTATGGGCATTAGTCCCATCTGTTTGTTGCACGTTTATACAATTTTTCACTGGTGCACTATTTTGTTTCCCTCTCACAGAGGATCCATGCAAAGGTTACAGTCCTATTGCATAAGTGTGGGTTCCCACTCTAACACTGTCAATTCTTCCTTTTTATAGGGATTTCATGCAAAGGTTACAGTCCTTTTGCATTACCGGTTGCATCACTATAGTGCACGGTGTGGCTTTTCCACACAAAGTTTGTTTTTACTCTTATATGTGTGTGGGGAGTTTTCCCAGTTTGGTGCACTGGTCATCTCTTTCCCAAGAGATCAGTCGTGGGTTCTCACCCATGCAATTTAGTTCACATACTTAGCTTAGGTTTATACCTTATTTCAATGTTTTCCATATTTTCATTGCTAGGTATGTTCTGTTGATATTATATTTTTATTGCTGTTTTTGCACTGTTATCTTTGCGTTGCAATTTTGTCATTGCTTTAAGATAGTGGTGTTTAGATGGGGAATTACCATTATTCTTTTTCCTCATTTTTTCTGGTTTCTTTCTTCTTTTCTGTTTCCTTCTGAGGTCTTCTTCTCGTGTCTCTTGTGGATTCTGGGTGTTCTTTCGTGTTATCTTCCTCTGCGTGTGTCGCTATCTGTTGCTCTGTGTTTTTTTCGATTTACTATTTTCAGCCTCCATTTCATTTCTGTTCTGGCCAGTGGGTATGTTTTGGGGCAGTCTGTTGCCTTTTCTTTTATCCTTTTCTCTTACGTTGTTTTTTTTTTCTTCTTCGCTGTTGTGTAAGAAGGGAGGATGGTTTCTATGTTTTATTCTTCTCTGTGTCTTAATTTTTCTCTCTGTTTGCTTTTCTCTATGGTTGTTCTCACACTGCTTTTCTTATGATCGTTGTTCTCCTTGTTTTTGTATAATCGCTTTGCTTTCACTTTCTCAGATTTTCTCTTATGTTTCTAGTTTTCTGTTTTTCGGTAAAGAAAGGGAGATATGTTATATCTTGCTAATGTTGATGCAATGCCAGTCTACCACCAGTGGAATGTTCATGTGATGATGCAGTCAGAATGTTGGGAATCTCCAGTGAGTAATGTCAGTTGACTGGGGCTGAGCTGCCTGCTGGCTGCTCCTGGTGGGGTCTTTATCTGATCTAGACTTGGTCTTTATTTCATCTTATTTAATCTACCTGTGATCTTGTACCATCTTCAATAAACCTACTTAAATCATCTCTACTGAATGGACTTGATTACTACAGTGGTGAAGGACATGGTGATGGTGGAGGACTTGGTGGTGGTGGAGGAGATGGTGGTGGTGGACGTGGTGGTGGTGGACGTGGTTGTGGTGAACATATTGGTCGTGGACATGGTGGACGTGGTGGTGGATCTGGTGGTGGTGGTGGACTTGGTGGTGGACTTGGTGGTAGTGGAGGACGTGGTGGTGGTGGATGTGGTGGTGGTGGATGACATGGTGGTGGAGGACGTGGTGGTGGTCGAGGACATGGTGGTGGTGGACATGGTGGTGGTGGTGGACGTGGTGGTGGAGGTGGTGGTGATGGAGGTTGTGGTGGTGGATGTGGTGGTGGTAGACGTGGTGGTGGATGTGGTGGTGGACGTGGTAGTGGTAGACATGGTGGTGGACGTGGTGGTGGAGGACTTGGTGGTGGTGGACATGGTGGTGGTGGATGAGGTGGACATAGTGGTGATGGACGTGGTGGTGGTGGACTTGGTGGTGGACTTGGTGGTGGTGGACATGGTGGTGGTGGATGTGGTGGTGGTGAACATATTGGTGGTGGACATGGTGGACGTGGTGGTGGATGTGGTAGTGGTGGTGGACTTGGTGGTGGACTTGGTGGTGGTGGAGGATGTGGTGGTGGTGGATGTGGTGGTGGTGGATGACATGGTGGTGGTGGAGGACGTGGGGGTGGGGGAGGACATGGTGGTGGTGGACATGGTGGTGGTGGTAGACGTGGTGGTGGACTTGGTAGTGGGGGAGGCTGTGGTGGTGGTGGTGGACATGGTGGTGGTGGACATATTGGTGGTGGACGTGGTGGAGGACCTGGTGGAGGATGTGGTGGTGATGGAGGTCGTGGTGGTGGATGTCGTGGTGGTAGATGTGGTGGTGGATGCGGTGGTGGACGTGGTGGTGGTGGACATGGTGGTGGTAGATGTGGTGGTGGACGTGCTGGTGGAGGACTTGGTGGTGGTGGACGTGGTGGTGGTGGATGTGGTGGACATGGTGGTGGTGGACATGGTGGTGGTGGTGGACATGGTGGTGGACTTGGTGGTGGAGGATGTGGTGGTGGTGGACGTGGTGGTGGTGGACATGGTGGACATGGTGGTGGTGAACATATTGGTGCTGGACATGGTGGACGGAGTGGTGGATGTGGTGGTGGTGGACTTGGTGGTGGACTTGGTGGTGGTGGAGGATGTGATGGTGGTGGATGTGGTGGTGGTAGATGATGTGGTGGTGGTGGAGGACATGGTGGTGGTGGAGGACGTGGTGGTGGTGGACATGGTGGTGGTGGTGGACGTGGTGGTGGTAGACATGGTGGTGGAGGACATGGTGGTTTATGTGATGGTGGTGGATGTGGTGGTGGTGTATGTGGTGGTGATGGATGTGGTGGTGATGGACGTGGTGGTGGTGGATGTGGTAGTGGAGATGGTGGTGGTGGATGACGCAGTGGTGGTGGATGTGGTGGTGGTGGAGGACGTGGTGGTGGTGGAGGACTTGGTGGTGGTGGAGGACATGGTGGTGGTGGACGTGGTGGTGGTGGACGTGGTGGTGGTGAACATATTGGTCGTGGACATGGTGGACGTGGTGGTGGATGTGGTGGTGGTGGTGGACTTGGTGGTGGACTTGGTGGTAGTGGAGGACGTGGTGGTGGTGGATGTGGTGGTGGTGGATGACATGGTGGTGAAGGACGTGGTGGTGGTGGAGGACGTGGTGGTGGTGGACTTGGTGGTGGTGGTGGACGTGGTGGTGGAGGTGGTGGTGATGGAGGTCATGGTGGTGGATGTGGTGGTGGTAGATGTGGTGGTGGATGTGGTGGTGGACGTGGTGGTGGTAGACATGGTGGTGGACGTGGTGTTGGAGGACTTGGTGGTGGTGGACATGGTGGTGGTGGATGATGAGGACATAGTGGTGATGGACATGGTGGTGGTGGTGGACTTGGTGGTGGTGGAGGACGTGGTGGTGGTGGACATGGTGGTGGTGGACATGGTGGTGGTGGACGTGGTGGTGGTGAACATATTGGTGGTGGACATGGTGGACGTGGTGGTGGATGTGGTAGTGGTGGTGGACTTGGTGGTGGACTTGGTGGTGGTGGAGGATGTGGTGGTGGTGGATGTGGTGGTGGTGGAGGACGTGGTGGTGGTGGAGGACTTGGTGGTGGTGGAGGACATAGTGGTGGTGGACATGGTAGTGGTGGATGTGGTGGTAATGAACATATTGGTCGTGGACATGGTGGACGTGGTGGTGGATGTGGTGGTGGTGGTGGACTTGGTGGTAGTGGAGGACGTGGTGGTGGTTGATGTGTTGGTGGTGGATGACATGGTGGTGGAGGACATGGTGGTGGTGGAGGACGTGGTGGTGGTGGACATGGTGGTTGTGGTGGACGTGGTGGTGGAGGTGGTGGTGATGGAGGTCGTGGTGGTGGATGTGGTGGTGGTAGACGTGGTGGTGGATGTGGTGGTGGACGTGGTGGTGGCAGACATGGTGGTGGACGTGGTGGTGGAGGACTTGGTGGTATTGGACATGGTGGTGGTGGATGAGGTGGACATAGTGGTGATGGACATGGTGGTGGTGGTGGACGTGGTGGTGGACTTAATGGTGGTGGAGGACTTGGTGGTGGTGGACATGGTGGTGGTGAACATATTGGTCGTGGACATGGTGGACGTGGTGGTGGATCTGGTGGTGGTGGTGGTGGACTTGGTGGTTGACTTGGTGGTAGTGGAGGACGTGGTGGTGGTGGATGTGGTGGTGGTGGATGACATGGTGGTGGAAGACGTGGTGGTGGTCGAGGACATGGTGGTGGCGGACATGGTGGTGGTGGTGGACGTGGTGGTGGAGGTGATGGAGGTTGTGGTGGTGGATGTGGTGGTGGTAGACGTGGTGGTGGATGTGGTGGTGGACGTGGTGGTGGTAGACATGGTGGTGGACGTGGTGGTGGAGGACTTGGTGGTGGTGGACATGGTGGTGGTGGATGTGGTGGTGGTTAACATATTGGTGGTGGACATGGTGGACGTGGTGGTGGATGTGGTAGTGGTGGTGGACTTGGTGGTGGACTTGGTGGTGGTGGAGGATGTGGTGGTGGTGGATGTGGTGGTGGTGGATGACATGGTGGTGGTGGAGGACGTGGTGGTGGGGGAGGACATGGTGGTGGTGGACATGGTGGTGGTGGTGGACGTGGTGGTGGACTTGGTGGTGGTGGAGGCCATGGTGGTGGTGGACATGGTGGTGGTGGACATATTGGTGGTGGACGTGGTGGAGGACCTGGTGGAGGATGTGGTGGTGATGGAGGTCGTGGTGGTGGATGTCGTGGTGGTAGATGTGGTGGTGGATGTGGTGGTGGACGTGGTGGTGGTGGACATGGTGGTGGTAGATGTGGTGGTGGACGTGCTGGTGGAGGACTTGGTGGTGGTGGACGTGGTGGTGGTGGATGTGGTGGACATGGTGGTGGTGGACATGGTGGTGGTGGTGGACATGGTGGTGGACTTGGTGGTGGAGGATGTGGTGGTGGTGGACGTGGTGGTGGAGGACATGGTGGACATGGTGGTGGTGAACATATTGGTGCTGGACATGGTGGACGGAGTGATGGATGTGGTGGTGGTGGACTTGGTGGTAGACTTGGTGGTGGTGGAGGATGTGGTGGTGGTGGATGATGTGGTGGTGGTGGAGGACATGGTGGTGGTGGAGGACGTGGTGGTGGTGGACATGGTGGTGGTGGTGTACGTGGTGGTGGTAGACGTGGTGGTAGAGGACATGGTGGTTTATGTGATGGTGGTGGATGTGGTGGTCGTGTATGTGGTGGTGATGGACGTGGTGGTGATGGACGTGGTGGTGGTGGATGTGGTAGTGGAGATGGTGGTGGTGGATGACGCAGTGGTGGTGGATGTGGTGGTGGTGGAGGACGTGGTAGTGGAGATGGTGGTGGTGGATGATGCAGTGGTGGTGGATGTGGTGGTGGTGGAGGACGTGGTGGTGGTGGAGGACTTGGTGGTGGTGGAGGACATGGTGGTGGTGGACGTGGTGGTGGTGGACGTGGTGGTGGTGAACATATTGGTCGTGGACATGGTGGACGTGGTGGTGGATGTGGTGGTGGTGGTGGACTTGGTGGTGGACTTGGTGGTAGTGGAGGACGTGGTGGTGGTGGATGTGGTAGTGGTGGATGACATGGTGGTGGAGGATGTGGTGGTGGTGGAGGACGTGGTGGTGGTGGACATGGTGGTGGTGGTGGACGTGGTGGTGGAGGTGGTGGTGATGGAGGTCGTGGTGGTGGATGTGGTAGTGGTAGACATGGTGGTGGATGTGGTGGTGGACGTGGTGGTGGTAGACATGGTGGTGGACGTGGTGGTAAAGGACTTGGTGGTGGTGGACATGGTGGTGGTGGATGAGGTGGACATAGTGGTGATGGACATGGTGGTGGACGTGGTGGTGGACTTGGTGGTGGTGGAGGACGTGTTGGTGGTGGACATGGTGGTAGTGGACATGGTGGTGGTGGACGTGGTGGTGGTGAACATAATGGTGGTGGACATGGTGGATGTGGTGGTGGATGTGGTAGTGGTGGTGGACTTGGTGGTGGACTTGGTGGTGGTGGAGGATGTAATGGTGGTGGATGTGGTGGTGGTGAAGGACATGGTGATGGTGGAGGACTTGGTGGTGGTGGAGGAGATGGTGGTGGTGGACGTGGTGGTGGTGGACGTGGTGGTGGTGAACATATTGGTCGTGGACATGGTGGACGTGGTGGTGGATCTGGTGGTGGTGGTGGACTTGGTGGTGGACTTGGTGGTAGTGGAGGACGTGGTGGTGGTGGATGTGGTGGTGGTGGATGACATGGTGGTGGAGGACGTGGTGGTGGTCGAGGACATGGTGGTGGTGGACATGGTGGTGGTGGTGGACGTGGTGGTGGAGGTGGTGGTGGACGTGGTGGTGGATGTGGTGGTGGACGTGGTGGTGGACGTGGTAGTGGTAGACATGGTGGTGGACGTGGTGGTGGAGGACTTGGTGGTGGTGGACATGGTGGTGGTGGATGAGGTGGACATAGTGGTGATGGACGTGGTGGTGGTGGACTTGGTGGTGGACTTGGTGGTGGTGGACATGGTGGTGGTGGATGTGGTGGTGGTGAACATATTGGTGGTGGACATGGTGGACGTGGTGGTGGATGTGGTAGTGGTGGTGGACTTGGTGGTGGACTTGGTGGTGGTGGAGGATGTGGTGGTGGTGGATGTGGTGGTGGTGGACGACATGGTGGTGGTGGAGGACGTGGGGGTGGGGGAGGACATGGTGGTGGTGGACATGGTGGTGGTGGTAGACGTGGTGGTGGACTTGGTAGTGGGGGAGGCTGTGGTGGTGGTGGTGGACATGGTGGTGGTGGACATATTGGTGGTGGAAGTGGTGGAGGACCTGGTGGAGGATGTGGTGGTGATGGAGGTCGTGGTGGTGGATGTCGTGGTGGTAGATGTGGTGGTGGATGCGGTGGTGGACGTGGTGGTGGTGGACATGGTGGTGGTAGATGTGGTGGTGGACGTGCTGGTGGAGGACTTGGTGGTGGTGGACGTGGTGGTGGTGGATGTGGTGGACATGGTGGTGGTGGACATGGTGGTGGTGGTGGACATGGTGGTGGACTTGGTGGTTGAGGATGTGGTGGTGGTGGACGTGGTGGTGGTGGACATGGTGGACATGGTGGTGGTGAACATATTGGTGCTGGACATGGTGGACGGAGTGGTGGATGTGGTGGTGGTGGACTTGGTGGTGGACTTGGTGGTGGTGGAGGATGTGATGGTGGTGGATGTGGTGGTGGTAGATGATGTGGTGGTGGTGGAGGACATGGTGGTGGTGGAGGACGTGGTGGTGGTGGACATGGTGGTGGTGGTGGACGTGGTGGTGGTAGACATGGTGGTGGAGGACATGGTGGTTTATGTGATGGTGGTGGATGTGGTGGTGGTGTATGTGGTGGTGATGGACGTGGTGGTGATGGACGTGGTGGTGGTGGATGTGGTAGTGGAGAGGGTGGTGGTGGATGACGCAGTGGTGGTGGATGTGGTGGTGGTGGAGGACGTGGTGGTGGTGGAGGACTTGGTGGTGGTGGAGGACATGGTGGTGGTGGACGTGGTGGTGGTGGACGTGGTGGTGGTGAACATATTGGTCGTGGACATGGTGGACGTGGTGGTGGATGTGGTGGTGGTGGTGGACTTGGTGGTGGACTTGGTGGTAGTGGAGGACGTGGTGGTGGTGGATGTGGTGGTGGTGGATGACATGGTGGTGAAGGACGTGGTGGTGGTGGAGGACGTGGTGGTGGTGGACTTGGTGGTGGTGGTGGACGTGCTGGTGGAGGTGGTGGTGATGGAGGTCATGGTGGTGGATGTGGTGGTGGTAGATGTGGTGGTGGATGTGGTGGACGTGGTGGTGGTAGACATGGTGGTGGACGTGGTGTTGGAGGACTTGGTGGTGGTGGACATGGTGGTGGTGGATGATGAGGACATAGTGGTGATGGACATGGTGGTGGTGGTGGACTTGGTGGTGGTGGAGGACGTGGTGGTGGTGGACATGGTGGTGGTGGACATGGTGGTGGTGGACGTGGTGGTGGTGAACATATTGGTGGTGGACATGGTGGACGTGGTGGTGGATGTGGTAGTGGTGGTGGACTTGGTGGTGGACTTGGTGGTGGTGGAGGATGTGGTGGTGGTGGATGTGGTGGTGGTGGAGGACGTGGTGGTGGTGGAGGACTTGGTGGTGGTGGAGGACATAGTGGTGGTGGACATGGTAGTGGTGGATGTGGTGGTAATGAACATATTGGTCGTGGACATGGTGGACGTGGTGGTGGATGTGGTGGTGGTGGTGGACTTGGTGGTAGTGGAGGACGTGGTGGTGGTTGATGTGTTGGTGGTGGATGACATGGTGGTGGAGGACATGGTGGTGGTGGAGGACGTGGTGGTGGTGGACATGGTGGTTGTGGTGGACGTGGTGGTGGAGGTGGTGGTGATGGAGGTCGTGGTGGTGGATGTGGTGGTGGTAGACGTGGTGGTGGATGTGGTGGTGGACGTGGTGGTGGCAGACATGGTGGTGGACGTGGTGGTGGAGGACTTGGTGGTATTGGACATGGTGGTGGTGGATGAGGTGGACATAGTGGTGATGGACATGGTGGTGGTGGTGGACGTGGTGGTGGACTTAATGGTGGTGGAGGACTTGGTGGTGGTGGACATGGTGGTGGTGAACATATTGGTCGTGGACATGGTGGACGTGGTGGTGGATCTGGTGGTGGTGGTGGTGGACTTGGTGGTTGACTTGGTGGTAGTGGAGGACGTGGTGGTGGTGGATGTGGTGGTGGTGGATGACATGGTGGTGAAAGACGTGGTGGTGGTCGAGGACATGGTGGTGGCGGACATGGTGGTGGTGGTGGACGTGGTGGTGGAGGTGATGGAGGTTGTGGTGGTGGATGTGGTGGTGGTAGACGTGGTGGTGGATGTGGTGGTGGACGTGGTGGTGGTAGACATGGTGGTGGACGTGGTGGTGGAGGACTTGGTGGTGGTGGACATGGTGGTGGTGGATGAGGTGGACATAGTGGTGATGGACATGGTGGTGGTGGTGGACTTGGTTGTGGACTTGGTGGTGGTGGACATGGTGGTGGTGGATGTGGTGGTGGTTAACATATTGGTGGTGGACATGGTGGACGTGGTGGTGGATGTGGTAGTGGTGGTGGACTTGGTGGTGGACTTGGTGGTGGTGGAGGATGTGGTGGTGGTGGATGTGGTGGTGGTGGATGACATGGTGGTGGTGGAGGACGTGGTGGTGGGGGAGGACATGGTGGTGGTGGACATGGTGGTGGTGGTGGACGTGGTGGTGGACTTGGTGGTGGTGGAGGCCATGGTGGTGGTGGACATGGTGGTGGTGGACATATTGGTGGTGGACGTGGTGGAGGACCTGGTGGAGGATGTGGTGGTGATGGAGGTCGTGGTGGTGGATGTCGTGGTGGTAGATGTGGTGGTGGATGTGGTGGTGGACGTGGTGGTGGTGGACATGGTGGTGGTAGATGTGGTGGTGGACGTGCTGGTGGAGGACTTGGTGGTGGTGGACGTGGTGGTGGTGGATGTGGTGGACATGGTGGTGGTGGACATGGTGGTGGTGGTGGACATGGTGGTGGACTTGGTGGTGGAGGATGTGGTGGTGGTGGACGTGGTGGTGGAGGACATGGTGGACATGGTGGTGGTGAACATATTGGTGCTGGACATGGTGGACGGAGTGATGGATGTGGTGGTGGTGGACTTGGTGGTGGACTTGGTGGTGGTGGAGGATGTGATGGTGGTGGATGTGGTGGTGGTGGATGATGTGGTGGTGGTGGAGGACATGGTGGTGGTGGAGGACGTGGTGGTGGTGGACATGGTGGTGGTGGTGTACGTGGTGGTGGTAGACGTGGTGGTAGAGGACATGGTGGTTTATGTGATGGTGGTGGATGTGGTGGTCGTGTATGTGGTGGTGATGGACGTGGTGGTGATGGACGTGGTGGTGGTGGATGTGGTAGTGGAGATGGTGGTGGTGGATGACGCAGTGGTGGTGGATGTGGTGGTGGTGGAGGACGTGGTGGTGGTGGAGGACTTGGTGGTGGTGGAGGACATGGTGGTGGTGGACGTGGTGGTGGTGAACATATTGGTCATGGACATGGTGGACGTGGTGGTGGATTTGGTGGTGGTGGTGGACTTGGTGGTGGACTTGGTGGTAGTGGAGGACGTGGTGGTGGTGGATGTGGTGGTGGTGGATGACATGGTGGTGAAGGTCGTGGTGGTGGTGGAGTACGTGGTGGTGGTGGACATGGTGGTGGTGGTGGACGTGGTGGTGGACGTGGTGGTGATGGAGGTCGTGGTGGTGGATGTGGTGGTGGTAGACATGGTGGTGGATGTGGTGGTGGACGTGGTGGTGGTAGACATTGTGGTGGACGTGGTGTTGGAGGACTTGGTGGTGGTGGACATGGTGGTGGTGGATGAGGTGGACATAGTGGTGATGGACACGGTGGTGGTGGTGGACGTGGTGGTGGACTTGGTGGTGGTGGAGGATGTGGTGGTGGTGGACATGGTGGTGGTGGTGTCGTACTTTAATATTCGGGACCGCGTAGGGAACAGGGCCCTACCCCTGTCTATCTTGGTGTTAGCAAACCGCAAATGGTAAATGCGGCATGCACGAGTGCTTTATATATCGTTCTAGCTATGAATGCACTGTGTACACGTTATTCTGCTTCACTACGCGGGTTCCATTTTGGAAGCAGTGGCCATCTTGTCATTGCCCTCACATAGGCTATAATGGAGTAAATACGGGCCTCACAGTACATGGGCTTTCCCTCTGACTTCTCTGTGACCTGGGCAGCTGGCTCTGCTGCCCCAGGTCAAACCGGTCTCACGAGCTCCCCTTCCTCCGTCCACCTGTGATTAGCATCAGGGCTTGACCCGTCATAAAACCCTTTCATTCTATACAATCCCCCGGCTAATCTCTTCCACACCTGCTTGTTCCTGCTTTATGACTTGTTTCCCAAAACAGGAGATGCTCATGTTTATTGGGGGGTCTGTTTACATCTGATGTGGGATCTGAACCTTACTGTGTAAATCATTGTGGGCTGGCCGAACTGGAATGTGGGATGGTCATCATGACTCTGCCTTTTCTTTGTAATGTACACTCATATATGGCCGTATCATAAAACCTAGGAATGTATGCTTGAGGCCAGAAAAGGCCTATTTAAAGTGAAGTCCGTTTCCATGATTTTCAGCAGTCTCCTGAGAACATACACGCTGTTGTACTTCTAGGATACCTGTCATTGGTCTGCAGCCAATAAACGAATCTTTGACTTCACCCAGAAGACTCTGTGTTTCTGTAGGTCTGGAACAGGGTGAACCCAGAAGTCATAGGGTGTGTGCCCCTGCACCGCTGGGTCTAAAATACCCAGTACTTCAGTTTGGCGTCCAACGTTGGGCGATTTCAGCGGTACCAGTCCAAGCCAAAGGTTCGTGAGGAGCTTCGTGTGGAAATTCCGGAGGAAGGCCGCCACTTCATCGACCCCTGCATGTCGACGTGGTCCGAAAGTCTTTTCTGCGAGGTTCTCCGCGTCCCGACGGCTACGAAGGACTGCTGCCCTGATTAATCGACCTGTTTTGGACCCTTGACGAATTTGAGAGAGCGAAACAATCGAGAGAGTCTTCTGGTGACGCCATCGATCAGCAATATACAGTTAAGTATAAGTGGAGCGTCTCCCATTTGTTTTTGGTATCCTTCGGGATCGTTTGATTTGGTAATTTGGTACTTTGGAGTTTGCAAACGCCAAAACCAGAGGACTCGTGTATTCACGAGAATATCGTAATCGATAATCCTTTGACGTTTGGATCTAGACTAGTGAGCAAAGATGCCTGGTTCTGGACTATTTGGTAGATTATTCTGTTTGGGTTGTGGAAAAGATTTCCAGCTAGAGGAATCATGTCCGGTTCCTCCGGTTGGAACTCCAACTTATGAGCTCTATGTAAAACATGGCGTAGGCCCCATTGCATATAACGAAGTGTGGATCCACTACACCAGGAAAGATGGTGTTTTAAAATGGCCCCAAAATGGTAGTTTTGATACCGATATTTTAGATAATTTGGAAATTAAATTGTTTAAGAAGAAAGCCCGGCCGGCGATGTTTGACTCTTTCCGCTTATGGCGAAAGGAAGCCAAACAAAAGGAAATTAAGCTAGCGAAAAAGAATAAGAGAGAGAAAGGTATGACAGTGATGCAAGCAGCTGTACAATTTAAAGACAATGAAGAGGAGCAAATGAGTGAGCAATTGCATAGGCAGCGCAAGTTAGGGATTGACAAATGTTACCCAGCTTTACCACATTCTAAGCAGAATGAGTTAGAAGAAAAGGAGAAAGATCCCCTGATGTCACATTTGTTGAGTTCGCCACCCCCGTATGCTCAAAATGCCACGGCGCCTCCCCAGCTTGTAAATATGCCACCTCCAGTGAATATACTGCAAGCCTTGCCGCTACCGCCAGTTGCTTTGCAGCCGGCTCTTATCCATGTAGCGCAGCCCTCTCAAGGGCCGCCAGTTGTGCTTCCAACTGCCCCCGCACTTCCTGCGACTTTGCCTAATACAGCAGCTGCCTCCCCTGACACTCTTCCTTCCACCACTCCAGTACCTGTCTCTACATCCTCTTTTCTTCCCTCTGTTTTTCCCCCTGTTCTCGCCTCAGCTTCTCCTTCAGCGCGACAGCGCTTAGCTAATGTGGTTACTACATTAATGTCTCCTCTCTTTGAGTCATCTGGTGCGACTCCTGGTTTACAGCGTAAGCAATTGCGTAGCCAATTACCTAACCCTGACGAGAAAAAGGTAATAGATAACATGGCGCGTAGATGGATTGTTTTCCCTTCACTGTATAATGTGGAATCAGTTGTCAACGTTTTCCATCAGTGGGATGCCCCAAAACAGAGATATGTGTTCGAGAAAATGTGCGAAATTCTCTGTGAAGAATTGGAGGATAGTGGTAAAAATCCGAACCCGCAGGAATTGTGTAGAGTGAGGTTCGATTTTGGAACTGGTATAATTGTGGACCGCGGAGTAGATAAAGCAGTTGCTGTTGTATTGTCCTTTAGGAATGATGATTGCCAACAATCATTGTTTGAACAAGATGTCCTTGTGGGGAAAAAGGTAAAAGCGCGACAATACCCTATGAGAGAAGTTCCCCCGGTATGGAAGGAAGCGGTTGCAGCTGCAGGTGGTAACCCCGTTGTGGCAGCGCATTTCCAGCGTGTTTGGGTGCATGTTCCATGGAAGCGCTCTGAGGTGTTAGCGCTTAAGCAGTCCTTGCCTGATCCCCGTAAAAACCCAGCAGGTTATTATAAAGAGTTATCACAGACGGCAGGGTCATGCATTATGAATCTGGCCGACATAGACATGTTGTTTGGTAATGTTGTTCCACAGCCTCTATGGGGATCAATTCGTAATGTAGATCACAATGCCGAACTAGGGGATACATGGGCTAACATTGTTGCTGCTGATGCTAGACAAACTGGTGGTGCGAAACCAGAACCTTTGGTAGCTGAACTGCCTGGTAGAATCATCACGTATATGAAGACAATAATGCCTGCGATGCGCGTAAATTGGGACAAGTTATCTGCATGCAAGCAGAAGAAAGATGAGACAGTGTCAGACTTCTTTACTAGGTTTGAAGAAACGTTTATTGATCACAGTGGGCAGGATATGAGTACTGAGGGTGGCCAACGGTTGTTTGTGGATAAGTTTGTGCAGAATCTACTTCCTGACCTGTGTAAAAAGTTAAAGGATTCGGAAAGTTCTTGGGCTGTTTCTTCTTCAGCGCAAATACTGGCTACTGCACAGTATTATGAAAATAGAGATAAGGACGAGAAAGATTTAACAGAAAAGAAAACGAAGGAACTAAAGACAAAGGTCCTTTTACAGCAGGCCTATCCGCCACGTGGAGGTCAGAATAATTATAGGCAACCCCAAGGTGTCTATCACCAACCCCAACAGTTTCAGCAAATGAATGGGTATTACCAACCACGTGTCCCTGTAGGTCCCAACCAATGTTCATACTGTAAAGAGGAATGTCATTTTAAATACAGTTGCCCTAAATTGATGCAGCGGAACGGTAATATGTATGGCGCCAGAGGAAGGGGTGGTCAGCAAGCTCCTAGAGGCAGAGGGCGTGGAAGTGTTCCCCAGAACGCGCGTCCTCTGCCGCCTCAAAATACCATTAATAGCTTTGATCAGCAAGCTAACGTGACTAGTAATACGGCCCAGTATTATAATAATGATTATTATGCAGAGGACGGTGATGCAGAAAATAATGATTACTAGGACAGCCGTAGACAGAGAGAGGGAGTTGTTTCAGTGCCAGTGGATCAGAGTGGACCGTATGTTGAGGTGACTACAGCAAATGTAACGGAGCCTTTTCTGCTAGACACTGGTGCTGCAAAGAGTTCAATTATGCATTCAAAACTCCCTGGCGCACCTTTGTCTGGCGATATAAATGTTTCGGTAGGTTTTTCTGGCGCCCCTGTTAGGAACACGATTTCTAGTCCCATGTCACTTTCTGTTGGACCTTGCGAGCTGAAAGCACCCCTGATCCTGACAACAGGTTGTGGTGAGAATTTGCTGGGATTAGATTTGTTGAAAAGATTGCACGCTACACTGTATTGTTCTCCTTCAGGAGTACAACTCACATTAGGTAGGAAAGTGATTTCCCCAATGTACTTGTCTAAAAATACAATGCCGCCTGAATTGTCATCCCTTCCGGATGCCCTTTGGGCTACTGGTCCCAATGATGTGGGCCTCTTGGAGATACCGCCATATGTGGTGACTTTAAAGGCTAATGTCAGACTGCCACGTATTCCCCAATACAAGATCTCGAACGAAGGCCAGAAAGCATTGTTAGACATTGTCAGCGACTTGATTAATAAAGGTGTGATTGAAGAGACAAGAGGCAACGTTTGCAATAGTCCGATTTTACCTGTCTTAAAACGAACGGATCCTTCACAGCCACCTGTTTACAGATTTGTGATCGATCTTAGAGAGGTTAATAAGATTGTTGTGCCACAGTTTCCGGTTGTCCCTGATATAACAGCCTTGTTAACGATGATTCCAGCCTCTGCTGCATGGTTTTCAGTGATCGATCTAAAGAATGCTTTCTTTAGCATCCCAATTGCAGAAGAGAGCAGAGACATTTTTGGTTTTAGTCTGGGAGGCCGAAGCTTCCGCTTCAAACGCGCTCCCCAGGGCTACTGTGAGAGTCCATCCATATACAGTCAGGCTTTGAAGGCGCAGCTTGATGCACTTGTTTTACCTAGTGGCGCTATCCTGATTCAGTACGTGGACGATTTACTAATTGCCGCGGATACTGAGAAGATCTGTAAAGAAGCCACATTGTCACTGTTGCGCCATTTATCCGCTTTCCATCACAAGGTGTCTCTCTCCAAGCTGCAATATTGTCGACAAGAAGTGACCTACTTAGGTCATCTCTTATCGAAGGAGGGAAGGAAACTGACCCCAGAAAGAATTCAAGCCATTGCACAGTTGAGTGTGCCAAAAACACAGAGAGAAGTGCGTGCTTTCTTGGGCATTACTTCATACTGTAGGCATTGGATCCCTAGTTTTTCTTTATTGGCAAAACCTTTAGTAGCCTTAACATGCAAAGACACACCGAATCCTATCCCATGGTCTGAAGAGTGCCAGAAAAGTTTTGTGGAATTGCGTAATGCATTATGTTCAGCACCTGTGTTGGGTACCCCTGACTACAGTAAGCCTTTTACATTGTATGTTCACGAGAAAGATGGATGTGCGTTGTCAGTGTTAACACAGCCCTTTGGCGACAGACCGCGCCCATGCGCGTATTTTTCATCAACCTTGGACCTTGTAGCAAGGGCATTGCCAAGCTGTCTGAGAGCGACAACTGCTGCAGCGATGTCTATCCGACAATCTGCTGGTTTGGTAATGGACAATACATTGATTGTTATGGTTCCACACGCTGTAGACACATTATTAAATAGGACCAAGACACAACACTTGACTAGTGCGCGATTATCAGGTTATGAACTTACACTGTTAGCAAATCACATACACATAAAGAGATGTAATACGCTGAATCCAGCTACGTTATTGCCAGTCCCAGCAGACTCAGATGAGATTGAGCAACATGATTGTCTGTTCAGAACAGAAGAAGAGACGAAAGGGAGAGTAGATCTAAAAGATACTCCCCTGACTGAGTGTGATGGCACTTTATGGGTAGATGGTTCATGTTTTAAGCTCCCTAATGGTGACACGACTGCTGCATATGCTATCACGACTTTGCACACGGTCGTGGAAACTGCACGAGTGCCACATAATTTGGCCCAAGCAGCGGAATTAATCGCTCTCACGAGAGCATGTGTGTTGTCTGAAGGAATGAGAGTGAATATATACACAGATAGCCAGTACGCCTTTGGCGTGGCTCATAATTTTGGGCGATTGTGGAAGGAGCGTGGGTTCCTGACGTCGCATGGAGCTAAAATTCAGAATGGCAAGTTGGTGAATGATCTCCTTGAGTCACTGACCCTACCGTTGCAAGTTGCGATCATGAAATGCAGTGCGCACAGGAGAGTCACGGATGATGTTGGACGTGGGAATGCGTTTGCTGATGAGACCGCGAAAGAAACAGCACAGAATGTGAAGACTAGAATGTATGTTGCAGGCCCCGCAAGATGGGTTAATGATGTTGGGATGTGTGAGAACACAATAGAGAGTGTGAAGTCGCTTCAAGCTGAAGCCACAGAGGAAGAGTTAAGCAAGTGGAGAGAAAGTATGGGTAAGTTGGATGAGAATGGTTGTTGGATTGATCTGACAGAACATAGGCGATGGTTGTTGCCTGATGCATATGTGCTTCCAGTGGTTACTATGGCACATGGAATGGCACATATCAGTACGAAAGGTATATGCAAGTTGTTGGCTCCAGTATGGCAGAATGCTGGGATTCCCAAGTGTGCAGAGAATGTGGTCAAGAATTGCATAGTATGCTTGAAGTACAACCCTGGTAGGGGAACCCCAACTCCAGCTGGTCACTTTGCACCCCCATCATGTCCATTCGAAGTTTTGCAGCTGGACTTTATTCACATGGAAAGGTGCAACAACCTGAAATATGTACTGGTGGTTGTTTGTGCTTTCTCAAAATGGATAGAGGCTTATCCTCTGAAAGATAACACTGCCCTATCCACAGCCAAAGCCCTTGTGAAGGAATTTTTCCCTAGGTTTGGGATGCCAAGAATGGTGTGGTGTGATAATGGAAGTGAGTTTGTGGGTAAAGTGATGAAGAATGTATGTGAAGGGCTAGGGATAAAGCAGAAGTTCCATGCTGCAAATCACCCCCAATCAGCTGGATTAGTAGAACGCTACAATGGAGCCTTAAAGCTCAAGCTGGCCAAAATCCAGGCGAGCACCGGTCTTAAATGGCCTGACGCTCTGCCTTTAGCACTCCTGTCCACCAGAATGACCATACACTCACGAGTGGGGCTTAGCCCTTACGAGGTTGTCTTTGGCCGTCCGGCCAATGTATGGGGTGTACCGAGGCCCATGAAGTTCAGTGAGGTAGAGCATCCAGTACTGCTCGATTACCTGTATGATTTGACTGTTAAACTGCGTGTTTTGCACCAACAGGTACATGATACTCTTCCCCAAGCTTCTGAACCTCCTGGACACCCTATCAACCCTGGTACGTGGGTGCTAGTCTGAAATTTCCAGCGCAAGAGCAACGACGAGCCTCGCTGGATCGGCCCTCATCTTGTTCTTCTTTCAACAAGATCAGCAGTGCGAGTAAAAGGGAAGAAACACTGGATCCATGGTACCCACTGTAAAGTAGTCCCCTTGCCTCTGCCATATGACCAGTGGGTCAAGGAGGGTATCGCCGACTCTGAGACAGACACTGTACCTCGTTTTGTACCATTCAGTGACGCACGCATAAGAGACACAGTTTCAGACCAAGAGAGTGACAATATTCTGCAGGAAGCTGTGCCACCATCAAATCGACTGGACACTACTGAGCCTGAACTTTTGTTTCAAGACCAAACAGCACCTGGCCGCCTCCGCTATAATTTGAGACCTAGGCCCATGGACAAATAAAGATTTCCTCACTATTTCCTTTTTGACATTTTTTGCTCTCCCATCTGAAGGACTTTCTTGATTTTTGTTTTTCGAACCACCATCCGGGTTCTGCCGCAGGGTCGCGGTGCCAAGACTTTGGGGTACAGGCCGAAGACGCTAGGTCAACGGTTCTGGTTGGTCTAGGGCGTTTCCCTGGACTGACAGGCGTACTCCTTAGCAGAAGAAACTCATCCACCGCGAGCGGCCCGAGTAGAGGATGGAGTTTTTTAAGATGGAGAGACCGATTGAGGAAATGAACTTTAACGCAAGGATGTGTAGAACTGTAAAAAGTAAATGTTTTGTCTTTTTGTGCCTTTTTACACTGTGTAGTATCACAATGTTTATTGTAGGATTTGTTTTTTTCTCCGCTCAAAAGCCCATTGAACCCACTGAACAGCCTATACCTCTTTCTACTGCCTCCTCCCACTCTTTTCACCCTTTGCCTGAGCACGAACAGACCAGACGATCAGAGTTCGTAAATAACTCGTTTATCCAACTCTTGCACCAGCACCAACTGGTAATGAATATGACCAATTGCTTGGTGTGTGGGTTAATGCCACATACCATTAACAAGGGTATTCCCTACCTGGTGCTGCCGTATAGTTACAATGGATCGTCATGGGCATTCCAGACCATGTTTCTCTATGCTCTAGATACATACTCCCCTCGCCAACCGCGTTCCATCAGACCTATCACCAATAATAAGGCTTTAATGAAAGGAATTGCCGATATGAGTAGGGATATCGATGCCTACTCATCCATTCCCAAAGAAGAGTTGAGACCTTATGTAGGATGGAACGCGACGGGGTATAGTATTAGTCTGGGTGAAAGACAGCGAAAAATCTCATCTCCAATCTGGGTCGTACCCCACATGGGTCGGTTCTGCTTACAGGGTAATGGTCAGAATCCTAGAGCTCAACTGGGAAGAAGTGACTGTACTGAAACGTACACCTTCCCGTCACAGTTTTCCCCTGCGTTTTTGGCTGCCAAGGGCACATATTTCATCTGTAATGACCGAGCATATACATGGCTGCCCCCTGATTTCTCGGGCACATGTTATATTGCGAACTTGCTACCGCCGACATTTACTGCTGCCTCTGACTATCACAAGACCAGAGTTGTGAGAGGTGTGATTAGTAAGGAGGACACTGCGGGTCAGGAAGCGGAAGACTTCTTCTTGGGTTTCCTGCCGTTTTGGGGACCTATGGTCAATAGTAGGAACCTGAGACAGCTGACTCGTGTGGTTGAATCCACTGTCAATGTAACGGCTGGTGCCCTTAGTAATCTGACAGCTAAGCTCCAAGCGGATCGCCTTATGACTCTGCAGAACCGCATGGTTCTAGACGTTATTCTTGCAGACCGCGGTGGGGTATGCAAGGTCATCCAATCCAGTTGCTGCATTTTCATACCAGATAATGCTCCAACAGTGTATCAAGCCATCTCCAAACTCCATAAAATATCTGAATCCATACACGTGGATAAGGGAGATTGGTCACTGGTGGGGTGGTTCTGGGAATTGATATCTGCCTGGGGTTGGAAAGTTCTGATGGTCATTGGAATGATCTTAGCCATTCTTTTCCTGTTCTGTCTGTGCATACAGTGTGCTCCTGCGATATGTGGTCTCTGTGCTACCTTATGTGTAAGGAAACCCGTATCGAGGGACGAGCTGAGTAATAGGATGATGCTACAGCAACATCTCCATGACTTCGTGAACATTGACCTGGACTCGGATTAAGATGAGTATAGTGATTGCCTATGTAAGGGCAAAAGGAGGGTCTGTCGTACTTTAATATTCGGGACCGCGTAGGGAACAGGGCCCTACCCCTGTCTATCTTGGTGTTAGCAAACCGCAAATGGTAAATGCGGCATGCACGAGTGCTTTATATATCGTTCTAGCTATGAATGCACTGTGTACACGTTATTCTGCTTCACTACGCGGGTTCCATTTTGGAAGCAGTGGCCATCTTGTCATTGCCCTCACATAGGCTATAATGGAGTAAATACGGGCCTCACAGTACATGGGCTTTCCCTCTGACTTCTCTGTGACCTGGGCAGCTGGCTCTGCTGCCCCAGGTCAAACCGGTCTCACGAGCTCCCCTTCCTCCGTCCACCTGTGATTAGCATCAGGGCTTGACCCGTCATAAAACCCTTTCATTCTATACAATCCCCCGGCTAATCTCTTCCACACCTGCTTGTTCCTGCTTTATGACTTGTTTCCCAAAACAGGAGATGCTCATGTTTATTGGGGGGTCTGTTTACATCTGATGTGGGATCTGAACCTTACTGTGTAAATCATTGTGGGCTGGCCGAACTGGAATGTGGGATGGTCATCATGACTCTGCCTTTTCTTTGTAATGTACACTCATATATGGCCGTATCATAAAACCTAGGAATGTATGCTTGAGGCCAGAAAAGGCCTATTTAAGGTGAAGTCCGTTTCCATGATTTTCAGCAGTCTCCTGAGAACATACACGCTGTTGTACTTCTAGGATACCTGTCATTGGTCTGCAGCCAATAAACGAATCTTTGACTTCACCCAGAAGACTCTGTGTTTCTGTAGGTCTGGAACAGGGTGAACCCAGAAGTCATAGGGTGTGTGCCCCTGCACCGCTGGGTCTAAAATACCCAGTACTTCAGTGGACATGGTGGTGGTGGACGTGGTGGTGGTGAACATATTGGTGGTGGACATGGTGGACGTGGTGGTCGATGTGGTAGTGGTGGTGGACTTGGTGGTGGACTTGGTGGTGGTGGAGGATGTGGTGGTGGTGGATGTGGTGGTGGTGGAGGACGTGGTGGTGGTGGAGGACTTGGTGGTGGTGGAGGACATAGTGGTGGTGGACGTGGTAGTGGTGGATGTGGTGGTAATGAACATATTGGTCGTGGACATTGGTGGTAGTGGAGGACGTGGTGGTGGTTGATGTGTTGGTGGTGGATGACATGGTGGTGGAGGACGTGGTGGTGGTGGAGGACGTGGTGGTGGTGGACATGGTGGTTGTGGTGGACGTGGTGGTGGAGGTGGTGGTGGTAGACGTGGTGGTGGATGTGGTGGTGGACGTGGTGGTGGCAGACATGGTGGTGGACGTGGTGGTGGAGGACTTGGTGGTGGTGGACATGGTGGTGGTGGATGAGGTGGACATAGTGGTGATGGACATGCTGGTGGTGGTGGACGTGGTGGTGGACTTAACGGTGGTGGAGGACTTGGTGGTGGTGGACATGGTGGTGGTGGACATGGTGGTGGTGGACGTGGTGGTGGTGAACATATTGGTGGTGGACATGGTGGATGGTGTGGTGGATGTGGTAGTGGTGGTGGACTTGGTGGTGGACTTGGTGGTGGTGGAGGATATGGTGGTGGTGGATGTGGTGGTGGTGGATGACATGGTGGTGGTGGAGGACATGGTGGTGGGAAGGACGTGGTGGTGGTGGACATGGTGGTGGTGGTGGACGTGGTGGTGGACTTAGTGGTGGTGGAGGCCATGGTGGTGGTGGACATGGTGGTGGTGGACATATTGGTGGTGGACGTGGTGGAGGACCTGGTGGAGGATGTGGTGGTGATGGAGGTCGTGGTGGTGGATGTCGTGGTGGTAGATGTGGTGGTGGATGTGGTGGTGGACGTGGTGGTCGTAGACATGGTGCTGGTAGATGAGGTGGTGGACGTGCTGGTGGAGGACTTGGTGGTGGTGGACGTGGTGGTGGTGGATGTGGTGGACATGGTGGTGGTGGACATGGTGGTGGTGGACATGTGGGTGTTGGTGGACGTGGTGGTGGACTTGGTGGTGGAGGATGTGGTGGTGGTGGACGTGGTGGTGGTGGACATGGTGGACATGGTGGTGGTGAACATATTGGTGCTGGACATGGTGGACGGAGTGGTGGATGTGGTGGTGGTGGACTTGGTGGTGGACTTGGTGGTGATGGAGGATGTGATGGTGGTGGATGTGGTGGTGGTGGATGATGTGGTGGTGGTGGAGGACATGGTGGTGGTGGAGGACGTGGTGGTGGTGGACATGGTGGTGGTGGTGGACATGGTGGTGGTGGACTTGGTGGTGGTAGATGCATTGGTGGTGGTGGACATGGTGGTGGTGGACATATTGGTGGTGGACGATGTGGTGGTGGACATGGTGGTGGACGTGGTATTGGACGTGGTGGTGGGTGTGGTGGTGGTGGTGGTGGACATGGTGGTGGTGGATGTGGTGGTGGAGGTAGTGGTGGATGTGGTAGTGGAGGTGGTGGTGGAGGTGGTGAATGTGGTGGTGGTGGACGATGTGGTGGTGGACGTGGTGGTGGTGGAGGACGTGGTGGAGGATGTGGTGGTGATGGAGGATGTTGTGGTGGTGGGGACATGGTGGTGGTGGAGGACGTGGTGTTGGAGGTGGTGGATGTAGTGGTGGTGGACGTGGTGGTGGTGGACCTGGTAGTGGTGGTGGATATGGTGGTGGTGGACATGGTGGTGGATGTGATGGTGGATGTGGTGAATGTGGTGGTGGTGGAGGTGGATGATGTGGTGGTGGTGGACGATGTGGTGGTGGATGTGGTGGTGGTGGAGGATGTGGTGGAGGATGTGGTGTTGATGGAGGTCGTGGTGGTGGATGTGGTGGTGGTAGACGTGGTGGTGGATGTGGTGGTGGACGTGGTAGTGGTAGACGTGGTGGTGGATGTGGTGGTGGAGGACTTGGTGGTGGTGGACATGGTGGTGGTGGATGAGGTGGACATGGTGGTGGTGGACATGGTGGTGGTGGTGGTGGACTTGGTGGTGGTGGAGGACGTGGTGGTGGTGGACGTGGTGGTGGTGGATGATGTGGTGGTGGTTGATGATGTGGTGGTGGTGGAGGATGTGGTGGTGGTGGAGGACGTGGTGGTGGTGGACATGGTGGTGGTGGACATATTGGTGGTGGACGTGGTGGTGGATGTGGTGGTAGACATGGTGGTGGACGTTGTGGTGGTGGATGATGTGGTGGTGGTGGACATGGTGGTGGTGGATGTGGTGGTGGAGGTAGTGGTGGATGTGGTGGTGGAGGTGATGGTGGAGGTGGTGAATGTGGTGGTGGTTGATGACGTGGTGGTGGACGTGGTGGTGGTAGAGGATGTGGTGGAGGAGAGGATGTGGTGGTGATGGAGGATGTTGTGGTGGTTGAGGACATGGTGGTGGTGGAGGACGTGGTGTTGGAGGTGGTGGATGTAGTGGTGGCGGACGTGGGGGTGGTGGACCTGATAGTGGTGGTGGATATGGTGGTTGTGGACATGGTGGTGGATGTGATGGTGGATATGGTGAACGTGGTGGAGGATGTGATGATGGTGGATGTGGTGGTGGTGGATGATGTGGTGGTGGTGGAGGATGTGGTGGTGGTGGAGGACGTGGTGGTGGTGGACATGGTGGTGGTGGACATATTGGTGGTGGACGTGGTGGTGGATGTGGTGGTGGACATGGTGGTGGACGTGGTGGTGAACGTGGTGGTGGACGTGGTGGTGGTGGATGATGTGGTGGTGGTGGACATGGTGGTGGTAGATGTGGTGGTGGAGGTACTGGTGGATGTGGTGGTGGAGGTGTTGGTGGAGGTGGTGAATGTGGGTGTGGTTGATGACGTGGTGGTGGACGTGGTGGTGGTGGAGGACGTGGTGGAGGATGTGGTGGTGATGGAGGATGTTGTGGTGGTGGAGGACATGGTGGTGGTGGAGGACATGGTGGTGGTGGAGGACGTGGTGTTGGAGGTGGTGGATGTAGTGGTGGTGGACGTGGTGGTGGTGGACCTGGTAGTGGTGGTGGATATGGTGGTGGTGGACATGGTGGTGGATGTGATGGTGGATGTGGTGAACGTGGTGGTGGTGGAGGTGGATGATGTGGTGGTGGTGGACGATGTGGTGGTGGATGTGGTGGTGGTGGAGGACGTGGTGGAGGATGTGGTGTTGATGGAGGTCATGGTGGTGGATGTGGTGGTGGTAGACGTGGTGGTGGATGTGGCGGTGGACGTGATGGTGGTAGACATGGTGGACGTGGTGGTGGAGGACTTGGTGGTGGTGGACATGGTGGTGGTGGATGATGTGGTGGTGGTGGAGGATATGGTGGTGGTGGAGGACGTGTTGGTGGTGGACATGGTGGTGGTGGACATATTGGTGGTGGACGTGGTGGTGGATGTGGTGGTAGACATGGTGGTGGACGTTGTGGTGGATGTGGTGGTGGACGTGGTGGTGGTGGATGATGTGGTGGTGGTGGACATGGTGGTGGTGGTGGATGTGGTGGTGGAGGTGGTGAATGTGGTGGTGGTTGATGACGTGGTGGTGGACGTGGTGGTGGTAGAGGATGTGGTGGAGGAGAGGATGTGGTGGTGATGGAGGATGTTGTGGTGGTTGAGGACATGGTGGTGGTGGAGGACGTGGTGTTGGAGGTGGTGGACGTGGTGGTGGCGGACGTGGGGGTGGTGGACCTGATAGTGGTGGTGGATATGGTGGTTGTGGACATGGTGGTGGATGTGATGGTGGATATGGTGAATGTGGTGGAGGATGTGATGGTGGTGGATGTGGTGGTGGTGGATGATGTGGTGGTGGTGGAGGATGTGGTGGTGGTGGAGGACGTGGTGGTGGTGGACATGGTGGTGGTGGACATATTGGTGGTGGACGTGGTGGTGGATGTGGTGGTGGACATGGTGGTGGACGTGGTGGTGAACGTGGTGGTGGACGTGGTGGTGGACGTGGTGGTGGTGGATGATGTGGTGGTGGTGGACATGGTGGTGGTAGATGTGGTGGTGGAGGTACTGGTGGATGTGGTGGTGGAGGTGTTGGTGGAGGTGGTGAATGTGGTGGTGGTTGATGACGTGGTGGTGGACGTGGTGGTGGTGGAGGACGTGGTGGAGGATGTGGTGGTGATGGAGGATGTTGTGGTGGTGGAGGACATGGTGGTGGTGGAGGACGTGGTGTTGGAGGTGGTGGATGTAGTGGTGGTGGACGTGGTGGTGGTGGACCTGGTAGTGGTGGTGGATATGGTGGTGGTGGACATGGTGGTGGATGTGATGGTGGATGTGGTGAACGTGGTGGTGGTGGAGGTGGATGATGTGGTGGTGGTGGACGATGTGGTGGTGGATGTGGTGGTGGTGGAGGATGTGGTGGAGGATGTGGTGTTGATGGAGGTCATGGTGGTGGATGTGGTGGTGGTAGACGTGGTGGTGGATGTGGTGGTGGACGTGATGGTGGTAGACATGGTGGACGTGGTGGTGGAGGACTTGGTGGTGGTGGACGTGGTGGTGGTGGATGAGGTGGACATGGTGGTGGTGGACATGGTGGTGGTGGACTTGGTGGTGGTGGAGGACGTGGTGGTGGTGGACATGGTTGTGGTGGACATGGTGGTGGTAGACATGGTGGTGGTGAACATATTGGTGGTGGACATGGTGGACGTGGTGGTGGATGTGGTGGTGGTGGTGGACTTGGTGGTGGACTCGGTGGTGGTGGAGGACGTGGTGGTGGTGGATGTGGTGGTGGTGGATGACATGGTGGTGGAGGACGTGGTGGTGGTGGAGGACGTGGTGGTGGTGGACATGGTGGTGGTGGACGTGGTGGTGGAGGTGGTGGTGATGGAGGTCATGGTGGTGGATGTGGTGGTGGTAGACGTGGTGGTGGATGTGGTGGTGGTAGATGTGGTGGTGGATGTGGTGGTGGTGGACATGGTGGTGGACTTGGTGGTGGTGGAGGACGTGGTGGTGGTGGACATGGTGGTGGTGGTGGAGGTGGTGGTGGTGGTGGATGTGGTGGTGGATGTGGTGGTGGAAGTGGTGGTGGTGGGGGATATGATGGTGGTGTACGTGGTGGTGATAAACGTGGTGGTAGAGGACATGGTGGTTTATGTGATGGTGGTGGATGTGGTGGTGGTGTATGTGGTGGTGATGGACGTGGTGGTGATGGACGTGGTGGTGGTGGACGTGGTAGTGGAGATGGTGGTGGTGGATGATGCAGTGGTTGTGGATGTGGTGGTGGTGGAGGACGTGGTGGTGGTGGAGGACTTGGTGGTGGTGGAGGACACGGTGGTGGTGGACATGGTTGTGGTGGACGTGGTGGTGGTGAACATATTGGTCGTGGACATGGTGGACGTGGTGGTGGATGTGGTGGTGGTGGTGGACTTGGTGGTGGACTTGGTGGTAGTGGAGGACGTGGTGGTGGTGGATGTGGTAGTGGTGGATGACATGGTGGTGGAGGATGTGGTGGTGGTGGAGGACGTGGTGGTGGTGGACATGGTGGTGGTGGTGGACGTGGTGGTGGAGGTGGTGGTGATGGAGGTCGTGGTGGTGGATGTGGTGGTGGTAGACATGGTGGTGGATGTGGTGGTGGACGTGGTGGTGGTAGACATGGTGGTGGACGTGGTGGTGGAGGACTTGGTGGTGGTGGACATGGTGGTGTTGGATGAGGTGGACATAGTGGTGATGGACATGGTGGTGGACGTGGTGGTGGACGTGTTGGTGGTGGACATGGTGGTGGTGGACATGGTGGTGGTGGACGTGGTGGTGGTGAACATATTGGTGGTGGACATGGTGGACGCGGTGGTGGATGTGGTAGTGGTGGTGGACTTGGTGGTGGACTTGGTGGTGGTGGAGGATGTAATGGTGGTGGATGTGGTGGTGGTGAAGGACATGGTGGTGGTGGAGGACTTGGTGGTGGTGGAGGAGATGGTGGTGGTGGACGTGGTGGTGGTGGACGTGGTGGTGGTGAACATATTGGTCGTGGACATGGTGGACGTGGTGGTGGATCTGGTGGTGGTGGTGGACTTGGTGGTGGACTTGGTGGTAGTGGAGGACGTGGTGGTGGTGGATGTGGTGGTGGTGGATGACATGGTGGTGGAGGACGTGGTGGTGGTCGAGGACATGGTGGTGGTGGACATGGTGGTGGTGGTGGACGTGGTGGTGGAGGTGGTGGTGATGGAGGTTGTGGTGGTGGATGTGGTGGTGGTAGACGTGGTGGTGGATGTGGTGGTGGACGTGGTGGTGGTAGACATGGTGGTGGACGTGGTGGTGGAGGACTTGGTGGTGGTGGACATGGTGGTGGTGGATGAGGTGGACATAGTGGTGATGGACATGGTGGTGGTGGTGGACTTGGTGGTGGACTTGGTGGTGGTGGACATGGTGGTGGTAGATGTGGTGGTGGTGAACATATTGGTGGTGGACATGGTGGACGTGGTGGTGGATGTGGTAGTGGTGGTGGACTTGGTGGTGGACTTGGTGGTGGTGGAGGATGTGGTGGTGGTGGATGTGGTGGTGGTGGATGACATGGTGGTGGTGGAGGACGTGGGGGTGGGGGAGGACATGGTGGTGGTGGACATGGTGGTGGTGGTAGACGTGGTGGTGGACTTGGTGGTGGGGGAGGCCGTGGTGGTGGTGGTGGACATGGTGGTGGTGGACATATTGGTGGTGGACATGGTGGAGGACCTGGTGGAGGATGTGGTGGTGATGGAGGTCGTGGTGGTGGATGTCGTGGTGGTAGATGTGGTGGTGGATGCGGTGGTGGACGTGGTGGTGGTGGACATGGTGGTGGTAGATGTGGTGGTGGACGTGCTGGTGGAGGACTTGGTGGTGGTGGACGTGGTGGTGGTGGATGTGGTGGACATGGTGGTGGTGGACATGGTGGTGGTGGTGGACATGGTGGTGGACTTGGTGGTGGAGGATGTGGTGGTGGTGGACGTGGTGGTGGTGGACATGGTGGACATGGTGGTGGTGAACATATTGGTGCTGGACATGGTGGACGGAGTGGTGGATGTGGTGGTGGTGGACTTGGTGGTGGACTTGGTGGTGGTGGAGGATGTGATGGTGGTGGATGTGGTGGTGGTGGATGATGTGGTGGTGGTGGAGGACATGGTGGTGGTGGAGGACGTGGTGGTGGTGGACATGGTGGTGGTGGTGGACGTGGTGGTGGTAGACATGGTGGTAGAGGACATGGTGGTTTATGTGATGGTGGTGGATGTGGTGGTGGTGTATGTGGTGGTGATGGACGTGGTGGTGATGGACGTGGTGGTGATGGACGTGGTGGTGGTGGATGTGGTAGTGGAGATGGTGGTGGTGGATGACGCAGTGGTGGTGGATGTGGTGGTGGTGGAGGACGTGGTGGTGGTGGAGGACTTGGTGGTGGTGGAGGACATGGTGGTGGTGGAGGACATGGTGGTGGTGGTGGACGTGGTGGTGGTGAACATATTGGTCGTGGACATGGTGGACGTGGTGGTGGATGTGGTGGTGGTGGTGGACTTGGTGGTGGACTTGGTGGTAGTGGAGGACGTGGTGGTGGTGGATGTGGTGGTGGTGGATGACATGGTGGTGAAGGACGTGGTGGTGGTGGAGGACGTGGTGGTGGTGGACTTGGTGGTGGTGGTGGACGTGGTGGTGGAGGTGGTGGTGATGGAGTTCGTGGTGGTGGATGTGGTGGTGGTAGACGTGGTGGTGGATGTGGTGGTGGACGTGGTGGTGGTAGACATGGTGGTGGACGTGGTGTTGGAGGACTTGGTGGTGGTGGACATGGTGGTGGTGGATGAGGGGGACATAGTGGTGATGGACATGGTGGTGGTGGTGGACGTGGTGGTGGACTTGGTGGTGGTGGAGGACGTGGTGGTGGTGGACATGGTGGTGGTGGACATGGTGGTGGTGGACGTGGTGGTGGTGAACATATTGGTGGTGGACATGGTGGACGTGGTGGTGGATGTGGTAGTGGTGGTGGACTTGGTGGTGGACTTGGTGGTGGTGGAGGATGTGGTGGTGGTGGATGTGGTGGTGGTGGAGGACGTGGTGGTGGTGGAGGACGTGGTGGTGGTGGAGGACATAGTGGTGGTGGACATGGTAGTGGTGGATGTGGTGGTAATGAACATATTGGTCGTGGACATGGTGGACGTGGTGGTGGATGTGGTGGTGGTGGTGGACTTGGTGGTAGTGGAGGACGTGGTGGTGGTTGATGTGTTGGTGGTGGATGACATGGTGGTGGAGGACATGGTGGTGGTGGAGGACGTGGTGGTGGTGGACATGGTGGTTGTGGTGGACGTGGTGGTGGAGGTGGTGGTGATGGAGGTCGTGGTGGTGGATGTGGTGGTGGTAGACATGGTGGTGGATGTGGTGTTGGAGGACTTGGTGGTGGTGGACATGGTGGTGGTGGATGAGGTGGACATAGTGGTGATGGACATGGTGGTGGTGGTGGACGTGGTGGTGGACTTGGTGGTGGTGGAGGATGTGGTGGTGGTGGACATGGTGGTGGTGGTGTCGTACTTTAATATTCGGGACCGCGTAGGGAACAGGGCTCTACCCCTGTCTATCTTGGTGTTAGCAAACCGCAAATGGTAAATGCGGCATGCACGAGTGCTTTATATATCGTTCTAGCTATGAATGCACTGTGTACACGTTATTCTGCTTCACTACGCGGGTTCCATTTTGGAAGCAGTGGCCATCTTGTCATTGCCCTCACATAGGCTATAATGGAGTAAATACGGGCCTCACAGTACATGGGCTTTCCCTCTGACTTCTCTGTAACCTGGGCAGCTGGCTCTGCTGCCCCAGGTCAAACCGGTCTCACGAGCTCCCCTTCCTCCGTCCACCTGTGATTAGCATCAGGGCTTGACCCGTCATAAAACCCTTTCATTCTATACAATCCCCCGGCTAATCTCTTCCACACCTGCTTGTTCCTGCTTTATGACTTGTTTCCCAAAACAGGAGATGCTCATGTTTATTGGGGGGTCTGTTTACATCTGATGTGGGATCTGAACCTTACTGTGTAAATCATTGTGGGCTGGCCGAACTGGAATGTGGGATGGTCATCATGACTCTGCCTTTTCTTTGTAATGTACACTCATATATGGCCGTATCATAAAACCTAGGAATGTATGCTTGAGGCCAGAAAAGGCCTATTTAAAGTGAAGTCCGTTTCCATGATTTTCAGCAGTCTCCTGAGAACATACACGCTGTTGTACTTCTAGGATACCTGTCATTGGTCTGCAGCCAATAAACGAATCTTTGACTTCACCCAGAAGACTCTGTGTTTCTGTAGGTCTGGAACAGGGTGAACCCAGAAGTCATAGGGTGTGTGCCCCTGCACCGCTGGGTCTAAAATACCCAGTACTTCAGTTTGGCGCCCAACGTTGGGCGATTTCAGCGGTACCAGTCCAAGCCAGAGGTTCGTGAGGAGCTTCGTGTGGAAATTCCGGAGGAAGGCCGCCACTTCATCGACCCCTGCATGTCGACGTGGTCCGAAAGTCTTTTCTGCGAGGTTCTCCGCGTCCCGACGGCTACGAAGGACTGCTGCCCTGATTAATTGACCTGTTTTGGACCCTTGACGAATTTGAGAGAGCGAAACAATCGAGAGAGTCTTCTGGTGACGCCATTGATCAGCAATATTCAGTTAAGTATAAGTGGAGCGTCTCCCATTTGTTTTTGGTATCCTTCGGGATCGTTTGATTTGGTAATTTGGTACTTTGGAGTTTGCAAACGCCAAAACCAGAGGACTCGTGTATTCACGAGAATATCGTAATCGATAATCCTTTGACGTTTGGATCTAGACTAGTGAGCAAAGATGCCTGGTTCTGGACTATTTGGTAGATTATTCTGTTTGGGTTGTGGAAAAGATTTCCAGCTAGAGGAATCATGTCCGGTTCCTCCGGTTGGAACTCCAACTTATGAGCTCTATGTAAAACATGGCGTAGGCCCCATTGCATATAACGAAGTGTGGATCCACTACACCAGGAAAGATGGTGTTTTAAAATGGCCCCAAAATGGTAGTTTTGATACCGATATTTTAGATAATTTGGAAATTAAATTGTTTAAGAAGAAAGCCCGGCCGGCGATGTTTGACTCTTTCCGCTTATGGCGAAAGGAAGCCAAACAAAAGGAAATTAAGCTAGCGAAAAAGAATAAGAGAGAGAAAGGTATGACAGTGATGCAAGCAGCTGTACAATTTAAAGACAATGAAGAGGAGCAAATGAGTGAGCAATTGCATAGGCAGCGCAAGTTAGGAATTGACAAATGTTACCCAGCTTTACCACATTCTAAGCAGAATGAGTTAGAAGAAAAGGAGAAAGATCCCCTGATGTCACATTTGTTGAGTTCGCCACCCCCGTATGCTCAAAATGCCACGGCGCCTCCCCAGCTTGTAAATATGCCACCTCCAGTGAATATACTGCAAGCCTTGCCGCTACCGCCAGTTGCTTTGCAGCCGGCTCTTATCCATGTAGCGCAGCCCTCTCAAGGGCCGCCAGTTGTACTTCCAACTGCCCCCGCACTTCCTGCGACTTTGCCTAATACAGCAGCTGCCTCCCCTGACACTCTTCCTTCCACCACTCCAGTACCTGTCTCTACATCCTCTTTTCTTCCCTCTGTTTTTCCCCCTGTTCTCGCCTCAGCTTCTCCTTCAGCGCGACAGCGCTTAGCTAATGTGGTTACTACATTAATGTCTCCTCTCTTTGAGTCATCTGGTGCGACTCCTGGTTTACAGCGTAAGCAATTGCGTAGCCAATTACCTAACCCTGACGAGAAAAAAGTAATAGATAACATGGCGCGTAGATGGATTGTTTTCCCTTCACTGTATAATGTGGAATCAGTTGTCAACGTTTTCCATCAGTGGGATGCCCCAAAACAGAGATATGTGTTCGAGAAAATGTGCGAAATTCTCTGTGAAAAATTGGAGGATAGTGGTAAAAATCCGAACCCGCAGGAATTGTGTAGAGTGAGGTTCGATTTTGGAACTGGTATAATTGTGGACCGCGGAGTAGATAAAGCAGTTGCGGTTGTATTTTAGGAATGATGATTGCCAACAATCATTGTTTGAACAAGATGTCCTTGTGGGGAAAACGGTAAAAGCGCGACAATACCCTATGAGAGAAGTTCCCCCGGTATGGAAGGAAGCGGTTGCAGCTGCAGGTGGTAACCCCGCTGTGGCAGCGCATTTCCAGCGTGTTTGGGTGCATGTTCCATGGAAGCGCTCTGAGGTATTAGCGCTTAAGCAGTCCTTGCCTGATCCCCGTAAAAACCCAGCAGGTTATTATAAAGAGTTATCACAGACGGCAGGGTCATGCATTATGAATCTGTCCGACATAGACATGTTGTTTGGTAATGTTGTTCCACAGCCTCTATGGGGATCAATTCGTAATGTAGATCACAATGCCGAACTAGGGGATACATGGGCTAACATTGTTGCTGCTGATGCTAGACAAACTGGTGGTGCGAAACCAGAACCTTTGGTAGCTGAACTGCCTGGTAGAATCATCACGTATATGAAGACAATAATGCCTGCGATGCGCGTAAATTGGGACAAGTTATCTGCATGCAAGCAGAAGAAAGATGAGACAGTGTCAGACTTCTTTACTAGGTTTGAAGAAACGTTTATTGATCACAGTGGGCAGGATATGAGTACTGAGGGTGGCCAACGGTTGTTTGTGGATAAGTTTGTGCAGAATCTACTTCCTGACCTGTGTAAAAAGTTAAAGGATTCGGAAAGTTCTTGGGCTGTTTCTTCTTCAGCGCAAATACTGGCTACTGCACAGTATTATGAAAATAGAGATAAGGACGAGAAAGATAGAACAGAAAAGAAAACGAAGGAACTAAAGCCAAAGGTCCTTTTACAGCAGGCCTATCCGCCACGTGGAGGTCAGAATAATTATAGGCAACCCCAAGGTGTCTATCACCAACCCCAACAGTTTCAGCAAATGAATGGGTATTACCAACCACGTGTCCCTGTAGGCCCCAACCAATGTTCATACTGTAAAGAGGAAGGTCATTTCAAATACAGTTGCCCTAAATTGATGCAGCGGAACGGTAATATGTATGGCGCCAGAGGAAGGGGTGGTCAGCAAGCTCCTAGAGGCAGAGGGCGTGGAAGTGTTCCCCAGAACGCGCGTCCTCTGCCGCCTCAAAATACCATTAATAGCTTTGATCAGCAAGCTAACGTGACTAGTAATACGGCCCAGTATTATAATAATGATTATTATGCAGAGGACGGTGATGCAGAAAATAATGATTACTAGGACAGCCGTAGACAGAGAGAGGGAGTTGTTTCAGTGCCAGTGGATCAGAGTGGACCGTATGTTGAGGTGACTACAGCAAATGTAACGGAGCCTTTTCTGCTAGACACTGGTGCTGCAAAGAGTTCAATTATGCATTCAAAACTCCCTGGCGCACCTTTGTCTGGCGATATAAATGTTTCGGTAGGTTTTTCTGGCGCCCCTGTTAGGAACCCGATTTCTAGTCCCATGTCACTTTCTGTTGGACCTTGCGAGCTGAAAGCACCCCTGATCCTGACAACAGGTTGTGGTGAGAATTTGCTGGGATTAGATTTGTTGAAAAGATTGCACGCTACACTGTATTGTTCTCCTTCAGGAGTACAACTCACATTAGGTAGGAAAGTGATTTCCCCAATGTACTTGTCTAAAAATACAATGCCGCCTGAATTGTCATCCCTTCCGGATGCCCTTTGGGCTACTGGTCCCAATGATGTGGGCCTCTTGGAGATACCGCCATATGTGGTGACTTTAAAGGCTAATGTCAGACTGCCACGTATTCCCCAATACAAGATCTCTAACGAAGGCCAGAAAGCATTGTTAGACATTGTCAGCGACTTGATTAATAAAGGTGTGATTGAAGAGACAAGAGGCAACGTTTGCAATAGTCCGATTTTACCTGTCTTAAAACGAACGGATCCTTCACAGCCACCTGTTTACAGATTTGTGATCGATCTTAGAGAGGTTAATAAGATTGTTGTGCCACAGTTTCCGGTTGTCCCTGATATAACAGCCTTGTTAACGATGATTCCAGCCTCTGCTGCATGGTTTTCAGTGATCGATCTAAAGAATGCTTTCTTTAGCATCCCAATTGCAGAAGAGAGCAGAGACATTTTTGGTTTTAGTCTGGGAGGCCGAAGCTTCCGCTTCAAACGCGCTCCCCAGGGCTACTGTGAGAGTCCATCCATATACAGTCAGGCTTTGAAGGCGCAGCTTGATGCACTTGTTTTACCTAGTGGCGCTATCCTGATTCAGTACGTGGACGATTTACTAATTGCCGCGGATACTGAGAAGATCTGTAAAGAAGCCACATTGTCACTGTTGCGCCATTTATCCGCTTTCCATCACAAGGTGTCTCTCTCCAAGCTGCAATATTGTCGACAAGAAGTGACCTACTTAGGTCATCTCTTATCGAAGGAGGGAAGGAAACTGACCCCAGAAAGAATTCAAGCCATTGCACAGTTGAGTGTGCCAAAAACACAGAGAAGTGCGTGCTTTCTTGGGCATTACTTCATACTGTAGGCATTGGATCCCTAGTTTTTCTTTATTGGCAAAACCTTTAGTAGCCTTAACATGCAAAGACACACCGAATCCTATCCCATGGTCTGAAGAGTGCCAGAAAAGTTTTGTGGAATTGTGTAATGCATTATGTTCAGCACCTGTGTTGGGTACCCCTGACTACAGTAAGCCTTTTACATTGTATGTTCACGAGAAAGATGGATGTGCGTTGTCAGTGTTAACACAGCCCTTTGGCGACAGACCGCGCCCATGCGCGTATTTTTCATCAACCTTGGACCCTGTAGCAAGGGCATTGCCAAGCTGTCTGAGAGCGACAGCTGCTGCAGCGATGTCTATCCGACAATCTGCTGGTTTGGTAATGGACAATACATTGATTGTTATGGTTCCACACGCTGTAGACACATTATTAAATAGGACCAAGACACAACACTTGACTAGTGCGCGATTATCAGGTTATGAACTTACACTGTTAGCAAATCACATACACATAAAGAGATGTAATACGCTGAATCCAGCTACGTTATTGCCAGTCCCAGCAGACTCAGATGAGATTGAGCAACATGATTGTCTGTTCAGAACAGAAGAAGAGACGAAAGGGAGAGTAGATCTAAAAGATACTCCCCTGACTGAGTGTGATGGCACTTTATGGGTAGATGGTTCATGTTTTAAGCTCCCTAATGGTGACACGACTGCTGCATATGCTATCACGACTTTGCACACGGTCGTGGAAACTGCACAAGTGCCACATAATTCGGCCCAAGCAGCGAAATTAATCGCTCTCACGAGAGCATGTGTGTTGTCTGAAGGAATGAGAGTGAATATATACACAGATAGCCAGTACGCCTTTGGCGTGGCTCATAATTTTGGGCGATTGTGGAAGGAGCGTGGGTTCCTGACGTCGCATGGAGCTAAAATTCAGAATGGCAAGTTGGTGAATGATCTCCTTGAGTCACTGACCCTACCGTTGCAAGTTGCGATCATGAAATGCAGTGCGCACAGGAGAGTCACGGATGATGTTGGACGTGGGAATGCGTTTGCTGATGAGACCGCGAAAGAAACAGCACAGAATGTGAAGACTAGAATGTATGTTGCAGGCCCCGCAAGATGGGTTAATGATGTTGGGATGTGTGAGAACACAATAGAGAGTGTGAAGTCGCTTCAAGCTGAAGCCACAGAGGAAGAGTTAAGCAAGTGGAGAGAAAGTATGGGTAAGTTGGATGAGAATGGTTGTTGGATTGATCTGACAGAACATAGGCGATGGTTGTTGCCTGATGCATATGTGCTTCCAGTGGTTACTATGGCACATGGAATGGCACATATCAGTACGAAAGGTATATGCAAGTTGTTGGCTCCAGTATGGCAGAATGCTGGGATTCCCAAGTGTGCAGAGAATGTGGTCAAGAATTGCATAGTATGCTTGAAGTACAACCCTGGTAGGGGAACCCCAACTCCAGCTGGTCACTTTGCACCCCCATCATGTCCATTCGAAGTTTTGCAGCTGGACTTTATTCACATGGAAAGGTGCAACAACCTGAAATATGTACTGGTGGTTGTTTGTGCTTTCTCAAAATGGATAGAGGCTTATCCTCTGAAAGATAACACTGCCCTATCCACAGCCAAAGCCCTTGTGAAGGAATTTTTCCCTAGGTTTGGGATGCCAAGAATGGTGTGGTGTGATAATGGAAGTGAGTTTGTGGGTAAAGTGATGAAGAATGTATGTGAAGGGCTAGGGATAAAGCAGAAGTTCCATGCTGCAAATCACCCCCAATCAGCTGGATTAGTAGAACGCTACAATGGAGCCTTAAAGCTCAAGCTGGCCAAAATCCAGGCGAGCACCGGTCTTAAATGGCCTGACGCTCTGCCTTTAGCACTCCTGTCCACCAGAATGACCATACACTCACGAGTGGGGCTTAGCCCTTACGAGGTTGTCTTTGGCCGTCCGGCCAATGTATGGGGTGTACCGAGGCCCATGAAGTTCAGTGAGGTAGAGCATCCAGTACTGCTCGATTACCTGTATGATTTGACTGTTAAACTGCGTGTTTTGCACCAACAGGTACATGATACTCTTCCCCAAGCTTCTGAACCTCCTGGACACCCTATCAACCCTGGTACGTGGGTGCTAGTCCGAAATTTCCAGCGCAAGAGCAACGACGAGCCTCGCTGGATCGGCCCTCATCTTGTTCTTCTTTCAACAAGATCAGCAGTGCGAGTAAAAGGGAAGAAACACTGGATCCATGGTACCCACTGTAAAGTAGTCCCCTTGCCTCTGCCATATGACCAGTGGGTCAAGGAGGGTATCGCCGACTCTGAGACAGACACTGTACCTCGTTTTGTACCATTCAGTGACGCACGCATAAGAGACACAGTTTCAGACCAAGAGAGTGACAATATTCTGCAGGAAGCTGTGCCACCATCAAATCGACTGGACACTACTGAGCCTGAACTTTTGTTTCAAGACGAAACAGCACCTGGCCGCCTCCGCTATAATTTGAGACCTAGGCCCATGGACAAATAAAGATTTCCTCACTATTTCCTTTTTGACATTTTTTGCTCTCCCATCTGAAGGACTTTCTTGATTTTTGTTTTTCGAACCACCATCCGGGTTCTGCCGCAGGGTCGCGGTGCCAAGACTTTGGGGTACAGGCCGAAGACGCTAGGTCAACGGTTCTGGTTGGTCTAGGGCGTTTCCCTGGACTGACAGGCGTACTCCTTAGCAGAAGAAACTCATCCACCGCGAGCGGCCCGAGTAGAGGATGGAGTTTTTTAAGATGGAGAGACCGATTGAGGAAATGAACTTTAACGCAAGGATGTGTAGAACTGTAAAAAGTAAATGTTTTGTCTTTTTGTGCCTTTTTACACTGTGTAGTATCACAATGTTTATTGTAGGATTTGTTTTTTTCTCCGCTCAAAAGCCCATTGAACCCACTGAACAGCCTATACCTCTTTCTACTGCCTCCTCCCACTCTTTTCACCCTTTGCCTGAGCACGAACAGACCAGACGATCAGAGTTCGTAAATAACTCGTTTATCCAACTCTTGCACCAGCACCAACTGGTAATGAATATGACCAATTGCTTGGTGTGTGGGTTAATGCCACATACCATTAACAAGGGTATTCCCTACCTGGTGCTGCCGTATAGTTACAATGGATCGTCATGGGCATTCCAGACCATGTTTCTCTATGCTCTAGATACATACTCCCCTCGCCAACCGCGTTCCATCAGACCTATCACCAATAATAAGGCTTTAATGAAAGGAATTGCCGATATGAGTAGGGATATCGATGCCTACTCATCCATTCCCAAAGAAGAGTTGAGACCTTATGTAGGATGGAACGCGACGGGGTATAGTATTAGTCTGGGTGAAAGACAGCGAAAAATCTCATCTCCAATCTGGGTCGTACCCCACATGGGTCGGTTCTGCTTACAGGGTAATGGTCAGAATCCTAGAGCTCAACTGGGAAGAAGTGACTGTACTGAAACGTACACCTTCCCGTCACAGTTTTCCCCTGCGTTTTTGGCTGCCAAGGGCACATATTTCATCTGTAATGACCGAGCATATACATGGCTGCCCCCTGATTTCTCGGGCACATGTTATATTGCGAACTTGCTACCGCCGACATTTACTGCTGCCTCTGACTATCACAAGACCAGAGTTGTGAGAGGTGTGATTAGTAAGGAGGACACTGCGGGTCAGGAAGCGGAAGACTTCTTCTTGGGTTTCCTGCCGTTTTGGGGACCTATGGTCAATAGTAGGAACCTGAGACAGCTGACTCGTGTGGTTGAATCCACTGTCAATGTAACGGCTGGTGCCCTTAGTAATCTGACAGCTAAGCTCCAAGCGGATCGCCTTATGACTCTGCAGAACCGCATGGTTCTAGACGTTATTCTTGCAGACCGCGGTGGGGTATGCAAGGTCATCCAATCCAGTTGCTGCATTTTCATACCAGATAATGCTCCAACAGTGTATCAAGCCATCTCCAAACTCCATAAAATATCTGAATCCATACACGTGGATAAGGGAGATTGGTCACTGGTGGGGTGGTTCTGGGAATTGATATCTGCCTGGGGTTGGAAAGTTCTGATGGTCATTGGAATGATCTTAGCCATTCTTTTCCTGTTCTGTCTGTGCATACAGTGTGCTCCTGCGATATGTGGTCTCTGTGCTACCTTATGTGTAAGGAAACCCGTATCGAGGGACGAGCTGAGTAATAGGATGATGCTACAGCAACATCTCCATGACTTCGTGAACATTGACCTGGACTCGGATTAAGATGAGTATAGTGATTGCCTATGTAAGGGCAAAAGGAGGGTCTGTCGTACTTTAATATTCGGGACCGCGTAGGGAACAGGGCCCTACCCCTGTCTATCTTGGTGTTAGCAAACCGCAAATGGTAAATGCGGCATGCACGAGTGCTTTATATATCGTTCTAGCTATGAATGCACTGTGTACACGTTATTCTGCTTCACTACGCGGGTTCCATTTTGGAAGCAGTGGCCATCTTGTCATTGCCCTCACATAGGCTATAATGGAGTAAATACGGGCCTCACAGTACATGGGCTTTCCCTCTGACTTCTCTGTGACCTGGGCAGCTGGCTCTGCTGCCCCAGGTCAAACCGGTCTCACGAGCTCCCCTTCCTCCGTCCACCTGTGATTAGCATCAGGGCTTGACCCGTCATAAAACCCTTTCATTCTATACAATCCCCCGGCTAATCTCTTCCACACCTGCTTGTTCCTGCTTTATGACTTGTTTCCCAAAACAGGAGATGCTCATGTTTATTGGGGGGTCTGTTTACATCTGATGTGGGATCTGAACCTTACTGTGTAAATCATTGTGGGCTGGCCGAACTGGAATGTGGGATGGTCATCATGACTCTGCCTTTTCTTTGTAATGTACACTCATATATGGCCGTATCATAAAACCTAGGAATGTATGCTTGAGGCCAGAAAAGGCCTATTTAAAGTGAAGTCCGTTTCCATGATTTTCAGCAGTCTCCTGAGAACATACACGCTGTTGTACTTCTAGGATACCTGTCATTGGTCTGCAGCCAATAAACGAATCTTTGACTTCACCCAGAAGACTCTGTGTTTCTGTAGGTCTGGAACAGGGTGAACCCAGAAGTCATAGGGTGTGTGCCCCTGCACCGCTGGGTCTAAAATACCCAGTACTTCAGTGGACATGGTGGTGGTGGACGTGGTGGTGGTGAACATATTGGTGGTGGACATGGTGGACGTGGTGGTCGATGTGGTAGTGGTGGTGGACTTGGTGGTGGACTTGGTGGTGGTGGAGGATGTGGTGGTGGTGGATGTGGTGGTGGTGGAGGACGTGGTGGTGGTGGAGGACTTGGTGGTGGTGGAGGACATAGTGGTGGTGGACGTGGTAGTGGTGGATGTGGTGGTAATGAACATATTGGTCGTGGACATTGGTGGTAGTGGAGGACGTGGTGGTGGTTGATGTGTTGGTGGTGGATGACATGGTGGTGGAAGACGTGGTGGTGGTGGAGGACGTGGTGGTGGTGGACATGGTGGTTGTGGTGGACGTGGTGGTGGAGGTGGTGGTGGTAGACGTGGTGGTGGATGTGGTGGTGGACGTGGTGGTGGCAGACATGGTGGTGGACGTGGTGGTGGAGGACTTGGTGGTGGTGGACATGGTGGTGGTGGATGAGGTGGACATAGTGGTGATGGACATGCTGGTGGTGGTGGACGTGGTGGTGGACTTAACGGTGGTGGAGGACTTGGTGGTGGTGGACATGGTGGTGGTGGACATGGTGGTGGTGGACGTGGTGGTGGTGAACATATTGGTGGTGGACATGGTGGATGGTGTGGTGGATGTGGTAGTGGTGGTGGACTTGGTGGTGGACTTGGTGGTGGTGGAGGATATGGTGGTGGTGGATGTGGTGGTGGTGGATGACATGGTGGTGGTGGAGGACATGGTGGTGGGAAGGACGTGGTGGTGGTGGACATGGTGGTGGTGGTGGACGTGGTGGTGGACTTAGTGGTGGTGGAGGCCATGGTGGTGGTGGACATGGTGGTGGTGGACATATTGGTGGTGGACGTGGTGGAGGACCTGGTGGAGGATGTGGTGGTGATGGAGGTCGTGGTGGTGGATGTCGTGGTGGTAGATGTGGATGTGGTGGTGGACGTGGTGGTCGTAGACATGGTGCTGGTAGATGAGGTGGTGGACGTGCTGGTGGAGGACTTGGTGGTGGTGGACGTGGTGGTGGTGGATGTGGTGGACATGGTGGTGGTGGACATGGTGGTGTTGGTGGACGTGGTGGTGGACTTGGTGGTGGAGGATGTGGTGGTGGTGGACGTGGTGGTGGTGGACATGGTGGACATGGTGGTGGTGAACATATTGGTGCTGGACATGGTGGACGGAGTGGTGGATGTGGTGGTGGTGGACTTGGTGGTGGACTTGGTGGTGATGGAGGATGTGATGGTGGTGGATGTGGTGGTGGTGGATGATGTGGTGGTGTTGGAGGACATGGTGGTGGTGGAGGACGTGGTGGTGGTGGACATGGTGGTGGTGGTGGACATGGTGGTGGTGGACTTGGTGGTGGTAGATGCATTGGTGGTGGTGGACATGGTGGTGGACGTGGTATTGGACGTGGTGGTGGGTGTGGTGGTGGTGGTGGTTGACATGGTGGTGGTGGATGTGGTGGTGGAGGTAGTGGTGGATGTGGTAGTGGAGGTGGTGGTGGAGGTGGTGAATGTGGTGGTGGTGGACGATGTGGTGGTGGACGTGGTGGTGGTGGAGGACGTGGTGGAGGATGTGGTGGTGATGGAGGATGTTGTGGTGGTGGGGACATGGTGGTGGTGGAGGACGTGGTGTTGGAGGTGGTGGATGTAGTGGTGGTGGACGTGGTGGTGGTGGACCTGGTAGTGGTGGTGGATATGGTGGTGGTGGACATGGTGGTGGATGTGATGGTGGATGTGGTGAATGTGGTGGTGGTGGAGGTGGATGATGTGGTGGTGGTGGACGATGTGGTGGTGGATGTGGTGGTGGTGGAGGATGTGGTGGAGGATGTGGTGTTGATGGAGGTCGTGGTGGTGGATGTGGTGGTGGTAGACATGGTGGTGGATGTGGTGGTGGACGTGGTAGTGGTAGACGTGGTGGTGGATGTGGTGGTGGAGGACTTGGTGGTGGTGGACATGGTGGTGGTGGATGAGGTGGACATGGTGGTGGTGGACATGGTGGTGGTGGTGGTGGACTTGGTGGTGGTGGAGGACGTGGTGGTGGTGGACGTGGTGGTGGTGGATGATGTGGTGGTGGTGGAGGATGTGGTGGTGGTGGAGGACGTGGTGGTGGTGGACATGGTGGTGGTGGACATATTGGTGGTGGACGTGGTGGTGGATGTGGTGGTAGACATGGTGGTGGACGTTGTGGTGGATGTGGTGGTGGACGTGGTGGTGGTGGATGATGTGGTGGTGGTGGACATGGTGGTGGTGGATGTGGTGGTGGAGGTAGTGGTGGATGTGGTGGTGGAGGTGATGGTGGAGGTGGTGAATGTGGTGGTGGTTGATGACGTGGTGGTGGACGTGGTGGTGGTAGAGGATGTGGTGGAGGAGAGGATGTGGTGGTGATGGAGGATGTTGTGGTGGTTGAGGACATGGTGGTGGTGGAGGACGTGGTGTTGGAGGTGGTGGATGTAGTGGTGGCGGACGTGGGGGTGGTGGACCTGATAGTGGTGGTGGATATGGTGGTTGTGGACATGGTGGTGGATGTGATGGTGGATATGGTGAACGTGGTGGAGGATGTGATGGTGGTGGATGTGGTGGTGGTGGATGATGTGGTGGTGTGGAGGATGTGGTGGTGGTGGAGGACGTGGTGGTGGTGGACATGGTGGTGGTGGACATATTGGTGGTGGACGTGGTGGTGGATGTGGTGGTGGACATGGTGGTGGACGTGGTGGTGAACGTGGTGGTGGACGTGGTGGTGGTGGATGATGTGGTGGTGGTGGACATGGTGGTGGTAGATGTGGTGGTGGAGGTACTGGTGGATGTGGTGGTGGAGGTGTTGGTGGAGGTGGTGAATGTGGTGGTGGTTGATGACGTGGTGGTGGACGTGGTGGTGGTGGAGGACGTGGTGGAGGATGTGGTGGTGATGGAGGATGTTGTGGTGGTGGAGGACGTGGTGTTGGAGGTGGTGGATGTAGTGGTGGTGGACGTGGTGGTGGTGGACCTGGTAGTGGTGGTGGATATGGTGGTGGTGGACATGGTGGTGGATGTGATGGTGGATGTGGTGAACGTGGTGGAGGTGGATGATGTGGTGGTGGTGGACGATGTGGTGGTGGATGTGGTGGTGGTGGAGGACGTGGTGGAGGATGTGGTGTTGATGGAGGTCATGGTGGTGGATGTGGTGGTGGTAGACGTGGTGGTGGATGTGGTGGTGGACGTGATGGTGGTAGACATGGTGGACGTGGTGGTGGAGGACTTGGTGGTGGTGGACGTGGTGGTGGTGGATGATGTGGTGGTGGTGGAGGATATGGTGGTGGTGGAGGATGTGGTGGTGGTGGACATGGTGGTGGTGGACATATTGGTGGTGGACGTGGTGGTGGATGTGGTGGTAGACATGGTGGTGGACGTTGTGGTGGACGTGGTGGTGGACGTGGTGGTGGTGGATGATGTGGTGGTGGTGGACATGGTGGTGGTGGATGTGGTGGTGGAGGTAGTGGTGGATGTGGTGGTGGAGGTGATGGTGGAGGTGGTGAATGTGGTGGTGGTTGATGACGTGGTGGTGGACGTGGTGGTGGTAGAGGATGTGGTGGAGGAGAGGATGTGGTGGTGATGGAGGATGTTGTGGTGGTTGAGGACATGCTGGTGGTGGAGGACGTGGTGTTGGAGGTGGTGGATGTAGTGGTGGCGGACGTGGGGGTGGTGGACCTGATAGTGGTGGTGGATATGGTGGTTGTGGACATGGTGGTGGATGTGATGGTGGATATGGTGAACGTGGTGGAGGATGTGATGGTGGTGGATGTGGTGGTGGTGGATGATGTGGTGGTGGTGGAGGATGTGGTGGTGGTGGAGGATGTGGTGGTGGTGGAGGACGTGGTGGTGGTGGACATGGTGGTGGTGGACATATTGGTGGTGGACGTGGTGGTGGATGTGGTGGTGGACATGGTGGTGCACGTGGTGGTGAACGTGGTGGTGGACGTGGTGGTGGTGGATGATGTGGTGGTGGTGGACATGGTGGTGGTAGATGTGGTGGTGGAGGTACTGGTGGATGTGGTGGTGGAGGTGTTGGTGGAGGTGGTGAATGTGGTGGTGGTTGATGACGTGGTGGTGGACGTGGTGGTGGTGGAGGACGTGGTGGAGGATGTGGTGGTGATGGAGGATGTTGTGGTGGTGGAGGACATGGTGGTGGTGGAGGACGTGGTGTTGGAGGTGGTGGATGTAGTGGTGGTGGACGTGGTGGTGGTGGACCTGGTAGTGGTGGTGGATATGGTGGTGGTGGACATGGTGGTGGATGTGATGGTGGATGTGGTGAACGTGGTGGTGGTGGAGGTGGATGATGTGGTGGTGGTGGACGATGTGGTGGTGGATGTGGTGGTGGTGGAGGACGTGGTGGAGGATGTGGTGTTGATGGAGGTCATGGTGGTGGATGTGGTGGTGGTAGACGTGGTGGTGGATGTGGTGGTGGACGTGATGGTGGTAGACATGGTGGACGTGGTGGTGGAGGACTTGGTGGTGGTGGACGTGGTGGTGGTGGATGAGGTGGACATGGTGGTGGTGGACATGGTGGTGGTGGACTTGGTGGTGGTGGAGGACGTGGTGGTGGTGGACATGGTTGTGGTGGACATGGTGGTGGTAGACATGGTGGTGGTGAACATATTGGTGGTGGACATGGTGGACATGGTGGTGGATGTGGTGGTGGTGGTGGACTTGGTGGTGGACTCGGTGGTGGTGGAGGACGTGGTGGTGGTGGATGTGGTGGTGGTGGATGACATGGTGGTGGAGGACGTGGTGGTGGTGGAGGAGGTGGTGGTGGTGGACATGGTGGTGGTGGACATGGTGGTGGAGGTGGTGGTGATGGAGGTCATGGTGGTGGATGTGGTGGTGGTAGACGTGGTGGTGGATGTGGTGGTGGTAGATGTGGTGGTGGATGTGGTGGTGGTGGACATGGTGGTGGACTTGGTGGTGGTGGAGGACGTGGTGGTGGTGGACATGGTGGTGGTGGTGGAGGTGGTGGTGGATGTGGTGGTGGAAGTGGTGGTGGTGGGGGATATGATGGTGGTGTACGTGGTGGTGATAAACGTGGTGGTAGAGGACATGGTGGTTTATGTGATGGTGGTGGATGTGGTGGTGGTGTATGTGGTGGTGATGGACGTGGTGGTGATGGACGTGGTGGTGATGGACGTGGTAGTGGAGATGGTGGTGGTGGATGACGCAGTGGTGGTGGATGTGGTGGTGGTGGAGGACGTGGTGGTGGTGGAGGACTTGGTGGTGGTGGAGGACACGGTGGTGGTGGACATGGTTGTGGTGGACGTGGTGGTGGTGAACATATTGGTCGTGGACATGGTGGACGTGGTGGTGGATGTGGTGGTGGTGGTGGACTTGGTGGTGGACTTGGTGGTAGTGGAGGACGTGGTGGATGTGGTAGTGGTGGATGACATGGTGGTGGAGGATGTGGTGGTGGTGGAGGACGTGGTGGTGGTGGAGGACGTGGTGGTGGTGGACATGGTGGTGGTGGTGGACGTGGTGGTGGAGGTGGTGGTGATGGAGGTCGTGGTGGTGGATGTGGTGGTGGTAGACATGGTGGTGGACGTGGTGGTGGAGGACTTGGTGGTGGTGGACATGGTGGTGTTGGATGAGGTTGACATAGTGGTGATGGACATGGTGGTGGACGTGGTGGTGGACTTGGTGGTGGTGGAGGACGTGTTGGTGGTGGACATGGTGGTGGTGGACATGGTGGTGGTGGACGTGGTGGTGGTGAACATATTGGTGGTGGACATGGTGGACGCGGTGGTGGATGTGGTAGTGGTGGTGGACTTGGTGGTGGACTTGGTGGTGGTGGAGGATGTAATGGTGGTGGATGTGGTGGTGGTGAAGGACATGGTGGTGGTGGAGGACTTGGTGGTGGTGGAGGAGATGGTGGTGGTGGACGTGGTGGTGGTGGACGTGGTGGTGGTGAACATATTGGTCGTGGACATGGTGGACGTGGTGGTGGATCTGGTGGTGGTGGTGGACTTGGTGGTGGACTTGGTGGTAGTGGAGGACGTGGTGGTGGTGGATGTGGTGGTGGTGGATGACATGGTGGTGGAGGACGTGGTGGTGGTCGAGGACATGGTGGTGGTGGACATGGTGGTGGTGGTGGACGTGGTGATGGAGGTGGTGGTGATGGAGGTTGTGGTGGTGGATGTGGTGGTGGTAGACGTGGTGGTGGATGTGGTGGTGGACGTGGTGGTGGTAGACATGGTGGTGGACGTGGTGGTGGAGGACTTGGTGGTGGTGGACATGGTGGTGGTGGATGAGGTGGACATAGTGGTGATGGACATGGTGGTGGTGGTGGACTTGGTGGTGGACTTGGTGGTGGTGGACATGGTGGTGGTAGATGTGGTGGTGGTGAACATATTGGTGGTGGACATGGTGGATGTGGTGGTGGATGTGGTAGTGGTGGTGGACTTGGTGGTGGACTTGGTGGTGGTGGAGGATGTGGTGGTGGTGGATGTGGTGGTGGTGGATGACATGGTGGTGGTGGAGGACGTGGGGGTGGGGGAGGACATGGTGGTGGTGGACATGGTGGTGGTGGTAGACGTGGTGGTGGACTTGGTGGTGGGGGAGGCCGTGGTGGTGGTGGTGGACATGGTGGTGGTGGACATATTGGTGGTGGACATGGTGGAGGACCTGGTGGAGGATGTGGTGGTGATGGAGGTCGTGGTGGTGGATGTCGTGGTGGTAGATGTGGTGGTGGATGCGGTGGTGGACGTGGTGGTGGTGGACATGGTGGTGGTAGATGTGGTGGTGGACGTGCTGGTGGAGGACTTGGTGGTGGTGGACGTGGTGGTGGTGGATGTGGTGGACATGGTGGTGGTGGACATGGTGGTGGTGGTGGACATGGTGGTGGACTTGGTGGTGGAGGATGTGGTGGTGGTGGACGTGGTGGTGGTGGACATGGTGGACATGGTGGTGGTGAACATATTGGTGCTGGACATGGTGGACGGAGTGGTGGATGTGGTGGTGGTGGACTTGGTGGTGGACTTGGTGGTGGTGGAGGATGTGATGGTGGTGGATGTGGTGGTGGTGGATGATGTGGTGGTGGTGGAGGACATGGTGGTGGTGGAGGACGTGGTGGTGGTGGACATGGTGGTGGTGGTGGACGTGGTGGTGGTAGACATGGTGGTAGAGGACATGGTGGTTTATGTGATGGTGGTGGATGTGGTGGTGGTGTATGTGGTGGTGATGGACGTGGTGGTGATGGACGTGGTGGTGGTGGATGTGGTAGTGGAGATGGTGGTGGTGGATGACGCAGTGGTGGTGGATGTGGTGGTGGTGGAGGACGTGGTGGTGGTGGAGGACTTGGTGGTGGTGGAGGACATGGTGGTGGTGGACGTGGTGGTGGTGGACGTGGTGGTGGTGAACATATTGGTCGTGGACATGGTGGACGTGGTGGTGGATGTGGTGGTGGTGGTGGACTTGGTGGTGGACTTGGTGGTAGTGGAGGACGTGGTGGTGGTGGATGTGGTGGTGGTGGATGACATGGTGGTGAAGGACGTGGTGGTGGTGGAGGACGTGGTGGTGGTGGACTTGGTGGTGGTGGTGGACGTGGTGGTGGAGGTGGTGGTGATGGAGTTCGTGGTGGTGGATGTGGTGGTGGTAGACGTGGTGGTGGATGTGGTGGTGGACGTGGTGGTGGTAGACATGGTGGTGGACGTGGTGTTGGAGGACTTGGTGGTGGTGGACATGGTGGTGGTGGATGAGGGGGACATAGTGGTGATGGACATGGTGGTGGTGGTGGACGTGGTGGTGGACTTGGTGGTGGTGGAGGACGTGGTGGTGGTGGACATGGTGGTGGTGGACATGGTGGTGGTGGACGTGGTGGTGGTGAACATATTGGTGGTGGACATGGTGGACGTGGTGGTGGATGTGGTAGTGGTGGTGGACTTGGTGGTGGACTTGGTGGTGGTGGAGGATGTGGTGGTGGTGGATGTGGTGGTGGTGGAGGACGTGGTGGTGGTGGAGGACGTGGTGGTGGTGGAGGACATAGTGGTGGTGGACATGGTAGTGGTGGATGTGGTGGTAATGAACATATTGGTCGTGGACATGGTGGACGTGGTGGTGGATGTGGTGGTGGTGGTGGACTTGGTGGTAGTGGAGGACGTGGTGGTGGTTGATGTGTTGGTGGTGGATGACATGGTGGTGGAGGACATGGTGGTGGTGGAGGACGTGGTGGTGGTGGACATGGTGGTTGTGGTGGACGTGGTGGTGGAGGTGGTGGTGATGGAGGTCGTGGTGGTGGATGTGGTGGTGGTAGACATGGTGGTGGATGTGGTGTTGGAGGACTTGGTGGTGGTGGACATGGTGGTGGTGGATGAGGTGGACATAGTGGTGATGGACATGGTGGTGGTGGTGGACGTGGTGGTGGACTTGGTGGTGGTGGAGGATGTGGTGGTGGTGGACATGGTGGTGGTGGTGTCGTACTTTAATATTCGGGACCGCGTAGGGAACAGGGCTCTACCCCTGTCTATCTTGGTGTTAGCAAACCGCAAATGGTAAATGCGGCATGCACGAGTGCTTTATATATCGTTCTAGCTATGAATGCACTGTGTACACGTTATTCTGCTTCACTACGCGGGTTCCATTTTGGAAGCAGTGGCCATCTTGTCATTGCCCTCACATAGGCTATAATGGAGTAAATACGGGCCTCACAGTACATGGGCTTTCCCTCTGACTTCTCTGTGACCTGGGCAGCTGGCTCTGCTGCCCCAGGTCAAACCGGTCTCACGAGCTCCCCTTCCTCCGTCCACCTGTGATTAGCATCAGGGCTTGACCCGTCATAAAACCCTTTCATTCTATACAATCCCCCGGCTAATCTCTTCCACACCTGCTTGTTCCTGCTTTATGACTTGTTTCCCAAAACAGGAGATGCTCATGTTTATTGGGGGGTCTGTTTACATCTGATGTGGGATCTGAACCTTACTGTGTAAATCATTGTGGGCTGGCCGAACTGGAATGTGGGATGGTCATCATGACTCTGCCTTTTCTTTGTAATGTACACTCATATATGGCCGTATCATAAAACCTAGGAATGTATGCTTGAGGCCAGAAAAGGCCTATTTAAAGTGAAGTCCGTTTCCATGATTTTCAGCAGTCTCCTGAGAACATACACGCTGTTGTACTTCTAGGATACCTGTCATTGGTCTGCAGCCAATAAACGAATCTTTGACTTCACCCAGAAGACTCTGTGTTTCTGTAGGTCTGGAACAGGGTGAACCCAGAAGTCATAGGGTGTGTGCCCCTGCACCGCTGGGTCTAAAATACCCAGTACTTCAGTTTGGCGCCCAACGTTGGGCGATTTCAGCGGTACCAGTCCAAGCCAGAGGTTCGTGAGGAGCTTCGTGTGGAAATTCCGGAGGAAGGCCGCCACTTCATCGACCCCTGCATGTCGACGTGGTCCGAAAGTCTTTTCTGCGAGGTTCTCCGCGTCCCGACGGCTACGAAGGACTGCTGCCCTGATTAATTGACCTGTTTTGGACCCTTGACGAATTTGAGAGAGCGAAACAATCGAGAGAGTCTTCTGGTGACGCCATTGATCAGCAATATTCAGTTAAGTATAAGTGGAGCGTCTCCCATTTGTTTTTGGTATCCTTCGGGATCGTTTGATTTGGTAATTTGGTACTTTGGAGTTTGCAAACGCCAAAACCAGAGGACTCGTGTATTCACGAGAATATCGTAATCGATAATCCTTTGACGTTTGGATCTAGACTAGTGAGCAAAGATGCCTGGTTCTGGACTATTTGGTAGATTATTCTGTTTGGGTTGTGGAAAAGATTTCCAGCTAGAGGAATCATGTCCGGTTCCTCCGGTTGGAACTCCAACTTATGAGCTCTATGTAAAACATGGCGTAGGCCCCATTGCATATAACGAAGTGTGGATCCACTACACCAGGAAAGATGGTGTTTTAAAATGGCCCCAAAATGGTAGTTTTGATACCGATATTTTAGATAATTTGGAAATTAAATTGTTTAAGAAGAAAGCCCGGCCGGCGATGTTTGACTCTTTCCGCTTATGGCGAAAGGAAGCCAAACAAAAGGAAATTAAGCTAGCGAAAAAGAATAAGAGAGAGAAAGGTATGACAGTGATGCAAGCAGCTGTACAATTTAAAGACAATGAAGAGGAGCAAATGAGTGAGCAATTGCATAGGCAGCGCAAGTTAGGAATTGACAAATGTTACCCAGCTTTACCACATTCTAAGCAGAATGAGTTAGAAGAAAAGGAGAAAGATCCCCTGATGTCACATTTGTTGAGTTCGCCACCCCCGTATGCTCAAAATGCCACGGCGCCTCCCCAGCTTGTAAATATGCCACCTCCAGTGAATATACTGCAAGCCTTGCCGCTACCGCCAGTTGCTTTGCAGCCGGCTCTTATCCATGTAGCGCAGCCCTCTCAAGGGCCGCCAGTTGTACTTCCAACTGCCCCCGCACTTCCTGCGACTTTGCCTAATACAGCAGCTGCCTCCCCTGACACTCTTCCTTCCACCACTCCAGTACCTGTCTCTACATCCTCTTTTCTTCCCTCTGTTTTTCCCCCTGTTCTCGCCTCAGCTTCTCCTTCAGCGCGACAGCGCTTAGCTAATGTGGTTACTACATTAATGTCTCCTCTCTTTGAGTCATCTGGTGCGACTCCTGGTTTACAGCGTAAGCAATTGCGTAGCCAATTACCTAACCCTGACGAGAAAAAAGTAATAGATAACATGGCGCGTAGATGGATTGTTTTCCCTTCACTGTATAATGTGGAATCAGTTGTCAACGTTTTCCATCAGTGGGATGCCCCAAAACAGAGATATGTGTTCGAGAAAATGTGCGAAATTCTCTGTGAAGAATTGGAGGATAGTGGTAAAAATCCGAACCCGCAGGAATTGTGTAGAGTGAGGTTCGATTTTGGAACTGGTATAATTGTGGACCGCGGAGTAGATAAAGCAGTTGCGGTTGTATTGTCCTTTAGGAATGATGATTGCCAACAATCATTGTTTGAACAAGATGTCCTTGTGGGGAAAACGGTAAAAGCGAAACAATACCCTATGAGAGAAGTTCCCCCGGTATGGAAGGAAGCGGTTGCAGCTGCAGGTGGTAACCCCGCTGTGGCAGCGCATTTCCAGCGTGTTTGGGTGCATGTTCCATGGAAGCGCTCTGAGGTATTAGCGCTTAAGCAGTCCTTGCCTGATCCCCGTAAAAACCCAGCAGGTTATTATAAAGAGTTATCACAGACGGCAGGGTCATGCATTATGAATCTGGCCGACATAGACATGTTGTTTGGTAATGTTGTTCCACAGCCTCTATGGGGATCAATTCGTAATGTAGATCACAATGCCGAACTAGGGGATACATGGGCTAACATTGTTGCTGCTGATGCTAGACAAACTGGTGGTGCGAAACCAGAACCTTTGGTAGCTGAACTGCCTGGTAGAATCATCACGTATATGAAGACAATAATGCCTGCGATGCGCGTAAATTGGGACAAGTTATCTGCATGCAAGCAGAAGAAAGATGAGACAGTGTCAGACTTCTTTACTAGGTTTGAAGAAACGTTTATTGATCACAGTGGGCAGGATATGAGTACTGAGGGTGGCCAACGGTTGTTTGTGGATAAGTTTGTGCAGAATCTACTTCCTGACCTGTGTAAAAAGTTAAAGGATTCGGAAAGTTCTTGGGCTGTTTCTTCTTCAGCGCAAATACTGGCTACTGCACAGTATTATGAAAATAGAGATAAGGACGAGAAAGATAGAACAGAAAAGAAAACGAAGGAACTAAAGCCAAAGGTCCTTTTACAGCAGGCCTATCCGCCACGTGGAGGTCAGAATAATTATAGGCAACCCCAAGGTGTCTATCACCAACCCCAACAGTTTCAGCAAATGAATGGGTATTACCAACCACGTGTCCCTGTAGGCCCCAACCAATGTTCATACTGTAAAGAGGAAGGTCATTTCAAATACAGTTGCCCTAAATTGATGCAGCGGAACGGTAATATGTATGGCGCCAGAGGAAGGGGTGGTCAGCAAGCTCCTAGAGGCAGAGGGCGTGGAAGTGTTCCCCAGAACGCGCGTCCTCTGCCGCCTCAAAATACCATTAATAGCTTTGATCAGCAAGCTAACGTGACTAGTAATACGGCCCAGTATTATAATAATGATTATTATGCAGAGGACGGTGATGCAGAAAATAATGATTACTAGGACAGCCGTAGACAGAGAGAGGGAGTTGTTTCAGTGCCAGTGGATCAGAGTGGACCGTATGTTGAGGTGACTACAGCAAATGTAACGGAGCCTTTTCTGCTAGACACTGGTGCTGCAAAGAGTTCAATTATGCATTCAAAACTCCCTGGCGCACCTTTGTCTGGCGATATAAATGTTTCGGTAGGTTTTTCTGGCGCCCCTGTTAGGAACCCGATTTCTAGTCCCATGTCACTTTCTGTTGGACCTTGCGAGCTGAAAGCACCCCTGATCCTGACAACAGGTTGTGGTGAGAATGTGCTGGGATTAGATTTGTTGAAAAGATTGCACGCTACACTGTATTGTTCTCCTTCAGGAGTACAACTCACATTAGGTAGGAAAGTGATTTCCCCAATGTACTTGTCTAAAAATACAATGCCGCCTGAATTGTCATCCCTTCCGGATGCCCTTTGGGCTACTGGTCCCAATGATGTGGGCCTCTTGGAGATACCGCCATATGTGGTGACTTTAAAGGCTAATGTCAGACTGCCACGTATTCCCCAATACAAGATCTCTAACGAAGGCCAGAAAGCATTGTTAGACATTGTCAGCGACTTGATTAATAAAGGTGTGATTGAAGAGACAAGAGGCAACGTTTGCAATAGTCCGATTTTACCTGTCTTAAAACGAACGGATCCTTCACAGCCACCTGTTTACAGATTTGTGATCGATCTTAGAGAGGTTAATAAGATTGTTGTGCCACAGTTTCCGGTTGTCCCTGATATAACAGCCTTGTTAACGATGATTCCAGCCTCTGCTGCATGGTTTTCAGTGATCGATCTAAAGAATGCTTTCTTTAGCATCCCAATTGCAGAAGAGAGCAGAGACATTTTTGGTTTTAGTCTGGGAGGCCGAAGCTTCCGCTTCAAACGCGCTCCCCAGGGCTACTGTGAGAGTCCATCCATATACAGTCAGGCTTTGAAGGCGCAGCTTGATGCACTTGTTTTACCTAGTGGCGCTATCCTGATTCAGTACGTGGACGATTTACTAATTGCCGCGGATACTGAGAAGATCTGTAAAGAAGCCACATTGTCACTGTTGCGCCATTTATCCGCTTTCCATCACAAGGTGTCTCTCTCCAAGCTGCAATATTGTCGACAAGAAGTGACCTACTTAGGTCATCTCTTATCGAAGGAGGGAAGGAAACTGACCCCAGAAAGAATTCAAGCCATTGCACAGTTGAGTGTGCCAAAAACACAGAGAGAAGTGCGTGCTTTCTTGGGCATTACTTCATACTGTAGGCATTGGATCCCTAGTTTTTCTTTATTGGCAAAACCTTTAGTAGCCTTAACATGCAAAGACACACCGAATCCTATCCCATGGTCTGAAGAGTGCCAGAAAAGTTTTGTGGAATTGCGTAATGCATTATGTTCAGCACCTGTGTTGGGTACCCCTGACTACAGTAAGCCTTTTACATTGTATGTTCACGAGAAAGATGGATGTGCGTTGTCAGTGTTAACACAGCCCTTTGGCGACAGACCGCGCCCATGCGCGTAATTTTTCATCAACCTTGGACCCTGTAGCAAGGGCATTGCCAAGCTGTCTGAGAGCGACAGCTGCTGCAGCGATGTCTATCCGACAATCTGCTGGTTTGGTAATGGACAATACATTGATTGTTATGGTTCCACACGCTGTAGACACATTATTAAATAGGACCAAGACACAACACTTGACTAGTGCGCGATTATCAGGTTATGAACTTACACTGTTAGCAAATCACATACACATAAAGAGATGTAATACGCTGAATCCAGCTACGTTATTGCCAGTCCCAGCAGACTCAGATGAGATTGAGCAACATGATTGTCTGTTCAGAACAGAAGAAGAGACGAAAGGGAGAGTAGATCTAAAAGATACTCCCCTGACTGAGTGTGATGGCACTTTATGGGTAGATGGTTCATGTTTTAAGCTCCCTAATGGTGACACGACTGCTGCATATGCTATCACGACTTTGCACACGGTCGTGGAAACTGCACGAGTGCCACATAATTCGGCCCAAGCAGCGGAATTAATCGCTCTCACGAGAGCATGTGTGTTGTCTGAAGGAATGAGAGTGAATATATACACAGATAGCCAGTACGCCTTTGGCGTGGCTCATAATTTTGGGCGATTGTGGAAGGAGCGTGGGTTCCTGACGTCGCATGGAGCTAAAATTCAGAATGGCAAGTTGGTGAATGATCTCCTTGAGTCACTGACCCTACCGTTGCAAGTTGCGATCATGAAATGCAGTGCGCACAGGAGAGTCACGGATGATGTTGGACGTGGGAATGCGTTTGCTGATGAGACCGCGAAAGAAACAGCACAGAATGTGAAGACTAGAATGTATGTTGCAGGCCCCGCAAGATGGGTTAATGATGTTGGGATGTGTGAGAACACAATAGAGAGTGTGAAGTCGCTTCAAGCTGAAGCCACAGAGGAAGAGTTAAGCAAGTGGAGAGAAAGTATGGGTAAGTTGGATGAGAATGGTTGTTGGATTGATCTGACAGAACATAGGCGATGGTTGTTGCCTGATGCATATGTGCTTCCAGTGGTTACTATGGCACATGGAATGGCACATATCAGTACGAAAGGTATATGCAAGTTGTTGGCTCCAGTATGGCAGAATGCTGGGATTCCCAAGTGTGCAGAGAATGTGGTCAAGAATTGCATAGTATGCTTGAAGTACAACCCTGGTAGGGGAACCCCAACTCCAGCTGGTCACTTTGCACCCCCATCATGTCCATTCGAAGTTTTGCAGCTGGACTTTATTCACATGGAAAGGTGCAACAACCTGAAATATGTACTGGTGGTTGTTTGTGCTTTCTCAAAATGGATAGAGGCTTATCCTCTGAAAGATAACACTGCCCTATCCACAGCCAAAGCCCTTGTGAAGGAATTTTTCCCTAGGTTTGGGATGCCAAGAATGGTGTGGTGTGATAATGGAAGTGAGTTTGTGGGTAAAGTGATGAAGAATGTATGTGAAGGGCTAGGGATAAAGCAGAAGTTCCATGCTGCAAATCACCCCCAATCAGCTGGATTAGTAGAACGCTACAATGGAGCCTTAAAGCTCAAGCTGGCCAAAATCCAGGCGAGCACCGGTCTTAAATGGCCTGACGCTCTGCCTTTAGCACTCCTGTCCACCAGAATGACCATACACTCACGAGTGGGGCTTAGCCCTTACGAGGTTGTCTTTGGCCGTCCGGCCAATGTATGGGGTGTACCGAGGCCCATGAAGTTCAGTGAGGTAGAGCATCCAGTACTGCTCGATTACCTGTATGATTTGACTGTTAAACTGCGTGTTTTGCACCAACAGGTACATGATACTCTTCCCCAAGCTTCTGAACCTCCTGGACACCCTATCAACCCTGGTACGTGGGTGCTAGTCCGAAATTTCCAGCGCAAGAGCAACGACGAGCCTCGCTGGATCGGCCCTCATCTTGTTCTTCTTTCAACAAGATCAGCAGTGCGAGTAAAAGGGAAGAAACACTGGATCCATGGTACCCACTGTAAAGTAGTCCCCTTGCCTCTGCCATATGACCAGTGGGTCAAGGAGGGTATCGCCGACTCTGAGACAGACACTGTACCTCGTTTTGTACCATTCAGTGACGCACGCATAAGAGACACAGTTTCAGACCAAGAGAGTGACAATATTCTGCAGGAAGCTGTGCCACCATCAAATCGACTGGACACTACTGAGCCTGAACTTTTGTTTCAAGACCAAACAGCACCTGGCCGCCTCCGCTATAATTTGAGACCTAGGCCCATGGATAAATAAAGATTTCCTCACTATTTCCTTTTTGACATTTTTTGCTCTCCCATCTGAAGGACTTTCTTGATTTTTGTTTTTCGAACCACCATCCGGGTTCTGCCGCAGGGTCGCGGTGCCAAGACTTTGGGGTACAGGCCGAAGACGCTAGGTCAACGGTTCTGGTTGGTCTAGGGCGTTTCCCTGGACTGACAGGCGTACTCCTTAGCAGAAGAAACTCATCCACCGCGAGCGGCCCGAGTAGAGGATGGAGTTTTTTAAGATGGAGAGACCGATTGAGGAAATGAACTTTAACGCAAGGATGTGTAGAACTGTAAAAAGTAAATGTTTTGTCTTTTTGTGCCTTTTTACACTGTGTAGTATCACAATGTTTATTGTAGGATTTGTGTTTTTCTCTGCTCAAAAGCCCATTGAACCCACTGAACAGCCTATACCTCTTTCTACTGCCTCCTCCCACTCTTTTCACCCTTTGCCTGAGCACGAACAGACCAGACGATCAGAGTTCGTAAATAACTCGTTTATCCAACTCTTGCACCAGCACCAACTGGTAATGAATACGACCAATTGCTGGGTGTGTGGGTTAATGCCACATACCATTAACAAGGGTATTCCCTACCTGGTGCTGCCGTATAGTTACAATGGATCGTCATGGGCATTCCAGACCATGTTTCTCTATGCTCTAGATACATACTCCCCTCACCAACCGCGTTCCATCAGACCTATCACCAATAATAAGGCTTTAATGAAAGGAATTGCCGATATGAGTAGGGATATCGATGCCTACTCATCCATTCCCAAAGAAGAGTTGAGACCTTATGTAGGATGGAACGCGACGGGGTATAGTATTAGTCTGGGTGAAAGACAGCGAAAAATCTCATCTCCAATCTGGGTCGTACCCCACATGGGTCGGTTCTGCTTACAGGGTAATGGTCAGAATCCTAGAGCTCAACTGGGAAGAAGTGACTGTACTGAAACGTACACCTTCCCGTCACAGTTTTCCCCTGCGTTTTTGGCTGCCAAGGGCACATATTTCATCTGTAATGACCGAGCATATACATGGCTGCCCCCTGATTTCTCGGGCACATGTTATATTGCGAACTTGCTACCGCCGACATTTACTGCTGCCTCTGACTATCACAAGACCAGAGTTGTGAGAGGTGTGATTAGTAAGGAGGACACTGCGGGTCAGGAAGCGGGAGACTTCTTCTTGGGTTTCCTGCCGTTTTGGGGACCTATGGTCAATAGTAGGAACCTGAGACAGCTGACTCGTGTGGTTGAATCCACTGTCAATGTAACGGCTGGTGCCCTTAGTAATCTGACAGCTAAGCTCCAAGCGGATCGCCTTATGACTCTGCAGAACCGCATGGTTCTAGACGTTATTCTTGCAGACCGCGGTGGGGTATGCAAGGTCATCCAATCCAGTTGCTGCATTTTCATACCAGATAATGCTCCAACAGTGTATCAAGCCATCTCCAAACTCCATAAAATATCTGAATCCATATACGTGGATAAGGGAGATTGGTCACTGGTGGGGTGGTTCTGGGAATTGATATCTGCCTGGGGTTGGAAAGTTCTGATGGTCATTGGAATGATCTTAGCCATTCTTTTCCTGTTCTGTCTGTGCATACAGTGTGCTCCTGCGATATGTGGTCTCTGTGCTACCTTATGTGTAAGGAAACCCGTATCGAGGGACGAGCTGAGTAATAGGATGATGCTACAGCAACATCTCCATGACTTCGTGAACATTGACCTGGACTCGGATTAAGATGAGTATAGTGATTGCCTATTTAAGGGCAAAAGGAGGGTCTGTCGTACTTTAATATTCGGGACCGCGTAGGGAACAGGGCCCTACCCCTGTCTATCTTGGTGTTAGCAAACCGCAAATGGTAAATGCGGCATGCACGAGTGCTTTATATATCGTTCTAGCTATGAATGCACTGTGTACACGTTATTCTGCTTCACTACGCGGGTTCCATTTTGGAAGCAGTGGCCATCTTGTCATTGCCCTCACATAGGCTATAATGGAGTAAATACGGGCCTCACAGTACATGGGCTTTCCCTCTGACTTCTCTGTGACCTGGGCAGCTGGCTCTGCTGCCCCAGGTCAAACCGGTCTCACGAGCTCCCCTTCCTCCGTCCACCTGTGATTAGCATCAGGGCTTGACCCGTCATAAAACCCTTTCATTCTATACAATCCCCCGGCTAATCTCTTCCACACCTGCTTGTTCCTGCTTTATGACTTGTTTCCCAAAACAGGAGATGCTCATGTTTATTGGGGGGTCTGTTTACATCTGATGTGGGATCTGAACCTTACTGTGTAAATCATTGTGGGCTGGCCGAACTGGAATGTGGGATGGTCATCATGACTCTGCCTTTTCTTTGTAATGTACACTCATATATGGCCGTATCATAAAACCTAGGAATGTATGCTTGAGGCCAGAAAAGGCCTATTTAAAGTGAAGTCCGTTTCCATGATTTTCAGCAGTCTCCTGAGAACATACACGCTGTTGTACTTCTAGGATACCTGTCATTGGTCTGCAGCCAATAAACGAATCTTTGACTTCACCCAGAAGACTCTGTGTTTCTGTAGGTCTGGAACAGGGTGAACCCAGAAGTCATAGGGTGTGTGCCCCTGCACCGCTGGGTCTAAAATACCCAGTACTTCAGTGGACATGGTGGTGGTGGACGTGGTGGTGGTGAACATATTGGTGGTGGACATGGTGGACGTGGTGGTCGATGTGGTGGTGGACTTGGTGGTGGACTTGGTGGTGGTGGAGGATGTGGTGGTGGTGGATGTGGTGGTGGTGGAGGACGTGGTGGTGGTGGAGGACTTGGTGGTGATGGAGGACATAGTGGTGGTGGACGTGGTAGTGGTGGATGTGGTGGTAATGAACATATTGGTCGTGGACATGGTGGACGTGGTGGTGGATGTGGTGGTGGACTTGGTGGTAGTGGAGGACGTGGTGGTGGTTGATGTGTTGGTGGTGGATGACATGGTGGTGGAGGACGTGGTGGTGGTGGAGGACGTGGTGGTGGTGGACATGGTGGTTGTGGTGGACGTGGTGGTGGAGGTGGTGGTGATGGAGGTCGTGGTGGTGGATGTGGTGGTGGTATATGTGGTGGTGGATGTGGTGGTGGACGTGGTGGTGGCAGACATGGTGGTGGACGTGGTGGTGGAGGACTTGGTGGTGGTGGACAGGGTGGTGGTGGATGAGGTGGACATAGTGGTGATGGACATGGTGGTGGTGGTGGACGTGGTGGTGGACTTAACGGTGGTGGAGGACTTGGTGGTGGTAGACATGGTGGTGGTGGACATGGTGGTGGTGGACGTGGTGGTGGTGAACATATTGGTGGTGGACATGGTGGATGGTGTGGTGGATGTGGTAGTGGTGGTGGACTTGGTGGTGGACTTGGTGGTGGTGGAGGATGTGATGGTGGTGGATGTGGTGGTGGTGGATGATGTGGTGGTGGTGGAGGACATGGTGGTGGTGGAGGACGTGGTGGTGGATGTGGTGGTGGACATGGTGGTGGACATGGTGGTGGACATGGTGGTGGACGTGGTGGTGGGCGTGGTGGTAGTGGTGGTGGACATGGTGGTGGTGGATTTGGTGGTGGAGATAGTGGTGGATGTGGTGGTGGAGGTGGTGGTGGATGTGGTGGTGGAGGTGGTGGTGGAGGTGGTGAATGTGGTGGTGGTGGACGACGTGGTGGTGGACGTGGTGGTGGTGGAGGATGTGGTGGAGGATGTGGTGGTGATGGAGGATGTTGTGGTGGTGGGGACATGGTGGTGGTGGAGGACGTGGTGTTGGAGGTGGTGGATGTAGTGGTGGTGGACGTGGTGGTGGTGGACCTGGTAGTGGTGGTGGATATGGTGGTGGTGGACATGGTGGTGGATGTGATGGTGGATGTGGTGAATGTGGTGGTGGTGGAGGTGGATGATGTGGTGGTGGTGGACGATGTGGTGGTGGATGTGGTGGTGGTGGAGGATGTGGTGTTGATGGAGGTCGTGGTGGTGGATGTGGTGGTGGTAGACGTGGTGGTGGATGTGGTGGTGGACATGGTAGTGGTAGACGTGGTGGTGGAGGACTTGGTGGTGGTGGACGTGGTGGTGGTGGATGAGGTGGACATGGTGGTGGTGGACATGGTGGTGGTGGACTTGGTGGTGGTGGAGGACGTGGTGGTGGTGGACGTGGTGGTGGTGGACGTGGTGGTGGTGGACGTGGTGGTGGTGGACATGGTGGTGGTGGACGTGGTGGTGGTGGACGTGGTGGTGGAGAACATATTGGTGGTGGACATGGACATGGTGGTGGATGTGGTGGTGGTGGTGGACTTGGTGGTGGACTTGGTGGTGGTGGAGGACGTGGTGGTGGTAGATGTGGTGGTGGTGGATGACATGGTGGTGGAGGACGTGGTGGTGGTGGAGGACCTGGTGGTGGTGGACATGGTGGTGGTGGTGGAGGTGGTGGTGGAGGTGGTGGTGATGGAGGTTGTGATGGTGGATGTGGTGGTGGTAGACGTGGTGGTGGATGTGGTGGTGACGTGGTGGTGGTAGACATTGTGGTGGACGTGGTGGTAGAGGACTTGGTGGTGGTGGACGTGGTGGTGGTGGATGTGGTGGACATGGTGGTGGTGGACATGGTGGTGGTGGTGGACGTGGTGGTGGACTTGGTGGTGGTGGAGGACGTGGTGGTGGTGGACGTGGTGGTGGTGGATGTGGTGGTGGTGGACGTGGTGGTAGTGAACATATTTGTGGTGGACATGGTGGACGTGGTGGTGGATGTGGTGGTGGACTTGGTGGTAGACTTGGTGGTGGTGGAGGACGTGGTGGTGGTGGATGTGGGGGTGGTGGATGACATGGTGGTGGTGGAGGACATGGTGGTGGGGAGCACGTGGTGGTGGTGGACATGGTGGTGGTGGTGGACGTGGTGGTGGACTTGGTGGTGGACTTGGTGGTGGTGGAGGCTGTGGTGGTGGTGGACATGGTGGTGGTGGACATATTGGTGGTGGACGTGGTGGTGGACATGGTGGTGGACATGGTGGTGGACGTGGTGGTGGACGTGGTGGTGGTGGAGGACGTGGTGGTGGTGGACATAGTGGTGGTGGAGGACGTGGTGGTGGTGGATGTGGTGGTGGTGGATGTGGTGGTGGACGTGGTGGATGTGGTGGTGGACGTGATGGTTGTTAGAATTGGGGATCTCTGGTTGGCACAGGTAGGTACTTGTGACAAGCAGGGACCCTCTCCTCTAGTCAGGGTAAGGGGTTACAATCCTAAAACAACCCCTGCTCACTCTCTAGGTAGCTTGGCGCGAGCAGACAAGGCTTATCTCAGAGCGTTATACGTTATGCATTTGTGACCATATACAGTAACTCAGTGACAACACCACAAATGGACACCACACTAGATTTACATAAAAAATATTGATCTTTTATATAAAGACTTAGCACAAGACCAAATAACGACAAAAATGACATACACAGTTCAAGAATATGATTTCAGAAAGAGTTCCTAGGTTAACGACAAAATCATTCACCTTAGCGTCTGTTTTAACCCACAGTACCTTGTGATGCGATAAAAAGTTCCTAGCGGCACTCCAGCATTGAAGATCAAGGTGTAGCTTATCCGGTGGAGATTTCCTCGCTAAGGCACGATGCAACAAAATTCAGCCCGCTAACGAGCGGGGCGACAATTTTACCAGTGGTTATCTTGGTTGGGACTGCGACAATTTTCGCAGCGATTAAATTCCTCACACTAACGAGCGGGGCGATGATTTTGGCTATTCAGCGACGATTTCACACAGCAGCGGCAGGCTCTGCGATGAAGTTCGCAGCAATAGAATTCTTCCCGCTAACAGGCGGAGCGGGGATCTTGGCTGGCTCTGCGACGATGTCCGCAGTGATCAAATTCGGCCCGCTAATAAGCAGGCGACGATTTTTCCAGCGCTGATCTGGCTCAGCGGCAGCAGGCTCTGCGACGATGTTCACAGCGATAGAATTCTGCCCGCTAACAGGCGGAGCGGGGATCAGGGCTGGTAGCGATCAAATTCGGCCCGCTAATGAGCGGGGCGACAATTTTCCCAGTGATGATCCGGCTCAGCGGCAGCAGGCTCTGCGACGATTTACTCAGCGATGAAATTCTGCGCGCTAACGAGCGGTGCGTTTGAAATTTCCTCGCTAAGCCGGCTGTGCATGAAAAAGTGGAGATCTTTGATTTCCCCACAACTGGTTCCAGCACTCTAGGAAGGGCAGAACTCATACAGCAGAGTTCAGGGGGAAGCTGGGGTGAAGTCCTTTTGTTCCTGGGACTTCTTAACAGGAGGCCAGCTCTACTCAGGCCCTTTGAGATCTTGTTAAGCACAAGTTGAAATAAAGTCTTTTGTAGTCTTTCTCCTCTCCTTCAGCAGCAAGGCAACCACTGCAGGCCAATCCCCCAGGTCAGGGACAGTCTCCTCCTTACAGCTTTCCCAGTTCCTTCTCCTCAGGCAGAGGTTCTTCTTGTCAAGCAGGATCTAATTTCTTGGGAGCAGGGTCCCAATACGTATACCCCTAATTCCTTTGTTCCCCTGGGGTAGAGGGGCCTTTGCCCTGTCCAAACCAGTTTCTGAGCACTTTGTTGACATGTCTCTGACTTTCCAATCAGAGTGCAGGGCAGAGACATCAGCCGCTCCACAGGAGGTGGAGCAGCATTGTGGTGGCAGGGCACATCCCTATTCAGAGTCCAGGTGTACTCCTCCCACCCATCTGGATGTAAATCTCTCTATTGACCACCGGGCTGCCCCAGCAAGTCTCCTGGAATTCCCCAGCCCTGTCACTCACAGAAACCAGACAGCAGATACACATCCTAGCAGAGGCGGACTGAAATGGTTAGGCAAGCAAATACCAGCGTTCTAAAAGTGGCATTTGCAAACACAGAACATTAAAATAAACTTTACTAAAAGATGCATTTTCTTATTCTGAGTTCAGGCATACCAAACTCGAATTTCGACCATGTTCCCTGCGTCTGTTAGGATCATGGAATGTTACAATTCTAACAGCCCATTCTGGCCTATGGAGAACAGGTAGCCTTACAATAGTGAAAAATGAAATTGGCTATAATTCACTATTAGGACATGCCACACACATCAGGGCTTGTCCTACCTTATGCTTACAATGCACCCTGCCCATGGGCCTACCATAGGGGTGACTCGCATGAAGTAAAGGGAAGGTTTAGGGACTGGCAAGTGGGTGCACTTGCCCAGTCAGCATGACAGTACCAGACTGCACGCATGTTCTGCAATGGCAGACCTTAGACACATTTTACCAGGCCGCTTCTGTGGGTGGCACAACCAGTGCTGCAAGCCCACCAGCAGCATTTGTATTTACAAGCCCTGGGCACTCCTGGTGCACTTTACTGGGGTCTGACAGTAAACCAAATAAGCCAATCATGAAATCCAACCAATATATACATTTTATACAGGGAGCACTTGCACTGTGGCACTGGTTGGCAGTGGCACAGTGCTCTGAGCAGCTAACACCAGCAAAAACATGAGGCACAACGAAACAAAAAGTGGAAGGGAGACTCACGTCAAGGTGCCAGGTCTAACAATGGTGGTGGAGGATGTGGTGGTGGTGAACATGGTGGTAGACGTGGTGGTGGTGGACCTGGTGGTGGTGGTGGTGGTGGTGGACGTGGTGGTGGTGGTGGACGTGGTAGTCGTGGTGGACATGGTGGTGGATGTGGTGGTTATGGACATGGTAGTGGTGGATGTAGTGGTGGTGGACCTGGTTGTGAACGTGGTGGACATGGTGGTGGTGGTGGATGTGGTGGACGTGGTGGTGGATGTGGTGCTGGTGGATAATGTGGTGGTGGCGGATGATGTGGTGGTGGTGGATGATGTGGTGGTGGTGGATGACATGGTGGTGATGGAGGACATGGTGGTGATGGAGGACGTGGTGGTGGTAGTGGTGGATGTGGTGGTGGAGGTGGTGAACGTGGTGGTGGATGTGGTGGTCGTGATGGTGGTAGACCTGGTGGTATTGGACGTGGTGGTGGTGGACATGGTGGTGGTGGATGTGGTGGTGGTGGACATGGTGGTAATGGATGTGGTGGTGGATGTGGTGGTGGAGGTGGTGGATGTGGTGTTGGAGGTGGTGGACGTGGTGGTGGACATGGTGTTGGTGAAGATGGTAGTGGACGTGGTGGTGGTGGATGTGATGGTGTATGTGATGGTGGTGGACGTGCTAGATGAGGTGGTGGAGGACGTGGTGGATGTGGTGGTGGACGTGATGGTGGTCATGGATGTGGACCTGGTGGACCTGGTGGTGGTGGACGTGGTGGTGGTGGACATAGTGGTGGGCATGGTGGCCATGGTGGTGGACGTGGAGGTGGTCGATGTGGTAGATGTGGTGGACATGGATGTGTTGGTGGTGGAGGATGTGGTGGTGGTGGATGTGGTGGACCTGGTGGTGGACGTGGTGGTAGTGGACTTGGTAGTGGACATGGTGGTGGTGGACGTGGTGGTGGACATGGTGCTGGTAGTGGATGTGGTGGTGGTGGATGACGTAGTGGTGGTGGATGACGTGGTGGTGGTAGATGACATGGTGGTGGTGGATGATGTGGGGGTGGTGGAGATGGTGGTGGTGGATGTGGTGGTGGAGGTAGTGGTGGATATGGTGGTGGAGGTGGTGGTGGAGGTGGTGGTGGAGGTGGTGAATGTGGTGCTGATGGACGTGGTGGTGGTGGATGTGGTGGTGGTGGACGTGGTGGTGGTGGACGTGGTGGTGGTGGACCTGGTGGTGGTGGTGGACATGGTGGTGGTGGTAGACGTGGTGGTGGACATGGTGGTGGATGTGGTGGTGGATGTGGTGGTGGTGGACATGGTAGTGGTGGATGTGGTGGTGGTGGACCTGGTGGTGAATGTGGTGGACATGGTGGATGTGGGGGATGTGGTGGTGGACGTGGTGCTGGTGGATGACGTGGTGCTGGTGGATGACGTGGTGGTGGATGACATGGTGGTGGTGGAAGACGTGGTGGTGATGGAGGACGTGGTGGTGATGGAGGACGTGGTGGTGGTGGTGGTAGTGGTAGATATGGTGGTGGAGGTGGTGAACGTGGTGGTGGAAGTGGTGGTCGTGATGGTGGTGGACCTGGTGGTATTGGACGTGGTGGTGGTGGTGGATGTGGTGGTGGTGGACGTGGTGGTAATGGATGTGGTGGTGGATGTGGTGGAGGTGGTTGATGTGGTGTTGGAGGTGGTGGGCATGGTGGTGGACATGGTGTTGGTGAAGATGGTAGTGGACATGGTGGTGGTGGATATGGTGGTGGAGGACGTGGTGGATTTGGTGGTGAACGTGATGGTGGTCATGGATGTGGACCTGGTGGTGGTGGACGGGGTGGTGGTTGACATGGTGGCCATGGTGGTGGACGTGGAAGTGGAGGTGGTTGATGTGGTGGAGGAGGTGGACGTGGATGTGTTGGTGGTGGAGGATGTGGTGGTGGTGGATGTGGTGGTAGTGGTGGTGGATATGGTGGACCTGGTGGTGGACGTGGTGGTAGTAGACTTGGTAGTGGATGTGGTGGACGTGGTGGTGGACATGGTGGTGGTGGATGTGGTGGTGGAGGTAGTGGTGGATGTGGTGGTGGAGATGGTGGTGGAGATGGTGAATGTGGTGGTGGTGGATGTGGTGGTGGTGGACGAGGTGGTGGATGTGGTGGTGGACTTGGTGGTGGTGGAGGACGTGGTGGTGGTGGACGTGGTGGTGGTGGACGTGGTAGAGGATGTAGTGGTAGTGGACATGGTGGTGGTGTTTATGGTCGTGGACATGATAGTGGTCATGGACATGGACCTGGTGGTGGACGTGGTGGTGGTGGACATGGTGGTGGATGTGGTGGTGGTGAATGTGTTGGTGGTGGACGTGGTGGTGGAGGACGTGGTGATGGTGGAGGACGTGGTGGTGGTGGAGGATGTGGTGGTGGTGGATGTGGTGGTAGTGCATGTGGTGGTGGTGGATGTGGTGGTGGATGTGGTGAAGGTGGTGCACGTGGTGTTGGACGTGGTGGTGGTGCATGTGGTAGTGGACGTGGTGGTGGTAGACGTGGTGGTGTATGTGATGGTTGTGGTGGTGGTGAATGTGGTGGTGGTGGTGAATGTTGTGGTGGACGTGATGGTGGAGGACATGGTGGTGGATGTGGTGGTGGTGGATGTGGTGGTGGTGGACGTGGTGGTGGTGGACGTGGTGGTGGTAGACGTGATGGTGGTAGACGTGGTGGTGATAGACGTGAAGGTGGTGGACGTGGTGGTGGTGGACGTGGTGGTGGTGGATGTGGTGGTGGTAAACATGGTGGTGGTAAACGTGGTGGTGGTAGACGTGATGGCTGTAGATGTGGTGGTGGATGTGGTGGATGTGGTGGTGATGTGGTGGACATGGTGGTAGTGGATGTGGTGGACATGGTGGTAGTGGGTGTGGTGGACATGGTGGTGGTGGATGTTGTGGACATGGTGGTGGATGTGGTGGTGATGGATGTGGTGGTGATGGATGTGGTGGTGGTGGAGGATGTGGTGGTGCTGAAGGACATGGTGGTGGAGGTGGTGGATATAGTGGTGGTGGATGTGGTGGTGGTGGACCTGGTGGTGGACGTGGTGGTGGTAGATGTGGTGGTGGATGTGGTGGTGGACGTGGTGGTGGTAGACGTGGTGGTGGTGGACGTGGTGGTGGAGGACATGGTGGTGGTGGTGGTGGATGTGTTGGTGGATGTGGTGGACAAGATTGTGGTAGTGGACATATTGGTGGTGGACTTGGTGGTGGATGTGGTGGTGGTGGATGTGGTGGTGAAGGTGATGGATGTGGTGGTGGAGGTAGATGTGGTGGTGGTGGACATGGTGGTGGTGTATGTGGTGGTGGACGTGGTGGTGGTGGTGGATGTGGTGGTGGATGTGGTGGTGGATGTGGTGGTGGACGCAGTGGTGGATGTGGTGGTAGACATGATGGTGGTGGATGTGGTGGTGGATGTGGTGGATGTGGTGGTGGATATGGTGGATGATGTGGTGGTGGTGGATGACTTGGTGGTGGTGGATGACTTGGTGGTGGTAGATGATGTGGTGGTGATGGAGGACGTGGTGGTAGTGGTGGATGTGGTGGTGGAGGTGGTGAACGTGGTGGTGGACGTGGTGGTGGTGGACGTGGTGGTGGATGTGGTGGTAGACGTGATGGTGCTGAATATGGTAGACCTGGTGGTGGTGGACCTGGTGATGTTGGACCTGGTGGTGGTGGACGTGGTGGTGGTGGATGTGGTGGTGGTGGACGTGGTGGTAATGGATGTGGTAGTGGATGTGGTGGTAGAGGTGGTGGATGTGGTATTGGAGGTGGTGGACGTTGTGGTGGACATGGTGGTGGTGGACATGGTAGTGGATGTGATGGTTGTGGACGTGGTGGTGTATGTGATGGTAGTGGACGTGGTGGTTCTGTATGTGGTGGTGGTCGTGGTGGTTGTGGTAGATGTGGTGGTGGTGGATGTGGTGGTAGACATGATGGTGGTCATGGATGTGGACCTGGTGGTGGTGGATGCTGTGGTGGTGGACATGTTGGTGGTGGACATGGTGGTAGACATGGGGGTGGTGGATGTGGTGGTGGACGTGGTGGTGGTGGATGTGGTGGAGGTGGTGGACATGGTGGATGTGGTGGTGGTGGAGGACGTGGTGGTGGATGTGGTGGTAGTGGTGGTGGATGTGGTGGTGATGGATGACTTGGTGGTGGACGTGGTAGTTGATGTGGTGGTAGACATGGTGGTGGTGGTAGACGTGGTGGTGGTGGAGGATGATATGGTGGTGGTGGATGACGTGGTGGTGGTGGATGACGTGGTGGTGATGGATGACGTGGTGGTGATGGAGGACGTGGTGGTGATGGAGGACGTGGTGGTGGATGTGGTGGACATGGTGGTGGTTGTGGTGGTGGTTGTGGAGGTGGTGGAGGACGTGGTGGTGGACGTGGTGGTGGACATGGTGGTGGTGGGCGTGGTGGTGGTGGAAGTGGTGTGGTGGTGGACGTGGTGGTGGTGGTGGACGTGACGGTGGTGGATATGGTGGACTTGTTGGTGTATGTGGTGGTGGACGTGGTGGTGGTAGAGGATATGGTAGACTGTTAGAATGGGGAACCCCTAGTTGGCACAGGTAGGTACTTGTGACAAGCAGTGGTCCCTTCTTCTATTCAGGGCGAGAGAGTTACCCCCTCAGAACAACCCCTGCTCACCCTATAGGTAGTGTGGCGCGAGCAGTCAGGGCTAAACTTCAGGGCGCTAGTCAGTTAAGCATTTATGATCACACACAGTAAACCACAATGATCCCCCACAAACGGACACCAGGCGTAAGTTGTATCAAAAATACGGATGCTTTATATAAAAGATTCTTTGTTACGCAGGCATGTACAAGACCATCAATAACGGTTGCGAAATGGAAGCCACAAGATGATAATTAGGCACTGTTCTTGTCTTTGGTAACTTATTCGATCACGAGCGCTTCACAGGGCTCGGTTGAGTCGGTCCAGTCACGATGATGCGCAGTGCACCCAGGGTACCGTGATACGGGGAAATCAGAACGTTGCGGACCCCGAGTCCGATAGAGAGTTCACTGTACCTGGGAACGTGCGGTGTGCTTGGACGAGTCTTCAGGAGAGATGCAGGTTCTGCACCTCGTGGGTCTTCCGGATCAAGAATTCAGCGGGCGGCTTTCGGTAGACAGGTGCGGCCCAGGGCCTCCGACACGGACTGTGCGGGAGGTCACTGCGGAGGGCGGCACGGTCAGACTCAGGCTGGGAGGTGAAGCGGGGCGGCCGGATACGTTACGACGTACGGGCGGCCGTCCGAGGCTGGATTTCACTTCCCCACTAGAAATCCGGCGGGAGGGCGAAAGGGCACCAAGCGCGCTCCAGTAGCAGGCAGGTGACAGGGAAGCGGGACGGCCAGACTCGTGGGTCCAGAGCGACTCAGGTAGAGCGGGGCTCTCGGCGAGTGGAGGCGGCCAGGCTTCTGGGTGTCACGGCCCTAGGAGGGATGCGAAGGTGCGCAGGGCACTCCGGCGGGAGAAAGCACACGGCTCGAATTCTCAGACGAGCGGAGACACGGTGAACCCACTGGTCCTGGGGTTCAGTTCAGGGGGCAAGCTCTTCTTCCAAGCCCTTGGAGATAGTTGAAGAACAAAGTGCAAAAGTCTCTTTCAGTCTTTTTCCTCTCCTTCCTTAGCAAGGCACCTACTGCAGGCCAGTCCCTTAGGTCAGGGAAAGTTACTCCTCCTTCAGCTTCTTCCAGGTCCTTCTAGTCAGGCAGAGTTCCTTCGTGGTTCAATCTGGATCTGATTTCTTAGGAGCCAAGCTCCTACTTTTATACAGGGATTCTTTTGTTCTTTAGCGCCAGGGGGCCTGGGCCTGGCTCAGTCCAGTTTTGGAGCACTCTGTTGTGGTGACTCGGCTTGTTCCTTTCAGCAGCAGGGCAGAGACATCAGCCGCTCCACAGGGGGCGGCGCCGGCTTTGTGGTGGCAGAGCACAGGTCTATCCAAGAGTCAGGGTGCACTCCTCCCACCCATCCTGGGGTAATCTCTCTACCCACCACCTGGCAGCCAACCTGTCTCCGGGAATCCCCCAGCCCTGCTCCGGTACTGTTGCTAGGCAGAACACACACACACACAGCAGAGGCGGACTGAGATGGTTAGGCACGCAAAGGCTAACTTTCTAAAAGTAGCATTTGCAAACCCGGGGTATTAAAATAACCTTTACTAAAAGATGTACTTTATTACCCCGAGTTCAGGCATACTAAACATGACCTTCTACCATGCTCTCTGAGTCCACTGGGGTCACAGCGTGTAGCGATCCCAGCAGCCCATTCTGGCCTACGGAGAGCAGGTAGCCTTCAATAGTGAAAAACGAAAATGGCTGTAATTCACTACTAAGACATGCCACACACATCAGGGCATGTCCTACCTTATACCTACAATGCACCCTGCGCTTAGGCCTACCAGAGGGGTGACTAACATGTAGTTAAGGGAAGGTTTAGAGACTGGTAAGTGGGGACACTTGCTCAGTCAGCGCGACGGTACCAGACCGCGCGCAGGTTCTGCAGTGGCAGACCCTAGACACATTTTACCCTGCTGCTTCGGTGGGTGGCACAACCAGTGCTGCAAGCCCACTAGCAGCATTTGGATATACAAGCCCTTGGCACCCCTGGTGCACTCTACTAGGGACTGATAGTAAACCAAATAAACCAAACGTGGAAGTCAATTCACATAATACATTTTACCATAGGGAGAGCATATGCACCTTAGCACTGGTCAGCAGTGGTAAGGTGCCCAGAGTCATAAAACAGCCAACACCAGGTCAGAAACAAGCATTTACAATGCAATGGTCTCGGCAATATTATAGGTAGAGCTATTGGTATTGTTCATTATTTTTTTATCATTTTTGTATCCCTAAATAAATGGCATTGTCATTTCTATTGGCATTAGCTTTTTTTTTGCATATGTGATACCTATTGCTTTAGCAGAGAGAGAGTGAGGTAGTGAGAGAGAGAGAGAGAGGTATTGAAATAGAGAGTGAGGTAGTGAGAGAGAGTGAGGTAGATAGAGAGTGAGATAGAGAGTGAGGTAGATAGAGAGTGAGATAGAGAGATAGAGAGAGTGAGGTAGTGAAAGAGTGAGGTAGTGAGGTAGAGGGATGTTGAGAGGTAGTGATATATAAGCATAGAGTGTTGTTGTGATGTAGTGAGATAGAGAGAGAGGTAATAAAAGAGAGTGAAAGTGAGTTAGTGAGATAGAAAGAGTGAGGTAGTGAGATAGAGAGTGATTGAGGTAGTGAGTGAGAGAGAGTGAAGTTGTGAGCTAGAGAGTGCGGTAGTTATGTTTTGAGAGAGAGAAGTTGTGAGATAGTGAGTTAGTGAGATAGAGTGGAGTAGTGAGGTAGAGAGAGTTATGTAGTGAGAGAGAGTGAGGTAGTGAAACAGTGATGTAGTGAGGGAGAGGGATGTTGTGAGGTAGTGAGATGTAAGCAGAGTGGTGTTGTGATGTAGTGAGATAGAGAGAGGTAGTGAAAGAGACAGTGAAAGTGAGTTAGTGAGATAGAAAGAGTGAGGTAGAGAGATAGAGAGTGAGTGATGTAGTGAGTTAGAGAGAGAGTGAAGTTGTGATATAGAGAGTGAGGTAGTGAGAGAGTGAGGTAGTGATCTTTTTAGAGAGAGAAGTAGTGAGATAGTGAGGTAGTGATATAGATAGAGGGGAGTAGTGATGTATAGAGAGTTATGTAGTGAGAGAGTGAGGTAGATAGAGAGTGAGGTAGTGAAAGAGTGAGTTAGTGAGTGAGGTATTTTCTGACGTAGTGAGATAGAAACAGTGAGTGATGTTGTGAGGTAGTGAGATAGAGAAAGATTGAGGTAGTGAAAGAGAGAGTGAGGTAGTGAGGGATGTTGTGAGGTATTAAGATAGAAACAGAGTGATTTAGTGAAGTAGTGAGATAGAGTGAGGTAGTGAAAGAGTTAGTGTAAGTGAATTAGTGTATTTGAGAGAGAGAGTGAGGTAGTGAGATAGAGAGAGTGAATTAGTGAGTTAGAAAGAGAGTGTGAAGTTGTGAGGTAGTGAGACTGGTGTAGTGAAGTTTTGAGAGAGTGTGTTGTGTTATAGTGAGGTAGCGAGAGTGAGATACAAATAGATAGTGATGTAGTGATAGAGAGTGAGGTAGTGAGATAGAGAGAGAGTGAAGTTTTTAAGTAGTGTGTTAGAGTGAGAGATAGTTACTGTGGTAGTGATATTGTGTTGCTGTGAGAAAGAGAGAGTTGAGTAGTGAGTTAGAGAGTGAGGTAGAGAGTTAGTGAGAGAGAGTGTAGTATAGTGAGAGATAGTGAGGTAGTGAGAGATAGTGAGGTAGTGAGAGAGAGAGAGAGAGTTAGGGAGAGAGAGTGACGTAGTGAGAAAGCCAACCCCACACACATACAGAACCACCCACACAGAGCCACACACATACAAAGTGTATCACCCAGACATACATACAGAGCCACACATACAGAGTCAGCCAGACACAGATAGAGAGCTATCCACACAAATATTCAGAGCTACAGAAATCCACATACAGAGCCACTGACTTACACATACAGAGCTAGCCAGAGACATAGAGTCACTTAACACACATACCGAGCTAGCCATCTATACACACACAGAGGCACCTATGCACTTATTGAGCTACACATACACTGAGCCACACACACGCACAGCTACACACATAGAACCACACAGACATGCACAGACTTACACATACTGAGCCACACACACAGAACCACCAACACATACAGAGCCACACACACAGAGCGCCACAAACACAGTTACACACAGAGCCACACACATATATCCAGCCTAAACTTAGGTACACACAGACAGAGCTACTTCTAAATAGCGACACTTAGCCATAAAGCAATCTACACAGACACATGTGTACACATAGATCTATATACATTCACACAGTGCAATATAGAGTGGACGCCGTGTACCTGCGTTTAACCCTGACTCGTGCCCTGGTCTTGCCTCAATTGTGACGGCCCTTGTTCCACCAAAATCGGCTCTTTTGATTCACTTTAATTTGTTTGCACTACACCGGGACATATGTCATTTGCAGTGGGTCTAAGAGTGGGAGCTAAAACCTGCGCAACGCAAGGTAAGGCCTTGGTAGTTTGACAAAAAGAACGAGATGGGAGTTTAAAATGGTAACCAAATCCATGCATGAAAAGTTATTGCATCTCCATGACATCTTCAAAGAACTACCAAAAAAAGAGAGAAGGGGCTGGAAGATTACCAACAGGTCATCGAGTCGACACAACATCTCAACACTTGGCTCCTTCACTTCTCTAACTTTCCGTGAACATGTGTGCGGTGTCTCTTATTGGGTTTTAAAAGCAGGCAAACACAAACCACTACTACACAAACATACATGCAGTACAGAAAGCACGAGTAAGAGTGGTGTGGGGAGGGGAGGGAGTTGTTTAAAGTATGGAAGAAAATAAAGAATTTGAGATAGTAGGCAGGACGATGAAGATAATGAGGACTAGTTCTTTTAGAACCTGCCATTCAGGTTCTGCACTGGGAGAATGTTCCTACCCCTCTGGGCATGAGATGAGCTCAGGCAGAAGCGTGAGGAATGAGATCGAGCAGGCTATGGCTCCAGAGGTCAATTACGTCAGACTGGTCGGACAATAGAGAGGAGGTGAGCGTTTCAGAGCGAAAGAGAGGTTTAATTTTGATTCAAGAAATGTGTTTACTACTACCGTTTGTCGACCAATTTGGAAAGTTGGCACTAACCTTACCTGCTGGTAATAGTACTTCTTCTCTTTATTCACCCATACCTTGAAAAGGCCTCTTAATTTTGGGGCAACCACTATTAGCTTCTCGAGCAGGGGGAAAAAGGACTTTTTTATGTTCTCTGTATTCAGAATGATTTAGTTGACGTACTTATGAAGCACAGGAGACTAGCTGGCCCTCAGTACTAAGCCGGGACCTCTACTTCACAAGAAGACCTCCGTAGGCTACACCCACTCCTTAATCCACTGATAGATCCCTCCACTTTTCACATACTTGAAGCACTCAGTGGGGGGGGGGCACGGGGTTGCTGGTTGGGATTAAGGTGTATTGGCAGAGGCAGTCTGGGAAGCTCGCGGTACATCGCGCCCTGCACCTCTCGCTGTGTTACCCTCCGCTTTATGCTCCTAACAGGATGTAATACAGCCAGTGGCACAACAGTCGAGCCACATAATTTTATTAGGAACGGGGAGATTAAGTGCTTTGCCCAGAATCACAGGATGTTGTGTCCCTGCCGAGACTCGAATCTGGTTCCCCAGCTTCGAGCTGGACCACTCTGGCCATTATGCAACATCCTCTCCGTGTAAATTATTACTTCAGGTGCACCTGTCCAGTCGTTTAATTCGGAGCAAATCGTGCCCATAGCTCCTGGGGTGCCGTGTGCTGGCTGAACAAACCGGCCCCTGTCGACTTACAAGCCTGGCATCCCGAGCTGGCAGTGTTTAATGCCACTCTCGCACTGACCGGCCCAGAGTCTCGTGCACCTACTTAATGTGCTGCTGACCTGTGCGCTCGTCCTCCAGGCGCTGTGCAAGCTCCTATTACATGCCCGGTCTGTTAATGCTGGAAGGGGGTTGGTGAAGCTGCGCCATAGAGGGGTGCAAATTCGGAGCAAACCCTTACTGTGTTTCACAGGTAAAGACTCACAAATACATTGCACTCTCTGTGGCAGATAAAGCGCTGCGGGTTGAGGTCGGGCTGTGGGCGCATTCAGGAAGTTTTTCGGCGGCCAGAAGATCGATGCGTTAGCTGAAATGTAAAACAAAAAAAAGTGCGTCAGAGTACCAGTCCGGTCTGTTAATGCTGGAAGGGGGTTGGTGAAGCCGCGCCATAGAGAGGTGCAAATTTGGAGCAAACTCTTACTGTGTTTTACAGGTAAAGACTCACAGCTACATTGCACTCTCTGTGGCAGATAAAGCGCTGCGGGTTGAGGTCGGGCTGTGGGCGCGTTCAGGAAGTTTTTCTGCGGCCGGAAGATCGATGCGTTAGCTGAAATGTAAACAAAAAAAAGTGCGTCAGAGTACAAGTCCGGTCTGTTAATGCTGGAAGGGGGTTGGTGAAGCCGCGCCATAGAGAGAGGTGCAAATTCGGAGCAAACCCTTACTGTGTTTTACAGGTAAAGACTCACAGCTACATTGCACTCTCTGTGGCAGATAAAGCGCTGCGGGTTGAGGTCGGGCTGTGGGCGCGTTCAGGAAGTTTTTCTGCGGCCGGAAGATCGATGCATTAGCTGATATGTAAACAAAAAAATAGTGCGTCAGAGTACGAGTCCGGTCTGTTAATGCTGGAAGGGGGTTGGTGAAGCCGCGCCATAGAGAGAAGTGCAAATTCGGAGAAAACCCTTACTGTGTTTTACAGGTAAAGACTCACAGATACATTGCACTCTCTGTGGCAGATAAAGCGCTGCGGGTTGAGGTCGGGCTGTGGGCGCGTTCAGGAAGTTTTTCTGCGGCCGGAAGATCGATGCGTTAGCTGAAATGTAAACAAAAAAAAGTGCGTCAGAGTACAAGTCCGGTCTGTTAATGCTGGAAGGGGGTTGGTGAAGCCGCGCCATAGAGAGAGGTGCAAATTCGGAGCAAACCCTTACTGTGTTTTACAGGTAAAGACTCACAGCTACATTGCACTCTCTGTGGCAGATAAAGCGCTGCGGGTTGAGGTCGGGCTGTGGGCGCGTTCAGGAAGTTTTTCTGCGGCCGGAAGATCGATGCATTAGCTGATATGTAAACAAAAAAATAGTGCGTCAGAGTACGAGTCCGGTCTGTTAATGCTGGAAGGGGGTTGGTGAAGCCGCGCCATAGAGAGAAGTGCAAATTCGGAGAAAACCCTTACTGTGTTTTACAGGTAAAGACTCACAGATACATTGCACTCTATGTGGCAGATAAAGCGCTGCGGGTTGAGGTCGGGCTGTGGGCGCATTCAGGAAGTTTTTTGGCGGCCAGAAGATCGACGCGCTAGCTGAAATGTACGCACAACAGCAAGAAGATCCTCACGGCCAGACGATACCTAAAAAATGGCGGATAGAAGCTTACAAACTTTTTCGGATTCGAGGGCGTGTTCCTGCTGTTCTAAAGAGGGCGTGGCTAAAAAGTGGAAAGAACAGCAAAAACACGCCCCCGAATCTGAAAAAGACGGAGCCTATTTGGAGGGACGGCTCTCTCCTCCAACGGCGGCCCTCCGTTTAGGAAGCCAGCCAATGGAGGAGAAGCAAAAAGAGAGGCGGGCTAAATAGCCACTCTAGGAAACATTAAATCTCGACTTCCGGTTCTGCCTTCGGCAGACCGGTAGTCCTCGACCTAAAAATGCAGGAGGAAGGCAACAAGTTTAGGGATGACCCTGCAAGAAGGGCCAAGTCCAACACAACCCCCTTCCAGCCAAAACGCAGGGTAGACCAATCACCACCGTGATGGTCTTCCCTGCTTGGGGCGATAGAACAAGGACCTGGCCCGCAACTGCAGGGGCAGACTCCAGTTCGACGCCAATCTGAACCTATTGGAATCCCTCTGTCCATACTCTCAGGGCCCACCAAGCCAATCCATGGGGAACCCTTCTCCTCACCTGTGGACACCACCTGTGCAACACCTAACCTTAACTGGCCCACAGGTGTGTCCCAACAGACAGACAGAAAAATGCTACAGTGGCCACTGACAGTAGTCAGGGATGAGACCCAGGCCGTATGCCTCTCAGGGCTCTCAAACCTCTGTGGCGCCAGGGAGCGGGGGGCAGTAGCCCCAGGTGCTTGGCACCCTTTGTCCATTCTCCCCCTTGTCAGGTCAGGTATGATATCCTGGCACTGGCCCACCAGCCCCAGGACTGTACCCGGTGGCTGGACTAAAGACTGGGGTGGCCTCTCCCACATCCGGTCCTCCCTCTTGGGGCTCTGTACCCTCCCACCTGGAGTGGTACCCCCTTCCAGAATTGCCAGGGCACCTGTGGCAGGTGTCTTGCGCAATTCACCCACCAGTTCAGGGGTTCTATCCTGCAACTGGGCGTCCAGGTCAGGGGGGACACCCTGAACCTGGCCCTCCAACCTAGGGTCTAAACCCTTCAGTTGAGCCGGGGTCGGAGGCGAGGACTCCCTCCCTCTGCACCCCCTTCCAGAGTACTGCACACTCCCAACTGGAGTGGTACCCCTAGAAGCAACCTGGGTCAGGACACTGATTACAGTTGTCCCACCCTCCAGGTCAGATAACACCTGAACCTGGCTTCCCAACCCTGGGACCAACCCATGCGGTTGAACGCTTGCCTGGCGCGCCAGGACTTCCCGGGGAGCACGCATGCCCCCCCTGAGGGTGACACATAACTCATGTGTCGTGTGACAGTCTGTCTGGCGCTGATCTCCTGACCCCTGTCCATCTGACAGTGCCTGAAGATCCCCCAGGACAGAAGTGATGTCACCATGGTCCTTTACTGGTGACGCAGCCCTTCTGGCTGGCCATCTCCTCTGGCGACAGGCCTCTGCCAGGCTTAGAAGCAACTTCTGGGGGTATCACCTCCCGTGCATTCTCTGGGAACTTTGATTCGTGCCAGGTTCTCAGCGCCTTTATGTACTGATCCTTGTTTGTTAATCCAGCTTGTTTAATTCTGTACTTGGAGAGGTATCCTTTCAAGACTTTCTTTGTGCACTTCAGCAGTGCCCTCTCCTCCCAATCTATGCCATCAACTCCAGAGAATATAGAGGACGCTCCGCCTCCACTGACTGAGCTAGGCATGGTTTCGTAAGGTGGAGATTCTTCTTTAGCAACAACTGTCAATCAATCTGTGGCTGCGTTATGGGTCTGCTCTACGTGGTGATCAATAATTCACTGTATGTAAATCATAAATGCAAATTCGAAATCCCACCGCTGCCACCAATGTTAGAATGGGGAACCCCTAGTTGGCACAGGTAGGTACTTGTGACAAGCAGTGGTCCCTTCTTCTATTCAGGGCGAGAGAGTTACCCCCTCAGAACAACCCCTGCTCACCCTATAGGTAGTGTGGCGCGAGCAGTCAGGGCTAAACTTCAGGGCGCTAGTCAGTTAAGCATTTATGATCACACACAGTAAACCACAATGATCCCCCACAAACGGACACCAGGCGTAAGTTGTATCAAAAATACGGATGCTTTATATAAAAGATTCTTTGTTACGCAGGCATGTACAAGACCATCAATAACGGTTGCGAAATGGAAGCCACAAGATGATAATTAGGCACTGTTCTTGTCTTTGGTAACTTATTCGATCACGAGCGCTTCACAGGGCTCGGTTGAGTCGGTCCAGTCACGATGATGCGCAGTGCACCCAGGGTACCGTGATACGGGGAAATCAGAACGTTGCGGACCCCGAGTCCGATAGAGAGTTCACTGTACCTGGGAACGTGCGGTGTGCTTGGACGAGTCTTCAGGAGAGATGCAGGTTCTGCACCTCGTGGGTCTTCCGGATCAAGAATTCAGCGGGCGGCTTTCGGTAGACAGGTGCGGCCCAGGGCCTCCGACACGGACTGTGCGGGAGGTCACTGCGGAGGGCGGCACGGTCAGACTCAGGCTGGGAGGTGAAGCGGGGCGGCCGGATACGTTACGACGTACGGGCGGCCGTCCGAGGCTGGATTTCACTTCCCCACTAGAAATCCGGCGGGAGGGCGAAAGGGCACCAAGCGCGCTCCAGTAGCAGGCAGGTGACAGGGAAGCGGGACGGCCAGACTCGTGGGTCCAGAGCGACTCAGGTAGAGCGGGGCTCTCGGCGAGTGGAGGCGGCCAGGCTTCTGGGTGTCACGGCCCTAGGAGGGATGCGAAGGTGCGCAGGGCACTCCGGCGGGAGAAAGCACACGGCTCGAATTCTCAGACGAGCGGAGACACGGTGAACCCACTGGTCCTGGGGTTCAGTTCAGGGGGCAAGCTCTTCTTCCAAGCCCTTGGAGATAGTTGAAGAACAAAGTGCAAAAGTCTCTTTCAGTCTTTTTCCTCTCCTTCCTTAGCAAGGCACCTACTGCAGGCCAGTCCCTTAGGTCAGGGAAAGTTACTCCTCCTTCAGCTTCTTCCAGGTCCTTCTAGTCAGGCAGAGTTCCTTCGTGGTTCAATCTGGATCTGATTTCTTAGGAGCCAAGCTCCTACTTTTATACAGGGATTCTTTTGTTCTTTAGCGCCAGGGGGCCTGGGCCTGGCTCAGTCCAGTTTTGGAGCACTCTGTTGTGGTGACTCGGCTTGTTCCTTTCAGCAGCAGGGCAGAGACATCAGCCGCTCCACAGGGAGCGGCGCCGGCTTTGTGGTGGCAGAGCACAGGTCTATCCAAGAGTCAGGGTGCACTCCTCCCACCCATCCTGGGGTAATCTCTCTACCCACCACCTGGCAGCCAACCTGTCTCCGGGAATCCCCCAGCCCTGCTCCGGTACTGTTGCTAGGCAGAACACACACACACACAGCAGAGGCGGACTGAGATGGTTAGGCACGCAAAGGCTAACTTTCTAAAAGTAGCATTTGCAAACCCGGGGTATTAAAATAACCTTTACTAAAAGATGTACTTTATTACCCCGAGTTCAGGCATACTAAACATGACCTTCTACCATGCTCTCTGAGTCCACTGGGGTCACAGCGTGTAGCGATCCCAGCAGCCCATTCTGGCCTACGGAGAGCAGGTAGCCTTCAATAGTGAAAAACGAAAATGGCTGTAATTCACTACTAAGACATGCCACACACATCAGGGCATGTCCTACCTTATACCTACAATGCACCCTGCGCTTAGGCCTACCAGAGGGGTGACTAACATGTAGTTAAGGGAAGGTTTAGAGACTGGTAAGTGGGGACACTTGCTCAGTCAGCGCGACGGTACCAGACCGCGCGCAGGTTCTGCAGTGGCAGACCCTAGACACATTTTACCCTGCTGCTTCGGTGGGTGGCACAACCAGTGCTGCAAGCCCACTAGCAGCATTTGGATATACAAGCCCTTGGCACCCCTGGTGCACTCTACTAGGGACTGATAGTAAACCAAATAAACCAAACGTGGAAGTCAATTCACATAATACATTTTACCATAGGGAGAGCATATGCACCTTAGCACTGGTCAGCAGTGGTAAGGTGCCCAGAGTCATAAAACAGCCAACACCAGGTCAGAAAAAATGCAGGAGGAAGGCAACAAGTTTAGGGATGACCCTGCAAGAAGGGCCAAGTCCAACATAGACGATGTGGTGGTGGTGGACGACATGGTGGCGGTGGATGTGGTGGTGGAGGTAGAGGTGGAGGTAGTGGTGGATGTGGTGGTGGAGGTGGTGAAAGTGGTGGTGGATGTGGTGGTTGTGGACGTGGTGGTGGATGTGGACATGATGCTTGTTAGAATTGGGAATCTCTAGTTGGCACAGGTATGCACTTGCGACAAGCAGGGACTCTCAATTCTAAGTCAGGATAAGGGGATTACCCTTTCAAATAACCCTTGCTCACCCTTTAGGTAGTGTGGCGCAAGTAGTCAAGACTATTCTCAGGGCGTCATAGGTTAAGCATTTGTGAACACATACAGTAATACAATGACACACCACAAATGGACACCAGTCAAGGTTGTATCAAAAATAGTTTTCTTTATATAAGGCTTAGCAAAAGACCAGAATAACGAATATAAATGACCACAGTATTATTTTAAAGTTCAATGTTCTTGTAAAAAGGCTTAAAATACACAAATAGGCTTCTTTTAGTCAATTCTGCTTCTTTTCAGGCTTTGTACGGTTCGTACCTGGGTGTGCGACTCGTCCGCATTAAAAACAAGGAAAGTACGAGTCAAACAATCGGTGCGGACTCCGGGGTCCGTAACATGCACGCTGCGGTGCGAACAGAACAAAGTACCTTAAGTTCGTGGGGTCCGCGACGGACAGTGCGGGACAAGTTGATGGGTCCGGGTCGTAGTTCGGCAGCGTATTCAGATGCTGGTCGGGTCGCGGCGTCGGGACGCGGCGTTGGTACGGGACCTTCAGGGATACGTGCGGATGGCCCGGTCCATGGCGTTCGGCGTTCGAGCCGTACCTTCGGTGCGGCTAGGCGGCGACACTTCTCGGCGCCGTACAGTGTACGGGGAGGATCAGCGTGATGCGGCTTCTCGGCTCTGAGTACGGCACGGTGCAGTACGTTAGCAGCATACGGACCGTACCTGCGGGACAGCGAAGCTTGGGTCTGGCGTACAGGGTTCGACAGCCAGGGCTGTACGACTCAAATCGGCAGGGAAGGTTAGGTGCGATGCGGCCGGGAGGGATACGGTGCGTACTAACGCTTTTGGATCAGCGTAGACACACGGTGCCGGGCGGCAAAGACACGGCTTCGCGGCGGATGGGGTACGAGTCGTACTGGGGCCAAATCCAGCGGCAAACAAGCAAGAATTGTCCAGGCAACACAATTTTGGAAGGCAGATGAGTCCAATGGTCCTGGGACTCAGTTCAGGGGGCAAACTCTTCTTCCAAGCCCTTGCAGATTGTTGAAAAACAAAGTGCAAAGTCTCTTTCAGTCTTTTCCTCTCCTTTCTCAGCAAGGCACCAACTGCAGGCCAATCCCCCAGGTCAGGGAAAGTTACTTCTCCTTCAGCTTCTTCCAGGTCCTTCTAGTCAGGCAGAGTTTCTTCGTGGTTCAATCAGGATCTGATTTCTTAGGAGCAGGGCTCCCACATTTATACCAAGTTTCTTTTGTCTTTACAGGCCAGAGGGGCCTTTGCATAATCCCAGTCCAGTTCTTTTCAGTGAGGAGCACTTTGTTGTTGGGACTCTGGCTTCTTCTTTCAGCAGGCAGGGCAGAGACATCAGACGCTCCCCAGGGGGTGGAGCCAGCATTGTGGTGGCAGAGCACTGCCCTATTCAGAGTCAAGGTGCACTCCTCCCACCCATCCTGGTGTAATCTTTCTATTCACCACCTGGTAGCCTCAGCCAGTCTCCTGGAATTTCCCAGCCCTTTCACTCAAGCTACACACAAAGAAGATAACCCCTCCCAGCAGAGGCGGACTGAAATGGTTAGGCACGCAAAGGCTAACTTTCTAAAAGTAGCATTTGCAAACCCAGGATATTAAAATAACCTTTGATAAAAGATGTATTTTATTATTCTGAGTTCAGGCATACTAAACATGAATTTCTACCATGCTTCCTGAGCCTGCTAGGATTATAGAGTGTTATAATCTAGCAGCCCATTCTGGCCTATGGAGAGCAGGTAGCCTTACAATAGTGAAAAACGAAAATGGCTGTAATTCACTATTAGGACATGCCACACACCTCAGGGCATGTCCTTCCTTATCCTTACAATGCACCCTGCCCTAGGGCCTACCATAGGGGTGACTAATATGAAGGTAAGGGAAGGTTTAGGGACTGGCAAGTGGGGACACTTGCCCAGTCAGCTTGACAGTACCAGACTGCATGCAGGTTCCGCAATGGCAGACCTTAGACACATTTTACCAGGCTGCTTCTGTGGGTGACACAACCAGTGCTGCAAGCCCACTAGCAGCAATTTGATATACAAGCCCTTGGCACCCTTGGCACCCCTGGTGCACTCTACTAGGGACTGATAGTAAACCAAATAAGCCAAACATGGAAGTCAATTCACATAATACATTTTCCCATAGGGAGAGCATATGCACCTTAGCACTGATCAGCAGTGGTAAGGTGCCCAGAATCATAAAACAGCCGACACCAGGTCAGAAAAAATACCGGAGGAAGGCAAAAAGTTTAGGGATGACCCTGCAATAAGGGCCAAGTCCAACAATGCTGGTGAATATGGTGGACGTGGTGGTGGTGGATGTGGTGGTGGATTTCGTGGTGGTGGAGGACGTGGTGGTGGTGGACATGGTGGACGTGGTGGTGGTGGAGGACGTGGTGGTGGTGGACATGGTGGTATTGGATGTGGTGGTGGAGGAGGTGGATATGGTGTTGAAGGTGGTGGACGTGGTGGTGGTGGATGTGGAAGTGGACGTGGTGGTGGAGGACGTGGTGGTGGTGTATGTGGTGGTAGATATGGTGGTGGACGTGGTGGATGTGGTGGTGGATGTGATGGTGGTCATGGACTTGGACCTGGTGGTGGTGAACGTGATGGTGGTGGAGGATGTGATGGTGGTGGACATGGTGGTGTTAGACATGGTGGTGGTGGTGGATGTGGGGGTGGTAGATGTGGTGGTGGATGTGGTGGTGGATGTGGTGGTAGAGGACATGGTAGCGGTGGACGTGGTGGTGGTGGATGTGGTGGACATGATTGTGGTGGACATGGTGGTGGTCATGGATGTGGACCTGGTGGTGGTGGACGTGGTGGACATATTGGTGGTGGACATGGTAGATGTGGTGGTGGATGTGGGGGTGGTGGTGGATGTGGTGGTAGTGGATGTGGTGAAGGTGGTAGATGTGGTGGTGGAGGTGGATGTGGTGGACATGGTGGTGGTGTATGTGGTGGTGGAGGTGGTGGTGGTGGTGGATGTGGTGGTGGATGTGGTGGTGGATGTGGTGGTGGATGCGGTGGTGGATGTGGTGGTGGATGTGATGGTGGTGGAGGATGTGATGGTGGTGGACATGGTGGTGGTGGACGTGGTGGTGGTGGATGTGGTGGTGGTGGACGTGGTGGTGGATGTGGTGGTGGACGTGGTGGATGTGATGGTGGATGTGGTGGATGACGTGGTGGTGGTGGATGACGTGGTGGTGGTGGATGATGTGGTGGTGATGGAGGATATGGTGGTAGTGGTGGATGTGGTAGTGGAGGTGGTGAATTTGATGGTGGACGTGGTGGTGGATGTGGTGGTGGACGTGATGGTGTTGAATATGTTGGACCTGGTGATGTTGGACCTGGTGATGGTGGAAGTGGTGGTGGTGGATGTGGTGGTGGTGGACGTGGTGGTAATGTATGTGGTGGTGGATGTGGTGGTAGAGGTGGTGGATGTGGTCTTGGAGGTGGTGGACATTGTGGTGGACATGCTGGTGGTGGACATGGTAGTGGATGTGGTGGTTGTGGACGTGGTGGTATGTGATGGTAGTGGATGTGGTGGTTCTGTGTGTGGTGGTAGACGTGGTGGTTGTGGTGGACATGGTGGATGTGGTGGTGGACATGATGGTGGTCATCGACGTGGACCTGCTGGTGGTGGATGTGGTGGTGGTGGACATGTTGGTGGTGGACATGGTGGTAGACATGGTGGTGGTGGACGTGGTGGTGGACGTGGTGGTGGTGGATGTGGTGGACGTGGTGGTGGATGACGTGGTGGTGGTGGATGATGTGGTGGTGGTAGATGACGTGGTGGTGATGGAGGACATGGTGGTGGTGGAGGTGGTGAACATGGTGGTGGACGTGGTGGTGGTGGACGTGGTGATGGTGGATGTGGTGGTGGTGGTGGATGTGGTGGTGGACGTGATGGTGGTGAATATGGTGGACCTAGTGGTGGTGGACCTGGTGATGTTGGACCTGGTGGTGGTGGATGTGGTTGTGGTGGATGTGGTGGTGGTGGACGTGGTGGTAGTGGAGGTGGTGGTGGAGGTGGTGGATGTGGTATTGGAGGTGGTGGACGTTGTGGTGGACATGGTGGTGGTGGACATGGTAGTGGACGTGGTGATTGTGGTGAATGTGGTGGTGGTGGATGTGGTGGTGGACATGATGTTGGTCATGGACGTGGACTTGGTGGTGGTGGATGTGGTGGTGGTGGACATGTTGGTGGTGGACATGGTGGCCATGGTGGTTTATGTGGTGGTGGTGGATGTGGTTGTGGTGGTCTGTATGTGGTGGTAGACGTGGTGGTTGTGGTGGATGTGGTGGTGGTGGATGTGGTGGTGGACATGATGTTGGTCATGGACGTGGACCTGGTGGATGTGGTGGTGGTGGACATGTTGGTGGTGGACATGGTGGATGTGGTGGTGGTGGATGTGGTGGTGGATGTGGTGTGTTAGAAATGGGATTTCTGGTTGGCTAGGGCTTGCACCAAAGCCAGGCAGGAACCACCACTCTAGTCAGGGCTGGGGAGTTACACGCCAAAGATAACCCCTGCTCACCCCCTTGGTAGCTTGGCACGAGCAGTCAGGCTTATCCCGGAGGCAATGTGTAAAGCGTTTGCGCGCGCACCCAGCAACAACACCCAAGGCCCACCACAAAAGAAACTCCACACAAGGTTATATATAAAAATAGCCTTTGTGTTATACCAAACACATTAGATAATATTCACACAATTTACACTGTGCCAACTGGCACTGGGCAGAATTTTACAAGGGACTATTTACACGGGATAGGGCCACATGGGCCACTGTCAGAATTAGCACAAATCACCAATTTGTACATATAGGACATATACTAACTGTAACACAAATTAGCACGGTAGAGCACAACCAGTAACTACTGGCGCAATAATGACCTCAGCGTCATCACACTAGCAACAGGTATAAAACCTATCCTGCATCCATCACAGGGGCATAAACACATTATGCAATTTCTCATTGTTCTAACGCATTAGACCTAACCACCTACGTATACCTACACTAGGGGCGTATATCGCACAGGGAAGTACAATCTCCCTAACACCAACCTAAACAGGTAAAACAACCTCCTAGGCAGAAATGACCACATTTAGAGGTGTAAAACACAGGGTGCGCAAAACATGCTATACACAGTACATTTCCTAGCACCCAATCACATTAGCATGAATCACAACAACACCTCAATCACATTAGGGTCCAGGTCGCACCAGAACCTAAACGTAGCAGCTGCCCACTACTTGCTGGGCAGCTGGGGACAAGAACAGGGCCTAAACGCTGCAGCTGGCACTAAGTGCTGCGCAGCTGTGGGAGTAAAATGAGGCATGGCTCTCAAATGGTCCTTGACACAATGTCACAACATGGGAGCCACCTAGGCTCTAGAAACAACATGTCCCCATGGAGCGCACGGGCTTCTGAAATATTTGGGCGCCAATATAGCAAAGGAACTTGCCCCAAAGTACTGTGGAGCGCACTGGCGCTCTAAGACAAAGATTGCCCTCCTCGTTGAAGCCTCAGGGCTCTAAAAGCTAATCTGGGGACAACACGGGCCCCTCTGAGCTTCAACAATAATGTGCCCTTTGTGGGAGCCACGCAGGCTCTTAAAATAAACATGATGGCCCCTTCATTGGGGCGGTCTGCTGCTAGACAGGGCCGCCCAGGAAGTCGGCACTGGCACTGGTGCCTCTCTCTCGCCCCCCCTTTGAGCCCTCACTCACCGGGCCTCTGGGCAGGGACTCTGCTTCACCCGCTCCCTCTTCTGGGACCGGGACTTTTGCTTTTCACCCGGTCCCTCCCTTGGGACCGGGGCTTCACTCGGGGCAGCATGAGGGGCTCCGTCTCCGTCACGGGAGCCTCGCAGGGAATCCTGCCCTCAGTCTCTTCTCTGCCCGGCGAGGCGAGGCACGGCACGGCTTCCCCCGAGAATGGCCGCACTTCCGCTTCCGTCCCACGGCCCTGCCCACAACCAGGCGGGCCGCGGACTCGGCTTCGGGTTTTGAATGCGGCTCGGGCTGCGGCGGTGATTTCTTTTGCGGGCACAGTGCGGGTTGGGCACCCACAGTTTTAAATAAAGATGAAGCGGGGTGGGAACCTGCAGCAAGCCATCACGTGCTACAAACACGCAGGGTGGGCACCTGCTCACCAAAAGTGACAAAATAAGCGGGGTGGACTCCCGCAAGGCCGGCATCATGGGGGAATACCTAGTCTGGGGATTTCCTCTCCCTCGCTCGCAGCACGACGCTGCACAGCCCCAGCTCCTCTCTCTGGGGGAATAAAGCGCTCTCCAGGCGCTATATTCAGGACCAAAATCCAAGGCAAAGTGCTCCCAGGCGCTAGAAGGATGCAGCAAAAAGTTCCCAGAAGTCTTCCAGGTATCCAGGGGCTGGGCAGGGCCCAGGGAGGCAAGCCTTCCCCTGGGCCCCAGCAGCAGCACGCCCCTGGTAGATTCGAGTCAGAGCAATAACATTTTCATGGGGTCACAGCCCCTCTTTTATACACCAAATCCTTTGTCTCAAGGTGTAGGGAAGGGGCAAACCAGATACAACTGGTTCTTGAGCACTTCGTTTTGCTCAGCCCCTCTCCCTATTCAGAGAACAGGCCAGGGTCATCAGTCGCACCACAGGGGGCGGAGCCAGCATTGTGTGGGGAAAGCACAACCCTATTCAGGTCCCAGGTATACTCCTCCCACTCATCAACATGCAGCTCTCTCCACCCACCACTGGGGCAGACCCATCCTGACTCCTGGAGCCAGGCTCACCAGTCAATCACACGCCAGACAGTCACTGCACATTTATGCCAGCGTCTAGAAGTGGCACTTCTACACTAGCTACATTGATGCCGCACACATCATCGTACAGCATTTCATCACACGAGTCCGCACATACCAGACTCGCACCTGCACTCCCCACGCATCAGGAACTACCAGGGACATATACATTCCCCCATGCATTCCTATGGGAGGGCAGGTCAGTCTCACCAAACCATACACAGAGCGCACGCGTTTTCCACTGGGACACAGTGTGAAAGTGCCTAGAGGTCTAAAACCACTAGTACAACACAGGAAAAAGGCTAAGATACTGCAAAACGTTCTAGGGGTGAACTTGCCAGAAGGGCCAAGTCCAACATGGTGGATGTGGTGGAGGTGGTGAATGTGGTGGATGTCGATGTGGTGGTGGTGGAGGACGTGGTGGTGGATGTGGTGGTAGATGTGGTGGTGATGGATGACGTGGTGGTGGACGTGATAGTGGATGTGGTGGTGGTGGTGGTGGACATGGTGGTGGTGGTGGACATGGTGGTGGTGGATGACGTGGTGGTGGTGGATGACGTGGTGGTGATGGATGATGTGGTGGTGATGGAGGATGTGGTGGAGGTGGACGTGGTGGTGGTGGACGTGGTGGTGCACATGGTGGTGGTTGTGGTGGTGATTGTGGAGGTGGTGTAGGATGTGGTGGTGGGCGTGGTGGTGGTGGATGTGGTGTGGTGGTGGATGTGATGGTGGTGGTGGACGTGATGGTGGTGGATATGGTGGACTTGGTGGTGGTGGATGTGGTGGTGGTAGAGGATGTGGTGGTGGATGTGGTTTTGGAGGTTGAGGTGGAGCTAGTGGTGGATATGGTGGTGGAGGTGGTGAACGTGCTGGTGTATGTGGTGGTTGTGGACGTGGTGGTGGATGTGGTGGTGGATGTGGACGTGATGCTGGTGAATATGGTGGACGTGGTGGTGGTGGATGTGGTGGTGGATTTTGTGGTGGTGGTGGATTTGGTGGTGGTGGAGGACGTGGTGGTGGTGGACGTGGTGGTAATGGATGTGGTGGTGGTGGAGGTGGATGTGGTGTTGGACGTGGTGGTGGTGGATGTGGAAGTGGACGTGGTGGTGGTGGTGTATGTGGTGATAGATATGGTGGTGGACGTGATGGATGTGGTGGTGGATGTGAGGGTGGTCATGGACGTGGACCTGGTGGTGGTGGACGTGGTGGTAGTGGACATGTTGGTGGTGGACATGGTGGACATGGTAGTTGATGTGGTGGTGGATGTGGTGGTGGTAGTGGACGTTGTGGTGGAGAATATGGTGGTGGTGGAGGATGAGGTGGTAGTGGATATGGTGGTGGTTGATGTGATGGTGGTGGATGTGGTGGATGTGGTGGTGGTGGACATGGTAGTGGACATGGTGGTGGTGGACGTGGTGGTGTATGTGATGGTGGTGGACATGAAGGTGGTGTATGTGGTGATGGGCAGGGTGTTGGTGGATGTGGTGGTGGACATGATGGTGGAGGACATGGTGGTAGTAGATGTGGTGGTGGACGTGGTGGTGGATGTGGTGGACATGGTGGTGGTAGATGTGGTGGTGGTAGACATGGTGGTGGATGTGGTGGTGGTGGACATGGTGGTGGTGGACATGGTGGTGGACATGGTGGTGGTGGACGTGGTGGTGGTGGATGTTGTGGTCAATGTGGTGGTGGATGTGGTGGTGGTGGATGTGGTGGTGGTGGACATGGTGGTGGTGGACATGGTGGTGGATGTGGTGGTGGTGGATGTGTTGGTGGATGTGGTGGCTGTGGACATGGTGGTGGACATGGTTGTGGACATGGTTGTGGACATGGTGGTGGTGGTGGAGGACATGGTGGCGGACGTGGTGGTGGATGTGGTGGTGGTGGACATGGTGGATGTGGTGGACATGGTGGTGGATGTGGTGGTGGTGGACATGGTGGTGGTGTATATGGTGGTGGACGTGGTGGTGGTGGATGTGGTGGTGGACATGGTGGTGGACGTGCTGGTAGACATGATGGTGGTGGAGGATGTGGTGGTGGTAGACATGGTGGTGGATGTGGTGGTGGACGTGGTTGTGGTGGTGGATGTGATGGTGGACATGGTGGATGTGGTGGTGGACGTGGTGGATGTGGTGGTGGACGTGGTGGATGTGGAGATGGACGTGCTGGATGTGGTGGTGGACGTGATGGTGGTGGAGGATGTGGTGGTGGACATGGTGGTGGATGTGATGGTGGATGTGGTGGACGTGGATGATGTGGTGGTGGTGGACGACGTGGTGAAGGATGTGGTGGTGGTGGAGGATGTGGTGGTGGTGGAGGATGTGGTGGTAATGGAGGTAGTGGTGGTGGTGGAGGTCATGGTGGTGGATGTGGTGGTGGTAGATGTGGTGGTGGTGGATGTGTTGGATGTGGTGGTGGAGGACGTGGTGGATGTGGTGGTGGTGGATGTGGTGGACATGGTGGTGGTAGACATTGTGGTGATTATGGATGTGGACCTGGTGGTGGTGGACGTGGTGGTGGTGGACATATTGGTGGTGGACATGGACGTGGTGGTGGATATGGTGGTGTTGGTGGATGTGGTGGTGGACTTGGTGGTGGTAGAGGACGTGGTGGTGGTGGAGGTGGTGGTGGTGTTGGATGTGGTGGTGTTGGTGGAGGTGGTGGATGTGGTGGTGGTGGTAGACTTGGTGGTGGTAGACGTGGTGGTGGAGTATGTGGTGGTGGACATGGTGGTGGATGTGATGGTGGATGTGGTGGACGTGGTGGTGGAGGTAGATGATGTGGTGGTGGTGGACGATGTGGTGGTGGACGTGGTGGTGGACATGGTGGTGGTGGATGTGATGGTGGATGTGGTGGTGGAGGTGGATGATGTGGTGGTGGTGGATGATGTGGTGGTGGACGTGGTGTTGGTGGAGTATGTGGTGGTGGTGGAGGATGTGGTGGTGGTGGAGGTCATGGAGGTGGATGCGGTGGTGGTAGACGTGGTAGTGGATGTGGTGGTGGACGTGGTGGTGGTAGACATGGTGGTGGTGGATGTGGTGGTGGAGGATGTTGTGGACATGGTGGTGGTGGACATGGTGGGGTGGTCATGGACGTGTGGGTGGTGGACATAGTGGTAGTGGACATGGTGGACATGATGGACATTGTGGTGGATGTAGTGGGGGTGGTGAATGTGATGGTGGATGTGGTGGTGGATGTGGTGGTTGTGGATGTGGTGGTGGATGTGGTGGTGGTGGTGCATGTGATGGTGAATGTGGTGGACGTGGTGGAGGTGGACGATGTGGTGGTGGTGGATGACATGGTGGTGGATGTGGTGGTGGTGGAGGACGTGGTGGTGGTAGAGGATGTGGTGGTGGTGGAGGTCATGGTGGTGGATGTGGTGGTGATAGATGTGGTTGTGGATATGGTGGTGGACATGGTGGTGGTAGACGTGGTGGAGGTGGATGCGGTGGACGTGGTGGTGGAGAACGTGGTGGTGGTGGACGTGGTGATGATGGATGTGGTGGACATGGTGGTGGTGGACATGGTGGTGGTGGTCATGGATGTGGAGCTGGTGGTGGTGGACTTGGTGGTGGTGGACTTGGTGGTGGTGGACATATTGGTGGTGGACATGGTGGATGTGGTGGTGGTTGTGGAGGTGGTGGAGGATGTGGTGGGGGATGTGGTGGTGGATGTGGTGGTGGTAGGTGTGGTGGATGTGGTGTAGTGGGGGACGTGGTGGTGGTGGTGGACATGATGGTGGTGGATATGGTGGACTTAGTGGTGGTGGACCTTGTGGTGGTAGAGGACGTGGTGGTGGTGGATGACATGGTGGTGGTGGATGTGGTGGTGGAGGTAGAGGTGGAGATAGTGGTGAATGTGGTGGTAGAGGTGGTGAACGTGGTTGTGGACGTGGTGGTTGTGGACGTGGTGGTGGATGTGGACATGATGCTGGTGAATATGGTGGATGTGGTGGTGGTGGATGTGGTGGTGGTGAATGTGGTGGTGGACGTGGTGGCAGTGGACGGGGTGGTGGTGGACATGGTGGTGGTGGCGGACGTGGTGGTGGTTGATGTGGTGGTAATGGATGTGGTGGTGGAGGAGGTGGATGTGGTGTTGGAGGTGGTGGACATGGAAGTGGACGTGGTGGTGGTGGATGTTGTGGTGGTGTATGTGGTGGTGGATATGGTGGTGGACATGGTGGTGGATGTGATGGTGGTCATGGACGTGGACCTGGTGGTGGGGGATGTGGTGGTGGTGGACATGTTGGTGGTGGACATGGTGGACGTGGTGGATGTGGTGGTGGTGGACGTGGTGGTGGTGGACGTGGTGGTGGTGGACATGGTAGTAGACATGGTGGTGGATGTGGTGGTGTATGTGATGGTGGTGGACGTGATGGTGGAGGACGTGGTGGTGGTGGATGTTGTGGTGGACGTGGTGGTGGTGGACATGGTGGTGGTGGACGTGGTGGTGGTGGACGTTGTGGTGGTAGATATGGTGATGGATGTGGTGGTGGTGGACATGGTGGTGGTGGACATGGTGGTGGTAGACATGGTGGTGGTAGACATGGTGGTGGATGTGGTGGTGGATGTGGTGGTGGTGGACATGGCGGTGGTGGGCATGGTGGTGATGGGCATGGTGGTGGATGTGGTGGTGGTAGACATGGTGGGGGATGTGGTGGCTGTGGACATGGTGGCTGTGGATGTGCTGGCTGTGGACGTGGTGGCTGTGGACGTGGTGGTGGACATGGTGAGGACATGGTTGTGGATATGGTGGTGGTGGTAGTGGAGGACATGGTGGTAGACATGGTGGTGGTGGACATGGTGGATGTGGAAGACATGGTGGTGGATGTGGTGGACATGGTGGTGGTAGTGGATGTGGTGGTGGACAAGGTGGTGGTGTATGTGGTGGTGGTGGACATGGTAATGGTGGATGTGGTGGACATGGTGTGGTGGATGTTGTGGAAATGGTGGTGGATGTGGTGGTGGTAGAGGATGTGGTGGTGGACGTAGTGGTGGATGATGTGGTGATGGTGGGCGATATGGTGGTGGATGTGGTGGACGTGGTGGTGGATGTACTGGTGGTGGATGTGGTGGTGGTGGATGTGGTGGTGGAGGATGTGGTAGTGGTGGATGTGGTGGTGGTGGTGCATATGATGGTGGATGTGGTAGACGTTGTGGTGTTGGTAGAGGTTGATGATGTGGTGGTGGTGGATGACGTGGTGGTGGATGTGGTGGTAGTGGAGGACGTGGTGGTGGTGATGTGGTGGTGGTGGAGGTCATGGTGGTGGATGTGGTGGTGATAGACATGGTGGTGGATGTGGTGGTGGACGTGGTGGTGGTAGATGTGATGGAGGTGGATGTGGTGGACGTGGTGGTGGTGAACGTGGTGGTGGTGGACGTGGTGATGATGGATGTGGTGGACATGGTGGTGGTGGACATCGTGGTGGTGGTCATGGACGTGGAGCTGGTGGTGGTGGACTTGGTGGTGGTGGACATATTGGTGGTGGACATGGTGGACGTGGTGGTGGTTGTGGATGTGGTGGACATGGTGGTGGTAGTGGATGTGGTGGTGGACAAGGTGGTGGTGTATGTGGTGGTGGTAGACATGGTGATGGTGGATGTGGTGGACATGGTGTGGTGGATGTTGTGGACATGGTGGTGGATGTGGTGGTGGTAGAGGATGTGGTGGTGGATGTGGTGGTGGATGATGTGGTGAGGTGGACGATGTGGTGGTGGATGTGGTGGACGTGGTGGTGGATGTACTGGTGGTGGATGTGGTGGTGGTGGATGTGGTGGTGGAAGTGGTGGTGGTAGACGTGGTGGAGGTGGATATGATGGACGTGGTGGTGGAGAACGTGGTGGTGGTGGACATGGTGATGATGGATGTGGTGGACATGGTGGTGGTGGTCATGGACATGAAGCTGGTGGTGGTGGACTTGGTGGTGGTGGACATATTGGTGGTGGGCATGGTAGACGTGGTGGTGGTTGTGGAGGTGGTGGAGGATGTGGTGGTGGACGTGGTGGTGGTGGGTGAGGTGGTGATGGATGAGGTGTGGTGGTGGACGTGGTGATGGTGGTGGACGTGATGGTGGTGGATATGGTGGACTTGGTGGTGGTGGACCTAGTGGTGGTGGATGTGGTGGTGGATGTGGTGGTGGTAGAGGACATGGTGGTGGTGGATGACATGGTGGTGGTGGAGGTAGAGGTGGAGGTAGTGGTAGATGTGGTGGTGGAGGTGGTAAACGTGGTGGTGGATGTGGTGGTTGTGGACATGGTGGTGGATGTGGACATGATGCTGGTGAATATGGTGGACGTGGTGGTGGTGGACGTGGTGGATGTGGTGGTGGACTTGGGGGTGGTGGAGGACGTGGTGGCGGTGATCATAGTGGTGGCGGTGGACGTGGTGTTGGTGGACATGGTGGTGGTGGAGGACGTGGTGGTGGTGGACGTGGTGGTGGTGGTGAGCATGGTGCTGGATGTGGTGGTCGTGATGGTGGTGGTAGTGGTGGATATGGTGGTGGTGGACCTGGTGGTGGTGGACGTGGTGGTGGTGGACGTGGTGGTGGTGGATGTGGTGGTAGTGGTGTATATGGTGGTGGACATGGTGGTGGATGTGGTGGTGGACATGGTGGATGTGCTGGTGGACGTGATGGTGGTGGAGGATGTGGTGGTGGTGGATGTGGTCATGGTGGGAGAGGTGGTGGATGTGGTGGTGGTGAACTTGGTGGTGGTGTATGTGGTGGTAGACATGGTGCTGGTGGTGTATGTGGTGGTGGACATGGTGGATGTGGTGGTGGACATGATGGTGGTGGAGGATGTGGTGGTGGACATGGTGGTGGATGTCATGGTGGATGTGGTGGACGTGGTGCTGGTGGATGATGTGGTGGTGGTGGACGATGTGGTGAAGGATGTGGTGGTGGTGGAGGACATGGTGGTGGTGGAGGATGTGGTGGTGATGGAGGTCGTGGTGGTGGATGTGGTGGTGGTAGACGTGGTGGTGGATGTGGTGGTAGATGTGGTGGTGGTAAATGTGGTGGTGGTGGATGTGGTGGTGGAGGACGTGGTGGTGGATGTGGTGGTGGTGGATGTGGTGGACATGGTGGTGGTGGACATGGACGTGGACCTGGTGGTGGTGGACGTGGTGGTGGTGGACATGGACATGGTGGTGGATGTGGTGGTGGTGGTGGACTTGGTGGTGGTGGATGTGGTGGTGGTTGTGGTGGTGGATGTGGTGGATGTGGTGGTGGATGTGGTGGTGGTGGACGTGGTGGTGGTGTATGTGGTGGTGGGTGTGGTGGTGGACGTGGTAAATGTGGTTGTGGACATGGTGGATGTGGTGGTGGACATGGTGGATGTGCTGGTGGATTTGATGGTGGTGGAGGATGAGGTGGTGCTAGATGTTGTGGTGGTGGACGTGGTGGTGGACATGGTAGTGGACGTGGTGGTGGTGGACGTGGTGGCGATGGACGTGGTGGAGGTGGATGACGTGGTGGTGGTGGATGACGTGGTGGTGTTGGCAGTTGTGGATGTGGTGGTGGAGGTGGTGAACGTGTTGGTGGATGTGGTGGTGGATGTGGTGGTGGTGGTGGATGTGGTGGTCGTGATGGTGAATATGGTGGACGTGGTGGTTTTGGATGACATGGTGGTGGTGGATGTGGTGGTGGAGGTAGAGGTGGATGTGGTGGTGGAGGTGGTGAATGTGGTGGTGGATGTGGTTGTTGTGGATGTGGTGGTGGACATGATGGTGGTCGTGGACCTGGTGGTGGTGGACGTTGACATGGTGGTGGACATGGTGGCCGTGGTGGTGGAGGTGGTGGATGTGGTGGTGGTGGATGTTGTGGTGGATGTGGTGGACATGGATGTGGTGGTGGTGGAGGACTTGGTGGTGGTGGAGGATGTGGTGGTAGTGGTGGTGGATGTGGTGGTAGTGGTGGTGGTGGATGTGGTGGTGGATGTGGTGGTGGTGGAGGTAGTCGTGGATGTGGTGGTGGACATGGTGGTGGATGTGGTAGACATGGTGGTGGTAGTGGATGTGGTGGTGGACATGGTGGTGGTATATGTGGTGGTGGTGGACATGGTGGTGGATGTGGTGGACATGGTGGTGGATGTGGATGTGGTGGGAGTGGATGTAGTAGACATGGTGATGGATGTGGTGTCGAGGACATGGTAGTGGTGGAGGACGTGGTGGTGGTAGAGGACATGGTGGTGGAGGTGGTGGATGATGTGGTGGTGGACGTCGTGGTGGTGGAGGGCGTGGTGGTGATGGAGGTCATGGTGATGGATGTGGTGGTGGATGTGGTGGTGGTGGACGTGGTGGTGGATGTGGTGGTGGATGTGGTGGTGGTGGTGGATGTGGTGGTCGTGATGGTGAATATGGTGGACGTGGTGGTGATAGACGTGGTGGTGGTAAACGTGGGGGTCGTGGTGGTGGAGGACGTGGTGGTGGATGTGGTGGACATGGTGGGAGTGGACATGGTGGTGGTGGTCATGGACGTGGACCTGGTGGTGGTGGACGTGGTGGTGGTGGACATATTGGTGGTAGACATGGTGGACATGGTGGTGGATGTGGTGTTGGTGGTGGACATGGTGGTGGACTTGGTGGTGGTGGAGGATGTGGTGGTGGTGGACATGGTGGTGGTGGAGGTGGTGGTGGATGTGGTGGTGGTGGTGGATGTGGTGAAGGTGGTGGATGTGGTGGTGGACGTGGTGGTGGTGGACGTGGTGGTGGTGTATGTGGTTTTGGACGTGGTTGTAGATGTGGTGGTGGACATGGTGGATGTGGTGGTGGACATGGTGGATGTGGTGGTGGACATGGTGGTGGAGGATATGGTGGTGGTGGATGTGGTGGTAGACATGGTGGTGGTGGACCTGGTGGTGGATGTGGTGGTGGTGGTGGATGTGGTGGTGGTGGTGGTTGAGGTGGTGCATGTGGTGGTGGATGTGGCGGTGGTGGATGTGGTGGTAGACATGGTGGTGGTGGACGTTGTGGACATGGTGGTGGATGTGGTGGATGTGGTGGTAGTGGATGACGTGGTGGTGGTGGATAATGTGGTGGTGGTAGATGATGTGGTGGTGGTGAGCATTGTGGTGGATGTGGTGGTCGTGAGGGTGGATGTGGTGGTCGTGAGGGTGGTGGTGGTGGACTTGGTGGTGGTGGATGTGGTGGTGGTTGTGGTGGTGGAGGTGGTGGATGTGGTGGTGGATGTGGTGGTGGTGGACATGGTGGTGGTGGATGTGGTGGTGGACATGATGGATGTGCTGGTGGACGGGATGGTGGTGGAAGATGAGGTGGTGGTAGATGTCGTGGTGGTGGACATGGTGGTGGACATGGTGGTGGACGTGGTGGTGGTGGATGTGGTGGTGGTGGACGTGGTGGAGGTGGATGACATGGTGGTGGTGGATGACGTGGTGGTGGTGGCAGTTGTGGATGTGGTGGTGGAGGTGGTGAACGTGGTGGTGGACGTGGTGGTGGATGTGTTGGAGGTGGATGTGGTGGTCTTGATGGTGAATATGGTGGATGTGGTGGTTTTGGATGACATGGTGGTGGTGGATGTGGTGGTGGAGGTAGAGGTGGATGTGGTGGTAGAGGTGGTGAACGTGGTGGTGGATGTGGTGGTGGTGGACGTGGTTGTTGTGGATGTGGTGGTGGACGTGATGGTGGTCGTGGACCTGGTGGTGGTGGACGTGGACATGGTGGTGGACATGGTGGCCGTGGTGGTGGATGTGGTGGTGGATGTGGTGTTGGTGGATGTGGTGGTGGATGTGGTGGACGTGGATGTGGTGGTGGTGGAGGACGTGGTGGTGGTGGAGGATGTGGTGGTAGTGGTGGTGGATGAGGTGGTAGTGGTGGTGGTGGATGTGGTGGTGGATGTGGCAGTGGTGGAGGTAGTGGTGGATGTGGTGGTGGACATGGTGGTGGATGTGGTAGACATGGTGGTGGTAGTGGATGTGGTGGTGGACATGGTGGTGGTGTATGTGCTGGTGGTGGACATGGTGGTGGATGTGGTGGACGTGGTGGTGGATGTGGATGTGGTGGACATGGTGGTGGAGGATATGGTGGACATGGTGGGGGTGAATGTGGTAGACATGGTGGTGGATGTGGTGTCGAGGACATGGTAGTGGTGGAGGATGTGGTGGTGGTGGAGGACGTGGTGGTGGAGGTGGTGGACGATGAGGTGATAGACGTCGTGGTCGTGGATGGCGTGGTGGTGATGGAGGTCGTGGTGATAGATGTGGTGGTGGATGTGGTGGTGGAGGACATGGTGGTGGACATGGTGGTGGTAGACGTGGTGGTGGTAGACGTGGTGGTGGTAAACGTGGGGGACGTGGTGGTGGAGGACGTGGTGGTGGATGTGGTGGACATGGTGGGAGTGGACATGGTGGTGGTGATCATGGATGTGGACCTGGTGGTGGTGGACATGGTGGTGGTGGACATATTGGTGGTGGACATATTGGTGGTGGACATGGTGGTGGATGTGGTGTTGGTGGTGGACATATTGGTGGTGGACATATTGGTGGTGGACATGGTGGTGGATGTGGTGTTGGTGGTGGACATGGTGGTGGACATGGTGGTGGTGGACGTGGTGGTGGTGGAGGTGGTGGTGGTGGATGTGGTGGTGGATGTGGTGGTGGTGGTGGATGTGGTAGAGGTGGTGAAGGTGGTGGATGTGGTGGTGGACGTGGTGGTGGTGGACGTGGTGGTGGTATATGTGGTTTTAGACGTGGTGGTGGATGTGGTGGTAGACATGGTGGATGTGGTGGTGGACATGGTGAATGTGGTGGTGGACATGGTGAATGTGGTGGTGGACATGGTGGTGGAGGATGTGGTGGTGGTGGATGTGGTGGTAGACATGGTGGTGGTGGACCTGGTGGTGGATGTGGTGGTGGTGGTGGACATGGTGGTGGTGGTGGTTGAGGTGGTGCATGTGGTGGTGGATGTGGCGGTGGTGGATGTGGTGGTAGACGTTGTGGACATGGTGGTGGATGTGGTGGACGTGGTGGTAGTGGATGACGTGGTGGTGGTGGATAACGTGGTGGTGGTGGATGATGTGGTGGTGGTGGTGAGCATTGCGGTGGATGTGGTGGTTGTGAGGGTGGTAGTGGTGGTGGACATGGTGGACGTGGTGGTGGATGTGGTGTTGGTGGTGGACATGGTGGTGGACTTGGTGGTGGTAGACGTGGTGGTGGTAGAGGTGGTGGTGGTAGATGTGGTGGTGGATGTGGTGGTGGTGGTGGATGTGGTAGAGGTGGTGAAGGTGGTCAGATGTGGTGGTGGACGTGGTGGTGGTGGACGTGGTGGTGGTGTATGTGGTTTTGGACGTGGTGGTGGATGTGGTGGTGGACATGGTGGATGTGGTGGTGGATATGGTGAATGTAGTGGTGGACATGGTGGTGGAGGATGTGGTGGTGGTGGATGTGGTGGTAGACATGGTGGTGGTGGACCTGGTGGTGGATGTGGTGGTGGTGGTAGACATGGTGGTGGTGGTGGTTGAGGTGGTGCATGTGGTGGTGGATGTGGCGGTGGTGGATGTGGTGGTAGACATGGTGGTGGTGGACGTTGTGGACATGGTGGTGGATGTTTTGGACGTGGTGGTAGTGGATGACGTGGTGGTAGGGGATAACGTGGTGGTGGTGGATGATGTGGTGGTGGTGGTGAGCATTGCGGTGGATGTGGTGGTCGTGAGGGTGGTAGTGGTGGTGGACATGGTGGACGTGGTGGTGGATGTGGTGTTGGTGGTGGACATGGTGGTGGACTTGGTGGTGGTGGACGTGGTGGTGGTGGAGGTGGTGGTGGTGGATGTGGTGGTGCATGTGGTGGTGGTGGTGGATGTGGTAGAGGTGGTGAAGGTGGTGGATGTGGTGGTGGACATGGTGGTGGTGGACGTGGTGGTGGTGTATGTGGTTTTGGACGTGGTGGTGGATGTGGTGGTGGACATGGTGGATGTGGTGGTGGACATGGTGAATGTGGTGGTGGACATGGTGGTGGAGGATGTGGTGGTGGTGGATGTGGTGGTAGACATGGTGGTGGTGGACCTGGTGGTGGATGTGGTGGTGGTGGTGGACATGGTGGTGGTGGTGGTTGAGGTGGTGCATGTGGTGGTAGATGTGGCGGTGGTGGATGTGGTGGTAGACATGGTGGTGGTGGACGTTGTGGACATGGTGGTGGATGTGGTGGACGTGGTGGTAGTGGATGACGTGGTGATGGTGGATAACGTGGTGGTGGTGGATGATGTGGTGGTGGTGGTGAGCATTGCGGTGGATGTGGTGGTCGTGGTGGTGGACATGGTGGTGGACGTGGTGGTGGTGGATGTGGTGGTGGTGGACGTGGTGGAGGTGGATGACGTGGTGGTGGTGGATGACGTGGTGTTGGTGGCAGTTGTGGATGTGGTGGTGGAGGTGGTGAACGTGGTGGTGGACGTGGTGGTGGATGTGTTGGTGGTGGATGTGGTGGTCTTGATGGTGAATATGGTGGACGTGGTGGTTTTGGATGACATGGTGGTGGTGGATGTGGTGGTGGAGGTAGATGTGGATGTGGTGGTAGAGGTGGTGAACGTGGTGGTGGATGTGGTGGTGGTGGACGTGGTTGTTGTGGATGTGGTAGTGGACGTGATGGTGGTCGTGGACCTGGTGGACGTGGACATGGTGGTGGACATGGTGGTCGTGGTGGTGGATATGGTGGTGGATGTGGTGGTGGTGGATGTGGTGGTGGTGGATGTGGTGGACGTGGATGTGGTGGTGGTGGAGGATGTGGTGGAGGATGTGGTGGTAGTGGTGGTGGATGAGGTGGTAGTGGTGGTGGTGGATGTGGTGGTGGATGTGGCGGTGGTGGGGGTAGTGGTGGATGTGGTGGTGGACATGGTGGTGGATGTGGTAGACATGGTGGTGGTAGTGGATGTGGTGGTGGACATGGTGGTGGTGTATGTGGTGGTGGTGGACATGGTGGTGGATGTGGTGGACGTGGTGGTGGATGTGGATGTGGTGGACATAATGGTGGAGGATGTGGTGGACATGGTGGGGGTGGATGTGGTAGACATGGTGGTGGATGTGGTGTCGAGGACATGGTAGTGGTGGAGGATGTGGTGGTGGTGGAGGACGTGGTGGTGGAGGTGGTGGACGATGTGGTGATGGACGTCGTGGTGGTGGAGGGCGTGGTGGTGATGGAGGTCGTGGTGGTAGACGTGGTGGTGGTAAATGTGGGGGACGTGGTGGTGGAGGACGTGGTGGTGGATGTGGTGGACATGGTGGGAGTGGACATGGTGGTGGTGATCATGGATGTGGACCTGGTGGTGGTGGACGTGGTGGTGGTGGACATATTGGTGGTGGACATGGTGGATGCGGTGGTGGATGTGGTGTTGGTGGTGGACATGGTGGTGGACTTGGTGGTAGTGGACGTGGTGGTTGTGGAGGTGGTGGTGGTGGATATGGTGGTGGATGTGGTGGTGGTGGTGGATGTGGTAGAGGTGGTGAAGGTGGTGGATGTGGTGGTGGACGTGGTGGTGGTGTATGTGGTTTTGGACATGGTGGTGGATGTGGTGGTGGATGTGGTGGATGTGGTGGTGGACATGGTGAATGTGGTGGTGGACATGGTGGTGGAGGATGTGGTGGTGGTGGATGTGGTGGTAGACATGGTGGTGGTGGACCTGGTGGTGGATGTGGTGGTGGTGGTGGACATGGTGGTGGTTGAGGTGGTGCATGTGGTGGTGGATGTGGCGGTGGTGGATGTGGTGGTAGACATGGTGGTGGTGGACGTTGTGGACATGGTGATGGATGTGGTGGACGTGGTGGTAGTGGATGACGTGGTGGTGGTGGATAACATGGTGGTGGTGGATGATGTGGTGGTGAGCATTGCGGTGGATGTGGTGGTCGTGAGGGTGGTAGTGGTGGACGTGGTGGACCTGGTGGTGGTGGACGTGGTGGTGGTGGACCTGGTGGTGGTGGATGTGGTGGTGGTGGATGTGATGGTAATGGATGTGGTGGTGGTGGTGGTGGACGTGGTGGTTGTGGATGTGGTGGTGGATGTGGTGGTGGAGGTGGTGGATGTGGTGGTGTATGTGGTGGTGGTGGACGTGGTGGTGGTGTATGTGGTGGTGTATGTGGTGGTGGACATTATGGATGTGGTTGTGGACATGGTGGATGTGGTGAATGTGGTGGTGGACATGGTGGATGTGGTGGTGGACGTGATGGTGGTGGAGGATGTGGTGGTGGTGGATGTCATAGTGGTGGGCGTGTTGGTGGACATGGTGGTGGACGTGGTGGTGGATGTGGTGGTGGTGGTGGATGTGGTGGTCATGATGGAGATGAATATGCTGGATGTGGTGGTAGTGGACGACATGGTGGTGGTGGATGTGGTGGTGGAGGTAGTGGTGGATGTGGTGGTGGAGGTGGTGAACGTGGTGGATGTGGTGGTGGATGTGGTGGTGGTGGACATGGTTGTTGTGGATGTGGTGGTGGACGTGATGGTGGTCGTGGACCTGGTGGTGGTGGACGTGGACATGGTGGTGGACATGGTGGCCGTGGTGGTGGATGTGGTGGTGAGGATGTGGTGGTGGTGGATGTGGTGGACGTGGATGTGGTGGTGGTGGAGGTTGTGGTGGTGGAGGTTGATGTGGTGGTAGTGGTGGTGGATGTGGTGGTAGTGGTGGTGGTGGACGTGGTGGATGTGGTGGTGGACGTGGTGGTGTTGGATGACATGGTGGTGGTGGATGACGTGGTGGTGATGGAGGACATGGTGGTGATGGAGGACATGGTGGTGATGGAGGACGTGGTGGTGGTGGATGTGGTGGTGGTAGACGTGGTGGTGGTGGTTGTGGAGGTAGTGGAGGACATGGAGGTGGTGGTGGACATGGTGGTGGATGCACTGGTGGTGGTGGATGTGATGGTGGTGAATATGGTGGACTTGGTGATGGACCTGGTGGTGGTGGTGGATGTGATGGTGGATGTGGCAGTGGTGGAGGTAGTGGTGGAGGTGGAGGTGGACATGGTGGTGGATGTGGTAGACATGGTGGTGGTAGTGGATATGGTGGTGGACATGGTGGTGGTGTATGTGGTTGTGGTGGACATGGTGGTGGATGTGGTGGACGTGGTGGTGGATGTGGTGGACATGGTGATGGAGGATGTGGTGGACATTGTGGGGGTGGATGTGGTAGACATGGTGGTGGATGTGATGTCAAGGACGTGGTGGTGGTGGAGGACGTGGTGGTGGAGGTGGTAGATGTAGTGGTGGTGGACATGGTGGTGGTGGACATGGTGGTGGTAGACCTGGTGGTGGTGGTGGATGATGTGGTGGTGGACGACGTGGTGGTGGACGTTGTGGTGGTGGAGGGCATGGTGGTGATGGAGGTCGTGGTGGTGGATGTGGTGGTGGTAGACGTGGTGGTGGACGTGGTGGTGGTAAACGTGGTGGTGGAGGATGTGGTGGACATGGTGTTGGATGTGGTGATAGTGGATGACATGGTGGTGGTGGATAATGTGGTGGTGATGGATGACGTGGTGGTGGTAGTGAGCATGGTGGTGGATGTGGTGGTCGTGATGGTGGTGGTAGTGGTGGACGTGGTGGTGGTGGACCTGGTGGTGGTGGATGTGCTGTGGTGGACGTGGTGGTGGTGGATGTGGTGGTGGTGGATGTGGTGGTAATGGATGTGGTGTTGGTGGTGGTGGACATGGTGGTAGACATGGTATTGGTGGAGATGGTAGTGGACGTGGTGGTGGTGGATGTGGTGGTGGATGTGGTGGATGTGGTGGTGTATGTGGTGGTGGTGGATGTGGTGGTGGTAGATGTGGTGGTGTATGTGGTGGTGGACGTGGTGGATGTTGTTGTGGACGTGGTGGATGTGGTGGTGGACATGGTGGATGTGGTGGTGGACATCATGGTGGTGGAGGATGTGGTGGTGGTGGATGTGGTGGTGGTGGGCATGGTGGTGGACGTGGTGGTGGACGTGGTGGTGGATGTGATGGTTGTGGACGTGGTGGTGGATGTGGTGGAGGTGGATGATGTGGTGGTGGTGGATGACGTGGTGGTGGTGGCAGTTGTGGATGTGGTGGTGGAGGTGGTGAACATGGTGGTGGACGTGGTGGTGGATCTGGTGGTGGTGGTGGATGTGGTGGTCATGATGGAGGTGAATATGGTGGACGACATGGTGGTGGTGGATGTGGTGGTGGAGGTAGTGGTGGATGTGGTGGTGGAGGTGGTGAACGTGGTGGTGGATGTGGTGGTGGTGGACGTGGTTGTTGTGGATGTGGTGGTGGACGTGATGGTGGTCGTGGACCTGGTGGTGGTGGACATGGACATGGTGGTGGACATGGTGGCCGTGGTGGTGGATGTGGTGGTGGTGGATGTGGTGGTGGATGTGGTCGACGTGGATGTGGTGGTGGTGGAGGACGTGGTGGTGGTGGAGGATTTGGTGGTAGTTGTCGTGGATGTGGTAGTAGTGGTGGTGGTGGATGTGGTGGTGGACGTGGTGGATGTGGTGGTGGACGTGGTGGTGTTGGATGACATGGTGGTGGTGGATGACGTGGTGGTGATGGAGGACATGGTGGTGATAGAGGAAGTGGTGGTGGTGGATGTGGTGGTGATAGACGTGGTGGTGGACATGGTGGTGGTGGTTGTGGAGGTGGTGGAGGACGTGGAGGTGGTGGTGGACGTGGTGGTGGATGCACTGGTGGTGGTGGATGTGATGGTGGTGGATATGGTGGACTTGGTGGTGGACCTGGTGGTGGTAGAATTGGTGGTGGTGGTGGATGTGGTAGTGGATGTGGCAGTGGTAGAGGTAGTGGTGGAGGTGGTGGTGGACATGGTGGTGGATGTGGTAGACATGGTGGTGTTAGTGGATGTGGTGGTGGACATGGTGGTGGTGTATGTGGTGGTGGGGGACATGGTGGTGGATTTGGTGGACGTGGTGGTGGATGTGGTGGACATGGTGGTGGAAAATGTGGTGGACATGGTGTGGTGGATGTGGTAGACATGGTGGTGGATGTGGTGTCGAGGACATGGTGGTGGTGGAGGATGTGGTGGTGGTGGAGGACGTGGTGGTGGAGGTGGTGGATATAGTGGTGGTAGACATGGTGGTGGTGGACCTGGTGGTGGTGGTGGATGATGTGGTGGTGGACGACATGGTGGTGGATGTTGTGGTGGTGGAGGGCGTGGTGGTGATGGAGGTCGTGGTGGTGGATGTGGTGGTGGATGTGGTGGTGGTAGATGTGGTGGTAGATGTTGTGGTGGATGAGGTGGTGGTAGATGTGGTGGTGGTAAACGTGGTGGACATGGTGGTGGAGGACGTGGTGGTGGATGTGGTGGACATGGTGGTGGTGGACATGGTGGTGGTGGTCATGGACGTGGACCTGGTGGTGGTGGACGTGGTGGTGGTGGACATATTGGTGGTGGACATGGTGGATGTGGTGTTGGATGTGGTGTTGGTGATGCACATGGGGGTGGACTTGGTGGTGGTGGAGGATGTGGTGGTGGTGGACGTGGTGGTGGTGGACGTGGTGGTGGATGTGGTTGTGGTGGATGTGGTGAAGGTGGTGGATGTGGTGGATGTGGTGGCGGATGTGGTGGTGGTGGACGTGGTGGTGGTGTATGTGGTGGTGGACGTGGTGGTGGATGTCGTGGCGGACATGGTGGATGTGGTGGTGGACATGGTGGATGTGGTGGTGGACATGATAGTGGTGGAGGATATGGTGGTGGTGGATGTGGTGGTAGACATGGTGGTGGTGGACCTGGTGGTGGACCTGGTGGTGGACATGGTGGTGGTGGTGGACGTGGTGGTGGTTGAGGTGGTGGATATGGTGGTGGATGTGGCGGTGGTGGATGTGGTGGTAGTGGACGTGGTGGTGGTGGACGTTGTGGACATGGTGGTGGATGTGGTGGACATGGTGATAGTGGATGACGTGCTGGTGGTGGATAACGTGGTGGTGGTGGATGACGTGTTGGTGGTGGTGAGCATGGTGGTGGATGTGGTGGTCATGATGGTGGTGGATGTGGTGATAATGGATGTGGTGGTGGTGGACGTGAAGGTGGACATGGTGTTGGTGGAGATGGTAGTGGACATGGTGGTGGTGGATGTGGTGGTGTATGTGATGGTGGTGGACATGGTGGTTCTGTATGTGGTGGTGGACGTGGTGGATGTGGTAGACATGGTGGATGTGGTGGTGGTGGACGTGGTGGTTGTGGTGGTGGACATGATGGTGGTCATGGACGTGGACCTGGTGGTGGTGGATGTGGTGGTGGTGGACATGGTGGTGGACATGGTGGCTGTGGTGGTGGATGTGGTGGTGGTGGATGTGGATGTGGTGGACGTGGTGGATGTGGATGTGGTGGTGGTGGAGGATGTGGTTGTGGTGGAGGACGTGGTGGTGGTGGATGTGGTGGCAGTGGATGTGGTGGACGTGGTGGTGGACATGGTAGTGGACGTGGGGGTGGTGGATGTGGTGGTGGTGGATGTGGTGGTGGTGGTGGACATGGTGGTGGTGGATGACGTGGTGGTGGTGGATGACGTGGTGGTGATGGAGGACGTGGTGGTGGTGGATGTGGTGTTGGAGGTAGTTGTGGATGTGGTGGTGGAGGTGGTAAATGTGGTGGTGGACGTGGTGGTGGTGGACGTGGTGGTGGACATGATGGTGGTGAATATGGTGGACGTGGTGGTGGTGGACCTGGTGGTGGTGGTGGATGATGTGGTGGTGGACGACGTGGTGGTGGACGTTGTGGTGGTGGAGGGCATGGTGGTGATGGAGGTCGTGGTGGTGGATGTGGTGGTGGTAGACGTGGTGGTGGACGTGGTGGTGGTAGACGTGGTGGTGGTAAACGTGGTGGTGGAGGATATGGTGGTGGATGTGGTGGACATGGTGTTGGATGTGGTGATAGTGGATGACATGGTGGTGGTGGATAATGTGGTGGTGATGGATGACGTGGTGGTGGTAGTGAGCATGGTGGTGGATGTGGTGGTCGTGATGGTGGTGGTAGTGGTGGACGTGGTGGTGGTGGACCTTGTGGTGGTGGATGTGCTGTGGTGGACGTGGTGGTGGTGGATGTGGTGGTGGTGGATGTGGTGGTAATGGATGTGGTGTTGGTGGACATGGTGGTAGACATGGTATTGGTGGAGATGGTAGTGGACGTGGTGGTGGTGGATGTGGTGGTGGATGTGGTGGATGTGGTGGTGTATGTGGTGGTGGTGGATGTGGTGGTGGTAGATGTGGTGGTGTATGTGGTGGTGGACGTGGTGGATGTTGTTGTGGACGTGGTGGATGTGGTGGTGGACATGGTGGATGTGGTGGTGGACATCATGGTGGTGGAGGATGTGGTGGTGGTGGATGTGGTGGTGGTGGGCATGGTGGTGGACGTGGTGGTGGACGTGGTGGTGGATGTGATGGTGGATGTGGTGGAGGTGGATGATGTGGTGGTGGTGGATGACGTGGTGGTGGTGGCAGTTGTGGATGTGGTGGTGGTGAACATGGTGGTGGACGTGGATCTGGTGGTGGTGGTGGTGGATGTGGTGGTCATGATGGAGGTGAATATGGTGGACGACATGGTGGTGGTGGATGTGGTGGTGGAGGTAGTGGTGGATGTGGTGGTGGAGGTGGTGAACGTGGTGGTGGATGTGGTGGTGGTGGACGTGGTTGTTGTGGATGTGGTGGTGGACGTGATGGTGGTCGTGGACCTGGTGGTGGTGGACATGGACATGGTGGTGGACATGGTGGCCGTGGTGGTGGATGTGGTGGTGGTGGATGTGGTGGTGGATGTGGTGGACGTGGATGTGGTGGTGGTGGTGGACGTGGTGGTGGTGGAGGATTTGGTGGTAGTTGTCGTGGATGTGGTGGTAGTGGTGGTGGTGGATGTGGTGGTGGACGTGGTGGATGTGGTGGTGGACGTGGTGGTGTTGGATGACATGGTGGTGGTGGATGACGTGGTGGTGGACATGGTGGTGGTGGTTGTGGAGGGGGTGGAGGACGTGGAGGTGGTGGTGGACGTGGTGGTGGATGCACTGGTGGTGGTGGATGTGATGGTGGTGGATATGGTGGACTTGGTGGTGGACCTGGTGGTGGTAGAATTGGTGGTGGTGGTGGATGTGGTAGTGGATGTGGCAGTGGTAGAGGTAGTGGTGGAGGTGGTGGTGGACATGGTGGTGGATGTGGTAGACATGGTGGTGTTAGTGGATGTGGTGGTGGACATGGTGGTGGTGTATGTGGTGGTGGGGGACATGGTGGTGGATGTGGTGGACGTGGTGGTGGATGTGGTGGACATGGTGGTGGAAAATGTGGTGGACATGGTGTGGTGGATGTGGTAGACATGGTGGTGGATGTGGTGTCGAGGACATGGTGGTGGTGGAGGATGTGGTGGTGGTGGAGGACGTGGTGGTGGAGGTGGTGGATATAGTGGTGGTAGACATGGTGGTGGTGGACCTGGTGGTGGTGGTGGATGATGTGGTGGTGGACGACATGGTGGTGGATGTTGTGGTGGTGGAGGGCGTGGTGGTGATGGAGGTCATGGTGGTGGATGTGGTGGTGGATGTGGTGGTGGTAGATGTGGTGGTAGATGTTGTGGTGGATGAGGTGGTGGTAGATGTGGTGGTGGTAAACGTGGTGGACATGGTGGTGGAGGACGTGGTGGTGGATGTGGTGGACATGGTGGTGGTGGACATGGTGGTGGTGGTCATGGACGTGGACCTGGTGGTGGTGGACGTGGTGGTGGTGGACATATTGGTGGTGGACATGGTGGATGTGGTGTTGGATGTGGTGTTGGTGATGCACATGGGGGTGGACTTGGTGGTGGTGGAGGATGTGGTGGTGGTGGACGTGGTGGTGGTGGACGTGGTGGTGGATGTGGTTGTGGTGGATGTGGTGAAGGTGGTGGATGTGGTGGATGTGGTGGCGGATGTGGTGGTGGTGGACGTGGTGGTGGTGTATGTGGTGGTGGACGTGGTGGTGGATGTCGTGGCGGACATGGTGGATGTGGTGGTGGACATGGTGGATGTGGTGGTGGACATGATAGTGGTGGAGGATATGGTGGTGGTGGATGTGGTGGTAGACATGGTGGTGGTGGACCTGGTGGTGGACCTGGTGGTGGACATGGTGGTGGTGGTGGACGTGGTGGTGGACGTGGTGGTGGATGTGGCGGTGGTGGATGTGGTGGTAGTGGACGTGGTGGTGGTGGACATTGTGGACATGGTGGTGGATGTGGTGGACATGGTGATAGTGGATGATGTGCTGGTGGTGGATAACGTGGTGGTGGTGGATGACGTGTTGGTGGTGGTGAGCATGGTGGTGGTCATGATGGTGGTGGATGTGGTGATAATGGATGTGGTGGTGGTGGTGGTGGACGTGAAGGTGGACATGGTGTTGGTGGAGATGGTAGTGGACATGGTGGTGGTGGATGTGGTGGTGTATGTGATGGTGGTGGACATGGTGGTTCTGTATGTGGTGGTGGACGTGGTGGTTGTGGTGGATGTGGTAGACATGGTGGATGTGGTGGTGGTGGACGTGGTGGTTGTGGTGGTGGACATGATGGTGGTCATGGACGTGGACCTGGTGGTGGTGGATGTGGTGGTGGTGGACATGGTGGCTGTGGTGGTGGATGTGGTGGTGGTGGATGTGGATGTGGTGGACGTGGTGGATGTGGATGTGGTGGTGGTGGAGGATGTGGTTGTGGTGGAGGACATGGTGGTGGTGGATGTGGTGGCAGTGGATGTGGTGGACGTGGTGGTGGTGGTGGACATGGTAGTGGACGTGGGGGTGGTGGATGTGGTGGTGGTGGATGTGGTGGTGGTGGTGGACATGGTGGTGGTGGATGACGTGGTGGTGGTGGATGACGTGGTGGTGATGGAGGACGTGGTGGTGGTGAATGTGGTGGTGGATGTGTTGTTGGAGGTAGTTGTGGATGTGGTGGTGGAGGTGGTAAATGTGGTGGTGGACGTGGTGGTGGTGGACGTGGTGGTGGACATGATGGTGGTGAATATGGTGGACGTGGTGGTGGTGGACCTGGTGGTGTTGGACCTGGTGGTGGTGGACATGGTGGTGGATGTGGTGGTGGACTTGGTGGTGGTGGTGGACACGGTGTGGTGGACATGGTAGAGGACATGGTGGTGGTGGACATGGTGGTGGTGTATGTGGTGGTGGACGTGATAGTGGTCATGGACGTGGACCTGGTGGTGGTGGTGAAGGACGTGGTGGTGGTGGAGGACGTGGTGGTGGTGGAGGACATGGTGGTGGTGGATGTGGTGGTAGTGGATGTGGATGTGGTGGAGATGGTGCACGTGATGGTGGACGTGGTGGTGGTGCATATGGTAGTGGATGTGGTGGTGGTGGATGTGGTAGTGTATGTGATGGATGTGGTGGTGGTGGTGAATGTGGTGGTGGTGGTGGATGTGGTGGTGGACATGATGGTGGAGGACGTGGTGGTGGTAGATGTGGTGGTGGACGTGGTGGTGGTGGACGTGGTGGTGGTAGATGAGGTGGTGGTAGATGTGGTGGTGGTAGACGTGGTGATGGATGTGGTGGTGGTGGACATGGTGGTGGTGGACGTGGTGGTGGTAGACGTGGTGGCAGAAGTGGTGGTGGTAGACATGGTGGTGGATGTGGTGGTGGATGTGGTGGTGGATGTGATGGTGGACATGATGGATGTGATGGTGGTCGATGTGGTGGTGGAGGTCGATGTGGTGGTAGACATGGTGGTGGATATGGTTGTGGACATGGTGGTGGAGGATGTGGTAGTGGTGGACGTGGCAGTGGTGGTGGTGGACATGGCAGTGGATGTGGTGGACATGGTGGTGGATGTGGTGGACATGTTGGTGGATGTGGTGGTGGACATGGTGGACATGGTGGTAGTGGATGTGGTGGTGTACATGGTGGTGGTGTATGTGGTGGTGGTGGACATGGTGGTGGATGTGGTAGACGTGGTGGATGTGGTGCAAATGGTGGTGGATGTGGTGGACATGGTGGTGGTGGATGTGGTGGACATGGTGGTGAATGTGGTGGTGGTGGAGGACGTGGTGGTAGAGGTGGTGGATGTAGTGGTGGTGGTGGACCTAGTGGTGGTGGTGGATGTGGTGGTGGATATGGTGGTGGATGGGGTGGATAACGTGGTGGTGGTGTAGGATGTGGTGGTGGATGTGGTGGACGTGGTGGTGGTGGAGGACATGGTGGTGGTGGAGGATGTGGTGGTGGTGGAGGTAGTGGTGGTGGTGGATGTGGTGGTGGTAGACGTGGTGGTGGACGTGGTGGTGGTGGCGTGGTGGTGGTGGATGTGGTGGACGTGGTGGTGGAGGATGTGGTGGTGGTGGACATGGTGGTGGTGGACATGGTGGTGGTGGACATGTTGGTGGTGGACATGGTGGACGTGGTGGTGGACATGGTGGTGGACGTGACATGGTGGTGGACGTGACATGGTGGTGGACATGGTGGTGGTGGACGTGGTGGTGGTAGAGGACGTGGTGGTGATGGAGGACATTGTGGTGATGGAGGACGTGGTGGTGGTGGACCTGGTGGTGGACCTGGTGGTGGGGGTGGTACAAAGCCTGCGACCTCTGGACCGATGGACAGAGCGGTGCCCCCTATCCTGAGCTGTTGTCAGGTTGAGGTAAAACCTTCTACCCAGTTGACACAGGTACAGTCACCCTTTGAGAAGAGGAACAGGGAGGTGCCTTCGGTTCTGTATTTGTTTTTCATTTATAGTTGTTTATGCGTTTTCACATTTTACTTTGCAGCAGCATCTACAAAGGTCCAGACGAAATTCTTGACACAATTTGTGTTATTATGGCTGAAACATGTTGACCACACTAAATCGTCTGAAACATGCTGTTTAATTCTATGCCACAGGTGCACTGTTTTTAATTCTGGCAGAGAGAATATATGAATAAAGTATGTGTAGTATTCTCTCTAGCTAGTTTTCACATCACTTCATTCACATTATTTTTACTTTGCACTGCGCCCTCTCCCACACTGTCCCTCATTTAGTGGATTCAGCAAATCCGTGTAGAGTAGAACTAAAACATTCCTGTGCTCCTCCCACTCAGAGTGGGGGTTGTAGCCCTCAGAGGAACTAGGTTTCCTCTGGGAGGAGAATCCCAAATGATGAAGCATGCCACAGATGGTGAGTGAGGGATTTTGTCCTAAAAAGGGATTATCCCACAGTTAGATCTGTGTGATATTGACAGTGGCTTTTTGTTATCGACACTTTATCAGAGAGTTCCACGCCATCGCAATTACTGGTATAATGAAAACAAGCGCAGTGAGCGCGCACTGCAAGGAATGCGAGGTATGCAGCTAGCACCCGACCACGCTGCTGCTTGCTCCCGAGCTCCCTGGGACAGGGGAGAGAGAAGGCGGAACATGCACCCGCCTTTGGCCAATTGAGTGCTGTCTTACTTAGAAAGACGCACGCAAAGACCAATAGCGGGGGATGGAAAACAAAGCACACGCTCGAGCGTGTGTTCCGAGTTTAAAGTCCTTACAAAAGCCTCGCTGAGCAGCGCATGCACACTGGCTCAGGCAAGACCTACAAAAAAACCTCTTTTTTGAGAACGATAACATTTAGAATGGGATTTGAAAGAAAGAAAACTGGGCATATTCTCAAGAACGTGTGATAACCATCGCAAAAGTTACTTAACGGAACCTCCAACATCGCAGTCTATCACGGGAAATTTACACCGTGATAACCAAGTATTCACAACACGGGGCACCATGCGATAGTCCCCAGATAACGCGTCAAATGACCGCGATAAAATCAACGCCATGCCGCAAAAATGCGAAACTTGAACGCAAAAAACAGTTGCGATGAGGCCAAGCGCGATACAAAAAGCAGCGAAAACCAGCGACAGGAATGCAATTTACTCGCGTCTGGTGGGAAAATACACCATAAGAGCAGTCCAAACAAACGGTGAGATGACAACGTACGAGCACGACTCCACAGCTGTGACGCAGAACAAATGACCATTGTCCAAATCAGATAGGCAGTACCCCACAAACAGCCACAATATACATTGACATGCATTCAGTATGTAACCTGTGCCAATGCGGAAACAAACATGGAACACACTGTGAAACCGCATCCCCTCTTCACATTGCAGAGGGACAAACACCCCCTGCACACCGACGTGCCATGTCCATAACCAAAAAATATTGAAAGCATGGACCAATGTAGGGGCAGTGACTCCCCCCACATACATGTCGCCCATGTCACAGGACTTGAGTCACAGGGTGCATCCCAAAAGAAGCCCTTTTGTCACTTGTAGGCCACATATGACAGCCAAAATGGAAAGAATTGGGACACATGTGAAACGCCGAAGAGTGGGATACCGTAACAACTGTGACACACGGAACTGGCAGTTCGAATACGTGACACCCTAAACAGTCTCACTGCACAGATGTGACACACCCACCATCCATTAACAAATTCCTAAATTGTCAGCACATGTCGCACCCACACTTGTCTGAGTGAAGTGCCTGTACAGATGAGTGACATGCACGCAGGGAATGTGTTTCGGAATGCATTTATTAGCACATTCTGTGCCTGTGGACAGTCAACGTACTGTGCCATTACTACTAAGAAACCCTCACAATGTGACGTCAACCAGAGAAGAAATTGTCAATGATGTAGTCCCTACAGGCAATTCCTGTTGCTGCTGCAGTGGGGTGTGGTCCACCTGCCTCATCTTCATCATCGTCCGGTGCATCTGGCACTTGTATCCATGGTGGTCTGCTGCGTACACATATGTTGTGCAACACACAACATGCAACAATCATCTTGCACACAAGGCCTGGGCTGTACAGGAGCTTTCCACCTGTGAGCCCAGGCACCTGAAACATGACTTCAACACTCGAAATGTGCACTCCACTATGCCCCTGGTGCGTTTCTAGGCCAAATTGTACTGCCTCTGAGGCTGTGTGTTCGGGGCTCGGAGGGGTGTCATCATCCAAGCGCAGAGTGCATATCCTTGGTCACCTGTGACAGTGCAGAGAGACATGAGTCAAGACTATGTACTGCATGATGTGTTGGCAGGCTCACTGGTTCATTTGTGTGTGATATGTGTGACTTAGTGATTCCTGTATGACATGTACCGCGTGTTGCTAATGAGCAGCATCACTGTTTTATGTAGCCTCACTGCTGCACCTCCCCCCGAGCACATTCACTATTGTGGGCAGCGCGATTGCATCACATGCATCCCTACGGCACACCATTGTCATGCCTGTCTGCACATGTCCACAAGCCTGACTACTACACAGCGATGATGTTACACAGAATGTGGCCGGCCACGTGTGTGTCGGCCCATTGCAAGGACGGGGCTGACAGATGTAGAGCACCTGCCTGGCTGAACCCAACATGCAGTTGAGGGTACATCTTTGGCTTATGCTGAGATAATGGCGACACACACAACAGTTGGCATGTGTGATCCCTGACCCAGAGCGGGCATGCCCTCCCCCATTTACCCCTTCGGCCGAGCATGCACACTGGCAACATTGTCGATTGCGCGACGGGGTGCAGACACTACAACAGAGACACATGCATCAGCCACATCCTTGGCAAGGCCTACACAGACAGAGGACTAGGCCGAAACGCCGGACAGGAAGGCGGAAACGCCACAACACACCGTAGACAGCATGCCAGACTGGTCGAGCGATGTAGCGAACACTGAGAATGACAGAACCTGGAGCAGCGCAAGCTGTGCCCGGACAAGACAACAAAAAAACGCACCAGCGGTATACAGTGATGCCAGGGAAGGCAGGGAACCCGAAAAAGGGCGACCATACCTTCCCAGCACAGGACAGCGCTATGCAATAGCTACAAGTACCCCACATAGGGTATGATACGTCCCAAGAAAACATGGGAACACCTCTTAGGGAAAAATCTGCAGCAGAGGACAAGAACATAAAGGACGTGCAGATAGAACCACAGACGGCTTGCCAATCAGCCAAACAAAAAACAAACAGAAGGCCCAACCTGAGGACACATACGGGTGTACCAACAACCAAAGAACCACAAAAGCCAAAGGGGGTGTACCAGCAACCAACAGTACAAAGGGGCCAACCTAAGGACCCCGAAGGCATGCCAACCCACACAGAACACACAGACGGTCCAACCGAAGCACAAGACCCCCGAAAAAAGGTGGGATAACGCCTCCCATAAAGCAGCAGAGGACCGACAAGCCAAGTTTACGGAGGGGGAGGAGGGCGGAGACCCGCAAGGAGCCACTGAATGGCAGCATCCGCATGGGTGTTAAACAAAAGCACCCCATCAAAAGGCAGGTCAACCAGACGCTCCCTAACATTCTCAGGGGAAAACGCTATCCCTCAACCAAGCATGGCAACGGAGAGCTACTGAACTTGCCATAGTGCGGCGAGAGCATCAGAGCCGAACGAAGAATAAGCGCGGTCAACTCCCGGCCATCCATCACATGGCACCGCAGATCACCGCAGACACCTTCTTGAGAGGCACAAGACAGAAGGGACTCCAGGGAATCCCACAAGCTGGAAGTCACCATGGTCAACACACAAAGCGTGTTGAGTCGACCACCCGATGCCGGCACAGCACCGTGGAGTCCGCCACAGGCGCCGGCATGGCACCGGAGGGGACGCCAAGACGACCACCACCACCACTTGTGCTCCAGGAGAATGGGGTGGACCGTGTCGGCGAAAGAACGGCGCCAACTCGACCTCCGACGAGGCAGCCACCTGCGTGGAGAGGCAAGAGGGACCCACCGGCACTTAGGCTTCAGATGCTGGCAAGCGTCGCAGTCCGTGGAATCATGGTACTCGCCCAAACACCACATGCAAATAGGATGAGGGTCCATTGCAGACATCTGACGCGATCAAGACAAGCACGTCTTGAAGCCCGAAGGCATTCGCACACTGTCCCACAACGCAAAGCGTGAAAAGAAGGCCTGAAAACAGGCCAGGGACACGATCTGGATCCGCGTTGCACGCGGAAAAGAAGGAAACTGATGTCAGCGCGCCGGGGTGGGGCTTATGTGACCTCGCTGACGTCACGTCCGCGGACGACGTCAGGGCAGAGTCGCGTGGTACCGCCCCCCCGCGCGCAGAGATGCTGGGGCAAAGAAAGTTTTCGGGGTCCAGTCTCATGCCTGGGGATAATTCTACGTTAAGGAATCTGCGGCTAGTAGTCTATCAGATATCTAAGTATCAATCAGCTGTGCAGTGGCCCACCCGAATGCATCCTTGGCCCACCCAAATAAAAATTCCTGGAACTGGGCCTGTTGGGAAGAAGCACTGTGCGGCGACACGCACATCACAGGTTCAAATGCCGGCAAGGTTGGCAAATCGTTTGAATCTGGGCAGACGTAACTATCATTCAAGCGCCTTGTGACAATTTTCGGTTTGTGCGCGATATGACGACAGAACATTTGCGGTCACCCAAAAGGTGACTAAACATGGAGCCGAAAAGCAATTTCATCGAAACTTTTGCAAACAATCCCCTCTACCCCAGGATAAGAGAGTTTTGCGCGCTACAAGGAAAGGCGCTTGCGTATTCCCGCCATTCTATGTTCCACTCCATCCGCTAAGTGCAGCAGGGTTTGATTTCTCACAAAAAGTACGCACCTTTATCACCATTGGCTAAATCTCTGACTGGAGTGACACCTACAGGCTATGTTCAAATTATGACTACGACTACAATGATTCAAAGCACAACTACGAATGATTGTTTATTTAACCCAGAAATTGATGAAAATATATATTCAAAGTACTCTAGAGCGTTCTGGCACCCAAGTAAACAGCCTTTATCAACATATATAAAAACAAATAAATGCATGTATTAGACGAGGCAGCTCAAGCATCCGTCAAAAATACTTTGGACTTAATAACTTTATAATAATCTGCATTGCTGCCAAATGGTCAAATGATATAGGGGTCACACTTCCAGCTGGTTTTGCCTTTTTGGGCGCATTCTAGGAGTTGTAGTTGCGTGTTAAACATTGAAAATATGTGCCAAACATATTATCTTAATAGCCAAAACTGGTTGGCTGTGTCACGCATGAAAGGCACTAAGTTGGTACATATACAGTTGTACTCTTATAATTTGCATTTCATAACGTTGTACATAACAAGTGTTATCAGTGCACTAGTCAATAGGGCGCTCAATTTATCGACCCAAAAGTATATATAGTGTGGACCCCAACATGATTAATACTAATCAGCTGCCAGTGGCGGCTCCTCCATAGGGGTGTGGAGGCGTCGTCTCACTGCTTTCTCGCAGTGCGAGAAGGCAGAAACATAAAATGGTAAAACTACCATTTTATGTTTCTGCTTCTCACCCTGCGAGAAGGCAGAATGCCTGGAGTGCCTGGTTGTGGGAGGGCGGGCGGTCATGATTAAGGGCAGGAGGGAAGTGGCTTGCCCACTGTTGTGGATACTGACTGTTTGGTCCGCCCCAGGGCTGAACAAAGCAGTTATGTGCACTTCCCCTTTTTCTCTATGTAGGCTGCTGCATGCAGCTTAAATAGAGAAAATGGCCTGGCTGGGGCGCTCTCCGCTGCCCCTCAACAATCACAATGCTGCCATTGCAAGGTTGTGATTGGCTTAGGGTAGGGGAGGGAGGCTGCCTGCTGGCTGCTTCCTGTGTTCCTCCAGGATTTAGAAAACGCTGGAGCGGCGCGATACCGGGGGTAAGGTAGGTAATTCTTTATTTGTATTCCTCCCCCCCCCCCCCACCTCCCCTCTCCCTCCTGTGAGCATGTTTCCTCAAAACAAAGATGCCTGTCCCTGTGTATGACCTGTACAATTTCGTAGAAAAGCTGAAATAAACAAAGGGGCACCTGCCTTGTGACACAAGATAATGGCATAGTCTAAATCGCGTTTGTATTTCAACATGAAAGAAAACAAGAGTTGATAAACTGCATAACGAACGCTGCCTTATGATTAAAAAGGAGTTTTCAAAGCAAACGAGATGCCGGCTGCGCTTCTGATGCGCACTCAGATTTTGACGTTAAAAGGATTGCCCATGACTGTACATCAGACATTACATTTGCACCAGTGCTAAGAAAAAAAAGGCATTTTGTATCACTCGGTCCGTATAAGTGTTTTCAGACCGGAACAAAATTGGCCACTGTAAATGCTGCTTCAAGAACGGTACAAAAATGGCCAGCAACGCACCGGTGCAAAATTCCCACTGAACCTGAGCAAAACTGCCCGGCTCTGTAACTGAATATTGCAGGTGGACTATTGGAATGCATTCATAGCAAGATAAACAAGCTGTTTTTTGTGGGTACAGTAGAACAAATGTGCTTAAAATATGGATGTATACCGATACCCAACCATAAATTAAACTCCAGGTTTCATATTTAATAAGAGAAAGCATGCCTTGCACGCAGAGCCCTTTCTCCCAGCTCTCTGACAAGACCCCCCTTCGCCTGCTGGTGTTCTGCACGTCCATTTATTTTGAAATTCGCTCAGCCTATTAAGGCATTCTTTCCTCTTCGGATATGACAGCAATTCTCATAAGGACCTACTAATTTCTGAACAATGTACCAGAGACCTGCAGAAGTAAACTGCGATTTGCTTCCCCTGAATAGTGCTCACCGGCGCTGCGCACAAGCCTTGGTAACCTCTCAATGAACTCTGCCTATGGATGTTTATCTACAGCCTGTAAGTAATATAGATTTATTCAAGTAATATAGCGAGCATTTGGAGATACTGGTGATAGTAAACGTTACCTTACTGATTTCTTGTAATTTACACCTGGCCATATTTTAATGGATTTTCTTTATGGTGTTCGGTAAAACTTTGTCTCTACTTACGTCGCCATGATCTCGGATATTTTCTTTTAATTACATACTGTTTGACTAAACAAGATGAATCAACGTTTCATATGTGTTTGGTGGGCCCGCAGTTTTGTAGCACCTTTTTAGGTCTCGCTGAGTCAGCGCGCATGCGCTGCTCCGAGAGACTTTAGTAGGTGAGATTTCAAAGTGCTGCTGGCTGGCGACAAGCTTGTGTTCACGGGAGCGTGCACGCGCGAACCGCCAGCCTTCAGCAGCACTTTGAAAACTCACCTACTAAAGTCTCTGGCACCCAGCGCTTTACTTTTAATGTTAAAAGTAAAGCACGGTTTCCACAATTATAGCAAAAGTAAAGAAATAGATGTTTTTTTCAATTTTTTTACTTTTGGTATAATCGCGGCACCCGCGCTTTACTTTTAATGTTATAAGTAAAGCACGGGTTCCGCGAATATACCAAAAGTAAAGAAATAGAAAAAAACATCTATTTCTTTACTTTTGATATAATCGCGGCACCCGCGCTTTACTTTTAACATTAAAAGTAAAGCGTCGGTGCCGCGATGCTTGTTTCTTTTTCCTGCTATCCATTAATTTTGCATTTTTACAACGTTTATTTTGCTAGCTATTGTATTGCTTTTATATTATATTTCTTTAGTTAATGAATTTTTAAGAAGGGTGGGCCCGTTTTGTTTTTCTTTCAATGTCTGCTTGTCCCCTTGCCCCGTGTTGTCGTCTCCCTCATGCAATGTTTATTTGCCGTCTCGCACCATCCCGCCCCCTTCTCTTCTTAGCCCTCTGGATGCCCACCCCCTTGTTCTGTGTACTTCTCACCCACATCCTTTCACGCTGTGTTGTTCTTGCCCATGTGTACCTCTCCCCTGCTTCCCGTGTTGCTGTCACTTTCATGTGCTGCTCGCTGTCATGTGTGCTTTTCCCCTGCGCTGCGTGCTTTTCTCTCGCCCGCTCCCCTGCTCCCGTTCTGTGTTCTTCTTTCAATGTCCGCTTCTCCCCTTGCCCAGTGTTGTCGCCCTCATGCAATGTTTTTTCCCGTCTCACCCAATCCCGCCCCTTCACTTCTTAGTCATCCTCCCTGTCCCACAGTCCTTAAGCATCAACAATCGCGTAACCTGATCCATTCTGAACAATGTCTTTCCGACTGTGACCTCTGCCTCCCAGATAGAGTTCAACTTGACTGATTGTTTTAATGTGTGTCTACTAGTGGACCAGAAGGAATGCAATGGTTTACATGCTTCTATGCCAAAGCTGAATGAAGCAAGCAAGTCAGGCAACAATGTCTGTTATTGATTTAACAACGCATGCCACGGGAGAGTGCTGGCGGGGGGCTGGTAGAAAAGACCTTGTCTGTGGGTCTTTATAGATTTCTATTTTTTTATTTAAATGCTACAATTAGTTGTCCTTTTTGTGCTTGGATATTTCATTTTTTTGTTTGGAACTGTTGTGTATTAATTGATACAGTGTGTATGTCAAGAGACCTTATAACTTTCATATTGGAATATTTTTGTGTCCACAATGCTAAACCTTTTTAAGAGACCACAATTTTATTATTCAGAGTTCTTTTCATAAACCTCAGATTAGATCACATGTTTAATTAGTACTTTCTTTAAAGGACAAGCCATCTAAAACGTGAGCTGGTATTTGCCATTCCTGTTAAACCTAGGTTCAAGTCACACTTTCCAGTGCCTAATAATGTATGACAATTCTGTTAAAAATATTGGTTTGTGCCAAAATGCTTCTAAATAATGTTTCCAATGTGAAACAAGTTTTGTCAAAGCCAAAGGGTCTCACCTTTGTGACCTGTTGGCTCTACCAATGGTTGTTATCCACGCTACCCTGTATCTGTGATGCTGTGCAGCACGGCTAAAGTAATCCAAGAGGGAGGGAGTGGGGAGAAGCAGTTGAGCTAAGAGACCAAGACAGAGTACAGCAGGAGAGACTTGCACTAGGGGAGAGTGCTGGAAAACACATTCACTGTAATGGAGAGCTTCACACAAAATAAACACGTTTTGGCAAAGCCAGTAGGTGTCGCCTGTGGACGAGCTATTGACTTTGCCAGTCAGATAGAAGTGGCCACTGGGAAGGCAAGTGGGAGTCAACAATGTTAACAAGCATTGGCATAGCCAATAGGTCTCGCCATTGGGACCTTATAAGTGTTTAGTTATTCAGCACAATATCCTCGGTGCAACAACATCAACTATTGCATAACTAAACAATTATAAGGTCCCAAAGGCGAGACCTATTGGCTATGCCAATGCTTGTTGTCATTGATGGCCGCGGCTGCATTTCAGAGGTACAAGCTTGAACATTTTTGACTAACTTTTCCCCAGTCTTACATTCGCTTCAGAGGCACAGAACTGACATGCGGTTGACTTTACTTGAGCCCTACCGGCCTTTCTAAGGCACAAGCTGACGTGTGACTTACCCTACTCTGAAGCTACCAGTTTGGGGCTTCCATATGAGACCCCTAATTTCCCTACAGACAAGGCCACCTCTGCTTGTCTCCTAAGGCCTCTGCATAACAACCACTCTGTTAAGATCAAATAGTCAAAGCATGCCACAGATGTAAAGCATTCGCACAGCACGGGTAGCTGCGGAATGATAACAGCTCTGTCAAACAAACTAGCATCTCCAACAGCCCAAGGGGTTTGTGAAATGGTAAAATTATGTGCAAAGGAAAAAATAGTGAAAAGTCTATCAGCTCCGGAGAAAGTTCACTTTTTTGAACAGATGTTTACACAGCTGTAAACATGGCATGATTTCAAAGGGTTCTTCTCCACGCGTTTGTGTTTAGGTATCAGTGATAGAGGTGTATTTATTTCTAATTTGAGTACAGTTCTCTAAAGAATCCTGCAGGCCAGAGACACAGATAGAGAAAGACAGAGAGAGTGTTTACGGGTTAGAAAGGGAGGGTAAGAGTTAAGTATGTGTGTGTGAGAGAGAGCGTTTTGTGTGTGTGAGAGTGGGGGGGAGAGGGTAAAGTGTGTGTGAGAGCAGGTTTGTGTTAGAAAGACCATGTGTGAGAGCGAAAGACTATGATGGGTATGAAAGAGGGAGGGAGGAAGTAGTAAAGTGTGTGTTTGATACTTACCTCTCAGGCCCCCAGTTAATGCCAAAAGCACAAACGTTAAATGTGGACAGTTAATTGTGCACACAAAGCTCTGTGAATACTGACTGCAGCACACATTGGTACTGAACTAGATGAACGAGCATGCCTTGCTAATGATGTTACATTTACATACGCTTTTTTATCTGTTGCTATATATTGTGTTAACGTGTTTATTAACATTAAGAAATTGGAAATTAATTAAAATAATAATCAAAGCCTGGCAGTGAATATTCCCAGATGTGGACAAACTTGCCCGAGTCAGTTCAAAAATATAATCACGAAATGTGCGCAGGCAGAACAGTAAAATATTTAAGCAAATTCAAATCACCGTGGCCATAAAGCAGCAGGGCCCATTCAGGGAAGGGGTGGTAAAAACATTCAGGGAAAACCTGTGATGCCTGCGAAGGAAGCGGGAGGTCAAGGGATGGCAGAGAGCTGGCACTGCCCCTGTTGCAGCAGGCATAGGGAAGGCAGGTGGCACAAGCATTCCAAGGGCAGTTGTGAGAGGGGAAATAAGAGGCAGAGAAAGGGGGTACACTAACCAAGAGGAGAGGCAGGAGTCAGGAGTGAGATGGAAGGGGTGAGGAGACTGAGTGTCTGACTATTTGTCTGCATTATAATTCCTATTATAAGATCCGTTTGGGTGTCTCTGCTTTACAGTTTCAAGACTGAGATGTGTTTGCTTGTTAGTTGTGTATTTGTCTGTCTATTTGGCAATCACCAGTAGAGAGGTGTGTGTGTGTACACCTGTGAGTGAGCATGGGTCTCTGTGGAGCTGGGTGAAGGTACAAGAGCAAAGCTGGGTGAAGTGAGGTGCAGTGACCGATCTATATTTATAAAGCCCAGCACTAATTGCTTTATTAACCTTCCTGCTTCCTCAAATTTGCTTGAAAATGCACCGTTTGTTAACTCTTTTTCACAATTTTCTTAGGGGGAGAACCCCCCAAGCCCCCATAGGCCCTCGCTCGCAGCAGTGCAGTATGACTATATTGTTACGCCCTACCACTTTAAAATGTCACCAGCCGTCACTATCAGCTGCTGATAATACAGACAAGAGCAGAGAATTGTAGTGCGCTTCAATTATACATTTTACTCTGATTAAGTGAGGAGGGCCCGCATTCGTGCAAAGAATGATCAAATGCTCTTTTGGACAGTATTTGCTTTTTCCTTTGAAGGGAATGGAGCAAAGGGGTTGCTCGTGTCAATATTATATCAACTGATGAACCAGGATAAAGAGAAATAATAAAAAAATTGCAAGATGCATCCTATGTTCATAAACCATTTTATGCGAACGTTTTTAAGAAATAATAACAGAACACAAACTAACAAAACAAAAACTGATTATATGATTACAGGAAAAAAGGAAACGGATTTACCTCAAATGTATTTTCATCTTTCACATTTTAACAGTTGCGAATATATATTTGATACATTTCTTGTTACGCAAACACGGCAAATGAGAGCAAATTTAGTATGCCCCACGCAGTGCTTTAAATGGGCTGGTACTCACCGGTACGGAGTACCGGCACTTTTTAATTTTCTCCCATTGAGTACCAGCACTTTTCCTTGAACAAGGATAGTACCGGTACTCACGAGGGCTTGGCTGTGACGTAGATGTTGCTCGTTCATCGATCACCTCAGCAGCACTTTCAACTTTTATTCACGTTGGAAGCCTGGGCTGGGCCAAATGACAGCTGCTCTTGTCACCAGTACACAGATCTGCATGTTTTACTCTGGAAGTCATCAGAGCAGAGGTGTGGCTTCATGGAGGTTAGTTTATCCTTTGCTCTCACACAGCTGGCATAGAAAGGAGGCTGTAAAACCTAATGGGGGAGGGTGTGAAAGGCATTGTTCACTGTAACATAGGGCTTCAATGAAGCTCCTGTAGCAGAAATTGCTATATGTAAACTGCTGTCATTAGACTTTTTAACACAAATTCACCAGTACATTTATCACAAGACAAGATGTTGAGCACTAAGTAAAAGTCAAATACTTGATAGTATGCATCTACAAAACGCACACAAGCATTTTTTCCATTGAAAAAAATATTGTTGCCTGTGGTGGGTATTTTCAATATGCCTGGATAGAACAAAAAGTCTGCACTTGATTTCACTATCTCTAACCATCGGTCCACAACTAAATTGCCTATTTGCATGTGTAAATAATATGGGATCTCGTTATCAAACTCACTAATCCCTGTTCATCGACATTGATGTGATGTAAATGTCTGTTGCTTTTTTAAAATATTTATTTCATCGACAGTTCAAAATGCAAGAATACATTCAACATTTACTATATTAAGTATATGAGGCATATAATATAAGTTATTATCTAAATTAACATACCTGGGCTCGCCCTAAATACTGCAAAGTAATGTCAACAAAAGATTTTAAAGCAATTCATATTATCCGACGGAGATGTTTTTTTCATCATGTGTGCTGTGTTAAAGATAATGGTGTATATTTTAATTATACAGACTATATTCAGATAACCCAGCAGATACCTTTAATCATCTAATATCACAAGTGCCACATGTTTACTCTGTCCACCACTTCTTTTCAACCACATCAAATGGAATGTTGAAAGGTTGAGCCACCAGCAGCAATTTTGCCAGTGTCTCTGGGTCAACATTCCTAATCCTGTGGCAGCGAGAGAGAGAATATGCTGCTTACTTGTCCCCCGGAAAGGAACTCTGGTTTCCATTTTAGACAGAAACACACACTAGTGCCGAGAATGAAAATAGTGTCTGATGAATTGCTTGCATTTTTGCAGCTTAGCACATTCACTAATCATAAGAAACAGGAAGCCGGGGCCTTTTTCGTATGTAAGATTGGTACACCACGAGTAACAATAAAATGAATAACTATGGACTGGGAAACATGGCGGCCACAAGCTAAACGGCCGCGGTCGCAGCTCCGCTCAGGCCGCTAATGACTTTTGAAGGTGCACGCTGATATGGGTCTCGGAAACCAGCTTGACTGAAATTCGGCTATCCCTCTCCCTCTTCCTTCCCCTTTCTCCCCTGCCTCGGGGACTTCTCTATTCTTACCTGTGTCAGGAGCTTTGCCAGCATAGCGGCGCACGGGGGGAGCTGTATGGCCCCAGATTCCAGGGGCACTACGGTGACGCCGTATTGATTCTCGCAGTGGGAGGAGGCGTCCCTCGAGTGGAAACGAGGCAGTGCTGCCTGTAACCGGATCCGGGTCACGGGTGGCAGAATCAGAAAAGCCAGCACTGGAGTCTACACGAGTGCCTGGGCTGGAGGTAGTGAATCTGAAGTAGATCAAGAGACTGCCAACCAGGTAGGCGGTATAAATTCCAGTTGGCTTAGCAGGGTAGCAGTGGTTACTTGGAGAGGAGGAAGGGGTGAGTTGGGCAAGGTTGGTAATCCCAAAGAATGTGTTAGCGTTCATGTGCTTGGGAAGTTTGAAATTCCTTATACTTTCAAACAAGGCAAGGGACAAACGGGTCTGATTTATTTTTCGTGTATGGAGACAAACGGGACACAGATTACAGCCACTGTGCCTCCCATATGTCCTATAGTCCCTCCAGTAGTTAATAGATACACCCTCCGGGCTAGAGCCGCCCATTTCACATCTAATACCTATATTACCCACCCTATCCTCCCCCTCAGAATTCCCCACCCGATTTCAGAAGCTAGAATCTCAATTAGACCTCATAGTCATATAGGGGGGGACGCAGATACCAGTGCTGGTGTGGAAGGAAGTAGAGGTAGGGGTAGGGGTAAGAGGACACTTTCCTCCAAGGTAAAGATAACCCCTTCGTTGAAAACATTTTATAAGGTGATGTTTCCTCAACCACAAGAAACTCCAAAAAGGGAAGGTCTCAATCGGGCACCCTGGGCACTTCATCGGGGGATATCAGCGGTCTGTGTGAAGAAGCTCAGGTGGGTCCGGCTCAGAAAAAGGTATCTGATATGCCTGTAATCGTATAGAACGAAACAAAGTCAATGAATGTCCGGAAAATGCAAAAATGTAGTCTTGAGGGCACCTCATCTATGATACATCCTGCAGTAGCGCTAACAAACAGTTTTTCTCTACTGGCACCTCAAGACGAACAAGAAGAGCAGCAAAGGACGACAGTAGAGCCTGTCGAGTTGGGAGCCAGGTCTAGTTCATTGGCAGATATACTATTGGCTTTTAAAGATGAAATGGCCAGTAGATTCTCGGAGATGGCAAGTAGATTCACTGTTTCAGAGGCCAATCAGGCTGCGATACAATCATCTTGTGTGGACTTAGCCCAAAAATTAGAGGATGTCTCTTTAAGAACTGGAGTGTTACAGTATGAGGTACCTAAAATCAAAGAGGCTTTTAATAGTACTATGGCAGACACGACAAAGTTAGCAGCCCAGAATAAAGAGATGAGAGACGACATTGAGCGTCGGGAGAATCACTCAAGGAAGAACGACCTGAGGCTTACTAATATTCCAGAAGCATTGGAAGGTACGGACATAAAGGGGTTTGTAATTTCATTATTGAAAGAGACAGTTTTGAAGAACTCCCCAAATGTTGACCTTGTGAAGGAGATACAGCACGTACACCCTGACCCATTCAAGAGGAACTTGGCCAAGCAGAAGCCCAGGAAGATTCTGGTCAATTTTTTGACATATACTGTGAAAGAAGAAATTTTGTCTCTGGCTCTCAGAGAGGGATAATTAACTTCTAAGGCTTCCCCAACCCCCTTCTCCTTCTTAATCAGATAAGATATATCCCACATCACGGCAACAAGGCAGTGGGAACTGGGGAGGAGATTGGAAGAACTGAAAAGTCTGGGGTCTAAGGCTCAATTGAGATTTCCCGCGGCATTGCGAGTAATGTGGAATAACCACATGTACCAATATCGCACAGTGGAAGAGGTGGATGCCCTTATTGTTAAGATTAAGAATGGGGGAGGAATATAAGGAGGGGTGGTTTAGGGTGGGACTCATATCAGCAAGAGTATAGTTTTTTTTTTTTTTTTTTTATTCCTATGTGTCTGAGCGGGCTGAGGCCAAATAGGCTCGCCTATTAGTAGGGAGGGTTTCCCATGGGGTAAGGGGTTCACTGGGTGGGAGGTAGGGAAGAGGGAGGGAGCACGGGGTGGGGAGCAGTGGGTTAAAATTATAAAAAAATATATCCTCATTCTCTTGTTAATATTAGATCGTTACCCTTGGGGAATGGATTTGAATGGCAGATACAAGTAGGATGATTAGGGAGGTAAAATTTATCTCATGGAATGTTAATGGTCTAAGGTGCCCTCGTAGACAAAGATTGGTATTAAAATATCTGGAACTTTCTTCTGCACAGATCTGCCTTATTCAGGAGACCCATCTAAGCTATGTAGAATCTTGTAGTATATTTGTAAAGTGCCCTTGGGTTTAATATTTCTGTCCTTCTGAACAGTCAATTCATAGTAAGGGAGTGGCAATATTGATAAAACGGGGGGCAGGGTGCACTATAAAATCAGTCCAGTCTGATAATTCTGGGAGGTGGATATTGGCCGTGTTAGATTTCGGAGGACAAGAGGTGACTTGTGCCTCGTTTTATGGTCCCAATATGGACGACCCGACCTATATTTGTAGATTACAATCTAATTTAATGGAAGTTGTCACCCCATTAATAATCGGAGGAGACTTTAATGTTTTATTTGACCCTCAGAAAGATAGGTCTGATCAGAGGTACTATATAGGGGCTCCACGGGTCCGTAGAGCCATGAAAAATATGCTGTGTGACCTGGGATTAGTTGATGCCTGGAGGGCAAAAAGGGGTGACACACATGGATTTACATTTTACAGTAAGAAACATGGTCATTCCTCAAGATTGGACTATGTTCTAATCGATAGGTCTAGTATAGTTAACCTGATGGATATATCAGTTATGTCTAGTCATCTATCAGATCATGCCCCCATGGTGATTTCCTATTCTCGGAAAAGTCATAATTTACAACATAGGTGGACATTGAAAAGATCGATGTTGGCTGACCCCGAGATAGAGAGGGACATTAAAGCAGCCACGCTGGATTATTTTTCCATGAATGTTGGTTCGACCTCTTTAAACTTTGTGTGGGACGCCTTTAAGTCCTACCCGAGGGGCATGTTGCATAGCCATATCTGTTTTAGGAAGAGGGCGGACGTACGGGAAATGCAGGATATTGAGGGGAAAATCCGACAGCTAGAGCAGGAGAGAGATTCGATCAATCGAGAGAATACTAGAAGGCTGGCACAAGTCTTGAGGGATCTCGAGAGTGCTCAGCAGGAGTATAGAGGAAGGCTGGATCAAAAGTGCAGAGCCCAATGGATGAGTAAAAACATGCAGAATTTTGAGTACGGCGAAAAGGCAGGTGCACTATTGGCTTGGAAAGCTAGAGTAGAACGTTCACGAAATTGCATCAATGAATTAATTATAAATAAGTATAGGAAAAAGTCAAGTAATATAGAGGATATACAGGCCTGTCTTCTCTCCTTATTTCCTGAGCTTTATAAGAAGGAAACGGTCCCCAGTTCTGAGCGCCTGCAAGCCTGGTTGAAAAGTAAATCTCTGTCTAGGTTGTCTATAGATAGCAGAAAAATTTTAGATGCTCCAATTACAGAGGAAGAGATCAAAGTACAAATAAATGAATGTAAGAACAATAAGGCTGCGGGTTCAGACGCGCTTCCAAGTGAGGTTTATAAGATGCTGTCAGATGAGCTGGTTCCAGTATTATATGAGCTAATTAATTCTGTATATAGCACAACAGGAAGGGTACCAGGGACTTGGAAGGAAGCTACTATTGTACTTATTTTAAAACCAGGGAAAGACCCCCTAAAGGCAGATTCTTATCGACCAATATCCCTCCTGAATACCGATTATAAAATCTTTATGGGTATTCTGGCAGGGAGACTAGCTAAGCTTGTTCCTAGCCTAATTAATGCTGACCAAAGGGGGTTTGTACCGGGAAGGTACATTGAGGAACAGACACAACAGCTAATAGGCAATATAGTCCTGGCGGTGGCTAGGTCGGACCCCTTGGCCGTAGTCGCTTTGGACGCGGCCAAGGCTTTCGACAGAGTTTGCTAGATGTATCTGTGGGAAGTTCTTAGGCAGATGGGTTTTGGACCAATTTTTGTTCAGACCATGATAAATTGCTATCAGGGGGCCTCGGCAAAGATCTTGTTGAATGGCTTGGTGACAGCGAGCTTTAATATCCAAAGAGGAACAAGACAGGGCTGTCCCATCTCACCCCTGCTTTTTGATATTTACATTGAGCCATTGGCGCAAGCCATAAGACTAGATAACTCAATTACCCCTTCTAAATCATTACAATATAGTAGCAAGCTGGCCCTCTACGCCGACAATCTGCTGTTATACACAAATAATCCAGAGGATACTATACCAAGAGTTGAAGCATTGTTAGTTGAATTTGGTACATTATCTGTCTATCTTGTCAATACCTCTAAAACAGAGGTAATGTGTTGGAATGTTGAAGGCTGGGAGGGACAGGGAAGTGAAGAATTAAAATATCTAGGTGTTACTATTGTGAAATATTTGGACAAGATTCCGCAGACCAATCTTACTAGGATTAGTAATGAGATAGACCTTATATTTGAGAAATCTCCCACTGACAATATACGGCAGGGTCAACCTGGTGAAAATGGTCATCTTGCCCAAGTTGACATATCTTTTTAATGCTCTCCCTTTGGTCTTTCCCAGCAAGGGTATTGATAAAATTCAAAGCAAGATTGGAAGTTTCATTTGGGCCAATAAGGGAGCCAGATTGTCCTGGAAAAAACTAAGACGCAGGCTTGTTAGGGGGGGGCTGGCCCTCCCAGACATTAGGTGGTATTCTGTAGCTTTCCAGTTCAAAAATATTAGGATGCTACCTGCCAAGCCGGGGGAGTCATCGTGGGGGAGATTATTGGGGGAAATGGTCACGACAGAGGGTGGGTGTGGGGAGGAGAGTTTTTTGTATAAGTTTGGGGCGCCAAGGTTTTTCAAGCGAGTGCGCCTGAAGGTACTAAGGGCTGCTCTGGATATATGGGTTATGGGTGAGACGCAGATGGGGGATTGGGTATTATTCTGACTTTTCCCCTATCTGGGATTCACCGGGAACTCCGATCTGTCTGAAGGATAGCCTTGCAGTCCCTATAAAAAGTGCGGGTATTACAATTTGGTCAGATTTGATTTCAGAGGAAGGGGTTCATCCTTGGGAGGTATTGAGGGCCAGGGTTGGAAGTGACTTTTCCAGGTTTAAATACTTGCCGCTGACCTCCTGGTTTAATGCGGAAAAAGGGGATATAAGTGGTGACTGGGAAACAGAGCATCTTCTGCAGACTTCCAACCGCAAAAATAAAGAAATTTCCCTCTGGTATGGAAAACTTATGGATGCTGATGATAAAGAACTGCCTCCGCAACATGCAGTTTGGAACCAGTCCTCACTTGAGGAGATTGCGGTAGATCTCTACGAACCCTCTATGAAGCTTCTGTATAAATATGTCAAACCGGCCAGTTTAAAAAAGAATCATTTTCATGTGGTAAATAGACTCTATTAGACACCTGCTAAAATTGCCAGGTTTGCCCCCCTATCCTCCCCTAAGTGTCCAAGATGCAATGCCCCGAGTGCCAACAATATACATATTTTCTCTGAGTGCCCTGTCCTTAGTAGATATTGGAGAGAAGTGGGGGATGCCCTCTGTGACATTTTTTACCTTAATATCAGGATGAATATCTCTTTGATAATTTTTGGAGGAGATGGAATATCTGGGAATAAATTATCGCAGTTGCAGAGGGGGCTGCTGTTAAATCTGGTAGTATTAGCCCGACGTGAGATATGTATGAAGTGGAAAGATCCGGGCCCCCCCAGGGGTGAGGACTGGTACAGGGCTGCATTTGCTATGGCCCGATTGGATCGGGGAGGAGGCAGGGAAAGTGAAATAAATATCTGGCAACCCTTACTATCCTGGGGCTTGAACTTGAGACTGATATAACCCGTTCCCGATGAACTGGCCCCCCCCATTCTCCATCTTTGTCCTATGATTACACCAAGCCTACATCAATGGGGCTGGTCTGGTCAGACCTAAGCGAAAACAGTGGCTGCAGGGTGCATAGAACAGAAAGACGGCCTCCTCTGTTAACGCTTATTGGTGAGATGAGGATAAAAAAAAAAACAACCAAAAAAAGTAATGTCAACAAAAGATTTTAAAGCAATTCAAATTATCCGACGGAGATGTTTTTTTCATCATGTGTGCTGAGTTAAAGATAATGGTGTATATTTTAATTACACAGACTGTATTCAGATAACCCAGTAGATACCTTTAATCATCTAATATCACAAGTGCCACATGTTTACTCTGTCCACCACTTCTTTTCAACCACATCAAATGGAATGTTGAAAGGTTGAGCCACCAGCAGCAATTTCGCCAGTGTCTCTGGGTCAACATTCCTAATCCTGTGGCAGTGAGAGAGAGAATATGCTGCTTACTTGTCCCCCGGAAAGCAACTCTGGTTTCCATTTTAGACAGAAACACACACTAGTGCCGAGAATGAAAAGAGTGTCTGATGAATTGCTTGCATTTTTGCAGCTTAGCACATTCACTAATCATAAGAAACAGGAAGCCGGGGCCTTTTTCTTATGTAAGATTGGTACACCACGAGTAGCAATAAAATGAATAACTGTGGTGGGTAATTTACTCACCATAAAATTGCATAGAGGGTCATTGTGCCTGCTGGAAAGCACAGCAGGCAACAAGTAGATCAGAGATTTTTTAATTTTTTTTATTTATGTAGATAGCTAAGTGGGATACTGCTTTTGTTGCATAGATCCTGGTCTTCCCTGTAGGTCACAAATTAACATCCTTGGCATATATCTTAGTTAATTGTGCTGCTGCAGCAAGGATCTGCATTCAACAACAAGGCATATATATAGAATCTTACCGTTTTTTCCTGAATCTTTTAATTGTTTAAGGTTGCCGAAAAAAGGTTACTTTGGGTAGTAATAAACACTGATTGGTAAGTACTATATAAATGGTTATTAGTGTAAAAAACTAATGGACAGATACATCTGGTATTCGAACAATGCATGCAGATTTCTTGCATAAAAAGCTGAAAAGGTCAAAAACGTGGCCCCGCCCCTTGTTCCACCTTTAGCACCGCCCTTATGCCCACCCCAAACTCCACCCCCAGTCTATCACTCCTTTGATGAGTACCTGCACTTATTTTTGTCCATTTAAAGCACTGGCCCCACGCGCAAACACCTGTGTGTGCTATGGACTGCGATAACCCCCGTTTGCTCAAATCGCTTGAACGTCATTGGTTACGTGACAGCCACCCGCTCTGCTGTTCACGTCCAGTGGAAGAGCTGCGCACTTCTTACCCACTTACCCACTGACACTGTGGTTAAGGGAAAGAAAACAGACCTGACATCCGACCCGTGTGAAATGCAGACACCGTGGAGGGGGCATAACCTTCCCATCTGCCCGAGGGAGGTGTTACACGACTCTCCTGTATCACAGACCCCATATCCAATTTCAGCAGCAGGGGCACCCAGCTGTAAAGGGTTCAAATCACAGGAGGCCATTAACTCAAATGGATCCTTAAGTTTGACTGGCAGCAAACAGGGCGGGCCTTCTACAAAGCAGGCTGTCAGCGTGATAAATGACAGGCCTTGAAAATCAAATCTGGCAACTAAAACGGGGAGACATGACCATTGATTTGAGCAACAATAGCTTACATATGCACTTTTTAATTCAGAAAGCACTTCAAAGAGAAACTGCAACATGGAGCACCAAACATTGCCCACAAGGCATGCCCATCGCCCTGTTATACTCTTGATTTTGTTACTATTTCCGGTGGTAGTCTTATTAGAAGCTACATCCGGTATATACAAATTTTAATGCTCACAAACAAAATGGAACCCGTGATATATACAGGGCTTTAAGTGGGATGAAAAAAACTAGGGGGTCTCTCAAAGGGGCGTGGCCAATGTAATTAAGGGTGTGGCTTAAAACATGTAAGCTAAAAATCTGTGCTTAGCATAGTGTGCTGCCCGACTTGTATTTTGCTGTTTGTCATTGCATCCAGATATATGATACAACAAGTATCATCATACCTACTACAAGTCAGGACTATTGGCTTTGTCAATGGTTGTTAGTTGCATAAGATAAATAAGCAGCAACTATGGCTTGTATATAATATTGAAAAAACTTCCACCTAAAGCCCAGGTGACACTACAACGATGTTGCTGCTCCTGAGTTTCAAAAAGAGAAGGAAAGTCCAGAGAGAAAATTACTCTCTTCAAAGGATTTCCCTTCCCCCACAACGCTCACCTGGCATGACGTCATGCTGTAACTTCTCCACTAGTGAGAAGTGAGCAGTGTGAGCAGCGCGCATCCATGTGCCTGCGGTCACTGCAGTCCGGAAAAAACACGGACCGCCTGTGCCAGGGCACAAAACAGAGCCCTATAGATATCCGTTTCGAGGCCCCCTTTAAAAAACTGCCGCTGCTCAGCACCGGTGAGACCTGGCCCACTTAAAGCCCTGGATATATACCATCATTGGTGCTACAGGAATGTTAATTTTCTTTCTCAGCCAAAATACCCTCATTATAGAGCATTAATTGCTGGCAGCGAGGAGATACAATCCCTGTCATCTTACCCAGGCCAGAAATGGTTTTACGACAAATCTACACTGTAAGCAACAGTACAAGGAAACAAAATGTCTCCTTCTGTACAGGCTGAACGTGCAGCACGCGAGGAAGGCACTGATACTTTAGCCCCCATTCTAACAAGCACTGGCAAAACCAATAGGTCTCGCCTATGTAAGAGATATTTACTGGCTTTGCCAATATGTTTTAGCCATGTTATACACCAGCATGGATACTGTCCAGCATGGCTAGATATTAGTGAAATAAAGGAGGGTGGCATGAAGTGACTAGCGTAGAGTGGCGTGGCATGAAGAGTGGTGTGGAGTGGCATAGCATGTTGTGGAGGGAGGATAGTGTCGTAGAGTGGAAGGGCGTAGAGTGGAAGGGCATAGAGTGGAGTAGAGTGCCATAGAATGGATTGACAGAGTGTTGCAGAGTAGAACGGCATAGAGTGGAGTGGCATAGAGTGGAATAGAGTAACATGAAGTGGCAAGAGCGAGTTGCATAGAGCAGAGTAGATTGTTGTACAGTGGAGCGTCAGAGTGGTTTTGTGTAGTAGAGTGGAATGGCATGGAGAGAAGTAGAATGCTGTTGACTGTCGACATTGGAGGGGCATAGAGTGGTGTGGTATAGAGTGGCATGGAGAAGAATGGCATGGAGTGGCATTGAGAGAGTTGCATAGAGCCTCGAAGAGTAGAGTGTTGTTAAGTGGCATCTATTGGAGTAGAGTGTTGTGGAGTGGCATTGAGTGGAGGGGCGTAAAGTGAAGCGGGACAGAGTTAAGGAGGTAGAGTGGAGGGGATAGAGTGGCATAATGTGTTGCAGAGCGGCATATAGTGGATTGGCCTTGAGGAAATTCGATTTTCGATCACGATCGCATTGAGCCACCATTTTGTGCTCTGCCTCCATTTTGTGTTGCCCTCACTCAGGCAGCACGACGAACGAAGTATTTTCTGCTTTTCCTGCAATATTGTGTCAAAATAGCCTTGTGCCTCTATTTACGAAGCTGGTGTTAGAGACTGGCCGAGTACACTAATCCCTGTCTGGTTTTCCTAATCCCTGTCTTAACTATCTGTTGGTTCACACTATTCTCTCCTGACTTTATCTTATCTTCTGGCCTTCGCTGTCCTCCGCTCGTATTCTCTTGTTTCACAACTATCCTCCAAAACACACGAACGTATCTCGCCACCTGCAAGTCAGTTACAGACATGTTAATACCTTAACCTGTGGGAGGGATGGCTAACACCGGTGGAGGAGAGGCTTCTTCGAGTTACTCAATATCTTTGTTTTTCAACCTTTCCTATTGGACACGTTCCATCTTTAACTTTACCTTATTGGTCCTCCATGTATGTTTTAGGTGTGTTCTGTGTTAATGTATATGTTATCTATGTACTATATAAGATTGTGCGCCACGGAGTGAAGTGGCAGTCTCCTGAGAACATACCGTGTGTACTTCTAGGACAATTGTACTAGCTGTAGCTAATAAAATCTGATCTTTTACGCCGGCAGAGTGTCCCCGTGTCTCTGTTAGCTGAAGCAGGAGAACCCAGGAGATTAAGGCGTACCCTGCGCTGCCAGGTCCAAAAAGGTTCTGGTTCTTCAACTGGCGCCCAACGTTGGGCGGCTTCAGAGGTAGTGGTTCTGCCTGAAGGTCGTGAGAAACCCCGCAAGAAAATTCTGGAGGAATCGCGAACCACGTCAAGCGACCCCTGTATGTCGAAAGTGGTCCGAAGGTCTTTTGCAGCGCGGTTACTCGTTCCTGACGGCTACTGACGACTGCTGCCCTGACTGCCGCCCTGCCTTGGCCCTCTTTCGATGATGTATGGTAAAGCGAGATGATAGATGGGGCCTCTGTTGGTGTAAGAAGACATCTTAGTTAAGTATTGGTGGGTCGCTCCCACATTTTGTTCTTTGGTTCTTTGGTCCTTAGGTTCTTTGGTTCTTTGGTTCTTTGGTTCTTTGATTCTTTGATTCTTAGGTTCTTAGGTTCTTTGATTCGGGTATTGCAATAACCGAAGCTGAGGGGTAAGTACACTTGTGCTGTGTTAATTAAGTTAACCCCCTTGATGTTTGTGAACAGTCCAGTGAAATAACGATGCCTGGTCTGACTAAGTTTGAGAAACTTTGTTGTTTTGGTTGTAATAGGGATTCCCGGCTGGAGGACTCTTGTCCGATTCCTTCGGTTGGAACTCCCACTTATGAGCTCTATTCTAAACATGGTGTTGGCCCCATTGCCTTTAACAAGGCATGGATCCGATACACGAAGAATGATGGTGTTTTAAAATGGCCAGAAAATGGTAGCATTGAGCCTGACATACTAGATAATTTGGAAACTATTTTATTTACATGAAAAGCCCGGCCGGCAATGTTTGACTCTTTCCGCCTTTGGCGTAAGGAAGCCAAACAGAGAAAAATTAAGCAAGAAAAACGAGATAAGAAAGCACAGGGTATGACAATTATACAGGCTGCTCAGCAATTTAAAGATGATGAAGTTGATAATGCGAAGGAAATTTCAGAGAGACAGCATTGTATGGCGATAGATAAATGCTATCCGATGTTGCCAGCTTCCCCCTCTGATAAAATAAAGGATTTAGAAGAGGACTCCTTGATGTCTCACCTATTGAGATTGCCTCCGCCCTATGTACAAGGTGCTAATGCACCCCCGTTGTTACAGCCTGTTCAGCCGCCAGTTGCGCCTCTGCTTGCTCCGGCTCTTCCACATTTGCCCCCTCAAGTATTGCCGCTTTTGCCAGCTTTGCCTTCGACTCCTTTACCTTCATCTTCTTCGCCTTCTGCTCCTCCGGTAATTACTGATTTCCCTTCAGTTAGTTCGCCTAATACCTTGTCCCCTGTCCTTATGTCCAATTCTCCGTCTACGACTCACAGAAACGGTCTCTGGTCTTTTATCACCTTTCTTTGAGGCATTAAATGTGTCTCCGGCTTTTTCTCGAAGACAGTCTCGTAGTCAGTTCCCAGCTTCCGAAGAACGAGAAAAGTTGGACTCTCTCGCTCGCAAATGGATTGAGAAGGGTCCTCGGTATAGTGTACCCGACATTTTGCCTACCTTCTCACAGTGGAATGCGCCTACGCAGAGATATGTTTTCAATGCTATGTGTGATAATCTTATTAAAGGTTGGGAGGATATGGACTTGGGTTCGGTTCCTCAGGGTCTGTTAGATATTCAGGCTGATTTTGATAAGGGACTCGCTGTGGGTTCTAAGGTTGAGGACGCTGTAAAGACACTTGTTTCCTATAGAACCTTATTTACCTCACAGACTTTTCTAGATTCCGATCCTTCAGTTAGGTTGACACTGAAAAATTATCCAATGAGAGAGGTTCCTCCGGTATGGAGAGAAGAGGTTCCAGGAGCAGGTGGTAATCCACCTATTCCTGCTCACTTTCAGCAAATATGGGTACATGTCCCCTGGAAAAGATTTGAAGTTTTAGCCCTTAAACAGTCTCTACCGGATCCTCGTAAAAACTCTGCAGGTTATTATAAAGACGTGTCACAAACTGTTGAAGCCTGCATCATGAATTTAGCAGATATTGATATGTTGATGGGGAATGTAGTTTCACAAGCGTTATGGGCTAGGATTCGTAAAGAGAATCGTGCCAAAGAATTAGGTGGAAACTGGGATGCTATAATTGCCGCAGATAGAGACCAAGTGGGTGGTGCGAAGCCTGATGCTTTGATTTCAGAACTCCCTGGTAGGATTATTACATTAATGAAAACGATGATTCCTGCCTTGAGAGTTAACTGGGATAAACTAGCCGCGTGTAAACAGAAGAAAGATGAGAGTGTCTCTGACTTCTTCACTCGCTTTGAGGAGACATTCATTGATCACAGTGGTCAAGACATGACTACGGAGGGTGGACAGCGGTTATTTGTAGATAAGTTCGTATTTAATTTGCTTCCCAAACTGTCGCATAAGTTGAAAGACTCTGAAAGTTCATGGGCTGTTTTTTCTTCAGCTCAGATATTGGCTACTGCTCAATATTATGAAAATAGAGATAAAGAAGAAAAAGATAAGCAAGAGAAAAAGACTAAAGAATTGAAAACTAAGGTTCTCTTGCAACAGGCTTATCCACCTCGTTATGCTCAGCCCCAGTTTCAACAGCCTCCGCAGTTTCAGAGGGTGTATCAAAAGCCTGAGCCATATATTCCACGACCTTTGCTGGGTCCTAATCAATGTGCCTATTGTAAAGAGGAAGGTCATTTCCATGTCTCTGTTAGCTGAAGCAGGAGAACCCAGGAGAATAAGGCGTACCCTGCGCCGCCAGGTCCAAAAAGGTTCTGGTTCTTCAGCCTGGAGTGAAGTAGAGTGGAGTGGCTTAGAGTTGAGTAAAGTGGTACAGAGTCGAGTGGAGTGGCGTAGCTTAGAGTGAAGTAATGCATCATAGAGTGGCATGGCATAAGGTGGAGCAGGGTGGCATAGAGTGGAGGGACATATAGTAGAGGGGAGTGGTGTGCATGTCATAGAGTGGCATAGAGTTGAGTCGTGTGTCAGAGTGGTGTGGTGTATCTTGTCATGAGGTAGAGTTGAATGGCATGTTGTAGAGTAGAGTGATGTGTTAGAGTGGAGAGGCACAGAGTGGCGTGGTGTGGCGTTGAATTTAATGGTATGTTGCAGAGGGGAGCATAACGTCATAGGGTGGCGTGGAGTGGTGTGGAGGGGAGTGGCATGGCATTGTGTGTTGTAGAGTGAAGGGGAGTGGAGTGGCGTGTCGTAAAGGAGAGTAGCGTGACAGATTTGATGTGTGTAAAGTGGCATGGAGTTTTGAACAGTGGAGTGTTGTAGAGTGGAGTGGCGTAATGTATAATATGCATGGTTTGGTATCACACTGCCATTAAAGACAGCACCATTTCAATATTAGTTACTGTAGGAGAGTAGGATCTGCACTTATGTTGCCCCCACTTTTTTCTGATGTTAACACTGGTTTCTGGCTATAGTCTGGCTGGGTCCCTGCTAATAAGGGCCCCAGTCTCTCTGTTCTCTCTAAACAATTTCAAGTGCATATTAGATGCACTAGTGATTGGATACTGTGGTACCTTATGAGCCCCTAGTATATGGTACCTTAGGTACCAAGGGCATAGGTACTTCACAGGCCTACCAGGGGCTGAAGCATGTATTATGCCACCCCTGGGAAGCAGACTAAATCTGACACCACAGGCCTGCTACTGCAGCCTGGGTGAGGTAGTGTTAGCACTCCTCACTGGGGTATAGGTTCCCTATATCTCACCATACACACACATATAAACCTATCAGTCACCCCTAAGGCAGGCCCTATCAATCCTGAGGGCAGGGTGCTTGGTTTACAATGTGAGGGGGGCCTCTGCCTGAGCAGGCCCCCTCTGCGGCTGGCAGAGTCTATTCTCTGTGGCTGTTTGTGGATGCGGTTAAACCATATACTCTTAAGTGCATTATAACCTAGCGGTAAAAGCTAACTTTGGAATGACTGCATCAAAACATGTTGTGTTTGGTGTCAAACAACTTGGAATCATACCCCCACACCAGTAACTGGTGTGGGAGTATGATCCCACCCTTCAAGAGGGGAAGACATGTACCTACTGTGGAAACACTGTAGAAATCTGAAAGAGCCCTGGCATCACAAAATGGATGCCACCAGCACAGACACTGGGCTGCCCTCCGCTTGCTGACTGAAACTCGAAGTGGAGGAGGCCCAACAATAGGCATCCTGTCACAGGGAGGTGTAACCACCTTCCAGACAGGATTTAGTGTATTGGGGCTGGGTGGGTGCACTCCTAGAGTGATTTGAAGTCCTGCACTGGGAGAGCAGTAGCCTCCTCTGTGCATATGCCAGCTCAAACCGGTTCAGGGGCTACCTGCCCCTGCTCTGGCATGAAACTGGACAAAGGGAAGTGGGTGTAACCACCCACTCCCCTGACCCTCCCATAGGAGTGGTCATAGAGCTAGTCCCTCCCTTTCCTTTAGTGTAACATAGGGAAATCTTGCCATTGAAAAATCAGATATCCCTGGACCACGCTCTACAAGAAAAATCCTGGACCTTCGACGTTCCACTACCTTTGGAAGACTGAAGAATCTACCTTGGAGTCAAGGAGTGACTCTCCTGCTTGGCAGGCACCAAAAACTTGAATCAATGGTCACAAACTTTCCCGCTCCCGCAGGAGTCCGAAGTCCCTGCAGCCCCAGAAGTGGATTTCCTGACTTCTCGACGGCCATTGTGAGTCCTCAGCAGTGCTGAGGTGAGTGGATCCCACGAGTGACGAGGAACAGCAATACCTGGGTACCGTGCACTATTGTCGAGTGCAACCCTTTCTCGACATTCTATGAACTTGTGCATTGGACCACATGTGGCCCACGTCTCCAGCAGGATTACCTTTGAAAATCAGAGGCCTACCTCATCCCGAGTGACCGTAGGCTCCTGTGAAGCGAATCCTCATGAGGTGTCTTTGCGATCCCTTGCCAGCTGTCTTGTGGGTCCCCTGAAGACTTTCTCATCAAACCAAAGGGCTCCCCTCGTTGCTCCAGGCCTGCCCTGACTTAACCTTGCTGGGTGAGTCCCTCAGACCTTGCTGGTCTGCACCGCTGACTTTCCTCAATTTCCACAAGACTTGCTGTTGCCAAGGCTTGTTGGCTCCAATCCGGTTGCCGACACCTCAGTAAGCTGCAAACTTTGTGATACATTCCGAATCCAGCTCCTGGTTGTCGTCAACGCCTCCTGGACCTCGTGGCTGAAGAGTCAAAACACCCTTGATCATCTGAAATCCCCCGACATCCGTGGGCATCCATCTTCCTGGCCCCGGGTCACTGGCAAGTGACTGTGAACACTGTCCCTTCTGCTTTCAGGTCTTCTTCATCTTGAATCCAGCCTTGGATTCCACCGAACACTTCTCCAGTCTTCACAACCAGCAAAACTTCTTCGGCTTCCATTGAAAACGACGACACGACCCGACACCAAAAGACACCTATGCACCCGGCTTCCCTGGGTGAGGTAACTCGTGCTCTCCGGTGCTCCTGTGGGTGTTGGCCCTCGAACTACTTACCTTGTAAGTGACTTGCTTGTAGACTCTCTAGAAGTACCCTTAAACTTTCAAAATCCAACCGCGACTTGCTACATTGAAATCAATAGGGAACTCGCGGCTGTGTTCTCACACTGCACGCGTCTCCCGTGGGTCCTTTACTTACCTGCCTTGGGTGGATTAGTGAAGCCCCAGCGATTCTACAGGCCCTAGGCCTTGTCCCCTTGCAAGTTGACTTTCCTAAACCTCTTTTTTAGTATATGGTCTGGTACGCCCCTAGGGCCCCAGCCATATTTGTGCTTAACTTATTGTGAAACGTTGATATTTGCATATGTTCCTGACTTCTAATCTCATAAAGAGATTAGTAGAGCGTGTCTAGTAATAAATACATATATATTTGATATATATACCTGTGTGGTGTCCTTTCATTTGGTAATTCAAGAGATTATAGGGTAAAACAAGCTGCTTTACATTCCTCTGAGACTTAGCCTGAAGGCTGCTCTCCACAGCTACCACTAGGATAGCTTTCTTTAAAAGGTTGTCTTAAACCTATCTACCATAAGAGTCGAATTGGATTGGTGCAAGGTGGCCACTTTAACTAGTGACCAGCATATGCCAGGCCAACTTCTCACAATGACCATTACATTTGCATAGACATACAGTTATACTGATAAAACTATACAGCACACAAACTATAATGTGTGGAAATGGTACCATCTAGTGTATTGATTTTGTTTTTATCATATTAAAATATATATTTCCATCACATCTCAGAATTACAAAAAAATTAGCTTCATTTGAGCTTTCCTAATTCTGATATATCTGCACATTTAATTTACAGACATCTAAATTTTGGTGTAGGGGAGAGTTTCATGGGGTGGAATAGAGTAGAGTGTTGTGGAATAGTGTGTTGTGGAATAGTGTGTTGTGGAATAGAGTGTTGTGGAATAGAGTGGTGCGGCAGAGTGGCGCGGCAGAGTGGCGCGGCAGAGTGGCGCAGCAGAGTGGCACGGCAGAGTGGCATAGAGTGCAGAGTTGTGAATTTGACTTGAGTAGAGTGGTGTAGAGTTGCGTGAAGTAGAGAGGCGTAGAGTGGAGTGACATTGAGTAGAGTGGCGTGGAGTGGGGTAGAGTGGAGTGTCAGAGTGGAGTGGCATAGAATGAAGTGTCAGAGTGCAGTGTTGTGGAGGAGAGTGCAGTGTTGTGAATTAGCCTGGAGTGGAATGGCATAGGGTGGAGTAGAGAGCTGTGGAATGGCGTGGAGTGGAGCAGAGTGTTGTGTCGTAGTGTAGAGGGGCATAGAATGGACAGGGAAAGGCGTGAAGTGAAATAAAGTGGAGTATCAGAGTGGAGGAGCTGCGCGTGATGTAGAGTGTCCTCGAGTGGAGTGATGTAGAGTGTAGGGGCATACAGTGGTGTAAAGTTCCATAGAGTGCAGTGGAATGCAGTGGAGTGGAGTGGTGTAGCGTAGAATGGAGTAAAGTATCATAGAGTGGAGTGGTGAAGCATGGACTGGCACAGAGTGGAGTGAAGTGGCATAGAGTGTCATAGATTGGAGTAGCATAGTGTCGTAGAGGTGGGTGCCATAGAGTGGAAAGGCACAGAAAATTGTGGAGTGTTGTAGAGTGGAGTAGAGTGTCATGGAGGTTTGTAGAGTCGAGCAGAGTGACCTAGAGTGAAGTGGCAAGAAGTGCCATAGAGCGTAGTGCGGTAGAGTGGAGTAAAGTTTAATGGAGTAGAGTGGTGTAGAGTGGTGTAGAGTTTAATGGAGTAGCCTTAGACCCCTGCGCCATATGTCGCCAAAGGGACACATTTGCTCCGATAAATCTCCGTCAGTTCTTTGACCTGTTTGTGGCCCAGTCTTCTTGTAAAGGAGAACACTGCCTCCACAACTCTTTGAGTAAGAGCAGCCTTGATGTAGCCAGGTTAGGCTTTGATCAAAAGAGAGACCCACATAATTAAAAGACTTCACTTTATGGATTTCTGTCCCCTCAAAAAAGCAAGTCCTAGTTTTCACATTTATAAAAGATTTTTTAAAGTTTGTTTTAAGATCGAGACCGCCCCCCCAATAAAATTGTAAAATCCATCTAAAAGGAGCTGGAGACCATTAGCGGTTCTTGCCGTTAATATGGAGCTGTTTGCATACAGCAGCACAGGCTGGGCTCTTGCCTTAATTCTAGGGAGATCCTTCCCTATCCTTGTTAAGAGGGATCCTAAATCATTGATATAGATGAGGAACATAGATGACAACCCCCTCTTGACTGACCCTAAGTGCGACCTAATGTTTTCCGTGAGTTACCCATCTTTACAAAATCTATCACGGATAATGATGCCCCAATGCATACTTTTTAGGATCCCAATTAATCCTGGTTCGATCCCCATCCTCCTCATGCAGTCCCACAACTTTCTCCTGTTGTCTAAGTCAGAGGCAGAGGAGAGGTCCAGGAACGCAAGGTGAATGGAACATCTCCTTGCCTTGACATATTTTCCTATTGTCAATTGCAGGTTTAAGGCACTGCTCAGCAGTGCCGACCCCTGGACGGAAGCCATACTGGGCATTTAATAGAGACTGATTCTCCACCAGCCAGGCTTCAGGTTTTACAGCAAGAACCCTTCCCAAAATTTTAGGGAGTTATCCAGGAGGGATATGGTATGATAACAAGCCGGGGAGTTCTGATCCTCCTTCTTAAATATTGAGACAACTACTGTTTCGGACCATGATGGGATTAGGTCTCCTTTATTTGTGCTTTTAAAATGTTGGTTAAAATGGGAGCCTAGAGCATTTCATTTTCTTTAAAGAGGTCCAAGGGGACCCCATCAGTCCCAGGGGCCTTCTCCCCCGGGCTTCGACTAATGGCGACAATGACACCAGTAGTGTCTATCATGTCTCTCAAGACCTCTTATGTTCCTATACTGTGACAACCATCTTGGCTTAGGCGGCTAATGGCCTTTTCATTTCTATGGTTAAAAATATTACCAAATTGCTCAACCCATGCTTCTGCTGGTATTACCGAATCCAGAGTCGGCTTATCCTAGCCGATAAAGAATGGTTGGTTTACACCTTTCCAAAAGTAAGCATTGCCCTCAGCCTAGGTGCCTTGTCCAACTCATTCAAGTCAGTGCCCTCAGCTCAGCCTTTCTAACCTTCAAAATAACTTTGTATGCCCTACAAACTTGTACTAGCTCTTCTTTGACGCAGAGTTAGAGAGGACTGTTTTTCATTTTTTGTGATTCTCGGTGCACTCATAATTAAAGCAGCGGAGGGAAGCTAGTGGGTTTGCCACTCTGTTGCTACTCAGGCCACTATCAACTGCCCCAAATAAGGAAGCGAAGGTGTCAATAATCAACGCTGCAGATTCCTCTTCTGAGGTGAATAATGAAAAGCATTGCCAAATATCCTTAACCAAATTGGCCCAAAAAGTTCCCTTATCCAGGGAATCCCATTTGACTCTTAACTCCATTTTCTGTGAATTTGACACCGGTAGGGTTACCCGACTCACTTCCTTATTCCCCAGGTGTATGCCCAGATTCATTAACAGAGGGACTTCCCCAGGTTTATGCCCAGAGTCATTAGCAGAGGGTTATGATCACTAATAAAAGAGGCCTTAACCAAATCATTTTGTATTAGATTGACCAAGTCTAATGAGATGATAAAGTCAATCTCACTTTCCTTAGAGGATCCCGTATAGGTAGGAAGGGGAGGAACGCACGCCACAAAATCTTTAGCGAAGACTAGCTTCCTCGCCACCATAAGCCTATTTATATAGTCCCCAATTGGAGAGTGCTGAAAGTGGGGAGAGCCACTGGCATCCTTGTCTTTTGCTCCACAACACATATGATTAGTGGCCCCCACATAGCTTGATGTTGAAATCACCTGCCCAAATTATGAGCGTCTCCCTGTTGAGACATTCAATAAGGGAGTCTAGAGCAGTCTCTAGTTCTCCTAATACCTTTGTTACTCCTGCATCAAATATATTGTTGTACTAATTTATCAACAGTGGCGCTGGCAGGGAATAGGCGTAGCGGGGTTGGGGGGGGGGGGGACAAAAAATAAAATAAAAAAAGAACACTTACCTTTTGCCAGCCGATGTCTTGGTCCCTCCAGACACCATTGTCTCTTCTCAGCTTCTGGAAATAGGAAGCACCTAGGCTCCCTCCTCTAAGTTAATCACAACGCTGCAATGCAGTTTTGTGATTGGTCTGAGTGCCGTGATTCAGTGCTCAGACAGGGAATGGAAGGATGGGCATGATCCCCACCAGGCTGTGTAATGCAGCCAGGTGGGGAACATGCAAAGTTCGCATGACTGTTTGGCCGGCCGAAGACGGCTGGCCAAGCAGTCGTACATACTTGGAGTGTGCAAACCACTCTTCCCCCGTGCCACCAGCCATGCCCCACCCTAACTCAGCCCATAGTGAAAAATAAAATGATAATAACAGACTTATTATCATTTTATTTTTCCTTTCTTCTGCTCTAGCAGTGGGGCAACGCTCCTCCGCCTTAGCAAGATCATATCAAAAGAATGGAAGGTCTCAATGAAGATGTTAGAAATGTGAGGAATGCCCAATAATTCTTGGTGAAGTGCCCACAAGAATAAATGAAATTAGAATGGCTTGGTCCCCCTTGACCTGCCCCGAGTTTGATGGCATGGCACTACTACACAGGGAATAATAACTGTCCACACTAAAGCCCTTCCAGGACCTAGTTTCCAGCAAGAAGATAATATCAGCTTCTCTCATTTCGGTAGGCCAGCCGTGTTTGTCAGCTTTTTGAGGATGCCCGCTATATTCCATGATATTAACCTAAGTCACACTTGTACCCCCCCACCTCAACAAGACGCAGTGGGTTGATAGACCCCTTCATCCACATTGGGAATCACAGCTTGTGGCTCTTCTGTCCCCACCCATCGCCTGGGCACCAGAACAGCTTCCCCCGATATTTCCTGGTTGTTACCAGTCTGTATATCATCCTCCCGATTATTGGTGAGTCAGTCCTGATCCTCAGGGGAGGCAAGTGGCTCAGAAGAGTTCCAGACTTCAGTAATAAATTCTTGGCGAGTACCCTCCTGTGAAAGGAAATTCCCCTGGCTGGATGTAGAGGAGAAGGAATGTTGTCGAAAAAAGTGACCCAGAGGAAAAACTTGGATGGGGCCAAAGTCCCCGCCATGAAAGTAGAAGAACTGCAATAGCGAATTCTTTCCGAGGCCAATCCAGGGTGTTCTTCTGATCATAAATATCTCTCTCATTAAATCAACCCTCCAACTCATTTTTGATCTTAGCCAGTGCAGCACTTTATTTCTCAAGTGGAAAATCCTTACCTTTACCTTTCATGCAGTGCTCGTCCTGGCACATTTTTTAAAACTCGGACATATGATGAGCATTTTAAAGGGAGTTGGCGAAAAAGGTTAGGTAAACCATGCCTTAGGGACTCAGTGTTGCCTTTAATGGATTATTTCACCGTTCCTGCCCCTAATAAGCAAACGCGCTCCCCAACCTCACAACTAGCCAGCTTGTTCCTATTCTTAGCTTCCACTATCCTTCTATGCTCCCTTTGGACACACTGCTTCTTGTCGGGCTGGGATGCAGCACCCAAATCCTAGGAGCTTGTAGGTAGGGTGCTATGCTGCACGTTACATCTCTGTAAGGGGTTGGAGTTGGGGACTGCCTTCACGGGCTGATTCATCTTTAGGGTGCGGTTCAGTTTTGCTAGCTCTCTCTCAACAATTTCTAGCCAGCCATAAAACGGGTTGAACAAGGCTGATATGGCCAATACAACAAGGGAACACACCTCTTCAACTAAGACCTCTGACACAAGCCCCTCATCCCCAATGCCCGCCCCAGCCCTATCTCCCCCTTGCCCAATGCCTGGGCAATTCACTTGAGGGAGCGAGTGGGTCGATGGACAAGGGCATCATCTTTTAGATTTGCCCCCACCCTCAGTCCTCTTCCACATCTGTCAATCAATCAATCAGGGGTTTTTAAACGCACTACCCACCTGTGAGGCTCTCAAGGCGCCAGGGGGTGGAGGGGCAGCAGTTCCGTTCAATCGCACAGCCAGGTCTTGAGGGTCTCCTGAAGGTGTACAGGGAGGGGGCTCGTCTGATGTTGATAGGGAGCTTGTTCCAGGTCTTGGCCGCGATGTAGGAAAAGGCTCTTCCCCCTGTTCTGGCTCTGCGGAGGTGCGTGGTTACAGCAAGGGTGAGGTTGGTGGAGCGGAGGTTTCTTTTGGGTATGTGGAAGGTGATTCTCTCGTTGAGGTATTGGGGTCCTGTGTTTGGGAGGCATTTGTAGGCATGGGTCAGTATCTTGAAAGTGACTTCTCAACGGGGAGCCAGTGGAGGTTCCGTAGGTGTTGGCTGATGTGCTCATGTTAGAGGATGCCGAGGATGAGTCTGGCTGCGGTGTTCTGTATCGTCTGGAGCTTGTGGAGTAGAGACTTGTTGATGCCGGCGTAAAGGGCGTTTCCGTAGTCCAATCTTCTGGTTATGAGTGCGTGGGTGACTGTCTTCCCTGACTCGAAAGGGATCCATTTGAAAGTCTTTCGGAAGATGCGGAGGGTGTTGAAGCAGCTGGATGCGAAGGCGTTATCTTGCTTGTTCATGGAGAAGGAGGAGTCGAGCACGATGCCAAGGTTTCTGGCGTGGTCCCTGGAGGTCGGAGGGCTGCCGAGTGCGGTGGACCACCAGGTCCTCCATGCTGACGGGGTGGTTCCGAGTACGAGGACTTCTGTCTTTTCCGTGTTGAGCTTCAGGCAGCCGTTGCTCATCCAGGCCGTGACGTCCTGCATTCCTTCCTGGAAGTTGAGTCTGGTGGTGGTGGGGTCCTTGGTGAGGGAGAGGATGAGCTGGGTGTCATCGGCGTAGGATACTATGCTGAGGCTAATGTTGTCTGACGATGGCGGCGAGGGGTGCCTCTTGTCTCAACCCTTTTAGATGTAGCTTGTTTGTAATTTGCTCCGCCCTCTGAGGACCCCTCGACAAAATATCCAGGGGCCCTGAAGATGTCAATATCTCCTGAAGAAATAGCTTGAGGACCCGGAGTAAGAGTACTTACACCCACTTCCTCATTCCCCTCTGATGGCTGAATAATCAAGAATGCAGGCTGTAGTGGGGGCTCTGTCACCAGTGGGCTATGAAAGAGACAGCCGTCTTTCAGCCAGATCTATCTCCCTGCTGTTCACCCCCACAGCCTGCTGTAGGAAACCCTCCAAAGTTGTTCCATGCGCTTAAAGGGGGACATTAATATTTGTTCTCTGCTTCCCTATTGCGGATCTATGTTAAAAGCAAGTGCTTTCCCCTACTGCAGGACCTACAATTGTAAATGTTAAGGGGGATATGTACAAGGAAGTGGCGGAGAGAGGCGTTAGCCTTCCTGGCAAAACGTCTCTCTCCTCCACTTCTGAAATGCAAGGCTGCACCATATTTACAAGAATGTGGTTTAGCCTTGCGTTTCCCCCGGCCATGGTGCGAAGTTTAGCAACTTAGCGTCAACGCACGCACCCTTGCATTACAGTGCAAGGGTGTCTGCGTGCAGGGGAGGATTGTTCATGTGTAGGAAGGTGTCCCTTCCTGCACATAAACAATCCTAAATTACCATTATGTCACTGTCATGTGTGCAGCTTAAATGGTACAGCATTAATGAATAACATTGTGCGTAAAAAATATAAAACCACATTAGACATTTCAAATGGTTTCTTTTGTCAAAATATTGCACCAAAAAGCAGATATTTGACCACTTGCTCAATAATGGGGACCCAGCGTCAATTTTGTCGACTGCCCCAGGGATTCAAAAACAGCCCGGGGTTATTCTCAGCAAGGGTAACAGAGTTACTACAAACTTATGATGAAGAGGTATTGTCATATGTCGATGATATATATATATCTGACAGACGATGACCTGGATAGGCACTTGAACAGGGTGAGCACCATAATATTGGGCTTCGCCTCAGAGGGTTACAAATTCAACTTTAAAAAGTCAAGAACTGCCCACCTGAACTTCCTTTTCCTAGGATATGAACTATCAAGTGAAGGCAAAAGCCTGGCAGACAACTTTTTAGAAAAGTGTGCGCTGCTCCAACCACCAAAAACGCTGAAAAATTTACAGTCTATTCTAGGTTTCCTGAATTTGGGAAGAACTTACATTTTAAATTACGCAGAAAGGGTTAAACCTCTCTACGAATTAATGAAACCTGATTTTAAAATCACACATTGGACACAAAAACACACAGAAATTTTGCGTTCACTCCAAACAGACATGTTAGCAACAAAATACTTGCAAACACACGTAAACGTACGCAACTTAGTGATCCGAATAATTCCGGGTCAATGTGGATTCACCTACTTATCTTTTAATGAAAGTGAAAAAGTACCAATTGCATACAAATCCCACTTGTATACACAAGCAGAAATGAAATTCACTTCTACAGAAAAAATTCTGACAGCAGTTCAAACTGCTGTAGCAAAAGAAAGAGCCCTATCACAGGGGAAACACATTATGGTTGTGACTCCTGTACCAGCCCTAGAGACAGTTACAAAGGCTAGCATTCCAAATGCAAAAGCTTTACATCAGAGATGGATACAATGGGTTAATTCTCTTGCTGCAACTGATGTTGAATACGTTTTTGATTCATATTTAAAAACACAAGCATTCCTGCAATATGAACACGAATGTCCTCTGCCGACTGAAATTCTCCCTCTTGACCAGTATGAATTTATAATTTATACTGACGGATCTGCACAGCCCGCAACGGGGGGTAAACAAGCTTACAGTGCAGCATGTGCTATCGTTAAAGGTCGCATGCGAGTTGGCAAATTCAGACCAATGGTCACAAAAACCCAATCTCTAGGAGATTGTACAGCTCAGCGAGCTGAACTACAAGCATTTAAGATGGCACTTGAAAATACAGATAGCGAATTCCCCACACTGATAGTGTGCGATTCTTTTTACTGTGTTCAATCTTACAATGAATATTTACAGAATTGGATTCAAAATGGTTTCAAAGATGCAAAAGGTGGCACAATCAAGCACAAATTGCTTTGGGAACAAGTAGTTCAGTTGCGAAACGGACTACAAAACACTCACGTGATACACACGCTGAGTCACCAACGTGATGGTGTTCACGTTGAAGGGAATTCATTGGCTGATGAAGCCGCGAAAGGGGCTATGCAAACAGCTTCCGTAGCTGCAATCACTCGTTCAAAAACGAAAATAGACAGCGAAATAATGCTGGCTGTCAATGCATCAAGCAAAGGCAGCAGTGCGGCATTACCTAAAAAGTTGCCACTCAAATACGCATATATAATTGATGCGAATGGCGTTCCGTTTGCTCGAATCCCTGGAGTGGGGGATAGAGTAATTCCAAACAGGGAACGTAGAGCAGCTTTGATTTACGAAGCGCATCTGGGAGAGGGTCTGATACATCAAGGGATCTCAAAGACAATTTTAGAGTTAAAAGAGATGTACTGGTGGTCAGGGATGAATACTCTCATTCACATCTTCATTAATAACTGTATAGCATGCAATAGAGATGGCAGTACAGAACGCCACCAGACACCTGACTACAATGTAGCCAGCCCAGTTCAGACACCATTGTTAGATAGCTTCAGACTAACGATATACATGCGTTCTCATGGACGAATGCAATCCCAGAAACACTAAGTCTAGGTTCCTATAGATGTGGCCTCAGCGCTCGGCTGACGCTCGAACTGTTATAAAAGATTTGCGAGTCTTTATCGGCACATACAGAGAGTCATAGTGGAAAAGCAAGAGTATTTTTCTAATCTTACAGGTTCCCTAACGTCATCTAGGGAGCTCTTTAAAATTGCTGATTCCCTATGCTCTCTTCAACTCCCTGATCCTGTAGTGAGCTCCCAGGATCTATGTGATAACATCTCGGACTTCTTCCACAATAATATTCTGGATATTCATCTGGCTCTTGAAGCCCAATGCCAGTCCTTGGATAAGGATACTCCTGCTGCTATAGCCAAGTTAGATACGTTGGGTAAAGAGCCTCTCAAACTATTGAGGGAATTTCCTTTATTATCTCTTGAAGGATTGAGCCTCTTACTTGATAAGATTAAATCTTCCTCTCCTATGGATCCTATACCCCTAAAAACTTTGAAGGAGTGTAGAAACAGTATTCTGCCACCTATGCTGGAAGTTATGAATAAGTCCATTGTTCAGGGCTCTTTTCGAGTAGTATGGAAGAAGGCTATTGTAAAGCCCCTCCTTAAGAAACCTTCTTTGGACCCTGGTCTCCTTAAAAATTTTAGACCCATTTCTCTGCTTCCTGCTCCTGCAAAGATATTGGAGGCACACCTCAACTCTCATCTATCCACCTTTCTTGAGACCAGTGAGTATCTTGATAATACACAGCACGGATTCAGAAAGCATCATAGCACTGAATCCGCACTCACTGTTGTAGTCGATAACATCAGACGTAAGGTGGATATTGGCCAAACCACAATACTGGTCCTATTAGATCTCACAGCCGCGTTCGATACCCTGTCTCCCGACATTTTAACTTCTCGGCTCAGTGAGGCAGGGGTTATCGGACCGGCCTTGAATCTTCTCGACTCTTTTCTCCTTGATAGAGAACAACGAGTAAAACTGGGAAGTTTCCTCTCCCCTGCCAAGTCATTACAATGCGGGGTGCCACAGGGGTCGGCTCTTAGCCCGACCCTGTTTAACATCTATGTGGCCCCCCTTGCTAGACTATTAAGATCGCAGGGGATGGAGGTGGTGTCCTACGCAGATGACACCCAGATCATGGTGTCACTGGTCCATTCCTCTGTCCAGACATCTGCCATTGGCTTTAGGTCATGCATGCAGCATGTTGCAGATTGGATGATTATCAACTCCCTAAAGTTAAATGGCGATAAGACAGAGGTCTTGGTCTTTGGGAAAGATCTAGACGTCTGGTCGAGTGAGTGGTGGCCTACTACTCTTGGCATCTGCCCCACCCCCTCTTTATCCGCCAGAAATCTCGGCGTGGTTTTTGACACCTCACTTTCCATGACGCTCCATACAAATAGGACCGTGGCCACATGTTGGGGTGTTATTAGAATCCTAAATAGGATTCGTAGCTATCTCTCTTTGCAGGCGCGGAAGCAGATTGCAGTGGCTCTTGTAGGCTCCAGGCTTGACTACTGTAATTCCTTATATGCTGAATCCAACAAAGGCTTGATCCATAGACTGCAAATTGTGCAGAATGCTGCTGCACGTTTTGTTCTGGCCCTCCCTCTGACATCCTCAGCTACAAATGCTAGGAGAGATCTTCACTGGCTTCCTGTTCAACATAGAGTCTCTTTTAAGATTCTATGTCTCACTTACAGGGCTCTTGTGGCTGACACCGAAAATGCACTTAGATCTTTGCTTACTCGCTACTGCCCTTCCAGAACTCTTCGGTCTGCTGGATTATTTCAATTGGTAGTCCCACGCACTAGATTAGCCAGATGGGGAGCGAGAGCTTTTTCTGTGGTTGCCCCTAAGCTTTGGAACTCTCTCCCAATTGAGGTTAAAACTCTTCCCTCTTTGGATTTGTTTAAAAAGGCCCTTAAAACCTGGTACTTTACCAAAGCGTATTAATAAAAGTTCGCTGTTTCTGATTGACGAGCTGGATTATTTGAGTTAGGCGCCTTGACGCCCATTGGGCAAAGTTTTGCGCACGATAAGACTCAAATCATTCATTCATTCATTCACATACGCAATAGGCACACTACATTCTGACCAGGGTCTTGCTTTTATATCTAGGGCTTACAAAGAAGCCATGGGCAGTCTGGGCGTAGCATTGCGGTATTCTTCTCCATTCCATCCTGAGGGAAATTCTGTTGTGGAAAGAAAAAACCGGGACATAAAGCAGTCTATAACAGCTAGGGTATTAGGTTCGGGTGATGGGTGGGTCTAACATTTATATGGGGTCCAGCACGCAATAAAGAACTTGCCAAGAAGTTCTCTAGGGGGTGTCACTCCATATGAGGTCCTGTTTGGGACTAGAATGTTGATTCCAGACTTAGATATGAAAGGCACAGTGGTGGAAAACAAACAATTTGATATCAAAGATCGTTTGGCTGTTTTACAGGACTTAAATGAACTAAGAACGCAACAAGGCCTGAAGGTCCTGAAGCCAACCACCATTGAGAAAAATCCGGCCGTCCCAGCAAGACCTGTCTGGATCCCAAAGCTTGTGGATCTAGTCAGAGAAAAGATCGCGGATAAGAAGGAATTTGGCCCTTCATACAGACAACCAGTACCTGTCCTAGCAAACCCCGGATCAAGAACAGTACTTTTGCCGCCCCTTGCTGGTAAAAAGGAGAAAAGATGTGTGTCCATCGACCAGATCAAACCACACTATGTGGCCGATACTGAACAGTAGGCCAAGTGGACTCCGCCAATGTAGCAGACGCCCTACTCTAGCTACAATCCAAGAGATTCAAACTGAGAGACTCGTCACCTTTGAAGATTCAACAGTAAGAAATAGAGGACTAAGCAACAATGCTATGGAACTTGTACCTCTTGAGACCCAAATAACAGTTCATCCAGATACACCTGTTTACAACGAAGTAACAAGTGATCAACTGGTTCCAGCAATTTCATCAAATAGGGATGCAATTCCAACCACTGACAGAACTGCTTCTGGCTATTTCATGAACTTTGATACGTTTTCTGAGGATCCCAGCAAGCCTGAAACTACGTCAGCACAAAGAACTTTCAGAGAACAAGCAACAGACTTTTTTTTAATATACTGGAAAAAACTTATCTGGTTTCACCATGGATTGAAGTATGGATTGTTTTGGGAATATTCTTCTTTCTACTTTGGTTAGCTCTGGTAATAACTCTGGGTATGCTGATTAATGGAAGATATATTCAAATGGACCCAGCAAGTAAGAGTGAACTTACTTCTCCAGCCACACAAATCATCCCATCGTGAAGCAAGAGACTTGTCAGCAGTGAACATCACAGCAATTCCTATACCTAATGGTATAGTTTGGGACAAAACCGAATATGACATTTTTGCCCCGTCGGAGCTTTTGAAGATTCCACATTTATTTAAAATTTCATTAAGTGACTTTATTACCTCCAGTACCTTTTCTGATGATTGGGACTTCGAGACTTAATAATATGATGTCTGATCTAGAGATGTCAACTGCATTCACTAATAATGAATATTTACAAGGTTCATCAGACTATGAACAACTGTATTGTTATAACCACTATGGTCATCATTTCTTGCATAAATCTGCAACACCTAGAAATGTATTTATATATAACCAATGGGAACATTGCCCTACGCCACCAAAGGGTAGCTCGAAAACATTTGCAATTACATTTTCATATTTTTCAGGGTTTAATATCTTGAATGCAGAGACACTTTACTTTAAGAATGTCAACAAGACAGGAATGAAAAATATGTTAACGAATACCAAACAGATTTATTCTACAGCCTTTATTGCCCAACTTTCTAGTCAGGGTTACGACTTTTTGAAAGACAACATTGAGACGCAAACTGTCTGGGGTACTAAAGATTGGCAAGTACAGGGAACAGAAGCTTTGTTTAGAGCCTGTATCATCCCTGAGCAAATTATGTTTTTGAACGACACTGTCCAACAAACATCATGCCTTGGAATAGCCAAGATAAAAGACATGAACACTCCGTCTATACCTGCACCTACAAGTGAAAGCACTACACAGGGGGAGGTCGACGTGCATACTATTTTGAATAATAACAGATCAGATCCTGAATGGAAAAAATGGTTGCTCCAGCCCTTAGACACAAACAACTGTCAAGATAGATTCCTGAACAAAACACAAGGTTTTACCTTTCATAGGCCAGACCCACGTTATGTCCAAAGACAGCATTCGGGGGTAGTAACAACTTACAGTGTAGGGAAACTTTGCCTAGATTGACTACAGAAAGCTACACTAGAGGATGTAAAACAACACTTAACTTTACTTCAAGAAGGCGCAGACCTTAGGGAATACTTGCTAGGACCAAGAAAACCGCATCAAAAACGTTTCATATATGCCGGTATCTACGCTGCTCATAATGAAGCATGAAAGGTCACCCAAGCAGAGACTGCAGAACAAATACGAGAAATTGATCGTATTAATTTTGAGAAATCTCTCTCTGTAGTAGACAATGGGTTAACGACTGTCATCCAGGATATATTCTTTGGGCAGCATTGTATCCTCTGTCATAGACATTATGGAACAAGACTTGGTCATGTTGAAACATGGTCAGTCGCAGCTACGTTCTATCATGCTATTAGGCTGGATGCTTCAAAACCTGCGTTCTGGCTATGTGCCTTGGCGTTTAATCAATACTACGTCACTGTTTGCAGAGTTCAATCTCACTGATAGACAGATCAAACTGGCACAAAGGGGAGCAGACTATACGGTACTGAGCATTGAAAAACTGGAGAAATTACCATTCACAGTGGCAGAAAAACCAGCTACTGAGTGGATCATACATGGTAAGATTACTCTGCCTGTTCTGACTTTCCATTTTCAGTATTGCCTAAAAAATATACCAGCAGGCAAATATGAAAGGTTGGGTAAAGAATACATCAAGACATCCTGGGATTTACCTTATACAGACAGATGTTGGAGTGGGGACGTGAAGTGTTTCTTAACGGTGAAAACTGTGAACACGCACTAAGCGGTTCTCTCCTTTGTCAGGGTATTAATTTACACGGGCCTGTGACCGTTCCACTATTAACTTATCCTGCCACCTGCACGGTTCACCGGCAGCAGTGATTAATCCAATCTTTGGTCAACTTTCAAATGGGAGTTACGTTATGTTGAATGGTCACAGCTGCTGTGGCATGCTGCCAGGTATCCCATATCTAGTAACGGTTACATCCAGGGTCACCAGTGGAGAGGTGTGGCTCACTGGTTAGAGGCGGCAGATCCGTAAGCAGAGAATCGGCCAGGGACCAGGGTTCAATTCCCGACGCGGCAGGGTCGTGGACCAGGGTCAAAACGGACTCGATAATTCTCGCCTCGGTACCTACTCTAACCAGGAACACACTCGGCAACTCTGGGCATTAAGCTTGCCTCATCTCTACAACGGCCCCCCACAGACACCGGGGATGCCTGGTTTCACCTTGGAGATACCCAGAAAGGGACCATCTCACAGGGATAGCCAGGACGGGTTCCCCAGCGGTCTATAGCGCCGGGACACTTCCGAGTAGCTGTGCGCTGAATAAATTAAAATAACATAACATAACTTGTTGTATGCAGGTCTTGTTTCCCCAAATAGACATAGTCAGGGAGTTGCCTTTATGGCCTTCACTGAATATCTCTTCTATACGAGTTGATACTCTAAGCAGAATGAAAGCCATTCTTTTACTAAAAACTGTGCCTTTGACCTCTGCCAAAGAAATCTATGATCTCCAAGTCGCAAGGACTTCTGCAGAGATACATACCCTTTTTTATACAAACTGCTCTGTGCATTTCTCAGAAATGTTAGGTCGTATCTTAAACATGTCTGATACGAGCGGTATTGTACATGTATTTAAGAACGAGTGTGCAGGACTGTTAGCACCTTTTCAAGCAGTCCTTGGAATTTTTCCAAACTTCGTGCACTCTGTGTTTGGCGGATTGCCGCTCCTTTTAGCACTCGTTGCAGGGATCCTATTTGTGCTCCTACTGCTACGATATGGCAAGCCAAATCACCAGCGCCACCCAGTTCACCATGGAAAGAACTCTATTGGAGATGAAGTGTGGTGAGCGCATAGTCCAAATTCTGGGTTTACCTCATCTACGAGAATTAAACACCACTTGGCTTCTGTCATTCAGACCAATCTGGCAAAATTGCATCTTACCTGTTCTACGCTGCCTACTATGCGGTGAAGAATGCGTGCTGGACATTTGTCTGACACTCCCATCAGTCATTCCTACGGATATCGATACTCTGCTGGACCCGATAACGGCCCATGCTATGTGTTGTCCCCAGCGGCTACCAATCCTGATGGCGGCACTCATTGAGATCTCACAGACGCAACATGCTACTGCTGAGATATGAGAGGAAACACCAGGCACGCAGGTAAAATCCAATCCGGACATTGCTGATGCTTTCCATGCTGAAGGCGATAGTTCGCATCTATGTGCTGTTGATCTTCTACACAAGGTATTCCAACTCTCACCCACAACAGTAGACAACTTGTTGTCTACAGGATTAGAACATTTTATGTTTTCGCCATCCCCACACACTGACTTTTGATTCAAGCACACAGTGTTCCGGAGAGACTCTGAATTTGGCCTTCATTCTTTTTCAAACGTGATACTGACTTTGGAACTTTTTCTATGATTATATATATTTTTTTTCATCCCGTCCCAAAATATTATTTTCCATTTTTTGGCACAGTAATCTGCTTATAGTAGAACTATTCATAGAGAACAGAATTCTTTGATAACACTTCCAGGGACAGTATGCCACCTTGTCATGAACAAATTGACTTGTGTAACCTGATATGAAATGGTTTTGGCCCTTTTTTTCTTCTGTATTTACGAGCCATTTCATCACATGTATATATTTTGGTTCATTCATTTAGCATTCCAATGTGATCCTATGCTTAGAATGGAACATTGCCTTTAATATGTACAACACTTTATGCATAGCAATGGTTTTGTGATATATTTTTAGGACTTATGTTTTAGATATGTTTTTAGCTTATTTTAGCAAACCCATGCGATACTCTGTTTTAAGATATGTTTCGAATGTTTAGGATTTAGTAACGTCATTCATACGAAACTGTAGTGGGTGTTGTGTGCAGATTTAGATTCCGTATATAGGTTTCCTGATTTATGCCCTTATTTAGGTACAATTCACATTGCCCTTATTTGGACATAGAAATCCGGCCCTTATTTAGACATTGTCCGTACAAACCAAATACAGGCATGGCCACCTACATCCGTCCATCCACGTCACAACAAATTCTTGGAAAACCAGACCCTTAAGCCTTTAGGAATTTCCGTCAGCTTGAATATTGATTTCTCCAAGAACTCATTAAGTATGCATGAACATCTATTCCTTAGGGATTCATTCATGACGTTCCTCTGCCCGACTTTTACGTCAATACTGGCATTCCTAGACACCTTCAAGGTATAAATATACCAGCACTTGCCCTGGCAAATTGCGGTTCCCGGAGGATTCGATCCAACCCAGACTATGCGGTTCGCAATGGCTAGTTCAGAAGGAGATTGAGTTCCAGCCTGATGCACTGACCTGACGCTGCCATCCTCCTCGCAGAGAATCCAGCTCCAGTGCTCTCTGACTACCCTTGCGGGGGTTAGACTATAGAGTCCAGAAAAGAGATTCCAACCTCTCTCATTCTAAGGTATGGAGCTGACTAGAACTTAGAGAAACTTTTGGCAACTCTTGGCTAAACTAAAATATAGCTAGCTATACTTTAGAAATGGCACCTACTTCAAACCTCGTACTGCACTTAGGTTAGGTACACTGGGGTAGAACAATTTAGAAGCATCAGATGAGTATCACATTTTAGCTTATGTTATTTATGTATGTATTTTGATTAATATATGTCATAGCTACAAACCATGCTATTGCAGTATTATTTTATCTTACTGCTAACCTCGTACATATTGTACTTTGCAGTCTGTCTTACGATTGTAGCAATTCATATCTCTTGCATAAGAAATAAGACTGTTCAATAAACCCTTTTATTGAAACGCCAGTCTCTCTATTTCTGTGCAACTCTGTAGAAACGAAGCATGCACGATTGACTGAGTGAAACTTATCTATTGTTTCCATGATTCTGAGACTGTTCCGATTCTAAAAGGAAACAAAGTTGTCATGTTTATGCGGTTGTCAGAGACTAATCCCTTCTTGTATATTCGAGAAGTTTCTAGTGACCTCTGAGTTAGCTGGCACACACAAGTAATTAAGTTTAATATACTCGATAGAGACATGCTGACCTTAGTCCTATGTCAAATCTATAGTGTATGTTATTCCAATGCGCAGAGCCTATCAGGGATATAGGAACTACACTACAAGGTAGAGTGGTGCAGAGTGCATTGACATACAGTGTATTGGCGTACAGTACAGTGGCATAGAGTAGAGTGGTGTAAAGTGCAGTGGCATAGAGTACAGTGGTGCACAGTTAGAGTATAGTGGTGTAGAGTACAGTATTATAGAGTAGAGTATAGTGGTGTAGAGTGCAGTGGTGCACAGTAGATTGGTGCACAGTGCAGAGACGTAGAGCGCATTGGTTGTGAATAAAGTAGAGTAGAGTGCATTGGTGTAGAGTGCAGTGGTTTAGATAAGAGTGGAGTGGTGCAGTGAAGAATGCAGTGGCGTAGAGTGGAGCAGGGCAGAGTAGAGTGGCATTGAGTGCAGTATTGTAGAGGACAGTGGGGTGGAGCAGATTGTTTCAGAGTAGCGTGAGAGTGAAGTGGCGTAGAGTGGTGTTGTGCAGGGTTGAATGGGTTGGGAGGGGGGTTCCAGAAAGGAGATGGAGTAGTCCCTCGGAACAATTTGTAAAATACACTTGCCCGATGGTACAGACTGCCAGTGGGGCAGGTGATGGCCCCGCAGTGAGTGCTCGTGCTGGATATAAAGGCAAACTAAAGGGGATTTGAGGCTGCAGCAGTGGTGAACTAGCCCAACCTCTGGCTGGTGGTCCTATGTGGTCTGTGGAAACCAAGTGCGTGGCCTTGTAAAGGCTGGGAAGCCAGTTGGCCTTGGTAGCTAGGAAGGAAAGGGCGGGGTTGGTAGGCTCTCCCATAACAACGGTATGGGAGAAAGACAGATTATGGGTGGTGGGGGGCCATGGATAGACCTAAAGCACTGGCCATAGCTCTGCCGTCTTCAAAGTGCTCCAACCCTAAGTTTGTCTTTTCGACAAAAAAACGAGAGCCACCAAAGGGCATCTCCATGAAGGAACCTTTGGCATTCCCGGAAAAGCCAGTGGTTCTCAACCAAGAGTGGCGTCTATGTGCCACTGACGATGCAATCGCTCTGCATAACGAGTTGGTTGTGTAAAGCCCACATCTGATTGTGTACTTTGCTGCATCTCGTCCATCAGCAATTGCTTGGATGAGTATGGCTCGAGCCTCATCAAAGACCATGGGGAGCACTTATGCAACCGAGTCCCACACAGTGTGGTTGCATCAGCCCAAAAGGCACACTGTGTTCACTGAACGCAGTACTAGGCTGGCAGAAGAGAAAATCGTCTTGACAAAGGTATCCAGCCTTTTGGATTCACTATCCTGTAGAGTGGTAGGGAACATGCCTGAATTTTTTCTGGAGGTGGAGGCTTGGACCGCCAAGCTCTCTGGGTCCAGGTCCCATGCAGGACATCAGTGAGGGCTTCGTTGAATGGGAGGAGAGATTCAGAAAGGTTAAATCCTAGTTGAAGCACCACCATCTAGACGTTTGTCTTGACTGCCACAGAGGGCACCAGAAGGTCCAAGTCCTCAGCCCCCATCCGCACTACCATTGCAAAGGAGGCTCTCTCCTCTGCAGTCACGGTAGGAGGGGGGACCAGGTCAGTGTCTCATGAGGTACCCAAACCACTGAAATCCGCTTGTTCCTCATACCAGTTGACTCTGTTTCCTCAAGGCGGTGATAAAAACAATAAAGGTCCTCAATCCCCTCCCAATCATCTCCTTTTCTAGGCATATCAAAAGAAAAAGGCACTGGCTCCAGTTCGAAGGCATGGGACTAGTTGGTGCAGGTGTCAGCATCAGACAACGCCTATCCGGCTCCGTATCAGTCAGGTTTGACGATGAGGCCTCCACCGCCACTCTGCATCTGCGCCGCTGGGAACAACGGCACTGGAGCCCGTTCCGTGGGAGGTCACAGTCTCACAGGCGGAGCCGCTCCAGATCCAGAACCGAATCCTAAGGTCCGACTGGCCCGGAGGGCAGACCCACAGGGGGGAATTCAATTGGTTCCCCTTTGAAACCATGGGAACCGAAGGGGCTCTAGAGGGACAAAGTTGCCCAAATATGAGGTGCATGAGCTCATAAAACTCCTTTAGTTTGACTGGGTCGCTCCGGCAAACTCTGAACAGGCCCAGATACAGGCTCCATGGTTGAGCGAGGCATAGAGCAAATTTGTTCCTGTCCCTCATCGGATGACTTGGACCATCATAGGGAAGTCGAAGAGCATTTCGACTTCTTGTTCTTGTGGGACTTACACGATAACTTGGAATGGGACAATGAGCGTCCAGATGGGCTCCGTGAACAGTCTCAGGGCCTTCTGAACGACAGGGATCTTGAGCATCGTCGGGCCGCAAGGATGTTCAGGGAACATTCCAGCAGCGCCTTAGAGTTCATGCCACCGCAATCCTCACATGTCTTGGAGTCGTGGTCCTGCTCCAAGCACCAGAAACAAACCAACTGTGGGTCTGTCACAGCCAACTGCCTGTGACAGGCACCAAATTGGTTGAAAACCACAGTTTTTTAGGGAACTTCCCTAGCACACGAGGAAAAGAAATTCTCAAAAATAATGTTGTCAAAATATAGGCAGTCAGAATAGGACTCAGGGTAGCTCTCTCCAGATCTGTGCTGACTGGAGCGGAAAGAAAAGAACTGATGTCAGCTTGCTGGGATGGTGCCTATATAGGCCAACACTAAGTTAAATGACATCACCTACTGGTGCGCAGGGATACTGCTCAAGATTTTACGGATCCAGTCTGACGCCTGTGGAATATTTTGAAGTAAGGAATCTGCAGCTGGAAGTCTATCAGATTAGTGAAAATTGGGAGCTCTGTCTCGAAGCCAATTTGTCTTCAACCGGGAGTCCACCTAGGCTTGCTTCTTTCCCCAATTGTATTCAATCTCTATCTTAAGCCGCTCTCTATTACCTTTAGGAACACTTGGATCCTCTTCCATTTGTACACCAACAATATCCAAATCTATCTAAAGGTCACACCTCCGGACATCACATTCCCATCCAACACCTTGATAAGTATTTACTCAAGGATTTTAAATCACTACCTCAAACTAAATCCTTCTGATATCTCTATCAGTACAAGATTGGATGGAATTCCTCACAGCCTTGGCGTGTCAATTGTCCACTGCTCAGAACACTACATCACTTGGCATCACCATCGAGAGGAGGCTCAACCTCCAGAATCACAGTGCAGCAATGCCCAAGAATGCTCAGTTCCAACTAAGGCTGCACTGGGCAATCAGGCAACTCATCCCAGAACTGGACCTAGAATCAGTTGTACAGGTGTTGGTTCTTTCTGGACTTGGCTATGGACACTCGCTCCTCTCAAGCATCCCACAATTTACTTAGGTCTACATGCTGGGGCCCACTTTGTTACAGGTCGCAAGAAATATGACCACATCGCTCTCATCCTGCTAACCATCCAATGGTTGCCTGTTGAAAAAAGATCCTAATTTAATACTGCCTGCATCATATACAAGGCACTGCACTCCTCTTTGGCCACATACCAAACTAAAAAATGTAATATTTCATGTGCAAAAGGGGTTTCAAGAAACACTAAATTCCCTCTGCTGTAGTCCCCACCTTCAAATGAGAATGATTCATGAAACTAGAAGCGCCACAAGGATTTGGAATTCCCTTCCTCTGACCCTCCATAGGGCCAATGCTATGCTACTTTCAGCAAAGATATCAAAGATCTTTTCTTTGAAAGACACTTAGGTTAAATTATTTTTGCTCCCACTCACTCTTAAATGTCTGCTTTGATGTTGCCAATGTTATATCTCAATTGTACTCCTGTGCTGATTGTTTGGGAAATGGACCTATGTACGGCTTCCCTCTCTTAACTCTCAATGCAAGTTTACATCTTTAATGTACTTCTGCGGTGATTGTTTGATAACTGTTCACTTGAAAAGCACCGTGTTGCCTTCGGGCCATGTCCGCGCTATATAAAATAACAAAAATAAAAATAATAAATAAACCACACGTACACCAAGAAACCTCTCTTATGAGCGCTCGCCTGCCGCAGAGGATTCAACCTTCTGTGCCTGTTGCAATCACTCATCTCACCCACTTTTCTCCCTTTCGCCTACCCGGATGCACGCTTTACTCCCCTCTCCTTGTACACATGTGCATTTCAGACGTACATTACTGTAGAACTTCTTTAAGAGACCCAAAGAGTTGAAGTGCCTATGCAACCATTTTTGTGATAGCGTTTTTAAAATTGACTATTTATAACTGACTGAATGGACTAATACAAGGCCGATATAGCACAATGCCAACAGACTAGGAGCTGAAGAGGCATGCTCATCTCATTGTACTGAAAATAACCAACCCTTGACCGCCCACCAGGCTCGTGGTGCTTACATAATACATTCTAGTGTATTCCACACCTCCAACACAAAACTCCTCTTAGATAAGAGGATAGTTCCTACATTCACAGGTCACTACTGGAGTTTCCAGCCTATATTTTTCTTTACTTTTATTAAAGAAGCATTGGTAATGCATCGGTTTCGCCTATGTAATTAATAATCAATCCTTGTCCAGGAGAAGGAAAGAGCTTCCTGACCGATAAAACAGGAGTGGAGAGGATATGGCGCAGTGGCCAAAGCAGCTGACTTGAGAGCTGGGGTTCCTGGTTCGAGTCTCAGGGGCCCCTACAACATTTTGTGACTCTATGCAAATCACTTAAGGTCTCCAGGTGATAAATTGTTATATGAATATGCTGCAATAGTAAAAGACAAAACGTTATGAAAATATAGTTCCACCAAAGCGGATGTTAACAGTATTTCGGAAGGGGAAACTGATAAGAGAAGCAGACAAGTATTAAGCATTGGTAAATACAGGAAAATATGACAATAGAAATGGAGGAAAGGTAAGCAGCACGCACAGGCACCAATGAGAAGCCAGGAAAGAGAGGAGGCAGTATGTAAGTCCCTTTTAAGTTTATATTGAAAACAATAGATTTCTCAAGGACAGTGCAAGCGCTGTGTAGGCACAAGCCTGTACCGAGTTTCAACAGAAGAAATTGAAGAAGGCAAGAATAACAGGCAAACACTTTGGGAGCAAAAAGGAGGCTTACAATACAATAGAATCTTGAGTAAGCTCTGACCAACAGATACCACAATACATTTTTCACAATGGATAAGTTGCGGTACTGTTATGAAAAGTCGACGTTTCGATCCCTAGCTCCTAATACAATGGGATCATCCTCAGGACTACACAATATACAGTTGCCTGATTTGAATTATATGCTCGCTAGTTGTAAGCCGTCGATTTGGCTCGTAGAATGCCGGAAACAACAAGGATACCGTTAATTAACGTATGGGTATTGCGATGAGACTCCTTAAGGGAGGCTTGTGGCCCGACTGGACGACCCCGCATTCCGGCATAGAGAGACTCATTTGAGCTCTGTGACAATTCGGCAGCCATCGCTTGCTGCTAAGCATCTGGCTGTAATCATGCAGACGCGTTCCCTGCTTGTAGTCAGGATTCCTACGATTATCTCCTAGACGCGGCCTGTTTGTCACTGAGTAAGCATGGAGACTCAAATAGAAGGTACAGGCATACACGAGAATAGCTTTCGACTAACATGGGCAGAGAGAAATCACTAGGTCAGCAAAGTGGGAGGGGAGACAGAACTGCTTGCATCAGTTGAAACAGTCTGACAGTTACATTCTAAGACAGGTGCATTCTAGCAGCTACAGGCCTTTGAGCATACACAGTGCTCTGGCTCAGTACTGAAGGAGTTAACTATAGTTGATGACTCAAGCAAAACAGAAAGGCAAGCAACAGTGAAGACGGAAGAATCACATGGCTAACACATGGCTAATGAAAATGGAGGCCACAATCAAAATGGCTTCAGCTCATGCTAATGGCAGGCAATTTCTGCGATTTCCACAGATGGCCCTTTTAGCATTAGCTGAAGACATTCACTATGCAAAGAAGAGACATGAAAGTTATCACCTATATCCACTAACATCAGTTGACTAATTTCTTGGTCAGTTACTAGTCGAGCATTTACATTCTGAACATTTCATTTAACTGGTATACATGAGGGGCAAGTAGAAATACATAGGGAACAGAGTGTTGGGCCACATTGAATACAGAGGCAGCAGGAAAAAAGGATCGCAACAAATATACATAGGGCTGATAATAACTTCCAGCCCCAGACGGTAAACATTGTCCATACCCATCCAGTTCAAGTCCATGTTCCTGAATCCTGGTGTATTTCAGTGGCTATTGTGTGCAACTTAGAAATCGCCTCAAAAACTGAAGGGGCGTTGTCAGGGATATACAAGCAGCAACTGCTCCCGATGATGTGGCATGCTCCACCACGGTCCACTAGAACCACGTCGAGGACCATCCAGTTTTGGAGCGCCACAATTCTCGCAGTTTGTAGTTCATCTGTGATGTATCCAAGTGCCAATGCTGTCTGATTGGTTACAGCCTCTACAACGAGTGTCAAGTGCCTAATCTTTCTGCAAGGCCGCACTGACAAAGAAGAACAGCCCCAAATTACAGTCAACATATTGCTGAAGTGCAGTAAAAGTCTGATCCGCCTCATCATGATTTATTGTTCTCTTTGATCGGCTTTTAGAAATGTCATTGTACAGTTGATAGTCTTTGTGGTAGGATGCAGGAGCCAAAAACACAGGTGGTAACAAAAAGGACACGAAACAGGTTGCTGACCAACCAATGGGTAAATGATAGTATCCCTTATTTCCACAAATAAAATGGGTGTTGTGTGATGACATAAAACTGCTATTGTTTATTCCAGTAATGTTTAATGTTTTAGTGCAGTCACTTTTTCCCACAGGAATGCTACTAATACTGTTCACACACAGGTCTGCACGAGCTCTAGTGACCGCTATAACAGGAGGTCCATTACCCTTAGCTGTTCGGGTGTTGGGGAAGACAGCGTGTGGAGGAATTTCCTCTGCGATACTCCTCCATCTCCCATACAGTTCCTTTAGCTTGTGGATCTCCTTCCTCATCAGGGTAACACCTTGTTGAGCTGGGCATTCAGTCCACCTACACCAGCTTCAGTAATGTTAGCAACTTTAGAAGCCCATAGTAGCGCAAACCAGGCCCTACAAGAACCATTGTGTGAAAACGGCAGAGGAATGAAAGGTGTTCCTCCCTTTTTCTGATGAGCTGGCATCATTCCACACACCCAACAGTTGGTGATGTTCGTAGCATTATGGGTGTGATGTAACATTTGAACGAATGTATTGTTGAGGTAAGACATCCTATGTTGCTGCTCATGATACGGGAGAGTGTAGTAATGGTGCTCAATGGGGATAGGAGTAGTGACAGTCAGTAGATTCCGAGCAGGAGTTACTCCCTCTACAACCCATGTTATCGTTGCAATGATGAGAACAATGGAAGTAAGTCCAATAATAGACATAGTCTTTCGATCACAGACTCTCATAGCAGTTGATCTCTTCTCCGCAGGTATAGTCATCTCCATGTTGAAAAACAAAACAGATGGAGACCTAAAATCCTGGGCAGCCGTTTGTTTCTTCACTGAGATTGAGACGGGTATCACTAGTAGGGTCCCCCCCCTTTGTAACTCAGGCTTTCACTAACACAGGACAGTGACTCAACCAGTCTTTTTCGGCAACGAAAGGTCTCTCGTCCGGGGTCGCCACTGATATCGCGATGTACCAGGGATCGTATGGTCCGGGAAGACTTCCTCAGGTTCTTCAGGTGACGCAGCTTGGCCTCTCTCTGTGTCCAAGATGTTGCGGTGATCTTTCAGTGCAGCAGGTTCCACCAAAGCGGACGGCACCCTCTTGCAATGGGTGGAGTGTACCCAGTTCTTCCAATTGGTCACTCGGACTACAGTTCTGGTGCCCAGAAGAACTTGTTTGGGTCCTCGCCACCTCGGTTCCAGGCTGCTCAACCTCTGGAACACCTTCACCATCACTTGGTCACCGGGCCGTAGATCATGACCATCACCTTGCAACCTGTCAGGAAGAGCTTCTCGAACCGGTTGATGAATAGAAAGCAAGCTGTCAGTCAACTGAGACAACTAGTCACTCATCAACACATAAGGTACATCATGTATAGGGCATGGCTTAGGAATCCCCAAAATATTCATTGGCCTCCGGAAAACCACCTCATACGGTGTGAGGCCAGATCGTGTATGTGGTATCGATCTAATGGATAGCAATGCCAAGGGGAGTGCATCAGGCCATTTCAGAGATGTGGAAGCTAGAATTTTGGCAAGTTTCAGTTTCAACGTGGAGTTGTAATGCTCCGCCAAGCTTGCTGACTGCGGGTGAAAGGCTGCATGAAATTTCTGTTTAATCCCCAATCCTTTCAAGACCTACTCAACAACTTGCCCAATGAAATGGGGTCCGTTGTCACTCCACAAAACTCGACAAACGCCGAATCTGGGGAAAAACTCTTTTAGAAGCACCTTTGCAGTAGTAAGAGCTGTATTATCTTTCATAGCGTATGCCTCTATCCACTTACTAAAGGCACATACCACCACTAAGACATATTTCAGGTTATTGTAGTGTTCTAGCTGGATATAATCCATTTGCAGAACCTCAAAAGGTGCAGTAGGTATAGCAAATCCTCCTGTTGGAGTTTGTGTTCCCTTTCCAGGATTATACTGGAGACAAGACTGGACTATCTTTTTAGCTCTGCTGGTAATATCTAGATGATCCCAAACTTGCATAAGTAGCTTTGCTATTGAGGATGCTCCAACATGTGCCGGCCCATGTGCTATGTGAATCATGGGATGTAAATAGGCTGTGGGCAATTTCCACTTGGTCATTTCTTTATTCTTCCAACAGCCCTCATCATCCAATATTCCCTCCTTAGACCATTGGTCTAATTCTTCAGCAGAGGCAGATCGTTGCATGTCCAGCACCTCTTGTCTGACATCATGCCAACGTTCAGCCTGTGACTTGACATACATAGATGTAGTACTTCGCTGCATCGTAATCTCACGGGCTGTGTGATCCGCAAAGCCATTGCCCTGTCCTATTTTATACGTCACTTTCTTATGTGCGCTACACTTAACAATCGCTACCTTCTTAGGATATGTCAAGGCAGTAAGGAGATTATGTACTAATTCCCCATGCACTATTTGTGTCCCATGCAAAGTAAGGAAGCCTCTTTCCTTCCAGAGTTGCCCAAAACCGTGAACCACTCCAAAAGCATATCGGCTATCGGTGTAGATGTTAAACAAATCAGTGCTAAGCTTACATGCTCTTGTTAGCGCTATCAACTCAGCTGCCTGAGCTAACTTCTGTGGGATGCGAGCTGTCTCAACTACAGTCTGAAGTGCTGTAATTGCGTAGGCAGCAGATGTCGTACCATCGGGCAACTTCAAGCAGGACCCATCAACGCATAATTCCCCATCAACACTAGAAAGGGGCGTATCTTGCAGGTCAACACGACCCTTTGTTTGTTGTTCAGTAAGGGATATACAGTTGTGTATCTCTAGTGACTGAGGCTGAGTAGCTGGAAATGGCAATAGTGTAGCGGGGTTCAAAGTCAAACATCTTTTCAATGTGATATGAGGGGCCAAAAGTGTCAATTCGTAACCTGTCAAACGAGCACTAGTCAAATGTTGTGTTTTCATTTGGTTCAAAAGGGCATCCACTGCATGGGGCACTAACACAAGCAATCTATGTGACAAGACTATTCCCTCACTCTGACGTATGGACACAGCTGTCGCCGCTACCGCTCGAAAACACCCAGGCAACGCACGAGCGACTGGATCAAGGACAGCTGAAAAATAGGCACAAGGACGCTGCTTATCACCATGTGTCTGGGTTAAAACCTAGAGAGCACAACTCTCCCTCTCGTGTACACAGAGTGTAAAGGCGTTAGTGTAGTCTGGAGTTCCTAATACTGGTGCAGAGCAAAGAGCTTGACGTAACTGCTGGAAAGCATTCTGGCATTCAGTACTCCATGGGAGAGGCATCAGAGTGTCTTTAGTCAAAAGGGCTAAGAAGGGCTTAACAATGTAGGAAAAACTAGGGATCCACTGTCTACAAAAAGAAGTACAACCAATCAGTGCACTAATATCCTTCTGAGTACGGGGCACAGGTGTGTCTAAAATAACTTGAATGTGGTCTGGTGTGAGTGTACATCCCTCCTTAGACAGGAGGTGACCTAAATAGGTAACCTTCTGTCTACAATACTGGAAATTTCTTTCGAGAGACCTTGTGATGATGAGACGCAAGAAATGAAAGCAATAACAGTGTTCCTTTTTCACACAGTGAAGGGGTATCAGCTGCCAACAAGATGTCATCGACATATTGAATAAGAGCCACCCCTTTCGGTACAGGGAAAGAATCAAGCTGTCTTTTCAATGCCTGGCTATAAATGCTGGGACTCTCTATATACCCCTGTGAAGCTCTACAGAATCTGAAGGATCGATTATTCAAAGTGAAGCCGAACAAGTAACGGCTGTCAGAATGAATAGGTATCGAGAAGAAAGCGTTTTTCAAATCAATCACACTGAATGTAGTTGCAGTAGGAACCATAGTAAGAAGTGTTGTGATGTCAGAGACTACCGGATATTGAGGTACTACTATCTTGTTGACCTCTCGCAGGTCAATGATAAATCTATAAACCTTAGCGTCAGTGTCTTTTTTCAAAATGGGAAGAATAGGGCTATTACAGGTATTATAGGGGACTTCTTCCACAACCCCCACTCTGACCAAATCCTGACCAATGTGTATTAGTGCTTCTTCGCCTTCCCCAGATATTTTATATTGGGGCAGTCGAGGCAACGAAGCACCTTCCTTTACTTGAATATGGACTGGTGGGATAACCATTTGTCCCACATCAGTATCTGATGTAGCCCACAAAGTGCTTGGTAACGATGCCAAAGCAACATCCTCTTTAATGAGACAAGACCTCTCAACCATTGGATAGTTGTCATTTAAAATAACACGCACACCTTCTGGGAAACAACGTATTGTAGCACGAAAATGTTTAAGTAGATCAATACCCACAATGTTATCTGGTGTGTTAGGGGAAAGCAGAAATGGACATGTTGCAGTGAATTTATCAAGACTGAATGCTACTGGTTGTGACAGTGGGCTAAGGGAAGGTGTCTCATCGAATCCTATTGATGTTACTGTTATGCCAGACAGGGAAGCCCTAGGAACCAATTGTTTAGAGAGAGTGCTACGAGTAGCTACTGTAGCAAACCAGGAACTGATCAGAAGAACCCAAGACATTTGCATCGACATAGGGACCCCTCTGAGCTACTGGGACCTAAACCGGTTCCTTACCCCATCCTAGGCATTCCTATGCATAATCAGAATCCTTAGGACCATCAGTCGAATAATCAGACATTTGATATTGCTTGCGCCTATCAAAGGTATTAAAATAATTTGGGTTGGTCTCAACAGCCTCCAATCTGGTACGATTATCCATGCCTCCCCTATTTCCTATGTTCCCTGTGCGGCCTCTCATACTTCCTCTACCCCGCTGATACTGCTGACCTTGCAAATGGGGGCACTGAAAATGCCAATGTTCAATCTCTTTACAATACGCACACTGATCAGGAGTTGTTTGAGGAAAAGAGGGTACACCAGGGCGATACATTGCACGTCCGCCTCTACCACCACCTCTAAATGATGGACCATAGACTTGAGCCAACATATCCTTCGTTTTTAAATCTTTAAACTTTTTATCTTCCTTGCCTTTAGCTTCAATTCCTGACTCTCATTATACTGGGCCATAGTCAAAAGTGAGACAGGGGAAGACGTAGTCCTTGAACTCTCGCTGGCCTTTAGGCGGTTAGCTATTTCTGGCAACACGTTTGCGACAAATTTGTCTACAAACAGATGCTTACCCGTGTCATCTGTCAACGACTGCCCACTAAAGTCATGGAAAGTCTCATCAAATCGTGTAAAGAAATCAGAAACTGACTCATCTGCTTTCTGCTTACAAGACGCTAATGTAGTCCAATCTATTTTCTTAGGGGGTACAAGAGTTTTCAACTTAGTTACAATAGCTTTGGGAAGATCTAATATCACCTGTTGTGGTTTCTGTGCAGGCTCTCTATCGGCATCTATTTCCTCTAAATGCACCCAAGTATCACCATAAGCTACATTATCATCTACCTTCCGAATTGATCTCCACATATCAGGGGGTAAAATAAGTCCAAAGAACATGTCAATATCAGGCAATGTCATAGTGCAGGAGCTAATAGCTCCTTCTACTTCTTCATAAAACGTGGCTGGATTTTTGCACGGATCAGGCAAAGCAGCTTTAAGAGCCATAACATCTGCTCTACTCCAAGGGGTATAGACCCAATTATAAATAAAATATCCTTTCGCATTATCTGAAGTTTTATCTTCACTTGTTCCTGTTCCCTTTGGAGGAACATACAAAGGTGCAGCTTCACTCATCGGTTTCATAGTAGCTACGAGATTACTAGTGTCTGCATCTGTCCCTGTAGCGCCTTCTTGTTGTGCTGGGATCTGAACTGTTTGCTCAGCTGTAGCTTTATCAGCTGCCTTTTGTCTCTTCTCGCAGATGGAATGCATCAATACGCAATTTAACCACTCGCCTAATTAGATCGGACACCTGTGAAGAAAAAAAGGTGCCATCACTTAACTGTTTATAATCAGAATTTATATCAGCAGGCTCTAGAGCACCTGAATGTTTTCTAAAACTAGTTATTACTTCAAAAGTGAATGTCTCTAAAAAATATAACTGCTCTAAATCTGACCAATGCTGCACCATTGCTAGAATTTCTGGAGCGGAGGCATTCCCATAAGCTGCTTTACGAGCAGCAGATCTAAGAGTGGCCTTATGCTCAGTAGTTAAAGTAGAGCGAGTTGTTCACCCAGTTTGCTTATCATCATCTTTGTTGTCTGAAGAAAAATGCTCTTCATCAGGACCTTCATTCTCAGGGGCACTGGGAATTTATACGGGGGTGGAGGTCTAGCTAACAAAATAGAATCATCTGGAGGTCTATTAAGTATGGTATGAATGGGGCGCCTAACAGGGTACTGGCCAGTTACCTCTAAGTGACGCTCCCTATCTTCTTTTTCTTTTATTTCCTTCATTTCCTTGTTTTTCAATTCCACTGCTTTCTTATAAATGGATTTATGCTGTTCTTTTTCTGCTATAGCTTCTTCTTTCCTCACTCTCTCATTCACCTCTTTCTCCCACATTCGTACACACTCAAATATATCTTGTGAAATGCTTTTTCTTAAACAGACACTGCTCAACATACTGAATTTTCTTAAAGTCAAATGACCCATTTACTGGCCATCGTAGATCAGGATCCTTTTTCGTATATTTGTTCCAGAGTGAACTATACATTAGGGAAGAAATACCATATTTATTGTACATAAACCTATTAGGTGTCCCCTCTAGGGGAGCCAGCAGACTACTTTCTAGATCCATATTGGTACCTCCAAGACAGCAACACATTCTACTAAGTGTGCTAGGAGCAGGCATGCCAAAAATATTATAATAAAATATAATATAATCAAATAGTATTTATCTCAAGTATTATAAAAAGTGGAGACAAAACATCTCCTCATTAACTGCCTTTGTTTATTGCAATAGACAAATCAAACAAAACCAGAATCTTGGGCAAGCAAATCTAAAACAAGAGTGTCGCTTCAGCGACCTTACCAAACCAAAGTCTCCAACCTCCACCTGCTAAGCTCTGGGTCGACCTAATGGTCACTTATGCCAAAGGAGATCTCAGTCGGGACCGGCCGCCACCTGGAGGGTCAGATCGGGAAAACACGTTGGTCTGCAAAGACAAAGGGTCTCCTCGAGCAGGGTACCTCCTCAGTAGATAAGAATACAGAAGCACAATCCCCACACTAATATAATACTAATAGGCGATAAGTCCATTAGATAAGATATACCCACAGACCAAGAGTAAGTTTATAAAATGTTTTCTTTCATTTATTTATCAAAAATACATTTATACATTTTTTGTATATAGATACTGTAGTGATGTCACTACTGGTGTTCATTTTTTATTCATTTTTTGTTCATAATTAACACAATGTAAAACATAAAAGGGGAAACAATCCATAGGCCCGACAAGGAAAACAAATATGCAAAAGCTCATCACAGTTAATACATAAAGAAGGCACAAAAATACCTAACAAAAAAATTACTGAACAGGACAATGCATTAAATAATACATTAAAACATACATAAAAGACCAAAACAATAAACAAAGAGAAAAGCGCCGACGCGCGTTTCGGAGATCCCAAGAAATCCAATGAGCTCCTTCCTCAGGGCACAGTTAATGTTACAGTCTGTATGAATAACCAAATGGTTTACTTGAGACCATAATTTAGTTTTAATGTCGGGCATCACTCAAGCTAAAACTGTTGGTTTGAAAAAAGGTCCAAGCGAAACTTTTAGATCCATGGCATGAGCACAGCTTCAAACCAATCCCAGTGATACTTAAAATACTGCTGGAGGCCCAAACAAAAGAGGCAAAGTCTAAAATCGGGGTTAAGTAGTCAGCCAGAGTTTATAAGCCTCAAGGCAGAGACGGCACACAAAGAAGGGTGTGCTGTTTTAGTAATTACAACGTATTCTACGGGAGAGATCTGATAAGGTACGTACAAGAAATAAAATGAAACCAGTCTGTTTGGAGAATCTTCTAAGGCCAAATCCTGAAAATAACACAAATAATAAGGCACGTGTTGACAGCTGATACGTATACAAGAAGTTTAAACAGCCTTAGTGCAGCACTCCCAGGGCATAACATAAATCAAGTAGGAACCAACAGCGTCACTCGAACGAAACGGACCCCATGGATAACACCGTTCGGATCAAACCAAAGTCTCCAACCTCCACCTGCCAAGCTCTGGATCAACCTAATGGTCACTTACGCCAAAGGAGATCTCAGTCGGGACCGGCAGCCACCTGGAGGGTCAGATCGGGGAAACACGTTGGTCTGCAAAGACAAAGGGTCTCCTCGTGCAGGGTACCTCCTCAGATTCCTGTCCTCCGTCAAGACCGCTCCTTCGGATGGTCGCGTCTCCTGTGAGCCCCACAAGTCGGGCGCCAATTTTGTGGAAATGAGCCTTTTTAGTGTCCCACCGGTGCAGGGGTTCCCCCTTATCTATCCACAGGTCCTTCAACTAACAAAGTAGAGATTGGCACGGAAGCTGGAATATCAAAGTTTATTAATCACTCATGAGTGGGACTACATCAATACAACACCCTCAGGCACTGTATGAGGTAGTACAAGGAATACAGAAACCAAGGGTCTTTTATACCCTGTTTGTCGCTGAGTAAGCATGGAGACTCAAATAGAAGGTACAGGCATACACAAGAATAGGTATTGACTAACATGAGCAGACAGAAATCACTTGGTCAGCAAAGTGGGAGGGGAGACAGAACTGCTTATATCATTTGAAACAGCCTGACAGTTACATTCTAAGACAGGTGCATTCTAGCAGCTACAGGCCTTTCTGAGCATACACAGTGCTCTGGCTCAGTACTGAAGGAGTTAACTATAGTTGATGACTCAAGCAAAACAGAAAGGCAAGCAACAGTGAAGACGGAAGAATCACATAGCTAACGAAAATGGAGGCCATAACCAAGATGGCTTCAGCTCATGCTAACGGCAATTTCTGCGATTTCCACAAGATGGGGGTTGGGGGCCTGGGCATGTTCCCCGCCAGGCTATGCAATGCAGCTGGTGTGCAACATGCAAAGTGCGCATGACTGTTTAGCCAGGCCAGGATGACCGGCCAAGCAGTCATGCCCACTTGGAGTGTGCAAATGTAAAGGGGAAAGATATGTTAGGTTCTTCCGTACATTCTTCTGGCATCAGCTGCTTCTACGCGTGCCAGGAGAATGTACAGAAGGTGATGGGGGAGGATTCCAGAATATGAGGGTTAGCAGTTGGTTTTCTGTTGTGAGGAGGAGATGTATGTGTCTTGTTGACCATAATAAAATCTTACTTTGAAGGTCAACGTCTGCTTCTTTACAACATCCACAAGAGATCCATTCAAGGGGTCGGTATATACATGCAAAAGCAACCAAAGATAAATGCATACAAGGAAAATTATGTATATAAAAAAACATAGAAATCCCCGTAGAGACACAAGTCATACAGGTTACAGCAAAAGTTTATCCACTCCTAAGAAGGTAACATACGTCCACCGCCAGCGAGTCATTCCTGTAAATTGACATAACTGCTTTCACATTAATAAAGAGGGGGTGTGCGATGGAGAGTTTGAGCCCATGGGGTATTTTAGTGGAGTCCGAGACATCCAGGAGTGTGTTAAGTGAAACTCTATACCGGGCTCTGTAGCCTGTAAAGAAGATGAGATCCATTTTTAGAACCCCTCAGGTCATACAGAAATATGTGTTGGAAATTAGTTTCAGGGCAGTCTTTGTTGCAGTCTTGTCATGTTTGTTAAGTAATTTATTTAGAAGGAGTTCAGGACTTTCTGTTAACCTTTTATCTGTGGCAGAGCAAAGTTGTCTGGTCATAATGCTGGTTAGCGTGCACTGATGCGGAAGGCAACATCCATCTAGTCTAACCTCAGGCATATTGGTGCTAGGGCGAGTGGTCTTACTGGCATAAGATATGTTCCTCTGTCCACTGTTATTTGGGCTTGCCTTTCCTAAACACATTTGAGCCTTGTCGTATGATGATACATTGATTAGGATGCAGGGGGTGGCTCCCTAGGGCTTGGCAATCACCTGTGAAAAGGTTAGGATACGACTTGTGAAGCTGTGTTCTGGGATAAATGCAGCTGTCCTGTGACTGTACTGCTTTTGAGGTCGAGCTCTTCTATTAAGTGTATTTTACTTACTGCAGTCTTTATGCCTGGACGAGGGTTCCTGAGATCACTCCTTCAGACCTTTGAAAAGTTAGGAAGTGTATAGATACAATGAACATATTCAGAAGACTTACACAAAAATTGCTATGGAGACTTTGTCGAGGGTCAGGTTTCTATTTGAACTCTTAGATGGTTGCAGGAATAGCAGTACCATTATATCACTCCTATGAGGTTTAAACTCTTTCAGGATTATTGGTAGCCTTTTTTTTACTTCTATGGCCTGGGAAGGGGGCCACCTCAAATGACAAGTACTATTTCTATCTCGCAGCCCAGCTGGTGTGAGCTATTGAGATGATGCTTTTTTGGTTTCTTTGATTTCCCAACCCTAGCTCTCATGGAGGGGACAGTCCTTTTTCTCTTTGCCTGGTTTTCCCTTGGGATCGAAATAAGTTTAGGATGAGTGCCCTGGGACCTGACCAAAGGTGAGGAGGGGAGAGGCTGCTTTACCTTGAAGCATTGAACCGCTGCCGAGGACCAGAGAGAGTTCACCAGGGTCTCTCCTATGGTTGATCAGTCCCCAAGTTATAGAACCCACCAAACCGTCAATGCCTGTTGCCTACCACCGAATGGATGCGTCATCGCCAGAGCGTCTCTCCGAGTTGGCATCGGGGTCGCCTACTCCTTTGAGGCAGCCGGGTGTCATGGTGATCCGGCTTGCAGGTGAGATCGGCACTCCTCTGAATCGAATGGTTCCAAGCCTCGACTGGCTTTCCTCCTGTAGCTTCTCATGCTACCTAATGCACAAGTTACTTACTTGTATAATGATATATCTGTAAGAGACATTAGTTAGTGATAGATTCCTTACCTTAGAATATCCCCAGGCGTCAGACTGGATCCAGAAAGATTTTCATCAGCAGTACCCCTGCGCGTCGGTAGGCATCGTCGTACCGCTCAGCGTACGTTGCTGGCGTCGTAGTCGCCGAGATGACGTCGCTGGAGCTACTTAGATGCACCCACGCGCACTGACATCAGTTCTGTACACAACTTTCTGCGCCAGGAACGCAGAGCCATGTAGGATACTGACCACTGGTGCATTGAAACTAGGGCTCTGAAAGGGATGACCTTAACCCTAGAAATCAGTTCACAGAATGGGGAGAATGGGTGGGGCGGTAAGGAAACTATCACTAACTAATGTCTCTTACAGATATATCGTTACACAAGTAAGTAACTTGTGCATCTGAAAGAGACACGTTAGTGATAGATTCCTTACCTTAGAATAGATACCCCAGCAATACCAACCCCGGTGGTGGGTCTTGGAACCAAGATCACACCAGAAAGTCACGGAGAACAGAACGGCCAAAGAAGCCGTCTCTCCGGACTTGACTGTCAAGGCAATAATGCTTAGTAAAGGTGTGCAACGAGGCCCACGTGGCTGCCTGACAGATGTCTTGCAGGGGGACACCATGTCCCAATGCAGTAGTAGCTGCTGTCGCCCTGGTAGAATGGGCGCGCAACCCCACCGGAGGTTCCTTTTTAGCCAGAGAATAACAGGCTTTGATACACAAGACGACCCAGCGGGAGATGGTCCTCTTGTGTACAGCCTGGCCTTTCTTGGAGCCGAGAAAGAGCTGGTCATCCACCCGGAACTGTTGTGCGGTTTCATTTTATTTGAATCGCGCACGTTTTGGGTCCAGACGGTGGAGCCGCTCTTCCTCTCTGGAAGGGTGCGGAGGCGGAGAGAAAGTTGGCAAGGTTATAGATTGCCCAATGTGGAAGGCAGTGACAACCTTTGGCAAGAAGGAAGGACGAGTATGAAGCACAACCTTGTCCGGATGAACCGACAGAAAAGGAGGCTTACAGGAAAGAGCCTGGAGCTCACTCACGCACCTAGCGGAGGTGATGGCAACCAGGAAAGCAGTCTTCAGAGTTAACGAAGAGGACAGTTGTACAGCGGCTCAAAAGGCGCGCACATCAAAAAGGTAAGTTTCATATTTAAGTCCCACTGCGGCATCACATACGGAATAGGAGGGAAAAGGTGAGTAATGCCTTTGAGAAATCTATTAACAGGGGACTTGAAAAGAGAGGGCTGATCAGGAACCCTGAGAAAGGCCGAGATTGCAGAAAGGTAGCCCTTGATGGTGCCCAGAGCAGAGCCCTGCCGGGCCAAAGAAAGAAGGAACAAAAGGACCTCTGAAAGAGGGACAGAAAGGGGATCCGCAGCCTTTGCTGTGCACCATGCCACAAATTTGTTCCACCTGCAGGCGTATACCGATTTAGTGGAGGTACGCCTGGCTGCTAGAATGACATCACAGACATCAGGAGGTAAGTCAAACGGAATCAACTGTCGCCGCTCAATCCCCACGCATGTAGGTGGAGGCTGGACAGGTTCGGGTGGAGGACCGTCCCCTGCTGCTGCGACAGAAGATCCTCCTGAAGAGGCAGTTGATCCATGCTCATACTTTCCTATTTTCCTTTTCCTATTTTATCAGTCACCTTCTTGTGTGTACTACACTTAACAATTACCACTTTCTTAGGATATGTCAAGGCAGTAAGGAGATTATGTACTAATTCCCCATGCACTATTTGTGTCCCATGTGAAGTAAGAAATCCTCTTTCCTCCCACAGTTCTCCCAAAGCATATCGGCTATCGGTGTAGATGTTAACAAGTAGATCTGCACTAAGCTCACATGCTCTTGTCAATGCTATCAGCTCGGCTGCTTGAGACGACTTCTGCGGGATGCGAGCTATCTCAACTACTGTCTGAAGTGTTGTAATTGAATAAGCAGTGGATGTCGTGCCATCAGACAACTTCAGGCAAGACCCATCAACCCACACTTCCCCATCAACGTTAGAAAGCGGTGTATCTTGTAGGTCAACACGACCCTTTGTTCTTCAGTAAGGGATATACAATCATGTAACTCTTGTGACTGAGACTGAGTAGCAGGAAATGGCAATAATGTAGCAGAATTCAGAGTCAAACATCTTTTCAGTGTGATATGAGGAGCCAAAAGTGTCAATTCATAGCCTGTCAAGTGGGCACTAGTCAAATGTTGTGTTTTTGTTTGATTTAGCAGAGCATCAACTGAGTGGGGTACTAGCACAAACAATCTATGTGACAAAACTATTCCCTCCCTCTGACGTATGAACACAGCCGTTGCCACCATCGCTTGAAAACACTCTGGCAGTGCAAGGGCGACTGGATCAAGGACAGCTGAGAAAAATGCACAAGGACTCTGCTTATCACCGTGTGTCTGTACTAAAACTGAGAGAGCGCAACCGTCCCTCTCGTGTACATAAAGTGTAAAGGCCTTAGTGTTCTCTGGAGTTCCTAATACTGGTGCAGAACAAAGAGCTTGACGCAACTGTTGAAAAGCATTCTGGCATTCACTAGTCCATGGGAGGTGCATCGGAGTACCTTTAGTCAAAACGGCCAACAAGGGTTGAACAATGTGAGAAAAACTCATCCATTGCCTGCAGAAAGAAGTAAGGCCAATCAGTGCATTAAAATCCTTCTGAGTATGGGGCACAGGCGTTTCTAAAATAGCTTGAATGCGGTCTGGTGTAAGTGCATGTCCCTCCTTAGACAGGAGGTGACCTAAGTAGGTGACCTGCTGTCTACAATATTGCAATTTCTTCCGAGAAACTTTATGATGATGAGAATCAAGGAATGAGAGCAATGACAGTGTACCTTCTTCACACTGTTCAGGGGTATCGGCAGCCAACAAGATGTCATCGACATATTGAATAAGAGCCACCCCTTTCGGTACAGGAAAGGAATCAAGCTGTCTTTTCAATGCCTGGCTATAAATGTTAGAACTCTCTGTATACCCTTGTGGAGCTCTGCAGAATCTGAAGGATCGATTATTCAAAGTGAAACCAAACAAATAACGGCTGTCAGGATGAATTGGTATTGAGAAAAATGCATTTTTCAAATCGATTACACTAAATGTAGTTGCAGTAGTAGGAACCATAGTAAGACGTGTTGTGATGTCAGAAACTACCAGGTATTGGGGCACTACAATTTTATTGACTTCAAGTAAGTCAATGATGAATCTATCAATTCTAGTATCAGTGTCTTTTTTCAAAATAGGAAGAATAGGGCTATTATAGGTATTGTAGGGGACTTCTTCCACAACCCCTACTCAGATCAAATCCTGAACAATATGTATTAATGCTTCTTCACCGTCCCGAGATATTTTATATTGGGGCAGTCGAGGCAACGAAGCACCTTCCTTCACTTGAATATGTACTGGTGGGATAACCATTTGTCCCACATCAGTATCTGATGTAGCCCACAAAGTATTAGGTAACGATGCCAGAGCAACATCCTCTTTATTGAGACAAGACCTCTCAACCATTGGATAGTTATCATTTAAAATAACACGCACACCTTCTGGGGAACAACGTATTGTGGCACGGAAATGTTTAAGCATATCGATACCCACAATGTTATCTGGCGTGTTAGGGGAGAGCAGAAATGGACATGCTGCAATGAATTTATCAAGACTAAATGCAAGTGGCTGTGACAGTGGGCTAAGTGTAGGTGTCCAAGTGTAGGAGTCCCATCGAATTTATTAGACCTGGCACCTTGGCGTGGGTCTCCCTACCATTTTTCGCTGTTGCCTCATGTGTTTTTGCTGGTGTTAGATGCTTTCGGCACTGTGCCACTGCTGTCCAGTGCCACAGTGCATGTGCTCCCTATTGTAAATTGATGTATGGATTAGTAATTCCATGGTTGGCTGATTTGGTTTACTTGTCAGACCCTAGTACAGTGCACAAGGAGTGCCCAGGGCTTGTAAATCCAAATGCTGCTGGTGGGCTTGCAGCACTGGTTGTGCCACCCACAGGAGCAGCCTGTAAAAGTGAGTCTAAGGCCTACCATTGCAGAGCCTGTGGACAGTCTGGTACTGTCATGCTGACTGGGCAAGTGCACCCACTTGCAAGTCCCTAAACCTTCCCTTTTCTTCATATCAGACACCCCTATGGTAGGCCCAAGGGCAGGGTGCATTGTAAGTATAAGGTAGGACATGCCCTGGTGTGTGTGGCATGTCCTAATAGTGAATTACAGCCATTTTCGTTTTTTAACTATTGCACGGCTACCTGATCCCCATAGGCCAGAATGGGCAGTTTGATTATTACATCTTATAATCCTAACTGACTCAGGGAACATGGTAGAAATTCGAATTTAGTATGCCTAAACTCAGAATTATAAAATACATCTTTTAGTGAAGTTGGTTTTAACATTCTGTGTTTGAAAATACCACTTTTAGAAAGTAGGTATTTTCTTGTCTAACCATCCAAACCTGCCTCTGCTAGGCTGTGTATTCCTTGTCTGGAGTTTGAGTGACAGGGGCTGGGGAAATTCCAGGAGGCAGGGGGAGGCAGCACAGGGCTGAATAGAGAGATCTGCATCTAGATGGGTGAGAGGAGTTGCACCTGGGACCTGAATAGGGCTGGGCCTTCCCTCCACAATGCAGGCTCCACCTCCTGTGGTGCATCTGATGTCTCTGCCCTGCACTCTGAAAGGAAAGAAAGAGTATTGTCAACATAGTGCTCCAGGACTGACAAGAACAGGTTTGGACTAGGCAAAGGCCTCTCTGCCTTCCGAGAACAAAGAGAAACTGGGTATAAATATTGGGACCCAAACCCAAGAACTTTAGATCACTTTGGGAAATAAGAAGAAACCTTTGCTGAGGAGTGGAACCAGAAGAAACTCAGGAGAGACTATCCCTAAGCTGAAGTACTGCTTGGGGGATTGGCCTGCAGTGGTTGCCTGACTGCCATAGAAAGGAGAAAGGACTTTGTGTGCACTTTTATTCAACTTGTGAAGGATCTGCAAGGACTTGGAAAAGAGCTTGCCTCCTGCCGAAGTCTCAGGGCCAACAGACTTCACCCACCAGCTACCCAAGAGTTCTTTTGAAGTGCCTGCATGTTGTGCTGGACTTTTTGAGGACTTGCGTGTCGCAAGGAGCTGTAAGCGCGACTCAAGAACAAGAAGCATGTCACTGAACTGCCGCTGCCACTTCACAACACGAAGAGCCTCGCATCGCCGGAGAAGAGGATCGACGTCGCATCAGACGGCACCGCATTACCGGGAAGCGTGTCACAGAAGAATCGTTGAGTCATCGCAGGTCCACCAAAGCGCCTCGCATCACCGGAGAAGAGGATCGATGTCGCATCGGATGCCGCTGCATCTCTGGGAAGCGTGTCGCGGCTCATCGCCGGAGAAGAGGATCGACGTTGCATCAGGCGTCACCGCATCTCCGGGAAGCGTGTCGCAGGGCCTGTCGTGGCTCATCACCGGAGAAGGGGATCGACGTCGCATCAGACGCCGCCGCATCACCGGGAAGAGTGTCGCAGGGCCTGTCGGGGCTCGCATAGTTGTGGAAGCAACTCGCATCGCCAGGGGAGAGGATTGATGTCGCATCAGATGCCGCCACATCACGGGGAAGCGTGTCGCAGGGCCTGTCGCGGCTCGCATCGTGTAAATAATCACGCATCCCAGGAGAAGAGGATCGACGTCGCATCAGGCGCCGCCGCATCACCGGGAAGCATGTCGCATCAAGAAGAAAGCGCCATCTTTGTTTATTTGCACCGCATCTTCAACGCATCACCGTCCTTGCAACACTTTTGTTGTCTTTCGTTGCGCATCTTAAGGTACATTGAACTCTGAGTGTCGCATTTACTATCTTAAGAGAACTAAGCTAATTTTACCATTTTAAAGTACAGTATTGTGGATTTTTGTCGTTTGTGGTCTAGTGATAAGTCGATGTAAAGAATACTTATTTGTTATATGAAACTTGTGTGGAGTCCATCTGTAGTGTTGTCACTTGATTACTGTATGTGTTTACAAATGCTTTACACACTGCCTCTGAGATAAGCCTGTCTGCTTGGGCCAAGCTACGAAGGGGGTGAGCAGGCGTTATTTTAGGAGTGTACCCCCTTACCCTGACTAGACTCAAGGGTCCCTATTTGTCAAAAGTACCTACCTCTGCCAACTAGAGACCCCCAAATCTAACAGAATCCTATCGATGTTATCATTGCGCCAGGCAGGGAAGCCCTAGGAACCATTTTTTTTAGACAAAGCACTATGAGTAGCTCCTGTAGCAACCAGAAACTGATCAGTAGAACCCAAAACGTTTGCATCAACATAGGGACCCTTCTGATCTATTGGGGCCTCAACCGGTTCCTTACCCCATCCTAGGCATTCCTATGCATAATCAGAATCCTTAGGACCATCAGCCAAATAATCAGACATTTGGTATTGGTTTTGTCTATCAAAGGTATTAAAAGAATTTGTGTTGTTTTCAACTGCCTCAAATCTGGTACGATTATGCCTCCCCTATTTCCCATGTTCCCTGGGTGGCCTCTCATGCTTCCTCTACCTCGCTTATACTGCTGACCTCGCGAAAGGGGGCACTCAGAATGCCAATGTCCAATCTCTTTACAATAAGCACACTGATCAGAAGACAAAGTTGCTCAAGGGAAAGGGGGTACACCAGGGCGATACATCACACGTCCACCACTTCCGCTACCTCTAAATGGTGGACCATAGACTTGAGCCAATATAACATTTGTTTTTAAATCCTTAACCTTTTTATCTTCCTTGCCTTTTGCTTCCAATTCCTGATGCTCATAATACTGGGCCATAGTTAAAAGGGAGACTGGGGAAGACGTAGTCCATGAACTCTCGCTGGCCTTTAGGCGACTAACTATTTCTGTCAACATGCTAGCGACAAATTTGTCGACAAGCAGATGCTTACCCGTGTCATCTGTCAATGACTGCCCACTAAAGTCATGGAATGTCTCTTCAAATCGTGTAAAGAAATCAGAAACTGACTCATCTGCTTTCTGTTTACAAAACGCTAATATAGTCCAATCTATTTTCTTAGGTGGTATAAGAGTTTTTAACTTAGTTACAATAGCTTTGGGAAGATCTAATATCACCTGTTGTGGTTTCTGCGCAGGTTCTCTAGCAGCATCTATTCCCTCTAAATGCACCCAAGTATCATCATAGGCTACATTATCATCTACCTTCCGAATTGATCTCCACATATCAGGGGGCAAAATAAGTCGAAAAAACATATCGATATCTGGCATAGTCATAGTACAGGCGCTAATAGTTCCTTCCACTTCTTCATAGAAAGCGGGCGGATTTTTCCGTGGGTCGGGTAAGGCAGCTTTAAGAGCCATAACATCTGCTCTACTCCAAGGGTTATAAACCCAATTATAAATAAAATATCCCTTTGCATCATCTGAAGTTTTATAGTCTTCTGTGCCCACACCCTTCGGAGGAACATACAGAGGCGCAGCTACGCGTATTGGTTTCACAGTAACTTCAGTATCACCTTTATCTGTCCCTGCAGCTCCTTCTTGTCACGCCGGGGACTGAACTGTTTGTTCAGTTGTAGCTTTGCTAGCTGCTTTTTTCTCCTCTCGCAGACGGAATGCGTTAGTTCGCAATTCAACCACTCGCCTAATTAAATCAGGCACCTGTGAAGGAAGAAAGGTGCCATCACTTAATTGTTTATAATCAGAATTTATATCAGAGGGCTCTAGATCATCAGAGTGTTTTCTAAAACTGAGTATTACTTCCCAAGTAAATGTCTCTACAAAATATAACTGCTCTAAAGCTATCCACTGCTGAACCATTGCTACAAGTTCTGGAGCAGAGGCATTCCCACAAGCTGCTTTATGAGCAGCTGATCTAAGAGTGGCCTTGCATTCAGTAGTTAAAGTAGAACGAGTCAGGCGCCCATCTTGCTTAACTATATCTTTCTCATCTGAGGACAAATGCTCTTCGTGAGGAACCTTATTCTCAGGGGCACTAGGGAATTTATACAGGGGTGAAGGTCTATCCAACAAAATGGAATCATCCTGAGGTCTATTAAGTATGGGATAAATAGGGTGCCTAATAGGGTACTGGCCAGTTACCTCTAAACGACGCTCCCTATCATCTTTTTCTTTTATATCCTTCATCTCCTTATTTTTCAATTGCAACGCTTTTTGATATATAGTTTTTCGGTGTTCTTTTTCTGCTATAGCTTCTTCTTTCCTCACTCTCTCATGCACTTCTTTCTCCCACATTCGTACACAATCAAACATATCTTGTCGACTCTTTCTTTTAAACAGACACTGCTCTACATACTGAATCTTTTTTAAATCAAATGACCCATTCACAGGCCATCGTAAATCAGGATCCTTTTTTGTATATTTGTTCCACAGTGTACTACACATTATGGAAGAAATACCGTATTTAATATACATGTATCGATTAGGTGTCCCCTCTAAGGGTGCCGGCTGACTTCTTTCTAAATCCATTTTGGTACCTCCAAGACAGCAACACAACCTACGAAGTGCGCTAGGAGCAGGCATGCTGCCAAATTATAGTAAAATATTACTATTCAAAAGTAGAGAAAAATCTCCACATTACCTACCTTTATTTATTGCAATAAATAAACAAACAAACAAAACCAGAATCTTGGCCAAACAAATCCAAAATCAAGATTGCCGCTTCAGCGACCTTACCAAACAAAAGTCTCCAACCTCCAACTGCCAATCTCTTGGTCGACCTTATGGTCACTGCGAAACTTGCGCCAAAGGAAATCTCAGTCGGGACCGCCCACCACCTGGAGGGTCAAATTGGGAAAACCGGGAAAGCACTTCGGTCTGCAAAGACAAGGGTCTCCTCGTGCAGGACGTCTCCTCAGCAAAATTCCATTCCTCCATCAATACCACTCCTTCGGGCGTCCTCATCTCCAGTGAGCCCAAAACTGTGGAAATGTGCCTTTTAGGGGCACACCGGTGCAGGAGTCACCCTTATCTTTGTCCACGGGTCCTTAAACCAACAAAATAGAGATTGAAACTGAAGCTGAAATTTAAAATAACAAGTTTATTCACTCATGAGTGAGACCACATCCATACAACACCCTCAAGTGTTCCAGGAGGTAGTGGCTTGAATACACAGACCATGGTGCTTTTATACAGAGTTTTCTGCACTGGTAAGCATGTAGTTAAAAATAGAAGGTACAGGCCTACACAGGAATAACTACCGACAAACATGGGTAAATGTGAAATCCCTTAGTCAGCAAAGTGGGAGGGGGAGCAGTAGTGCTTATGGCAGCACTGAGAAATTGACAGTTGAGTCTGAGACCAGGTGTTTTGGCAGCTACAAACTCTTTAGCATGCATATTGCTTTTAGCTGAGTCAGGAAGTTAACTAAAATAGTCAGCACAAGCAGGGAGCTGACAAAATGGATGCCACAAACAAGATGGTTTCAGCTCATGCTAACAGAGGTTATTTTCGATTTCCACAACTCAATGAGATTATCTGGTTAAGCAATAGCAAGCTTGAATCCCAACCGCTGCACTCCAATTTGAGAAGTTGGCCTGGTATATGCTGTCTACTAATTAAAATGGGCACCCTGTACCAGTCCAAGCAACCCTTATTGATGATTAGGTTAAAGACAACCTTTATTGAAAGCTATCCTAGTGGTAGCTATGGAGAGCAGCTCAGACTAAGTGTCGAAGGAATGTAAAGCAGCTTGGTTTACCAGATTATAACCTCTTGAATGACCAAATGAAAGGAGAACCACACACGGTATGTATATAAAATATATGTATTTATTACTAAACACTCTCTACTAACCTCTTTATGGGATTAGAGAACAAGGCACACAATATTAATAAAAGACCTGGTAGTGATGCAGCACTTATTTGAATACAGGGGATAACAGGAGGGTAATGTAAATAACTATTACACCATCCAAAGTAGTTCTAATCATCAACTATCAACAAATCCCTTGTGCCATGGATCATAATATTTTTAAATTCCAAGAAGTGAAAAAACCACCAACCATGTGAAAAATTGTTCCACCACTGTTATGAAAGACCAGAAAAAAAGGTGTGAAAAAATTGTGAGAAAATGAGAAAGCACCTCACGTGCGCAACACCATGGGAGCTGCTGGTAGGTTCTCACCAGTTTGCTCATGAATTTCTCATCATCGGTGTCTTTCTCATGTGAAAAACAGGGAGGTTTGTTTTGCATTATTAACTGAGTGGAGGGTGGCCTGGTAGAGTTTCCCTCTTAAACTACTCATTTTGTATAGACACAATATTAATACACTGGAACAACAGTAAATAGCACAATACACAGTGGGCCCCAGGGGGAGACCAAACCATAGATTAAGATATTGGTATAACAACCACAACTTGACTAGACACAGTGCCTAGAGCACGTAGAATCGCTGGGACCCCAAGGAACCACCCAAGGTAGTGACACATGGGGACCTACGGGGGACACGTGCAGTGTGAGAACACAGCCGCGAGCTCTGTACAATCCTACGGGAAAGTCGCGGTTAGAATTTTAAAGCTTAAGGACACTTAGGAGAGGACTTGGAGCAAACCCTTACAAACTTAGAAGGTTCTAAGGCCAGCGCCCATGTGAGCACTGGAGTACTCATGTTACCTAACCCAGGGAAGCCGGGTGCATAGTTGTCAAATGGTGTTGGGAATCTTCGTCGTTTTCAATTGCATGATGCTGCAAAGTGCTGCTGCCGTGAAGAGGAAAAGTGTCTGGTGTGATCCACGCCTCGATCAAAGCTAAGAAGAACCTGAAAGCAGAGGGGACAGAGTCTGGGTCACTTGCCATTGACCCGGGGTACGATAGACGAATGCCCACCGATGTTGGGTGTTTCAGGTACGAAGAGGTGAAGCTTGACTCTGCAGCCACGGGGACCAGGAGACGTCGACGACAACCAAAGTCCACAGGCGAGCTGTCCCACGAAGGATGTTGAGTGCTAGGGGGTCAGTGTTTGGGTTGAAGACCAACAAGCCTTGGCAACTGCAACCCATGCTGTCAGAGAAAAGATGCTTCGGTGTGGACCAGCAAGGTCCTGTGGACTCCCCAAGCGATGTAGAGTCAGGGCACATCTGGAGCAACCAGGAAAGTCCACTGAAAGTTAAAGTACCCTTCTCAGGGACCCACAGGTCGACGGACCAGGGATAGCGAAGGGACCTCAAGAGGAATCACAAAATACCAGCCTACGGAACACTCGTGGAGTGTAGGAAGTAATCTTTGGTGGAATCACTGCTCGGGGTCTGGACTACAAGTAGCCCAAAGCACAGCCTCAGGGGTTACCCAAAAGCATATGCTGCTGCAAATGTGCACAGTGTCCAGGGGTTCAGGTTGCATGGTCCCCACGAGGGCTGTGGGTCTCAGGTTTGCTGAGAGCACTGGTTGGCCTCGGGGAAACTTAGGAACCCACCTACTTTATTGCAAAGTCTTCGGAGTCCGTCAGGAGCTGCGTAGATGCAAACCGGTCAGATGCATCATTGGTGCCTGCCTTGCAGGGGAGTAACTCCTTTACTCCAAGGGAGATTCTTCGGTCATCCAACGTAGTGTAGATAGTTCTAGTACTTGGTTTCTGTAGCAGAGTTTCGTCCAGGTAAATCAAAAGTCCTGTAGCCAGGGGTTCCTACTTTATACCCAAGGAAGGGGTGGGACAAACTCTGGGGACCCACTTATGGGAGGGTCAGGACAGAGGGGTGGCTACACCCATGTCCTTTGTCCAGTTTCACACCAGAGCAGGGGCCGATAGCCCCTGCAACCAGTTTGAGCTGGACTATGCACAGGGACACCAAATGTGCCCCTTGTGCAGACATAAAAGCACTCTCAGAGTGCACCCACCCAACTCCAACACACTAAAGCCTCTCTGGGAGGTGGTCACACCTCCCTGTGATAGGAAACCTATTGTCCAGCCGTCCCCTGCTGGAGTTTCGACCCGGCAGTAGGAGGGCAGACTCGTGTCTGTGGCTGGCAGCATCATTTGTGATGCCAGGGCTTGTAAAGCTGGTACAAGGTGTACAGGTGCTGTCACATTTCTCCCTCTAGTAGGGTGGAATCATAACTCCCACACCAGTTATTGGTGTGAAGGTATGATTCCAAGGTGTTTGACACCAAACACAACATGTTTACATGCAGCCGTTTTAAAGTTAGCATTTACCGCAAGGTTATAATGCACTTAAGAGTATATGGTAGGCTGCATCACAAAAAACCCCGGAATAGAGGTTCCGAAGGCTGCAGAGGGGCTCTGCTCATGCAGTTGCACCCTCTCACATAAAGCCCAGCACCCTGCCTTCAGGGTTGATAAGGCCTGCCATAGGGGTGACTGATAGGTTTATATGTGCAGTGATATGGATAGATATAGTGAACCTATATCTAAGTAAGGGGTGCATACACCACCTTACACAGGCTGCTGTAGTAGACCTGCTGTGTCATTTTGAATGGTCTCCCAGGGGTGGCTTAATACATGCTGCAGCCCCTGAGAGGCCTCTGGGGTACCTATGCCCTAGATACATAGGATACCATATTCTAGGGACTTATAAGGGTACCCCAGAATCCAATCTGAAGTGTACCTAAAGTACATGCAATCAATTTAGAGAGAAAGCAGGCAGGCTGGGTTCCTGGATAGCAGGATCCCAGCCAGACTATGTCAAAAACAGTGAAACATCAGCAAAACGTGGGGGTAACTATAAGAAGCAGATCCTACACTCCTACACAGTCCGCCATGTTCGGCATCTGGCCACGCCCCCTTGGTGATACTTAATTGACTGACATCAGAAAGATAAAAGGCTGAGTTGATCTTCTCAAATTTCAAACTTTTCCACTGCATATCAATGCAGTTTACACGTAGTATACAGTTGAATAGATGCAAGCAGCAAGCGTTTGCCAAGATAGACTGATGCATAATGGATGTGGGTAGAGAAAGGTTTTAATATGTGTAGGTAGAAAGGACTATGTGTATTGATAGAAGATATGTTTGAGTGCGTAGAGAGTCATTTACAAATATGATATTGATCGGTAGAGATTCACATGTTGGTGTGAATGAGTTAAGTATTTTAGCTTTTTATATTTTTGTATGACTTTTGCCTTCACAATGCAGCGTTTTTTCCTTCCAAATACGCAATTAACGAAACATTCCCCTCTATAATCAATAAAATGAAGTACGACATGTAAAAGATACAGTTCATCATGTATCATCATCGGTATAAATTTAATTTAAACTTTTTTCTAATCTTTCCTTGAGTTTGGGCTACTTTGTTTATGGTGGGTAAAACATTCCCTGTAATAAATGCATCATAGTAATTAACCAATCTAATAATTCTCAGATCTACAATTTTGAACATTCTTCTCACAGAGAATTATCGACTTTTTTATTTAAATAAGAGTCAATTGCGCTAATGGTTTTAAATTGTCTATGGTTTCCGTAAGGTTCAAAGGTCATAACAGTGAGCTAGTCTTCTCCACCAGCATCTATGACTGTTTCTCTTGTGACGTTTAGAGGCAATCTCATTGGAGTAAATGGCTTTGTTGTCGCCAGTAGATAGTTATAGTTAGGACCTATTTTCCATGGGAAATCCGCAACATTCTATTGGGAATATCTTTGGCGCCGGTTGATGAATCTTCGCAAAATTTTCCAAACTTTTGGCCAGCTCCGCTCCGCTCCTACCCTGAAAGTTTCGTGGTGATTCGTCAAGCGGGGGCCGAGAAAAAAGGGGGTTCCCAAAACGCGTTTTCCCCATGCAATTTCCCATAGGACCTGTTGTCGCAGCTACAGCCTGAACTCGCGAACGGAATTACACCAAATTTGGCAAGGTGGTAGTCCTCAGTTCAGACTCATATCTTTTGCTTAAATGGTGTAAATCCGTTCAGTAGTTCCTGAGAAAATTAGAGTTAAAAGTTAGTGATATCTATGGCCGGGGAGGATCCGCGGATCCTCTCCGCACCCTCCTCGAACCCTCCCGAGCACGAGATGAATGCTAATTGGCTGCCAACACTCTGAATCAGGAAGTGTTGGCAGCCATCTTGCGCCTTGGTAGAACCGAGGCACAAGAAAGCACAAAAACAAAGGCGCAAAAGGCGACAAGGGGGCAGGGTAGAAACACCCTGACCCCCTAGGCCTGCTCAGGGGGTCCCACAAGGACCCCCAGGGCCAAAAAAAGTATTTTTTTTTTTTAAATCATCGAGATTCGCGCGCCCAGCGCGAATTTTGGCCGAAAATAAAAAATTCTGGGGGTCCCTGGGGGCCAACTAGCCCACCAGGAACCTCCAGTATGCGCCAGGGGGCTGCGTTGCAGAGAGGTGTAATGAGGCCACACCCCTTTTTACACCTCTCTGCAACACAGCTCCGTTGCGCTTACTGGAGGTACCTGGTGGCCTAGTTGGCCGCTAGGGGACCTCAGGATTCAAGGGGACTTAACCCCCCAACTTAAACTGCGCCACGGGGGGTGATACTGTGCAAACACGCCTTGTGGCGCGTTTTAAGTTGGGGAATTCATTCCTCTTCAATCGAGAGGTCCCCTAGGGGGCAACTAGCCCACCAGGTATGTCCAGTAAGCGCCACGGAGCTGCGTTGCAGAGTGTTGTAAAAAGGAGCGTGGCCTCTGAACACCTCTCTGCAATGCAGCTCCCTGGAGCATACTGGAGGTACCTGGTGGGCAAGTTGGCCGCCAGGGGACCTCAGGATTCAAGGGGACTGTTATGATCTTGCATTCATTCCTTCATGGTGACATGTCATTGGAATGTGGAATGTACTGTGTGAGCTTGTAGCTCAGAGATTCCAAATGTTACTGTTACTCTGACTGCAGCAGCTGTGGCTAATAAACACACGTCTTGAAGTATCCTTGTCTGATGTCCTACATACCATCATACTTCACTACAGGGACTTAATCCCCTACTTAAAACACGCCACAGGGCACGTTTACACAGTGGTGAATGTAGGGGGCGGGGCCTGAGGTGATATGTGTGCAAACATGCCCTGTGGCGCGTTTTAATTTAGGGAATTAATTCCTCTTAAATCCAGAGGTCCCCTAGGGGCCAACTAGCCCACCAGGTACCTCCAGGAAGCGCCACGGAGCTGCGTTGCAGAGTGTTGTAAAAAGGGGCGTGGCCTCTAAACACCGGTCTGCAACGCAGCTCCCTGACGCATACTGGAGGTACCTGTTGGGCTAGTTGGCCCCCAGGGGACCGCAGGATTGAAGAGGAATTAATTCCCCAACTTAAAACGCGCCACAGGGCGTGTTTGCACACGTCACCTCAGGCCCCGCCCCCTTCATTTACCATTGTACAAATATTCCTCTAAAATCAGCCGAACTACGAATTCCGATTTCCTCACCTGTTATCAGGAGAGAACCCAGTGCTGCATCTTTTAGCCCAGCACAGACCCGGAAGAGTAATTCTAAGCGTACTTACCAGTAACTTGTATTTCCTTCCATAGGAATCCATTGTGTGGTTTTCTCCAGAAAAGTTTCTAAGTGTCTATTTTCACAAACTAAAAATATTCCTAAAAAATCGTCTGTATGACTTAAACACATTCTTTCAACTGTTTACAGGAGGTTGGCCAGTGCTGGATCCAGGATCCACCACTGAGTAAGAAAAAGTAATGATAACACTACTTACCTGCTAAGTGAATTTTCTGCCATAGGATAACATTGGTGATTCTATGTGAAAAAATGTCTAAGTATCAACTTTTAAAATACAATAATATTCCTTAAAAATAACTACTGTAACCATAGCGCTTTTACTCAACTGTTTACAGGAGATGTCCAAGGACTGAATCTAGGATCCAGTCCTGTGGTTAGAAAAGTAATCCATAAAGTAACTAATTGCATTTCACTAGAAATTCACATTGAGCTCAATGTTGCTTTGTGTTTGAAATTGTGTTGCTCATTGCAACAACTGTAACTACTGTACTTAAAAGTCTGTTACCTATTTGCCAAGTATTTAAACTAAAGTAATTCATTCTGAGAAAGTATATTTTGTATTGTAATGTATAATGTAATTATAATGTAATTTAAAAAAATATATCTAAAAATAAATAATTTAAAAAATATAGTAAATCAGTATAAAAAAATCAGTATAACAATTAATACATTCAAAATTGTCATTTACAAAACCTATGAAATTCACTGAAAAAACCATAGGTTTCAGGCCTGATATAGTTAGGAATTAGCATTTAAAAAACCTTTGAAATTCACTGAAAAAACCATAGGTTTCAGGGGCGTTATAGTTAGGAATTGGCATTTAAAAAACCTTAGAAATTCACTGAAAAAACCATAGGTTTCAGGGGCGTTATAGTTAGCTGGACATTTCCCTCGTACAAAACCATAGAAATTCTCCCGTTATAGTTAGTTCAGCTAACTATAACCTGGGCCCCCGCAATGCACTGCTGATGACGTCACATATTACATCACTCATGACATGGTCAGTGACATCACTGATGACATCACTGATGACATCTGACATGACATCACTGATGACGTCATCCAGTGAGTGTGTGTTTCTGTAAATTTTAAATATGTTTAATATATATATAGGGAAAAACCTATGGAAGAATGAGTTGGTGTATAAGTGTGTGAATGGATGATTTAGTAGGTGCGTGACTGACTCTATAAGTGAGTCATTAAACGTATCATACTCCAGACTAGTGACTAAACTGTGTGAATGTCTGTATCTGTCTGTCTGTTGGTGTATAAGCGGCTGCATGGTTTTGTGAATAGCTATATGAGAGTTTCTATGGGTTATTGATTGGTTGTCTGAGTATCTGTTTGGGTGCCTGAGTGTTTGTGTGGGTGGGGTGTGTGTGACTGTGCATACATGTGTGAGTGGGTGATTCTATGGGTGCATTGTTTTAAGAGTGCATCTGTGATGGAGTGTATGGTTGGGTGAGTGTATGTATGGGTGTGTTAGTGATTGAATGTATATCTCAGTGGTACATGTGTGAGTAACTACATATGTGAAAGGCAGTATATATGTGTGTAAGAGTATATAAGTGGGTATATGTGAGAGTGTGTGATTGTTAGAGTGGCTGTATGGATGAGTGTGTGCTTGTATCAGTGATTGTATTAGAGCGTAAGAATGTGGTACTATTGTTATGAGTACGTGAAATTGTGTGTGTATAACTGCATAGGTGAGTAAATGGGAGTGTGATTAATTATTTGCATGACTGACTAGGTGTGAAAGTACCTCTATGGATGATTGGTGGTGTGTGAGTGTCTATGTAGGTGTATAAATGCATATGATAGTCCTGTACTGAGTGACTGTAAGTATGAGTGACTGTACAGGTGAGTGAGTGGATGTGTGTGTAGATCTAAGAGTCAATGAGTGGGTATGTAGTTATTGGTATTGGAGTATCTATGGTTTTGAGAATGGACGTCTGAAACTTTGATTGAGTATATCAAAGGGTGTGAGAAGATGCACTAATTTATCACATGGATGACGTCATCAGTGATGTCATCAGTGATGTCATTTCAGATGTCATCAGTGATATCATCAGTGATGTCACTGACCATGTCATGAGTGATGTAATATGTGACGTCATCAGCAGTGCATAGCGGGGGCGCGAGTTATAGTTAGCTGAACTAACTATAACGTGGAAATTTCTAGGATTTTGTACGAGGGAAATGTCCAGCTAACTATAACGCCCCTGAAACCTATGGTTTTTTCAGTGAATTTCTAAGGTTTTTTAGAAGCCAATTCCTAACTATAACGCCCCTGAAACCTATGGTTTTTTCAGTAATATATATATATATATATATATATATATATATATATATATATATATATATATATATATTATCTACTGGCGATCGCGAGTAGATAGTTATAGTTAGGACCTAGTTTCCATAGGAAAAGCGTTTTTTGTTTTCCAAATCACTTTGGCGCCGGATGACGAATCTTTGCGAAATTTTCAGAACTTGTGTGGCGCTCTGGTCAGCAACTATCCTGAAAGTTTCAGGGTGATTCGCCAAGCGGGAGCCGAGAAAAAAGGGGGTCCCAAAACGTGTTTTCTCCATGTTAATTCCCATAGGAAACTTTAGACACGGTTACAGCTGAAACTGCTGAACGGCATTACACCGAATTTGGCAAAAAGGTAGCCCTTTGTTCAGAAATAGACCTTTTTTTAAATGGTGTAAAACCGTTCAGTAGTTTTTGAGATATTAAAGGAAACATTTGTTTAGATATCTGGGCGGGACCTAACTACACAAGCACGAGCTAGGCTCTAATTAACTGACAACACTTCAATCCAGAAAGTGTTGGCAGCCCTCTTGGTGCAATGCTTTTAGGTCTCGCCTAGCGACGCAGCACATGCGCTTCACACTTGGCGAGATCTATTGTTGTCGATCTACCCAAACACCACTGCGCTGCCCTAAACCCTAAAACACTACCCCTAGCACGATCCCCCTACACTACCCAAACACTACTGCACTGCACTCCCCTAAACCCTAAAACACTACCCCCAGCACGACCCCCTACACTACCCAAACACCACTGCACTACCCTAAACCCTAAAACACTACCCCAGCATGAACCCCTACACTACCCAAATACCACTGCACTACCCTAAAACATGACCCCCTACATTACACAAACACCACTGCACTATCCTAAACCCTAAAACACTCCCCCAGCATGACAAGCTACACTACACAAAAACCCCTGCTCTTCCCTAAACCCTAAAACACTACCCCCAACATGACACCCTACACTACACAAACACCACTGCACTACCCTAAACCCTAAAACACTACACCCAGCATGACCCCCTACACTACCCAAACACCACTGCACTACCCTAAACCCTAAAACACAACCCCCAGCATAACCCCCTACACTACCCAAACATCACTGCACTACCCTAAAACACGACCTCCTACACTACCCAAACACCACTGCACTACCCTAAACCCTAAAACACTACCCTAGCATGAACCTCTACACTACCCAAATACCACTGCACTACCCTAAAACATGACCCCCTACATTAAACAAACACCACTGCACTATCCTAAACCCTAAAACACTCCCCCAGCACGACAAGCTACACTACACAAAAACCCCTGCTCTTCCCTAAACCCTAAAACACTACCCCCAACATGACACCCTACACTACACAAACACCACTGCACTACCCTAAACCCTAAAACACTACACCCAGCATGGCCCCCTACACTACCCAAACACCACTGCACTACCCTAAACCCTAAAACACAACCCCCGGCATAACCCCCTACACTACCCAAACATCACTGCACTACCCTAAAACACGACCTCCTACACTACACAAACACCACTGCACTACCCTAAACCCTAAAACACTACCCCAGCATGACTCCCCCACACTACCCAAACACCACTGCACTACCCTAAACCCTAAATATACCCACAGCATGACCCCTACACTGCAAACACACCACTGTGCTGCCCTAAACCCTAAAACACTACCCCCAGCATGAACCCCTACACTACCCAAACACCACTGCGCTGCCCTAAACCCTAAAACACTACCCCTAGCACAATCCCCCTGCACTACCCAAACACTGCTGCACTGCACTCCCCTAAACCCAAAAACACTTCCCCAGCACGACCCCCTACAATTTCCAAACACCAATGCACTACCCTTAACCCTAAAACACTACCCCCAGCATGACACACTACACTACACAAACACCACTGCACTACACTAAACCCTAAAACACTACACCCAGCATGACCCCCTACACTACCCAAATACCACTGCACTACCCTAAACCCTAAAACACAACCCCAAGCATGACCCCCTACACTACCCAAACATCCCTGCACTACCCTGAAACACGACCCCCTACACTACACAAACACCACTGCACTACCCTAAACCCTAAAACACTACCCCAGCATGACTCCCTACACTACCCAAACATCACTGCACTACCCTAAACCCTAAATCTACCCCCAGCATGACCCCCTATACTACAAAAACACCACTGCACTGCCCTGAACCCTAAAACACTACCCCCAGCATGAAACCCTACACTACCCAAACACCACTGCGCTGCCCTAAACCCTAAAACAATACCCCTAGCACGATCCCCCTACACTACCCAAACACTACTGCACTGCACTCCCCTAAACCCAAAAACACTACCCCCAGCATGACCCCCTACACTTTCCAAACACCAATGCACTACCCTAAACCCTAAATCTACTCCCAGCACGACCCCCTACACTACACAAACACAACTGCACTACCCTAAATCATTTTTTAATGGTGACTGTTGTTTTTATGCTCTGTTTTTTAGCGCTCTCATGACATTTTTGAGTAGTTTAAGTAGACTCTTCAAATAACATTGTCTCTCACCCTGTCAGACCTGCACTTGACTCCCCGCTCCACCGCGAGCGTAGCTCGATTGTTATAAACAACCGCAATGGACCGCACTCCGCTAGCTCCTCCTCCGGGTCGCCCCAAGGGAAGCTGGTACGTGAAGTTCTTGAGTGGTTCACCCCAGTGGGTGCAAGGAAGTACTTGTTGAACTGATGATCTCTGATGGAGTTCTTGAGTGGTTCACCCCAATGGGTGCAAGTAAGTACTTGTTGAACTGATGATCTCTAGACCCAATACATGTCCTGGGTTTTAAAATATCGCCCGAGACATGGCTCAGGTTTCGGGATAACTTCCCTCCTCAGTAGAGAAAATAGTTAGGGGTAGAAGAGAGAGCCGCCAAGCAACCGTCAAGGGCCTCAGTGCCCGCACAGGCACGCAGGTGCGTCGTCCAGGAGCTCGTCAGCTCAAAGCTCGAGGGAGCCATTTTTATAAACAACCGCAATGGACCGCACTCCGCTAGCTCCTCCTCCGGGTCACCCCAAGGGAAGCTGGTACATGAAGTTCTTGAGTGGTTCACCCCAGTGGGTGCAAGTAAGTACTTGTTGAACTGATGATCTCTGATGGAGTTCTTGAGTGGTTCACCCCAATGGGTGCAAGTAAGTACTTGTTGAACTGATGATCTCTAGACCCGATACATGTCCCGGGTTTTAAAATATCGCCCGAGACATGGCTCGGGTTTCGGGATAACTTCCCTCCTCAGTAGAGAAAATAGTTAGGGGTGGAAGAGAGAGCCGCCAAGCAACTGTCAAGGGCCTCAGTGCCCGCACAGGCACGCAGGTGCGTCGTCCAGGAGCTCGTCAGCTCAAAGCTCGAGGGAGCCATTTTTATAAACAACCACAATGGACCGCACTCCGCTAGCTCCTCCTCCGGGTCGCCCCAAGGGAAGCTGGTACATGAAGTTCTTGAGTGGTTCACCCCAGTGGCTGCAAGTAAGTACTTGTTGAACTGATGATCTCTGATGGAGTTCTTGAGTGGTTCACCCAAATGGGTGCAAGTAAGAACTTGTTGAACTGATGATCTCTAGACCCGATACATGTCCCGGGTTTTAAAATATCGCCCGAGACATGGCTCGGGTTTCGGGATAACTTCCCTCCTCAGTAGAGAAAATAGTTAGGGGTGGAAGAGAGAGCCGCCAAGCAACCGTCAAGGTGCGTCGTCCAGGAGCTCGTCAGCTCAAAGCTCGAGGGAGCCATTTTTATAAACAACCGCAATGGACCACACTCCGCTAGCTCCTCCTCCGGGTCACCCCAAGGGAAGCTGGTACATGAAGTTCTTGAGTGGTTCACCCCAGTGGGTGCAAGTAAGTACTTGTTGAACTGATGATCTCTGATGGAGTTCTTGAGTGGTTCACCCCAATGGGTGCAAGTAAGTACTTGTTGAACTCATGATCTCTAGACCCGATACATGTCCCGGGTTTTAAAATATCGCCCGAGACATGGCTCGGGTTTCGGGATAACTTCCCTCCTCAGTAGAGAAAATAGTTAGGGGTGGAAGAGAGAGCTGCCAAGCAACCGTTAAGGGCTTCAGTGCCCGCACAGGCACGCAGGTGCGTCGTCCAGGAGCTCGTCAGCTCAAAGCTCGAGGGAGCCATTTTTATAAACAACCGCAATGGACCGCACTCCGCTAGCTCCTTCTCCGGGTCGCCCCAAGGGAAGCTGGTACATGAAGTTCTTGAGTGGTTCACCCCAGTGGGTGCAAGTAAGTACTTGTTGAACTGATGATCTCTGATGGAGTTCTTGAGTGGTTCACCCCAATGGGTGCAAGTAAGTACTTGTTGAACTGATGATCTCTAGACCCGATACATGCCCCGGGTTTTAAAATATCGCCCGAGACATGGCTCGGGTTTCGGGATAACTTCCCTCCTCAGTAGAGAAAATAGTTAGGGGTGGAAGAGAGAGCCGCCATCAACAGTCAAGGGCCTCAGTGCCCGCACAGGCACGCAGGTGCGTCGTCCAGGAGCTCGTCAGCTCAAAGCTCGAGGGAGCCATTTTTATAAACAACCGCAATGGACCGCACTCCGCTAGCTCCTCCTCCGGGTCGCCCCAAGGGAAGCTGGTACATGAAGTTCTTGAGTGGTTCACTCCAGTGGGTGCAAGTAAGTACTTGTTGAACTGATGATCTCTGATGGAGTTCTTGAGTAGTTCACCCCAATGGGTGCAAGTAAGTACTTGTTGAACTGATGATCTCTAGACCCGATACATGTCCCGAGTTTTAAAATATCGCCCGAGACATGGCTCGGGTTTCGGGATAACTTCCCTCCTCAGTAGAGAAAATAGTTAGGGGTGGAAGAGAGAGCCGCCAAGCAACCGTCAAGGGCCTCAGTGCCCGCACAGGCAAGGAGGTGCGTCATCCAGGAGCTCGTCAGCTCAAAGCTCCAGGGAGCCATTTTTATAAACAACCGCAATGGACCGCACTCCGCTAGCTCCTCCTCCGGGTCACCCCAAGGGAAGCTGGTACATGAAGTTCTTGAGTGGTTCACCCCAGTGGGTGCAAGTAAGTACTTGTTGAACTGATGATCTCTGATGGAGTTCTTGAGTGGTTCACCCCAATGGGTGCAAGTAAGTACTTGTTAAACTGATGATCTCTAGACCCGATACATGTCCCGGGTTTTAAAATATTGCCCGAGACATGGTTCGGGTTTCGGGATAACTTCCCTCCTCAGTAGAGAAAATAGTTAGGGGTGGAAGAGAGAGCCGCCAAGCAACCGTCAAGGGCCTCAGTGCCCGCACAGGCACGCAGGTGCGTCGTCCAGGAGCTCGTCAGCTCAAAGCTCGAGGGAGCCATTTTTATAAACAACCGCAATGGACCACACTCCGCTAGCTCCTCCTCCGGGTCACCCCAAGGGAAGCTGGTACATGAAGTTCTTGAGTGGTTCACCCCAGTGGGTGCAAGTAAGTACTTGTTGAACTGATGATCTCTGATGGAGTTCTTGAGTGGTTCACCCCAATGGGTGCAAGTAAGTACTTGTTGAACTGATGATCTCTAGACCCGATACATGTCCCGGGTTTTAAAATATCACCCGAGACATGGCTCGGGTTTTAGGATAACTTCCCTCCTCAGTAGAGAAAATAGTTAGGGGTGGAAGAGAGAGCCGCCAAGCAACCGTCAAGGGCCTCAGTGCCCGCACAGGCACGCAGGTGCGTCGTCCAGGAGCTCGTCAGCTCAAAGCTCGAGGGAGCCATTTTAATAAACAACCGAAATGGACCGCACTCCGCTAGCTCCTCCTCCGGGTCGCCCCAAGGGAAGCTGGTACATGAAGTTCTTGAGTGGTTCACCCCAGTGGGTGCAAGTAAGTACTTGTTGAACTGATGATCTCTGATGGAGTTCTTGAGTGGTTAACCCAAATGGGTGCAAGTAAGTACTTGTTGAACTGATGATCTCTAGATTCGATACATGCCCCGGGTTTTAAAATATCGTCCGAGACATGGCTCGGGTTTCGGGATAACTTCCCTCTTCAGTAGAGAAAATAGTTAGGGGTGGAAGAGAGAGCCGCCAAGCAACCGTCAAGGTGCGTCGTCCAGGAGCTCGTCAGCTCAAAGCTCGAGGGAGCCATTTTTATAAACAACCGCAATGGACCACACTCCGCTAGCTCCTCCTCCGGGTCACCCCAAGGGAAGCTGGTACATGAAGTTCTTGAGTGGTTCACCCCAGTGGGTGCAAGTAAGTACTTGTTGAACTGATGATCTCTAGACCCGATACATGTCCCGGGTTTTAAAATATCGCCCGAGAAATGGCTCGGGTTTCGGGATAACTTTCCTCCTCAGTAGAGAAAATAGTTAGGGGTGGAAGAGAGAGCCGCCAAGCAACCGTCAAGGGCTTCAGTGCCCGCACAGCCACGCAGGTGCGTCGTCTAGGAGCTCGTCAGCTCAAAGCTCGAGGGAGCCATTTTTATAAACAACCGCAATGGACCGCACTCCGCTAGCTCCTTCTCCGGGTCGCCCCAAGGGAAGCTGGTACATGAAGTTCTTGAGTGGTTCACCCCAGTGGGTGCAAGTAAGTACTTGTTGAACTGATGATCTCTGATGGAGTTCTTGAGTGGTTCACCCCAATGGGTGCAAGTAAGTACTTGTTGAACTGATGATCTCTAGACCCGATACATGTCCCGGGTTTTAAAATATCGCCCGAGACATGGCTCGGGTTTCGGGATAACTTCCCTCCTCAGTAGAGAAAATAGTTAGGGGTGGAAGAGAGAGCCGCCAAGCAACCGTCAAGGACCTCAGTGCCCGCACAGGCACGCAGGTGCGTCGTCCAGGAGCTCGTCAGCTCAAAGCTCGAAGGAGCCATTTTTATAAACAACCGCAATGGACCGCACTCCGCTAGCTCCTCCTCCGGGTCACCCCAAGGGAAGCTGGTACATGAAGTTCTTGAGTGGTTCACCCCAGTGGGTGCAAGTAAGTACTTGTTGAACTGATGATCTCTAGACCCGATACATGTCCCGGGTTTTAAAATATCGCCCGAGACATGGCTCGGGTTTCGGGATAACTTCCCTCCTCAGTAGAGAAAATAGTTAGGGGTGGAAGAGAGAGCCGCCAAGCAACCGTCAAGGGCCTCAGTGCCCGCACAGGCACGCAGGTGCGTCGTCCAGGAGCTCGTCAGCTCAAAGTTCGAGGGAGCCATTTTTATAAAAAACCGCAATGGAAAGCACTCTGCTAGCTCCTCCTCCGGGTCGCCCCAAGGGAAGCTGGTACATGAAGTTCTTGAGTGGTTCACCCCAGTGGGTGCAAGTAAGTACTTGTTGAACTGATGATCTCTGATGGAGTTCTTGAGTGGTTCACCCCAATGGGTGCAAGTAAGTACTTGTTGAACTCATGATCTCTAGACCCGATACATGTCCCGGGTTTTAAAATATCGCCAGAGACATGGCTCGGGTTTCGGGATAACTTCCCTCCTCAGTAGAGAAAATAGTTAGGGGTGGAAGAGAGAGCTGCCAAGCAACCGTCAAGGGCCTCAGTGCCCGCACAGGCACGCAGGTGCGTCGTCCAGGAGCTCGTCAGCTCAAAGCTCGAGGGAGCCATTTTTATAAACAACCGCAATGGACCGCACTCCGCTAGCTCCTCCTCCGGGTCGCCCCAAGGGAAGCTGGTACATGAAGTTCTTGAGTGGTTCACTCCAGTGGGTGCAAGTAAGTACTTGTTGAACTGATGATCTCTGATGGAGTTCTTGAGTGGTTCACCCCAATGGGTGCAAGTAAGTACTTGTTGAACCGATGATCTCTAGACCCGATACATGTCCCGAGTTTTAAAATATCGCCCGAGACATGGCTCGGGTTTTGGGATAACTTCCCTCCTCAGTAGAGAAAATAGTTAGGGGTGGAAGAGAGAGCCGCCAAGCAACCGTCAAGGGCCTCAGTGCCCGCACAGGCAAGGAGGTGCGTCATCCAGGAGCTCGTCAGCTCAAAGCTCCAGGGAGCCATTTTTATAAACAACCGCAATGGACCGCACTCCGCTAGCTCCTCCTCCGGGTCACCCCAAGGGAAGCTGGTACATGAAGTTCTTGAGTGGTTCACCCCAGTGGGTGCAAGTAAGTACTTGTTGAACTGATGATCTCTGATGGAGTTCTTGAGTGGTTCACCCCAATGGGTGCAAGTAAGTACTTGTTGAACTGATGATCTCTAGACCCGATACATGTCCCGGGTTTTAAAATATCGCCCGAGACATGGCTCGGGTTTCGGGATAACTTCCCTCCTCAGTAGAGAAAATAGTTAGGGGTGGAAGAGAGAGCCGCCAAGCAACCGTCAAGGGCCTCAGTGCCCGCACAGGCACGCAGGTGCGTCGTCCAGGAGCTCGTCAGCTCAAAGCTCGAGGGAGCCATTTTTATAAACAACTGCAATGGACCAGACTCCGCTAGCTCCTCCTCCGGGTCACCCCAAGGGAAGCTGGTACATGAAGTTCTTGAGTGGTTCACCCCAGTGGGTGCAAGTAAGTACTTGTTGAACTGATGATCTCTGATGGAGTTCTTGAGTGGTTCACCCCAATGGGTGCAAGTAAGTACTTGTTGAACTGATGATCTCTAGACCCGATACATGTCCCGGGTTTTAAAATATCGCCCGAGACATGGCTCGGGTTTCAGGATAACTTCCCTCCTCAGTAGAGAAAATAGTTAGGGGTGGAAGAGAGAGCCGCCAAGCAACCGTCAAGGTGCGTCGTCCAGGAGCTCGTCAGCTCAAAGCTCGAGGGAGCCATTTTTATAAACAACCGCAATGGACCACACTCCGCTAGCTCCTCCTCCGGGTCACCCCAAGGGAAGCTGGTACATGAAGTTCTTGAGTGGTTCACCCCAGTGGGTGCAAGTAAGTACTTGTTGAACTGATGATCTCTGATGGAGTTCTTGAGTGGTTCACCCCAATGGGTGCAAGTAAGTACTTGTTGAACTGATGATCTCTAGACTCGACACATGTCCCGGGTTTTAAAATATCGTCCGAGACATGGCTCGGGTTTCGGGATAACTTCCCTCCTCAGTAGAGAAAATAGTTAGGGGTGGAAGAGAGAGCCGCCAAGCAACCGTCAAGGTGCATCGTCCAGGAGCTCGTCAGCTCAAAGCTCGAGGGAGCCATTTTTATAAACAACCGCAATGGACCACACTCCGCTAGCTCCTCCTCCGGGTCACCCCAAGGGAAGCTGGTACATGAAGTTCTTGAGTGGTTCACCCCAGTGGGTGCAAGTAAGTACTTGTTGAACTGATGATCTCTGATGGAGTTCTTGAGTGGTTCACCCCAATGGGTGCAAGTAAGTACTTGTTGAACTGATGATCTCTAGACCCGATACATGTCCCGGGTTTTAAAATATCGCCCGAGACATGGCTCGGGTTTCGGGATAACTTCCCTCCTCAGTAGAGAAAATAGTTAGGGGTGGAAGAGAGAGCCGCCAAGCAACCGTCAAGGGCCTCAGTGCCCGCACAGGCACGCAGGTGCGTCGTCCAGGAGCTCGTCAGCTCAAAGCTCGAGGGAGCCATTTTTATAAACAACTGCAATGGACCAGACTCCGCTAGCTCCTCCTCCGGGTCACCCCAAGGGAAGCTGGTACATGAAGTTCTTGAGTGGTTCACCCCAGTGGGTGCAAGTAAGTACTTGTTGAACTGATGATCTCTGATGGAGTTCTTGAGTGGTTCACCCCAATGGGTGCAAGTAAGTACTTGTTGAACTCATGATCTCTAGACCCGATACATGTCCCGGGTTTTAAAATATCGCCCGAGACATGGCTCGGGTTTCAGGATAACTTCCCTCCTCAGTAGAGAAAATAGTTAGGGGTGGAAGAGAGAGCCGCCAAGCAACCGTCAAGGTGCGTCGTCCAGGAGCTCGTCAGCTCAAAGCTCGAGGGAGCCATTTTTATAAACAACCGCAATGGACCACACTCCGCTAGCTCCTCCTCCGGGTCACCCCAAGGGAAGCTGGTACATGAAGTTCTTGAGTGGTTCACCCCAGTGGGTGCAAGTAAGTACTTGTTGAACTGATGATCTCTGATGGAGTTCTTGAGTGGTTCACCCCAATGGGTGCAAGTAAGTACTTGTTGAACTGATGATCTCTAGACCCGATACATGTCCCGGGTTTTAAAATATCGCCCGAGACATGGCTCGGGTTTCGGGATAACTTCCCTCCTCAGTAGAGAAAATAGTTAGGGGTGGAAGAGAGAGCCGCCAAGCAACCGTCAAGGGCCTCAGTGCCCGCACAGGCACGCAGGTGCGTCGTCCAGGAGCTCGTCAGCTCAAAGCTCGAGGGAGCCATTTTTATAAACAACTGCAATGGACCAGACTCCGCTAGCTCCTCCTCCGGGTCACCCCAAGGGAAGCTGGTACATGAAGTTCTTGAGTGGTTCACCCCAGTGGGTGCAAGTAAGTACTTGTTGAACTGATGATCTCTGATGGAGTTCTTGAGTGGTTCACTCCAATGGGTGCAAGTAAGTACTTGTTGAACTGATGATCTCTAGACCCGATACATGTCCCGGGTTTTAAAATATCGCCCGAGACATGGCTCGGGTTTCAGGATAACTTCCCTCCTCAGTAGAGAAAATAGTTAGGGGTGGAAGAGAGAGCCGCCAAGCAACCGTCAAGGTGCGTCGTCCAGGAGCTCGTCAGCTCAAAGCTCGAGGGAGCCATTTTTATAAACAACCGCAATGGACCACACTCCGCTAGCTCCTCCTCCGGGTCACCCCAAGGGAAGCTGGTACATGAAGTTCTTGAGTGGTTCACCCCAGTGGGTGCAAGTAAGTACTTGTTGAACTGATGATCTCTGATGGAGTTCTTGAGTGGTTCACCCCAATGGGTGCAAGTAAGTACTTGTTGAACTGATGATCTCTAGACCCGATACATGTCCCGGGTTTTAAAATATCGCCCGAGACATGGCTCGGGTTTCGGGATAACTTCCCTCCTCAGTAGAGAAAATAGTTAGGGGTGGAAGAGAGAGCCGCCAATTAACCGTCAAGGGCCTCAGTGCCCGCACAGGCACGCAGGTGTGTCGTCCAGGAGCTCGTCAGCTCAAAGCTCGAGGGAGCCATTTTTATAAACAACTGCAATGGACCAGACTCCGCTAGCTCCTCCTCCGGGTCACCCCAAGGGAAGCTGGTACATGAAGTTCTTGAGTGGTTCACCCCAGTGGGTGCAAGTAAGTACTTGTTGAACTGATGATCTCTGATGGAGTTCTTGAGTGGTTCACCCCAATGGGTGCAAGTAAGTACTTGTTGAACTGATGATCTCTAGACCCGATACATCTCCCGGGTTTTAAAATATCGCCCGAGACATGGCTCGGGTTTCAGGATAACTTCCCTCCTCAGTAGAGAAAATAGTTAGGGGTGGAAGAGAGAGCCGCCAAGCAACCGTCAAGGTGCGTCGTCCAGGAGCTCGTCAGCTCAAAGCTCGAGGGAGCCATTTTTATAAACAACCGCAATGGACCACACTCCGCTAGCTCCTCCTCCGGGTCACCCCAAGGGAAGCTGGTACATGAAGTTCTTGAGTGGTTCACCCCAGTGGGTGCAAGTAAGTACTTGTTGAACTGATGATCTCTGATGGAGTTCTTGAGTGGTTCACCCCAATGGGTGCAAGTAAGTACTTGTTGAACTGATGATCTCTAGACTCGACACATGTCCCGGGTTTTAAAATATCGTCCGAGACATGGCTCGGGTTTCGGGATAACTTCCCTCCTCAGTAGAGAAAATAGTTAGGGGTGGAAGAGAGAGCCGCCAAGCAACCGTCAAGGTGCATCGTCCAGGAGCTCGTCAGCTCAAAGCTCGAGGGAACCATTTTTATAAACAACCGCAATGGACCACACTCCGCTAGCTCCTCCTCCGGGTCACCCCAAGGGAAGCTGGTACATGAAGTTCTTGAGTGGTTCACCCCAGTGGGTGCAAGTAAGTACTTGTTGAACTGATGATCTCTGATGGAGTTCTTGAGTGGTTCACCCCAATGGGTGCAAGTAAGTACTTGTTGAACTGATGATCTCTAGACCCGATACATGTCCCGGGTTTTAAAATATCGCCCGAGAAATGGCTCGGGTTTCGGGATAACTTTCCTCCTCAGTAGAGAAAATAGTTAGGGGTGGAAGAGAGAGCCGCCAAGCAACCGTCAAGGGCTTCAGCGCCCGCACAGGCACGCAGGTGCGTCGTCTAGGAGCTCGTCAGCTCAAAGCAAGAGGGAGCCATTTTTATAAACAACCGCAATGGACCGCACTCCGCTAGCTCCTTCTCCGGGTCGCCCCAAGGGAAGCTGGTACATGAAGTTCTTGAGTGGTTCACCCCAGTGGGTGCAAGTAAGTACTTGTTGAACTGATGATCTCTGATGGAGTTCTTGAGTGGTTCACCCCAATGGGTGCAAGTAAGTACTTGTTGAACTGATGATCTCTAGACCCGATACATGTCCCGGGTTTTAAAATATCGCCCGAGACATGGCTCGGGTTTCGGGATAACTTCCCTCCTCAGTAGAGAAAATAGTTAGGGGTGGAAGAGAGAGCCGCCATCAACCGTCAAGGGCCTCAGTGCCCGCACAGGCACGCAGGTGCGTCGTCCAGGAGCTCGTCAGCTCAAAGCTCGAGGGACCTATTTTTATAAACAACCGCAATGGACCGCACTCCGCTAGCTCCTCCTCCGGGTCGCCCCAAGGGAAGCTGGTACATGAAGTTCTTGAGTGGTTCACTCCTGTGGGTGCAAGTAAGTACTTGTTTAACTGATGATCTCTGATGGAGTTCTTGAGTGGTTCACCCCAATGGGTGCAAGTAAGTACTTGTTGAACTGATGATCTCTAGACCCGATACATGTCCCGAGTTTTAAAATATCGCCCGAGACATGGCTCGGGTTTCGGGATAACTTCCCTCCTCAGTAGAGAAAATAGTTAGGGGTGGAAGAGAGAGCCGCCAAGCAACCGTCAAGGGCCTCAGTGCCCCCACAGACAAGGAGGTGCGTCATCCAGGAGCTCGTCAGCTCAAAGCTCCAGGGAGCCATTTTTATAAACAACCGCAATGGTCCGCACTCCGCTAGCTCCTCCTCCGGGTCACCCCAAGGGAAGCTGGTACATGAAGTTCTTGAGTGGTTCACCCCAGTGGGTGCAAGTAAGTACTTGTTGAACTGATGATCTCTGATGGAGTTCTTGAGTGGTTCACCCCAATGGGTGCAAGTAAGTACTTGTTAAACTGATGATCTCTAGACCCGATACATGTCCCGGGTTTTAAAATATCGCCCGAGACATGGCTCGGGTTTCGGGATAACTTCCCTCCTCAGTAGAGAAAATAGTTAGGGGTGGAAGAGAGAGCCGCCAAGCAACCGTCAAGGTGCGTCGTCCAGGAGCTCGTCAGCTCAAAGCTCGAGGGAGCCATTTTTATAAACAACCGCAATGGACCACACTCCGCTAGCTCCTCCTCCGGGTCACCCCAAGGGAAGCTGGTACATGAAGTTCTTGAGTGGTTCACCCCAGTGGGTGCAAGTAAGTACTTGTTGAACTGATGATCTCTGATGGAGTTCTTGAGTGGTTCACCCCAATGGGTGCAAGTAAGTACTTGTTGAACTGATGATCTCTAGACCCGATACATGTCCCGGGTTTTAAAATATCGCCCGAGAAATGGCTCGGGTTTCGGGATAACTTTCCTCCTCAGTAGAGAAAATAGTTAGGGGTGGAAGAGAGAGCCGCCAAGTAACCGTCAAGGGCTTTAGTGCCCGCACAGCCACGCAGGTGCGTCGTCTAGGAGCTCGTCAGCTCAAAGCTCGAGGGAGCCATTTTTATAAACAACCGCAATGGACCGCACTCCGCTAGCTCCTTCTCCGGGTCGCCCCAAGGGAAGCTGGTACATGAAGTTCTTGAGTGGTTCACCCCAGTGGGTGCAAGTAAGTACTTGTTGAACTGATGATCTCTGATGGAGTTCTTGAGTGGTTCACCCCAATGGGTGCAAGTAAGTACTTGTTGAACTGATGATCTCTAGACCCGATACATGTCCCGGGTTTTAAAATATCGCCCGAGACATGGCTCGGGTTTCAGGATAACTTCCCTCCTCAGTAGAGAAAATAGTTAGGGGTGGAAGAGAGAGCCGCCAAGCAACCGTCAAGGGCCTCAGTGCCCGCACAGGCACGCAGGTGCGTCGTCCAGGAGCTTGTCAGCTCAAAGCTCGAAGGAGCCATTTTTATAAACAACCGCAATGGACCGCACTCCGCTAGCTCCTCCTCCGGGTCACCCCAAGGGAAGCTGGTACATGAAGTTCTTGAGTGGTTCACCCCAGTGGGTGCAAGTAAGTACTTGTTGAACTGATGATCTCTAGACCCGATACATGTCCCGGGTTTTAAAATATCGCCCGAGACATGGCTCGGGTTTCGGGATAACTTCCCTCCTCAGTAGAGAAAATAGTTAGGGGTGGAAGAGAGAGCCGCCAAGCAACCGTCAAGGGCCGCAGTACCCGCACAGGCACGCAGGTGCGTCGTCCAGGAGCTCGTCAGCTCAAAGCTCGAGGGAGCCATTTTTATAAACAACCGCAATGGACAGCACTCTGCTAGCTCCTCCTCCGGGTCACCCCAAGGGAAGCTGGTACATGAAGTTCTTGAGTGGTTCACCCCAGTGGGTGCAAGTAAGTACTTGTTGAACTGATGATCTCTGATGGAGTTCTTGAGTGGTTCACCCCAATGGGTGCAAGTAAGTACTTGTTGAACTGATGATCTCTAGACCCGATACATGTCCCGGGTTTTAAAATATCGCCCGAGACATGGCTCGGGTTTCGGGATAACTTCCCTCCTCAGTAGAGAAAATAGTTAGGGGTGGAAGAGAGAGCCGCCAAGCAACTGTCAAGGGCCTCAGTGCCCGCACAGGCACGCAGGTGCGTCGTCCAGGAGCTCGTCAGCTCAAAGCTCGAGGGAGCCATTTTTATAAACAACCACAATGGACCGCACTCCGCTAGCTCCTCCTCCGGGTCGCCCCAAGGGAAGCTGGTACATGAAGTTCTTGAGTGGTTCACCCCAGTGGCTGCAAGTAAGTACTTGTTGAACTGATGATCTCTGATGGAGTTCTTGAGTGGTTCACCCAAATGGGTGCAAGTAAGAACTTGTTGAACTGATGATCTCTAGACCCGATACATGTCCCGGGTTTTAAAATATCGCCCGAGACATGGCTCGGGTTTCGGGATAACTTCCCTCCTCAGTAGAGAAAATAGTTAGGGGTGGAAGAGAGAGCCGCCAAGCAACCGTCAAGGTGCGTCGTCCAGGAGCTCGTCAGCTCAAAGCTCGAGGGAGCCATTTTTATAAACAACCGCAATGGACCACACTCCGCTAGCTCCTCCTCCGGGTCACCCCAAGGGAAGCTGGTACATGAAGTTCTTGAGTGGTTCACCCCAGTGGGTGCAAGTAAGTACTTGTTGAACTGATGATCTCTGATGGAGTTCTTGAGTGGTTCACCCCAATGGGTGCAAGTAAGTACTTGTTGAACTCATGATCTCTAGACCCGATACATGTCCCGGGTTTTAAAATATCGCCCGAGACATGGCTCGGGTTTCGGGATAACTTCCCTCCTCAGTAGAGAAAATAGTTAGGGGTGGAAGAGAGAGCTGCCAAGCAACCGTTAAGGGCTTCAGTGCCCGCACAGGCACGCAGGTGCGTCGTCCAGGAGCTCGTCAGCTCAAAGCTCGAGGGAGCCATTTTTATAAACAACCGCAATGGACCGCACTCCGCTAGCTCCTTCTCCGGGTCGCCCCAAGGGAAGCTGGTACATGAAGTTCTTGAGTGGTTCACCCCAGTGGGTGCAAGTAAGTACTTGTTGAACTGATGATCTCTGATGGAGTTCTTGAGTGGTTCACCCCAATGGGTGCAAGTAAGTACTTGTTGAACTGATGATCTCTAGACCCGATACATGCCCCGGGTTTTAAAATATCGCCCGAGACATGGCTCGGGTTTCGGGATAACTTCCCTCCTCAGTAGAGAAAATAGTTAGGGGTGGAAGAGAGAGCCGCCATCAACAGTCAAGGGCCTCAGTGCCCGCACAGGCACGCAGGTGCGTCGTCCAGGAGCTCGTCAGCTCAAAGCTCGAGGGAGCCATTTTTATAAACAACCGCAATGGACCGCACTCCGCTAGCTCCTCCTCCGGGTCGCCCCAAGGGAAGCTGGTACATGAAGTTCTTGAGTGGTTCACTCCAGTGGGTGCAAGTAAGTACTTGTTGAACTGATGATCTCTGATGGAGTTCTTGAGTAGTTCACCCCAATGGGTGCAAGTAAGTACTTGTTGAACTGATGATCTCTAGACCCGATACATGTCCCGAGTTTTAAAATATCGCCCGAGACATGGCTCGGGTTTCGGGATAACTTCCCTCCTCAGTAGAGAAAATAGTTAGGGGTGGAAGAGAGAGCCGCCAAGCAACCGTCAAGGGCCTCAGTGCCCGCACAGGCAAGGAGGTGCGTCATCCAGGAGCTCGTCAGCTCAAAGCTCCAGGGAGCCATTTTTATAAACAACCGCAATGGACCGCACTCCGCTAGCTCCTCCTCCGGGTCACCCCAAGGGAAGCTGGTACATGAAGTTCTTGAGTGGTTCACCCCAGTGGGTGCAAGTAAGTACTTGTTGAACTGATGATCTCTGATTGAGTTCTTGAGTGGTTCACCCCAATGGGTGCAAGTAAGTACTTGTTAAACTGATGATCTCTAGACCCGATACATGTCCCGGGTTTTAAAATATTGCCCGAGACATGGTTCGGGTTTCGGGATAACTTCCCTCCTCAGTAGAGAAAATAGTTAGGGGTGGAAGAGAGAGCCGCCAAGCAACCGTCAAGGGCCTCAGTGCCCGCACAGGCACGCAGGTGCGTCGTCCAGGAGCTCGTCAGCTCAAAGCTCGAGGGAGCCATTTTTATAAACAACCGCAATGGACCACACTCCGCTAGCTCCTCCTCCGGGTCACCCCAAGGGAAGCTGGTACATGAAGTTCTTGAGTGGTTCACCCCAGTGGGTGCAAGTAAGTACTTGTTGAACTGATGATCTCTGATGGAGTTCTTGAGTAGTTCACCCCAATGGGTGCAAGTAAGTACTTGTTGAACTGATGATCTCTAGACCCGATACATGTCCCGGGTTTTAAAATATCACCCGAGACATGGCTCGGGTTTTAGGATAACTTCCCTCCTCAGTAGAGAAAATAGTTAGGGGTGGAAGAGAGAGCCGCCAAGCAACCGTCAAGGGCCTCAGTGCCCGCACAGGCACGCAGGTGCGTCGTCCAGGAGCTCGTCAGCTCAAAGCTCGAGGGAGCCATTTTAATAAACAACCGAAATGGACCGCACTCCGCTAGCTCCTCCTCCGGGTCGCCCCAAGGGAAGCTGGTACATGAAGTTCTTGAGTGGTTCACCCCAGTGGGTGCAAGTAAGTACTTGTTGAACTGATGATCTCTGATGGAGTTCTTGAGTGGTTAACCCAAATGGGTGCAAGTAAGTACTTGTTGAACTGATGATCTCTAGATTCGATACATGCCCCGGGTTTTAAAATATCGTCCGAGACATGGCTCGGGTTTCGGGATAACTTCCCTCTTCAGTAGAGAAAATAGTTAGGGGTGGAAGAGAGAGCCGCCAAGCAACCGTCAAGGTGCGTCGTCCAGGAGCTCGTCAGCTCAAAGCTCGAGGGAGCCATTTTTATAAACAACCGCAATGGACCACACTCCGCTAGCTCCTCCTCCGGGTCACCCCAAGGGAAGCTGGTACATGAAGTTCTTGAGTGGTTCACCCCAGTGGGTGCAAGTAAGTACTTGTTGAACTGATGATCTCTAGACCCGATACATGTCCCGGGTTTTAAAATATCGCCCGAGAAATGGCTCGGGTTTCGGGATAACTTTCCTCCTCAGTAGAGAAAATAGTTAGGGGTGGAAGAGAGAGCCGCCAAGCAACCGTCAAGGGCTTCAGTGCCCGCACAGCCACGCAGGTGCGTCGTCTAGGAGCTCGTCAGCTCAAAGCTCGAGGGAGCCATTTTTATAAACAACCGCAATGGACCGCACTCCGCTAGCTCCTTCTCCGGGTCGCCCCAAGGGAAGCTGGTACATGAAGTTCTTGAGTGGTTCACCCCAGTGGGTGCAAGTAAGTACTTGTTGAACTGATGATCTCTGATGGAGTTCTTGAGTGGTTCACCCCAATGGGTGCAAGTAAGTACTTGTTGAACTGATGATCTCTAGACCCGATACATGTCCCGGGTTTTAAAATATCGCCCGAGACATGGCTCGGGTTTCGGGATAACTTCCCTCCTCAGTAGAGAAAATAGTTAGGGGTGGAAGAGAGAGCCGCCAAGCAACCGTCAAGGACCTCAGTGCCCGCACAGGCACGCAGGTGCGTCGTCCAGGAGCTCGTCAGCTCAAAGCTCGAAGGAGCCATTTTTATAAACAACCGCAATGGACCGCACTCCGCTAGCTCCTCCTCCGGGTCACCCCAAGGGAAGCTGGTACATGAAGTTCTTGAGTGGTTCACCCCAGTGGGTGCAAGTAAGTACTTGTTGAACTGATGATCTCTAGACCCGATACATGTCCCGGGTTTTAAAATATCGCCCGAGACATGGCTCGGGTTTCGGGATAACTTCCCTCCTCAGTAGAGAAAATAGTTAGGGGTGGAAGAGAGAGCCGCCAAGCAACCGTCAAGGGCCTCAGTGCCCGCACAGGCACGCAGGTGCGTCGTCCAGGAGCTCGTCAGCTCAAAGTTCGAGGGAGCCATTTTTATAAAAAACCGCAATGGAAAGCACTCTGCTAGCTCCTCCTCCGGGTCGCCCCAAGGGAAGCTGGTACATGAAGTTCTTGAGTGGTTCACCCCAGTGGGTGCAAGTAAGTACTTGTTGAACTGATGATCTCTGATGGAGTTCTTGAGTGGTTCACCCCAATGGGTGCAAGTAAGTACTTGTTGAACTCATGATCTCTAGACCCGATACATGTCCCGGGTTTTAAAATATCGCCAGAGACATGGCTCGGGTTTCGGGATAACTTCCCTCCTCAGTAGAGAAAATAGTTAGGGGTGGAAGAGAGAGCTGCCAAGCAACCGTCAAGGGCCTCAGTGCCCGCACAGGCACGCAGGTGCGTCGTCCAGGAGCTCGTCAGCTCAAAGCTCGAGGGAGCCATTTTTATAAACAACCGCAATGGACCGCACTCCGCTAGCTCCTCCTCCGGGTCGCCCCAAGGGAAGCTGGTACATGAAGTTCTTGAGTGGTTCACTCCAGTGGGTGCAAGTAAGTACTTGTTGAACTGATGATCTCTGATGGAGTTCTTGAGTGGTTCACCCCAATGGGTGCAAGTAAGTACTTGTTGAACCGATGATCTCTAGACCCGATACATGTCCCGAGTTTTAAAATATCGCCCGAGACATGGCTCGGGTTTTGGGATAACTTCCCTCCTCAGTAGAGAAAATAGTTAGGGGTGGAAGAGAGAGCCGCCAAGCAACCGTCAAGGGCCTCAGTGCCCGCACAGGCAAGGAGGTGCGTCATCCAGGAGCTCGTCAGCTCAAAGCTCCAGGGAGCCATTTTTATAAACAACCGCAATGGACCGCACTCCGCTAGCTCCTCCTCCGGGTCACCCCAAGGGAAGCTGGTACATGAAGTTCTTGAGTGGTTCACCCCAGTGGGTGCAAGTAAGTACTTGTTGAACTGATGATCTCTGATGGAGTTCTTGAGTGGTTCACCCCAATGGGTGCAAGTAAGTACTTGTTGAACTGATGATCTCTAGACCCGATACATGTCCCGGGTTTTAAAATATCGCCCGAGACATGGCTCGGGTTTCAGGATAACTTCCCTCCTCAGTAGAGAAAATAGTTAGGGGTGGAAGAGGGAGCCGCCAAGCAACCGTCAAGGTGCGTCGTCCAGGAGCTCGTCAGCTCAAAGCTCGAGGGAGCCATTTTTATAAACAACCGCAATGGACCACACTCCGCTAGCTCCTCCTCCGGGTCACCCCAAGGGAAGCTGGTACATGAAGTTCTTGAGTGGTTCACCCCAGTGGGTGCAAGTAAGTACTTGTTGAACTGATGATCTCTGATGGAGTTCTTGAGTGGTTCACCCCAATGGGTGCAAGTAAGTACTTGTTGAACTGATGATCTCTAGACTCGACACATGTCCCGGGTTTTAAAATATCGTCCGAGACATGGCTCGGGTTTCGGGATAACTTCCCTCCTCAGTAGAGAAAATAGTTAGGGGTGGAAGAGAGAGCCGCCAAGCAACCGTCAAGGTGCATCGTCCAGGAGCTCGTCAGCTCAAAGCTCGAGGGAGCCATTTTTATAAACAACCGCAATGGACCACACTCCGCTAGCTCCTCCTCCGGGTCACCCCAAGGGAAGCTGGTACATGAAGTTCTTGAGTGGTTCACCCCAGTGGGTGCAAGTAAGTACTTGTTGAACTGATGATCTCTGATGGAGTTCTTGAGTGGTTCACCCCAATGGGTGCAAGTAAGTACTTGTTGAACTGATGATCTCTAGACCCGATACATGTCCCGGGTTTTAAAATATCGCCCGAGACATGGCTCGGGTTTCAGGATAACTTCCCTCCTCAGTAGAGAAAATAGTTAGGGGTGGAAGAGAGAGCCGCCAAGCAACCGTCAAGGTGCGTCGTCCAGGAGCTCGTCAGCTCAAAGCTCGAGGGAGCCATTTTTATAAACAACCGCAATGGACCACACTCCGCTAGCTCCTCCTCCGGGTCACCCCAAGGGAAGCTGGTACATGAAGTTCTTGAGTGGTTCACCCCAGTGGGTGCAAGTAAGTACTTGTTGAACTGATGATCTCTGATGGAGTTCTTGAGTGGTTCACCCCAATGGGTGCAAGTAAGTACTTGTTGAACTGATGATCTCTAGACCCGATACATGTCCCGGGTTTTAAAATATCGCCCGAGACATGGCTCGGGTTTCGGGATAACTTCCCTCCTCAGTAGAGAAAATAGTTAGGGGTGGAAGAGAGAGCCGCCAAGCAACCGTCAAGGGCCTCAGTGCCCGCACAGGCACGCAGGTGCGTCGTCCAGGAGCTCGTCAGCTCAAAGCTCGAGGGAGCCATTTTTATAAACAACTGCAATGGACCAGACTCCGCTAGCTCCTCCTCCGGGTCACCCCAAGGGAAGCTGGTACATGAAGTTCTTGAGTGGTTCACCCCAGTGGGTGCAAGTAAGTACTTGTTGAACTGATGATCTCTGATGGAGTTCTTGAGTGGTTCACCCCAATGGGTGCAAGTAAGTACTTGTTGAACTGATGATCTCTAGACCCGATACATGTCCCGGGTTTTAAAATATCGCCCGAGACATGGCTCGGGTTTCAGGATAACTTCCCTCCTCAGTAGAGAAAATAGTTAGGGGTGGAAGAGAGAGCCGCCAAGCAACCGTCAAGGTGCGTCGTCCAGGAGCTCGTCAGCTCAAAGCTCGAGGGAGCCATTTTTATAAACAACCGCAATGGACCACACTCCGCTAGCTCCTCCTCCGGGTCACCCCAAGGGAAGCTGGTACATGAAGTTCTTGAGTGGTTCACCCCAGTGGGTGCAAGTAAGTACTTGTTGAACTGATGATCTCTGATGGAGTTCTTGAGTGGTTCACCCCAATGGGTGCAAGTAAGTACTTGTTGAACTGATGATCTCTAGACCCGATACATGTCCCGGGTTTTAAAATATCGCCCGAGACATGGCTCGGGTTTCGGGATAACTTCCCTCCTCAGTAGAGAAAATAGTTAGGGGTGGAAGAGAGAGCCGCCAAGCAACCGTCAAGGTGCATCGTCCAGGAGCTCGTCAGCTCAAAGCTCGAGGGAACCATTTTTATAAACAACCGCAATGGACCACACTCCGCTAGCTCCTCCTCCGGGTCACCCCAAGGGAAGCTGGTACATGAAGTTCTTGAGTGGTTCACCCCAGTGGGTGCAAGTAAGTACTTGTTGAACTGATGATCTCTGATGGAGTTCTTGAGTGGTTCACCCCAATGGGTGCAAGTAAGTACTTGTTGAACTGATGATCTCTAGACCCGATACATGTCCCGGGTTTTAAAATATCGCCCGAGAAATGGCTCGGGTTTCGGGATAACTTTCCTCCTCAGTAGAGAAAATAGTTAGGGGTGGAAGAGAGAGCCGCCAAGCAACCGTCAAGGGCTTCAGCGCCCGCACAGCCACGCAGGTGCGTCGTCTAGGAGCTCGTCAGCTCAAAGCAAGAGGGAGCCATTTTTATAAACAACCGCAATGGACCGCACTCCGCTAGCTCCTTCTCCGGGTCGCCCCAAGGGAAGCTGGTACATGAAGTTCTTGAGTGGTTCACCCCAGTGGGTGCAAGTAAGTACTTGTTGAACTGATGATCTCTGATGGAGTTCTTGAGTGGTTCACCCCAATGGGTGCAAGTAAGTACTTGTTGAACTGATGATCTCTAGACCCGATACATGTCCCGGGTTTTAAAATATCGCCCGAGACATGGCTCGGGTTTCGGGATAACTTCCCTCCTCAGTAGAGAAAATAGTTAGGGGTGGAAGAGAGAGCCGCCATCAACCGTCAAGGGCCTCAGTGCCCGCACAGGCACGCAGGTGCGTCGTCCAGGAGCTCGTCAGCTCAAAGCTCGAGGGACCTATTTTTATAAACAACCGCAATGGACCGCACTCCGCTAGCTCCTCCTCCGGGTCGCCCCAAGGGAAGCTGGTACATGAAGTTCTTGAGTGGTTCACTCCTGTGGGTGCAAGTAAGTACTTGTTTAACTGATGATCTCTGATGGAGTTCTTGAGTGGTTCACCCCAATGGGTGCAAGTAAGTACTTGTTGAACTGATGATCTCTAGACCCGATACATGTCCCGAGTTTTAAAATATCGCCCGAGACATGGCTCGGGTTTCGGGATAACTTCCCTCCTCAGTAGAGAAAATAGTTAGGGGTGGAAGAGAGAGCCGCCAAGCAACCGTCAAGGGCCTCAGTGCCCCCACAGACAAGGAGGTGCGTCATCCAGGAGCTCGTCAGCTCAAAGCTCCAGGGAGCCATTTTTATAAACAACCGCAATGGTCCGCACTCCGCTAGCTCCTCCTCCGGGTCACCCCAAGGGAAGCTGGTACATGAAGTTCTTGAGTGGTTCACCCCAGTGGGTGCAAGTAAGTACTTGTTGAACTGATGATCTCTGATGGAGTTCTTGAGTGGTTCACCCCAATGGGTGCAAGTAAGTACTTGTTAAACTGATGATCTCTAGACCCGATACATGTCCCGGGTTTTAAAATATCGCCCGAGACATGGCTCGGGTTTCGGGATAACTTCCCTCCTCAGTAGAGAAAATAGTTAGGGGTGGAAGAGAGAGCCGCCAAGCAACCGTCAAGGTGCGTCGTCCAGGAGCTCGTCAGCTCAAAGCTCGAGGGAGCCATTTTTATAAACAACCGCAATGGACCACACTCCGCTAGCTCCTCCTCCGGGTCACCCCAAGGGAAGCTGGTACATGAAGTTCTTGAGTGGTTCACCCCAGTGGGTGCAAGTAAGTACTTGTTGAACTGATGATCTCTGATGGAGTTCTTGAGTGGTTCACCCCAATGGGTGCAAGTAAGTACTTGTTGAACTGATGATCTCTAGACCCGATACATGTCCCGGGTTTTAAAATATCGCCCGAGAAATGGCTCAGGTTTCGGGATAACTTTCCTCCTCAGTAGAGAAAATAGTTAGGGGTGGAAGAGAGAGCCGCCAAGTAACCGTCAAGGGCTTTAGTGCCCGCACAGCCACGCAGGTGCGTCGTCTAGGAGCTCGTCAGCTCAAAGCTCGAGGGAGCCATTTTTATAAACAACCGCAATGGACCGCACTCCGCTAGCTCCTTCTCCGGGTCGCCCCAAGGGAAGCTGGTACATGAAGTTCTTGAGTGGTTCACCCCAGTGGGTGCAAGTAAGTACTTGTTGAACTGATGATCTCTGATGGAGTTCTTGAGTGGTTCACCCCAATGGGTGCAAGTAAGTACTTGTTGAACTGATGATCTCTAGACCCGATACATGTCCCGGGTTTTAAAATATCGCCCGAGACATGGCTCGGGTTTCAGGATAACTTCCCTCCTCAGTAGAGAAAATAGTTAGGGGTGGAAGAGAGAGCCGCCAAGCAACCGTCAAGGGCCTCAGTGCCCGCACAGGCACGCAGGTGCGTCGTCCAGGAGCTTGTCAGCTCAAAGCTCGAAGGAGCCATTTTTATAAACAACCGCAATGGACCGCACTCCGCTAGCTCCTCCTCCGGGTCACCCCAAGGGAAGCTGGTACATGAAGTTCTTGAGTGGTTCACCCCAGTGGGTGCAAGTAAGTACTTGTTGAACTGATGATCTCTAGACCCGATACATGTCCCGGGTTTTAAAATATCGCCCGAGACATGGCTCGGGTTTCGGGATAACTTCCCTCCTCAGTAGAGAAAATAGTTAGGGGTGGAAGAGAGAGCCGCCAAGCAACCGTCAAGGGCCTCAGTGCCCGCACAGGCACGCAGGTGCGTCGTCCAGGAGCTCGTCAGCTCAAAGCTCGAGGGAGCCATTTTTATAAACAACCGCAATGGACAGCACTCTGCTAGCTCCTCCTCCGGGTCGCCCCAAGGGAAGCTGGTACATGAAGTTCTTGAGTGGTTCACCCCAGTGGGTGCAAGTAAGTACTTGTTGAACTGATGATCTCTGATGGAGTTCTTGAGTGGTTCACCCCAATGGGTGCAAGTAAGTACTTGTTGAACTGATGATCTCTAGACCCAATACATGTCCCGAGTTTTAAATTATCGCCCGAGACATGGCTCGGGTTTCGGGATAACTTCCCTCCTCAGTAGAGAAAATAGTTAGGGGTGGAAGAGAGAGCCGCCAAGCAACCGTCAAGGGCCTCAGTGCCCGCACAGGCAAGCAGGTGCGTTGTCCAGGAGCTCGTCAGCTCAAAGCTCGAGGGAGCCATTTTTATAAACAACCGCAATGGACCGCACTCCGCTAGCTCCTCCTCCGGGTCACCCCAAGGGAAGCTGGTACATGAAGTTCTTGAGTGGTTCACCCCAGTGGGTGCAAGTAAGTACTTGTTGAACTGATGATCTCTGATGGAGTTCTTGAGTGGTTCACCCCAATGGGTGCAAGTAAGTACTTGTTGAACTGATGATCTCTAGACCCGATACATGTCCCGGGTTTTAAAATATCGCCCGAGACATGGCTCGGGTTTAGGATAACTTCCCTCCTCAGTAGAGAAAATAGTTAGGGGTGAAAGAGAGAGCCGCCAAGCAACCGTCAAGGGCCTCAGTGCCCGCACAGGCACGCAGGTGCATCGTCCAGGAGCTCGTCAGCTCAAAGCTCGAGGGAGCCATTTTTATAAACAACCACAATGGACCGCACTCCGCTAGCTCCTCCTCCGGGTCGCCCCAAGGGAAGCTGGTACATGAAGTTCTTGTGTGGTTCACCCCAGTGGGTGCAAGTAAGTACTTGTTGAACTGATGATCTCTGATGGAGTTCTTGAGTGGTTCACCCCAATGGGTGCAAGTAAGTACTTGTTGAACTGATGATCTCTAGACCCGATACATGTCCCGGGTTTTAAAATATCGCCCGAGAAATGGCTCGGGTTTCGGGATAACTTTCCTCCTCAGTAGAGAAAATAGTTAGGGGTGGAAGAGAGAGCCGCCAAGCAACCGTCAAGGGCTTCAGTGCCCGCACAGCCACGCAGGTGCGTCGTCTAGGAGCTCGTCAGCTCAAAGCTCGAGGGAGCCATTTTTATAAACAACCGCAATGGACCGCACTCCGCTAGCTCCTTCTCCGGGTCGCCCCAAGGGAAGCTGGTACATGAAGTTCTTGAGTGGTTCACCCCAGTGGGTGCAAGTAAGTACTTGTTGAACTGATGATCTCTGATGGAGTTCTTGATTGGTTCACCCCAATGGGTGCAAGTAAGTACTTGTTGAACTGATGATCTCTAGACCCGATACATGTCCCGGGTTTTAAAATATCGCCCGAGACATGGCTCGGGTTTCGGGATAACTTCCCTCCTCAGTAGAGAAAATAGTTAGGGGTGGAAGAGAGAGCCGCCAAGCAACCGTCAAGGGCCTCAGTGCCCGCACAGGCACGCAGGTGCGTCGTCCAGGAGCTTGTCAGCTCAAAGCTCGAAGGAGCCATTTTTATAAACAACCGCAATGGACCGCACTCCGCTAGCTCCTCCTCCGGGTCACCCCAAGGGAAGCTGGTACATGAAGTTCTTGAGTGGTTCACCCCAGTGGGTGCAAGTAAGTACTTGTTGAACTGATGATCTCTGATGGAGTTCTTGAGTGGTTCACCCCAATGGGTGCAAGTAAGTACTTGTTGAACTGATGATCTCTAGACCCAATACATGTCCCGAGTTTTAATTTATCGCCCGAGACATGGCTCGGGTTTCGGGATAACTTCCCTCCTCAGTAGAGAAAATAGTTAGGGGTGGATGAGAGAGCCGCCAAGCAACCGTCAAGGGCCTCAGTGCCCGCACAGGCAAGCAGGTGCGTTGTCCAGGAGCTCGTCAGCTCAAAGCTCGAGGGAGCCATTTTTATAAACAACCGCAATGGACCGCACTCCGCTAGCTCCTCCTCCGGGTCACCCCAAGGGAAGCTGGTACATGAAGTTCTTGAGTGGTTCACCCCAGTGGGTGCAAGTAAGTACTTGTTGAACTGATGATCTCTGATGGAGTTCTTGAGTGGTTCACCCCAATGGGTGCAAGTAAGTACTTGTTGAACTGATGATCTCTAGACCCGATACATGTCCCGGGTTTTAAAATATCGCCCGAGACATGGCTCGGGTTTAGGATAACTTCCCTCCTCAGTAGAGAAAATAGTTAGGGGTGAAAGAGAGAGCCGCCAAGCAACCGTCAAGGGCCTCAGTGCCCGCACAGGCACGCAGGTGCATCGTCCAGGAGCTCGTCAGCTCAAAGCTCGAGGGAGCCATTTTTATAAACAACCACAATGGACCGCACTCCGCTAGCTCCTCCTCCGGGTCGCCCCAAGGGAAGCTGGTACATGAAGTTCTTGAGTGGTTCACCCCAGTGGCTGCAAGTAAGTACTTGTTGAACTGATGATCTCTGATGGAGTTCTTGAGTGGTTCACCCAAATGGGTGCAAGTAAGAACTTGTTGAACTGATGATCTCTAGACCCGATACATGTCCCGGGTTTTAAAATATCGCCCGAGACATGCCTCGGGTTTCGGGATAACTTCCCTCCTCAGTAGAGAAAATAGTTAGGGGTGGAAGAGAGAGCCGCCAAGCAACCGTCAAGGTGCGTAGTCCAGGAGCTCGTCAGCTCAAAGCTCGAGGGAGCCATTTTTATAAACAACCACAATGGACCGCACTCCGCCAGCTCCTCCTCCGGGTCACCCCAAGGGAAGCTGGTACATGAAGTTCTTAATTGGTTCACCCCAGTGGGTGCAAGTAAGTACTTGTTGAACTGATGATCTCTGATGGAGTTCTTGAGTGGTTCACCCCAATGGGTGCAAGTAAGTACTTGTTAAACTGATGATCTCTAGACCCGATACATGTCCCGGGTTTTAAAATATCGCCCGAGACATGGCTCGGGTTTCGGGATAACTTCCCTCCTCAGTAGAGAAAATAGTTAGGGGTGGAAGAGAGAGCCGCCAAGCAACCGTCAAGGGCCTCAGTGTCCTCACAGGCACACAGGTGCGTCGTCCAGGAGCTCGTCAGCTCTAAGCTCGAGGGAGCCATTTTTACAAACAACCGCAATGGACCGCACTCCGCTAGCTCCTCCTCCGGGTCGCCCCAAGGGAAGCTGGTACATGAAGTTCTTGAGTGGTTCACCCCAGTGGGTGAAAGTAAGTACTTGTTGGACTGATGATCTCTGATGGAGTTCTTGAGTGGTTCACCCAAATGGGTGCAAGTTAGAACTTGTTGAACAGATGATCTCTAGACCCGATACATGTCCCGGGTTTTAAAATATCGTCCGAGACATGGCTCGGGTTTCGGGATAACTTCCCTCCTCAGTAGAGAAAATAGTTAGGGGTGGAAGAGAGAGCCGCCAAGCAACCGTCAAGGTGCGTCGTCCAGGAGCTCGTCAGCTCAAAGCTCGAGGGAGCCATTTTTATAAACAACCGCAATGGACCACACTCCGCTAGCTCTTCCTCCGGGTCACCCCAAGGGAAGCTGGTACATGAAGTTCTTGAGTGGTTCACCCCAGTGGGTGCAAGTAAGTACTTGTTGAACTGATGATCTCTAATGGAGCTCTTGAGTGGTTCACCCCAATGGGTGCAAGTAAGTACTTGTTGAACTGATGATCTCTAGACCCGATACATGTCCCGGGTTTTAAAATATCGCCCGAGACATGGCTCGGGTTTCGGGATAACTTCCCTCCTCAGTAGAGAAAATAGTTAGGGGTGGAAGAGAGAGCCGCCAAGCAACCGTCAAGGGCCTCAGTGCCCGCACAGGCAAGGAGGTGCGTCATCCAGGAGCTCGTCAGCTCAAAGCTCCAGAAAGCCATTTTTATAAACAACCGCAATGGTCCGCACTCCGCTAGCTCCTCCTCCGGGTCACCCCAAGGGAAGCTGGTACATGAAGTTCTTGAGTGGTTCACCCCAGTGGGTGCAAGTAAGTACTTGTTGAACTGATGATCTCTGATGGAGTTCTTGAGTGGTTCACCCCAATGGGTGCAAGTAAGTACTTGTTAAACTGATGATCTCTAGACCCGAAACATGTCCCGGGTTTTAAAATATCGCCCGAGACATGGCTCGGGTTTCGGGATAACTTCCCTCCTCAGTAGAGAAAATAGTTAGGGGTGGAAGAGAGAGCCGCCAAGCAACCGTCAAGGTGCGTCGTCCAGGAGCTCGTCAGCTCAAAGCTCGAGGGAGCCATTTTTATAAACAACCGCAATGGACCACACTCCGCTAGCTCCTCCTCCGGGTCACCCCAAGGGAAGCTGGTACATGAAGTTCTTGAGTGGTTCACCCCAGTGGGTGCAAGTAAGTACTTGTTGAACTGATGATCTCTAATGGAGTTCTTGAGTGGTTCACCCCAATGGGTGCAAGTAAGTACTTGTTGAACTGATGATCTCTAGACCCGATACATGTCCCGGGTTTTAAAATATCGCCCGAGACATGGCTCGGGTTTCGGGATAACTTCCCTCCTCAGTAGAGAAAATAGTTAGGGGTGGAAGAGAGAGCCGCCAAGCAACCGTCAAGGGCCTCAGTGCCCGCACAGGCAAGGAGGTGCGTCATCCAGGAGCTCGTCAGCTCAAAGCTCCAGAAAGCCATTTTTATAAACAACCGCAATGGTCCGCACTCCGCTAGCTCCTCCTCCGGATCACCCCAAGGGAAGCTGGTACATGAAGTTCTTGAGTGGTTCACCCCAGTGGGTGCAAGTAAGTACTTGTTGAACTGATGATCTCTGATGGAGTTCTTGAGTGGTTCACCCCAATGGGTGCAAGTAAGTACTTGTTAAACTGATGATCTCTAGACCCGATACATGTCCCGGGTTTTAAAATATCGCCCGAGACATGGCTCGGGTTTCGGGATAACTTCCCTCCTCAGTAGAGAAAATAGTTAGGGGTGGAAGAGAGAGCCGCCAAGCAACCGTCAAGGTGCGTCGTCCAGGAGCTCGTCAGCTCAAAGCTCGAGGGAGCCATTTTTATAAACAACCGCAATGGACCACACTCCGCTAGCTCCTCCTCCGGGTCACCCCAAGGGAAGCTGGTACATGAAGTTCTTGAGTGGTTCACCCCAGTGGGTGCAAGTAAGTACTTGTTGAACTGATGATCTCTGATGGAGTTCTTGAGTGGTTCACCCCAATGGGTGCAAGTAAGTACTTGTTGAACTGATGATCTCTAGACCCGATACATGTCCCGGGTTTTAAAATATCGCCCGAGAAATGGCTCGGGTTTCGGGATAACTTTCCTCCTCAGTAGAGAAAATAGTTAGGGGTGGAAGAGAGAGCCGCCAAGCAACCGTCAAGGGCTTCAGTGCCCGCACAGCCACGCAGGTGCGTCGTCTAGGAGCTCGTCAGCTCAAAGCTCGAGGGAGCCATTTTTATAAACAACCGCAATGGACCGCACTCCGCTAGCTCCTTCTCCGGGTCGCCCCAAGGGAAGCTGGTACATGAAGTTCTTGAGTGGTTCACCCCAGTGGGTGCAAGTAAGTACTTGTTGAACTGATGATCTCTGATGGAGTTCTTGAGTGGTTCACCCCAATGGGTGCAAGTAAGTACTTGTTGAACTGATGATCTCTAGACCCGATACATGTCCCGGGTTTTAAAATATCGCCCGAGACATGGCTCGGGTTTCGGGATAACTTCCCTCCTCAGTAGAGAAAATAGTTAGGGGTGGAAGAGAGAGCCGCCAAGCAACCGTCAAGGGCCTCAGTGCCCGCACAGGCACGCAGGTGCGTCGTCCAGGAGCTCGTCAGCTCAAAGCTCGAGGGAGCCATTTTTATAAAAAACCGCAATGGACAGCACTCTGCTAGCTCCTCCTCCTGGTCGCCCCAAGGGAAGCTGGTACATGAAGTTCTTGAGTGGTTCACCCCAGTGGGTGCAAGTAAGTACTTGTTGAACTGATGATCTCTGATGGAGTTCTTGAGTGGTTCACCCCAATGGGTGCAAGTAAGTACTTGTTGAACTGATGATCTCTAGACCCGATACATGTCCCGGGTTTTAAAATATCGCCCGAGACATGCCTCGGGTTTTGGGATAACTTCCCTCCTCAGTAGAGAAAATAGTTAGGGGTGGAAGAGAGAGCCGCCAAGCAACCGTCAAGGTGCGTAGTCCAGGAGCTCGTCAGCTCAAAGCTCGAGGGAGCCATTTTTATAAACAACCGCAATGGACCACACTCCGCTAGCTCCTCCTCCGGGTCACCCCAAGGGAAGCTGGTACATGAAGTTCTTGAGTGGTTCACCCCAGTGGGTGCAAGTAAGTACATGTTGAACTGATGATCTCTGATGGAGTTCTTGAGTGGTTCACCCCAATGGGTGCAAGTAAGTACTTGTTGAACTCATGATCTCTAGACCCGATACATGTCCCGGGTTTTAAAATATCGCCCGAGACATGGCTCGGGTTTCGGGATAACTTCCCTCCTCAGTAGAGAAAATAGTTAGGGGTGGAAGAGAGAGCTGCCAAGCAACCGTCAAGGGCTTCAGTGCCCGCACAGGCACGCAGGTGTGTCGCCCAGGAGCTCGTCAGCTCAAAGCTCAAGGGAGCCATTTTTATAAACAACCGCAATGGACCGCACTCCGCTATCTCCTCCTCCGGGTCACCCCAAGGGAAGCTGGTACATGAAGTTCTTGAGTGGTTCACCCCAGTGGGTGCAAGTAAGTACTTGTTGAACTGATTATCTCTGATGGAGTTCTTGAGTGGTTCACCCCAATGGGTGCAAGTAAGTACTTGTTAAACTGATGATCTCTAGACCCGATACATGTCCCGGGTTTTAAATTATCGCCCGAGACATGGCTCGGGTTTCGGGATAACTTCCCTCCTCAGTAGAGAAAATAGTTAGGGGTGGAAGAGAGAGCCGCCAAGCAACCGTCAAGGGCCTCAGTGTCCTCACAGGCACGCAGGTGCGTCGTCCAGGAGCTCGTCAGCTCAAAGCTCGAGGGAGCCATTTTTACAAACAACCGCAATGGACCGCACTCCGCTAGCTCCTCCTCCGGGTCGCCCCAAGGGAAGCTGGTACATGAAGTTCTTGAGTGGTTCACCCCAGTGGGTGAAAGTAAGTACTTGTTGAACTGATGATCTCTGATGGAGTTCTTGAGTGGTTCACCCAAATGGGTGCAAGTTAGTACTTGTTGAACAGATGATCTCTAGACCCGATACATGTCCCGGGTTTTAAAATATCGTCCGAGACATGGCTCGGGTTTCGGGATAACTTCCCTCCTCAGTAGAGAAAATAGTTAGGGGTGGAAGAGAGAGCCGCCAAGCAACCGTCAAGGTGCGTCGTCCAGGAGCTCGTCAGCTCAAAGCTCGAGGGAGCCATTTTTATAAACAACCGCAATGGACCACACTCCGCTAGCTCCTCCTCCGGGTCACCTCAAGGGAAGCTGGTACATGAAGTTCTTGAGTGGTTCACCCCAGTGGGTGCAAGTAAGTACTTGTTGAACTGATGATCTCTAATGGAGTTCTTGAGTGGTTCACCCCAATGGGTGCAAGTAAGTACTTGTTGAACTGATGATCTCTAGACCCGATACATGTCCCGGGTTTTAAAATATCGCCCGAGACATGGCTCGGGTTTCAGGATAACTTCCCTCCTCAGTAGAGAAAATAGTTAGGGGTGGAAGAGAGAGCCGCCAAGCAACCGTCAAGGGCCTCAGTGCCCGCACAGGCACGCAGGTGCGTCGTCCAGGAGCTCGTCAGCTCAAAGCTCGAGGGAGCCATTTTTATAAACAACCGAAATGGACCGCACTCCGCTAGCTCCTCCTCCGGGCCGCCCCAAGGGAAGCTAGTACATGAAGTTCTTGAGTGGTTCACCCCAGTGGGTGCAAGTAAGTACTTGTTGAACTGATGATCTCTGATGGAGTTCTTGAGTGGTTCACCCAAATGGGTGCAAGTAAGTACTTGTTGAACTGATGATCTCTAGATTCGATACATGTCCCGGGTTTTAAAATATCGTCCGAGACATGGCTCGGGTTTCGGGATAACTTCCCTCCTCAGTAGAGAAAATAGTTAGGGGTGGAAGAGAGAGCCGCCAAGCAACCGTCAAGGTGCGTCATCCAGGAGCTCGTCAGCTCAAAGCTCGAGGGAGCCATTTTTATAAACAACCGCAATGGACCACACTCCGCTAGCTCCTCCTCCGGGTCACCCCAAGGGAAGCTGGTACATGAAGTTCTTGAGTGGTTCACCCCAGTGGGTGCAAGTAAGTACTTGTTGAACTGATGATCTCTGATGGAGTTCTTGAGTGGTTCACCCCAATGGGTGCAAGTAAGTACTTGTTGAACTGATGATCTCTAGACCCGATACATGTCCCGGGTTTTAAAATATCGCCCGAGACATGGCTCGGGTTTCGGGATAACTTCCCTCCTCAGTAGAGAAAATAGTTAGGGGTGGAAGAGAGAGCCGCCAAGCAACCGTCAAGGGCCTCAGTGCCCGCACAGGCACGCAGGTGCGTCGTCCAGGAGCTCGTCAGCTCAAAGCTCGAGGGAGCCATTTTTATAAACAACTGCAATGGACCAGACTACGCTAGCTCCTCCTCCGGGTCACCCCAAGGGAAGCTGGTACATGAAGTTCTTGAGTGGTTCACCCCAGTGGGTGCAAGTAAGTACTTGTTGAACTGATGATCTCTGATGGAGTTCTTGAGTGGATCACCCCAATGGGTGCAAGTAAGTACTTGTTGAACTGATGATCTCTAGACCCGATACATGTCCCGGGTTTTAAAATATCGCCCGAGACATGGCTCGGGTTTCGGGATAACTTCCCTCCTCAGTAGAGAAAATAGTTAGGGGTGGAAGAGAGAGCTGCCAAGCAACCGTCAAGGGCTTCAGTGCCCGCACAGGCACGCAGGTGCGTCGCCCAGGAGCTTGTCAGCTCAAAGCTCGAGGGAGCCATTTTTATAAACAACCGCAATGGACCGCACTCCGCTATCTCCTCCTCCGGGTCACCCCAAGGGAAGCTGGTACATGAAGTTCTTGAGTGGTTCACCCCAGTGGGTGCAAGTAAGTACTTGTTGAACTGATGATCTCTGATGGAGTTCTTGAGTGGTTCACCCCAATGGGTGCAAGTAAGTACTTGTTAAACTGATGATCTCTAGACCCGATACATGTCCCGGGTTTTAAAATATCGCCCGAGACATGGCTCGGGTTTCGGGATAACTTCCCTCCTCAGTAGAGAAAATAGTTAGGGGTGGAAGAGAGAGCCGCCAAGCAACCGTCAAGGGCCTCAGTGTCCTCACAGGCACACAGGTGCGTCGTCCAGGAGCTCGTCAGCTCAAAGCTCGAGGGAGCCATTTTTACAAACAACCGCAATGGACCGCACTCCGCTAGCTCCTCCTCCGGGTCGCCCCAAGGGAAGCTGGTACATGAAGTTCTTGAGTGGTTCACCCCAGTGGGTGAAAGTAAGTACTTGTTGAACTGATGATCTCTGATGGAGTTCTTGAGTGGTTCACCCAAATGGGTGCAAGTTAGTACTTGTTGAACAGATGATCTCTAGACCCGATACATGTCCCGGGTTTTAAAATATCGTCCGAGACATGGCTTGGGTTTCGGGATAACTTCCCTCCTCAGTAGAGAAAATAGTTAGGGGTGGAAGAGAGAGCCGCCAAGCAACCGTCAAGGTGCGTCGTCCAGGAGCTCGTCAGCTCAAAGCTCGAGGGAGCCATTTTTATAAACAACCGCAATGGACCACACTCCGCTAGCTCCTCCTCCGGGTCACCCCAAGGGAAGCTGGTACATGAAGTTCTTGAGTGGTTCACCCCAGTGGGTGCAAGTAAGTACTTGTTGAACTGATGATCTCTAATGGAGTTCTTGAGTGGTTCACCCCAATGGGTGCAAGTAAGTACTTGTTGAACTGATGATCTCTAGACCCGATACATGTCCCGGGTTTTAAAATATCGCCCGAGACATGGCTCGGGTTTCGGGATAACTTCCCTCCTCAGTAGAGAAAATAGTTAGGGGTGGAAGAGAGAGCCGCCAAGCAACCGTCAAGGGCCTCAGTGCCCGCACAGGCAAGGAGGTGCGTCATCCAGGAGCTCGTCAGCTCAAAGCTCCAGAAAGCCATTTTTATAAACAACCGCAATGGTCCGCACTCCGCTAGCTCCTCCTCCGGGTCACCCCAAGGGAAGCTGGTACATGAAGTTCTTGAGTGGTTCACCCCAGTGGGTGCAAGTAAGTACTTGTTGAACTGATGATCTCTGATGGAGTTCTTGAGTGGTTCACCCCAATGGGTGCAAGTAAGTACTTGTTAAACTGATGATCTCTAGACCCGATACATGTCCCGGGTTTTAAAATATCGCCCGAGACATGGCTCGGGTTTCGGGATAACTTCCCTCCTCAGTAGAGAAAATAGTTAGGGGTGGAAGAGAGAGCCGCCAAGCAACCGTCAAGGGCTTCAGTGCCCGCACAGCCACGCAGGTGCGTCGTCTAGGAGCTCGTCAGCTCAAAGCTCGAGGGAGCCATTTTTATAAACAACCGCAATGGACCGCACTCCGCTAGCTCCTTCTCCGGGTCGCCCCAAGGGAAGCTGGTACATGAAGTTCTTGAGTGGTTCACCCCAGTGGGTGCAAGTAAGTACTTGTTGAACTGATGATCTCTGATGGAGTTCTTGAGTGGTTCACCCCAATGGGTGCAAGTAAGTACTTGTTGAACTGATGATCTCTAGACCCGATACATGTCCCGGGTTTTAAAATATCGCCCGAGACATGGCTCGGGTTTCGGGATAACTTCCCTCCTCAGTAGAGAAAATAGTTAGGGATGGAAGAGAGAGCCGCCAAGCAACCGTCAAGGGCCTCAGTGCCTGCACAGGCACGCAGGTGCGTCGTCCAGGAGCTCGTCAGCTCAAAGCTCGAAGGAGCCATTTTTATAAACAACCGCAATGGACCGCACTCCGCTAGCTCCTCCTCCGGGTCACCCCAAGGGAAGCTGGTACATGAAGTTCTTGAGTGGTTCACCCCAGTGGGTGCAAGTAAGTACTTGTTGAACTGATGATCTCTGATGGAGTTCTTGAGTGGTTCACCCCAATGGGTGCAAGTAAGTACTTGTTGAACTGATGATCTCTAGACCCAATACATGTCCCGAGTTTTAAATTATCGCCCGAGACATGGCTCGGGTTTCGGGATAACTTCCCTCCTGAGTAGAGAAAATAGTTAGGGGTGGAAGAGAGAGCCGCCAAGCAACCGTCAAGGGCCTCAGTGCCCGCACAGGCAAGCAGGTGCGTTGTCCAGGAGCTCGTCAGCTCAAAGCTCGAGGGAGCCATTTTTATAAACAACCGCAATGGACCGCACTCCGCTAGCTCCTCCTCCGGGTCACCCCAAGGGAAGCTGGTACATGAAGTTCTTGAGTGGTTCACCCCAGTGGGTGCAAGTAAGTACTTGTTGAACTGATGATCTCTGATGGAGTTCTTGAGTGGTTCACCCCAATGGGTGCAAGTAAGTACTTGTTGAACTGATGATCTCTAGACCCAATACATGTCCCGAGTTTTAAATTATCGCCCGAGACATGGCTCGGGTTTCGGGATAACTTCCCTCCTGAGTAGAGAAAATAGTTAGGGGTGGAAGAGAGAGCCGCCAAGCAACCGTCAAGGGCCTCAGTGCCCGCACAGGCAAGCAGGTGCGTTGTCCAGGAGCTCGTCAGCTCAAAGCTCGAGGGAGCCATTTTTATAAACAACCGCAATGGACCGCACTCCGCTAGCTCCTCCTCCGGGTCACCCCAAGGGAAGCTGGTACATGAAGTTCTTGAGTGGTTCACCCCAGTGGGTGCAAGTAAGTACTTGTTGAACTGATGATCTCTGATGGAGTTCTTGAGTGGTTCACCCCAATGGGTGCAAGTAAGTACTTGTTGAACTGATGATCTCTAGACCCGATACATGTCCCGGGTTTTAAAATATCGCCCGAGACATAGCTCGGGTTTCGGGATAACTTCCCTCCTCAGTAGAGAAAATAGTTAGGGGTGGAAGAGAGAGCCGCCAAGCAACCGTCAAGGGCCTCAGTGCCCGCACAGGCAAGGAGGTGCGTCATCCAGGAGCTCGTCAGCTCAAAGCTCGAAGGAGCCATTTTTATAAACAACCGCAATGGACCGCACTCCGCTAGCTCCTCCTCCGGGTCACCCCAAGGGAAGCTGGTACATGAAGTTCTTGAGTGGTTCACCCCAGTGGGTGCAAGTAAGTACTTGTTGAACTGATGATCTCTGATGGAGTTCTTGAGTGGTTCACCCCAATGGGTGCAAGTAAGTACTTGTTGAACTGATGATCTCTAGACCCAATACATGTCCCGAGTTTTAAATTATCGCCCGAGACATGGCTCGGGTTTCGGGATAACTTCCCTCCTGAGTAGAGAAAATAGTTAGGGGTGGAAGAGAGAGCCGCCAAGCAACCGTCAAGGGCCTCAGTGCCCGCACAGGCAAGCAGGTGCGTTGTCCAGGAGCTCGTCAGCTCAAAGCTCGAGGGAGCCATTTTTATAAACAACCGCAATGGACCGCACTCCGCTAGCTCCTCCTCCGGGTCACCCCAAGGGAAGCTGGTACATGAAGTTCTTGAGTGGTTCACCCCAGTGGGTGCAAGTAAGTACTTGTTGAACTGATGATCTCTGATGGAGTTCTTGAGTGGTTCACCCCAATGGGTGCAAGTAAGTACTTGTTGAACTGATGATCTCTAGACCCGATACATGTCCCGGGTTTTAAAATATCGCCCGAGACATGGCTCGGGTTTCGGGATAACTTCCCTCCTCAGTAGAGAAAATAGTTAGGGGTGAAAGAGAGAGCCGCCAAGCAACCGTCAAGGGCCTCAGTGCCCGCACAGGCACGCAGGTGCATCGTCCAGGAGCTCGTCAGCTCAAAGCTCGAGGGAGCCATTTTTATAAACAACCACAATGGACCGCACTCCGCTAGCTCCTCCTCCGGGTCGCCCCAAGGGAAGCTGGTACATGAAGTTCTTGAGTGGTTCACCCCAGTGGCTGCAAGTAAGTACTTGTTGAACTGATGATCTCTGATGGAGTTCTTGAGGGGTTTACCCAAATGGGTGCAAGTAAGAACTTGTTGAACTGATGATCTCTAGACCCGATACATGTCCCGGGTTTTAAAATATCGCCCGAGACATGCCTCGGGTTTCGGGATAACTTCCCTCCTCAGTAGAGAAAATAGTTAGGGGTGGAAGAGAGAGCCGCCAAGCAACCGTCAAGGTGCGTAGTCCAGGAGCTCGTCAGCTCAAAGCTCGAGGGAGCCATTTTTATAAACAACCGCAATGGACCACACTCCGCTAGCTCCTCCTCCGGGTCACCCCAAGGGAAGCTGGTACATGAAGTTCTTGAGTGGTTCACCCCAGTGGGTGCAAGTAAGTACATGTTAAACTGATGATCTCTGATGGAGTTCTTGAGTGGTTCACCCCAATGGGTGCAAGTAAGTACTTGTTGAACTCATGATCTCTAGACCCGATACATGTCCCGGGTTTTAAAATATCGCCCGAGACATGGATCGGGTTTCGGGATAACTTCCCTCCTCAGTAGAGAAAATAGTTAGGGGTGGAAGAGAAAGCTGCCAAGCAACCGTCAAGGGCTTCAGTGCCCGCACAGGCACGCAGGTGTGTCGCCCAGGAGCTCGTCAGCTCAAAGCTCAAGGGAGCCATTTTTATAAACAACCGCAATGGACCGCACTCCGCTATCTCCTCCTCCGGGTCACCCCAAGGGAAGCTGGTACATGAAGTTCTTGAGTGGTTTACCCCAGTGGGTGCAAGTAAGTACTTGTTGAACTGATTATCTCTGATGGAGTTCTTGAGTGGTTCACCCCAATGGGTGCAAGTAAGTACTTGTTAAACTGATGATCTCTAGACCCGATACATGTCCCGGGTTTTAAAATATCGCCCGAGACATGGCTCGGGTTTCGGGATAACTTCCCTCCTCAGTAGAGAAAATAGTTAGGGGTGGAAGAGAGAGCCGCCAAGCAACCGTCAAGGGCCTCAGTGTCCTCACAGGCACGCAGGTGCGTCGTCCAGGAGCTCGTCAGCTCAAAGCTCGAGGGAGCCATTTTTACAAACAACCGCAATGGACCGCACTCCGCTAGCTCCTCCTCCGGGTCGCCCCAAGGGAAGCTGGTACATGAAGTTCTTGAGTGGTTCACCCCAGTGGGTGAAAGTAAGTACTTGTTGAACTGATGATCTCTGATGGAGTTCTTGAGTGGTTCACCCAAATGGGTGCAAGTTAGTACTTGTTGAACAGATGATCTCTAGACCCGATACATGTCCCGGGTTTTAAAATATCGTCCGAGACATGGCTCGGGTTTTGGGATAACTTCCCTCCTCAGTAGAGAAAATAGTTAGGGGTGGAAGAGAGAGCCGCCAAGCAACCGTCAAGGTGCGTCGTCCAGGAGCTCGTCAGCTCAAAGCTCGAGGGAGCCATTTTTATAAACAACCGCAATGGACCACACTCCGCTAGCTCCTCCTCCGGGTCACCCCAAGGGAAGCTGGTACATGAAGTTCTTGAGTGGTTCACCCCAGTGGGTGCAAGTAAGTACTTGTTGAACTGATGATCTCTAATGGAGTTCTTGAGTGGTTCACCCCAATGGGTGCAAGTAAGTACTTGTTGAACTGATGATCTCTAGACCCGATACATGTCCCGGGTTTTAAAATATCGCCCGAGACATGGCTCGGGTTTCAGGATAACTTCCCTCCTCAGTAGAGAAAATAGTTAGGGGTGGAAGAGAGAGCCGCCAGGCAACCGTCAAGGGCCTCAGTGCCCGCACAGGCACGCAGGTGCGTCGTCCAGGAGCTCGTCAGCTCAAAGCTCGAGGGAGCCATTTTTATAAACAACCGAAATGGACCGCACTCCGCTAGCTCCTCCTCCGGGCCGCCCCAAGGGAAGCTAGTACATGAAGTTCTTGAGTGGTTCACCCCAGTGGGTGCAAGTAAGTACTTGTTGAACTGATGATCTCTGATGGAGTTCTTGAGTGGTTCACCCAAATGGGTGCAAGTAAGTACTTGTTGAACTGATGATCTCTAGATTCGATACATGTCCCGGGTTTTAAAATATCGTCCGAGACATGTCTCGGGTTTCGGGATAACTTCCCTCCTCAGTAGAGAAAATAGTTAGGGGTGGAAGAGAGAGCTGCCAAGCAACCGTCAAGGGCCTCAGTGCCCGCACAGGCACGGAGGTGCGTCATCCAGGAGCTCGTCAGCTCAAAGCTCCAGGGAGCCATTTTTATAAACAACCGCAATGGACCGCACTCCGCTAGCTCCTCCTCCGGGTCACCCCAAGGGAAGCTGGTACATGAAGTTCTTGAGTGGTTCACCCCAGTGGGTGCAAGTAAGTACTTGTTGAACTGATGATCTCTGATGGAGTTCTTGAGTGGTTCACCCCAATGGGTGCAAGTAAGTACTTGTTGAACTGATGATCTCTAGACCCGATACATGTCCCGGGTTTTAAAATATCGCCCGAGACATGGCTCGGGTTTCGGGATAACTTCCCTCCTCAGTAGAGAAAATAGTTAGGGGTGGAAGAGAGAGCCGCCAAGCAACCGTCAAGGGCCTCAGTGCCCGCACAGGCACGCAGGTGCGTCGTCCAGGAGCTCGTCAGCTCAAAGCTCGAGGGAGCCATTTTTATAAACAACTGCAATGGACCAGACTCCGCTAGCTCCTCCTCCGGGTCACCCCAAGGGAAGCTGGTACATGAAGTTCTTGAGTGGTTCACCCCAGTGGGTGCAAGTAAGTACTTGTTGAACTGATGATCTCTGATGGAGTTCTTGAGTGGTTCACCCCAATGGGTGCAAGTAAGTACTTGTTGAACTGATGATCTCTAGACCCGATACATGTCCCGGGTTTTAAAATATCGCCCGAGACATGGCTCGGGTTTCAGGATAACTTCCCTCCTCAGTAGAGAAAATAGTTAGGGGTGGAAGAGAGAGCCGCCAAGCAACCGTCAAGGTGCGTCGTCCAGGAGCTCGTCAGCTCAAAGCTCGAGGGAGCCATTTTTATAAACAACCGCAATGGACCACACTCCGCTAGCTCCTCCTCCGGGTCACCCCAAGGGAAGCTGGTACATGAAGTTCTTGAGTGGTTCACCCCAGTGGGTGCAAGTAAGTACTTGTTGAACTGATGATCTCTGATGGAGTTCTTGAGTGGTTCACCCCAATGGGTGCAAGTAAGTACTTGTTGAACTGATGATCTCTAGACTCGACACATGTCCCGGGTTTTAAAATATCGTCCGAGACATGGCTCGGGTTTCGGGATAACTTCCCTCCTCAGTAGAGAAAATAGTTAGGGGTGGAAGAGAGAGCCGCCAAGCAACCGTCAAGGTGCATCGTCCAGGAGCTCGTCAGCTCAAAGCTCGAGGGAGCCATTTTTATAAACAACCGCAATGGACCACACTCCGCTAGCTCCTCCTCCGGGTCACCCCAAGGGAAGCTGGTACATGAAGTTCTTGAGTGGTTCACCCCAGTGGGTGCAAGTAAGTACTTGTTGAACTGATGATCTCTGATGGAGTTCTTGAGTGGTTCACCCCAATGGGTGCAAGTAAGTACTTGTTGAACTGATGATCTCTAGACCCGATACATGTCCCGGGTTTTAAAATATCGCCCGAGACATGGCTCGGGTTTCGGGATAACTTCCCTCCTCAGTAGAGAAAATAGTTAGGGGTGGAAGAGAGAGCCGCCAAGCAACCGTCAAGGGCCTCAGTGCCCGCACAGGCACGCAGGTGCGTCGTCCAGGAGCTCGTCAGCTCAAAGCTCGAGGGAGCCATTTTTATAAACAACTGCAATGGACCAGACTCCGCTAGCTCCTCCTCCGGGTCACCCCAAGGGAAGCTGGTACATGAAGTTCTTGAGTGGTTCACCCCAGTGGGTGCAAGTAAGTACTTGTTGAACTGATGATCTCTGATGGAGTTCTTGAGTGGTTCACCCCAATGGGTGCAAGTAAGTACTTGTTGAACTGATGATCTCTAGACCCGATACATGTCCCGGGTTTTAAAATATCGCCCGAGACATGGCTCGGGTTTCAGGATAACTTCCCTCCTCAGTAGAGAAAATAGTTAGGGGTGGAAGAGAGAGCCGCCAAGCAACCGTCAAGGTGCGTCGTCCAGGAGCTCGTCAGCTCAAAGCTCGAGGGAGCCATTTTTATAAACAACCGCAATGGACCACACTCCGCTAGCTCCTCCTCCGGGTCACCCCAAGGGAAGCTGGTACATGAAGTTCTTGAGTGGTTCACCCCAGTGGGTGCAAGTAAGTACTTGTTGAACTGATGATCTCTGATGGAGTTCTTGAGTGGTTCACCCCAATGGGTGCAAGTTAGTACTTGTTGAACAGATGATCTCTAGACCCGATACATGTCCCGGGTTTTAAAATATCGTCCGAGACATGGCTCGGGTTTCGGGATAACTTCCCTCCTCAGTAGAGAAAATAGTTAGGGGTGGAAGAGAGAGCCGCCAAGCAACCGTCAAGGTGCGTCGTCCAGGAGCTCGTCAGCTCAAAGCTCGAGGGAGCCATTTTTATAAACAACCGCAATGGACCACACTCCGCTAGCTCCTCCTCCGGGTCACCCCAAGGGAAGCTGGTACATGAAGTTCTTGAGTGGTTCACCCCAGTGGGTGCAAGTAAGTACTTGTTGAACTGATGATCTCTAATGGAGTTCTTGAGTGGTTCACCCCAATGGGTGCAAGTAAGTACTTGTTGAACTGATGATCTCTAGACCCGATACATGTCCCGGGTTTTCAAATATCGCCCGAGACATGGCTCGGGTTTCAGGATAACTTCCCTCCTCAGTAGAGAAAATAGTTAGGGGTGGAAGAGAGAGCCGCCAAGCAACCGTCAAGGGCCTCAGTGCCCGCACAGGCACGCAGGTGCGTCGTCCAGGAGCTCGTCAGCTCAAAGCTCGAGGGAGCCATTTTTATAAACAACCGAAATGGACCGCACTCCGCTAGCTCCTCCTCCGGGCCGCCCCAAGGGAAGCTAGTACATGAAGTTCTTGAGTGGTTCACCCCAGTGGGTGCAAGTAAGTACTTGTTGAACTGATGATCTCTGATGGAGTTCTTGAGTGGTTCACCCAAATGGGTGCAAGTAAGTACTTGTTGAACTGATGATCTTTAGATTCGATACATGTCCCGGGTTTTCAAATATCGTCCGAGACATGGCTCGGGTTTCGGGATAACTTCCCTCCTCAGTAGAGAAAATAGTTAGGGGTGGAAGAGAGAGCCGCCAAGCAACCGTCAAGGTGCGTCATCCAGGAGCTCGTCAGCTCAAAGCTCGAGGGAGCCATTTTTATAAACAACCGCAATGGACCACACTCCGCTAGCTCCTCCTCCGGGTCACCCCAAGGGAAGCTGGTACATGAAGTTCCTGAGTGGTTCACCCCAGTGGGTGCAAGTAAGTACTTGTTGAACTGATGATCTCTGATGGAGTTCTTGAGCGGTTCACCCCAATGGGTGCAAGTAAGTACTTGTTGAACTGATGATCTCTAGACCCGATACATGTCTCGAGTTTTAAAATATCGCCCGAGACATGGCTCGGGTTTCGGGATAACTTCCCTCCTCAGTAGAGAAAATAGTTAGGGGTGGAAGAGAGAGCCGCCAAGCAACCGTCAAGGGCCTCAGTGCCCGCACAGGCAAGGAGGTGCGTCATCCAGGAGCTCGTCAGCTCAAAGCTCCAGGGAGCCATTTTTATAAACAACCGCAATGGACCGCACTCCGCTAGCTCCTCCTCCGGGTCACCCCAAGGGAAGCTGGTACATGAAGTTCTTGAGTGGTTCACCCCAGTGGGTGCAAGTAAGTACTTGTTGAACTGATGATCTCTGATGGAGTTCTTGAGTGGTTCACCCCAATGGGTGCAAGTAAGTACTTGTTGAACTGATGATCTCTAGACCCGATACATGTCCCGGGTTTTAAAATATCGCCCAAGACATGGCTCGGGTTTCGGGATAACTTCCCTCCTCAGTAGAGAAAATAGTTAGGGGTGGAAGAGAGAGCCGCCAAGCAACCGTCAAGGGCCTCAGTGCCCGCACAGGCACGCAGGTGCGTCGTCCAGGAGCTCGTCAGCTCAAAGCTCGAGGGAGCCATTTTTATAAACAACTGCAATGGACCAGACTCCGCTAGCTCCTCCTCCGGGTCACCCCAAGGGAAGCTGGTACTTGAAGTTCTTGAGTGGTTCACCCCAGTGGGTGCAAGTAAGTACTTGTTGAACTGATGATCTCTGATGGAGTTCTTGAGTGGTTCACCCCAATGGGTGCAAGTAAGTACTTGTTGAACTGATGATCTCTAGACCCGATACATGTCCCGGGTTTTAAAATATCGCCCGAGACATGGCTCGGGTTTCAGGATAACTTCCCTCCTCAGTAGAGAAAATAGTTAGGGGTGGAAGAGAGAGCCGCCAAGCAACCGTCAAGGTGCGTCGTCCAGGAGCTCGTCAGCTCAAAGCTCGAGGGAGCCATTTTTATAAACAACCGCAATGGACCACACTCCGCTAGCTCCTCCTCCGGGTCACCCCAAGGGAAGCTGGTACATGAAGTTCTTGAGTGGTTCACCCCAGTGGGTGCAAGTAAGTACTTGTTGAACTGATGATCTCTGATGGAGTTCTTGAGTGGTTCACCCCAATGGGTGCAAGTAAGTACTTGTTGAACTGATGATCTCTAGACTCGACACATGTCCCGGGTTTTAAAATATCGTCCGAGACATGGCTCGGGTTTCGGGATAACTTCCCTCCTCAGTAGAGAAAATAGTTAGGGGTGGAAGAGAGAGCCGCCAAGCAACCGTCAAGGTGCATCGTCCAGGAGCTCGTCAGCTCAAAGCTCGAGGGAGCCATTTTTATAAACAACCGCAATGGACCACACTCCGCTAGCTCCTCCTCCGGGTCACCCCAAGGGAAGCTGGTACATGAAGTTCTTGAGTGGTTCACCCCAGTGGGTGCAAGTAAGAACTTGTTGAACTGATGATCTCTGATGGAGTTCTTGAGTGGTTCACCCCAATGGGTGCAAGTAAGTACTTGTTGAACTGATGATCTCTAGACCCGATACATGTCCCGGGTTTTAAAATATCGCCCGAGAAATGGCTCGGGTTTCGGGATAACTTTCCTCCTCAGTAGAGAAAATAGTTAGGGGTGGAAGAGAGAGCCGCCAAGCAACCGTCAAGGGCTTCAGCGCCCGCACAGGCACGCAGGTGCGTCGTCTAGGAGCTCGTCAGCTCAAAGCTCGAGGGAGCCATTTTTATAAACAACCGCAATGGACCGCACTCCGCTAGCTCCTTCTCCGGGTCGCCCCAAGGGAAGCTGGTACATGAAGTTCTTGAGTGGTTCACCCCAGTGGGTGCAAGTAAGTACTTGTTGAACTGATGATCTCTGATGGAGTTCTTGAGTGGTTCACCCCAATGGGTGCAAGTAAGTACTTGTTGAACTGATGATCTCTAGACCCGATACATGTCCCGGGTTTTAAAATATCGCCCGAGACATGGCTCGGGTTTCGGGATAACTTCCCTCCTCAGTAGAGAAAATAGTTAGGGGTGGAAGAGAGAGCCGCCATCAACCGTCAAGGGCCTCAGTGCCCGCACAGGCACGCAGGTGCGTCGTCCAGGAGCTCGTCAGCTCAAAGCTCGAGGGAGCTATTTTTATAAACAACCGCAATGGACCGCACTCCGCTAGCTCCTCCTCCGGGTCGCCCCAAGGGAAGCTGGTACATGAAGTTCTTGAGTGGTTCACTCCTGTGGGTGCAAGTAAGTACTTGTTGAACTGATGATCTCTGATGGAGTTCTTGAGGGGTTCACCCAAATGGGTGCAAGTAAGAACTTGTTGAACTGATGATCTCTAGACCCGATACATGTCCCGGGTTTTAAAATATCGCCCGAGACATGCCTCGGGTTTCGGGATAACTTCCCTCCTCAGTAGAGAAAATAGTTAGGGGTGGAAGAGAGAGCCGCCAAGCAACCGTCAAGGTGCGTAGTCCAGGAGCTCGTCAGCTCAAAGCTCGAGGGAGCCATTTTTATAAACAACCGCAATGGACCACACTCCGCTAGCTCCTCCTCCGGGTCACCCCAAGGGAAGCTGGTACATGAAGTTCTTGAGTGGTTCACCCCAGTGGGTGCAAGTAAGTACATGTTAAACTGATGATCTCTGATGGAGTTCTTGAGTGGTTCACCCCAATGGGTGCAAGTAAGTACTTGTTGAACTCATGATCTCTAGACCCGATACATGTCCCGGGTTTTAAAATATCGCCCGAGACATGGATCGGGTTTCGGGATAACTTCCCTCCTCAGTAGAGAAAATAGTTAGGGGTGGAAGAGAAAGCTGCCAAGCAACCGTCAAGGGCTTCAGTGCCCGCACAGGCACGCAGGTGTGTCGCCCAGGAGCTCGTCAGCTCAAAGCTCAAGGGAGCCATTTTTATAAACAACCGCAATGGACCGCACTCCGCTATCTCCTCCTCCGGGTCACCCCAAGGGAAGCTGGTACATGAAGTTCTTGAGTGGTTCACCCCAGTGGGTGCAAGTAAGTACTTGTTGAACTGATTATCTCTGATGGAGTTCTTGAGTGGTTCACCCCAATGGGTGCAAGTAAGTACTTGTTAAACTGATGATCTCTAGACCCGATACATGTCCCGGGTTTTAAAATATCGCCCGAGACATGGCTCGGGTTTCGGGATAACTTCCCTCCTCAGTAGAGAAAATAGTTAGGGGTGGAAGAGAGAGCCGCCAAGCAACCGTCAAGGGCCTCAGTGTCCTCACAGGCACGCAGGTGCGTCGTCCAGGAGCTCGTCAGCTCAAAGCTCGAGGGAGCCATTTTTACAAACAACCGCAATGGACCGCACTCCGCTAGCTCCTCCTCCGGGTCGCCCCAAGGGAAGCTGGTACATGAAGTTCTTGAGTGGTTCACCCCAGTGGGTGAAAGTAAGTACTTGTTGAACTGATGATCTCTGATGGAGTTCTTGAGTGGTTCACCCAAATGGGTGCAAGTTAGTACTTGTTGAACAGATGATCTCTAGACCCGATACATGTCCCGGGTTTTAAAATATTGTCCGAGACATGGCTCGGGTTTTGGGATAACTTCCCTCCTCAGTAGAGAAAATAGTTAGGGGTGGAAGAGAGAGCCGCCAAGCAACCGTCAAGGTGCGTCGTCCAGGAGCTCGTCAGCTCAAAGCTCGAGGGAGCCATTTTTATAAACAACCGCAATGGACCACACTCCGCTAGCTCCTCTTCCGGGTCACCCCAAGGGAAGCTGGTACATGAAGTTCTTGAGTGGTTCACCCCAGTGGGTGCAAGTAAGTACTTGTTGAACTGATGATCTCTAATGGAGTTCTTGAGTGGTTCACCCCAATGGGTGCAAGTAAGTACTTGTTGAACTGATGATCTCTAGACCCGATACATGTCCCGGGTTTTAAAATATCGCCCGAGACATGGCTCGGGTTTCAGGATAACTTCCCTCCTCAGTAGAGAAAATAGTTAGGGGTGGAAGAGAGAGCCGCCAAGCAACCGTCAAGGGCCTCAGTGCCCGCACAGGCACGCAGGTGCGTCGTCCAGGAGCTCGTCAGCTCAAAGCTCGAGGGAGCCATTTTTATAAACAACCGAAATGGACCGCACTCCGCTAGCTCCTCCTCCGGGCCGCCCCAAGGGAAGCTAGTACATGAAGTTCTTGAGTGGTTCACCCCAGTGGGTGCAAGTAAGTACTTGTTGAACTGATGATCTCTGATGGAGTTCTTGAGTGGTTCACCCAAATGGGTGCAAGTAAGTACTTGTTGAACTGATGATCTCTAGATTCGATACATGTCCCGGGTTTTAAAATATCGTCCGAGACATGTCTCGGGTTTCGGGATAACTTCCCTCCTCAGTAGAGAAAATAGTTAGGGGTGGAAGAGAGAGCCGCCAAGCAACCGTCAAGGGCCTCAGTGCCCGCACAGGCACGGAGGTGCGTCATCCAGGAGCTCGTCAGCTCAAAGCTCCAGGGAGCCATTTTTATAAACAACCGCAATGGACCGCACTCCGCTAGCTCCTCCTCCGGGTCACCCCAAGGGAAGCTGGTACATGAAGTTCTTGAGTGGTTCACCCCAGTGGGTGCAAGTAAGTACTTGTTGAACTGATGATCTCTGATGGAGTTCTTGAGTGGTTCACCCCAATGGGTGCAAGTAAGTACTTGTTGAACTGATGATCTCTAGACCCGATACATGTCCCGGGTTTTAAAATATCACCCGAGACATGGCTCGGGTTTCGGGATAACTTCCCTCCTCAGTAGAGAAAATAGTTAGGGGTGGAAGAGAGAGCCGCCAAGCAACCGTCAAGGGCCTCAGTGCCCGCACAGGCACGCAGGTGCGTCGTCCAGGAGCTCGTCAGCTCAAAGCTCGAGGGAGCCATTTTTATAAACAACTGCAATGGACCAGACTCCGCTAGCTCCTCCTCCGGGTCACCCCAAGGGAAGCTGGTACATGAAGTTCTTGAGTGGTTCACCCCAGTGGGTGCAAGTAAGTACTTGTTGAACTGATGATCTCTGATGGAGTTCTTGAGTGGTTCACCCCAATGGGTGCAAGTAAGTACTTGTTGAACTGATGATCTCTAGACCCGATACATGTCCCGGGTTTTAAAATATCGCCCGAGACATGGCTCGGGTTTCAGGATAACTTCCCTCCTCAGTAGAGAAAATAGTTAGGGGTGGGAGAGAGAGCCGCCAAGCAACCGTCAAGGTGCGTCGTCCAGGAGCTCGTCAGCTCAAAGCTCGAGGGAGCCATTTTTATAAACAACCGCAATGGACCACACTCCGCTAGCTCCTCCTCCGGGTCACCCCAAGGGAAGCTGGTACATGAAGTTCTTGAGTGGTTCACCCCAGTGGGTGCAAGTAAGTACTTGTTGAACTGATGATCTCTGATGGAGTTCTTGAGTGGTTCACCCCAATGGGTGCAAGTAAGTACTTGTTGAACTGATGATCTCTAGACTCGACACATGTCCCGGGTTTTAAAATATCGTCCGAGACATGGCTCGGGTTTCGGGATAACTTCCCTCCTCAGTAGAGAAAATAGTTAGGGGTGGAAGAGAGAGCCGCCAAGCAACCGTCAAGGTGCATCGTCCAGGAGCTCGTCAGCTCAAAGCTCGAGGGAGCCATTTTTATAAACAACCGCAATGGACCACACTCCGCTAGCTCCTCCTCCGGGTCACCCCAAGGGAAGCTGGTACATGAAGTTCTTGAGTGGTTCACCCCAGTGGGTGCAAGTAAGTACTTGTTGAACTGATGATCTCTGATGGAGTTCTTGAGTGGTTCACCCCAATGGGTGCAAGTAAGTACTTGTTGAACTGATGATCTCTAGACCCGATACATGTCCCGGGTTTTAAAATATCGCCCGAGACATGGCTCGGGTTTCGGGATAACTTCCCTCCTCAGTAGAGAAAATAGTTAGGGGTGGAAGAGAGAGCCGCCAAGCAACCGTCAAGGGCCTCAGTGCCCGCACAGGCACGCAGGTGCGTCGTCCAGGAGCTCGTCAGCTCAAAGCTCGAGGGAGCCATTTTTATAAACAACTGCAATGGACCAGACTCTGCTAGCTCCTCCTCCGGGTCACCCCAAGGGAAGCTGGTACATGAAGTTCTTGAGTGGTTCACCCCAGTGGGTGCAAGTAAGTACTTGTTGAACTGATGATCTCTGATGGAGTTCTTGAGTGGTTCACCCCAATGGGTGCAAGTAAGTACTTGTTGAACTGATGATCTCTAGACCCGATACATGTCCCGGGTTTTAAAATATCGCCCGAGACATGGCTCGGGTTTCAGGATAACTTCCCTCCTCAGTAGAGAAAATAGTTAGGGGTGGAAGAGAGAGCCGCCAAGCAACCGTCAAGGTGCGTCGTCCAGGAGCTCGTCAGCTCAAAGCTCGAGGGAGCCATTTTTATAAACAACCGCAATGGACCACACTCCGCTAGCTCCTCCTCCGGGTCACCCCAAGGGAAGCTGGTACATGAAGTTCTTGAGTGGTTCACCCCAGTGGGTGCAAGTAAGTACTTGTTGAACTGATGATCTCTGATGGAGTTCTTGAGTGGTTCACCCCAATGGGTGCAAGTTAGTACTTGTTGAACAGATGATCTCTAGACCTGATACATGTCCCGGGTTTTAAAATATCGTCCGAGACACGGCTCGGGTTTCGGGATAACTTCCCTCCTCAGTAGAGAAAATAGTTAGGGGTGGAAGAGAGAGCCGCCAAGCAACCGTCAAGGTGCGTCGTCCAGGAGCTCGTCAGCTCAAAGCTCGAGGGAGCCATTTTTATAAACAACCGCAATGGACCACACTCCGCTAGCTCCTCCTCCGGGTCACCCCAAGGGAAGCTGGTACATGAAGTTCTTGAGTGGTTCACCCCAGTGGGTGCAAGTAAGTACTTGTTGAACTGATGATCTCTAATGGAGTTCTTGAGTGGTTCACCCCAATGGGTGCAAGTAAGTACTTGTTGAACTGATGATCTCTAGACCCGATACATGTCCCGGGTTTTAAAATATCGCCCGAGACATGGCTCGGGTTTCAGGATAACTTCCCTCCTCAGTAGAGAAAATAGTTAGGGGTGGAAGAGAGAGCCGCCAAGCAACCGTCAAGGGCCTCAGTGCCCGCACAGGCACGCAGGTGCGTCGTCCAGGAGCTCGTCAGCTCAAAGCTCGAGGGAGCCATTTTTATAAACAACCGAAATGGACCGCACTCCGCTAGCTCCTCCTCCGGGCCGCCCCAAGGGAAGCTAGTACATGAAGTTCTTGAGTGGTTCACCCCAGTGGGTGCAAGTAAGTACTTGTTGAACTGATGATCTCTGATGGAGTTCTTGAGTGGTTCACCCAAATGGGTGCAAGTAAGTACTTGTTGAACTGATGATCTTTAGATTCGATACATGTCCCGGGTTTTCAAATATCGTCCGAGACATGGCTCGGGTTTCGGGATAACTTCCCTCCTCATTAGAGAAAATAGTTAGGGGTGGAAGAGAGAGCCGCCAAGCAACCGTCAAGGTGCGTCATCCAGGAGCTCGTCAGCTCAAAGCTCGAGGGAGCCATTTTTATAAACAACCGCAATGGACCACACTCCGCTAGCTCCTCCTCCGGGTCACCCCAAGGGAAGCTGGTACATGAAGTTCCTGAGTGGTTCACCCCAGTGGGTGCAAGTAAGTACTTGTTGAACTGATGATCTCTGATGGAGTTCTTGAGCGGTTCACCCCAATGGGTGCAAGTAAGTACTTGTTGAACTGATGATCTCTAGACCCGATACATGTCCCGAGTTTTAAAATATCGCCCGAGACATGGCTCGGGTTTCGGGATAACTTCCCTCCTCAGTAGAGAAAATAGTTAGGGGTGGAAGAGAGAGCCGCCAAGCAACCGTCAAGGGCCTCAGTGCCCGCACAGGCAAGGAGGTGCGTCATCCAGGAGCTCGTCAGCTCAAAGCTCCAGGGAGCCATTTTTATAAACAACCGCAATGGACCGCACTCCGCTAGCTCCTCCTCCGGGTCACCCCAAGGGAAGCTGGTACATGAAGTTCTTAAGTGGTTCACCCCAGTGGGTGCAAGTAAGTACTTGTTGAACTGATGATCTCTGATGGAGTTCTTGAGTGGTTCACCCCAATGGGTGCAAGTAAGTACTTGTTGAACTGATGATCTCTAGACCCGATACATGTCCCGGGTTTTAAAATATCGCCCGAGACATGGCTCGGGTTTCGGGATAACTTCCCTCCTCAGTAGAGAAAATAGTTAGGGGTGGAAGAGAGAGCCGCCAAGCAACCGTCAAGGGCCTCAGTGCCCGCACAGGCACGCAGGTGCGTCGTCCAGGAGCTCGTCAGCTCAAAGCTCGAGGGAGCCATTTTTATAAACAACTGCAATGGACCAGACTCCGCTAGCTCCTCCTCCGGGTCACCCCAAGGGAAGCTGGTACTTGAAGTTCTTGAGTGGTTCACCCCAGTGGGTGCAAGTAAGTACTTGTTGAACTGATGATCTCTGATGGAGTTCTTGAGTGGTTCACCCCAATGGGTGCAAGTAAGTACTTGTTGAACTGATGATCTCTAGACCCGATACATGTGCCGGGTTTTAAAATATCGCCCGAGACATGGCTCGGGTTTCAGGATAACTTCCCTCCTCAGTAGAGAAAATAGTTAGGGGTGGAAGAGAGAGCCGCCAAGCAACCGTCAAGGTGCGTCGTCCAGGAGCTCGTCAGCTCAAAGCTCGAGGGAGCCATTTTTATAAACAACCGCAATGGACCACACTCCGCTAGCTCCTCCTCCGGGTCACCCCAAGGGAAGCTGGTACATGAAGTTCTTGAGTGGTTCACCCCAGTGGGTGCAAGTAAGTACTTGTTGAACTGATGATCTCTGATGGAGTTCTTGAGTGGTTCACCCCAATGGGTGCAAGTAAGTACTTGTTGAACTGATGATCTCTAGACTCGACACATGTCCCGGGTTTTAAAATATCGTCCGAGACATGGCTCGGGTTTCGGGATAACTTCCCTCCTCAGTAGAGAAAATAGTTAGGGGTGGAAGAGAGAGCCGCCAAGCAACCGTCAAGGTGCATCGTCCAGGAGCTCGTCAGCTCAAAGCTCGAGGGAGCCATTTTTATAAACAACCGCAATGGACCACACTCCGCTAGCTCCTCCTCCGGGTCACCCCAAGGGAAGCTGGTACATGAAGTTCTTGAGTGGTTCACCCCAGTGGGTGCAAGTAAGAACTTGTTGAACTGATGATCTCTGATGGAGTTCTTGAGTGGTTCACCCCAATGGGTGCAAGTAAGTACTTGTTGAACTGATGATCTCTAGACCCGATACATGTCCCGGGTTTTAAAATATCGCCCGAGAAATGGCTCGGGTTTCGGGATAACTTTCCTCCTCAGTAGAGAAAATAGTTAGGGGTGGAAGAGAGAGCCGCCAAGCAACCGTCAAGGGCTTCAGCGCCCGCACAGGCACGCAGGTGCGTCGTCTAGGAGCTCGTCAGCTCAAAGCTCGAGGGAGCCATTTTTATAAACAACCGCAATGGACCGCACTCCGCTAGCTCCTTCTCCGGGTCGCCCCAAGGGAAGCTGGTACATGAAGTTCTTGAGTGGTTCACCCCAGTGGGTGCAAGTAAGTACTTGTTGAACTGATGATCTCTGATGGAGTTCTTGAGTGGTTCACCCTAATGGGTGCAAGTAAGTACTTGTTGAACTGATGATCTCTAGACCCGATACATGTCCCGGGTTTTAAAATATCGCCCGAGACATGGCTCGGGTTTCGGGATAACTTCCCTCCTCAGTAGAGAAAATAGTTAGGGGTGGAAGAGAGAGCCGCCATCAACCGTCAAGGGCCTCAGTGCCCGCACAGGCACGCAGGTGCGTCGTCCAGGAGCTCGTCAGCTCAAAGCTCGAGGGAGCTATTTTTATAAACAACCGCAATGGACCGCACTCCGCTAGCTCCTCCTCCGGGTCACCCCAAGGGAAGCTGGTACATGAAGTTCTTGAGTGGTTCACCCCAGTGGGTGCAAGTAAGTACTTGTTGAACTGATGATCTCTGATGGAGTTCTTGAGTGGTTCACCCCAATGGGTGCAAGTAAGTACTTGTTGAACTGATGATCTCTAGACTCGACACATGTCCCGGGTTTTAAAATATCGTCCGAGACATGGCTCGGGTTTCGGGATAACTTCCCTCCTCAGTAGAGAAAATAGTTAGGGGTGGAAGAGAGAGCCGCCAAGCAACCGTCAAGGGCCTCAGTGCCCGCACAGGCAAGGAGGTGCGTCATCCAGGAGCTCGTCAGCTCAAAGCTCCAGGGAGCCATTTTTATAAACAACCGCAATGGTCCGCACTCCGCTAGCTCCTCCTCCGGGTCACCCCAAGGGAAGCTGGTACATGAAGTTCTTGAGTGGTTCACCCCAGTGGGTGCAAGTAAGTACTTGTTGAACTGATGATCTCTGATGGAGTTCTTGAGTGGTTCACCCCAATGGGTGCAAGTAAGTACTTGTTGAACTGATGATCTCTAGACCCGATACATGTCCCGGATTTTAAAATATCGCCCGAGACATGGCTCGGGTTTCGGGATAACTTCCCTCCTCAGTAGAGAAAATAGTTAGGGGTGGAAGAGAGAGCCGCCAAGCAACCGTCAAGGTGCGTCGTCCAGGAGCTCGTCAGCTCAAAGCTCGAGGGAGCCATTTTTATAAACAACCGCAATGGACCACACTCCGCTAGCTCCTCCTCCGGGTCACCCCAAGGGAAGCTGGTACATGAAGTTCTTGAGTGGTTCACCCCAGTGGGTGCAAGTAAGTACTTGTTGAACTGATGATCTCTAGACCCGATACATGTCCCGGGTTTTAAAATATCGCCCGAGACATGGCTCGGGTTTCGGGATAACTTCCCTCCTCAGTAGAGAAAATAGTTAGGGGTGGAAGACAGAGCCGCCAAGCAACCGTCAAGGGCCTCAGTGCCCGCACAGGCACGCAGGTGCGTCGTCCAGGAGCTCGTCAGCTCAAAGCTCGAGGGAGCCATTTTTATAAAAAACCGCAATGGACAGCACTCTGCTAGCTCCTCCTCCGGGTCGCCCCAAGGGAAGCTGGTACATGAAGTTCTTGAGTGGTTCACCCCAGTGGGTGCAAGTAAGTACTTGTTGAACTGATGATCTCTGATGGAGTTCTTGAGTGGTTCACCCCAATGGGTGCAAGTAAGTACTTGTTGAACTGATGATCTCTAGACCCAATACATGTCCCGAGTTTTAAATTATCGCCCGAGACATGGCTCGGGTTTCGGGATAACTTCCCTCCTCAGTAGAGAAAATAGTTAGGGGTGGAAGAGAGAGCCGCCAAGCAACCGTCAAGGGCCTCAGTGCCCGCACAGGCAAGCAGGTGCGTTGTCCAGGAGCTCGTCAGCTCAAAGCTCGAGGGAGCCATTTTTATAAACAACCGCAATGGACCGCACTCCGCTAGCTCCTCCTCCGGGTCACCCCAAGGGAAGCTGGTACATGAAGTTCTTGAGTGGTTCACCCCAGTGGGTGCAAGTAAGTACTTGTTGAACTGATTATCTCTGATGGAGTTCTTGAGTGGTTCACCCCAATGGGTGCAAGTAAGTACTTGATAAACTGATGATCTCTAGACCCGATACATGTCCCGGGTTTTAAAATATCGCCCGAGACATGGCTCGGGTTTCGGGATAACTTCCCTCCTCAGTAGAGAAAATAGTTAGGGGTGGAAGAGAGAGCCGCCAAGCAACCGTCAAGGGCCTCAGTGTCCTCACAGGCATGCAGGTGCGTCGTCCAGGAGCTCGTCAGCTCAAAGCTCGAGGGAGCCATTTTTACAAACAACCGCAATGGACCGCACTCCGCTAGCTCCTCCTCCGGGTCGCCCCAAGGGAAGCTGGTACATGAAGTTCTTGAGTGGTTCACCCCAGTGGGTGAAAGTAAGTACTTGTTGAACTGATGATCTCTGATGGAGTTCTTGAGTGGTTCACCCAAATGGGTGCACGTTAGTACTTGTTGAACAGATGATCTCTAGACCCGATACATGTCCCGGGTTTTAAAATATCGTCCGAGACATGGCTCGGGTTTCGGGATAACTTCCCTCCTCAGTAGAGAAAATAGTTAGGGGTGGAAGAGAGAGCCGCCAAGCAACCGTCAAGGTGCGTCGTCCAGGAGCTCGTCAGCTCAAAGCTCGAGGGAGCCATTTTTATAAACAACCGCAATGGACCACACTCCGCTAGCTCCTCCTCCGGGTCACCCCAAGGGAAGCTGGTACATGAAGTTCTTGAGTGGTTCACCCCAGTGGGTGCAAGTAAGTACTTGTTGAACTGATGATCTCTAATGGAGTTCTTGAGTGGTTCACCCCAATGGGTGCAAGTAAGTACTTGTTGAACTGATGATCTCTAGACCCGATACATGTCCCGGGTTTTAAAATATCGCCCGAGACATGGCTCGGGTTTCAGGATAACTTCCCTCCTCAGTAGAGAAAATAGTTAGGGGTGGAAGAGAGAGCCGCCAAGCAACCGTCAAGGGCCTCAGTGCCCGCACAGGCACGCAGGTGCGTCGTCCAGGAGCTCGTCAGCTCAAAGCTCGAGGGAGCCATTTTTATAAACAACCGAAATGGACCGCACTCCGCTAGCTCCTCCTCCGGGCCGCCCCAAGGGAAGCTAGTACATGAAGTTCTTGAGTGGTTCACCCCAGTGGGTGCAAATAAGTACTTGTTGAACTGATGATCTCTGATGGAGTTCTTGAGTGGTTCACCCAAATGGGTGCAAGTAAGTACTTGTTGAACTGATGATCTCTAGATTCGATACATGTCCCGGGTTTTAAAATATCGTCCGAGACATGGCTCGGGTTTCGGGATAACTTCCCTCCTCAGTAGAGAAAATAGTTAGGGGTGGAAGAGAGAGCCGCCAAGCAACCGTCAAGGTGCGTCATCCAGGAGCTCGTCAGCTCAAAGCTCGAGGGAGCCATTTTTATAAACAACCGCAATGGACCACACTCCGCTAGCTCCTCCTCCTGGTCACCCCAAGGGAAGCTGGTACATGAAGTTCTTGAGTGGTTCACCCCAGTGGGTGCAAGTAAGTACGTGTTGAACTGATGATCTCTGATGGAGTTCTTGAGCGGTTCACCCCAATGGGTGCAAGTAAGTACTTGTTGAACTGATGATCTCTAGACCCGATACATGTCCCGGGTTTTAAAATATCGCCCGAGACATGGCTCGGGTTTCGGGATAACTTCCCTCCTCAGTAGAGAAAATAGTTAGGGGTGGAAGAGAGAGCCGCCAAGCAACCGTCAAGGGCCTCAGTGTCCTCACAGGCACGCAGGTGCGTCGTCCAGGAGCTCGTCAGCTCAAAGCTCGAGGGAGCCATTTTTACAAACAACCGCAATGGACCGCACTCCGCTAGCTCCTCCTCCGGGTCGCCCCAAGGGAAGCTGGTACATGAAGTTCTTGAGTGGTTCACCCCAGTGGGTGCAAGTAAGTACTTGTTGAACTGATGATCTCTGATGGAGTTCTTGAGTGGTTCACCCCAATGGGTGCAAGTAAGTACTTGTTGAACTGATGATCTCTAGACCCGATACATGTCCCGGGTTTTAAAATATCGCCCGAGAAATGGCTCGGGTTTCGGGATAACTTTCCTCCTCAGTAGAGAAAATAGTTATGGGTGGAAGAGAGAGCCGCCAAGCAACCGTCAAGGGCTTCAGTGCCCGCACAGCCATGCAGGTGCGTCGTCTAGGAGCTCGTCAGCTCAAAGCTCGAGGGAGCCATTTTTATAAACAACCGCAATGGACCGCACTCCGCTAGCTCCTTCTCCGGGTCGCCCCAAGGGAAGCTGGTACATGAAGTTCTTGAGTGGTTCACCCCAGTGGGTGCAAGTAAGTACTTGTTGAACTGATGATCTCTGATGGAGTTCTTGAGTGGTTCACCCCAATGGGTGCAAGTAAGTACTTGTTGAACTGATGATCTCTAGACCCGATACATGTCCCGGGTTTTAAAATATCGCCCGAGACATGGCTCGGGTTTCGGGATAACTTCCCTCCTCAGTAGAGAAAATAGTTAGGGGTGGAAGAGAGAGCCGCCAAGCAACCGTCAAGGGCCTCAGTGCCCGCACAGGCACGCAGGTGCGTCGTCCAGGAGCTCGTCAGCTCAAAGTTTGAAGGAGCCATTTTTATAAACAACCGCAATGGACCGCACTCCGCTAGCTCCTCCTCCGGGTCACCCCAAGGGAAGCTGGTACATGAAGTTCTTGAGTGGTTCACCCCAGTGGGTGCAAGTAAGTACTTGTTGAACTGATGATCTCTAGACCCGATACATGTCCCGGGTTTTAAAATATCGCCCGAGACATGGCTCGGGTTTCGGGATAACTTCCCTCTTCAGTAGAGAAAATAGTTAGGGGTGGAAGAGAGAGCCGGCAAGCAACCGTCAAGGGCCTCAGTGCCCGCACAGGCACGCAGGTGCGTCGTCCAGGAGCGCGTCAGCTCAAAGCTCGAGGGAGCCATTTTTATAAACAACCGCAATGGACAGCACTCTGCTAGCTCCTCCTCCGGGTCGCCCCAAGGGAAGCTGGTACATGAAGTTCTTGAGTGGTTCACCCCATTGGGTGCAAGTAAGTACTTGTTGAACTGATGATCTCTGATGGAGTTCTTGAGTGGTTCACCCCAATGGGTGCAAGTAAGTACTTGTTGAACTGATGATCTCTAGACCCAATACATGTCCCGAGTTTTAAATTATCGCCCGAGACATGGCTCGGGTTTCGGGATAACTTCCCTCCTCAGTAGAGAAAATAGTTAGGGGTGGAAGAGAGAGCCGCCAAGCAACCGTCAAGGGCCTCAGTGCCCGCACAGGCAAGCAGGTGCGTTGTCCAGGAGCTCGTCAGCTCAAAGCTCGAGGGAGCCATTTTTATAAACAACCGCAATGGACCGCACTCCGCTATCTCCTCCTCCGGGTCACCCCGAGGGAAGCTGGTACATGAAGTTCTTGAGTGGTTCACCCCAGTGGGTGCAAGTAAGTACTTGTTGAACTGATTATCTCTGATGGAGTTCTTGAGTGGTTCACCCCAATGGGTGCAAGTAAGTACTTGTTAAACTGATGATCTCTAGACCCGATACATGTCCCGGGTTTTAAAATATCGCCCGAGACATGGCTCGGGTTTCGGGATAACTTCCCTCCTCAGTAGAGAAAATAGTTAGGGGTGGAAGAGAGAGCCGCCAAGCAACCGTCAAGGGCCTCAGTGTCCTCACAGGCACGCAGGTGCGTCGTCCAGGAGCTCGTCAGCTCAAAGCTCGAGGGAGCCATTTTTACAAACAACCGCAATGGACCGCACTCAGCTAGCTCCTCCTCCGGGTCGCCCCAAGGGAAGCTGGTACATGAAGTTCTTGAGTGGTTCACCCCAGTGGCTGCAAGTAAGTACTTGTTGAACTGATGATCTCTGATGGAGTTCTTGAGTGGTTCACCCAAATGGGTGCAAGTAAGTACTTGTTGAACTGATGATCTCTAGATTCGATACATGTCCCGGGTTTTAAAATATCGTTTGAGACATGGCTCGGGTTTCGGGATAACTTCCCTCCTCAGTAGAGAAAATAGTTAGGGGTGGAAGAGAGAGCCGCCAAGCAACCGTCAAGGTGCGTCATCCAGGAGCTCGTCAGCTCAAAGCTCGAGGGAGCCATTTTTATAAACAACCGCAATGGACCACACTCCGCTAGCTCCTCCTCCGGGTCACCCCAAGGGAAGCTGGTACATGAAGTTCTTGAGTGGTTCACCCCAGTGGGTGCAAGTAAATACTTGTTGAACTGATGATCTCTGATGGAGTTCTTGAGCGGTTCACCCCAATGGGTGCAAGTAAGTACTTGTTGAACTGATGATCTCTAGACCCGATACATGTCCCGGGTTTTAAAATATCGCCCGAGAAATGGCTCCGGTTTCGGGATAACTTTCCTCCTCAGTAGAGAAAATAGTTAGGGGTGGAAGAGAGAGCCGCCAAGCAACCGTCAAGGGCTTCAGTGCCCGCACAGGCACGCAGATGCGTCGTCTAGGAGCTCGTCAGCTCAAAGCTCGAGGGAGCCATTTTTATAAACAACCGCAATGGACCGCATTCCGCTAGCTCCTTCTCCGGGTCGCCCCAAGGGAAGCTGGTACATGAAGTTCTTGAGTGGTTCACCCCAGTGGCTGCAAGTAAGTGTGAGAAGTTGGCCTGATGTATGATGTCACTAGTTATAGTGTACACCTTATATCAGTCCAAATACCCTTATGGTGATTGGTTGTAAAGTCAACCTTATAGACCAGCTATCCTAGTGGTAGCATGGACAAGAGCAGTCTTAGGCTAAACTCTGAATGGCATGTGAAGCCAGCTGTGATACCATATATAATCCCTTGAATACCAAATGAAAAGACACCACAACAGATATATATATAAAATAAAGTGTATTTATTCTAAGCAAACCCCCAGCACTCTTTATGAGATTAGAGGTAAGTACAACACAGTCTTATTTATGCATACATTAAGTCACACAGGTAAGTAATACAGTTAGGCCCTAGGGGCCACGCAAACCATATACTAAGTAAGTGGTATAAGAACCACTGTCACGGAAATAGAATAGGCCTAGGCCTAGGGAATCGCTGGGGCTACACTACACTAGCGTTAGTTAGGAAGTGGGAGGCCCACGGGATTCGTGTGCAGAGTGGAAACACTCACGCGTAATGCGTAAAAGTCAATAGCAATAGTACAGTTTAGAAAACGGTAGATTTAGGACACTTCCGGAGTAGCTAGGAAGTTGAGACTTGAAAACTAGACACTAGGATAGTCACTATCCTGATGAGCACCGGAGTACCCAAGTTACCTAGCCCACAGGCTGCGGGTGCATAGGGGTGAAGATGCGTCGTTTTCGTCGTCGACTCCTATGGATGCCTGAAGAAAGATGCTGACAGGCAGTCAGGGGAGAGTGTCCGGTGGATCCCAAGGCTGGGATCAAGAAGAGAAGAAACCTGCAAGCAGAAGGGACAGAGTCAAGGTCACTAGCCAGTGACCACGTGGAACCAGGAAGGAACCAGGCGATGTCGTGAAGAGTTGCAGGTGAAGGTGAAGCTTGTCGCTGCAGCCAGGAGGACCAGGAAGCGTCGAGGATGACCAGGACCAGGAGGCGAGCTGTCCCACGAAGGCTCTTGCTGTCGGCGGCGTCGAAGTTGGACTAGGACTCACCAAGCCTTGGCAAGCGGAACCCACGAAGAACAAAGGACTTGCTTCTGGTGCAGACCAGGAAGGTCTGGGGTGCTTCTTCTTTGCAGAGAAGCGGGAGCCAGTCTGGAGGAGCCAAACCAGCGCAGAAGATTTCAGGGTGCGTCGTCACAGAGGCCACTAGCCAGCGGGCAAGCAACCGGACAGACGCGGCAAGCAGGAAAATGCTGAAGGGCCCCACGCAGGACTCGTGGAGTGTGGGGGGCTGATCTTCGGTGCAGATGGTGCTTGGGGTTGGGGCTTCTCAATCCCCGGTGCACAACTTCGAGGGTACCTCAGAAGCTGCGCTGTAAGTTACTAGCCACTTTTCCCAGGTAGCCGGTCCCACGTCGCTCGTCGCCTCCACGGATCTCAGCTCTGCTGCAGATGTGGATGAGGGTCGGAGAAGTCTGGAAGTCAAGGCTCTGGTCGGGCTCTGCAGTCGGTTCCTCGTAGAACGGTCGCAAAGCAAAGGGTAGTCTCTTGATGGTGCCTGTTTGCACAGGGTAGCCACTCCTTGGCTACAAGGGAGATTCTTCAGTCTTCTTCTTTCGTCGAATGTCGAAGGTCCAGAGTTTCTGTTCAGTTTTGCAGGTTCAGGATAATCTAAAGTCTTGAGGCCCAACTCCCACTCTTATACTAATCTGGGGGGCTGGGATACCTGCTAGGTCACGCCTTATGGGTGGGACCTGGGAGGGGGTGGTTACACCCACTTCCCTTTGTCCAGTTTCGCGCCAGAGCTGGGGCTGGAGTGCCCCAGCGCCGGTTTGAACTGGACTATGCAAGGAACACCTTGAGTGCCCCAGGCATGTCTCATTCCTTTCAGCCCACCCTGCCCCAATACACTAAAGGCTGTCTGGGGAGGTGCTAGCACCTCCCCAAGCAGGAAACCTATTGTCCAGGCCTCCCTGGCTGGGATCACTCCCAGCTGCAGGAGGTCAGACTTGTGTCGTGGCAGCAGCATCCATTTTGTGATGCTGAGGCTTTGGTCAGAGGCTAACAGTTGAAGTATGATTTTAACATGTCTTTCCCTCTAGAAGGGGGGAATAATATTCTCATGTCCAGAAATGGCATGGGGGTATTATTCCCTAGTGTTAGACACCTTACACGACATGTTTTGATAAAGCCAAACCATAGTTACCATAACCGTCTAAGATTATAAGGCACTTTAAGAGTATATGGTAGGCTATATCATAGAACAGCTATAAGGACAAGGTTCCGAAAGCTGCAGACAGGCTCAGCTCATGCTAGAGCACCATCTCACATGTTACCAAGCACTCTGCCTCCAGGATTGTCAAGGCCTGCCATAGGAGTGACTGATAGGTACACATGTGTCTATATGTAAGTTAGGTATAGGAATACTACACCTAAGCAAGGGGTGATTACACGACCTTGCCCCAGCTGAGTGATCAGCCAGTTGTGTCAAAATGGAAGGCCAGGCCAGGGGTGGCATAATACATGCTGCAGCCCCTGGTAGGCCTAGGGTACACCTATGCCCTGGGTACCTAGGGTACACTGTACAGGGGCCAATAAGGTGATCCTATCCAAATGGGTTATGCACCTAAAGTACATAGTATTAGTTTAGAGAGAGAACAGCAGGGCTGTGGGTCTGATTAGCAGGCCCACAGCCACATCTAAGTCGAAAACCAGTAAAGCAAAAGCAAAAAGTGGGGGTGAACATAGAAAGCAGACCCTACTCTCCTACAGTAAGTACTTGTTGAACTGATGATCTCTGATGGAGTTCTTGAGGGGTTCACCCAAATGGGTGCAAGTAAGAACTTGTTGAACTGATGATCTCTAGACCCAATACATGTCCCGGGTTTTAAAATATCGCCCGAGACATGCCTCGCGTTTCGGGATAACTTCCCTCCTCAGTAGAGAAAATAGTTAGGGGTGGAAGAGAGAGCCGCCAAGCAACCGTCAAGGTGAGTAGTCCAGGAGCTCGTCAGCTCAAAGCTCGAGGGAGCCATTTTTATAAACAACCGCAATGGACCACACTCCGCTAGCTCCTCCTCCGGGTCACCCCAAGGGAAGCTGGTACATGAAGTTCTTGAGTGGTTCACCCCAGTGGGTGCAAGTAAGTACATGTTGAACTGATGATCTCTGATGGAGTTCTTGAGTGGTTCACCCCAATGGGTGCAAGTAAGTACTTGTTGAACTCATGATCTCTAGACCCGATACATGTCCCGGGTTTTAAAATATCGCCCGAGACATGGCTCGGGTTTCGGGATAACTTCCCTCCTCAGTAGAGAAAATAGTTAGGGGTGGAAGAGAGAGCTGCCAAGCAACCGTCAAGGGCTTCAGTGCCCGCACAGGCACACAGGTGCGTCGCCCAGGAGCTCGTCAGCTCAAAGCTCGAAGGAGCCATTTTTATAAACAACCGCAATGGATCGCACTCCGCTATCTCCTCCTCCGGGTCACCCCGAGGGAAGCTGGTACATGAAGTTCTTGAGTGGTTCACCCCAGTGGGTGCAAGTAAGTACTTGTTGAACTGATTATCTCTGATGGAGTTCTTGAGTGGTTCACCCCAATGGGTGCAAGTAAGTACTTGTTAAACTGATGATCTCTAGACCCGATACATGTCCCGGGTTTTAAAATATCGCCCGAGACATGGCTCGGGTTTCGGGATAACTTCCCTCCTCAGTAGAGAAAATAGTTAGGGGTGGAAGAGAGAGCCGCCAAGCAACCATCAAGGGCCTCAGTGTCCTCACAGGCACGCAGGTGCGTCGTCCAGGAGCTCGTCAGCTCAAAGATCGAGGGAGCCATTTTTACAAACAACCGCAATGGACCGCACTCAGCTAGCTCCTCCTCCGGGTCGCCCCAAGGGAAGCTGGTACATGAAGTTCTTGAGTGGTTCACCCCAGTGGCTGCAAGTAAGTACTTGTTGAACTGATGATCTCTGATGGAGTTCTTGAGTGGTTCACCCAAATGGGTGCAAGTAAGTACTTGTTGAACTGATGATCTCTAGATTCGATACATGTCCCGGGTTTTAAAATATCGTCCGAGACATGGCTCGGGTTTCGGGATAACTTCCCTCCTCAGTAGAGAAAATAGTTAGGGGTGGAAGAGAGAGCCGCCAAGCAACCGTCAAGGTGCGTCATCCAGGAGCTCGTCAGCTCAAAGCTCGAGGGAGCCATTTTTATAAACAACCGCAATGGACCACACTCCGCTAGCTCCTCCTCCGGGTCACCCCAAGGGAAGCTGGTACATGAAGTTCTTGAGTGGTTCACCCCAGTGGGTGCAAGTAAGTACTTGTTGAACTGATGATCTCTGATGGAGTTCTTGAGCGGTTCACCCCAATGGGTGCAAGTAAGTACTTGTTGAACTGATGATCTCTAGACCCGATACATGTCCCGGGTTTTAAAATATCGCCCGAGAAATGGCTCCTGTTTCGGGATAACTTTCCTCCTCAGTAGAGAAAATAGTTAGGGGTGGAAGAGAGAGCCGCCAAGCAACCGTCAAGGGCTTCAGTGCCCGCACAGGCACGCAGGTGCGTCGTCTAGGAGCTCGTCAGCTCAAAGCTCGAGGGAGCCATTTTTATAAACAACCGCAATGGACCGCATTCCGCTAGCTCCTTCTCCGGGTCGCCCCAAGGGAAGCTGGTACATGAAGTTCTTGAGTGGTTCACCCCAGTGGGTGCAAGTAAGTACTTGTTGAACTGATGATCTCTGATGGAGTTCTTGAGTGGTTCACCCCAATGGGTGCAAGTAAGTACTTGTTGAACTGATGATCTCTAGACCCGATACATGTCCCGGGTTTTAAAATATCGCCCGAGACATGGCTCGGGTTTCGGGATAACTTCCCTCCTCAGTAGAGAAAATTGTTAGGGGTGGAAGAGAGAGCCGCCAAGCAACCGTCAAGGGCCTCAGTGCCCGCACAGGCACGCAGGTGCGTCGTCCAGGAGCTCATCAGCTCAAAGCTCGAGGGAGCCATTTTTATAAACAACAGCAATGGACCGCACTCCGCTAGCTCCTCCTCCGGGTCGCCCCAAGGGAAGCTGGTACATGAAGTTCTTGAGTGGTTCACCCCAGTGGGTGCAAGTAAGTACTTGTTGAACTGATGATCTCTGATGGAGTTCTTGAGTAGTTCACCCCAATGGGTGTAAGTAAGTACTTGTTGAACTGATGATCTCTAGACCCGATACATGTCCCGGGTTTTAAAATATCGCCCGAGACATGGCTCGGGTTTCGGGATAACTTCCCTCCTCAGTAGAGAAAATAGTTAGGGGTGGAAGAGAGAGCCGCCAAGCAACCGTCAAGGGCCTCAGTGCCCGCACAGGTACGCAGGTGCGTCGTCCAGGAGCTCGTCAGCTCAAAGCTCGAGGGAGCCATTTTTATAAACAACCGCAATGGACAGCACTCTGCTAGCTCCTCCTCCGGGTCGCCCCAAGGGAAGCTGGTACATGAAGTTCTTGAGTGGTTCACCCCAGTGGGTGCAAGTAAGTACTTGTTGAACTGATGATCTCTGATGGAGTTCTTGAGTGGTTCACCCCAATGGGTGCAAGTAAGTACTTGTTGAACTGATGATCTCTAGACCCAATACATGTCCCGAGTTTTAAAATATCGCCCGAGACATGGCTCGGGTTTCGGGATAACTTCCCTCCTCAGTAGAGAAAATAGTTAAGGGTGGAAGAGAGAGCCGCCAAGCAACCGTCAAGGGCCTCAGTGCCCGCACAGGCAAGCAGGTGCGTCGTCCAGGAGCTCGTCAGCTCAAAGCTCGAGGGAGCCATTTTTATAAACAACCGCAATGGACCGCACTCCGCTAGCTCCTCCTCCGGGTCACCCCAAGGGAAGCTGGTACATGAAGTTCTTGAGCGGTTCAGCCCAGTGGGTGCAAGTAAGTACTTGTTGAACTGATGATCTCTGATGGAGTTCTTGAGTGGTTCACCCCAATGGGTGCAAGTAAGTACTTGTTGAACTGATGATCTCTAGACCCGATACATGTCCCGGGTTTTAAAATATCGCCCGAGACATGGCTCGGGTTTCGGGATAACTTCCCTCCACAGTAGAGAAAATAGTTAGGGGTGGAAGAGAGTGCCGCCAAGCAACCGTCAAGGTGCGTCGTCCAGGAGCTCGTCAGCTCAAAGCTCGAGGGAGCCATTTTTATAAACAACCGCAATGGACCACACTCCGCTAGCTCCTCCTCCGGGTCACCCCAAGGGAAGCTGGTACATGAAGTTCTTGAGTGGTTCACCCCAGTGGGTGCAAGTAAGTACTTGTTGAACTGATGATCTCTGATGGAGTTCTTGAGTGGTTCACCCCAATGGGTGCAAGTAAGTACTTGTTGACCTCATGATCTCTAGACCCGATACATGTCCCGGGTTTTAAAATATCGCCCGAGACATGGCTCGGGTTTCGGGATAACTTCCCTCCTCAGTAAAGAAAATAGTTAGGGGTGGAAGAGAGAGCTGCCAAGCAACCATCAAGGGCTTCAGTGCCCGCACAGGCACGCAGGTGCGTCGTCCAGGAGCTCGTCAGCTCAAAGCTCGAGGGAGCCATTTTTATAAACAACCGCAATGGACCGCACTCCGCTAGCTCCTTCTCCGGGTCGCCCCAAGGGAAGCTGGTACATGAAGTTCTTGAGTGGTTCACCCCAGTGGGTGCAAGTAAGTACTTGTTGAACTGATGATCTCTGATGGAGTTCTTGAGTGGTTCACCCCAATGGGTGCAAGTAAGTACTTGTTGAACTGATGATCTCTAGACCCGATACATGTCCCGGGTTTTAAAATATCGCCCGAGACATGGCTCGGGTTTCGGGATAACTTCCCTCCTCAGTAGAGAAAATAGTTAGGGGTGGATGAGAGAGCCGCCAAGCAACCGTCAAGGGCCTCAGTGCCCGCACAGGTACGCAGGTGCGTCGTCCAGGAGCTCGTCAGCTCAAAGCTCGAGGGAGCCATTTTTATAAACAACCGCAATGGACAGCACTCTGCTAGCTCCTCCTCCGGGTCGCCCCAAGGGAAGCTGGTACATGAAGTTCTTGAGTGGTTCACCCCAGTGGGTGCAAGTAAGTACTTGTTGAACTGATGATCTCTGATGGAGTTCTTGAGTGGTTCACCCCAATGGGTGCAAGTAAGTACTTGTTGAACTGATGATCTCTAGACCCAATACATGTCCCGAGTTTTAAATTATCGCCCGAGACATGGCTCGGGTTTCGGGATAACTTCCCTCCTCAGTAGAGAAAATAGTTAGGGGTGGAAGAGAGAGCCGCCAAGCAACCGTCAAGGGCCTCAGTGCCCGCACAGGCAAGCAGGTGCGTTGTCCAGGAGCTCGTCAGCTCAAAGCTCGAGGGAGCCATTTTTATAAACAACCGCAATGGACCCCACTCCGCTAGCTCCTCCTCCGGGTCACCCCAAGGAAGCTGGTACATGAAGATCTTGAGTGGTTCACCCCAGTGGGTGCAAGTAAGTACTTGTTGAACTGATGATCTCTGATGGAGTTCTTGAGTGGTTCACCCCAATGGGTGCAAGTAAGTACTTGTTGAACTGATGATCTCTAGACCCGATACATGTCCCGGGTTTAAAAATATCGCCCGAGACATGGCTCGGGTTTCGGGATAACTTCCCTCCTCAGTAGAGAAAATAGTTAGGGGTGAAAGAGAGAGCCGCCAAGCAACCGTCAAGGGCCTCAGTGCCCGCACAGGCACGCAGGTGCATCGTCCAGGAGCTCGTCAGCTCAAAGCTCGAGGGAGCCATTTTTATAAACAACCACAATGGACCGCACTCCGCTAGCTCCTCCTCCGGGTCGCCCCAAGGGAAGCTGGTACATGAAGTTCTTGAGTGGTTCACCCCAGTGGCTGCAAGTAAGTGTGAGAAGTTGGCCTGATGTATGATGTCACTAGTTATAGTGTACACCTTATATCAGTCCAAATACCCTTATGGTGATTGGTTGTAAAGTCAACCTTATAGACCAGCTATCCTAGTGGTAGCATGGACAAGAGCAGTCTTAGGCTAAACTCTGAATGGCATGTGAAGCCAGCTGTGATACCATATATAATCCCTTGAATACCAAATGAAAGGACACCACAACAGATATATATATAAAATAAAGTGTATTTATTCTAAGCAAACCCTCAGCACTCTTTATGAGATTAGAGGTAAGTACAACACAGTCTTATTTATGCATACATTAAGTCACACAGGTAAGTAATACAGTTAGGCCCTAGGGGCCACGCAAACCATATACTAAGTAAGTGGTATAAGAACCACTGTCACGGAAATAGAATAGGCCTAGGCCTAGGGAATCGCTGGGGCTACACTACACTAGCGTTAGTTAGGAAGTGGGAGGCCCACGGGATTCGTGTGCAGAGTGGAAACACTCACGCCTAATGCGTAAAAGTCAATAGCAATAGTACAGTTTAGAAAACTGTAGATTTAGGACACTTCCGGAGTAGCTAGGAAGTTGAGACTTGAAAACTAGACACTAGGATAGTCACTATCCTGATGAGCACCGGAGTACCCAAGTTACCTAGCCCACAGGCTGCGGGTGCATAGGGGTGAAGATGCGTCGTTTTCGTCGTCGACTCCTATGGATGCCTGAAGAAAGATGCTGACAGGCAGTCAGGGGAGAGTGTCCGGTGGATCCCAAGGCTGGGATCAAGAAGAGAAGAAACCTGCAAGCAGAAGGGACAGAGTCAAGGTCACTAGCCAGTGACCACGTGGAACCAGGAAGGAACCAGGCGATGTCGTGAAGAGTTGCAGGTGAAGGTGAAGCTTGTCGCTGCAGCCAGGAGGACCAGGAAGCGTCGAGGATGACCAGGACCAGGAGGCGAGCTGTCCCACGAAGGCTCTTGCTGTCGGCGGCGTCGAAGTTGGACTAGGACTCACCAAGCCTTGGCAAGCGGAACCCACGAAGAACAAAGGACTTGCTTCTGGTGCAGACCAGGAAGGTCTGGGGTGCTTCTTCTTTGCAGAGAAGCGGGAGCCAGTCTGGAGGAGCCAATCCAGCGCAGAAGATTTCAGGGTGCGTCGTCACAGAGGCCACTAGCCAGCGGGCAAGCAACCGGACAGACGCGGCAAGCAGGAAAATGCTGAAGGGCCCCACGCAGGACTCGTGGAGTGTGGGGGGCTGATCTTCGGTGCAGATGGTGCTTGGGGTTGGGGCTTCTCAATCCCCGGTGCACAACTTCGAGGGTACCTCAGAAGCTGCGCTGTAAGTTACTAGCCACTTTTCCCAGGTAGCCGGTCCCACGTCGCTCGTCGCCTCCACGGATCTCAGCTCTGCTGCAGATGTGGATGAGGGTCGGAGAAGTCTGGAAGTCAAGGCTCTGGTCGGGCTCTGCAGTCGGTTCCTCGTAGAACGGTCGCAAAGCAAAGGGTAGTCTCTTGATGGTGCCTGTTTGCACAGGGTAGCCACTCCTTGGCTACAAGGGAGATTCTTCAGTCTTCTTCTTTCGTCGAATGTCGAAGGTCCAGAGTTTCTGTTCAGTTTTGCAGGTTCAGGATAATCTAAAGTCTTGAGGCCCAACTCCCACTCTGATACTAAACTGGGGGGCTGGGATACCTGCTAGGTCACGCCTTATGGGTGGGACCTGGGAGGGGGTGGTTACACCCACTTCCCTTTGTCCAGTTTCGCGCCAGAGCTGGGGCTGGAGTGCCCCAGCGCCGGTTTGAACTGGACTATGCAAGGAACACCTTGTGTGCCCCAGGCATGTCTCATTCCTTTCAGCCCACCCTGCCCCAATACACTAAAGGCTGTCTGGGGAGGTGCTAGCACCTCCCCAAGCAGGAAACCTATTGTCCAGGCCTCCCTGGCTGGGATCACTCCCAGCTGCAGGAGGTCAGACTTGTGTCGTGGCAGCAGCATCCATTTTGTGATGCTGAGGCTTTGGTCAGAGGCTAACAGTTGAAGTATGATTTTAACATGTCTTTCCCTCTAGAAGGGGGGAATAATATTCTCATGTCCAGAAATGGCATGGGGGTATTATTCCCTAGTGTTAGACACCTTACACGACATGTTTTGATAAAGCCAAACCATAGTTACCATAACCGTCTAAGATTATAAGGCACTTTAAGAGTATATGGTAGGCTATATCATAGAACAGCTATAAGGACAAGGTTCCGAAAGCTGCAGACAGGCTCAGCTCATGCTAGAGCACCATCTCACATGTTACCAAGCACTCTGCCTCCAGGATTGTCAAGGCCTGCCATAGGAGTGACTGATAGGTACACATGTGTCTATATGTAAGTTAGGTATAGGAATACTACACCTAAGCAAGGGGTGATTACACGACCTTGCCCCAGCTGAGTGATCAGCCAGTTGTGTCAAAATGGAAGGCCAGGCCAGGGGTGGCATAATACATGCTGCAGCCCCTGGTAGGCCTAGGGTACACCTATGCCCTGGGTACCTAGGGTACACTGTACAGGGGCCAATAAGGTGATCCTATCCAAATGGGTTATGCACCTAAAGTACATAGTATTAGTTTAGAGAGAGAACAGCAGGGCTGTGGGTCTGATTAGCAGGCCCACAGCCACATCTAAGTCGAAAACCAGTAAAGCAAAAGCAAAAAGTGGGGGTGAACATAGAAAGCAGACCCTACTCTCCTACACAACCCCAAACTTAGGGACATTAAACTAACCTTGACCAGTTGAGTCTTCATGTTCTAAGTGGAAATATCTGGAGAGTCCATCTGCATTGGCATGGTCAGTCCCAGGTCTATGTTCCACTGTGAAGTCCATCCCCTGTAGGGAAATGGACCACCTAAGAAGTTTGGGATTTTCACCCTTCATCTGATTTAGCCACAAGAGGGGCTTATGGTCTGTCTGAATCTTGAAGTGAGTGCCAAACAAGTATGGCCTCAGCTTCTTCAGGGCCCAAACCACAGCAAAGGCCTCCCTCTCAATAGCTGACCAACGTTTCTCTCTAGGGGTCAGCCTTCTACTTATAAAAGCAATGGGCTGGTCTTGACCATCTACATTCAGTTGTGAAAGAACAGCTCCCACACCTAACTCAGAAGCATCTGTCTGGACAATGAACTCTTTGGAGTAGTCTGGACTTTTCAGAATAGGTGCACTGCACATGGCCTGCTTCAGGTCATCAAATGCTTTTTGACAGCTTACTGTCCACTGAACTTTCTTTGGCATCTTCTTGGAGGTCAAGTCATTAAGTGGTGTCACTATGGACCCATAGTTCTTAACAAACTTTCTGTAGTACCCAGTCAGGCCCAAGAAAGCTCTGACCTGAGTCTGGGTAGTTGGAGGAGCCCAGTCCTTTATGGTCTGGATCTTGCTCTCCAGTGGTTGAACCTGACCCCCACCAACTAGGTGGCCCAGGTATACAACCTTGCTCTGCCCTATCTGGCACTTAGTGGCCTTGATAGTGAGGCCTGCCTTTTGCAGGGCCTCTAAAACATTCCTCAGGTGGACCAGGTGATCCTCCCAGGTGGAGCTAAAGACAGCAATATCATCAAGATAAGCTGCACAATAATCATCCAACCCAGTAAGGACTTGATTCACCAGCCTTTGGAAAGTGGCAGGTGCATTCTTCAAACCAAAGGGCATTACCACAAATTGATAATGTCCTCCTGGGGTCGAGAAAGCAGTTTTGGCCTTTGCACTCTCAGCTAGTCTGATTTGCCAGTAGCCTGCTGTTAGGTCAAATGTGCTCAAAAACTTAGCAGCTGCCAGTCTGTCAATGAGCTCATCTGCCCTAGGTATTGGGTGGGCTTCTGTCCTAGTGACAGCATTGAGACCTCTGTAATCCACGCAAAACCTCATCTCTCTCTTACCATCTTGGGTGTGAGGTTTTGGCACAAGGACTACAGGACTAGCCCAAGGGCTCTCTGAAGGTTCAATGACTCCCAGCTCCAACATCTTTTGTACCTCAACTTTTATGCAGTCCCTGACATGGTCAGGTTGCCTGTAGATTTTACTCTTCACAGGCAGACTGTCACCAGTGTCCACCTCATGGGTGCACCAGTTTGTCTGACTTGGGGTCAGAGAGAACATATGTCTGTAGGATTGCAGAAGCTGTCTGCAGTCCTGTTGCTGATGGACAGTGAGGCTGTCAGAAAAGACCACACCATCAACTGAGCCATCATCAGGGTTCTGAGTCAACAGGTCTGGGAGAGGGTCACTCTCTTCCTCCTGCCCCTCATCTGTAGCCATGAGTAGCCCCATGTCTGCCCTGTCAACATATGCCTTCAATCTGTTGACATGAAGCACCCTGTGGGGGCTTCTGGGAGTCCCAAGGTCCACCAAGTAGGTGACTTCTCCCTTTTTCTCAACAATAGTGTGGGGTCCAGACCATTTGTCTTGGAGTGCTGCTGGGGCCACTGGCTCCAACACCCACACTTTCTGTCCTGGCTGGTAAACAGTCAGTACAGCCTTTTGGTCATGCCAAGCTTTTTGGAGTTCTTGGCTTGCCTCAAGGTTTTTAGAAGCCTTCTTCATATACTCTGCCATCCTGGAGCGGAGACCAAGTACATAATCCACTATGTCTAGTTTGGGTTGTCTGAGAGGTCTCTCCCATCCTTCCTTCACCAAACACAGGGGTCCTCTTACAGGATGCCCAAACAAAAGCTCAAAAGGGCTGTAGCCAACCCCCTTTTGTGGGACCTCTCTGTAAGCAAACAGAAGGCAGGGTAAAAGGATGTCCCATCTTCGCCTAAGCTTGTCTGGTAATCCTTTTATCATTCCCTTTAGGGTCTTGTTGAATCTCTCAACAAGCCCATTGCATTGTGGGTGATAGGGTGTGGTGAACTTATAGTTAACACCACACTCCTTCCACATTGCAGTCAAGTATCCTGACATAAAGTTGGCACCTCTGTCAGAAATGACCTCCTTTGGAAAGCCCACTCTGGAGAATACTCCAAGCAGGGCCCTTGCCACAACAGGAGCTGTTGTGGTCCTCAGGGGAATTGCTTCTGGGTACCTGGTGGCATGGTCCACTATCACCAGTATGAATCTGTGCCCAGATGCTGTTTGTGGGTCCATTGGTCCTACAATATCTATGCCCACTCTTTCAAAGGGGACCCCCACCACAGGTAGTGGTATGAGGGGGGCCTTTGTGGTGCCACCTGATTTGCCACTGGCTTGGCAGGTGACACAGGAGCGACAAAACTCCTTGGTATCTTCTGACATATGGGGCCAGTGAAAGTGAGGGACAAGCCTGTCCCAAGTCTTGTTCTGGCCTAAATGTCCTGCAAGGGGAATATCATGGGCCAAGGTTAGAAGGAAGCCTCTGAACTTCAGTGGTATGACCAACCTCCTGGATGCACCAGGCTTGGGGTCTCTAGCCTCTGAGTACAGTAGCCCTTCATCCCAATACACTCTATGGGTACCTTGAGCATTCCCTGCAGCCTCAGCAGCAGCCAGCTGTCTGAGGGGTTCAAGAGAGGGGCAGTCTAATTGAGCCTGCCTCAGATCTGCCCTGGAAGGTCCCCCTGTCCCAAGAAACTCAACCTGATCAGGTTCAAGTTCTTCTAGGACAGTTCCTTCAGGGCTCTCAGAATCATCCTCCTGGGAGGGCTGATCCACCACCTGAGGCAGGGGGGAAGGCACAGCCTTAACCCTACTGCTCTTTCTCTTGGATTGTGACTGGTCCATAGTTTCAGGATCCAGCACTTGTTCAGTGTTGCACTTTTTGGCCTGTGACCTGGTCACAGCAAGGACATGTGCATCTATCCCCAGCATTTCTGCATGGGTCCTATACTCCACTTCAGACCAAACTGAAGTTTCAAGATCATTGCCCAGTAAACACTCTACAGGAAGGTCTGAACTAACAACAACTTTCTTGAGGCCAGTTACCCCTCCCCAGGAGAAGTTAACAATAGCCACACTATGGGAGGTAGTGGCATTGCTAGCGTTGGTCACTAGGTAATTCTCACCTAGTATGATCTGTCCAGGGTCCACAAAAGCAGGTGTCACCATTGTGACACTAGCTCCAGTGTCCCTGTAGGCCTGAGCCATTCTTTGGTTGATAAAAGGTGTCTGTCTGTACTTGCCCAGGTTACTGGGGCCTACAGTAGAGGACAAAGCTAAGTCCCCATCACAGATCAGGACAGCCTGAGTAGGTACTCTGACTAGGCCAGAATCCTCCTCAGTTCCCAGGGTTAACCCTACTACACCCTTTTGCTGGGAACCACCACTTACAGCTGAACTAGGGGGTACAGTTGCCTTAGGGGCAATGGTGGCTGGGGGCTTATCCTTTTTGGTGCACTCACTAAACCAATGTGAGTTGGACTTACAATAGTTGCACCATGGTTTCTTTTGGCCATCTTTCTTCTTATCCTTTTTGGAACCACCCTCCCCCTGAGCCTTTTGGGGGCCTGGTGAAGACTTCTGGTCTTTTTGTTTCTGCTCATTACCCTTCTGGTCTGCCTTTTTCTGATCACCGCCCTGGTTCTGGTTTTTCTGCTTAACTCTAGTCCTGACCCATCTATCTGCCTTCTTTCCCAATTCTTGGGGAGAAGTCAGATCAGAATCAATCAGGTGTTGATGCAATAGCTGGTTTTGACAGTTGTTAAGTATTTGCTCTCTCATGATCAAATTATACAATCCTGTATAGTCCTTAACCTTACTTCCCATTAGCCAGCCTTCCAGAGCCTTAGTGGCACAATCTACAAAGTCAGTCCAGTCCTGAGTCTGTGTCTTCTGGGTATCCCTGAACAACAACCTGTATTGTTCAGTGGTTAGGCCAAACCCATCAATCAGAGCACTCTTCAGGACAGTGTAATTATCTGCATCCTCATCACTAACTGTGAGGAGCTTGTCTCTTCCTTTCTCAGAGAAGGAGAGCCACAAGATAGCTGCCCACTGACTTTGGGATACCTGCTGTACTTTGCAAGCTCTCTCCAAAGCAGTTATCCATTTGTGGATGTCATCCCCACACTTGTAGGGAGGGACAATCTTGCTCAGGTTTCTATTGTCATAGTGCCTGTCTCTATCTCTAGGAATGTTGCTGCCACCAGTGGGTTCTAACCCACTTAACTTTTGCTCTCTAGCCAGAGCAAGCTTCTCTTTGGCAAGGGCAAGTTCTTCCCTCTGAATCCTCAGATTAGCCTCCCTCATTCTGGCTGCATGCTCCTTTCTCTCAGGTGAAGTCATTCCCCTGTGAGAGGAAGCATTAGAGATGCTAGAGACATGGGAGTGGATGGATTCCCTTGAAGGGGATCTGTCCCTCCTGCTTCTCTGTGAATGCCTACTTGTGGGTCTGTATGGGGGGACCCCATGCAAACTCCCATGTAAACTTAAGTTAGCCTGGCTAAGTCTCCTTACTTGGCTCTGGCTGTCTACCTCCCCATCTGAAGCCCCATCTGACTCCTCTGTGGTGGGTAGACCCTCCTCTGTGCCTAGGGCACCTGCCTGAGATGCCCTCTGAGCATCATACTCCTCTAGGAGTTGTCTTAACTGAAGGAGGGTAGGGTTTGCACCCTGTTTTATTCCTCTGGAGGTACACAAGTGTCTCATCTCCTGGAATGTTAAGGTATCATATCTAGAGGGGATCTTTTGCAGACCTGATCCTCCTGAGAGAGCATCTACTTGATCTACTCTCAGAGACATGATCTAGTGAGGGTGTGGTGTGTGCACCTACCTACACTAGTTGTATCTACTAAACCTTTCTAGTAGTTGTAGTCAGGGTGTGTTACTCCCTTCAACCTACAACTACAAAGTCCAGTAGGACTTAAGTATAATAATCTATGTTATATGTACCTAGACAATATCTGTGTGATCTTTCAATTTAGTATCTCAAGATTACAATGGTATTACAACAGCAAGCTCAGATCCCAACCGCTGCTCACCAATGTGAGAAGTTGGCCTGATGTATGATGTCACTAGTTATAGTGTACACCTTATATCAGTCCAAATACCCTTATGGTGATTGGTTGTAAAGTCAACCTTATAGACCAGCTATCCTAGTGGTAGCATGGACAAGAGCAGTCTTAGGCTAAACTCTGAATGGCATGTGAAGCCAGCTGTGATACCATATATAATCCCTTGAATACCAAATGAAAGGACACCACAACAGATATATATATAAAATAAAGTGTATTTATTCTAAGCAAACCCTCAGCACTCTTTATGAGATTAGAGGTAAGTACAACACAGTCTTATTTATGCATACATTAAGTCACACAGGTAAGTAATACAGTTAGGCCCTAGGGGCCACGCAAACCATATACTAAGTAAGTGGTATAAGAACCACTGTCACGGAAATAGAATAGGCCTAGGCCTAGGGAATCGCTGGGGCTACACTACACTAGCGTTAGTTAGGAAGTGGGAGGCCCACGGGATTCGTGTGCAGAGTGGAAACACTCACGCGTAATGCGTAAAAGTCAATAGCAATAGTACAGTTTAGAAAACGGTAGATTTAGGACACTTCCGGAGTAGCTAGGAAGTTGAGACTTGAAAACTAGACACTAGGATAGTCACTATCCTGATGAGCACCGGAGTACCCAAGTTACCTAGCCCACAGGCTGCGGGTGCATAGGGGTGAAGATGCGTCGTTTTCGTCGTCGACTCCTATGGATGCCTGAAGAAAGATGCTGACAGGCAGTCAGGGGAGAGTGTCCGGTGGATCCCAAGGCTGGGATCAAGAAGAGAAGAAACCTGCAAGCAGAAGGGACAGAGTCAAGGTCACTAGCCAGTGACCACGTGGAACCAGGAAGGAACCAGGCGATGTCGTGAAGAGTTGCAGGTGAAGGTGAAGCTTGTCGCTGCAGCCAGGAGGACCAGGAAGCGTCGAGGATGACCAGGACCAGGAGGCGAGCTGTCCCACGAAGGCTCTTGCTGTCGGCGGCGTCGAAGTTGGACTAGGACTCACCAAGCCTTGGCAAGCGGAACCCACGGAGAACAAAGGACTTGCTTCTGGTGCAGACCAGGAAGGTCTGGGGTGCTTCTTCTTTGCAGAGAAGCGGGAGCCAGTCTGGAGGAGCCAAACCAGCGCAGAAGATTTCAGGGTGCGTCGTCACAGAGGCCACTAGCCAGCGGGCAAGCAACCGGACAGACGCGGCAAGCAGGAAAATGCTGAAGGGCCCCACGCAGGACTCGTGGAGTGTGGGGGGCTGATCTTCGGTGCAGATGGTGCTTGGGGTTGGGGCTTCTCAATCCCCGGTGCACAACTTCGAGGGTACCTCAGAAGCTGCGCTGTAAGTTACTAGCCACTTTTCCCAGGTAGCCGGTCCCACGTCGCTCGTCGCCTCCACGGATCTCAGCTCTGCTGCAGATGTGGATGAGGGTCGGAGAAGTCTGGAAGTCAAGGCTCTGGTCGGGCTCTGCAGTCGGTTCCTCGTAGAACGGTCGCAAAGCAAAGGGTAGTCTCTTGATGGTGCCTGTTTGCACAGGGTAGCCACTCCTTGGCTACAAGGGAGATTCTTCAGTCTTCTTCTTTCGTCGAATGTCGAAGGTCCAGAGTTTCTGTTCAGTTTTGCAGGTTCAGGATAATCTAAAGTCTTGAGGCCCAACTCCCACTCTTATACTAATCTGGGGGGCTGGGATACCTGCTAGGTCACGCCTTATGGGTGGGACCTGGGAGGGGGTGGTTACACCCACTTCCCTTTGTCCAGTTTCGCGCCAGAGCTGGGGCTGGAGTGCCCCAGCGCCGGTTTGAACTGGACTATGCAAGGAACACCTTGTGTGCCCCAGGCATGTCTCATTCCTTTCAGCCCACCCTGCCCCAATACACTAAAGGCTGTCTGGGGAGGTGCTAGCACCTCCCCAAGCAGGAAACCTATTGTCATGGCCTCCCTGGCTGGGATCTCTCCCAGCTGCAGGAGGTCAGACTTGTGTCGTGGCAGCAGCATCCATTTTGTGATGCTGAGGCTTTGGTCAGAGGCTAACAGTTGAAGTATGATTTTAACATGTCTTTCCCTCTAGAAGGGGGGAATAATATTCTCATGTCCAGAAATGGCATGGGGGTATTATTCCCTTGTGTTAGACACCTTACACGACATGTTTTGATAAAGCCAAACCATAGTTACCATAACCGTCTAAGATTATAAGGCACTTTAAGAGTATATGGTAGGCTATATCATAGAACAGCTATAAGGACAAGGTTCCGAAAGCTGCAGACAGGCTCAGCTCATGCTAGAGCACCATCTCACATGTTACCAAGCACTCTGCCTCCAGGATTGTCAAGGCCTGCCATAGGAGTGACTGATAGGTACACATGTGTCTATATGTAAGTTAGGTATAGGAATACTACACCTAAGCAAGGGGTGATTACACGACCTTGCCCCAGCTGAGTGATCAGCCAGTTGTGTCAAAATGGAAGGCCAGGCCAGGGGTGGCATAATACATGCTGCAGCCCCTGGTAGGCCTAGGGTACACCTATGCCCTGGGTACCTAGGGTACACTGTACAGGGGCCAATAAGGTGATCCTATCCAAATGGGTTATGCACCTAAAGTACATAGTATTAGTTTAGAGAGAGAACAGCAGGGCTGTGGGTCTGATTAGCAGGCCCACAGCCACATCTAAGTCGAAAACCAGTAAAGCAAAAGCAAAAAGTGGGGGTGAACATAGAAAGCAGACCCTACTCTCCTACAGTAAGTACTTGTTGAACTGATGATCTCTGATGGAGTTCTTGAGGGGTTCACCCAAATGGGTGCAAGTAAGAACTTGTTGAACTGATGATCTCTAGACCCGATACATGTCCCGGGTTTTAAAATATCGCCCGAGACATGCCTCGGGTTTCGGGATAACTTCCCTCCTCAGTAGAGAAAATAGTTAGGGGTGGAAGAGAGAGCCGCCAAGCAACCGTCAAGGTGCGTAGTGCAGGAGCTCGTCAGCTCAAAGCTCGAGGGAGCCATTTTTATAAACAACCGCAATGGACCACACTCCGCTAGCTCCTCCTCCGGGTCACCCCAAGGGAAGCTGGTACATGAAGTTCTTGAGTGGTTCACCCCAGTGGGTGCAAGTAAGTACATGTTGAACTGATGATCTCTGATGGAGTTCTTGAGTGGTTCACCCCAATGGGTGCAAGTAAGTACTTGTTGAACTCATGATCTCTAGACCCGATACATGTCCCGGGTTTTAAAATATCGCCCGAGACATGGCTCGGGTTTCGGGATAACTTCCCTCCTCAGTAGAGAAAATAGTTAGGGGTGGAAGGGAGAGCTGCCAAGCAACCGTCAAGGGCTTCAGTGCCCGCACAGGCACGCAGGTGCGTCGCCCAGGAGCTCGTCAGCTCAAAGCTTGAGGGAGCCATTTTTATAAACAACCGCAATGGACCACACTCCGCTATCTCCTCCTCCGGGTCACCCCAAGGGAAGCTGGTACATGAAGTTCTTGAGTGGTTCACCCCAGTGGGTGCAAGTAAGTACTTGTTGAACTGATTATCTCTGATGGAGTTCTTGAGTGGTTCACCCCAATGGGTGCAAGTAAGTACTTGTTAAACTGATGATCTCTAGACCCGATACATGTCCCGGGTTTTAAAATATCGTCCGAGACATGGCTCGGGTTTCGGGATAACTTCCCTCCTCAGTAGAGAAAATAGTTAGGGGTGGAAGAGAGAGCCGCCAAGCAACCGTCAAGGGCCTCAGTGTCCTCACAGGCACGCAGGTGCGTCGTCCAGGAGCTCGTCAGCTCAAAGCTCGAGGGAGCCATTTTTACAAACAACTGCAATGGACCGCACTCCGCTAGCTCCTCCTCCGGGTCGCCCCAAGGGAAGCTGGTACATGAAGTTCTTGAGTGGTTCACCCCAGTGGCTGCAAGTAAGTACTTGTTGAACTGATGATCTCTGATGGAGTTCTTGAGTGGTTCACCCAAATGGGTGCAAGTAAGTACTTGTTGAACTGATGATCTCTAGATTCGATACATGTCCCGGGTTTTAAAATATCGTCCGAGACATGGCTCGGGTTTCGGGATAACTTCCCTCCTCAGTAGAGAAAATAGTTAGGGGTGGAAGAGAGAGCCGCCAAGCAACCGTCAAGGTGCGTCATCCAGGAGCTCGTCAGCTCAAAGCTCGAGGGAGCCATTTTTATAAACAACCGCAATGGACCACACTCCGCTAGCTCCTCCTCCGGGTCACCCCAAGGGAAGCTGGTACATGAAGTTCTTGAGTGGTTCACCCCAGTGGGTGCAAGTAAGTACTTGTTGAACTGATGATCTCTGATGGAGTTCTTGAGCGGTTCACCCCAATGGGTGCAAGTAAGTACTTGTTGAACTGATGATCTCTAGACCCGATACATGTCCCGGGTTTTAAAATATCGCCCGAGAAATGGCTCCGGTTTCGGGATAACTTTCCTCCTCAGTAGAGAAAATAGTTAGGGGTGGAAGAGAGAGCCGCCAAGCAACCGTCAAGGGCTTCAGTGCCCGCACAGGCACGCAGGTGCGTCGTCTAGGAGCTCGTCAGCTCAAAGCTCGAGGGAGCCATTTTTATAAACAACCGCAATGGACCGCATTCCGCTAGCTCCTTCTCCGGGTCGCCCCAAGGGAAGCTGGTACATGAAGTTCTTGAGTGGTTCACCCCAGTGGGTGCAAGTAAGTACTTGTTGAACTGATGATCTCTGATGGAGTTCTTGAGTGGTTCACCCCAATGGGTGCAAGTAAGTACTTGTTGAACTGATGATCTCTAGACCCGATACATGTCCCGGGTTTTAAAATATCGCCCGAGACATGGCTCGGGTTTCGGGATAACTTCCCTCCTCAGTAGAGAAAATTGTTAGGGGTGGAAGAGAGAGCCGCCAAGCAACCGTCAAGGGCCTCAGTGCCCGCACAGGCACGCAGGTGCGTCGTCCAGGAGCTCATCAGCTCAAAGCTCGAGGGAGCCATTTTTATAAACAACCGCAATGGACCGCACTCCGCTAGCTCCTCCTCCGGGTCGCCCCAAGGGAAGCTGGTACATGAAGTTCTTGAGTGGTTCACCCCAGTGGGTGCAAGTAAGTACTTGTTGAACTGATGATCTCTGATGGAGTTCTTGAGTAGTTCACCCCAATGGGTGTAAGTAAGTACTTGTTGAACTGATGATCTCTAGACCCAATACATGTCCCGAGTTTTAAAATATCGCCCGAGACATGGCTCGGGTTTCGGGATAACTTCCCTCCTCAGTAGAGAAAATAGTTAAGGGTGGAAGAGAGAGCCGCTAAGCAACCGTCAAGGGCCTCAGTGCCCGCACAGGCAAGCAGGTGCGTCGTCCAGGAGCTCGTCAGCTCAAAGCTCGAGGGAGCCATTTTTATAAACAACCGCAATGGACCGCACTCCGCTAGCTCCTCCTCCGGGTCACCCCAAGGGAAGCTGGTACATGAAGTTCTTGAGTGGTTCAGCCCAGTGGGTGCAAGTAAGTACTTGTTGAACTGATGATCTCTGATGGAGTTCTTGAGTGGTTCACCCCAATGGGTGCAAGTAAGTACTTGTTGAACTGATGATCTCTAGACCCGATACATGTCCCGGGTTTTAAAATATCGCCCGAGACATGGCTCGGGTTTCGGGATAACTTCCCTCCTCAGTAGAGAAAATAGTTAGGGGTGGAAGAGAGTGCCGCCAAGCAACCGTCAAGGTGCGTCGTCCAGGAGCTCGTCAGCTCAAAGCTCGAGGGAGCCATTTTTATAAACAACCGCAATGGACCACACTCCGCTAGCTCCTCCTCCGGGTCACCCCAAGGGAAGCTGGTACATGAAGTTCTTGAGTGGTTCACCCCAGTGGGTGCAAGTAAGTACTTGTTGAACTGATGATCTCTGATGGAGTTCTTGAGTGGTTCACCCCAATGGGTGCAAGTAAGTACTTGTTGACCTCATGATCTCTAGACCCGATACATGTCCCGGGTTTTAAAATATCGCCCGAGACATGGCTCGGGTTTCGGGATAACTTCCCTCCTCAGTAAAGAAAATAGTTAGGGGTGGAAGAGAGAGCTGCCAAGCAACCATCAAGGGCTTCAGTGCCCGCACAGGCACGCAGGTGCGTCGTCCAGGAGCTCGTCAGCTCAAAGCTCGAGGGAGCCATTTTTATAAACAACCGCAATGGACCGCACTCCGCTAGCTCCTTCTCCGGGTCGCCCCAAGGGAAGCTGGTACATGAAGTTCTTGAGTGGTTCACCCCAGTGGGTGCAAGTAAGTACTTGTTGAACTGATGATCTCTGATGGAGTTCTTGAGTGGTTCACCCCAATGGGTGCAAGTAAGTACTTGTTGAACTGATGATCTCTAGACCCGATACATGTCCCGGGTTTTAAAATATCGCCCGAGACATGGCTCGGGTTTCGGGATAACTTCCCTCCTCAGTAGAGAAAATAGTTAGGGGTGGAAGAGAGAGCCGCCATCAACCGTCAAGGGCCTCAGTGCCCGCACAGGCACGCAGGTGCGTCGTCCAGGAGCTCGTCAGCTCAAAGCTCGAGGGAGCCATTTTTATAAACAACCGCAATGGACCGCACTCTGCTAGCTTCTCCTCCGGGTCGCCCCAAGGGAAGCTGGTACATGAAGTTCTTGAGTGGTTCACTCCAGTGGGTGCAAGTAAGTACTTGTTGAACTGATGATCTCTGATGGAGTTCTTGAGTGGTTCACCCCAATGGGTGCAAGTAAGTACTTGTTGAACTGATGATCTCTAGACCCGATACATGTCCCGAGTTTTAAAATATCGCCCGAGACATGGCTCGGTTTTCGGGATAACTTCCCTCCTCAGTAGAGAAAATAGTTAGGGGTGGAAGAGAGAGCCGCCAAGCAACCGTCAAGGGCCTCAGTGCCCGCACAGGCAAGCAGGTGCGTCATCCAGGAGCTCGTCAGCTCAAAGCTCCAGGGAGCCATTTTTATAAACAACCGCAATGGACCGCACTCCGCTAGCTCCTCCTCCGGGTCACCCCAAGGGAAGCTGGTACATGAAGTTCTTGAGTGGTTCACCCCAGTGGGTGCAAGTAAGTACTTGTTGAACTGATGATCTCTGATGGAGTTTTTGAGTGGTTCACCCAAATGGGTGCAAGTAAGTACTTGTTGAACTGATGATCTCTAGACTCGATACATGTCCCGGGTTTTAAAATATCGTCCGAGACATGGCTCGGGTTTCGGGATAACTTCCCTCCTCAGTAGAGAAAATAGTTAGGGGTGGAAGAGAGAGCCGCCAAGCAACCGTCAAGGTGCGTCGTCTAGGAGCTCGTCAGCTCAAAGCTCGAGGGAGCCATTTTTATAAACAACCGCAATGGACCACACTCCGCTAGCTCCTCCTCCGGGTCACCCCAAGGGAAGCTGGTACATGAAGTTCTTGAGTGGTTCACCCCAGTGGGTGCAAGTAAGTACTTGTTGAACTGATGATCTCTGATGGAGTTCTTGAGTGGTTCACCCCAATGGGTGCAAGTAAATACTTGTTGAACTGATGATCTCTAGACCCGATACATGTCCCGGGTTTTAAAATATCGCCCGAGAAATGGCTCGGGTTTCGGGATAACTTTCCTCCTCAGTAGAGAAAATAGTTAGGGGTGGAAGAGAGAGCCGCCAAGCAACCGTCAAGGGCTTCAGTGCCCGCACAGGCACGCAGGTGCGTCGTCTAGGAGCTCGTCAGCTCAAAGCTCGAGGGAGCCATTTTTATAAACAACCGCAATGGACCGCACTCCGCTAGCTCCTTCTCCGGGTCGCCCCAAGGGAAGCTGGTACATGAAGTTCTTGAGTGGTTCACCCCAGTGGGTGCAAGTAAGTACTTGTTGAACTGATGATCTCTGATGGAGTTCTTGAGTGGTTCACCCCAATGGGTGCAAGTAAGTACTTGTTGAACTGATGATCTCTAGACCCGATACATGTCCCGGGTTTTAAAATATCGCCCGAGACATGGCTCGGGTTTCGGGATAACTTCCCTCCTCAGTAGAGAAAATAGTTAGGGGTGGAAGAGAGAGCCGCCAAGCAACCGTCAAGGGCCTCAGTGCCCGCACAGGCACGCAGGTGCGTCGTCCAGGAGCTCGTCAGCTCAAAGCTCGAGGGAGCCATTTTTATAAACAACCGCAATGGACCGCACTCCGCTAGCTCCTCCTCCGGGTCACCCCAAGGGAAGCTGGTACATGAAGTTCTTGAGTGGTTCACCCCAGTGGGTGCAAGTAAGTACTTGTTGAACTGATGATCTCTGATGGAGTTCTTGAGTGGTACACCCCAATGGGTGCAAGTAAGTACTTGTTGAACTGATGATCTCTAGACCCGATACATGTCCCGGGTTTTAAAATATCGCCCGAGACATGGCTCGGGTTTCGGGATAACTTCCCTCCTCAGTAGAGAAAATAGTTAGGGGTGGAAGAGAGAGCCGCCAAGCAACCGTCAAGGGCCTCAGTGCCCGCACAGGTACGCAGGTGCGTCGTCCAGGAGCTCGTCAGCTCAAAGCTCGAGGGAGCCATTTTTATAAACAACCGCAATGGACAGCACTCTGCTAGCTCCTCCTCCGGGTCGCCCCAAGGGAAGCTGGTACATGAAGTTCTTGAGTGGTTCACCCCAGTGGGTGCAAGTAAGTACTTGTTGAACTGATGATCTCTGATGGAGTTCTTGAGTGGTTCACCCCAATGGGTGCAAGTAAGTACTTGTTGAACTGATGATCTCTAGACCCAATACATGTCCCGACTTTTAAAATATCGCCCGAGACATGGCTCGGGTTTCGGGATAACTTCCCTCCTCAGTAGAGAAAATAGTTAGGGGTGGAAGAGAGAGCCGCCAAGCAACCGTCAAGGGCCTCAGTGCCCGCACAGGCACGCAGGTGCGTCGTCCAGGAGCTCGTCAGCTCAAAGCTCGAGGGAGCCATTTTTATAAACAACCACAATGGACCGCACTCCGCTAGCTCCTCCTCCGGGTCGCCCCAAGGGAAGCTGGTACATGAAGTTCTTGAGTGGTTCACCCCAGTGGCTGCAAGTAAGTACTTGTTGAACTGATGATCTCTGATGGAGTTCTTGAGTGGTTCACCCAAATGGGTGCAAGTAAGAACTTGTTGAACTGATGATCTCTAGACCCGATACATGTCCCGGGTTTTAAAATATCGCCCGAGACATGGCTTGGGTTTCGGGATAACTTCCCTCCTCAGTAGAGAAAATAGTTAGGGGTGGAAGAGAGAGCCGCCAAGCAACCGTCAAGGTGCGTCGTCCAGGAGCTCGTCAGCTCAAAGCTCGAGGGAGCCATTTTTATAAACAACCGCAATGGACCACACTCCGCTAGCTCCTCCTCCGGGTCACCCCAAGGGAAGCTGGTACATGAAGTTCTTGAGTGGTTCACCCCAGTGGGTGCAAGTAAGTACTTGTTGAACTGATGATCTCTGATGGAGTTCTTGAGTGGTTCACCCCAATGGGTGCAAGTAAGTACTTGTTGAACTCATGATCTCTAGACCTGATACATGTCCCGGGTTCTAAATATCGCCCGAGACATGGCTCGGGTTTCGGGATAACTTCCCTCCTCAGTAGAGAAAATAGTTAGGGGTGGAATAGAGAGCTGCCAAGCAACCGTCAAGGGCTTCAGTGCCCGCACAGGCACGCAGGTGCGTCGTCCAGGAGCTCGTCAGCTCAAAGCTCGAGGGAGCCATTTTTATAAACAACCGCAATGGACCGCACTCCGCTAGCTCCTTCTCCGGGACGCCCCAAGGGAAGCTGGTACATGAAGTTCTTGAGTGGTTCACCCCAGTGGGTGCAAGTAAGTACTTGTTGAACTGATGATCTCTGATGGAGTTCTTGAGTGGTTCACCCCAGTGGGTGCAAGTAAGTACTTGTTGAACTGATGATCTCTAGACCCGATACATGTCCCGGGTTTTAAAATATCGCCCGAGACATGGCTCGGGTTTCGGGATAACTTCCCTCCTCAGTAGATAAAATAGTTAGGGGTGGAAGAGAGAGCCGCCAAGCAACCGTCAAGGGCCTCAGTGCCCGCACAGGCAAGCAGGTGCGTCATCCAGGAGCTCGTCAGCTCAAAGCTCCAGGGAGCCATTTTTATAAACAACCGCAATGGACCGCACTCCGCTAGCTCCTTCTCCGGGTCACCCCAAGGGAAGCTGGTACATGAAGTTCTTGAGTGGTTAACCCCAGTGGGTGCAAGTAAGTACTTGTTGAACTGATGATCTCTGATGGAGTTCTTGAGTGGTTCACCCCAATGGGTGCAAGTAAGTACTTGTTAAACTGATGATCTCTAGACCCGATACATGTCCCGGGTTTTAAAATATCGCCCGAGACATGGCTCGGGTTTCGGGATAACTTCCCTCCTCAGTAGAGAAAATAGTTAGGGGTGGAAGAGAGAGCCGCCAAGCAACCGTCAAGGGCCTCAGTGCCCGCACAGGCACGCAGGTGCGTCGTCCAGGAGCTCGTCAGCTCAAAGCTCGAGGGAGCCATTTTTATAAACAACCGCAATGGACCGCACTCCGCTAGCTCCTCCTCCGGGTCGCCCCAAGGGAAGCTGGTACATGAAGTTCTTGAGTGGTTCACCCCAGTGGGTGCAAGTAAGTACTTGTTGAACTGATGATCTCTGATGGAGTTCTTGAGTGGTTCACCCAAATGGTTGCAAGTAAGTACTTGTTGAACTGATGATCTCTAGACCCGATACATGTCCCGGGTTTTAAAATATCGCCCGAGACATGGCTCGGGTTTCGGGATAACTTCCCTCCTCAGTAGAGAAAATAGTTAGGGGTGGAAGAGAGAGCCGCCAAGCAACCGTCAAGGGCCTCAGTGCCCGCACAGGCACGCAGGTGCATCGTCCAGGAGCTCGTCAGCTCCAAGCTCGAGGGAGCCATTTTTATAAACACCCGCAATGGACCGCACTCCGCTAGCTCCGCCTCCGGGTCGCCCCAAGGGAAGCTGGTACATGAAGTTCTTGAGTGGTTCACCCCAGTGGGTGCAAGTAAGTACTTGTTGAACTGATGATCTCTGATGGAGTTCTTGAGTGGTTCACCCAAATGGGTGAAAGTAAGTACTTATTGAACTGATGATCTCTAGACCCGATACATGTCCCGGGTTTTAAAATATCGTCCGAGACATGGCTCGGGTTTCGGGATAACTTCCCTCCTCAGTAGAGAAAATAGTTAGGGGTGGAAGAGAGAGCCGCCAAGCAACCGTCAAGGTGCGTCGTCCAGGAGCTCGTCAGCTCAAAGTTCGAGGGAGCCATTTTTATAAACAACCGCAATGGACCACACTCCGCTAGCTCCTCCTCCGGGTCACCCCAAGGGAAGCTGGTACATGAAGGTCTTGAGTGGTTCACCCCAATGGGTGCAAGTAAGTACTTGTTGAACTGATGATCTCTGATGGAGTTCTTGAGTGGTTCACCCCAATGGGTGCAAGTAAGTACTTGTTGAACTGATGATCTCTAGACCCGATACATGTCCCGTGTTTTAAAATATCGCCCGAGACATGGCTCGGGTTTCAGGATAACTTCCCTCCTCAGTAGAGAAAATAGTTAGGGGTGGAAGAGAGAGCCGCCAAGCAACCGTCAAGGGCCTCAGTGCCCGCACGGTCACGCAGGTGCGTCGTCCAGGAGCTCGTCAGCTCAAAGCTCGAGGGAGCCATTTTTATAAACAACAGAAATGGACCGCACTCCGCTAGCTCCTCCTCCGGGTCGCCCCAAGGGAAGCTGGTACATGAAGTTCTTGAGTGGTTCACCCCAGTGGGTGCAAGTAAGTACTTGTTGAACTGATGATCTCTGATGGAGTTCTTGAGTGGTTCACCCAAATGGGTGCAAGTAAGTACTTGTTGAACTGATGATCTCTAGACCCGATACATGTCCCGGGTTTTAAAATATCGTCCGAGACATGGCTCGGGTTTCGGGATAACTTCCCTCCTCAGTAGAGAAAATAGTTAGGGGTGGAAGAGAGAGCCGCCAAGCAACCGTCAAGGTGCGTCGTCCAGGAGCTCGTCAGCTCAAAGCTCGAGGGAGCCATTTTTATAAACAACCGCAATGGACCACACTCCGCTAACTCCTCCTCCGGGTCACCCCAAGGGAAGCTGGTACATGAAGTTCTTGAGTGGTTCACCCCAGTGGGTGCAAGTAAGTACTTGTTGAACTGATGATCTCTGATGGAGTTCTTGAGTGGTTCACCCCAATGGGTGCAAGTAAGTACTTGTTGAACTGATGATCTCTAGACCCGATACATGTCCCGGGTTTTAATATATCGCCCGAGACATGGCTCGGGTTTCAGGATAACTTCCCTCCTCAGTAGAGAAAATAGTTAGGGGTGGAAGAGAGAGCCGCCAAGCAACCGTCAAGGGCCTCAGTGCCCGCACAGGCACGCAGGTGCGTCGTCCAGGAGCTCATCAGCTCAAAGCTCGAGGGAGCCATTTTTATAAACAACCGCAATGGACCGCACTCCGCTAGCTCCTCCTCCGGGTCACCCCAAGGGAAGCTGGTACATGAAGTTCTTGAGTGGTTAACCCCAGTGGGTGCAAGCAAGTACTTGTTGAACTGATGATCTCTGATGGAGTTCTTGAGTGGTTCACCCCAATGGGTGCAAGTAAGTACTTGTTGAACTGATGATCTCTAGACCCGATACATGTCCCGGGTTTTAAAATATCGCCCGAGACATGGCTCGGGTTTCGGGATAACTTCCCTCCTCAGTAGAGAAAATAGTTAGGGGTGGAAGAGAGAGCCGCCAAGCAACCGTCAAGGGCCTCAGTGCCCGCACAGGCACGCAGGTGCGTCGTCCAGGAGCTCGTCAGCTCAAAGCTCGAGGGAGCCATTTTTATAAACAACCGCAATGGACCACACTCCGCTAGCTCCTCCTCCGGGTCACCCCAAGGGAAGCTGGTACAGGAAGTTCTTGGGTGGTTCACCCCAGTGGGTGCAAGTAAGTACTTGTTGAACTGATGATCTCTGATGGAGTTCTTGAGTGGTTCACCCCAATGGGTGCAAGTAAGTACTTGTTGAACTGATGATCTCTAGACCCGATAAATGTCCCGGGTTTTAAAATATCGCCCGAGACATGGCTCGGGTTTCGGGATAACTTCCCTCCTCAGTAGAGAAAATAGTTAGGGGTGGAAGAGAGAGCCGCCAAGCAACCGTCAAGGGCCTCAGTGCCCGCACAGGCACGCAGGTGCGTCGTCCAGGAGCTCGTCAGCTCAAAGCTCGAGGGAGCCATTTTTATAAACAACCGCAATGGACCGCACTCCGCTAGCTCCTCCTCCGGGTCACCCCAAGGGAAGCTGGTACATGAAGTTCTTGAGTGGTTCACCCCAGTGGGTGCAAGTAAGTTCTTGTTGAACTGATGATCTCTGATGGAGTTCTTGAGTGGTTCACCCCAATGGGTGCAAGTAAGTACTTGTTGAACTGATGATCTCTAGACCAGATACATGTCCCGGGTTTTAAAATATCACCCGAGACATGGCTCGGATTTCGGGATAACTTCCCTACTCAGTAGAGAAAATAGTTAGGGGTGGAAGAGAGAGCCGCCAAGCAACCGTCAAGGGCCTCAGTGCCCGCACAGGCACGCAGGTGCGTCGTCCAGGAGCTCGTCAGCTCAAAGCTCGAGTGAGCCATTTTTATAAACAACCGCAATGGACCGCACTCCGCTTGCTCCTCCTCCGGGTCGCCCCAAGGGAAGCTGGTACATGAAGTTCTTGAGTGGTTCACCCCAGTGGGTGCAAGTAAGTACTTGTTGAACTGATGATCTCTGATGGAGTTCTTGAGTGGTTCACCCCAATGGGTGCAAGTAAGTACTTGTTGAACTGATGATCTCTAGACCCGATACATGTCCCGGGTTTTAAAATATCGCCCGAGACATGGCTCGGATTTTGGGATAACTTCCCTCCTCAGTAGAGAAAATAGTTAGGGGTTGAAGAGAGAGCCGCCAAGCAACCGTCAAGGTGCGTCGTCCAGGAGCTCGTCAGCTCAAAGCTCGAGGGAGCCATTTTTATAAACAACCGCAATGGACCACACTCCGCTAGCTCCTCCTCCGGGTCGCCCCAAGGGAAGCTGGTACATGAAGTTCTTGAGTGGTTCACCCCAGTGGGTGCAAGTAAGTACTTGTTGAACTGATGATCTCTGATGGAGTTCTTGAGTGGTTCACCCCAATGGGTGCAAGTAAGTACTTGTTGAACTGATGATCTCTAGACCCGATACATGTCCCGCGTTTTAAAATATCGCCCGTGACATGGCTCGGGTTTCGGGATAACTTCCCTACTCAGTAGAGAAAATAGTTAGGGGTGGAAGAGAGAGCCGCCAAGCAACCGTCAAGAGCCTCAGTGCCCGCACAGGCACGCAGGTGCGTCGTCCAGGAGCTCGTCAGCTCAAAGCTCGAGGGAGTAGCTCGATTGTTGTGGAGGGAGATTTTAATAAATTGTGTACTTTGCACTTTACACGATCATACTTACTTTCTGTGCGAGGAGGTTGGCGTTTTAGTACCCCAACCACCTCTATTTAAACCGGATGCCACAAGCGACGCGCAGCGGACGCGCGATCATTTTTAAATGGTGACTTGGTTTTTTGCTCTGTTTTTTAGCGCTCTCTTGAAATTCTTGAGTAGTTTAAGTAGACTCTTCAAATAACGTTGTCGCTCACCCTGTCACACCTGCACTCAACTCCCCGGTCCACCGTGAGCGTAGCTCGATTGTAGTGGAGGGAGATTTTAATTAAATTGTGTACTTTGCACTCTGCATGATCATACTTACTTCCGGTGCGAGGAGGTTGGCGTTTTAGTACTCCAACCACCTCTATTTAAACCGGATGCCACAAGCGACGCGCAGTGGATGCGCGCAGCGGGGGCGCCAGCGTCGCGCTGAAGACGCACCGAAGGCGAGCCCGTCTGTGCCAGTCTGCGCCAGGATGGCTCCAGAAGCGAGGACCACTGGTCGAGTCATTCCAGACCTGGGCACTTTAAATAAGACCAAATATTACACTGGACAAGAGCTGCTTGATCTTAGATTCAATAATATTTTCCATTGCCAATGCAATCTCTTATCACTAGTTGAAGGTCCTTTTGCGTGCAGACTATGTCAGTATCAGAGTAATGTTGACGAAGCAGAGTTGGCTTGAATAATATTAGATTATCCTTTATTAAGTAAGGTTCCTCTCTGCACAAAGTCTGACTCCTCTCCATGTGGTATGAATCCTATAAATGGAAGTTGGAGGATATGGAAAAATATGCTATGTAATGTTCTCTCTTTGCCCAAACATTCCATTGAAATTTGGGACTTACTTTCCTCTACACAGCCTGAGCTTGGGTTCTTAACTGAAACCTGGCTAAAGCCCCATTCCACACCCTCTGTCACTCTTGGTATAAGTATATTAGGATGGACAGACCAACTAAGATGGGGGGAGGGATTGCTATCGTTCATAAAGACAGCATTAATGTTTCTATATTGGATGAGTCTAGTAGTATAAAAATTGAAGTTATTATTTTTCGAATTGAATTTTCAACCCAAGTCAGTTGGAAGGGATCCTTAGTCTATCGCCCACCAGGTCCTTTGGCAGATTTTTCACTTCTACTTATTGAATGAATAGCTCCTTATGTACTTGCAAGTAATAACTTGTTATTACTAGGTGATTTTAACATTCATAGCGAATGCACCACCAATGCTGAGTCACTAGCCTTTCTCAATGACCTAGCACTTTTAGGCCTAAATCAACAGAATGAAGGGCCCACACATACAGCTGGCCATACGTTAGACATTATTCTGTCGAACTCTCCCAATGTACGGTGTGAGCCACCACTACAACTAACATGGACCGATCATGTATTAATTGAATTTTCCATTAAGGGCCACAAAAAAAAATACAGGGGTCAACATTTGGAAGCCTCCACGAATCGTAGGCAATGGCAAAAGGTTTCTCCAGAGAGTTTCCAAGTCTCTCTGGAATCACCACGAAATAATTATTCAGATAATTTAGTAGAAGCCTTAACCATCTATAACCTGGCAGTAACCCGGACCATTGACCACCTTGCACCTTTGAAACGTTCTCCCACCCATTCTAAACGCCCACAAGCTGCCTGGTTCTCCCGCCAGTTACATATACAAAAAAACTGTGTAGGAAATACGAGAGGAAATGGCGTATCACCCATGAGGAAAATGACAAAACTCAGATTTTAACTTCTTTGTCAAGTTATCACAGTAGCATCAAGACTGCACGAAAAAATCATATCTCCACCCAACTTACATTGGCTGGTAATGCTCCGAAGGTTTTATACAATATTCTTCAGTCTTTTATAAAACCTAAAGCCTGTGAGAAGGCTGAAGCACCCTCACAAACACTATGCAATGACATTGCATTATATTTTTCACAAAAAATAGAATTAATCTATGAAAAAATTGTTTCTTCAGGAAACCCACATCAGATTCCCATGATCACAGAAATTCCAGATTAATTTCCTTCTATGCTGCTTGAGAATTTCCCCCCACTGACTACAGCAGATGTAGTGGCATTAATGCATAAAGTGAAATCTGGCTCGCCTTGCGATCTGATTCCTGCTAGAGTAGTCAGTATCCTAATTCCACAACTATCTCCATTAATTGAACACCTTCTTAATTTGTCTATAAAGGAAGGTTTTGTTCCATCAGAATGGAAAGCTGCACAAATAATGCCAATTCACAAGAACACCAAGATTCCTCTGACTGATCTGACCAATCTCCGTCCCATTTCGCTCTTACCATTTCTGAGTAAATTAGTAGAGAGATATGGCAACACACATCTCTCAAACCATGTCGAACTTTCAGGCTGCCTAGATCCTCTCAGTCAGGTTTTAGGCCCACACATAGCACCGAATCAGCCCTACTAGTAGTCACGGATAACATCAGAATGACTCTATATAAGGGCCATTCTTTGATTCTGGTGCTATTGGACCTATCTGCCGCATTTGACACAGTTTCCCATCAAATATTACTCAGAAGGTTGAGGAACATTGTACTAAGAGACTCTGCCTTTCAGTGGATGTCAAGCTTTCTATCTGGTCGATCTCAGACGGTTAACCTAGGCCCGTATTGTTCAGCACCCATGGAACTGTCCAAGGGAGTACCACAGGGCTCTTGCTTGAGTCCTACCTTATTCAACATTTATGTAGCTCCCTTGGCCAAGGTTCTAAGAAAATATGGGTTTATTCCAATATGATATGCAGACGATACACAGTTACTCTACCCTTTCGATGAATTTACTCCTATTGTCCAGGAGACTTACTCTCAGGGTATGAATCCCATCTCACACTGGATGAAGAATAACTTCCTCCAATGTAATGTTGGGAAAACTGAGCTTCTACTTTTCGGAGAGGCCCCCATATTATGGTCACCCAATTGGTGGTCTATCAATCTTGGGTTACCTCCCGAGCCTTAAGCCTCCGTCAAGAACCTAGGAGTCCGTCTAGACCACGATATTACTTTTAAGGAACATATTGGTCATACAGTGGGTACTAGTTTCTATACTTTGGGCCTAGTTCGACGATTCTTTCCTTTGCTTCCAGACTCTATTCGAAAGACTTTGATTCAGGCACTCATATTGAGTCGCCTGGATTATTGTAACGGTCTGCTGCTTACCGTCAATGAAACCTTGATTAATAAACTTCAGGTGGTTCCAAATACGGCAGCACGACTTGTCCTAAACATGCCCTCTAGATCTGCTTCCCACCCTCTTCTTTTGAAACTCCATTGGTTACCCATACGCCAACGGATAAAATGTAAAGTCTGTTGTACTATCCACAAGGCATTATTTAATCTTGGCCCCAGTTATCTGTCAGAAAAATTAGCCTTTTATCATCCTCTAAGGTCCCTACGATCTAGCACCAAACATTTGCTGAAGGTCCCCCGAATCAGGAGAGCAAGATTAGGAGGAAAAGCTCTCTAATATCTAGGTCCGCAATACTGGAATGAACTTCCCCTACACTTAAGAGAATGCTCGAACCATCTTCATTTTAGAGAGTCACTTAAAACCACCTTGTTTTGCTTCTAAGTTTTGCAGTTTCCGTATACATAAATGATACGTGTCCAAAGCGCAGAGATACTCCCTGGAGTCGATTCTGGCACTATACAAACCCCTAAATAAATAAATAAATCTACCCCCAGCACAACCACCTAGACTACACAAATACCACTTCACAATCCTAAACCCTAAAACATGACCCCCTACACTACACAAACAACACTGCACTACACTAAACACTAAAACACTACCCCCAGCACAACCCCTTACACTACCCAAACACCACTGTACTACCCTAAACCCTAAAATATGACCCCATACACTACACAAACAACACTGCACTATCCTAAACACTAAAACAATACCCCCAGCACAACCCCCTATACTATCCAAACACCACTGCACTACCCTAAACCCTAAAACATGTCCCCTACACTACACAAACACCACTGCACTACCCTAAACCCTAAATCTATCCGCAGCACAACCCCCTACACTACAAAAACACCACTGCACTGCCCTAAACCCTAAAACACTTCCACCAGCACGATCGCCCTACACTACCCAAACACCACTGCACTACTCTAAACCCTAAAACACTACCCCAGCACGTCCCCCTATACCACACAAACACCACTGCACTACCCTAAACCCTAAAACACTACCCCCAGCATGACCCCCTACACTACACAAACACCACTGCACTACCCTAAACCACTACACCCAGCGTGACCCACTACACTACCCAAACACCACTGCACTACCCTAAAGCCACCCCCAGCATGATGCCCTACACTACCCAAACACCACTGCACTACCCTAAACGCTAAAAGACTACGCCCAGCACAACACCCTAAAATACCCAAACACCACTGCACTGCCCTAAACCCTAAAACACTACCCCCCGGCATGAACCCCTACACTACACAAACACCACTGCACTGCCCTAAACCCTAAAAGACTACCCCCGCACGACCCCCTACACTACCCAAACACCACTGCACTACCCTAAAACACTATCCCCCGCATGACCCCCTACACTACCCAAACACCACTGCACTGCCCTAAACCCTAAAACACTATCCCCAGCATGACCCTCTACACTACACAAACACCAATGCATTACCCTAAACCTTAAATCTACCCACAGCATGAACCCCTACACTACCCAAATACCACTGCACTACCCTAAACACGACCCCCTATACTACACAAACACCACTGCACTATTCTAAACCCTAAAACAATACCCCAGCATGACAAGCTACACTACACAAACACCACTGCACTACCCTGAACCCTAAACCACTACCCCCAGCATGACAACCTACCCTACACAAACATTACTGCACTACCCTAAACCCTAAAGCACTACCCCTACACTACACAAACACTACTGCACTACCCTAAACCCTAAAACACGAACCCCAGCACAAACCCCTATACTACCCAAACACCACTGCACTATCCTAAACTCTAAAACACTACCCCAGCATGAACCCCTACACTACACAAACACCACTGCACTACCCTAAACCCTAAAACCCGAACCCCAGCACAAACCCCTATACTACCCAAACACTACTGCAGTACCCTACACCGTAAAACACTATCCCAGCATGAACCCCTACACTACACAAACACCACAGCACTACCCTAAACCCTAAAGCACTACCCCTACACTACACAAACACTATTGCACTACCCTCAACCCTAAAACATGAACCCCGGCACAAACCCCTATACTACCCACACACCACTGCACTACCCTAAACCCTAAAACACTACCCCCAGCATGAACCCCTACACTACACAAACACCACTGTACTACCCTAAACCCTTAAACCCTACCCCCAGCACAACCCCTTACACTACCCAAACATCACTGCACTACCCTAAATCCTAAACGCTATCCCCAGTACGACCCCCTATACTACACAAACACCACTGCACTACCCTGAACCCTAAAACATTACCCCTAGCACGACCCCCCACACTACACAAACACCACTGCACTACACTAAACCCTTAAACACTACCCCCAGCACGACCCCCTACACTACCCAAACATCATTGCACTACCCTAAACCCTAAAACACTACACCAAGCACTACCCCTTACACTAATCAAACACCACTGCACTACCCTAAACCCTAAAACATTACCCCCAGCACAACAGCCTACAATATCCAAACATAACTGCACTACCCCAAACCCTTAATCTACCCCAAGCTCAACACCATACACTACACAAACACCGCTGCACTACCCTAAACCCTAAAACACTACCCCCTGCAAGACCACCTACAGTACACAAACACCACTGCACTCCCCTCAACCCTAAAACACTACCGTCCACTTGACCCCCTACACTACACAAACACCACTGCACTACCCTACACCCTAAAACACTACCCCAGCACGACTCCCTTCACTACCCAAACACAGCTGCACTACCCTAAAGCCACCCCCAGCATGACGCCCTACACTACCCAAACACCACTGCACTACCCTAAACGCTAAAAGACTACCCCCAGCACAACACCCTAAAATACCCAAACACCACTGCACTGCCCTAAACCCTAAAACACTACCCCCGGCATGACCCCCTACACTACACAAACACCACTGCACTGCCCTAAACCCTAAAACACTACCCCCGCACGACCCCCTACACCACCCAAACATCACTGCACTGCCCTAAACCCTAAAACAATATCCCCAGCATGTCCCCTACACTACACAAACACCAATGCATTACCGTAAACCTTAAATCTACCCCCAGCATGAACCCCTACACTACCCAAATACCACTGCACTACCCTAAAACACGACCCCCTACACTACACAAACACCACTGCACTATTCTAAACCCTAAAACACTACCCCAGCATGACAAGCTACACTACAGAAACACCACTGCACTACCCTAAACCCTAAACCCTAAACCACTACCCCAGCATGACAACCTACACTACACAAACATTACTGCACTACCCTAAACCCTAAAACACTACCCCTACACTACACAAACACAACTGCACTACCATACACCCTAAAACAATACCCCCAGCACGACCCCCTACACTACACAAACACTACTGCACTACCCTACACCGTAAAACCCTACCCCCAGCATGAACCCCTACACTACACAAACAACACTGCACTACCCTAAACCCTTAAACTCTACCCCCAGGACAACCCCCTAAACTACCCAAACATCACTGCACTACGGTAAATCCTAAACGCTATCCCCAGTACGACCCCCTATACTACACAAACACCACTGCACTACCCTGAACCCTAAAACATTACCCCTAGCATGACCCCCCACACTACACAAACACCACTGCACTACACTAAACCCTTAAACACTACCCGCAGCACGACCCCCTACACTACCCAAACATCATTGCACTACCCTAAACCCTAAAACACTACACCAAGCACTACCCCTTACACTACCCAAACACCACTGCACTGCCCTAAACCCTAAAACACTACCCCCAGCACAACAGCCTACAATTCCCAAACATAACTGGACTACCCTAAACCCTTAATCTACCCCAAGCTCAACACCATCCACTACACAAACACCACTGCACTACCCTAAACCCTAAAACACTACCCTCAGCAAGACCACCTATAGTACACAAACACCACTGCACTCCCCTCAACCCTAAAACACTACCGCACACATGACCCCCTACACTACACAAACACCACTGCACTACCCTACACCCAAAAACACTACCCCAGCACGACCCCCTACACTACCCAAACACCACTGCATTGCCCTAAACCCTAAAACACGACTCCTTACACTACACAAACACAACTGCACTATCCTAAACCCTAAAACTCTACCCCAGCACGAAACCCTAAACTACATGAACACTACTGCCCTATCCTAAACCCTAAAACAGTACCCCAGCATGACCCCCTACACTACCGAAACAGCACTGCACTACCCTAAACCCTAAAACACGACCCCTTACACTACACAAACACCACTGCACTATCCTCAGCCCTAAAACACTACCCCCAGCACAACCCCCTACACTATACAAACACCACTGCACTAACCCTAAACCTTAAAAAACTACCCCCTACACTACACAAACACAACTGCACTACCCTAAACCCTAAAACACTACCCTCAGCACGACCCCCCACACTACACAAACACCACTGCACTACACTAAACCCTTAAACACTACCCCCAGCACGACCCCCTACACTACCCAAACATCATTGCACTACCCTAAACCCTAAAACACTACACTGAGCACTAGCCCCTACACTACCCAAACACCATTGCACTAACCTAAACCCTAAAACACTTCCCCCAGCACGACACCCTACAATACCCAAACATAACTGCACCACCCTAAACCCTAAATCTACCCCAGCACAACACCCTACACTACACAAACACCACTGCACTACCCTTAACCCTAAAACACTACCCCCAGCAAGACCCCCTACAGTACACAAACACCACTGCACTCCCCTCAACCCTAAAACACTACCGCCCACATGACCCCCTACACTACCCAAACACCACTGCGCTACCCTACACCTTAAAACACTACCCCAGCACGACCCCCTTCACTACCCAAACACAGCTGCTCTACCCTAAACCCCAAAACACTACCCTCAGCACGACCCCCTACACTACCCAAACACCACTGCATTGCCCTAAACCCTAAAACACGACTCCCTACACTACACAAACACCACTGCACTACCCTAAACCCTAAATTACTACCCCCAGCATGACCCCTACACTACACAAACAGCACTGCACTACCCTAAACCCTAAAACACTACCCCTACACTACATAAACACCACTGCACTACCCTAAACCCTAAAACACTACCCCCAGCACGACTCCCTATACTACACAAACACCACTGACCTACCCTAAACTCTTAAACACTACCCCAGCGCGAACCCCTACATTACCCAAACATCACTGCATTATGCTAAAACACTACCCCCAGGCACTACCCCCTACACTACCCAAACACCACTGCACTAACCTAAACCCTAAAAAACTACCCCCAGCACGACACCCTCCACTACCCAACCATAACTGCACTAGCCTAAACCCTAAAATTCTATCACCAGCACAACTCCCTACACTACCCAAACATTACTGCACTACCCTAAACCCTAAATCTACCCCAGGACAATCCCCTACACTACACAAACACTACTGCACTACCTTTAACCGTAAACACTACCACCAGCATGACTCCCTACACTACACAAACACCACGGCTCTATCCCAAACCCTAAAACACTACTCACTCCACTACACAAATGCCACTGCACTACCATAAACCCTGAAACACTACCCCTAGCATGACCCCATACACTACACAAACACCACTGTACTACCCTAAAGCACTCCCTCCAGCAATACCCCCTGCACTACCCAATCACCACTGCACTACCCTAAACCCTAAAATGCTACCCCCAGAACGACCCACTACACTACACAAACACCACTGCACTACCCTAAACCCTACATCTACCCCCAGCACAACCCCCTATTCTACTCAAACATCACTGCACTACAATAAACCCTAAAACACTACCCCCAGCACGACCCCTACACTACACAAGCACCAATGCACTATCCTAAACCCTAAAACACTACCCCAGAACGACCCCCTACACTACACAAACACCATTGCACTACCCTAAACCCTAAAACATTACCCCTAACATGACCCACTACACTACCCAAACACCACTGCACTACCTTAAACCCCTACATCTACCTCCAGAACAACCCCCTATTCTACACAAACATCACTGCACTACCAAAAACCCTAAAACACTACCCACAGCACGATCTCCTATACTACCCAAACACCACTCCACTACCCTAAACCCTAAATCTACCCCCAGCATGACTCCCTACACTACCCAAAAACCACTGCACAGCCCTAAAAGCTAAAACACTTCACCTAGCACAACCCCCTACAATAAACAAACACCACTGCACTGCCCTAAACCCTAAAACAATACCCCCGGCATGACACCCTACACTTCACAAACACCACTGCACTGCCCTAAACCCTAAAACAATACTCCCGGCATGACCCCCTACACTACACAAACACCACTGCACTGCCCTAAACTCTAAAACACTATCCCCAGCACGACCCCCTACACTACCAAAACACCACTGAACTGCCCTAACCCTAAAACACTACACCCAGCATGACCCCCTACACTTCACAAACACCACGGCACTGCCCTAAACCCTAAAACATGACCCCTAGCACGACCCCCTTCACTACCCAAACACCACTGCACTACCCTAAACCCTAAAACACTACCCCCAGCATGACCCCCTATACTTCACAAACACCAGTGCACTACCCTAAACCCTAAAACACAACCCCTAGTACGACCCTCTACACTACCCACACACCACTGCACTACCCTAAACCCTAAAACACTTATCCCAGCACGACCCCCTACACCACACAACCACCACTGCACTACCCTAAACCATAAAACGCTACCCCAGCACAACCCCCTACAATGTAAAAACACAACTGCACTGTCCTAAAACGATACCCCCGGCATGACCCCCTGCACTACACAAACACCACTGCAATGCCCTATACCCTAAAACACTCCCCCCAGCACGACAGCACTGCACTGCCCTAAACCCTAAAACACTTTTCCCAGCATGACCCCCTACACTACACAAACACCACTGCACTGCCCTAAACCCTAAAATACTACCTGCAACATGACCCCCTAACCACCCAAACACAACTGCATTACCCTAAACCCTAAATCTACACCCAGTATGACCCCCTACACTACACAAACACCACTGCACTTCCCTAAACCGTAAAACACTACCCCAGCATGACCCCCTACACTACACAAACACCACTGCACTACTCTAAACCCTAAAACACTACCCCCAGCACGACCCCCTATACTACACAAAAAGCACGACACTACCCTAAACCCTAAAACTACCCCCAGCATGACCCCTACACTTCCCACACCACTGCACTACCCTAAATGCTAAAACACTACCCCCAGCATGACCCCCTACACTACACAAACACCACTGCACTGCTCTAAGCCCTAAAACACTAACTGCAGCACAACCCCCTACACTACCCAAACACCACTGCATTACCCTAAACCCTAAATCTTCCCCCAGCATGACCCCTAAACTACCAAAACACCACTGCACTACCCTAAACCCTAAAACACTACCCCCAGCATGAACCCCTACACTACGCAAACACCACTGTACTACCCTAAACCCTAAAACACTACCCCCAAGCACGACCTCCTACACTGCACAAAGACTACTGTACTACTCTAAACCCTAAAACACTACCCCCGCACAACCCTCTTCACTACTCAAAAACAACTGCACTACCCTAAACCCAAAAATACTACCCCCAGCACGACCCCTACACTACCCAAACACCACTGCACTACACTAAACCCTAAAACACAACCCCCTGCACTTCACAAACATCACCGCACTACCCTAAACCCTAAGATACTACCCCCAGCATGACCCCTACACTGAACAAACACCACTGCACTACCCTTAACCCTTAAACACTACCCCCTGCACATCCCCCTACACTACCCAAACATCACTGCACTGCCCTAAACCCTAAAACTCTACCCCCAGCACTACCCCCTACACTACCCAAACACCAATGCACTACCCTAAACCTTAAAACATTACCCCCAGCACGACCCGCTACACTACACTAACACCACTGCACTACCCTAAACCCTAAAACATTACCCCTAGCACGACCCCCTACACTACCCAATCACCACTGCACTACCCTAAATCCTACATCTACCCCCAGCACAACCCCCTACACTACACAAACGCCACTGCACTACCCTAAACCTTAAAACACTACCCCCAGCATGACCCCCTACACTACACAGGCACCACTGCACTAACCTAAACCGTAAAACACTACCCCGTGCAAGACCCCCTACACTACAGAAACACCACTGCACTACCCTAAATCCTAAAACACTACCCCGAGCACGACCCCCTACACTACACAAAAAGCACAACACTACACTAAACCCTAAATCTACCCCCAGCATGACCCCCTACACTACCCACACCACTGCACTACCCTAAACGCTAAAACACTACCCCAACAGAACCACCTACAATACCCAAACACCACTGCACTGCCCTAAACCCTAAAACAATACCACCGGCATGACCCCCTACACTACACTAACATCACTGCACTGCCCAAAACCCTAAAACACTACCCCCAGCATGACCCCCTACACTACCCAAACACCACTGCACTGTCCTAAACCCTAAAACAATACCCCTAGCATGACCCCCATTACTACACAAATACCACTGCACTGCCCTAAGCCCCAAAACTCTACCTGCAGCACAACCCCCTACACTACCCGAACACCACTGCATTACCCTACACCCTAAAACACAACCCCCTACACTTCACAAACATCACCGCACTACCCTAAACCTTAAAATACTACCCCCAGCACGACCCCCTACACTACACAAACAGCATGGCACTACCTAAACCCTAAAACACTACCCCCAGCTTGACCCCCTACACTGCACAAACACCAATGCACTACCCTTAACCCTTAAACACTACCCCCAGCACATCACCCTACACTACCCAAACATCACTGCACTACCCTAAACCGATACCCCCGGCATGACCCCCTGCACTACACAAACACCACTGCACTGCCCTATACCCTAAAACACTCCCCCCAGCTTGACCCCTACACTACACAAACACCACTGCTCTACCCTAAACCGTAAAACACTACCCCAGCAAGACCCCGTACACTAAAAACACCACTGCACTACCCTAAACCCTAAAACACTACCCCCAGCACGACCCCCTATACTACACAAACACCACTGCACTCCCCTAAGCCCTAAAACACTACCTGCAGCACAACCCCCTACACTACCCAAACACCACTGCACTGCCCTAAACCCTAAAACACTACCTTTAGCACAACACCCTAATTTACCCAAACACCACTGCATTACCCTAAACCCTAAATCTTCCCCCAGCAGGACCCCCTAAACTGCACAAACACGACTGCACTACCTTAAACCCTAAAACACTGCCCCCAGCTTGATACCCTACACTACCAAAACACCACTGCACTACCCTAAACCCTAAAACACTACCACAGCACAAACCCTTATACTTCACAAACACCACTGCACTGCCCTATACCCTAAAACACTCCCCCAGCACGACACCACTGCACTACCCTAAACCCTAAAACAGTACCCCAGCATGAACCCCTACACTACGCAAACACCACTGCACTACCCTAAACCCTAAAACACTACCCCCAAGCACGACATCCTACACTGCGCAAAGACTACTGTACTACCCTAAACCCTAAAACACTACCCCCCGCATGACCCTCTTCACTACTCAAAACCAACTGCACTACCCTAAACCCAAAAATACTACCCCCAGCATGAACCCCTACACTACCCAGACACCACTGCACTACACTAAACCCTAAAACACAACCCCCTACACTTCACAAACATCACCGCACTACCCTAAACCCTAAAATACTACCCCCAGCACGACCCCCTACACTACACAAACAGCATGGCACTACCTAAACCCTAAAACACTGCCCCCAGCTTGACACCCTACACTACCAAAACACCACTGCACTACCCTAAAACACTAACCCAGAACGAACCCCTATACTACACAAACACCACTGCAATACCCAAACCCCAAAATACTACCCCCAGCATGGCAACCTATACTACCCAAACACCACTGCACTACCCTAAACCCTAAAACACAACCCCCTACACTACACAATCACCACTGCACTACCCTAAACCCTAAAATACTACCCCCAGCACGACCCACTACACTACACAAACACCACAGCACTACCCTAAACCCTAAAACACTACCCCCTACACTACACAAACACTACTTCAATACTCTAAACCCTAAAATACTACCCCCAGCACATCCCCCTACACTACCCAAACATCACTGCACTACCCTAAACCCTAAAACTCTACCCCCACCACTACCCCCTACACTACCCAAAAACAAATGCACTACCCTAAACCTTAAAACACTACCCCCAGCACAATCCCCTACACTACACAAACACCACTGCACTACCCTAAACCCTAAAACACTACCCCCAGCTGGACCCCTACACTACTCGAACACCACTGCACTGCCCTAAACCCTAAAATACTACCTGCAACATGACCCCCTAACCACCCAAACACAACTGCATTACCCTTAACCCTAAATCTACCCCCAGCATGAACCCCTAGACTGCACAAACACGACTGCAATAACTTAAACCCCAAAACACTGCCCCCAGCTTGATACCCTAAACTACCAAAACACCACTGCACTGTGTAGTGTAGGGGGTCATACTGGGGGTAGATTTAGGGTTTAGGGTAATGCAGTTGTGTTTGGGTGGTTAGGGGGTCATGTTGCAGGTAGTATTTTAGGGTTTAGGGCAGTGCAGTGGTGTTCGAGTAGTGTAGGGGTCCAGCTGGGGGTAGTGTTTTAGGGTTTAGGGTAGTGCAGTGGTGTTTGTGTAGTGTAGGAGGTTGTGCAGGGGGTAGATGTAGGATTTAGGGTAGTGCAGTGGTTGGGTAGTATAGGGGGTCGTGCTAGGGGTAAGGTTTTAGGGTTTAGGGTAGTGCAGTGGTGTTTGTGTAGTGTAGGGGATTGTGCTGGGGGTAGTGTTTTAAGGTTTAGGGTAGTGCATTTGTTTTTGGGTAGTGTAGGGGGTAGTGTTTTAGGGTTTAGGGTAGTGCAGTGATGTTTGGGTAGTATAGGTTTCCATGCTGGGGGTAGTATTTTTGGTTTTAGGGTAGTGCAGTGGTGTTTGTGTAGTATAGGGGTTCGTGCTGGGTTAGTGTTTTAGGGTAGTGCAGTGGTGTTTTGGTAGTGTAGGGTGTCAAGCTGGGGGCAGTGTTTTAGTGTTTAAGGTAGTGCAGTGGGGATTGTGTAGTTTAGGGGGTCATGCTGGGGGTAGATTTAGGCTTTAGGGTAATGCAGTGGTGTTTGGGTAGTGTAGGGGGTTGTGCTGCAGGTAGTGTTTTAGGGATTAGGGCAGTGCAGTGGTGTTTGTGTAGTGTCGAGGGTCATGCTGGGGGTAGTGTTTTAGGGCTTTGGGCAGTGCAGTGATGTTTGTGTAGTGTAGGGGGTCGTGCCGGTGGTATTGTTTTAGGTTTTAGGGCAGTGCAGTGGTGTTTGGGTATTGTAGGTGGTTGTGTTGGGGGTAGTGTTTTAGCGTTTAGGGTAGTGCAGTGGTGTGGGTAGTGTAGGGGGTCATGCTGATGGTAGACATAGGGTTTAGGGTAGTGTCGTGCTTTTTGAGTAGTGTAGGGGGTCGTGCTGGGGGTAGTGTTTTAGGATTTAGGGTAGTGCAGTGGTGTTTCTGTAGTGTAGGTGGTGTTGGTATGGGTAGTGTTTTACGGTTTAGGTTAGTGCAGTGGTGCATGTGCAGTGTAGGGGGTAGTGCTGGGGGTAGTGTTTTAGGGTTTAGGGTAGTGCAGTGGTGTTTGTGTAGGTGTAGCCGGTCATGCTGGGGGTAGTGTTTTAAGGTTTAGGGTAGTGCATTGGTGTTTGGGAAGTACAGGGGGTAGTGCTGGGGGTAGAGTTTTAGGGTTTAGGGTAGTGCAGTGATGTTTGGGTAGTGTAGGGGGATGTTCTGGGGGTAGTGTTTAAGGGTTAATGGAAGTGCAGTGGTCTCTGTGCAGTGTAGGGGGTCATGCTGGGGGTAGTGTTTTAGGGTCTAGGGTAGTGCCATGCTGTTTGTGTAGTGTAGAGGGTCATGCTGGGAGTAGTATCTTTGGGTTTAGGGTAGTGCGGTGATGTTTGTGAAGTGTAGGGGGTTGTGTTTTAGGGTTTAGTGTAGTTCAGTGGTGTATGGGTAGTGTAGGGGGTCGTGCTGGGGATAGTATTTTTGGGTTTAGGGTACTGCAGTTGTTTTTGAGTAGTGAAGAGGGTCGTGCGGGGGTAGTGTTTTAGGGTTTAGGGTAGTACCCCAAAACACTCCCCCCAGCACGACAGCACTGCACTGCCCTAAACCCTAAAAACACTACCCCCAGCATGACCCCTACACTACACAGACACCACTGCCCTGCCCTAAACCCTAAAATACTACCTGCAACATGACCCCCTAACCACCCAAACACAACTGCATTACCCTAAACCCTAAATCTACCCCCAGTATGACCCCCTACACTACACAAACACCACTGCACTGCCCTAAACCCTAAAACACTACCTGCAGCACAACCCACTAATTTACGCAAACACCACTGTATTACACTAAACCCTAAATCTTCCCCCAGCATGACCCCCTAAACTACACAAACACGACTGCACTACCTTAAACCCTAAAACACTGCCCCTAGCTTGACACCCTAAACTACCAAAACACCACTGCAATACCCTAAACCCAAAAACACTATCCCATCACGAACCCTTCTACTTCACAAACACCACTGCACTACCCTAAACCCTAAAACACTACCCCCAGCATGAACCCCTACTCTATGCAAACACCACTGCACTACCCTAAACCCTAAAACACTACCCCAAGCACAACCTCCTACACTGCACAAAGACTACTGTACTACCCTAAACCCTAAAAAACTACCCACGCACGAACCCCTTCACTACTCAAAAACAACTGCAGTACCCTAAACCCAAAAATACTACTCCCAGCACGACCCCCTACACTACCAAACACCACTGCACTACCCTAAACCGTAAAACACAATCCCCTACACTTCACAAACATCACCGTACTACCCTAAACCCTAAAATACTACCCACAGCACAACCCCCTACACTACACAAACAGCATGGCACAACCCAAAACCCTAAAACACTACCCCTTACACTACACAAACACTATTTCACTAGTCTAAACCCTAAAATACGACCCCCAGCATGCCCCCCTACACTGCACAAACACCACTGCACTACCGCAAACCCTTAAACACTACCCCAGCACATCCCCCTACACTACCCAAACATCACTGCACTACCCTAAACCCTAATACTCTACCCCCAGCACTACCCCCTACACTACCCAAACACCAATGCACTATCCTAAACCGATACCCCCGGCATGACCCCCTGCACTACACAAACACCACTGCACTGCCCTATACCCCAAAACACTCCCCCCAGCACGACAGCACTGCACTGCCCTAAACCCTAAAAACACTACCCCCAGCATGACCCCCTACACTACACAGACACCACTGCCCTGCCCTAAAAATTAAAATACTACCTGCAACATGACCCCCTAACCACCCAAACACAACTGCATTACCCTAAACACTAAATCTACCCCCGGTATGACCCCCTACACTACACAAACACCACTGCACTACCGTACACCCTAAAACACTACCCCCAGCTTGACCCCTACACTACACAAACACCACTGCACTACTCTAAACTGTAAAACACTACCCCAGCAAGTCCCCTACACTACACAAACACCACTGCATTACCCTAAACCCTAAAACACTACCCCCAGCATGACCCCCTATACTACACAAAAAGCACGACACTAGCCTAAACCCTAAATCTACACCCAGCATGACACCTACACTTCCCACACCACTGCACTACCCTAAATGCTAAAACACTACCCCCAGCATAACCCCCTACACTACACAAACACCACTGCACTACCCTAAACCCTAAAACACTACCCCCAGCATGAACCCCTACACTACGCAAACACCACTGTACTACCCTAAACCCTAAAACACTACCCCCAAGCACGACCTCCTACACTGCACAAAGACTACTGTACTACCCTAAACCCTAAAACACTACCCCCGCACAACCCTCTTCACTACTCAAAAACAACTGCACTACCCTAAACCCAAAAATACTACCCCCAGCACGACCCCTACACTACCCAAACACCACTGCACTACACTAAACCCTAAAACACAACCCCCTGCACTTCACAAACATCACCGCACTACCCTAAACCCTAAGATACTACCCCCAGCATGACCCCTACACTGCACAAACACCACTGCACTACCCTTAACCCTTAAACACTACCCCCTGCACATCCCCCTACACTACCCAAACATCACTGCACTGCCCTAAACCCTAAAACTCTACCCCCAGCACTACCCCCTACACTACCCAAACACCAATGCACTACCCTAAACCTTAAAACATTACCCCCAGCACGACCCGCTACACTACACTAACACCACTGCACTACCCTAAACCCTAAAACATTACCCCTAGCACGACCCCCTACACTACCCAAACACCACTGCACTACCCTAAATCCTACATCTACCCCCAGCACAACCCCCTACACTACACAAACGCCACTGCACTACCCTAAACCTTAAAACACTACCCCCAGCATGACCCCCTACACTACACAGGCACCACTGCACTAACCTAAATCCTAAAACACTACCCCGAGCACGACCCCCTACACTACACAAAAAGCACAACACTACACTAAACCCTAAATCTACCCCCTGCATGACCCCCTACACTACCCACACCACTGCACTACCCTAAACGCTAAAACACTACCCCAACAGAACCACCTACAATACCCAAACACCACTGCACTGCCCTAAACCCTAAAACAATACCACCGGCATGACCCCCTACACTACACTAACATCACTGCACTGCCCAAAACCCTAAAACACTACCCCCAGCATGACCCCCTACACTACCCAAACACCACTGCACTGTCCTAAACCCTAAAACAATACCCCTAGCATGACCCCCAACACTACACAAATACCACTGCACTGCCCTAAGCCCCAAAACTCTACCTGCAGCACAACCCCCTACACTACCCGAACACCACTGCATTACCCTACACCCTAAAACACAACCCCCTACACTTCACAAACATCACCGCACTACCCTAAACCCTAAAATACTACCCCCAGCACGACCCCCTACACTACACAAACAGCATGGCACTACCTAAACCCTAAAACACTACCCCCAGCTTGACCCCCTACACTGCACAAACACCAATGCACTACCCTTAACCCTTAAACACTACCCCCAGCACATCACCCTACACTACCCAAACATCACTGCACTACCCTAAACTGATACCCCCGGCATGACCCCCTGCACTACACAAACACCACTGCACTGCCCTATACCCTAAAACACTCCCCCAGCTTGACCCCTACACTACACAAACACCACTGCTCTACCCTAAACCGTAAAACACTACCCCAGCAAGACCCCGTACACTAAAAACACCACTGCACTACCCTAAACCCTAAAACACTACCCCCAGCACGACCCCCTATACTACACAAACACCACTTCACTCCCCTAAGCCCTAAAACACTACCTGCAGCACAACCCCCTACACTACCCAAACACCACTGCACTGCCCTAAACCCTAAAACACTACCTTTAGCACAACACCCTAATTTACCCAAACACCACTGCATTACCCTAAACCCTAAATCTTCCCCCAGCAGGACCCCCTAAACTGCACAAACACGACTGCACTACCTTAAACCCTAAAACACTGCCCCCAGCTTGATACCCTACACTACCAAAACACCACTGCACTACCCTAAACACTAAAACACTACCACAGCACAAACCCTTATACTTCAAAAGCACCACTGCACTGCCCTATACCCTAAAACACTCCCCCAGCACGACACCACTGCACTACCCTAAACCCTAAAACAGTACCCCAGCATGAACCCCTACACTACGCAAACACCACTGCACTACCCTAAACCCTAAAACACTACCCCCAAGCACGATATCCTACACTGCGCAAAGACTACTGTACTACCCTAAACCCTAAAACACTACCCCCCGCATGACCCTCTTCACTACTCAAAACCAACTGCACTACCCTAAACCCAAAAATACTACCCCCAGCACGAACCCCTACACTACCCAGACACCACTGCACTACACTAAACCCTAAAACACAACCCCCTACACTTCACAAACATCACCGCACTACCCTAAACCCTAAAATACTACCCCCAGCACGACCCCCTACACTACACAAAAAGCATGGCACTACCTAAACCCTAAAACACTGCCCCCAGCTTGACACCCTACACTACCAAAACACCACTGCACTACCCTAAAACACTAACCCAGAACGAACCCCTATACTACACAAACACCACTGCAATACCCTAAACCCCAAAATACTACCCCCAGCATGGCAACCTATACTACCCAAACTCCACTGCACTACCCTAAACCCTAAAACACAACCCCCTACACTACACAATCACCACTGCACTACCCTAAACCCTAAAATACTACCCCCAGCACGACCCACTACACTACACAAACACCACAGCACTACCCTAAACCCGAAAACACTACCCCCTACACTACACAAACACTACTTCAATACTCTAAACCCTAAAATACTACCCCCAGCACATCCCCCTACACTACCCAAACATCACTGCACTACCCTAAACCCTAAAACTCTACCCCCAGCACTACCCAAAAACAAATGCACTACCCTAAACCTTAAAACACTACCCCCAGCACAATCCCCTACACTACACAAACACCACTGCACTACCCTAAACCCTAAAGCCTTACCCCTAGCACGACCCCCTACACTACCCAACCACTGCACTACCCTAAATCCTACATCTACCCCCTGCACAACCCCCTACACTAGACAAACACCACTGCACTACCCTAAACCCTAAAACACTACCCCCAGCAGGACCCCTACACTACTCGAACACCACTGCACTGCCCTAAACCCTAAAATACTACCTGCAACATGACCCCCTAACCACCCAAACACAACTGCATTACCCTAAACCCTAAATCTACCCCCAGTATGACCCCCTACACTACACAGTGCAGTGGTGTTTTGGTAGTTTAGGGTATCAAGCTGGGGGCAGTGTTTTGGGGTTTAAGTTATTGCAGTCGTGTTTGTGCAGTCTAGGGGTTCATGCTGGGGGTAGATTTAGGGTTTAGGGTAATGCAGTTGTGTTTGGGTGGTTAGGGGGTCATGTTGCAGGTAGTATTTTAGGGTTTAGGGCAGTGCAGTGGTGTTCGAGTAGTGTAGGGGTCCTGCTGGGGGTAGTGTTTTAGGGTTTAGGGTAGTGCAGTGGTGTTTGTCTAGTGTAGGGGGTTGTGCAGGGGGTAGATGTAGGATTTAGGGTAGTGCAGTGGCTGGGTAGTGTAGGGGGCCGTGCTAGGGGTAAGGTTTTAGGGTTTAGGGTAGTGCAGTGGTGTTTGTGTAGTGTAGGGGATTGTGCTGGGGGTAGTGTTTTAAGGTTTAGGGTAGTGCATTTGTTTTTGGGTAGTGTAGGGGGTAGTGTTTTAGGGTTTAGGGTAGTGCTGTGGTGTTTTTGTAGTGTAGTGGGTCATGCTGGGGGTAGTATTTTAGGGTTTAGGGTAGTGCAGTGGTGTTTGTTTAGTGTAGGGGGTTGTGTTTTAGGGCTTAGGGTAGTGCAGTGGTGTTTGGGTAGTATAGGTTTCCATGCTGGGGGTAGTATTTTTGGTTTTAGGGTAGTGCAGTGGTGTTTGTGTAGTATAGGGGTTCGTGCTGGGTTAGTGTTTTAGGGTAGTGCAGTGGTGTTTTGGTAGTGTAGGGTGTCAAGCTGGGGGCAGTGTTTTAGGGTTTAAGGTAGTGCAGTGGTGATTGTGTAGTTTAGGGGGTCATGCTGGGGGTAGATTTAGGCTTTAGGGTAATGCAGTGGTGTTTGGGTAGTGTAGGGGGTTGTGCTGCAGGTAGTGTTTTAGGGATTAGGGCAGTGCAGTGGTGTTTGTGTAGTGTCGAGGGTCATGCTGGGGGTAGTGTTTTAGGGTTTTGGGCAGTGCAGTGATGTTTGTGTAGTGTAGGGGGTCGTGCCGGTGGTATTGTTTTAGGTTTTAGGGCAGTGCAGTGGTGTTTGGGTATTGTAGGTGGTTGTGTTGGGGGTAGTGTTTTAGCGTTTAGGGTAGTGCAGTGGTGTGGGTAGTGTAGGGGGTCATGCTGATGGTAGATATAGGGTTTAGGGTAGTGTCGTGCTTATTGAGTAGTGTAGGGGGTCGTGCTGGGGGTAGTGTTTTAGGATTTAGGGTAGTGCAGTGGTGTTTCTGTAGTGTAGGTGGTCTTGCTATGGGTAGTGTTATACGGTTTAGGTTAGTGCAGTGGTGCATGTGCAGTGTAGGGGGTAGTGCTGGGGGTAGTGTTTTAGGGTTTAGGGTAGTGCAGTGGTGTTTGTGTAGGTGTAGCCGGTCATGCTGGGGGTAGTGTTTTAAGGTTTAGGGTAGTGCATTGGTGTTTGGGAAGTACAGGGGGTAGTGCTGGGGGTAGAGTTTTAGGGTTTAGGGTAGTGCAGTGATGTTTGGGTAGTGTAGGGGGATGTTCTGGGGGTAGTGTTTAAGGGTTAATGGTAGTGCAGTGGTCTTTGTGCAGTGTAGGGGGTCATGCTGGGGGTAGTGTTTTAGGGTCTAGGGAGTGCCATGCTGTTTGTGTAGTGTAGGGGGTCATGCTGGGAGTAGTATCTTTGGGTTTAGGGTAGTGCGGTGATGTTTGTGAAGTGTAGGGGGTTGTGTTTTAGGGTTTAGTGTAGTTCAGTGGTGTTTGGGTAGTGTAGGGGGTCGTGCTGGGGATAGTATTTTTGGGTTTAGGGTACTGCAGTTGTTTTTGAGTAGTGAAGAGGGTCGTGCGGGGGTAGTGTTTTAGGGTTTAGGGTAGTACCCCAAAACACTCCCCCCAGCACGACAGCACTGCACTGCCCTAAACCCTAAAAACACTACCCCCAGCATGACCCCCTACACTACACAGACACCACTGCCCTGCCCTAAACCCTAAAATACTACCTGCAACATGACCCCCTAACCAACCAAACACAACTGCATTACCCTAAACCCTAAATCTACCCCCAGTATGACCCCCTACACTACACAAACACCACTGCACTGCCCTAAACCCTAAAACACTACCTGCAGCACAACCCACTAATTTACGCAAACACCACTGTATTACACTAAACCCTAAATCTTCCCCCAGCATGACCCCCTAAACTACACAAACACGACTGCACTACCTTAGACCCTAAAACACTGCCCCCAGCTTGACACCCTAAACTACCAAAACACCACTGCAATACCCTAAACCCCAAAACACTATCCCAGCACGAACCCTTATACTCACAAACACCACTGCACTACCCTAAACCTTAAAACACTACCCCCAGCATGAACCCCTACTCTATGCAAACACCACTGCACTACCCTAAACCCTAAAACACTACCCCAATCACGACCTCCTACACTGCACAAAGACTACTGTACTACCCTAAACCCTAAAAAACTACCCCAGCACGAACCCCTTCACTACTCAAAAACAACTGCACTACCCTAAACCCAAAAATACTACTCCCAGCACGACCCCCTACACTACCAAACACCACTGCACTACCCTAAACCGTAAAACACAATCCCCTACACTTCACAAACATCACCGTACTACCCTAAACCCTAAAATACTACCCACAGCACGACCCCCTACACTACACAAACAGCATGGCACAACCCAAAACCCTAAAACACTACCCCTTACACTACACAAACACTACTTCACTAGTCTAAACCCTAAAATACGACCCCCAGCATGTCCCCCTACACTGCACAAACACCACTGCACTACCGCAAACCCTTAAACACTACCCCCAGCACATCCCCCTACACTACCCAAACATCACTGCACTACCCTAAACCCTAATACTCTACCCCCAGCACTACCCCCTACACTACCCAAACACCACTGCACTGCCCTATACCCCAAAACACTCCCCCCAGCACGACAGCACTGCACTGCCCTAAACCCTAAAAACACTACCCCCAGCATGACCCCCTACACTACACAGACACCACTTAAAATACTACCTGCAACATGACCCCCTAACCACCCAAACACAACTGCATTACCCTAAACACTAAATCTACCCCAGTATGACCCCCTACACTACACAAACACCACTGCACTACCGTACACCCTAAAACACTACCCCCAGCTTGACCCCTACACTACACAAACACCACTGCACTACTCTAAACTGTAAAACACTACCCCAGCAAGTCCCCTACACTACACAAACACCACTGCATTACCCTAAACCCTAAAACACTACCCCCAGCATGACCCCCTATACTACACAAAAAGCACGACACTAGCCTAAACCCTAAATGTACACCCAGCATGACACCTACACTTCCCACACCACTGCACTACCCTAAATGCTAAAACACTACCCCCAGCATAACCCCCTACACTACACAAACACCACTGCACTGCCCTAAGCCCTAAAACACTAGCTGCAGCACAACCCCCTACACTACCCAAACACCACTGCACTGCCCTGAACACTAAATCTTCCCCCAGCATGACCCCCTAGACTGCACAAACACGACTGCAATAACTTAAACCCCAAAACACTGCCCCCAGCTTGATACCCTACACTACCAAAACACCACTGCACTACCCTAAAACACTAACCCAGCACAAACCCCTATACTACACAAACACCACTGCACTACCCTAAACCCAAACATACTACCCCCAGCATGGAAACCTATACTACCCAAACACCACTGCACTACCCTAAACCCTAAAACACAACCCCCTACACTACACAAACACCACTGCACTACCCTAAACCCTAAAACAGTACCCCCAGCATGAACCCCTACACTACGCAAACACTACTGCACTACCCTAAACCCTGAAACACTACCCCCAAGCACGACCTCCTACACTGCACAAAGACTACTGTACTACCCTAAACCATAAAACACTACCCCCCGCACGACCCTCTTCACTACTCAAAACCAACTGCACTACCCTAAACCCAAAAATACTACCCCCAGCACGACCCCCTACACTACCCAGACACCACTGCATTACACTAAACCCTAAAACACAACCCCCTACACTTCACAAACATCACCGCACTACCCTAAACCCTAAAATACTACCCCCAGCACGACCCCCTACACTACACAAACAGCATGGCACTACCTAAACCCTAAAACACTGCCCCCAGCTTGACACCCTACACTACCAAAACACCACTGCACTACCTTAAAACACTAACCCAGAACGAACCCCTATACTACACAAACACCACTGCACTACCCTAAACCCAAAAATAGTACCCCCAGCATGGCAACCTATACTACACAAACACCACTGCACTACCCTAAACCCTAAAACACAACCCCCTACACTACACAAACACCACTGCACTACCCTAAACCCTAAAATACTACCCCAGCACGACCCACTACACTACACAAACACCACAGCACTACCCTAAACCCTAAAACACTACCCCCTGCACTACACAAACACTACTTCAATACTCTAAACCCTAAAATACTACCCCCAGCACATCCCCCTATACTACCCAAACATCACTGCACTACCCTAAACCCTAAAACTCTACCCCCAGCACTACCCCCTACACTACCCAAAAACAAATGCACTACCGTAAACCTTAACACACTACCCCCAGCACCATCCCCTACACTACACAAACACCACTGCACTACCCTAAACCCTAAAACCTTACCCCTAGCATGACCCCCTACACTACCCAACCACTGCACTACCCTAAATCCTACATCTACCCACTGCACAACCCCCTACACTAGACAAACACCACTGCACTACCCTAAACCCTAAAACACTATCCCCAGCAGGACCCCCTACACTACTCGAACACCACTGCACTGCCCTAAACCCTAAAATACTACCTGCAACATGACCCCCTAACAACCCAAACACAACTGCATTACCCTAAACCCTAAATCTACCCCCAGTATGACCCCCTACACTACACAAACACCACTGCACTGCCCTAAACCCTAAAACACTACCTGCAGCACAACCCACTAATTTACGCAAACACCACTGTATTACCCTAAACCCTAAATCTTCCCCCAGCATGACCCCCTAAACTACACAAACACGACTGCACTACCTTAAACCCTAAAACACTGCCCCCAGCTTGACACCCTAAACTACCAAAACACCACTGCAATACCCTAAACCCAAAAACACTATCCCAGCACGAACCCTTATACTTCACAAACACCACTGCACTACCCTAAACCCTAAAACACTACACCCAGCATGAACCCCTACTCTATGCAAACACCACTGCACCACCCTAAACCCTAAAACACTACCCCAAGCACGACCTCCTACACTGCACAAAGACTACTGTACTACCCTAAACCCTAAAAAACTACCCCAGCACGAACCCCTTCACTACCCAAAAACAACTGCACTACCCTAAACCCAAAAATACTACTCCCAGCACGACCCCCTACACTCCCAAACACCACTGCACTACCCTAAACCGTAAAACACAATCCCCTACACTTCACAAACATCACCGTACTACCCTAAACCCTAAAATACTACCCACAGCACGACCGCCTACACTACACAAACAGCATGGCACAACCCAAAACCCTAAAACACTACCCCTGACACTACACAAACACTACTTCAGTAGTCTAAACCCTAAAATACGACCCCCAGCATGTCCCCCTACACTGCACAAACACCACTGCACTACCGGAAACCCTTAAACACTACCCCCAGCACATCCCCCTACACTACCCAAACATCACTGCACTACCCTAAACCCTAAAACTCTACCCCCAGCACTACCCCCTACACTACCCAAACACCAATGCACTATCCTAAACCGATAGCCCCGGCATGACCCCCTGCACTACACAAACACCACTGCACTGTCCTATACCTCAAAACACTCCCCCCAGCACGACATCACTGCACTGCCCTAATCCCTAAAAACACTACCCCCAGCATGACCCCCTATACTACACAGACACCACTGCCCTGCCCTAAACCCTAAAATACTACCTGCAACATGACCCCCTAACCACCCACACACAACTGCATTACCCTAAACTCTAAATCTACCCCCAGTATGACCCCCTACACTACACAAACAACACTGCACTACCGTACACCCTAAAACACTACCCCCAGCTTGACCCCTACACTACACAAACACCACTGCACTACCCTAAACCGTAAAACTCTACCCCAGCAAGACCCCCTACACTACACAAACACCACTGCACTACCCTAAACCCTAAAACACTACCCCCAGCATGACCCCCTATACTACACAAAAAGCACGACACTAGCCTAAACCCTAAATCTACCCCCAGCATGACACCTACACTTCCCACACCACTGCACTACCCTAAATGCTAAAACACTACCCCAGCATGACCCCCTACACTACACAAACACCACTGCACTGCCCTAAGCCCTAAAACACTAGCTGCAGCACAACCCCCTACACTACCCAAACACCACTGCACTGCCCTGAACACTAAATCTTCCCCCAGCATGACCCCCTAGACTGCACAAACACGACTGCACTAACTTAAACTGCCCCCAGCTTGATTGCCTAAACTACCAAAACACCACTGCACTACCCTAAACCCTAAAACACTACCACAGCACGAACCCTTATACTTCACAAACACCACTGCACTGCCCTATACCCTAAAACACTCCTCCAGCACAACACCACTGCACTACCCTAAACCCTAAAACAGTACCCCCAGCATGAACCCCTACACTACGCAAACACTACTGCACTACCCTAAACCCTAAAACACTACCCCAAGCACGACCTCCTACACTGCACAAAGATTACTGTACTACCCTAAACCCTAAAACACTACCCCACGCACGACCCTCTTCACTACTCAAAACCAACTGCACTACCCTAAACCCAAAAATACTACCCCCAGCACGACCCCCTACACTACCCAGACACCACTGCACTACACTAAACCCTAAAACACAACCCCCTACACTTCACAAACATCACCACACTACCCTAAACCCTAAAATACTACCCCCAGCACGACCCCCTACACTACACAAACAGCATGGCACTACCTAAACCCTAAAACACTACCCCCAGCATGACCCCCTACACTGCACAAACACCAATTCACTACCCTTAACCCTTAAACACTACCCCCAGCACATCCCCCTACACTACCCAAACATCACTGCACTACCCTAAACCCTAAAACTCTACCCCAGCACTACCCCTATACTACCCAAACACCAATGCACTACCCTAAACCTTAAAACACTACCCCTAGCACAACCCCCTACACTACCCAAACACCACTGCACTACCATAAATCCTACATCTACCCCCAGCATAACCCCCTACACTACACAAACACCACTGCACTACCCTAAACCCTAAAACACTACCCCCAGCATGAACCCCTACACTACGCAAACACCACTGTACTACCCTAAACCCTAAAACACTACCCCCAAGCACGACCTCCTACACTGCACAAAGACTACTGTACTACCCTAAACCCTAAAACACTACCCCCGCACAACCCTCTTCACTACTCAAAAACAACTGCACTACCCTAAACCCAAAAATACTACCCCCAGCACGACCCCTACACTACCCGAACACCACTGCACTACACTAAACCCTAAAACACAACCCCCTGCACTTCACAAACATCACCGCACTACCCTAAACCCTAAGATACTACCCCCAGCATGACCCCTACACTGCACAAACACCACTGCACTACCCTTAACCCTTAAACACTACCCCCTGCACATCCCCCTACACTACCCAAACATCACTGCACTGCCCTAAACCCTAAAACTCTACCCCCAGCACTACCCCCTACACTACCCAAACACCAATGCACTACCCTAAACCTTAAAACATTACCCCCAGCACGACCCACTACACTACACTAACACCACTGCACTACCCTAAACCCTAAAACATTACCCCTAGCACGACCCCCTACACTACCCAAACACCACTGCACTACCCTAAATCCTACATCTACCCCCAGCACAACCCCCTACACTACACAAACGCCACTGCACTACCCTAAACCTTAAAACACTACCCCCAGCATGACCCCCTACACTACACAGGCACCACTGCACTAACCTAAACCGTAAAACACTACCCCGTGCAAGACCCCCTACACTACAGAAACACCACTGCACTACCCTAAATCCTAAAACACTACCCCGAGCACGACCCCCTACACTACACAAAAAGCACAACACTACACTAAACCCTAAATCTACCCCCAGCATGACCCCCTACACTACCCACACCACTGCACTACCCTAAACGCTAAAACACTACCCCAACAGAACAACCTACAATACCCAAACACCACTGCACTGCCCTAAACCCTAAAACAATACCACCGGCATGATCCCCTACACTACACTAACATCACTGCACTGCCCAAAACCCTAAAACACTACCCCCAGCATGACCCCCTACACTACCCAAACACCACTGCACTGTCCTAAACCCTAAAACAATACCCCTAGCATGACCCCCAACAATACACAAATACCACTGCACTGCCCTAAGCCCCAAAACTCTACCTGCAGCACAACCCCCTACACTACCCGAACACCACTGCATTACCCTACACCCTAAAACACAACCCCCTACACTTCACAAACATCACCGCACTACCCTAAACCCTAAAATACTACCCCCAGCACGACCCCCTACACTACACAAACAGCATGGCACTACCTAAACCCTAAAACACTACCCCCAGCTTGACCCCCTACACTGCACAAACACCAATGCACTACCCTTAACCCTTAAACACTACCCCCAGCACATCACCCTACACTACCCAAACATCACTGCACTACCCTAAACCGATACCCCCGGCATGACCCCCTGCACTACACAAACACCACTGCACTGCCCTATACCCTAAAACACTCCCCCCAGCTTGACCCCTACACTACACAAACACCACTGCTCTACCCTAAACCGTAAAACACTACCCCAGCAAGACCCCGTACACTAAAAACACCACTGCACTACCCTAAACCCTAAAACACTACCCCCAGCACGACCCCCTATACTACACAAACACCACTTCACTCCCCTAAGCCCTAAAACACTACCTGCAGCACAACCCCCTACACTACCCAAACACCACTGCACTGCCCTAAACCCTAAAACACTACCTTTAGCACAACACCCTAATTTACCCAAACACCACTGCATTACCCTAAACCCTAAATCTTCCCCCAGCAGGACCCCCTAAACTGCACAAACACGACTGCACTACCTTAAACCCTAAAACACTGCCCCCAGCTTGATACCCTACACTACCAAAACACCACTGCACTACCCTAAACCCTAAAACACTACCACAGCACAAACCCTTATACTTCAAAAGCACCACTGCACTGCCCTATACCCTAAAACACTCCCCCAGCGCGACACCACTGCACTAACCTAAACCCTAAAACAGTACCCCAGCATGAACCCCTACACTACGCAAACACCACTGCACTACCCTAAACCCTAAAACACTACCCCCAAGCACGACATCCTACACTGCGCAAAGACTACTGTACTACCCTAAACCCTAAAACACTACCCCCCGCATGACCCTCTTCACTACTCAAAACCAACTGCACTACCCTAAACCCAAAAATACTACCCCCAGCACGAACCCCTACACTACCCAGACACCACTGCACTACACTAAACCCTAAAACACAACCCCCTACACTTCACAAACATCACCGCACTACCCTAAACCCTAAAATACTACCCCCAGCACGACCCCCTACACTACACAAAAAGCATGGCACTACCTAAACCCTAAAACACTGCCCCCAGCTTGACACCCTACACTACCAAAACACCACTGCACTACCCTAAAACACTAACCCAGAACAAACCCCTATACTACACAAACACCACTGCAATACCCTAAACCCCAAAATACTACCCCCAGCATGGCAACCTATACTACCCAAACACCACTGCACTACCCTAAACCCTAAAACACAACCCCCTACACTACACAATCACCACTGCACTACCCTAAACCCTAAAATACTACCCCCAGCACGACCCACTACACTACACAAACACCACAGCACTACCCTAAACCCTGAAACACTACCCCCAAGCACGACCTCCTACACTGCACAAAGACTACTGTACTACCCTAAACCATAAAACACTACCCCCCGCACGACCCTCTTCACTACTCAAAACCAACTGCACTACCCTAAACCCAAAAATACTACCCCCAGCACGACCCCCTACACTACCCAGACACCACTGCATTACACTAAACCCTAAAACACAACCCCCTACACTTCACAAACATCACCGCACTACCCTAAACCCTAAAATACTACCCCCAGCACGACCCCCTACACTACACAAACAGCATGGCTCTACCTAAACCCTAAAACACTGCCCCCAGCTTGACACCCTACACTACCAAAACACCACTGCACTACCCTAAAACACTAACCCAGAACGAACCCCTATACTACACAAACACCACTGCACTACCCTAAACCCAAAAATAGTACCCCCAGCATGGCAACCTATACTACACAAACACCACTGCACTACCCTAAACCCTAAAACACAACCCCCTACACTACACAAACACCACTGCACTACCCTAAACCCTAAAATACTACCCCAGCACGACCCACTACACTACACAAACACCACAGCACTACCCTAAACCCTAAAACACTACCCCCTGCACTACACAAACACTACTTCAATACTCTAAACCTTAAAATACTACCCCCAGCACATCCCCCTATACTACCCAAACATCACTGCACTACCCTAAACCCTAAAACTCTACCCCCAGCACTACCCCCTACACTACCCAAAAACAAATGCACTACCCTAAACCTTAAAACACTACCCCCAGCACAATCCCATACACTACACAAACACCACTGCACTACCCTAAACCCTAAAACCTTACCCCTAGCACGACCCCCTACACTACCCAACCACTGCACTACCCTAAATCCTACATCTACCCACTGCACAACCCCCTACACTAGACAAACACCACTGCACTACCCTAAACCCTAAAACACTATCCCCAGCAGGACCCCCTACACTACTCGAACACCACTGCACTGCCCTAAACCCTAAAATACTACCTGCAACATGACCCCCTAACAACCCAAACACAACTGCATTACCCTAAACCCTAAATCTACCCCCAGTATGACCCCCTACACTACACAAACACCACTGCACTGCCCTAAACCCTAAAACACTACCTGCAGCACAACCCACTAATTTACGCAAACACCACTGTATTACCCTAAACCCTAAATCTTCCCCCAGCATGACCCCCTAAACTACACAAACACGACTGCACTACCTTAAACCCTAAAACACTGCCCCCAGCTTGACACCCTAAACTACCAAAACACCACTGCAATACCCTAAACCCAAAAACACTATCCCAGCACGAACCCTTATACTTCACAAACACCACTGCACTACCCTAAACCCTAAAACACTACCCCCAGCATGAACCCCTACTCTATGCAAACACCACTGCACCACCCTAAACCCTAAAACACTACCCCAAGCACGACCTCCTACACTGCACAAAGACTACTGTACTACCCTAAACCCTAAAAAACTACACCAGCACGAACTCCTTCACTACTCAAAAACAACTGCACTACCCTAAACCCAAAAATACTACTCCCAGCACGACCCCCTACACTCCCAAACACCACTGCACTACCCTAAACCGTAAAACACAATCCCCTACACTTCACAAACATCACCGTACTACCCTAAACCCTAAAATACTACCCACAGCACGACCCCCTACACTACACAAACAGCATGGCACAACCCAAAACCCTAAAACACTACCCCTGACACTACACAAACACTACTTCAGTAGTCTAAACCCTAAAATACGACCCCCAGCATGTCCCCCTACACTGCACAAACACCACTGCACTACCGGAAACCCTTAAACACTACCCCCAGCACATCCCCCTACACTACCCAAACATCACTGCACTACCCCAAACCCTAAAACTCTACCCCCAGCACTACCCCCTACACTAACCAAACACTAATGCACTATCCTAAACCGATAGCCCCGGCATGACCCCCTGCACTACACAAACACCACTGCACTGTCCTATACCTCAAAACACTCCCCCCAGCACAACATCACTGCACTGCCCTAATCCCTAAAAACACTACCCCCAGCATGACCCCCTACACTACACAGACACCACTGCCCTGCCCTAAACCCTAAAATACTACCTGCAACATGACCCCCTAACCACCCACACACAACTGCATTACCCTAAACTCTAAATCTACCCCCAGTATGACCCCCTACACTACACAAACACCACTGCACTACCGTACACCCTAAAACACTACCCCCAGCTTGACCCCTACACTACACAAACACCACTGCACTACCCTAAACCGTAAAACACTACCCCAGAAAGACCCCATACACTACACAAACACCACTGCACTACCCTAAACCCTAAAACACTACCCCCAGCATGACCCCCTATACTACACAAAAAGCACGACACTAGCCTAAACCCTAAATCTACCCCCAGCATGACACCTACACTTCCCACACCACTGCACGACCCTAAATGCTAAAACACTACCCCCAGCATGACCCCCTACACTACACAAACACCACTGCACTGCCCTGAACACTAAATCTTCCCCCAGCATGACCCCCTAGACTGCACAAACACGACTGCACTAACTTAAACTGCCCCCAGCTTGATACCCTAAACTACCAAAACACCACTGCACTACCCTAAACCCTAAAACACTACCACAGCACGAACCCTTATACTTCACAAACACCACTGCACTGCCCTATACCCTAAAACACTCCTCCAGCACGACACCACTGCACTACCCTAAACCCTAAAACAGTACCCCCAGCATGAACCCCTACACTACGCAAACACTACTGCACTACCCTAAACCCTAAAACACTACCCCAAGCACGACCTCCTACACTGCACAAAGATTACTGTACTACCCTAAACCCTAAAACACTACCCCGCGCACGACCCTCTTCACTACTCAAAACCAACTGCACTACCCTAAACCCAAAAATACTACCCCCAGCATGACCCCCTACACTACCCAGACACCACTGCACTACACTAAACCCTAAAACACAACCCCCTACACTTCACAAACATCACCACACTACCCTAAACCCTAAAATACTACCCCCAGCACGACCCCCTACACTACACAAACAGCATGGCACTACCTAAACCCTAAAACACTACCCCCAGCATGACCCCCTACACTGCACAAACACCAATTCACTACCCTTAACCCTTAAACACTACCCCCAGCACATCCCCCTACACTACCCAAACATCACTGCACTACCCTAAACCCTAAAACTCTACCCCCAGCACTACCCCTATACTACCCAAACACCAATGCACTACCCTAAACCTTAAAACACTACCCCTAGAACAACCCCCTACACTACCCAAACACCACTGCAGTACCATAAATCCTACATCTACCCCCAGCAAAACCCCCTACACTACACAAACACCACTGCACTACCCTAAACCCTAAAACACTACCCTCAGCACGACCCCCTACACAACACAAGCACCACTGCACTAAAATAAACCGTAAAACACTACCCCTAGCAAGACCCCCTACACTACAGAAACACCACTGCACCACTCTACATCCTAAAACACTACCCCAGCACGACCTCCTACACTACTCAATAAGCACGACACTACCCTAAACCCTAAATCTGCCCTCAGCATGACCCCCTACACTACCCACACCACAGCACTACCCTAAATGCTAAAACACTACCCCCAACACAACCACCTACAATTCCCAAACACCACTGCAATGCCCTAAAACCTAAAACAATACCACTGGCAGGACCCCCTACACTACACAAACATCACTGCACTGCCCAAAACCCTAAAACACTACACCCTGCATGACCCTCTACACTACCCAAACACCATTGCACTGTCCTAAACCCTAAAACAATACCCCCCGCATGACCCCCTACACTACACAAACACCACTGCACTACCTTAAACCCTAAAACACTGTCCCCAGCTTGACACCCTACACTACCAAAACACCACTGCACTACCCTAAAACACAAACCCAGCACGAACCCCTATACTACACAAACACCACTGCACTACCCTAAACCCTAAAACACTACCCCCAGCATGAACCCCTACACTACACAAACACCACTGCACTACACTAAACCCTAAAACACTACCCCCAGCACGTCCCCTTCACTACTCAAAAACAACAGTACTACCCTAAACCCAAAAATACGACCCCCAGCATGGCCCCCTACACTACCCAAACACCACTGCACTACCCTAAACCCTAAAACACAACCCCCTACACTACACAAACACCACTACACCAGCCTAAACCCTAAAATACTACCCCCAGCACGACCCCCTACACTACCCAAACACCATGGCACTACCCTAAACCCTAAAACACTACCCCCAGCGTGACCCCATACACTACACAAACACCACTGCACTACCCTAAACCCTAAAACAATACCCCCAGCACGACCCCTTCACTACACAAAAACAACAGCACCACCTTAAACCCAAAAATACTACCAACAGCATGGCCCCCTACACTACCCAAAGACCACTGCACTACCCTAAACCCTAAAACACAACCCACTACACTACACAAACACCACTGCACTACCCTAAACCCTCAAATACTACCCCCAGCATGACCCACTACACTACACAAACACCACTGCACTACCCTCAACCCTAAAACACTACCCCCAGCACGACCCCTTCACTACTCAAAAACAACAGCACTACCCTAAACCCAAAAATTCTACCCCCAGCATGGCTCCTACACTACCCAAACACCACTGCACTACCCTAAACCCTAAAACACAACCCCCTACACTACACAAACACCACTGCACTACCCTAAACCCTAAAATACTATCCCCAGCATTACTCCCTACACAGCACAAACACCACTGCACTACCCTAAAGCCTTAAACTCTACCCCCAGTACAGCCCCCTACACTACCCAAACATCACTGAACTACCCTAAACCCTAACACTCTACCTCCAGCACTACCCCCTACACTACCAAAACACAAATGCACTACCCTAAACCATAAAACTCTACCCCCAGCACAATCCCCTACACTACACAAACACCACTGCACTACCCTAAACCCTAAAACATTACCCCTAGCACGACCCCCTACACTACCCAACCACTGCACTACCATAAATCCTACATCTACCCCCTGCACATCCCCCTACACTACACAAAAACCACTGCACTACCCTAAACCCTAAAACACTACCCCCAGCATGACCCCATACACTACACAAACACCACTGAACTGCCCTAAACCCTAAAATACTACCTGCAACATGACCCCCTAACCACCCAAACACAACTGAATTGCCCTAAACCCTAAATCTACCCCCAGTATGACCCCCTACACTACAAAAACACCACTGCACTGCCCTAAACACTAAAACACTACCTGCAGCACAACCCCCTAATTTATGCAAACACCACTGCATTACCCTAAACCCTAAATCTTCCCCTAGCATGACCCCCTAAACTACACAAACACAACTGCACTACCTTAAACCCTAAAACACTTCACCCAGCTTGACACCCTACACTACCAAAACACCACTGCACTACTCTAAACCCTAAAACACTACCCCAAGCACGACCTCCTACACTGCACAAAGACTTCTGTACTACCCAAAGCCCTAAAAAACTACCCCAGCACGATCCCCTTCACTACTCAAAAACAACTGCACTACCCTAAACCCAAAAATATTACCCCCAGCACGACCCCCCTACACTACCCAAACACCACGGCACTACCCTAAACCCTAAAACACTACCCCCAGCATTACCCCATACACTACACAAACACCACTGCACTACCCTAAACCCTAAAACACTACCCCCTTCACGACCCCTTCACTACTCAAAAACAAAAGCACTACCCTAATCCCAAAAATACTACCCCAAATATGGCCCCCTACACTACCCACACACCACTGCACTACCCTAAACCCTAAAACACAACCCTCTACACTACACAAACACCACTGCACTACCCTAAACCCTAAAATACTACCCCCAGCATGATCAACTACACTACACAAACACCACTGCACTACCCTAAACCGTAAAACACTACCCCCAGCACGACCCCTTCACTACTCAAAAACAACAGCACTACCCTAAACCCAAAAATACTACCCCCAGCATGGCCCCCTACAATACTCAAACACCACTGCACTACCCTAAACCCTTAAACTCTACCCCCAACACTACCCCCTACACTACCCAAACACCAATGCACTGTCCTAAACCGATGCCCCCGGCATGACCCCCTGCACTACACAAACACCACTGCACTGCCCTATACCGTAAAACACTCCCCCCAGCACGACAGCACTGCCCTAAACCCTAAAAACACTACTCCCAGCATGACCCCCTACACTACACAAACACCACTGCACTGCCCTAAACCCTAAAATACTACCTGCAGCACAACCCCCTAATTTATTCAAACACCACTGCATTACTCTAAACCCTAAATCTTCCCCTATCATGACCCCCTAAACTACACAAACACAACTGCACTACCTTAAACCCTAAAACACGTCACCCAGCTTGACACCCTACACTACCAAAACACCACTGCACTACCCTAAACACAAAAACACTACCCCAGTACGAACCCTTATACTTCACAAACACCACTGCACTACCCTAAACCCTAAAACTCTACCCCCAGCATGAACCCTTACTCTACGCAAACACCACTGCACTACTCTAAACCCTAAAACACTACCCCAAGCACGACCTCCTACACTGCACAAAGACTTCTGTACTACCCTAAGCCCTAAAAAACTACCCCAGCACGATCCCCTTCACTACTCAAAAACAACTGCACTACCCTAAACCCAAAAATATTACCCCCAGCACGACCCCCCTACACTACCCAAACACCACGGCACTACCCTAAACCCTAAAACACTACCCCCAGCATGACCCCATACACTACACAAACACCACTGCACTACCCTAAACCCTAAAACACTACCCCCTTCACGACCCCTTCACTACTCAAAAACAACAGCACTACCCTAAACCCAAAAATACTACCCCAAATATGGCCCCCTACACTACCCACACACCACTGCACTACCCTAAACCCTAAAACACAACCCTCTACACTACACAAACACCACTGCACTACCCTAAACCCTAAAATACTACCCCCAGCACGATCAACTACACTACACAAACCCCACTGCACTACCCTAAGCCCTAAAACACTACCCCCAGCACGACCCCTTCACTACTCAAAAACAACAGCACTACCCTAAACCCAAAAATACTACCCCCAGCATGGCCCCCTACAATACTCAAACACCACTGCACTACCCTAAACCCTAAAACTCTACCCCCAGCACTACCCCCTACACTACCCAAACACCAATGCACTGTCCTAAACCGATGCCCCCGGCATGACCCCCTGCACTACACAAACACCACTGCACTGCCCTATACCCTAAAACACTCCCCCCAGCACAACAGCACTGCCCTAAACCCTAAAAACACTACTCCCAGCATGACCCCCTACACTACACAAACACCACTGCACTGCCCTAAACCCTAAAATACTACCTGCAACATGACCCCCTAACCACCCAAACACAACTGCATTACCCTAATCCCTAAATCTACCCCCAGTATGACCCCCAACACTACACAAACACCACTGCACTACCCTACACCCTAAAACACTACCCCCAGCTTGACCCCTACACTACACAAACCCCACTGCCCTATACCCTAAAACACTCCCCCCAGCACAACAGAACTGCCCTAAACCCTAAAAACACTACTCCCAGCATGACCCCCTACACTACACAAACACCACTGCACTGCCCTAAACCCTAAAATACTACCTGCAACATGACCCCCTAACCACCCAAACACAACTGCATTACCCTAATCCCTAAATCTACCCCCAGTATGACCCCCTACACTACACAAACACCACTGCACTACCCTACACCCTAAAACACTACCCTCAGCTTGGCCCCTACACTACACAAACCCCACTGCTCTACCCTAAACCGTAAAACACTACCTCAGCAACACCCCCTACACTACACAAACACCACTGCACTACCCTAAACCCTAAAACACTACCCCCAGCACGAACCCCTATACTACACAAAAAGCACGATACTACTAGGCCTGGGCGAAGCACTACGCTACGCTCGCGTAGTTTGCGAAGTTCGCGCTACTTCGCACTACGCGAACTGCACGTAGCACTGTGCGAACACGCGTAGCGTAGTGTTGCGTAGTGCTGCGGTCATTTTTTGCTTGCTCGCGGTCCTCAACGTCAAGTTGGCGACCGCGAGCAAGCAAAATGACATCCTGGCGAGACTTTTTCCTTGTTCGCGATCGCGAGCATGGAAAATAAACCTCCCGGCGAGATTCCCAACGCGAGAAGGTCAGGTTTCTCATTGCGAGGGATCGTGTATGCTCGCGACCGCTCGCGATGAGAAACTACCAGTTCGCGTTGAGAAAGCTGCAGCTCGAGTAAAAATCTACTCGAGCAGCAGAAAACTACAGCTCGCACTGTGCAAGATGCCATTTTCAATGATTGCACAGTGCCGGTTGCTTGTCCGCACTGTGCAATCATTGAAAACAACATCTTGCACAGTGCGAACATGTTACTTCGCAGTTCGCGAAGTGCTACGCGTAGCTCGCGTAGTGCGAACTTCACTTTGCGTAGCTTCGCGAAGTGCTACTTCGCGAACTACGCCCACCCTTAGATACTACCCTAAACCCTAAATCTACCCCCAGCATGACCCCTACACTTCCCACACCACTGCACTACCCTAAATGCTAAAACACTACCCCCAGCATGACCCCCTAAACTACACAAACACCACTGCACTCCCCTAAGCCCTAAAACACTACCTGCAGCACAACCCCCTACACTACCCAAACAACACTGCACTGCCCTAAACCCTAAAACACTACCTTTAGCACAACACCCTAATTTACCCAAACACCACTGCATTACCCTAAATCTTCCCCCAGCAGGACCCCCTAAACTGCACAAACACGACTGCACTACCTCAAACCCTAAAACACTGCCCCCAGCTTGATACCCTACACTACCAAAACACCACTGCACTACCCTAAACCCTAAAACACTACCTCAGCACGAACCCTGATACTTCACAAACACCACTGCTCTGCCCTATACCCTAAAACACTATCCCCCGCACAACCCTCTTCACTACTCAAAAACAACTGCACTACCCTAAACCCAAAAATACTACCCCCAGCACGACCCCCTACACTACCCAAACACTACTGCACTACACTAAACCCTAAAACACAACCCCCTACACTTCACAAACATCACTGCACTACCCTAAACCCTAAGATACTACCCCCAGCATGACCTCCTACACTACACAAACAGCATGGCACTACCCTAAACACTAAAACACTACCCCCAGCATGACCCCCTACACTGCACAAAGACCACTGCACTACCATTAACCCTTAAACACTACCCCCAGCACATCCCCCTACACTACCCAAACATCACTGCACTATCCTAAACCCTAAAACTCTACCCCCAGCACTACCCCCTGTACTTCCCAAACACCAATGCACTACCCTAAACCTTAAAACACTACCCCCAGCACAACCGGCTACACTACAAAAACACCACTGCACTACCCTAAACCCTAAAACATTACCCCTAGCACGACCCCCTACACTTCCCAAACAACACTGCACTACCCTAAATTTTACATCTACCCCCAGCACAACCCCCTACACTACACAAACACCACTGCACTACCCTAAACCCTAAAACACTACCCCCAGCACTACTCCCTACACTGCACAAGCACCACTGCACTAACCTAAACCGTAAAACACTACCAAAACACTACCCCCTACACTACCCACACCACTGCACTACCCTAAACGCTAAAACACCACCCCCAACACAACCACCTACAATACCCAAACACCACTGCACTGCCCTAAATTCTAAAACAATACCACCGGCACGACCCCCTACACCACACAAACATCACTGCACTGCCCAAAACCCTAAAACACTACCCCCAGCATGACCCCCTACACTACCCAAACACCACTGCACTGTCCTAAACCCTAAAACAATACCCCCAGCATGACCCCCTACACTACACAAACACCACTGCACTGCCCTAAACCCTAAAACACTACCTGCATCACAACCCCCTACACTACCCAAATACCACTGCATTACCCTAAACCCTAAATCTACCCCCAGCATGACCCCTAAACTACACAATCACCACTGCACTACCTTAAACCCTAAAACACTGCCCCCAGCTTGACAACCTACACTACCAAAACACCACTGCACTACCCTAAAACACTAACCCAGTACGAACCCCTATACTACACAAACACCACTGCACTACCCAAAACCCTAAAACACTACCCCCAGCATGAACCCCTACACTACACAAACACCTCTGAACTACCCTAAACCCTAAAACACTACCCCAAGCAGGACCCGCTACACTGCACAAAGACTACTGTACTACCCTAAACCCTAAAACACTAACCCAAGCACGAGCCCCTTCATTACTCAAAAACAACAGCACTAGCCTAAACCTAAAAATACTACCCCCAGCACGGCCCCCTACACTACCCAAACACCACTGCACTACCCTAAACCCTAAAACACAACACACTACACTACACAAACACCACTGCACTCCCCCAAACCCTAAAACACTACCCCAGCATGAACCCCTACACTACACAAATACCACTGCACTACCCTAAACACTAAAACAATACCCCCAGCACGACCCCTTCACTACTCAAAAACAACAGCACTACCCTAAACCCAAACATACTACCCCCAGCATGGCCCCCTACCCTACCCAAACACCACTGCACTACCCTAAACCCTAAAACACAACCCCCTACACTACACAAACACCACTGCACTACCCTAAACCATAAAATACTATCCCCAGCATGACCCACTACACTACACAAACACCACTGCACTACCCTAAACCCTAAAACACTACCCCCAGCACGACCTCTTCACTACTCGACAACAACAGCACTACCCTAAACCCAAAAATACTACCCCCAGCATGGCCCCCTACACTACCCAAACACCACTGCACTACCCTAAACCCTAAAACACAACCCCCTACACTACACAAACACCACTACACTACCCTAAACCCTAAAATACTACCCCCAGCATTACTCTCTACACAGCACAAACACCACTGCACTACCCTAAAGCCTTAAACTCTTCCCCCAACACAGCCCCCTATACTACCCAAGCACCACTGCACTACCCTAAACCCTAAACACAACCCCCTACAATATACAAACACCACTGCACTACCCTAAACCCTAAAATACTACCCCCAGCATTACTCTGTACACAGCACAAACACCACTGCACTACCCTAAAGCCTTAAACTCTACCCCCAGCACTACCCCCTACACTACCCAAACACAAATGCACTACCCTAAACCTTCAAACAGTACCCCAGCACAATCCCCTACACTACACAAACACCACTGCACTACCATAAACCCTAAAACATTACCCCTAGAACGACCCCCTACACTACCCAACCACTGAACTACCCTAAATCCTACATCTACCCCCTGCACAACCCCCTACACTACACAAACACCACTGCACTACCCTAAACCCTAAAACACTATCCCCAGCACGACCCCCTACACTACACAAACACCACTGCACTGCCCTAAACCCTAAAATACTACCTGCAACATGACCCCCTAACCACCCAAACACAACTGCATTATCCTAAACCCTAAATCTACCCCCAGTATGACCCCCTACACTACACAAACACCACTGCACTACCCTAAACCCTAAAACACTACCCCCAGCACGACCTCTTCACTACTCAACAACAACAGCACTACCCTAAACCCAAAAATACTAACCCCAGCATGGCCTCCTACACTACCCAAACACCACTGCACTACCCTAAACCCTAAAACACAACCCCCTACACTACACAAACACCACTGCACTACCCTAAACCCTAAAATACTACCCCCAGCATGACTCTCTACACAGCACAAACACCAGTGCACTACCCTAAAGCCTTAAACTCTACCCCCAACACAGCCCCCTACACTACCCAAGCACCACGGCACTACCCTAAACCCTAAACCATAACCCCTTACACTACACAAACACCACTGCACTACCCTAAACCCTAAAATACTACCCCCAGCATTACTCTCTACACAGCACAAACACCGCTGCACTACCCTAAAGCCTTAAACTCTACCCCCAGCACTACCCCCTACACTACCCAAACACAAATGCACTACCCTAAACCTTAAAACAGTACCCCCAGCACAATCCCCTACACTACACAAACACCACTGCACTACCCTAAACCCTAAAACATTACCCCTAGAACGACCCCCTACACTACCCAACCACTGCACTACCCTAAATCCTACATCTTCCCCCTGCACAACCCCCTACACTACACAAACACCACTGCACTACCCTAAACCCTAAAACACTACCCCCAGCACGACCCCCTACACTACACAAACACCACTGCACTACCCTAAACCCTAAAACACTACCCCCAGCACGACCGCTTCACTACTCAAAAACAAAAGCACTACCCTAAACCCAAAAGTACTACCCCCAACATGGCCCCCTACACTACCCAAACACCACTGCACTACCCTAAACCCTAAAACACAACCCCCTACACTACACAAACACCACTGCACTGCCCTAAACCCTAAAATACTACCCCCAGCATTACTCCCTACACAGCACAAACACCACTGCACTACCCTAAAGCATTAAACTCTACCCCCAGCACAGCCCCCTACACTACCCAAACATCACTGCACTATCTTAAACCCTAACACTCTACCCCCAGCACTACACCCTACACTACCCAAACACAAATGCAGTACCCTAAACCTTAAATCACTACCCCCAGCACAATCCCCTACACTACACAAACACCACTGCACTACCCTAAACCCTAAAACATTACTCCTGGCACAACCCCCTACACTACCCAACCACTGCACTACCCTAAATCCTACATCTACCCCCAGCACGACCCCCTACACTACACAAACACCACTGCACTGCCCTAAACCCTAAAATACTACCTGCAACATGATCCCCTAACCACCCAAACACAACTGCATTACCCTAAACCCTGAATCTACCCCCAGTATGACCCCCTACACTACACAAACACCACTGCACTGCCCTAAACCCTAAAACACTACCTGCAGCACAACCCCCTAATTTATGCAAACACCACTGCATTACCCTAAACCCTAAATCTTCCCCCAGCATGACCCCCTAAACTACACAAACACGACTGCACTACCTTAAACCCTAAAACACTGCCCCCAGCTTGACACCCTACACTACCAAAACACCACTGCACTACCCTACACCCAAAAACACTACCCCAGCACGAACCCTTATACTTCACAAACACCACTGCACTACCCTAAACCCTAAAACACTACCCCCAGCATGAACCTCTACTCTACACAAACACCACTGCACTACCCTAAACCCTAAAACACTACCCCAAGCACGACCTCCTACACTGCACAAAGACTACTGTACTACCCTAAACCCTAAAAAACTACCCCAGCACGAACCCCTTCACTACTCAAAAACAACTGCACTACCCTAAACCCAAAAATACTACCCCCAGCACGACCCCCTACACTACCCAAACACCACGGCACTACCCTAAACCCTAAAACACTACCCCCAGCATGACCCCATACACTACACAAACACCACTGCACTACCCTAAACCCTAAAACACTACCCCCAGCACGACCGCTTCACTACTCAAAAACAAAAACACTACCCTAAACCCAAAAATACTACCCCCAACATGCCCCCCTACACTACCCAAACACCACTGCACTAAACCCTAAAACACAACCCCCTACACTACACAAACACCACTGAACTACCCTAAACCCTAAAATACTACCCCCAGCATTACTCCCTACACAGCACAAACACCACTGCACTACCCTAAAGACTTAAACTCTACCCACAGCACAGCCCCCTACACTACCCAAACATCACTGCACTACCCTAAACCCTAACACTCTACCCCCAGCACTACCCCCTACACTACACAAACACCACTGCACTACCCTAAACCCAAAAATACTACCCCAGCACGAACCCTTATACTTCACAAACACCACTGCACTACCCTAAACCCTAAAACACTACCCCCAGCATGAACCCCTACTCTACGCAAACACCACTGCACTACCCTAAACCCTAAAACACTACCCCACGCACGACCTCCTACACTGCACAAAGTCTACTGTACTACCCTAAACCCTAAAAATCTACCCAGGCACCAACTCCTTCACTACTCAAAAACAACTGCATTACCCTAAACCCAAAAATACTACCCCCAGCACGACCCCCTACACTACCGAAACACCACGGCACTACCCTAAACCCTAAAACACTACCCCCAGCATGACCCCATACACTACACAAACACCACTGCACTACCCTAAACCCTAAAACACTACCCCCAGCACGACCCCTTCACTACTCAAAAACAACAGCACTACCCTAAACCCAAAAATACTACCTTCAACATGGCCCCCCACACTACCCAAACACCACTGCACTACCCTAAACCCTAAAACACAACCCCCTACACTACACAAACACCACTGCACTACCCTAAACCCTAAAATACTACCCCCAGCACGACCAACTACACTACACAAACACCACTGCACTACCCTAAACCCTAAAACACTACCCCCAGAACAACCCCTTCACTGCTCAAAAACAACAGCACTACCCTAAGCCCAAAAATACTACCCCCAGCATGCCCCCCTACACTACCCAAACACCAATGCACTATCCTAAACAGATACTCCCGGCATGACCCCCTGCACTACACAAAAACCACTGCACTGCCCTATACCCTAAAACACTCCCCCCAGCATGACAGCACTGCCCTAAACCCTAAAAACACTACTCCCAGCATGACCTCCTACACTACACAAACACCACTGCACTGCCCTAAACCCTAAAATACTACCTGCAACATGACCCCCTAACCACCCAAACACAACTGCATTACCCTAAACCCTAAATCTACCCCCAGTATGACCCCCTACACTACACAAACACCACTGCACTACCCTACACCCTAAAACACTACCCCCAGCATGCCCCCCTATACTACCCAAACACCACTGCACTACCCTAAACCCTAAAACTCTACCCCCAGCACTACCCCCTACACTACCCAAACAGCAATGCACTATCCTAAACCGATACCCCCGGCATGACCCCCTGCACTACACAAACACCACTGCACTGCCCTATACCCTAAACCACTCCCCCCAGCACGACAGCACTGCCCTGCACCCTAAAAACACTACTCCCAGCATGACCCCCTACACTACACAAACACCACTGCACTGCCCTAAACCCTAAAATACTACCTGCAACATGACCCCCTAACCACCCAAACACAACTGCAATACCCTAAACCCTAAATCTACCCCCAGTATGACCCCCTACACTACACAAACACCACTGCACTACCCTACACCCTAAAACACTACCCCCAGCTTGACGCCTACACTACACAAACACCACTGCACTACCCTAAACCCTAAATCTTCTCCCAGCATGACCCCCTAAACTACACAAACAGGACTGCACTACCTTAAACCCTAAAACACTGCCCCCAGCTTGACACCCTACACTACCAAAACACCACTGCACTACCCTAAACCCAAAAACACTACCCCAGCACGAACCCTTATACTTCACAAACACCACTGCACTACCCTAAACCCTAAAACACTACCCCCAGCATGAACCCCTACTCTACGCAAACACCACTGCACTACCCTAAACCCTAAAACACTACCCCATGCACGGCCTCCTACACTGCACAAAGACTACTGTACTACCCTAAACCCTAAAAATCTACTCAGGCACCAACTCCTTCACTACTCAAAAAAAACTGCACTACCCTAAACCCAAAAATACTACCCCCAGCACGACCCCCTACACTACCGAAACACCACGGCACTACCCTAAACCCTAAAACACTACCCCCAGCATGACCCCATACACTACACAAACACCACTGCACTACCCTAAACCCTAAAACACTACCCCCAGCACGACCCCTTCACTACTCAAAAACAACAGCACTACCCTAAACCCAAAAATACTACCTTCAACATGGCCCCCTACACTACCCAAACACCACTGCACTACCCTAAACCCTAAAACACAACCCCCTACACTACACAAACACCACTGCACTACCCTAAACCCTAAAATACTACCCCCAGCACGACCAACTACACTACACAAACACCACTGCACTACCCTAAACCCTAAAACACTACCCCCAGCACAACCCCTTCACTACTCAAAAACAACAGCACTACCCTAAGCCCAAAATTACTTCCCCCAGAATGCCCCCCTACACTACCCAAACACCAATGCACTATCCTAAACCCTAAAACACTACCGCCAGCATGACCCCCTACACTGCACAAACACCACTGCACTACCCTTAACCCTTAAACACTACCCCCAGCACTTCCCCCTACACTACCCAAACATCACTGCACTACCCTGAACCCTAAAACTCTACCCCCATCACTACCCCCGTACTACCCAAACACTAATGCACTACCCTAAACCTTAAAACACTACCCTCAGCACGACCCGCTACACTACACAAACACCACTGCACTACCCTAAACCCTAAAACATTACCCCTAGCACGACCCCCTACACTACCCAAACAACACTGCACTACCCTACATCCTACATCTATCCCCAGCACAACCCCCTACACTACACAAACACCACTGCACTACCCTAAACCCTAAATCTTCTCCAAGCATGACCCCCTAAACTATACAAACAGGACTGCACTACCTTAAACCCTAAAACACTGCCCCCAGCTTGACACCCTACACTACCAAAACACCACTGCACTACCCTAAACCCAAAAACACTACCCCAGCACGAACCCTTATACTTCACAAACACCACTGCACTACCCTAAACCCTAAAACACTACCCCCAGCATGAACCCCTACTCTACGCAAACACCACTGCACTACCCTAAACCCTAAAACACTACCCCATGCACGACCTCCTACACTGCACAAAGACTACTGTACTACCCTAAACCCTAAAAATCTACTCAGGCACCAACTCCTTCACTACTCAAAAAAAACTGCACTACCCTAAACCCAAAAATACTACCCCCAGCACGACCCCCTACACTACCGAAACACCACGGCACTACCCTAAACCCTAAAACACTACCCCCAGCATGACCCCATACACTACACAAACACCACTGCACTACCCTAAACCCTAAAACACTACCCCCAGCACGACCCCTTCACTACTCAAAAACAACAGCACTACCCTAAACCCAAAAATACTACCTTCAACATGGCCCCCTACACTACCCAAACACCACTGCACTACCCTAAACCCTAAAACACAACCCCCTACACTACACAAACACCACTGCACTACCCTAAACCCTAAAATACTACCCCCAGCACGACCAACTACACTACACAAACACCACTGCACTACCCTAAACCCTAAAACACTACCCCCAGCACAACCCCTTCACTACTCAAAAACAACAGCACTACCCTAAGCCCAAAAATACTTCCCCCAGAATGCCCCCCTACACTACCCAAACACCAATGCACTATCCTAAACCCTAAAACACTACCGCCAGCATGACCCCCTACACTGCACAAACACCACTGCACTACCCTTAACCCTTAAACACTACCCCCAGCACTTCCCCCTACACTACCCAAACATCACTGCACTACCCTGAACCCTAAAACTCTACCCCCATCACTACCCCCGTACTACCCAAACACTAATGCACTACCCTAAACCTTAAAACACTACCCTCAGCACGACCCGCTACACTACACAAACACCACTGCACTACCCTAAACCCTAAAACATTACCCCTAGCACGACCCCCTACACTACCCAAACAACACTGCACTACCCTACATCCTACATCTATCCCCAGCACAACCCCCTACACTACACAAACACCACTGCACTACCCTAAACCCTAAAACACTACCCCCAGCACGACCCCCTGCACTACACAAGCACCACTGCACTAACCTAAACCGTAAAACACTACCCCTAGCAAGACCCCCTACACTACAGAAACACAACTGCACTACCCTAAATCCTAAAACACTACCCCCAGCACGACCCCCTACACTACTCAATAAGCACGAAACTACCCTAAACCTTAAATCTATCCTCAGTAATGACCCCCTACACTACCCACACCACTGCACTACCCTAACCGCTAAAACACTACCCCCAACACAACCACCTACAATACTCAAACACCACTGCACTGCCCTAAAACCTAAAACTGTACCACTGGCACGACCCCCTACACTACACAAACATCACTGCACTGCCCAAAACCCTAAAACACTACCCCCAGCATGACCCTCTACACTACCCAAACACCACTGCACTGTCCTAAACCCTAAAACAATACCCCCAGCATGACCCCCTACACTACACAAACACCACTGCACTGCCCTAAGCCCTCAAACACTACCTGCAGCACAACCCCCTACACTACCCAAACACCACTGCATTACCCTAAACTCTAAATCTACCCCCAGCATGACCCCCTAAACTACACAATCACCACTGCACTACCATAAACCCTAAACTACTGCCCCCAGCTTGACACCCTACACTACCAAAACACCACTGCACTACCCTAAAACACTAACCCAGCACGAACCCCTATACTACACAAACACCACTGCACTACCCTAAACCCTAAAACACTACCCCCAACATGAACCCCTACTCTACACAAACACCACTGCACTACCCTAAACCCTAAAACACTACGCCCAGCACGACTCCTTCACTGCTCAAAAACAACAGCACTTCCCTAAACCCATAAATACTACCCCCAGCATGGCCCCCTACACTACCCAAACACCACTGCACTAACCTAAACCCTAAAACACAACCCCCTACACTACACAAACACCACTGCACTACCCTAAACCCTAATATACTACCCCCAGCACGACCCACTACACTACACAAACAGCATGGCACTACCCTAAACCCTAAAACACTACCCCTTATACTACACAAACACTACTTCACTAGTCTAAACCCTAAAATACTACTCCCAGCATGACCCCCTACACTGCACAAACACCACTGCACTACCCCAAACCCTTAAACACTACCCCCAGCACATCCCCCTACACTACCCAAACATCACTGCACTACCTTAAACCCTAAAACTCTACCCCCAGTACTACCCCCTACACTACCCAAACACCAATGCACTACCCTAAACCTTAAAACACTACCCCCAGCACGACCCGCTACACTACACAAACCCCACTGCACTACCCTAAACCCTAAAAAATTACCCCAGCACGACTCCCTACACTACACAAGCACCACTGCACTAACCTAAACCGTAAAACACTACCTCGAGTAAGACCCCCTACACTACACAAACACCACAGCACTACCCTAAATCCTACATCTACACCCAGCACAACCCCCTACACTACACAAACACCACTGCACTACCCTAAACCCTACAATACTACCCCAGCACGACTCCCTACACTACACAAGCACCACTGCACTAACCTAAACCGTAAAACACTACCTCGAGTAAGACCCCCTACACTACACAAACACCACTGCACTACCCTAAATCCTAAAACACTACCCCCAGCAGGACCCCCTACACCACACAAAAAGCGCAACACTACCCTAAACCCTAAATCTACCCCCAGCATGACCCCCTACAGTACCCATACCACTGCACCACCCTAAACGCTAAAACACTACCCCCAACACAACCACCTACAATACCCAAACACCACTGCACTGCCCTAAACCCTAAAACAATACCACCAGCACGACCCCCTACACTACACAAACATCACTGCACTTCCCAAAACCCTAAAACACTACCCCCAGCATGACCCCCTACACTACCCCAAGACCACTGCACTGTCCTAAACCCTAAAACAATACACCCAGCATGACCCCCTACACTACACAAACACCCCTGCACTGCCCTAAACCCTAAAACACTACCTGCATCACAACCCCCTACACTACCCAAACACCACTGCATTACCCTAAACCCTAAATCTACCCCCAGCATGACCCCTAAACTACACAATCACCACTGCACTACCTTAAACCCTAAAACACTGCCCCCAGCTTGACAACCTACACTACCAAAACACCACTGCACTACCCTAAAACACTAACCCAGCACGAACGCCTATACTACACAAACAACACTGCACTACCCTAAACCCTAAAACACTACCCCCAGCATGAACCCCTACACTACACAAATACCACTGAACTACCCTAAACCCTAAAACACTACCCCAAGCAGGACCCCCTACACTGCACAAAGACTACTGTACTACCCTAAAACACTACCCCCAGCACGAGCCCCTTCACTACTCAAAAACAACAGCACTACCCTAAACCTAAAAATACTATCCCCAGCACGGCCCCCTACACTACCCAAACACCAATGCACTACCCTAAACCCTAAAACACAACCCCCTACACTACACAAACACCACTGCACTACCCTAAACCCTAAAATACTACCCCCAGCACGACCCCCTACACTACTCAAACACCACGGCACTACCCTAAACCCTAAAACACTACCCCCAGCACGAGCCCCTTCACTACTCAAAAACAACAGCACTACCCTAAACCTAAAAATACTACCCCCAGCACGGCCCCCTACACTACCCAAACACCACTGCGCTAACCTAAACCCTAAAACACAACCCCCTACACTACACAAACACCACTGCACTACCCTAAACCCTAAAATACTACCCCCAGCACGACCCACTAAACTACACAAACACCACGGCACTACCCTAAACCCTAAAATACTACCCCTACACTACACAAACACTACTTCACTACTCTAAACCCCAAGATACTACCCCCAGCATGACTCCCTACACTGCACAAACACCACTGCACAACCCTAAACCCTAAAACGTTACCCCCAGCACTATCCCCTACACTACCCAAACACAAATGCACTACCCTAAACCTTAAAACACTACCCCAGCACAATCCCCTACACTACACAAACACCACTGCACTACCCTAAACCCTAAAACATTACCCCTAGCACGACCCCCTACACTACCCAACCACTGCCCTACCCTAAATCCTACATCTACCCCCTGCACAACACCCTACACTACACAAACACCACTGCACTAACCTAAACCCTAAAACACTACCCCCAGCACGAACCCCTACACTACAAAAACACCACTGCACTGCCCTAAACCCTAAAATACCACCTGCAACATGACCCCCTAACCACTCAAACACAAATGCATTACCCTAAATCCTAAGTCAACCCCCAGTATGACCCCCTACACTACACAAACACCACTGCACTATCCTACACCCTAAAATACTACCCCCAGTGTGACCCCTACACTACACAAACATCACTGCACTACCCTAAACCGTAAAACACTACCCCAGCAAGAACCCCTACACTACACAAACACAACTGCACTACCTTAAACCCTAAAACACTACCACCAACACGACCCCTATACTACACAAAAAGCACAACACTACCCTATACCCTAAATCTACCCCCAGCATGACCCCCTACACTTCCCACACCACTGCACTACCCTAAACGCTAAAACACTACCCCCAGCATGACCCCCTACACTACACAAACACCACTGCACTGCCCTAAGCCCTAAAACACTACCTGCAGCACAACCCCCTACACTACCAAAACACCACAGCACTACCCTAAAACACTACCCCAGCACGAACCCGCATACTTCACAAACACACTGCACTACCCTAAACCCTAAAACACTACCCCAGCACGACCCCCTTCACTACTCAAAAACAACTGCACTACCCTAAACCTAAAAATATTACCCCAGCACAACCCCCTACACTACCCAAACACCACTGCACTACCCTAAACCCTATAACACAACCCCCTACACTTCACAAACATCACCGCACTACCCTAAACCCTAAACTACTACCCCCAGCACAACTCCCTACACTACACAAACAGCATGGCACTACCCTAAACCCTAAAACACTACCCCCTACACAACACAAACACTACTTCACTAGTCTAAACCCTAAAATACTACCCCCAGCATGACCCCCTACACTGCACAAACACCACTGCACTACCCTAAACCCTTAAACACTACCCCCAGCACATCCCCCTACACTACCCAAACATCACTGCACTACCTTAAACCCTAAAACTCTACCCCCAGCACTACCCCCTACACTACCCAAACACCAATGCACTACCCTAAACCTTAAAACACTACCCCCAGCACGACCCGCTACTCTACACAAACACCACTGCACTACCCTAAACCCTAAAACATTACCCCTAGCACAACCCCCTACACTACACAAACACCACTGCACTACCCTAAACCTTAAAACACTACCCCCAGCATGACCCCCTACACTACACAAGCACCACTGCACTAACCTAGACTGTAAAACACTACCCCGAGCAAGACCCCCTACACTACAGAAACACCACTGCACTACCCTAAATCCTAAAACACTACCTCCAGCACGACCCCCTACACTACACAAAAAGCACGACACTACACTAAACCCTAAATCTACCCCCAGCATGACCCCCTACACTACCCACACCACTGCACTACCCTAAACGCTAAAACACTACCCTAACACAACCACCTACAATACCCAAACACCACTGCACTGCCCTAAATCCTAAAACAATACCACCAGCACGACCCCCTACACTACACAAACATCACTGCACTGCCCAAAAACCCTAAAACACTACCCCCAGCATGACCCCCTACACTACCCAAACACCACTGCACTGTCCTAAACCCTAAAACAATACCCCTAGCATGACCCCCTACACTACACAAACACCACTGCACTGCCCTAAGCCCTAAAACACTACCTGCAGCACAACCCCCTACACTAACCAAACACCACTGCATTAATGTAAACCCTAAATCTACCCGCAGCATAACCCCCTAAACTACACAATCACCACTGCACAACCTTAAACCCTAAAAAGCTGCCCCAAGCATGACCCCCTACACTGCACAAAGACTACTGTACTACCCTAAACCCTAAAACACTACCCCCAGCACGACCCCCTTCACTACTCAAAAACAACAGCACTACGCTAAACCCAAAAATACTACCCCAGCACGACCCACTACACTACACAAACACCACAGCACTACCCTAAACCCTAAAACACTACCCCCTACACTACACAAACACCTCTGCACTACCCTAAAACCTAAAACACTACCCCCTACACTACACAAACACCACTGGACTACCCTAAAAGCTAAAAACGTACACCAACATGACCCCCTACACTACCCAAACACCACTGCACTTCTCTAAACCCTAAAACAGGACCCCCTGCACTACACAAACACCACTGCACTACCCTAAATCTAAAGTACTACCCGCAGCATGACTCCCTACACTGCACAAACACCACTGCACTACCCTAAAGCCTTAAACTCTACCTCCAGCACAGCCCCTACACTACCCAAACATCACTGCACTACCCTAAACCCTAAAACTCTATCCCCAGCACTACCCCTACACTACCCAAACACAAATGCACTACCCTAAACCTTAAAACACTAACCCAGCACAATCCCCTACACTACACAAACACCAATGCACTACCCTAAACCCTAAAACATTACATCTAGCACGACCCCCTACACTACCCAACCACTGCACTACCCTAAATCCTACATCTGCCCCTGCACAACCCCCTACACTACGCAAACACCACTGCACTACCCTAAACACTAAAACACTACCCCCAGCACGACCCCCTACACTACACAAGCACCACTGCACTAACCTAAATCCTAAAACACTATCCCTAACACGACCCCCAACACTACACAAACACCACGGCAATACCCTAAACCTTAAAACACTACCCCGTATACTACACAAACACTACTGCACTACTCTAAACCCTAAAATACTACACCCAACATGACCCCCTACACTACACAAACACCAATACACTACCCTAAACCCTTAAACACTATCCCCTACACTTCACAAACACTACTTCACTAGTCTAAACCCTAAAATACTACCCCCAGCATGACCCCCTACAATGCACAAACACCACTGCACTACCCTAAACCCTTAAACACTACCCCCAGCACATCCCCCTACACTACCCAAACATCACTGCACTACCCTAAACCCTAAAACTCTACCCCCAGCACTACCCCCTACACTACCCAAACACCAATGCACTACCCTAAACCTTAAAACATTACCCCCAGCACGACCCACTACACTTCACAAACACCACTGCACTACCCTAAACCCTAAAACATTACCCCTAGCACGACCCCCTACACTACCCAAACACCACTGCACTACCCTAAATCCTACATCTACCCCCAGCACAATCCCCTACACTACACAAACGCCACTGCACTACCCTAAACCTTAAAACACTACCCCCAGCATGACCCCCTACACTACACAGGCACAACTGCACTAACCTAAACCGTAAAACACTACCCCAAGCAAGACCCCCTATACTACAGAAACACCACTGCACTACCCTAAATCCCAAAACACTACCCCCAGCACGACCCCCTACACTACACAAAAAGCACGACACTACACTAAACCCTAAATCTACCCCCAGCATGAACCCCTACACTACCCACACCACTGCACTACCCTAAATGCTAAAACACTACCCCAACACAACCACCAACAATACCCAAACACCACTGCACTTCCCTAAACCCTAAAACAATACCACCGGCACGACCCCCTACACTACACAAACATCACTGCACTGCCCAAACCCCTAAAACACTACCCCCAGCATGACCCCCTACACTGTTGTAAATTGGCAGCGATTGGATTAGCATTAGCGGAATCCATCTGGTATTTAGAGGCTATCTTGTCCATGTTGTAGAATCCATTTTGTATTTCTGGCAGCCATTTTGTTTGCCATGTGCTCACCATGTGCTTTGTCCTCCCTTAGTGTTGACTGCTCTTGTAATCTGCCTAGCAACAAACTATATTTAGTATCTCCTACTTCCGCACATGCCCAGTTGAGTTTGCAGCTGCTAGTATCATGTAACTGTCAGGATATGTTTACCAGTGTTAGCAAACTGTTAACTCCTCCCACTTGTCGACTGTGCAGTTTCTGTATGACCATATCTGTGCATAACTCCTCTCAAGTATATTTGTACCGTCTTCTTTTAGCCCCTGTGTGGGTATAAAAGGACCATAGCCCTGCTGTTCAGTGTGCTACTTCATTCAATACCGAAGGGTGCTGTCTGAATGTAGTTCCACCTCATGAGGTTTATTAAACTCTGTATTTTCTATTTCAGTTTTTGTGCCAACTTCTTTCCAATAGTCTGAGGACTCTGTGCAGAGAAGGGCGAACCCCTTGCACTGGTAGGCCTAGCTGAGGCCTATTTTCTACAAATTGGCGCCCAACTCGGGGCTCATCGAGAACTCGGATGCCCGAAGGATTGGTCGCGACGAAGGATTGGAATCTCGCTCTGGACGTGATCACTGCCCGATAAGACCCGAGTCTTGGCATCCGCGGCGGCTTTTCCTTCCTTTCTGATCTGACCATCCAGGTGGCGCCGGTCCTCGACTGAGATCTCTTCTGTTGATTCGCCGTGCAGTGACCATTTGGTCGATTTTAGAACTTGGCAGGATGAATCTGGACACCAAGTGATTGGTAAGTGTCCTTCTGCGGCGCTTGCTGTTGGTTTTGATGCCTGTGATTGGTAAGGTAGTTTAGTAACGCTTACTGTGGCTTTGAGATTGTATATTTGTGTTGGCCAACTTGGTTTGTTTTGACATACGTGACTTGCAATTCACATAGGCAGGTAATGAGGAGAATTTTCTCTAACTGAATTGATTTGAACGGCACATCGTAGTAAAGGTACCTTAAGTGCTACTTTGATTATAATACTGCATATTCTGCACTATTTTTGGCATGCCTGTCTTTAGCACACTTCGTAGGATGTGTTGCTTTTGTAATGGTACCACTTTGAGTCTTAATGAAGCACAACCGGCCCCCCCGGAGGGGACGCCTAATAGGGATATGTACATTAAGTATGGTCTTTCTTCTATAATGTACAGCATATTATGGAATAAATATACGCGTAAGGATCCTGAGTTGCGTTGGCCTATGTATGGGTCATTTGATTTAAGAAAGATTGAGTATGTGGAGCAATGTATGTTTAAACGAAAGACTAGGCACGATATGTTTTATTGTGTACGAATGTGGGAGAAAGAAGTGCGTGAACGGATGAAACGTGAGCAAGCCTTGATTGAAAAAGAACAGCGGAAAAACGTTTATGTGAAAGCATTAGAGTTAAAGAACAAAGAAATGAAAGAGTTGAAGGAGAGAGAAGATAGGGAGCGCGCTTTACAGGTAACTGGCCAATACCCTGTTCGGAGGCCCCTTTATCCTATACTTAATAAACCACAAGATGATTCCTTATTATTAGATCGTCCTCCACCTCCGTATACTGTTCCTTCTGCCCCCCATGAGTTAGATGAGGACTCTAGTTTGGAGGAAGATAAGACGCGAGAAACTCGTTCTATGTTAACTGCTGCACGCTCGTCTCAGCTCCGATCTTCTGCTCGTAAAGCAGCTCATGGAACTGCCACCGCCCCTGAAATTCTTGATAGTATGAGAGGGTGGTATGAAAGGGAGCATCTGTATTTTACTGAGGTGTTTGCCGGTGAGGTCGTTGAGTTGTTTAGGAAATATTCTGAGGAGTTAGAGCCTAAGGATATAACAGATGATTATAAGCAAATGCGTGATGGTCTTTTTGTTTTCTCCCAGGTGGCTGATACAATCAGGCGTTTGGTTAAACTTCGTGTTGATGCAGTCCGCTTGCGAGAGGAGAAAAAGACTGCAGACGGGGCTGTGCAGACCTCTCAGACCGGCATGGCACAAGCTTCTCCCTCCGGAACAGATAAGATTATGATAGTCCATGCGAAACCTATGCGGGAGGCCGCGCCCTTGTATGTTCCTCCTAAAGGACAGGGTACAAGCGATGATAAGGCCTCTCTTGATGCAAAGGGTTATTTTATTTATAATTGGGTTTACACTCCTTGGAATAGGACGGATGTTATGGCACTTAAAACTGCATTGCCTGATCCGCGGAAAAATCCAGCCGCTTTTTATGAGGAAGTTGAAGGTGCTATTAGTTCTTGCACTATGACTTTGCCTGATATTGATTTATTTTTCGGATTGATATTACCACCTGATATGTGGAGAACTGTTCGTAAAATTGATGATCAGGCAGCTTTTGGGGCATTATGGAAAGACTTAGAACGAATGGATGCTTTTCTACAACACTACACAAACACCACTGCACTGCCCTAAGTCCCAAAACTCTACCTGCAGCACAACCCCCTACACTACCCGAACACCACTGCATTACCTTACACCCTAATTCTACCCCCAGCATAACCCCCTAAACTACACAATCACCACTGCACTACCTTAAACCCTAAAAGACTGCCCCAAGCAGGACCCCCTACACTGCACAAAGACTACTGTACTACCCTAAACCCTAAAACACTACCCCCAGCACGAACCCCTTCACTACTCAGAAAGAACAGCACTGCGCTAAACCCTAAAATACTACCCCCAGCACGACCCACTACACTACACAAACACCACAGCACTACCCTAAACCCTAAAACACTACCCCCACCACTACACAAACACTACTTCACTACTCTAAAACCTAAAATACTACCCCCAGCATGACTCCCTACACTGCACAAACACCACTGCACTACCCTAAAGGCTTAAACTCTACTCCCAGCACAGCCCCCTACACTACCCAAACATCACTGCACTACCCTAAACCCTAAAACCCTATCCCCAGCACTACCCCCTACACTACCCAAAAACAAATGCACTACCCTAAACCTTAAATCACTATCCCCAGCACAATCCCCTGCACTACTCAAACACCACTGCACTACCCTAAACTCTAAAACATTACACCTAGCACAACCCCCTACACCACCCAACCACTGCACTACCCTAAATCCTACATCTACCCCTGCACAACCCCCTACACTACACAAACACCACTGCACTACCCTAAACCCTAAAACACTACCCCCAGCACGACCCCCTGAACTACACAAGACCACTGCACTAACCTAAATCCTAAAACACTACCCCTAACACGACCCCCAACACTACACAAACACCACGGCACTACCCTAAACCTTAAAACATTACCCCTACACTACACAAACACTACTGCACTACTCTAAACCCTAAAATACTACCCCCAGCAAGACCCCCCACACTACACAATCACCACGGCACTACCCTAAACCTTAAAACACTACCCCCTACACGATACAAACACCATTGCACTACCCTAAACCCTATAACACTACCACCAGCACAACCCCTATACTACCCAAACCCCACTCCACTACCCTAAACCCTAAAACACTTACCCCAGCATGACCCCCTACACTACACAAACACCTCTGCACTGCCCAAAACCCTAAAACACTACCTGCAGCACAACCCTCTACACTACCCAAACACGCTACATTACCCTAAACCCAAAATCTACCTCCAGTAGGACCCTCTACACTTCACAAACACCACTGCACTAACTTAAACCCTAAAATACTGCCCCCAGCTTGACACCCTACACTACCAAAACACCACTACACTACCCTAAACCCTAAAACACTACCCCAGCACGAACCCCTATACTACACAAACACCACTGCACTACCCTAAACCCTAAAACACTACCCCCAGCATGAACCCCTACACTACACAAACATCACTGCACTACCCTAAACCCTAAAACACTACCCCAAGCACGACCCCCTACACTACACAAAGACTACTGTACTACCCTAAACCCTAAAACACTACCCCCAGCACGACCCCTTCACTACTCAAAAACAACTGCACTACCCTAAACCCCAAAATACTACCCCCAACACGACCCCCTACACTACCCAAACACCACTGCAATACCCTAAACCCTAAAACACAACCCCCTACACTACACAAACACCACTGCACTACCCTAAACCCTAAAACACTACCCCCTACACTGCACAAACTCTACTTCACTACTCTAAACCCTAAAATACTACGCCCAGCAAGACCCCCTACACTAAACAAAGACCACTGCACTACCCTAAACCCTAAAACACTATCCCCAGGATGACTCCATACACTTCCCAAACACCACTGCACTACCCTAAACCCTAAAACACTACCCCAGCACTGCCCCTATACTACCCAAACACCACTGCACAACCCTTAACCCTAAAACACTACCCCAGAACTGCCACCAATACTACACAAACACCACTGCACTACCCTAAACCCTAAAACACTCCCCTCAGCATGACCCCCTACACTACACTAACAACAGAGCACTACCCTAAACCCTAAAACACTACCCTCAGCATTACCCCTACACTGCCCAAACACATCTGCACTACCCTAAACCCTAAAACACTACCCCCAGCATGACCCACTATACTACTCACACAGCACTGTACTACTCTAAACCCTAAAACACTACCTCCAGCATAACCCCCTACACTACCCAAACACAACTGCCTAACCCTAAACCCTAAAACACTACCCCCAGCATGAACCGCTACACTACCCAAACACCACTGAACTACACTAAATTCTACATCTACCCCACCACAACCCCCTACACTATACAAACACCACTGCACTCCACTAAACCCTAAAACACTACCCCAGCACAACCCCCTACACTACCCAAACACCACTGCACTACCCTAAACCCTCAAACACTACCCCAAGCACGACCCCCTATACTACCCAAACATCACTTCACTACCCTAAACACTAAAACACTTAAAGCAGCACGACCCCCTACACCACACAAACACCACTGCACTACCCTAAACCCTAAAACACTACCCCCAGTACGACCCCTACACTACACAAACACAAATGCACTACCCTAAACCCTAAAACACTATCCCCAGGACGACACCCTACACTACACAAACACCACGGCACCACCCTAAACCCTAAAACACTACCCCCTACACTACACAAACACTACTGCACTACTCTACACCCTAAAATACTACCCCCAGCATGACCCCCTACACTACACAAACAGCACTGCACTACCCTAAACACTAAAACACAACCCCCTACACTACACAAACACCACTGCACTACCCTAAACCCTAAAATACTACCCCCAGCACGACCCCCTACACTACCCAATCACCACTGCTCTACCCTAAACCCTAAAAAGAGACCCCCAGCACTACCCATACACTATCCGAACACCACTGCACTACCCTAAACTAACACACTACCCCAAGAACTACCACCATTACTACACAAACACCACTGCACTACCCTAAAACACTACCCCCAGCAGTACCCCCTACACTACCCAAACACCACTGCACTACCCTAAACCCTGGAACATTAACCCAGCACGACCCCTACACTACACAAACACCACTGCACTAACCTAAACCCTAAAACACTACCCCCAGCACCAGCCCTACAATACCCAAACACCGCTGCACTACCCTAAACCCTAAAACACTACCCCCAGAACTACCACCAATACTACACAAACACCACTTCACTACGCTAAACCCTAAAACACTACCCCCAGCATTACCCCCTTCACTACACAAACACTACAGCACTAACCTAAACCCTAAAACGCTACCCCCAGCATGACCCCCTACACTACCCAAACACCACTGCACTACCCTAAACCCTAGAACACTACCCCCAGCACGACCCCTACACTACACAAACACCACTGCACTAACCTAAATCCTAAAACACTTCCTCCAGGACAACCCACTAAACTACACATACACCATTGCACTGCCCTTCTGCACTACCCTAAACCCTAAAACACTACCCCCAGAACTACCACCATTACTACACAAACACCACTGCACTACTCTAAAAGTCTACCCCCAGCAGTACCTCCTACACTACCCAAAAGCTACTACACTGCCCTAAACCCTAGGTCATTAACCCCAGCACGACCCCTACACTACACAAACACCACTGAACTAACCTAAACCCTAAAACACTATCCCCAGTGCGACCCCCTTCACTACCCAAACACCACTGCACTACCGTAAACCCTAAAACACTACCCTCAGCACTACCCCTACACTACCCAAACACCACTGTACTACCCTAAACCCTAAAACACTACCCCCAGAACTACCACCAATACTACACAAACACTACTTCACTACCCTAAACCCCAAAACACTACCCCCAGCATTACCGCCTTCACTACACAAACACTATAGCACTACCCTAAACCCTAAAACGCTACCCCCAGCATGACGCCCTACACTACCCAAACACCACTGCTCCACCCTAAACCCTAGAACACTACCCCCAGCACAACCCCTACACTACACAAACACCACTGCACTAACCTAAACCCTAAAACACTTCCCCCAGGATGACCCACTGCACTACACATACACCACTGCACTACCCTTCTGCACTACTCTAAACCCTAAAACAGTACCCCTAGCACGACCCCCTATACTACCCAAACACTATTGCACTACCCTAAAACACTACCCCCAGCATTACCCCGTACACTTCCCAAACACAACTGCACTAACCTAAACCCTAAAATACTACCCCCAGCATGACCCCCTACACTACACAAACACCACTGCACTACCCTAAAACACTACCCCCAGCACGACCCCCTACACTACATAAGCACCACTGCATTACCCAAAACTCTAAATCTACCCCCAGCACGACCCCCTACACTACACAAGCACCACTGGACTAACCTAAATCCTAACGCACTACCCCCAGCATGACCCACTACACTACACATACACCACTGCACTACCCTAAACCCTAAAACATTACCCCTAGCACGACCCCCTACACTACCCAAACACCACTGCACTACCCTAAATCCTACATCTACCCCCTGCACAACCCCCTACACTACACAAACACCACTGCACTACCCTAAACCCTAAAACACTACCCCCAGCACGACCCCCTACACTACACAAGCACCACTGCACTAACCTAAATTCTAAAACACTACCACTAACACGACTCCCTACACTAAACAAACACCACGGCACTACCCTAAACCTTAAAACATTACCCCCCACACTACACAAACACTACTGCACTTCTCTAAACCCTAAAATACTATCCCCAGCATGACCCCCTACACTACACAAGCACCACTGCACTAACCTAAATTCTAAAACACTACCACTAACACGACTCCCTACACTAAACAAACACCACGGCACTACCCTAAACCTTAAAACATTACCCCCCACACTACACAAACACTACTGCACTTCTCTAAACCCTAAAATACTATCCCCAGCATGACCCCCTACACTACACGAACACTAATACACTACCCTAAACCCTTAAACACTACCCCCAGCACGACCCCCTACATGACACAAACACCATTGCACTACCCTAAACCCTATAACACTACCCCCAGCACAACCCCTATACTACCCAAACACCACTCCACTACCCTAAACCCTAAAACACTTACCCCCGCACGACCCCCTACACCACACAAAAACCACTGCACTACCCTAAACACTAAAACATTACCCCAAGCACAACCCCCTACACTATACAAATACTACTGTACTACGCTAAACACTAAAACACTACCTCCAGCATGACCCCCTACACTACACAAACACCACTGCACTGCCCTAAACCCTAAAACACTACCTTCAGCACAACCCCCTACACCACCCAAACACCACTGCATTACCCTAAACCCTAAATCTACCCCCAGTATGACCCTCTACACTACACAAACACCACTGCACTACCTTAAACCCTAAAACACTTCCCCAGCTAGACGCCCTACACTACCAAAACACCACTGCACTACCCTAAACCCTAAAACACTTCCCCAGCACGAACCCCTATACTACACAAACACCAATGCACTACCCTAAACCTGAAAACACTACCCCCAGCATGAACCCCTACACTACACAAACTCCACTGCACTACCCTAAACCCTAAAACACTACCCCCAGCACGACCCCCTACACTACATAAGCAACACTGCATTACCCTAAACCCTAAATCTACCCCCAGCATGACCCCCTACACTACACAAGCACCACTGCACTAACCTAAATCCTAAAGCACTACCCCCAGCATGACCCACTACACTACACATACACCACTGCACTACCCTACTGCACTACCCTAAACCCTAAAACATTACCCCTAGCACGACCCCCTACACTACCCAAACACCACTGCACTACCCTAAATCCTACATCTACCCCCTGCACAACCCCCTACACTACACAAACACCACTGCACTACCCTAAACCCTAAAACACTACCCCCAGCACGACCCCCTACACTACACAAATACAACAGTATTACCTTAAATCCTAAAACACTACCCCCAGCACGACCCCCTTCACTACTCAAAAACCACTGCACTACCCTAAACCCAAAAATACGACCTAAGCATGACCCCCTGCACTACCCAAACACCACTGCACTACCCTCAACCCTAAAACACGACCCCCTACACTACACAAAAACCACTGCACTACCCTAAGCCCTAAAATACTACCCCAGCACGACTCCCTACACTACACATACACAACGGCACTACCCTAAACCCTAAAGCACTACCCCCACACTGCACAAACTCTACTTCACTACTCTAAACCCTAAAATACTACCTCCAGCATAACCCCCTACTCTACACAAAGACCACTGCACTACCCTAAACCCTTAAACACTACCCTCAGCACAACCCCCTACACTACCCAAACATCACTGCACGACCCTAAACCCTAAAATTCTACCCCAGCACTACCCCCTACACTACCCAAACACCAATGCACTACCCTAAACCTTAAAAAACTAACCCCAGCATGACCCCCTACAATAAACAAACACAACTGCACTAACCTAAGCCCTGAAACATTACCCCTGGCACGACCCCGACATTACCCAAACACCACTGCACTAACCTAAATCCTACATCTACCTCCAGCACAACCCCGTACACTCCACAAACACCACTGCACTAATGTAAACCCCAAAACACTACCCCCAGTACGACCCCCTACACTACAGAAGCACCACTGCACTAACCTAAACCCTAAAACACTACCCCTGACACGACCCCCTACACTACACAAACACCACTGCACTAGTCTAAAACACTACCCCCTACGCTACACAAACAATACCGCACTATTCTAAACCCTAAAATACTTCCCCAAGCATGACCCCCTACACTACACAAACACCAATGCACTACCCTAAACTCTATAACACTACCCCAGCACAACCCCTATACTAACCAAACACCAATCCACTTCCCTAATCCCTACAACCCTACCCCCAGTATGACTCCATACACTTCCCAAACACCACTGCACTACCCTAAACCCTAGAACACTACCCCCAGCACTGCCCCTACCCTACCCAAACACCCTAAACCCTAAAACACTACCCCAGAACTACCACCAATACTACACAAACACCACTGCACTACCCTAAACCCTAAAACACTCCCCTCAGCATGACCCCCTACATTACACTAACAACAGAGCAGTGCCCTAAACCCTAAAACACTACCCTCAGCATAACCCCCCACACTACCCAAACACAACTGCACTACCCTAAACCCTAAAACACTACCACCAGCATGAACCCCTACACTACCCAAACACCACTGAACTACACTAAATCCTGCATCTACCCCAGCACAAACCCCTACACCACACACACACCACTGCACTCCCCTAAATCCAAAAACACTACCCCCAGCACAACCCCCTACACTAATCAAACACCACTGCACTACCCTAAACTCTTAAACACTATTCCTAGCACAACCCCTACACAACCCAAACCCCACTGCACTACCCTAAACCCTAAAATACTTACCCCAGCATGACACCCTACACCACACAAACACCACTGCACTACTCTAAACCCTAAAACACTGCCCCAGTACGACCCCCTATATTACCCAAACACCACTCCGCTACCCTAAAGCCTAAAACACTTAAACCAGAATGACCCCCTATACCACACAAACACCACTGCACTACCCTAAACCCTATAACACTACCCCCAGGACGACACCCTACACTACACAAACACCACAGCACTAACCTAAATCCTAAAATACTACCCCCAGCATGATCCCATACTCTACAAAAACACCATTGCACTACCCTAAACCCTAAAGCACTACCCCCAGAACTACCCCCAATACTACACAAACACCACTGCACTACCCTAAACCCTAAAACACAACCCCCAGCAGTACCCCCTACACTATCCAAACACCAATGCAGTACCCTAAACCCTAAAACACTTCCCCCAGCACGACCCCCTATACTACCCAAACACCACTGCACTACCCTAAACCCTAAAACACATTTTCCCCAGCACGACACCCTACACTACCCAATCACCACTGCTCTACCCTAAACACTAAAACACTACCCCCAGAACTACCACCATTACTACACAAAAACCACTGCACTACACTAAAACACTACCCCCAGCAGTACCCCCTACACTACCCAAACACCACTGCACTCCCCTAAACCCTAGAACACTACCCCCAGCACGACCCCTACACTACACAAACACCAGTGCACTAACCTAAACCCTAAAACACTTCCCCCAGGTCGACCCCCTACACTACCGAAACACCACTGCACTACCTTAAACCTTAAAACACTACCCCAGAACTACCACCAATACTACACAAACACCACTGCACAACCCTAAACCCTAAAACTCTACCCCCAGCATGACCCCCTTCACTACACAAACACCACAGCACTACCCTAAACCCAAAAACACTACCCCCAGCATGACCCCCTACACTACACGAACACCACAGCACTACCCTAAAACACTACCCCCAGCATTATCCCGTACACTAACCAAACACAACTGCACTAACCTAAACCCTTAAACACTACACCCAGCATGACCCACTACACTACACATACACCACTGCACTACCCGACTGCACTACCCTAAAACCTAAAACACTACCCCCAGCACGACACCCTTTACTACCCAAACACCACTCCACTCCCCTAAACCCTAAAACACTTAACCCAGCACGACCCCCTACACCACACAAACACCCCTGCACTACCCTAAACCCTAAAACACTACCCCCAGCACGACTGCTACACTACACAAACACCACTGCACTACCCTAAACCCTAAAACACTACCCCCAGGACGACACCCTACACTACCCAATCACCACTGTTCTACCCTACACCCTAAAACACTACCCCCAGCACTACCCCTACACTATCCAAACACCACTGCACTACCCTAAACCCTAGAACACTACCCCCAGCAAAACCCCTACACTACACAAACAACACTGCACTAACCTAAACCCTAAAACACTACCCCCACTACGACCCCCTACACTACCCAAACACCACTGCACTACCTAAACCCTAAAACAAATTCCCCCCAGCACTACCCCTACACTACCCAAACACCGCTGCACTACCCTAAACCCTAAAACACTACCCCCAGAACTACCACCAATACTACACAAACACCACTGCACTACCATAAACCCTAAAACACTACCCCCAGCATGATCCCCTTCACTACACAAACACAACAGCACTACCCTAAACCCTAAAACACTACCCCCAGCATGACCCCTACACTACACAAACACCACAGCACTACCCTAAAACACTACCCCCAGCATTACTGTAGTGAAGGTAGCGATTTAGATGCATACATTGCTAGGTTAGCATAAGCGCGTTCGCTTTTAGAAAGCCATCTTGCCACTTTTGCACACGACAGTGCTGAGACATGTTATTATTTGAGAACTGCTTGCTTGCCTTTTCTTCACATGAGAACTGTCTGTTGTTCACCTCCCTAGACGTGCACTGCGACCTTGGTCTGAACATTGTGTGCAAAACACTCTGAGCCCCCAGACAATGTATGTTTTTGAGTCCAGGTTGATCGGCCCACTCTCTAGTCATAATATGCACACAGCTGCAAATACCTGAATGTCGAGAGTCTTTAATATTACAGTTTGCATGCGTTTGAAACACATTCTGGAGAAGAACATTTCCAGGCGCAGAGCAAAGCTGATCCTGTGATGTGATCCACCTAAGCTGATCTTTACGGTATGGGGTTCCCCATTCAAGCCTAGAGACCTTCTACTAGTCTAATAATATTAGTTTACTAGCGAAAGGAAGGTGGCTGCATTCCACTGTCATTTATACTATGATTTCTCCTTTCATTTTCTATGGTATTGTAACAATGCTGATGGTTTTAATTATAATCATTTGTCTGCTTATGTTAGCCAAAGTACTGCATCTTAGGACACGTAGTTTATAAAATAAACCTTTTAAACTTTACCGTGTCTCTGATTACTTTGTCGTGGATTGATATATGAATAATAGCGAACAGGTATTTCTGATTCCCACCATTCCTGAGAATACTCTAAGTTGCTTGTTCTGGGTTGTCTATACATTGGGACCTCTGAGATAATACGGATAATGAGTGGGACACTGATGCTGGTCGGATAGGGGTTTTGGGTACTGAGGTGAGTATTTGGTACACCACAATTCACTGAGGTCCTGGTTTCCTGCGCATAGTTCTGTGCATGAGCAGAATCCCTGCAACATGGCGCACCTAACGTTTGGTCTTTTGATTTGAAACACCTTAGTAGTGCTTATATTAGTCCACAACACCCTCACTCTTGTTTCCGGATAACGGGAGTGACGGATTTCACCTACCTTTTTTAGGAACCTAATAGGTTCATACAAGCTTGTATATTAAAAAGGTGTTTTATATTTCTGAACCCTAGTGCTACTGTAAAATCCATTGTTGTTCTTCTCTGTGTCCTTATGGCGGTCGAAATTGCAGCACCTAGTCGTACGCCTTTGCGGTGTCAATTGACGCAGTATGGGGTACCGGACGATGGGATGGCTGTAATTTTTGTGGTGAGTGCGGACGCGTCACATCCTTACGAGTTGTTTTACTATTGGGTGACGCTGCCGGAAGTGAATGCGAATGATAAGACGTTTCACTCGTATACTCACACACATGTCCCAGCAAATTATACGCCCTACAGGACGCTGGAGATTCCCCTTTCAGCCTGGCAGCATAGCATTTGGTTTAATGGCGCCCTTCCCCATGCGGTTGCACCGGCTAGACTCGCCCCTTTGTCGATTCCAGGGGCCACATGGCCGGTGCTGGCTGGATTTACGCCTCACCCCCGCTATTTGACAATTGTGGTGGATGAATTGCGTACACTCCATACAGCCCTTATTACAGTATATAGGGCTTTGGTGCAATATGTTTCGCGCAATGTGCAGGTGGGGGCACCTGCTGTTGCAGGTCTACCAGCTGGTCATCCTGCGGTTGTTATTAGCCCAGTCATAGTTAATTCGGTGATGGGCAAGCACCCCCAGAATAAGGATGATTTGCCTTATTGGCTTGCCGAGAAATTTGACCAACTGGAAGCAGTGTTTCCACACTCTACAACGGTGGAAAAACACAGAATCCTCACCATAAGTTTGCCAAAAGACTTGGTCCCTGAAGTGTCCGATTGTGACACCTGGGGTAAGGTTTTTACCGCGGTGTACTCAAAGTGCTTTGGCACTCCGTCTATGGCCGTGCTCCCCTCCGTTATTAAACATGTTCAAGATAACCACGGTCCGGAGGCGGCGGTTGAGTTGGGAATGCGACTTGTATCAAGCCGTTATATGCCTTGGTACAACCTACTTTTTCCAAATCGAGCTGGCTGCCAGAGCATTCAGCCATTTTGCAATCATTACAGGCTGATCTTGCTTCAAAATACTTACTGACGCGTGATAACCACACAAACCTGGTAATAAGAATTGTGCCAGGCGCAGTGGGTTTCACGTACTTAACGTCCAATGAGGGCGACACCGTCCCCATTCCATACAAATCACACCTGTACACTTCAGCTGAACTGCGCTTTTCCTCTGTCGAAAAAGTTTTGACCGCTGTGCAGATGGCGATTCTTAAGGAAAACGCATGTTGGTGGTCACACCGTATCCTGCCCTAGAGGCAGTTATGAAAGCCAGTGTACCCAATTCAAAAGCTTTGCATCCACGTTGAATACAATGGGCCACTTCTCTGACATCGCCATATGTCACTTACATCTTTGATGCCTCATTACAGACGCAGGAGTACTTGCAATATGAATTCGTTCATCCGGCTCCTCTGTCTTTGCGCCCGCTCGAAGATTACCATTGTGCCATTTATACTGACGGTTCGGCGCAACCGGCGACGGATTCGAAGCACGCATATTCAGCAGCTTGCGCAATTGTGGCAGGTACTTTCGTAAATGGTGAATTCCAATCTGATGTCGTGCATACACAGTCATTGGGCGATTGTACCGCACAATTGGCAGAGCTACGTGCTCTGGTGCTTGCAGTGGAGTTTGCTGATCCTCGAGTCACTACTCTTATAGTAAGTGACTCGTTTTACTGTGTTCAGTCATTCAACGACAATCTATTCTTTTGGTCTCAAAATGAATATCGTGATTCCAAAGGTAGCACAATTAAGCATAAAATGCTTTGGGTTCGAGTGGCAGAACTTAAATAACATCTGCCTCTCGTGAATGTAATTCACACTCTTGGGCACCAGCGAGTTGGTGTCCACGCTGTCGGTAACAGTTTAGCTGACGAAGCAGCCTAAAACAGCAGTGGCGACATATTTAGTAGCAGCAGTTACAAGATCCAAAAGTAAGATCAATGATGACATCTTGGCAGCTATTGCTGCTTCAGAGAAGGGAAGTAATTACCCGAGAGGTTTCCCTTCTCGTTACTATTATCACTTAAGTCCTGATAAAGTCCCATTAGTGAGAATTAATGACGTTGGTGACAGATTGATTCCCAATGCAGACTGCAGACCATCTCTGATAGCAGCGGCTTACGAGGGTATGGCGTCTGCCCATGCCGGCGTTGCAGCAACTGTTTCTCTGTTACAACAACGCTACTGGTGGCGCGGGTTATATAAACAAGCTCGCACGTATGTTCTTGATAGTGACATTTGCCAGCAGATTAAACCTTCAACTGCTGCGCGTCCACCACAAACTCAGTTGTATATATCCAATAAACCACTTGGGTGTGTTTATTTGGATCACTGCGGTTCATTCTCCTCTGATACTGCGTACAAGTATATCTTAGTTGCAGTGGATTCGTGCACACGTTTTCTGTGGGTATGGCCACAAAGGAGTGCTGATGCCCGTACTGTCATCAGGGATTTGCGTTTCTTTGTGGGAAGTTTTGCGTGTGGTAACTTTCATTCTGATCAGGGCCCTGCGTTCGCCTCTAAGGTGTACAAAGAAGCCATGAAAAATGTTGGGGTCCAAGTCAAATTTTTGTCTCCATACCGACCTGAGGGTAATAGTGTAGTGGAGCGGATGAACCGTGACTTAAAGCAATCCTTGACAGCTAGGTTTTTAGGCACTGGCCGGAACTGGTTAGCCCATCTGTATAACGTCCAACGTGCACTTAATAATCTCCCTAGAAGGTCTCTGGGTGGGCGGACCCCATTCATGATGCTCCTTGGCATAAATATGATTGTCCCGGACCTTGATGGTCTAGACATGGCGGCGTCTGCCACACCCTTTGACGTAGATGATCACTGTGCTGTGTTACAGACTCTACAAGAGGCTAGAGATAGTCTCGCGATGGAACACATGCCCTCCACATCTGATGCTGCACTTCAGATTCCGGTAGTCGGCTGGCTACCTCGAGTTGGTGACCTGGTCCGTGAGAAGGTGGAGAACAAGAAGGAGTTCGGCCCCTCTTATCGTGCCCCGGTTCCAGTGCTTGGCGTGCAGGGTACAAGAACAGTAATTTTACCTCAATTTCCTGGTCGCAAGGATAACAGGTACATCTCCATTGACAATGTCAAACTACAGCGAGTGGCCGATTCTTTTTAGTATGACTCCAGCGATATCTTGCCTTGCGATGCTGAGAAATTCTGTTTTAGCTCCGGCTCCTAACACCATGCCTGATGTTGCCATCGAGATGCATACAGTTACTGATCCTTTATTGCTACCACCGGCTAGTGGTCTACCTGAAGATACTGAGTATGCTTATCCTGCAGATGTAACATGACCTGTTTTACAATCAACCGCAGTTACACAGTCACGTTTCTCCTTTGATACTAACTCTATGACTTCCAGGGCCCCATCAAAAGTTTCTATTTTTGCTGTTTGGTTTTAGAGACATTTTTTGATTCCTCCTTGGACTTACATTTGGCTGATGCTCATATGTATTTTTTTATTTGTGTCCATCGGATTTGTAGTGGTATTTTTTCGTCTTGTGAACGGACACTACCTAAAAAAAAATCTACAATTAGACTAATTGATGGAACTTTGGCCCCTCACTCCTCATCACACATCATGAAAAGAGACCAAACTTTTGTGAATATTACTGCCTGGCCTGTGTTAGATGGGATTGTGTGGGATGCTGTTAAATTTCAGATTCATGGTCCGACTGAGGTTATCAATGTACCAAATGTATTTCGTGTTTCTATGGGAGATGTGGTCAAACAAAACATCCGCTCTGATGATTGGGACATTCAGGCCATAGAAGCACTGTTTTCTGATTTGAAATATTATGCCGCTTTTGATGCTGAAGATTTGTATTTAGACACTGCTAATTACGGAGAGTTGTTTTGCTATCAGCATTATGGCAATCATTTCCTACATAAAGCCAATACGTTTCATAATTTTGTAAATTATACACAATGGGAACATTGTCCAACGCCAATGTTAGGCAGCTCAAGCACATTGGTGAACAAATTTGCCTATTTTACTGATTTCAGTGTTTCCACACCTGCCGCCTTTTATTTTAAAATGGCAGCGGAGTCTGCCTCGAAGGTTAGGCTGACAGACACTAAATTATTATATTGCAAATCCTTTATGGATGATTTAGCGGTCAGGGGTTATGATCTGTGGAAAGATACTATTGATCTTAAGTCTGTCTGGGGTTCTAAACCATGGCAAGTACAAGGAACAGAAGCTTTGCATCGTGCCTGCCTCATCCCGAACCACATGTTGTTTTTGAATTCGACTATTTTTCAGACCACCTGCTTTGGATTGGCTACTTCTAAAAAACTGAATTCCCCGTCTATTCCAGATATGGGTGCTTACCCAAATTGGGATAATCATACAGAGCTGTCCCTTGATGCGTTGCACTCGTACATTACTAATTCATCCTTCAATATTTCTAAGTTCAACTCTGAAGGATGGTTGACTTGGCAGACGAGTTCAGATTCCTGTTAACATCGTTTTTTGGGTCTGAAGCCTGGGTATAAGCAGGATCGTGTAGACCCCCTGCTTTGAATCTTCTCATTCTGTTACTACCTACTCCGTTGGGAAGTTATGCCAGTCTTGGCTTCAATACTCCACCTTGGCATCTGTTTAAGTTCATTTATCTAAATTACATGACAAAATAGATTTGAATGATTTTGTTAAGGGTCCTGTTGGTGGCAGGTCCAAGAGATGGGTGTATGCTATTTATAACGAAGTTAGGAAGTTATCACAAATTGAAGCTGCTTCCAGATTGAGAGCTATTGATCAGGCCAACATGGAAAAAGTGCAAGCTGTTATAGATAATAGCATTAACACCTTTCTTCCAGAATTTACACATTAGATAATATTGTTTCATCTGTTGTTGATATTGTGCAGGATTATGTATGTTGTGCAGGATATTGTGCAGGATGATGTATATATTGGAACTTGGTTGCCGGCGAATTACAAACAACGCAGGACCCGATTTTCGCTTTTAAGAGGGGCAAGAATATAAAGGACACAGTGGTCAATGCATACTTTGAAGCACCCAAGCCACCGGATCTTAGAAGCCATCTTGGTCTTCCACCAATTACTGGACATCATAAGTGCGGGCAATGTAAGGCCTGTGATTTATGTCAGGAATGAACCTCATTTGAACATGCCAACAGAACATACAAACTTTCACATTTCACTATCTGTAACAGTTTGAACGTTATATATGCCATTCAGTGCCCCTGTGGCCTTATATACGTTGGACAAACTACCCAAAAAGTCAAAGTGAGGATCTTGCAACACATGAGCAGAATAAAATGCAGGGTGCAAGGGGCGCCTTTCGTTGAACACTACATGACACACCAACATGCTCCGAACAACCTTACATGGTGGGTATTAGAGAGGATTATCCCCAATGTTAGAGGGGGCTCAATCGCAAGGAGCATGAACTACAAGGAATGTAGATGGATTCATCTACTTGACTCAGTACAACAGGGGTTAAACGAGATGGAGGAGACAACAAAACAAATGGGACAGCTTTAGTAGACTATCCATCCGCCGTATACCGATGTACAACAAGCTGTAAGGGACTGATGGTGCCTTATAGTGCAGGATGGTACATGTTCATATATCCTCAATCGTACCCTATCCAGCCTAGATGTATTTTTAGGGTTGTACACTATGTATCACTGCAATATCTGAACTGTGTCTGGTTATCATAGATGAAAGACTTAGAGATCAAAGCTGTTATATAACCAGAAGTGCACTTCTTGCATTAAATGTATGTTCACATAATATATATTGCAAATATCCTAACTGGACTGTTGGATCATAAAAATTTTGATGTCTGTACTCTGTCGAAATTTCAAATGCGTGATATATGGTATACCCATTATCTGGCAACGTATTTGACGTAGGACGCTCTCTGACGTCGTCGGTTGCCTAGCAACTGAGCTGTTGGATCATGAAAGTTTGATGTCTGAATTTTGTCAAAATTTGAAATGTGTGATTAAATGCGTAATTTAAATTTCCATGGAATATAATAACACTTGAACATTTATGCATTACATTACTTTGAAATGTTCGATCTTGTGACTCTTTAGCTGATTAGGCGTTATAACAATTGCGCCAACTCACATTGACTTTTCCGCTTGATGCGTGATATATGTCATACCCATTATCCGGCAACGTATTTGACGTAGGACGCTCCCTGACGTCGTCGGTTGCCTAGCAACCAGCCACACTCGGCGCACACGCGCACGTTATCTGGCTATATCAGCAGTCTCATTCTGAGCGCTGCTGCTTAATGTTGCAGACGAGCTAGGACATTTGCCTGCCGCCCGTAAACTACTTTCTGATTTAGGTAAGCCGCTAGTATTATTTGAATTTCGTTCAGCTTTATGAATATTTGATACTCGCTGAATGGTTCTGTGAATGTAACTTTATACCCTGTACATTTAACAGACAGAACGCTTTAAGCACCTACACTAGTGACGGCCTGCCGCTTCAACATAATTTATAAAGGTGAGCGTATTTGTCATTTGAGCCACCTGCACCACAAATTAACTCGGGCACGTACAAATAAGGAGCTGGCTTTAATTCCAGTTTCACCAGAATACCTGAGCGTTCTTAAACGTTAACCTTAATCCAATTACTTACAGATTGGATGACCTCGCACGATGTCTCGATTCTAAGATATGCATCGGATGCTTTGATTCTTCCGTAATCAGAAGGCTGTATAGAGTTAGCCGTACTCATGCTGAATCTTACAAGGTGAGCCATATTCGCCACTTGAGCCATTTAATTTTTAAATCATGTAGTCCCTAGATGGCTCGACTGAAGTTAATTTCAATTTTGTTCCACTTATTTACAGATATAATTTGATTAACTCTATCTTGAGATTCCAACCGGATATCCCGATCTAGTTATCAACATTGGAAGGATTTAGGTGGGAATTTACCACATTAAACCCTGTATCATTCCATAGGTGAGTGATATGCCACCTTATTAATATGTGAGTCATTGCTCTTTTGGCAACACACCTGATTTAGTCATCTTACCTCTTACAGGCCATCATCCCCTTGTCCATGTCCTGATGAAGACCCGCACTGACCTCATAGTAGTGCAGTATTTGGGTTGAAACGTCGACACTATCCCCTGGACCAGCAATTTGAGTCTGCGCAAAATAAATTGACTTAATTCGCGGATCTACTATAAATATCTGTTTTCTGGCCAACGAAACTTTCGATCTTTTTAAACTATACTGTACATATTACGCACTTTATCACTGAGCACCATTTGTCACCTTTTCACTAATTGTTATCACTATGTACGTTGATGGCCTCTCTAAATGATTTTTTGGATATATATGAATGATGCAATTTATATAAAAACTTAAATTACCCGAGAATTTGTTTCGTTTTGTGTGTTACCAGTGACTCACTGAAATGATTTTTGAATAACGTATGATTCATGCAATGTATTTAGAAAGGTATCTTTTTTCACCCAACAGAACCATTGTTTTTTTGACATATGTTTTATATCATGGTCAGACTCAATTGCGTTCTATAATGCAGTTTGCATGGACATTGCAAACGTTAAAAGCTGGGAAAGTTCCCTGGGACTACATGAATACTTCATCATTATTCCTTCCTTTTAATCTAACTGCGAAACAACAATTCATGTCCATGAAAGATGCAACATACTCATTACTGCATATTGAAAAGTTAGAACCTTTGCCTTTCTCGGTGGCCGAATTGAACTCAGCTGTGTGGCTTATCCACGGGTTAATCACATTGCCATTTCCATTGTTTAAATTCAGTTTGTGCATGAAACATTATGCCCTAGGCAGATATGAACCATTGGGTACTGCTTTCCTGCATGAGGTATGGTCACTGCCATTTACATACAGGTGCATGAGAGAAGGTAAAGAAGTTTATTTGAAAGGTGAGGAATGTTCTTCCACACCTGATCATTCTGTAGTCTGTAGGCACATCCAATTGCATGGCACGTGCAATGTGCAAGCGCCTAATTTAGGATGCGTCCTAAAAAGGATTCCAGTGCCAGCTATTACACCTTCTTTTACGTTGCTAGCTAACGGTAGTTATTTGCTTTTGAATAACGAGGCTTGCTGCGGAATGCTAGCGGGAATTCCCTACATTGTGACTGTATCACAGAGAGTAGTCTGCTGTAAGAATGTCCTTTTCCCACCCCCGCATGGGCGGCTGGATGTATCCATCTGGCCTTCCATTTCAACCTTGAAGGCAGAGTTCAACAAGATGAGCAGAATAAGGGCTCTATTGTCTCAAAAAGAGGTCGCTCTGACTTCGTCCCGTGAAACATTTGTCCTTCACGTAGCTAACACCCGTACCGAGGTGCAGGCACTTTTAAATACTGATCTCCCACTTCATTTTAGTGCCCTGATTCAAACTATATTTAACGCCTCGTCAACAACTGGCTTGGTGCATTTTTTCAAAATTGTGGCCTCCGGCCTCGTGACTTCCTTCCAAACTATTTTTGGTGTGATACCGGCCTTTTTTCATTCTATTTTTCCAGCGTCTTTGGAGGGCTCCCATTGATTCTCGCCCTCGTGGCTGGCGTTCTGCTGTTGGTCTGCGTACTGCGCAATGGCTGCACACTGTGTGTCACGCAACGGCCTGTCCCGGCTGCTCCATCTTCGTAACCGGATGCTTGAATACTATGGAACTTTGCCACTGGCAACCCTGAGCATAGCCTATGGATTATCCTTCCGGTTTGCATATTTTACATGCGTACAACCTGTTTTTCATTGCCTAGATTGTCCTTTCGACGAATGGGCTCTGGATTTGTGCTTGTCAAACTCGGTGTCTCCTGCCCCGGATTATGATCGACTGATGAGTTCATTAGTGGCTCATGAGTTGGACTGTTCTGGTGTTAGGATTATGGCCTGTGGAGCGGCATATGGAGTCCTTGGGAACTGGGACATCGGAACGGCACAAAGTTATTTAGAAGAACACGCCAGTTGTCCTATAAACGTGCTAGAGGCTCCAGTGGTCGAAGAACATGTATGTTCGTTTACCTTATTGGACTGGATGGCGGACACTTTTGCAACTCGTTCCAATGACTTCCTTTTGGAAGCTGTTGGTACGTACTGTGCTTACACATTGATGGATTAACTTAATTATCGTCCAGCTTCCCTTGCACAAACCACACATTTTTTTTGTGTGTTCCAACATCTGGGCTCGTTGAGCCTTTGCATGATGTATTGACTTACCATTTTTTTTTTCCCCCTCCATTTTGTTTTTTTTAATGGTTTTTTCGAACTTTCACTGCTATTTATTTGGATTTCCAATACATGCACTTGGTTCTGCTCTATCGAACTTGAACTCTGCGTTCCTTTTTGTATCCCTATTTGTTTGTGGTCCGATCAAGGGGGGATGTAGTGAAGGTAGCGATTTAGATGCATACATTGCTAGGTTAGCATAAGGGCATTAGCTTTTAGAAAGCCATCTTGCCACTTTTGCACACGACACTGCTGAGACATGTTATTATTTGAGAATTGTTTGCTTGCCTTTTCTTCACATGAGAACTGTCTGTTGTTCACCTCCCTAGACGTGCACTGCGACCTTGGTCTGAACATTGTGTGCAAAACACTCTGAGCCGCCAGACAATGTATGTTTTTGAGTCCAGGTTTATCGGCCCACTCTCTAGTCATAATATGCACACAGCTGCAAATACATGAATGTCGAGAGCCTTTAATATTACAGTTTGCATGCGTTTGAAACACATTCTGGAGAAGAACATTTCCAGGCGCAGAGCAAAGCTGATCCTGTGATGTGATCCACCTAAGCTGATCTTTACGGTATGGGGTTCCCCATTCAAGCCTAGAGACCTTCTACTAGTCTAATAATATTAGTTTACTAGCGAAAGGAAGGTGGCTGCATTCCACTGTCATTGATACTATGATTTCTCCTTTCATTTTCTATGGTATTATAACTAGGGGTGGACGGAATTTGCGGAATCGCGTTACGCAAATCTCCGCGAAACGGTAAAAAATCTCCGCGAACATGCAGAAATTCCGCGAACACGCGGAATTGCTTGTTCGCGATACTTTTTTCCTGTTCGCGATCGCTGCTTGCGTGCTCGGGGTGAAATATCTCGCGAACACGCATATTGAGAACGCGAACAAGCAAAAAATTTCGCGAAGTTGCGGAACGCAGATTTTTGGGCAATTTCGCGTTCTCCGCGGAACGCGAAATTACCCAAATTCCGCAAATTCCGCGAACGGAACGGAATTTACCGCCCAGGCCTAATTATAACAATGCTGATGGTTTTAATTATAATCATTTGTCTGCTTATGTTAGCCAAGTACTGCATCTTAGGACACGTAGTTTATTAAATAAACCTTTTATACTTTACCGTGTCTCTGATTACTTTGTTGTGGATTGATATATGAATAATAGCGAACAGGTATTTCTGATTCCCACCATTCCTGAGAATACTCTAAGTCGCTTGTTCTGGGTTGTCTATACATTGGGACATCAGAGATAATTCGGATAACAAATGGGACAATGATGCTGGTCGGATAGGGGTTCTGGGTACTGAGGTGAGTTTTTGGTACACCACAATTCACTGAGGTCCTGGTTTCCTGCGCATAGTTCTGTGCATGAGCAGAATCTCTGCAACATTACCCCGTACACTTCCCAAACACAACTGCACTACCCGAAACCCTAAAACACTACCCCCAGCATGACCACCTACTCTATACAAACACCACTGCACTAACCTAAACCCTAAATTTACCCCCAACATGACCCCCTACACAACACAAACACCACTGTACTACCCTAAACCCTAAAACACTACCCGCAGCATGACCCCCTACACTACACTAACACAACTGTACTACCCTAAAACACGACCCCCTACACAACACAAACACCACTGCACTACCCTAGACCCTAAAACACTACCCCAGCACAACACCCTACACTACACAAATACCACTGCACTACCCTAAACCCTAAAACGCTACCCCTACAATACACAAACATCACTGCACTACCCTAAACCCTAAAACACTAACCCCAGCACCACCCCCTATGCTACACAAACACCACTGCACTACCCTAAACCCTAAAAAACTACCCCAGCACATCCCCCTACACCACACAAGCACCACTGCACTACCCTAAACACTAAAACACTACCCCCAGCATGACCCCCTACACTACCCAAACACCACTGTACTACCCTAAATCCACCCCCAGCATGATGCCCTACACTACCCAAACACCACTGCACTACCCTAAACCCTAAAACACTATACCCTACACTAAAGAAACACCCCTGCACTACCCTAAATCCTAAAATTAAACATTACCCCAGCACGACCCCCTACACTACTCAAACACTACTGCACTACTCTTACCCCTAAAACACTACCCCCAGCAAGTCCCCGTACTGTACACAAACACCACTGCACGACCCTAAACCCTAAAACACTACCCCCAGCACGACCCCCTACACTACCCAAACACCACTGCACTACCCTACAGCCTAAAACACTACATCATCATGAACCCCTGCACTGCACAAACACAACTGTACTACCCTTACCCAAAAAACACTGCCCCCAGCACGACACCCTACAATTCCCAAACATAACTGCACTACCCTAAACCCTAAAACAGTACCACCAGCACGACTCCCTACTCTACCCAAACACCACTGCACTACCCTTAACCCTAAAACTCTACCCCAGCACGAACCCCAACACTACACAAACACCACTGCACTACCCTAAACCCTAAACCACTACCCCCAGCATGACCCCCTACACTACAGAAACACCACTGCACTACACTAAACCCTAAAACACTGCCCCCAGCACGACCCCCTATACTACACAAACACCACTGTACTACCCTAAAACCTAAAACACTTCCCCCAGCTCGACCCCTTCACTACCCAAACACAACTGCACTACCCTAAACCCAAAAACACTACCCCCTACACTACACAAACACCACTGCACTACCCTAAACCCTAAAACACTACCCCCAGCACGACCCCCTACACTACACAAACACCACTACACTACCTTAAACCCTTAAACACTACCCCCACCCCCACCCCCTACAGTACCCAAACACCACTGCACTACCCTAAACCCTAAATTGCTACTCCTAGCACGGTACCTACACTACACAAACACCACTGCACTACACTAAACCCAAACACATTACCCCTAGGACAACCCCCTACACTACCCAAACACCACTGCACTACCCTAAACCCTACATCTACCACCAGCACAACCCCCAGTCTACACAAACATCACTGCACTTCCCTAAACCCTAGAACATTACCCCCAGCACGACCCACTACACTACACAAACACCACTGCTCTACCCTAAACCCTAAAATACTACCCCTAGCACGACCCCCTACACTACCCAAACACCACTGCACTACACTAAACCCTGAAACACTTACTCCAGCACGACCCCCAACACCACACAACCACCACTGTACTACCCTAAACTCTAAAACACTACCCTAAGCACGACCCCCTATACAACCAAAACATCACTCCACTACCCTAAACCCTAAAACACTTACCCCAGCATGAACCCCTACACCACACACACACCACTGCTCTACCCTAAACCCTAAAACACTACCTCCAGCATGACCCCTACACTACACAAACACCACTGCACTACCCTCAACCCTAAAACACTACCCCCAGCACGACCCCTTACACTACACAAACAATACTGCACTACCGAAAAACCTAACACAGTTCCCCCAGCATTACCCTTTACACCACAAAAACACCACTGCACTACCCTAAACCCTAAAACACTACCCCCAGCATGACCCCCTACACTACCCGAACACCACTGTGCAACCAAAAACCCTAAATCTATCCCCCGCACAAACCCCTACATTACCCAAACACCACCACACTACCCTAAACCCTGAAACACTACCCCCTGCATGACCCCCTACACTACACAGACACCACTGCACTGCATTTAAGCCTAAAACACTACCCCTGCACGACCCCCTATACTACCCCAACACCACTGCACTACCCTTAACCTTATAACACTACCCCCAGTATGACCCCCTACACTACAAAAACACCACAGCACTACCCTAAACCCTAAAACACTACCCCCAGCAGAACCCCCTACACTATCCAAACACAACTGCACTACCCTAAACCCTAAAACACAACAAGAGCACGAAACCCTACACTGCACAAACACCACTGCACTACCCTAAACCCTACAACACTACCCAAAGCATGATCCCCTATACTACCCAAAGACCACTGCACTACCCTAAACCCTAAAACACGACCCCCTACACTACACAATAACCACTGCACTATCCTCAACCCTAAAAGACTACCCCCAGCACAACCCCCTGCACTACACAAACACCACTGCACTACCCTAAACCCTATCACACTACCCCCTACACTACAAAAACACCACTGCACTACCTTAAACCCTAAACCACTACCCCCAGCATATCCCCTACACTACAGAAACACCACTGTACTACCCTAAAACCTAAAACACTATAACCAGCACGACCCCCTTCACTACCCAAACACAGCTACACTACCCTAAACCCAAAAACACTACCCCCAGCACGACTCCTACACTACCAAAACACTAGTGCACTGCCCTAAACCCTGAAACACGACTACCTACACTACACAAACAACACTTCACTACCCTAAACCCTCAAACACTACCCCAGCATGACCCCTACATTACCCAAACATCACTGCATTACCCAAAAACACTACCCCCAGCACTACCCCCTACACTACCAAAACACCACTGCACTAACCTAAACCCTAAAACACTACTCCCAGCACGACACCCTACACTACCCAAACATAGTTGAACTAGCCTAAACCCTAAAATTCTACCACCAGCACGACTCCCTATACAACCCAAACACTACTGCACTACCCTTAACCCTAAAAACTACCCCCAACACAACCCCCTACACTACACAAACACCACAGCACTACCCTAAACCCTAAAGCACTACCCCTACACTACACAAACACCACTGCACTACCCTAAACCCTAAAACACTACCCCCAGCATGACCCCCTACACTACCCAAACACCACTGCACTACCCTAAACTCTAATACACTACCCCAGCACGACCCCCTACACTACACAAACACAACAGTACTACCCTAAACCCTAAAACACTTCCCCCAGCTCGACCCCCTTCACTACCCAAACACACCTGCACTACCCTAAACCCAAAAACACTACCCCAGCACGACCCCCTACACTACCCAAACAGCAATGCACTACCCTAAATCATAAAACACAACCCCTACACTACACAAACACCACTGCACTACCCTAAACCCTAAAACACTACCTCAGCACGATCCCCTACACTACACAAACACCATTGCACTACCCTAAACCCTAAAACACTACCCCTACACTGCACAAACACCACTGCACTACCCTAAACCCTAAAACACTACCCCAGCACGACCCCCTACACTACACAAACACCACTACACTATCCTAAACCCTTAAATACTATCCCCAGCACAATCCCCTACACTACCCAAACATCACTGCAGCACCCTAAACCCTAAAACACTACCCCCACCCCTACCCCTACAGTACCCAAACACCACTGCACTACCCTAAACCCTAAATTGCTACCCTTAGCACGGCACCTACACTACACAAACACTACTGCACTACACTAAACCCAAAAACATTCCCCCTAGGACAACCCCCTACACTACCCAAACACTACTGCACTACTCTAAACCCTACATCTACCCCCAGCACAACCCCCCAGTCTACACAAACATCACTGCACTTCCCTAAACCCTAGAACATTACCCCCAGCATGACCCTCTACACTACACAAACACCACTGCTCTACCCTAAACCCTAAAATATTACCCCTAGCACGACCCCCTACACTACCCAAACACCACTGCACTACACTAAACCCTGAAACACGTACCCCAGCACGACCCCCAACACCACACAACCACCACTGCACTACCCTAAACTCTAAAACACTACCCTAAGCACGACCCCCTATACAACCAAAACATCACTCCACTACCCTAAACCCTAAAACACTTACCCCAGCACGAACCGCTACACCACACAAATACCACTGCTCTACCCAAAACCCTAAAACACTACCCCCAGCACGACCCCTACATTACACAAACACCACTGCACTACCCTCAACCCTAAAACACTACCCCCAGCATGACCCATTACACTACACAAACACTACTGCGCTACCGAAAACCCTAACACAGTTCCCCCAGCATGACCCTTTACACCACAAAAACACCACTGCACTACCCTAAACCCTAAAACACTACACCCAGCATGACCCCCTACACTACCCGAACACCAATGTACAACCAAAACCCTAAATCTATCCCCCGCACAAACCCCTACATTACCCAAACACCACTGCACTACCCTAAACCCTGAAACACTACCCCCTGCATGACCCCCTACACTACACAGACACCACTGCACTGCATTTAAGCCTAAAACACTACCCCTGCACGACCCCCTATACTACCCAAACACCACTGCACTACCCTTAACCTTATAACACTACCCCCAGTATGACCCCCTACACTACAAAAACACCACAGCACTACCCTAAACCCTAAAACACTACCCCCAGCAGAACCCCTACACTATCCAAACACAACTGCACTACCCTAAACCCTAAAACACGACCCCCTACACTACACAATAACCACTGCACTATCCTAAACCCTTAAATACTATCCCCAGCACAATCCCCTACACTACCCAAACATCACTGCAGCACCCTAAACCCTAAAACACTACCCCCACCCCCACCCCTACAGTACCCAAACACCACTGCACTACCCTAAACCCTAAATTGCTACCCTTAGCACGGCACCTACACTACACAAACACTACTGCACTACACTAAACCCAAAAACATTCCCCCTAGGACAACCCCCTACACTACCCAAACACTACTGCACTACTCTAAACCCTACATCTACCCCCAGCACAACCCCCCAGTCTACACAAACATCACTGCACTTCCCTAAACCCTAGAACATTACCCCCAGCATGACCCCCTACACTACACAAACACCACTGCTCTACCCTAAACCCTAAAATACTACCCCTAGCACGACCCCCTACACTACCCAAACACCACTGCACTACACTAAACCCTGAAACACGTACCCCAGCACGACCCCCAACACCACACAACCACCACTGCACTACCCTAAACTCTAAAACACTACCCTAAGCACGACCCCCTATACAACCAAAACATCACTCCACTACCCTAAACCCTAAAACACTTACCCCAGCACGAACCGCTACACCACACAAATACCACTGCTCTACCCAAAACCCTAAAACACTACCCCCAGCACGACCCCTACATTACACAAACACCACTGCACTACCCTCAACCCTAAAACACTACCCCCAGCATGACCCATTACACTACACAAACACTACTGTGCTACCGAAAACCCTAACACAGTTCCCCCAGCATGACCCTTTACACCACAAAAACACCACTGCACTACCCTAAACCCTAAAACACTACACCCAGCATGACCCCCTACACTACCCGAACACCAATGTACAACCAAAACCCTAAATCTATCCCCCGCACAAACCCCTACATTACCCAAACACCACTGCACTAACCTAAACCCTGAAACACTACCCCCTGCATGACCTCCTACACTACCCGAACACCACTGTACAACCAAAAACCCTAAATCTATCCCCCGCACAAACCCCTACATTACCTAAACACCACTGCACTACCCTAAAACCTACAACACTACCCAAAGCATGATCCCCTATACCACCCAAACACCACTACACTACCCTAAACCCTAAAACACGACCCCCTACACTACACAATCACCACTGCACTACCTTAAACCCTAAACCACTACCCCCAGAATGACCCCTACACTACAGAAACACCACTGCACTACACTAAACCCTAAAACACTGCCCCAGCACGAACCCCTGCACTACACAAACACCACTGCACTACCCTAAACCCTACAACACTACCCAAAGCATGATCCCCTATACTACCCAAAGACCACTGCACTACCCTAAACCCTAAAACACGACCCCCTACACTACACAATAACCACTGCACTATCCTCAACCCTAAAAGACTACCCCCAGCACAACCCCCTGCACTACACAAACACCACTGCACTACCCTAAACCCTAACACACTACCCCCTACACTACACAAACACCACTGCACTACCTTAAACCCTAAACCACTACCCCCAGCATAACCCCTACACTACAGAAACACCACTGTACTACCCTAAAACCTAAAACACTATAACCAGCACGACCCCCTTCACTACCCAAACACAGCTGCACTACCCTAAACCCAAAAACACTACCCCCAGCACGACTCCTACACTACCAAAACACTAGTGCACTGCCCTAAACCCTGAAACACGACTCCCTACACTACACAAACAACACTTCACTACCCTAAACCCTAAAACACTACCCCAGCATGACCCCTACATTACCCAAACATCACTGCATTACCCAAAAACACTACCCCCAGCACTACCCCTTACACTACCAAAACACCACTGCACTAACCTAAACCCTAAAACACTTCTCCCAGCACGACACCCTACACTACCCAAACATAGTTGCACTAGCCTAAACCCTAACATTCTACCACCAGCACGACTCCCTATACAACCCAAACACTACTGCACTACCCTTAACCCTAAAAACTACCCCCTACACTACACAAACACCACAGCACTACCCTAAACCCTAAAGCACTACCCCTACACTACACAAACACCACTGCACTACCCTAAACCCTAAAACACTACCCCCAGCATGACCCCCTACACTACCCAAACACCACTGCACTACCCTAAACTCTAATACACTACCCCCAGCACGACCCCCTACACTACACAAACACAACAGTACTACCCTAAACCCTAAAACACTTCCCCCAGCTCGACCCCCTTCACTACCAAACACAACTGCACTACCCTAAACCCAAAAACACTACCCCAGCACGACCCCCTACACTACCCAAACAGCAATGCACTACCCTAAATCATAAAACACAACCCCTACACTACACAAACACCACTGCACTACCCTAAACCCTAAAACACTACCTCCGCACGATCCCCTACACTACACAAACACCATTGCACTACCCTAAACCCTAAAACACTACCCCTACACTGCACAAACACCACTGCACTACCCTAAACCCTAAAACACTACCCCAGCACGACCCCCTACACTACACAAACACCACTACACTATCCTAAACCCTTAAATACTATCCCCAGCACAATCCCCTACACTACCCAAACATCACTGCAGCACCCTAAACCCTAAAACACTACCCCCACACCCACCCCTACAGTACCCAAACACCACTGCACTACCCTAAACCCTAAATTGCTACCCTTAGCACGGCACCTACACTACACAAACACTACTGCACTACACTAAACCCAAAAATATTCCCCCTAGGACAACCCCCTACACTACCCAAACACTACTGCACTACTCTAAACCCTACATCTACCCCCAGCACAACCCCCCAGTCTACACAAACATCACTGCACTTCCCTAAACCCTAGAACATTACCCCCAGCACGACCCCCTACACTACACAAACACCACTGCTCTACCCTAAACCCTAAAATACTACCCCTAGCACGACCCCCTACACTACCCAAACACCACTGCACTACACTAAACCCTGAAACACGTACCCCAGCACGACCCCCAACACCACACAACCACCACTGCACTACCCTAAACTCTAAAACACTACCCTAAGCACGACCCCCTATACAACCAAAACATCACTCCACAACCCTAAACCCTAAAACACTTACCCCAGCACGAACCGCTACACCACACAAATACCACTGCTCTACCCAAAACCCTAAAACACTACCCCCAGCACGACCCCTACATTACACAAACACCACTGCACTACCCTCAACCCTAAAACACTACCCCCAGCATGACCCATTACACTACACAAACACTACTGCGCTACCCTAAACCCTAAAACACTACACCCAGCATGACCCCCTACACTACCCGAACACCAATGTACAACCAAAACCCTAAATCTATCCCCCGCACAAACCCCTACATTACCCAAACACCACTGCACTACCCTAAACCCTGAAACACTACCCCCTGCATGACCTCCTACACTACCCGAACACCACTGTACAACCAAAAACCCTAAATCTATCCCCCGCACAAACCCCTACATTACCTAAACACCACTGCACTACCCTAAAACCTACAACACTACCCAAAGCATGATCCCCTATACTACCCAAACACCACTACACTACCCTAAACCCTAAAACACGACCCCCTACACTACACAATCACCACTGCACTACCTTAAACCCTAAACCACTACCCCCAGAATGACCCCTACACTACAGAAACACCACTGCACTACACTAAACCCTAAAACACTGCCCCAGCACGAACCCCTGCACTACACAAACACCACTGCACTACCCTAAACCCTACAACACTACCCAAAGCATGATCCCCTATACTACCCAAAGACCACTGCACTACCCTAAACCCTAAAACACGACCCCCTACACTACACAATAACCACTGCACTATCCTCAACCCTAAAAGACTACCCCCAGCACAACCCCCTGCACTACACAAACACCACTGCACTACCCTAAACCCTAAACCACTACCCCCAGAATGACCCCTACACTACAGAAACACAACTGCACTACACTAAACCCTAAAACACTGCCCCAGCACGAACCCCTGCACTACACAAACTACACTGCACTACCCTAAACCCTAACACACTACCCCCTACACTACACAAACACCACTGCACTACCTTAAGTCCTAAACCACTACCCCCAGAATGACCCCTACACTACAGAAACACAACTGCACTACACTAAACCCTAAAACACTGCCCCCAGCATGAACCCCTATACTACACAAACACCACTGTACTGCCCTAAAACACTATAATCAGCACGACCCCTTCACTACCCAAACACAGCTGCACTACCCTAAACCTACAAACACTACCCCCTGCACGACTCCAACACTACCCAAACACCACTGCACTGCCCTAAACCCTAAAACACGACTCCCTACACTACACAAACAACACTTCACTACCCTAAACCCTAAAACACTACCCCAGCAAGACCCCCTACATTACCCAAACATCACTGCATTACCCAAAAACACTACCCCAGCACTACCCCCTACACTACCCAAACACCACTGCACTAACCTAAACCCTAAAACACTACTCCCAGCACGTCACCCTACACTACCCAAACATAGCTGCACTAGCCTAAACCCTAAAGTTCTACCACCAGCAAGACTCCCTATACTACCCAAACACTACTGCACTACCGTAAACCCTAAAGCACTACCCCTACACTACACAAACACCACTGCACTACCCTAAACTCTAAAACACTATCCCCAGCACAACCCCCTACACTACACAAACACAACTGTACTACCCTAAACCCTAAAACACTTCCCCCAGCTCGACCTCTTCACTACCCAAACACAACTGCACTACCCTAAACCCAAAAACACTACCCCCAGCACGACCCCGTACACTACCCAAACAGCAATGCACTACCCTAAATCATAAAACACGACCCCTACACTACACAAACACCACTGCACTACCCTAAACCCTAAAACACTACCTCAGCATGACCCCCTACACTACACAAATACCACTGCACTACCCTAAACCCTAAAACACTACCCCCTACACTACACAAACACCACTGCACTACCCTAAACCCTAAAACACTACCCCAGCACAACCCCCTACACTACACAAACACCACTACACTACCCTAAACCCTTAAATACTACCCCCAGCACAATCCCCTACACTGCCCAAACATCACTGCAATACCCTAAACCCTAAAACACTACCCCCACCCCCTACAGTACCCAAACACCACTGCAATACCCTAAACCATACATTGCTACCCCTAGCACGGCACCTACACTACACAAACACTACTGCACTACACTAAACCCATAAACATTACCCCTAGGACAACTCCCTACACTACCCAAACACCACTGCACTACACTAAACCCTGAAACACATACCCCAGCACGACCTCCAACACCACACAACCACCACTGCACTACCCTAAACTCTAAAACACTACCCTAATCACGACCCCCTATACAACCAAAACATCACTCCACTACCCTAAACCCTAAAACACTTACCCCAGCACGAACCCCGACACCACACAAACACCACTGCTCTACCCTAAACCCTAAAACACTACCCCCAGCACGACCCCCACACTACAAAAACACCACTGCACTACCCTCAACCCTAAAACACTACCCCCAGCACGACCCCTTACACTACATAAACACTACTGCGCTACCAAAAACCCTAACACAGTTCCCCCAGCATGACCCTTTACACCACAAAAACACCACTGCACTACCTTAAACCCTACAACACTACCCAAAGCATGACCCCCTATACTACCCAAACACCACTGCACTACCCTAAACCCTAAAAAACAACCCCCTACACTACACAATCACCACTGCACTATCCTCAACCCTAAAAGACTACCCCCAGCACGACCCCCTGCACTACACAAACACCACTGCACTAACCTAAACCCTAACACACTACCCCCTACACTACACAAACACCACTGCACTACCTTAAACCCTAAAACACTACCCCCAGCACGACCCCCTACACTACACAAACACCACTGCACTACACTAAGCCCTTAAACACTACCCCAGCACGATCCCCTACACTACCCAAACATCACTGCACTCCCCTAAACCCTAAAGCCCTACACCAAGCACTATCCCCTACAATACGCAAACACCACTACACTACCTTAAACCCTAAAACACTACCCCCAGCACGACCCCCTACAGTATACAAGCACTACTGTACTACCCTAAACCCAAAAACACTACCCCCAGCACGACCCCCTACACTACCCAAACACCAATACACTACCCTAAACCCTAAAACACGACCCCCTATCCTACACAAAAACCAAAGCACTACCCAAAACCCTAAAACACTACCCCCAGCACGACCCCTTCACTTCACAAACATCACTGCTCTGCACTGCCCTAAACTCGAAAACACTACCCCAGCACAACCCCCTACACTACTCAAACACTACTGCACTACCCTTACCCCTAAAACACTACCCCCACAAGTCCCCCTACTGTACACAAACACCACTGTACTACCCTAAACCCTAAAACACTACCCCCAGCACGACCCCCTACACTACCCAAACACCACTGTACTACCCTACAGCCTAAAACACTAAACCAGCACGAACCCCTACACTACACAAACACAACTGTACTACCCTTACCCCTAAAACACTACCCCCAGCAAGTCCCCCTGCTGTAAACAAACACCACTGCACTGCACTAAACCCTAAGACAGTACCCCCAGCATGACATCCCTGCACTACACAAACACCACTGCACTACCCTAAACCCAAAAACACTACCCCCAGCACGACCCCCTACACTACCAAAACAGCAATGCACTACCCTAAACACTAAAACACGACCCCTACACTACACAAACACCACTGCACTACTCTAAACTCTCAAAACACTACCCCAGCACGACCCCCTACACTACACAAATACCACTGCACTTCCCTAAACCCTAAAACACTACCCCCTACACTATACAAACACCACTGCACTACCCTAAACGCTTAAATACTACCCCCACCACGACCCCCTACACTACACAAATACCACTGCACTTCCCTAAACCCTAAAACACTACCCCTACACTATACAAACACCACTGCACTACCCTAAACGCTTAAATACTACCCCAGCACGACCCCCTACACTCCACAAACACCACTGCACTACCCTAATCACTTAAATACTACCCCAGCACAACCCCCTACACTACCCAAACATTAGTGCAGTACCCTAAAACACTACCCCCACCCCCTACACTTCCCAAACACCACTGCAATACCCTAAACCCTAAATTACTACCCCCAGCATGACACCTACACTACACAAACACCACTGCACTACACTAAACCCAAAAATATTACCCCTAGGACGACCCCCTACACTACCCAAACACCACTGCACTACCCTAAACCCTATATCTACCCCAGCACAACCCCCCAGTCTACACAAACCTCACTGCACTTCCCTAAACCCTAATACACTGCCCCCAGCAAGACCCCCTACACTAAACAGACACCACTGCACTACCCTAAACCCTAAAATACTACCCCTAGCATGACCCCCTACACTTCCCACACAACACTGCACTACACTAAACCATAAATCACTTACACCAGCACGACCCCACACCACACAACCACCACTGCACTACCCTAAACCCTAAAACACTACCCTAAGCATTACCCCTATACTACCGAAAAATCACTCCACTACCCTAAACCCTAAATCACTTACCCCAGCACGAACCCCTACACCACACAAACACCACTGTACTACCCTAAACCCTAAATAACTACCCCCAGCACGACCCCTACACTACACAAACACCACTGCACTACCCTCAACCCTAAAACCCTACCTCCAGCACGACCCCTTACTCTGCACGAACACTACTGAGCTACCGAAAACCCTAACACACTTCCCCCAGCATGACCCATTACACCACACAAACACCACTGCACTACGCTAAATTCTAAACAATACCCCCAGCATGACCCCTACTCTACCCAAACACCACTGCACTACCCTAAACCCTAAACCTACCCCCCCGCACAAGCCCCTACACTACCCAAACACCACTGCACTTCCCTAAACCCTAAAACACTATCCGCAGCATGACCCCTACACTACAAAAACACCACAGCACTACCCTAAAACACTACCCCCAGCATGACCCCCTACACTGCACAAAGACCACTGCACTACACTAAACGCTAAAACGCGACCCCCTACACTACACAAACACAACTGCACAATCCTCAACCCTAAAACACTACACCCAGCATGACCCCCTACACTACACAAACACCACTGCACTACCCTAAACCCTAAAACACTACCCCCTACACTACACAAACACCACTGCACCACCCTAAACCCTAAAACACTACCCCCAGCACTGCCTCCTACACTACACAAACACCACTGCACTACCCTAAACCCTAAAACACGACCCCCTACACTACACAAACACCACTGCACTATCTTCAACCCTAAAACACCACCCCCAGCACGACCCCCTACACTACACAAACACCACTGCACTACCCTAATCCCTAAAACACTATCCGCAGCATGACCCCCTACACTACAAAAACACCACAGCACTACCCTAAAACACTACCCCCAGCATGACCCCCTACACTGCACAAAGACCACTGCACTACACTAAATGCTAAAACGCGACCCCCTACACTACACAAACACAACTGCACAATCCTCAACCCTAAAACACTACACCCAGCATGACCCCCTACACTACACAAACACCACTGCACTACCCTAAACCCTGAAACACTATCCCCTACACAACACAAACACCACTGCACCACCCTAAACCCTAAAACACTACCCCCAGCACTACCTCCTACACTACACAAACACCACTGCACTAACCTAAACCCTAAAACACTACTGCCAACATGACCCCCTATACTACCCAAACACCACTGCACTACCCTACACCCTAAAACCCTTCCCCAGCACAAACCCCTACACTACACTACTGCACTAACCTAAACCCTAAAACACTACCCTCAGCATGACCCCCTACACTACAGAATCAGCACTGCACTACCCTAAACCCTAAAACACTACCCCCACCACCACCCCCTACACTACCCAAATACCACTGCACTACCCTAAACCCTAAGTTGTTACCCCAAGCATGACCCCCTACACTACACAAAGACCACTGCACTACCCTACACCCTAAAACACTACCCCAGCACGACCCCCTGCACTACCCAAACACCACCTCACTACCCGAAACCCAAATACACTACCCCCAGCATGACCCCTTACACTACACAAATACTACTGCGCTACCCTAAACCCTAAATCTATCCAGCATGACCCTCTACACTACCTAAACACCACTGCACTACACTAAACCCTAAAAATACCCCCAGCATGACCCCCTACACTACACAAACCCCACTGTGCTACCCTAAACCCTAAAACACTACCCCCAGCATGACCCCTTACACTACCCAAACACGACTGCACTACCATAAACCCTAAGACACTTCCCTCAGCATGACCCATTACACCACACAAACACCACTGCACGACCCTAAACCTTAAAACACTACCTCCAGCATGACCCCCTATACTGCTCGAACACCACTGCACTACTCTAAACGCTAAATCTACACCCGGCACAAACCCCTACACTACCCAAACACCACTGCACTACCCTAAACCCTGAAACACTACCCCCAGCATGAACCCCTACACTAACCAAACACCACTGCAATGCACTGCACTAAACCTGAAAACACTACCCCCAGCATGACCCCCTACGTTACTCAAACACTACTGCACTACTCTAAACCCTAAAACACTACCCCAGCACGACCCCCTATACTACCCAAACACTACTGCACAACCCTACACCCTAATACACTACCCCAGCGCGAACCCCTACACTACACAAACACCACTGTACTACCCTTAACCCTAAAACACTCCCCCAGCATGACCCCGTACACTACCCAAACACCACTGCACTACCCTAAACACTAAAACACGACCCTCTACACTACACAAACACCACAGCACTACCCTAAACCCTAAAACACTACCCCCAGCATGACCCCTTCACTACACAAACACCACTGCACTGCCATTAACCCGAAAACACTACCCCAGCACGACCCCCTACACTACCCAAACATCAGTGCAGTACCCTAAACCCTAAAACACTATCCCCACCCCCACCCCCTACACTACCCAAACACGACTGCACTACCCAAACCCTAAATTACTACCCCCAGCATAGCCCCTACACTACCCAAACACCACTGCACTACACTAATCCCAAAAACATTACCCCTAGGACGACCCCTACACTACCCAAAACACCACTGCACTACCCTAAACCCTAATCTACCCCCAGCACAAACCCCCCAGTATACACAAACATCACTGCACTTCCCTAAACCCTAAAACACTACCCCCAGCATGACACTCTACACTACCCAAACACCACTGCACTACTCTAAACACTAAAACACTTTCCCCAGTAAGACCCCCTACACCACACAACCACCATTGCACTACACTAAACCCTAAAACACTACCCTAAGCACGACCCCCTATAATACCAAAACATCACTACACTACCATAATCCCTAAAACACTAACCCCAGCACGAACCCCTACACCACACAAATTCCACTGCACTACCCTAAACCCTAATCCCTAAAACACTACCCGCAGCACGACCCCTACACTACACAAACACTACTGCACTATCCTAAACCCTAAAACACTACCCCCAGCACGACCCCTACACCACACAAACACCACTGCACTACCCTAAACCCTAAAACACTACCCCCAGCACGACCCCTACACTACACAAACACCACTGCACTACCCTCAAACCTAAAACCCTACCCCCAGCACGACCCCTTACTCTACACGAACACTACTGGGCTACCGAAAACACTAACACACTTCCCCCAGCATGACCCATTACACCACACAAACACCACTGCACTGCGCTAAACCCTAAACACTACCCGCAGCATGACCCCTACTCTACCTGAACACCACTGCACTACCCTAAACCCTAAACCTACCCCCCCCGCACAAGCCCCTACACTACCCAAACACCACTGCACTACCCTAAACCCTAAAACATTATCCGCAGCTTGACCCCCTACACTACAAAAACACCACAGCACTACCCTAAAACACTACCCCCAGCATGACCCCCTACACTACACATACACCACTGCACTACACTAAACGCTAAAACGCGACCCCCTACACTACACAAACACAACTGTACAATCCTCAACCCTAAAACACTACACCCAGCATGACCCCCTACACTACACAAACACCACTGCACTACCCTAAATCCTAAAACACTACCCCCTACACTACACAAACACCACTGCACCACCCTAAACCCTAAAACACTACACCCAGCACCGCCTCCTCCACTACACAAACACCACTACCCTACCCTAAACCCTAAAACACGACCCCCTACACTACACAAACACCACTGCACTATCCTCAACCCTAAAACACCACCCCCAGCATGACCCCCTACACTACACAAACACCACTGCACTACCCTAATCCCTAAAACACTACCCCCAGCACGACCCCCTTCACTACACAAACACCACTGAACTGCACTGCCCTAAACCCGAAAACACTACCCCCAGCACGACCCCAACACTACACAAACACTACTGCACTACCCTAAACCCTAAAACACTACCCCCAGCACGACCCCTACACCACACAAACACCACTGCACTACCCTAAACCCTAAAACACTACCCCCAGCACGACCCCTACACTACACAAACACCACTGCACTACCCTCAAACCTAAAACCCTACCCCCAGCACGACCCCTTACTCTACACGAACACTACTGGGCTACCGAAAACACTAACACACTTCCCCCAGCATGACCCATTACACCACACAAACACCACTGCACTGCGCTAAACCCTAAACACTACCCGCAGCATGACCCCTACTCTACCTGAACACCACTGCACTACCCTAAACCCTAAACCTACCCCCCCGCACAAGCCCCTACACTACCCAAACACCACTGCACTACCCTAAACCCTAAAACATTATCCGCAGCTTGACCCCCTACACTACAAAAACACCACAGCACTACCCTAAAACACTACCCCCAGCATGACCCCCTACACTACACATACACCACTGCACTACACTAAACGCTAAAACGCGACCCCCTACACTACACAAACACAACTGTACAATCCTCAACCCTAAAACACTACACCCAGCATGACCCCCTACACTACACAAACACCACTGCACTACCCTAAATCCTAAAACACTACCCCCTACACTACACAAACACCACTGCACCACCCTAAACCCTAAAACACTACACCCAGCACCGCCTCCTCCACTACACAAACACCACTGCCCTACCCTAAACCCTAAAACACGACCCCCTACACTACACAAACACCACTGCACTATCCTCAACCCTAAAACACCACCCCCAGCATGACCCCCTACACTACACAAACACCACTGCACTACCCTAATCCCTAAAACACTACCCCCAGCACGACCCCCTTCACTACACAAACACCACTGAACTGCACTGCCCTAAACCCGAAAACACTACCCCCAGCACAACCCCTACACTACTCAAACACCACTGCAATACCCTTAACCCTAAAACACTATCCCCAGCAAGACCCCCTACAGTACACAAACACCACTGCACTAACCTAAACCCTAAAACACTACTGCCAACATGACCCCCTACACAACCCAAACACCACTGCACTACCCTACACCCTAAAACACTTCCCCAGCACAAACCCCTACACTACACAAAGACTACTGCACTACCCTAAACCCTAAAACACTACACTCGCACGAAACCCTACACTACACAAACACCACTGCACTACCCTAAAACTTACAACACTACCCCCAGCATGACACCTATACTACCCAAACACCACTACACTACCCTAAACCCTAAAACACAACCCCCTACGCTACACAAACACCACTGCACTATCCTCCACCCTAAAACACTACTCCCAGCACAACCCCCTTCACTACACAAACACTACTGCACAACCCTAAACCCTAAAACACTACCCCAACACTACACAAGCACCACTGCACTAACCTAAACCCTAAAACACTACCCCCATCACGACCCACTACACTACCCAAACACCACTGCACTACCCTAAACCCTAAAACATGACCCCATACACTACCCAAACACCACTGCACTACCTAATATACCCCCAGCATAGCCCCTACAATACACAAACACCACTGCACTACACTAAACCCAAAATCATTACCCCGAGGACGAACCCCTACACTACCCAAACACCACTGCACTACCCTAAACCCTACATCTACCCCAGCACAACCCCCCCAGTCTACACAAACATCACTGCACTTCCCTAAACCCTAAAACACGACCCCCAGCATGGCCCTCTACACTACCCAAACACCACTGCACTACTCTAATTCCTAAAACACTTTTCCCAGTACGACCCCCTACACCACAAAATCACTATTGCACTACCCTAAAACACTACCCTAAGCACGACCCCCTATACTACCAAAACATCACTACACTACCATAAACCCTAAAACACTTACCCCAGCCCGAACCCCTACACCACACAAACACCACTGCACTACCCTAAACCCGAAAACACTACCCGCAGCATGACCCCTACACTACACAAAGACCACTGCACTACCCTCAACACTAAAACACCACCCCCAGCACGTCCCCTTACACTACACGAACACTACTGCACTACCGTAATCCCTAACACACTTCACCCAGCATGTCCCATTACACCACAAAAACACGACTGCACTACTCTAAACCCTAAAACACTACCCCCAGCACGACCCCTTACACTACACGAACACTACTGCGCTACCGTAAACCCTAACACACTTCCCCCAGCATGACCCATTACACCACAAAAACACCACTGCACTACCCTAAACCCTAAATCTTCCCCACCGCACAAACCCTTACACTACACAGAAACCACTGCACTGCCCTAAACCCGAAAACACTACCCCCAGCACGACCCCCTACACTACTCAAACACCACTGCAATACCCTTAACCCTAAAACACTATCCCCAGCAAGACCCCCTACAGTACACAAACACCACTGCACTAACCTAAACCCTAAAACACTACTGCCAACATGACCCCCTACACAACCCAAACACCACTGCACTACCCTACACCCTAAAACACTTCCCCAGCACAAACCCCTACACTACACAAAGACTACTGCACTACCCTAAACCCTAAAACACTACACTCGCACGAAACCCTACACTACACAAACACCACTGCACTACCCTAAACCTTACAACACTACCCCCAGCATGACACCTATACTACCCAAACACCACTACACTACCCTAAACCCTAAAACACAACCCCCTACGCTACACAAACACCACTGCACTATCCTCCACCCTAAAACACTACTCCCAGCACAACCCCCTTCACTACACAAACACTACTGCACAACCCTAAACCCTAAAACACTACCCCAACACTACACAAGCACCACTGCACTAACCCAAACCCTAAAACACTACCCCCATCACGACCCACTACACTACCCAAACACCACTGCACTACCCTAAACCCTAAAACATGACCCCATACACTACCCAAACACCACTGCACTACCTAATACTACCCCCAGCATAGCCCCTACAATACACAAACACCACTGCACTACACTAAACCCAAAATCATTACCCCGAGGACGAACCCCTACACTACCCAAACACCACTGCACTACCCTAAACCCTACATCTACCCCAGCACAACCCCCCCAGTCTACACAAACATCACTGCACTTCCCTAAACCCTAAAACACGACCCCCAGCATGGCCCTCTACACTACCCAAACACCACTGCACTACTCTAATTCCTAAAACACTTTTCCCAGTACGACCCCCTACACCACAAAATCACTATTGCACTACCCTAAAACACTACCCTAAGCACGACCCCCTATACTACCAAAACATCACTACACTACCATAAACCCTAAAACACTTACCCCAGCACGAACCCCTACACCACACAAACACCACTGCACTACCCTAAACCCGAAAACACTACCCGCAGCATGACCCCTACACTACACAAAGACCACTGCACTACCCTCAACACTAAAACACCACCCCCAGCACGTCCCCTTACACTACACGAACACTACTGCACTACCGTAATCCCTAACACACTTCCCCCAGCATGTCCCATTACACCACAAAAACACGACTGCACTACTCTAAACCCTAAAACACTACCCCCAGCACGACCCCTTACACTACACGAACACTACTGCGCTACCGTAAACCCTAACACACTTCCCCCAGCATGACCCATTACACCACAAAAACACCACTGCACTACCCTAAACCCTAAATCTTCCCCACCGCACAAACCCTTACACTACACAGAAACCACTGCACTGCCCTAAACCTGAAAACACTACCCCCAGCACGACCCCCTACACTACTCAAACACCACTGCAATACCCTTAACCCTAAAACACTATCCCCAGCAAGACCCCCTACAGTACACAAACACCACTGCACTAACCTAAACCCTAAAACACTACTGCCAACATGACCCCCTACACAACCCAAACACCACTGCACTACCCTACACCCTAAAACACTTCCCCAGCACAAACCCCTACACTACACAAAGACTACTGCACTACCCTAAACCCTAAAACACTACACTCGCACGAAACCCTACACTACACAAACACCACTGCACTACCCTAAACCTTACAACACTACCCCCAGCATGACACCTATACTACCCAAACACCACTACACTACCCTAAACCCTAAAACACAACCCCCTACGCTACACAAACACCACTGCACTATCCTCCACCCTAAAACACTACTCCCAGCACAACCCCCTTCACTACACAAACACTACTGCACAACCCTAAACCCTAAAACACTACCCCAACACTACACAAGCACCACTGCACTAACCTAAACCCTAAAACACTACCCCCATCACGACCCACTACACTACCCAAACACCACTGCACTACCCTAAACCCTACAACATGACCCCATACACTACCCAAACACCACTGCACTACCTAATACTACCCCCAGCATAGCCCCTACAATACACAAACACCACTGCACTACACTAAACCCAAAATCATTACCCCGAGGACGAACCCCTACACTACCCAAACACCACTGCACTACCCTAAACCCTACATCTACCCCAGCACAACCCCCCCAGTCTACACAAACATCACTGCACTTCCCTAAACCCTAAAACACGACCCCCAGCATGGCCCTCTACACTACCCAAACACCACTGCACTACTCTAATTCCTAAAACACTTTTCCCAGTACGACCCCCTACACCACAAAATCACTATTGCACTACCCTAAAACACTACCCTAAGCACGACCCCCTATACTACCAAAACATCACTACACTACCATAAACCCTAAAACACTTACCCCAGCACGAACCCCTACACCACACAAACACCACTGCACTACCCTAAACCCGAAAACACTACCCGCAGCATGACCCCTACACTACACAAAGACCACTGCACTACCCTCAACACTAAAACACCACCCCCAGCACGTCCCCTTACACTACACGAACACTACTGCACTACCGTAATCCCTAACACACTTCCCCCAGCATGTCCCATTACACCACAAAAACACGACTGCACTACTCTAAACCCTAAAACACTACCCCCAGCACGACCCCTTACACTACACGAACACTACTGCGCTACCGTAAACCCTAACACACTTCCCCCAGCATGACCCATTACACCACAAAAACACCACTGCACTACCCTAAACCCTAAATCTTCCCCACCGCACAAACCCTTACACTACACAGAAACCACTGCACTGCCCTAAACCCGAAAACACTACCCCCAGCACGACCCCCTACACTACTCAAACACCACTGCAATACCCTTAACCCTAAAACACTATCCCCAGCAAGACCACCTACAGTACACAAACACCACTGCACTAACCTAAACCCTAAAACTATACTGCCAACATGACCCCCTACACAACCCAAACACCACTGCACTACCCTACACCCTAAAACACTTCCCCAGCACAAACCCCTACACTACACAAAGACTACTGCACTACCCTAAACCCTAAAACACTACACTCGCACGAAACCCTACACTACACAAACACCACTGCACTACCCTAAACCTTACAACACTACCCCCAGCATGACACCTATACTACCCAAACACCACTACACTACCCTAAACCCTAAAACACAACCCCCTACGCTACACAAACACCACTGCACTATCCTCCACCCTAAAACACTACTCCCAGCACAACCCCCTTCACTACACAAACACTACTGCACAACCCTAAACCCTAAAACACTACCCCAACACTACACAAGCACCACTGCACTAACCTAAACCCTAAAACACTACCCCCATCACGACCCACTACACTACCCAAACACCACTGCACTACCCTAAACCCTAAAACATGACCCCATACACTACCCAAACAGCACTGCACTACCTAATACTACCCCCAGCATAGCCCCTACAATACACAAACACCACTGCACTACACTAAACCCGAAATCATTACCCCGAGGACGAACCCCTACACTACCCAAACACCACTGCACTACCCTAAACCCTACATCTACCCCAGCACAACCCCCCCAGTCTACACAAACATCACTGCACTTCCCTAAACCCTAAAACACGACCCCCAGCATGGCCTTCTACACTACCCAAACACCACTGCACTACTCTAATTCCTAAAACACTTTTCCCAGTACGACCCCCTACACCACAAAATCACTATTGCACTACCCTAAAACACTACCCTAAGCACGACCTCCTATACTACCAAAACATCACTACACTACCATAAACCCTAAAACACTTACCCCAGCACGAACCCCTACACCACACAAACACCACTGCACTACCCTAAACCCGAAAACACTACCTGCAGCATGACCCCTACACTACACAAAGACCACTGCACTACCCTCAACACTAAAACACCACCCCCAGCACGTCCCCTTACACTACACGAACACTACTGCACTACCGTAATCCCTAACACACTTCCCCCAGCATGTCCCATTACACCACAAAAACACGACTGCACTACTCTAAACCCTAAAACACTACCCCCAGCACGACCCCTTACACTACACGAACACTACTGCGCTACCGTAAACCCTAACACACTTCCCCCAGCATGACCCATTACACCACAAAAACACCACTGCACTACCCTAAACCCTAAATCTTCCCCACCGCACAAACCCTTACACTACACAGAAACCACTGCACTGCCCTAAACCCGAAAACACTACCCCCAGCACGACCCCCTACACTACTCAAACACCACTGCAATACCCTTAACCCTAAAACACTATCCCCAGCAAGACCCCCTACAGTACACAAACACCACTGCACTAACCTAAACCCTAAAACACTACTGCCAACATGACCCCCTACACAACCCAAACACCACTGCACTACCCTACACCCTAAAACACTTCCCCAGCACAAACCCCTACACTACACAAAGACTACTGCACTACCCTAAACCCTAAAACACTACAATCGCACGAAACCCTACACTACACAAACACCACTGCACTACCCTAAACCTTACAACACTACCCCCAGCATGACACCTATACTACCCAAACACCACTGTACTACTCTAATTCCTAAAACACTTTTCCCAGTACGACCCCCTACACCACAAAATCACTATTGCACTACCCTAAAACACTACCCTAAGCACGACCCCCTATACTACCAAAACATCACTACACTACCATAAACCCTAAAACACTTACCCCAGCCCGAACCCCTACACCACACAAACACCACTGCACTACCCTCAACACTAAAACACCACCCCCAGCACGTCCCCTTACACTACACGAACACTACTGCACTACCGTAATCCCTAACACACTTCCCCCAGCATGTCCCATTACACCACAAAAACACGACTGCACTACTCTAAACCCTAAAACACTACCCCCAGCACGACCCCTTACACTACACAAACACTACTGCGCTACCGTAAACCCTAACACACTTCCCCCAGCATGACCCATTACACCACAAAAACACCACTGCACTACCCTAAACCCTAAATCTTCCCCACCGCACAAACCCTTACACTACACAGAAACCACTGCACTGCCGTAAACCCTGAAACACTACCCCCAGCATGACCCCCTATACTACCCAAACACCACTGCACTACCCTAATCCCTAAAACTCTACCCCCAGCATGACCCCCTACACTACAAAAACACCACAACGCTACCCTAAACCCTAAAACACTACACCCAGCAGAACCCCCTACACTATCCAAACACAACTGCACTACCCTAAAACCTAAAACACTACCCCAGCACGAAACCCTACACTACACAAACACCACTGCACTACCCTAAACCCTACAACACTACCCCCAGCATGACCCCCTACACTACCCAAACACCACTGTACTACCCTAAACCCTAAAACACAACCCCCTACGCTACACAAACACAACGGCACTATCCTCAACCCTAAAACACTACCCCCAGCACGACCCCCTACACTACACAATCACTACTGCACAACCCTAAACCCTAAAACACTACCCCTACACTACACAAGCACCACTGCACTACCCTAAACCCTAAAACACTACCCCATCACGACCCACTACACTACCCAAACACCACTGCACTACCCTAAACCCTAAAACACTACCCCAGCACGGCCCCTTCAATACACAAACACCACTGCACTACCCTTACCCCTAAAACACTACCCCCAGCAAGTCCCTCTAATGTACACAAACACCAATGCACTACCCTAAACCCTAAAACACTAACCCAGCACGACCCCCTACACTACTCAAACACCACTGCACTACCCTGCAGCCTAAAACACTACCCCAGCACGATCCCCTACACTACACAAACACAACTGTACTACCCTTACTCCTAAAACACTTCCCCCAGCAAGTCCCCCTACTCTACACAAACGCCACTGCACTACCCTAAACCCCAAAACACGACCCCCTACACTACCCAAACACCACTGCACTACATAAACCCTAAATTACTACCCCCAGCATAGCCCCTACAATACACAAACACCACTGCACTACACTAAACCTAAAATCATTACCCCGAGGACGAACCCCTACACTACGCAAACGCCACTGCACTACCCTAAACCCTACATCTACCCCAGCACAACACCCCCAGTCTACACAAACATTATTGCACTGCCCTAAACCCTAAAACACGACCCCCACATGACCCTCTACACTACCCAAACACCACTGCACTACTCTAAACCCTAAAACACTTTCCCCAGTACGGCCCCCTACACCACACAACCACCATTGCACTACCCTAAAACACTACCCTAAGCACGACCCCCTATACTACCAAAACATCACTACACTACCATAAACCCTAAAACACTTACCCCAGCACGAACCCCTACACCACACAAACACCACTGCACTACCCTAAACCCTAAAACACTACCCGCAGCATGACCCCTACACTACACAAAGACCACTGCACTACCCTCAACCCCAAAAACACCACCCCCAGCATGACCCCTTACACTACACGAACACTACTGCACTACCGTAATCCCTAACACACTTCCCCCAGCATGTCCCATTACACCACAAAAACACCACTGCACTACTCTAAACCCTAAAACACTGCCCCCAGCACGACCCCTTACACTACACAAACACTACTGCGCTACCGTAAACCCTAACACACTTCCCCCAGCATGACCCATTACACCACAAAAACACCACTGCACTACCCTAAACCCTAAATCTTCCCCACCGCACAAACCCTTACAGTACACAGAAACCACTGCACTGCCATAAACCCTGAAACACTACCCCCAGCATGACCCCCTAAACTACCCAAACACCACTGCACTACCCTAATCCCTAAAACTCTACCCCCAACATGACCCCCTACACTACAAAAACACCACAGCACTACCCTAAACCCTAAAACACTACACCCAGCAGAACCCCCTACACTATCCAAACACAACTGCACTACCCTAAAACCTAAAACACTACCCGAGCACGAAACCCTACACTACACAAATACCACTGCACTACCCTAAACCCTACAACACTACCCCCAGCATGACCCCCTACACTACCCAAACAACACTGCACTACCCTAAACCCTAAAACACAACCCCCTACGCTACACAAACACAACTGCACTATCCTCAACCCTAAAACACTACCCTCAGCACGACCCTCTACACTACACAATCACTACTGCACAACCCTAAACCCTAAAACAATACCCCTACACTACACAAGCACCACTGCACTACCCTAAACCCTAAAACACTACCCCCATCACGACCCACTACACTACCCAAACACCACTGCTCTACCCTAAACCCTAAAACACTACCCCAGCATGGCCCCTTCAATACACAAACACCACTGCACTGCCCTAAACCCGAAAACACTACCCCAGCATGACCCCCTACACTACTCAAACACTACTGCACTACCCTTACCCCTAAAACACTACCCCCAGCAAGTCCCTCTACTGTACACAAACACCACTGCACTACCCTAAACCCTAAAACACTACTCCAGCACGACCCCTACACTACCCAAACACTACTGCACAACCCTAAACCCTAAAACACTACCCCAACACTACACAAGCACCACTGCACTAACCTAAACCCTAAAACACTACCCCCATCACGACCCACTACACTACCCAAACACCACTGCACTACCCTAAACCCTAAAACATGACCCCCATACACTACCCAAACACCACTGCACTACCTAATACTACCCCCAGCATAGCCCCTACAATACACAAACACCACTGCACTACACTAAACCCAAAATCATTACCCCGAGGACGAACCCCTACACTACCCAAACACCACTGCACTACCCTAAACCCTACATCTACCCCAGCACAACCCCCCCAGTCTACACAAACATCACTGCACTTCCCTAAACCCTAAAACACGACCCCCAGCATGGCCCTCTACACTACCCAAACACCACTGCACTACTCTAATTCCTAAAACACTTTTCCCAGTACGACCCCTTACACCACAAAATCACTATTGCACTACCCTAAAACACTACCCTAAGCACGACCCCCTATACTACCAAAACATCACTACACTACCATAAACCCTAAAACACTTACCCCAGCACGAACCCCTACACCACACAAACACCACTGCACTACCCTAAACCCGAAAACACTACCCGCAGCATGACCCCTACACTACACAAAGACCACTGCACTACCCTCAACACTAAAACACCACCCCCAGCACGTCCCCTTACACTACACGAACACTACTGCACTACCGTAATCCCTAACACACTTCCCCCAGCATGTCCCATTACACCACAAAAACACGACTGCACTACTCTAAACCCTAAAACACTACCCCCAGCACGACCCCTTACACTACACAAACACTACTGCGCTACCGTAAACCCTAACACACTTCCCCCAGCATGACCCATTACACCACAAAAACACCACTGCACTACCCTAAACCCTAAATCTTCCCCACCGCACAAACCCTTACACTACACAGAAACCACTGCACTGCCGTAAACCCTGAAACACTACCCCCAGCATGACCCCCTATACTACCCAAACACCACTGCACTACCCTAATCCCTAAAACTCTACCCCCAGCATGACCCCCTACACTACAAAAACACCACAACGCTACCCTAAACCCTAAAACACTACACCCAGCAGAACCCCCTACACTATCCAAACACAACTGCACTATCCTAAAACCTAAAACACTACCCCAGCACGAAACCCTACACTACACAAACACCACTGCACTACCCTAAACCCTACAACACTACCCCCAGCATGACCCCCTACACTACCCAAACACCACTGTACTACCCTAAACCCTAAAACACAACCCCCTACGCTACACAAACACAACGGCACTATCCTCAACCCTAAAACACTACCCCCAGCACGACCCCCTACACTACACAATCACTACTGCACAACCCTAAACCCTAAAACACTACCCCTACACTACACAAGCACCACTGCACTACCCTAAACCCTAAAACACTACCCCATCACGACCCACTACACTACCCAAACACCACTGCACTACCCTAAACCCTAAAACACTACCCCAGCACGGCCCCTTCAATACACAAACACCACTGCACTACCCTTACCCCTAAAACACTACCCCCAGCAAGTCCCTCTACTGTACACAAACACCAATGCACTACCCTAAACCCTAAAACACTAACCCAGCACGACCCCCTACACTACCCAAACACCACTGCACTACCCTGCAGCCTAAAACACTACCCCAGCACGATGCCCTACACTACACAAACACAACTGTACTACCCTTACTCCTAAAACACTTCCCCCAGCAAGTCCCCCTACTCTACACAAACGCCACTGCACTACCCTAAACCCTAAAACACGACCCCCAGCACTACCCAAACACCACTGCACTACATAAACCCTAAATTACTACCCCCAGCATAGCCCCTACAATACACAAACACCACTGCACTACACTAAACCTAAAATCATTACCCCGAGGACGAACCCCTACACTACGCAAACGCCACTGCACTACCCTAAACCCTACATCTACCCCAGCACAACACCCCCAGTCTACACAAACATTATTGCACTGCCCTAAACCCTAAAACACGACCCCCACATGACCCTCTACACTACCCAAACACCACTGCACTACTCTAAACCCTAAAACACTTTCCCCAGTACGGCCCCCTACACCACACAACCACCATTGCACTACCCTAAAACACTACCCTAAGCACGACCCCCTATACTACCAAAACATCACTACACTACCATAAACCCTAAATTACTTACCCCAGCACGAACCCCTACACCACACAAACACCACTGCACTACCCTAAACCCTAAAACACTACCCGCAGCATGACCCCTACACTACACAAAGACCACTGCACTACCCTCAACCCCAAAAACACCACCCCCAGCATGACCCCTTTCACTACACGAACACTACTGCACTACCGTAATCCCTAACACACTTCCCCCAGCATGTCCCATTACACCACAAAAACACCACTGCACTACTCTAAACCCTAAAACACTGCCCCCAGCACGACCCCTTACACTACACAAACACTACTGCGCTACCGTAAACCCTAACACACTTCCCCCAGCATGACCCATTACACCACAAAAACACCACTGCACTACCCTAAACCCTAAATCTTCCCCACCGCACAAACCCTTACAGTACACAGAAACCACTGCACTGCCATAAACCCTGAAACACTACCCCCAGCATGACCCCCTAAACTACCCAAACACCACTGCACTACCCTAATCCCTAAAACTCTACCCCCAACATGACCCCCTACACTACAAAAACACCACAGCTCTACCCTAAACCCTAAAACACTACACCCAGCAGAACCCCCTACACTATCCAAACACAACTGCACTACCCTAAAACCTAAAACACTACCCGAGCACGAAACCCTACACTACACAAATACCACTGCACTACCCTAAACCCTACAACACTACCCCCAGCATGACTCCCTACACTACCCAAACAACACTGCACTACCCTAAACCCTAAAACACAACCCCCTACGCTACACAAACACAACTGCACTATCCTCAACCCTAAAACACTACCCTCAGCACGACCCTCTACACTACACAATCACTACTGCACAACCCTAAACCCTAAAACAATACCCCTACACTACACAAGCACCACTGCACTACCCTAAACCCTAAAACACTACCCCCATCACGACCCACTACACTACCCAAACACCACTTCTCTACCCTAAACCCTAAAACACTACCCCAGCATGGCCCCTTCAATACACAAACACCACTGCACTGCCCTAAACCCGAAAACACTACCCCAGCATGACCCCCTACACTACTCAAACACTACTGCACTACCCTTACCCCTAAAACACTACCCCCAGCAAGTCCCTCTACTGTACACAAACACCACTGCACTACCCTAAACCCTAAAACACTACTCCAGCACGACCCCCTACACTACCCAAACACCACTGCACTACCCTGCAGCCTAAAACACTACCCCAGCACGATCCCCTACACTACACAAACACAACTGTACTACCCTTACTCCTAAAACACTTCCCCCAGCAAGTCCCCTACTCTACACAAACGCCACTGCACTACCCTAAACCCTAAAACACTATCCCCAGCATGACCCCCTACACTACACAAACACCACTGCACTACCATAAACCCTAAAACACTACCCCCAGCTCGACCCCCTAAACTACACAAACACAACTGTACTACCCTAAACCCTAAAACCCTACCCCCAGCACGACCCCCTTCAATACCCAAACACAACTGCACTACCCTAAACCCAAAAACACTACCTCCAACATGACCCCCTACACTACCCAAACAGTAATGCACTACCCTAAACCCAATAACACGACCCCCAGCACAACCCCCTACACTACCCAAACTGCAATGCACTACCCTAAACCCTAAAACACCACCCCTACACTACACAAACACCACTGCAATACCCTAAACCCTAAAACACTACCCCAGCACGACCCCCTACACTACACAAACACCACTGCACTACCCTAAACCCTAAAACACTACCCCCTACACTACACAAACACCACTGCACTACCCTTAACCCTAAAATACTACCCCAGCACGACCCCCTACACCACCCAAACAACACTACACTACACTAAACCCTAAAACACTTACCCCAGCACAACCCCCTAAACCACAAAACGACCACTGCACTACCCTAAACCCTAAAACACTACCCTAAGCACGACCCCCTATACTACCGAAACATCACTCCACTACCCTAAACACTAAAAGACTTACCCCAGCACAAACCCCTATACCACACACACACCACTGCACTACCCTAAACCCTAAAACACTACCCCCAGGAAGACCCCTACACTACCCAAACACCACTGCACTACCCTATACCCAGTAACACTACCCCAGCATGAACCCCTACACTACACAAACACCATTGCACTACCCTAAACGCTAAAACACTACCCCCAGCACGACCCCCTACACTACCCGAACACCACGGCACTACCCTAAACCCTAAATCTATCCCCGCACAAATCCCTACACTACACAGGCACCAATGCACTGCAGTAAACCCTAAAACACTACCCCTACACGACCCCTACACTACACAAACACCACTGCAATACCCTAAACCCTAAAACACTACCCCAGCACGACCCCCTACACTACACAAACACCACTGCACTACCCTAAACCCTAAAACACTAGCCCTAAACTACACAAGCACCACTGCACTACCCTTAACCCTAAAACACTACCCTCAGCACGACCCCCTACACTACCCAAACAACACTACACTACACTAAACCCTAAAACACTTACCCCAGCACGACCCCCTACACCACACACACACCACTTCACTACCCTAAACCCTAAAACACTACCCCCAGGACGACCCCTACACTACACAAACACCACTGCACTACCCTCAACCCAAAAACACTACCCCCAGCATGACCCCTTACACTACATGAACACTATTGCGCTACCGAAAACCCTAACACACTTCCCCAAGCATGACCCATTATACCACACAAACACTACTGCACTACCCTAAACCCTAAAACACTACCCCCAGCATGACCCCCTATACTACCCGAACACCGCTGCACTACCCTAAACCCTAAATCTACCCCCCACACAAACCCCTACACTACCCAAACACCACTGCACTACCCTAAACCCTAAAACACTACCCCAGCATGACCCCCTACACTACACAAACACCATTGCACTACCGGAAACAATGACATCACCCCTTCGCAAGACCTCTACAACTCCCTTGCCTCCTACTTCCACAACAAGATCGCGGACATACACAACAGCTTCAGCACTCAACCGACGCACGCCACGACCGAACCACCGCCCCCCACCACCACCCTCCGCGCCTGGACCCCGATCAGCAACGAAGACACCGTCCGCACGATGAACTCCATCCACTCCGGATCTCCTACCGACCCCTGCCCTCACCACGTCTTCAACAAGGCCGACGCTGTCATCGCACCCCACCTGCGGGACATCATCAACACCTCCTTTGACACCGCTACCTTCCCGGAGAGCTGGAAGCACGCCGAACTCAGCGCTCTACTAAAGAAGCCATCAGCCGACCCCACCGACCTCAAGAACTACCGCCCCATCTCGCTGCTCCCGTTTCCTGCAAAAGTCATCGAGAAGACCGTCAACAAGCAGCTGGCCGCCTTCCTCGAGACGAACGGTTCCCTCGACCTCTCGCAGTCTGGCTTCCGGGCCAACCACAGCACCGAGACCGCCCTGATCGCAGCCACCGATGACATCTGAGCACTGCTTGACAACAGAGAAACAGCAGCCCTCATCCTCCTAGACCTCTCTGCGGCCTTCGACACTGTCTGCCACCGTACACTAGTGCAGCGACTCAGCAACGTCGGAATCCAGGAGAAGGCACTGGAGTGGATCATCTCCTTCCTCGCCGGAAGGACACAGAGAGTCCGCCTCCCCCCGTTCAAATCTGAAGCCACCGAAGTCATCTGCGGCGTTCCTCAAGGCTCCTCGCTCAGTCCAACCCTCTTCAACGTCTACATGAGCCCCCTCGCAGACATCGCACGCCAGCATAACCTCAACATCATCTCCTACGCCGACGACACCCAGCTGATTCTCTCTCTCACCAACAACCCCGCCACCGCCATAGCCAACCTTCACGAAGGGATGAAAGAGGTAGCCGAATGGATGAAGAACAGCCGCCTGAAACTGAACTCGGACAAGACGGAAGTCCTCATCCTGGGATCCTCACCCTCCGCCTGGGACGACTCCTGGTGGCCCCCCGCCCTAGGCAGCGCACCCAAACCAACAGACCACGCACGCAACCTGGGCTTCATCCTGGACTCCTCCCTCTCCATGACCAGACAAGTCAACGCCGTCTCCTCGTGGTGCTTCGACATCCTGCGCATGCTACGAAAGATCTTCCGGTGGATCCCCACCGAGACCAGGAAGACGGTCACCCAGGCCCTCGTCACCAGCCGTCTGGACTACGGCAACTCCCTCTACGCCGGAACCACCGCCAAACTCCAGAAGAGACTCCAGCGGATCCAGAACGCCTCAGCACGACTCATCCTGGACATCCCCCGTCGCAGCCACATCTTCGGACACCTGAGAGACCTGCACTGGCTCCCGGTCAACAAGAGAATCACCTTCCGACTCCTCACCCACGCACACAAAGCCCTACACAACCAAGGCCCAGGATACCTCAACAGCCGCCTCAACTTCTACGCTCCCAAACGCCAGCTTCGATCGACCGACCACGCCCTCGCCGCCGTCCCCCGCATCCGAAGAGACACCACAGGGGGACGGTCCTTCTCCTACCTCGCCGCCAAGACATGGAACTCCCTCCCGACCCACCTCCGCCTGACCCAGGACCACCTTGCCTTCAGGAAGCAACTCAAGACCTGGCTGTTCGATCAGTAGCGGACCCCCCTCCCCCAGTGCCTTGAGACCCTCTGGGTGAGTAGTGCGCTATATAAATGCTTTGATTGATTAATTGATTGATTGACCCTAAACCATAAAACACTACCCTCAGCACGACCCCCTATACTACCCGATCACCGCTGCACTACCCTAAACCCTAAATCTACCCCCTACACTACCCAAACACCACTGCACTACCCTAAACCCTAAAACACTACCCCAGCTTGACCCCCTACACTACACAAACACCACTGCACTACCCTAAACCCTGAAACACTACCCCAAGCACGACCCCCTACACTACACAAACACAACTGCACTACCCTAAACCCTTAAATACTACCCCCAGCACAACCCCCTACACTACCCAAATATCACTGCAGTACCCTAAACCCTAAAACACAACCCCCACCCCCTACACTACCCATACATCACTGCAATACCATAAACCCTCAATTACTACCCCCAGCATGACCCCTACAATAAACAAACACCTCTGCACTACACTAAACCCAAAAAGATTACCCCTAGGATGACCCCCTACACTACCCAAACACCACTGCACTACCCTAAACCCCACATCTACCCCCAGCACAACCCCCCAGTCTACACAAACACAACTGCACTTCCCTAAACCCTAAAACACTACCCCCAGCACAACCCCCTACACTACACAAACACCACTGCACTACCCTTAACCCTAAAATACTACCCCTAGCACAACCCCCTACACTACCCAAACACCACTGCACGACACTAAACCCTAAAACACACTTACCCCAGCACGTCCCCCTATACCACACAACCAGCACTGCACTACCCTAATCCCTAAAACACTACCCTAAGCACGACCCCCTATACTACTGAAACATCACTCCACTACCCTAAACCCTAAAACATTACCCCGAGCACGACCCCTACACAACACAAACACCACTGCACTACCCTCAACCCTAAAACACAACCCCCAGCACGTCCCCTTATACTACATGAACACCACTGAGCTACCGAAAACCCTAACACACTTCCCCCTTCATGATCCATTACACCACAGAAACACCATTGCACTACCCTTAACCCTAAAACACTACCCCCAGCATGACCCCCTGCACCACCCGAACACCACTGCACTACCCTAAACCATAAATCTACCTCCCGCACAAACACCTACACTACCCAAACACCCCTTCACTACCCTAAACACTGAAACACATCCCCAAGCATGACTCCCTAAACTACACAGACACCACTGCACTGCTATAAACCCTAAAACACTGCCCCTGCATGACCCCTATACTACCCAAACACCACTGCACTACCCTAAACCCTAAAACACTACCCCCAACATGACCCCCTACACTATGCAAACACAACTGCACTACCCTAAACCCTAAAACACTACCCCAGTACGAAACCCTACACTATACAAACACCACTGCACTATCCTAAACCCTACAACACTACCCCCAGCATGACTCCTACACTACCGAAACACCACTGCACTACCCTAAACCCTAAAACACTACCCCCTACACTACACAAACACCACTGCACCACACTAAACCCTAAAATACTACCCCCAGCACTACCTCCTACACTACACAAACATCACTGCACTACCCTAAACCCTAAAACACGACCCCCTACACTACATAAACACCACTGCACTATCCTCAACCATAAAACACTACTCCCAGCACGACCCCCTACACTACACAAACACCACTGCACTACCCTAATCCCTAAAACACTACCCCCAGCACGACCCCCTTCACTACACAAACACCACTGAACTGCACTGCCCTAAACACGAAAACACTACCCCCAGCATGACCCCCTACACTACTCAAACACCACTGCAATACCCTTAACCCTAAAACACTATCCCCAGCAAGACCCCCTACAGTACACAAACACCACTGCACTAACCTAAACCCTAAAACACTCCTGCCAACATGACCCCCTTCACTACCCAAACACCACTGCACTACCCTACACCCTAAAACACTTCCCCAGCACAAACCCCTACACTACACAAAGACTACTGCACTACCCTAAACCCTAAAACACTACCCTCGCACGAAACCCTACACTACACAAACACCACTGCACTAACCTAAACCCTAATACACTACCCCCATCACGACCCACTACACTACTCAAACACCACTGCACTACCCTAAACCCTAAAACACGACCCCCTACACTACCCTAACACAACTGCACTACCTCAACCCTAAATTACTACCCCCAGCATAGCCCCTACACTACACAAACACCACTGCACTACACTAAACCCAAAAACATTACCCCGAGGACGAACCCCTACACTACCCACACACAACTGCCCTACCCTAAACCCTACATCTACCCCCAGCACAACCCCCCAGTCTACACAAACATCACTGCACTTCCCTAAACCCTAAAACACGACCCCCAGCATGACCCTCTACACTACCCAAACACCACTGCACTACTTTAAACCCAAAAACACTTTCCCCAGTACGACCCCCTACACCACACAACCACCATTGCACTACCCTAAAACACTACCCTAAGCACGACCCCCTATACTACCAAAACATCACTACACTACCATAAACCCTAAAACACTTACCCCAGCACAAACCCCTACACCACACAAACACCACTGCACTACCCTAAAACACTACCCGCAGCATGAACCCTACACTACACAAAGACCACTGCACTACCCTCAACCCTAAAACACCACCCCCAGCACGACCCCTTAAACTACACGAACACTACTGCGCTACCGTAATCCCTAACACACTTCCCCCAGCATGTCCCATTGCACCACAAAAACACCACTGCACTACTCTAAACCCTAAAACACTACCCCCAGCACGACCCCCTTCACTACACAAACACCACTGAACTGCACTGCCCTAAACACGAAAACACTACCCCCAGCATGACCCCCTTCACTACTCAAACACCACTGCAATACCCTTAACCCTAAAACACTATCCCCAGCAAGACCCCCTACAGTACACAAACACCACTGCACTAACCTAAACCCTAAAACACTCCTGCCAACATGACCCCCTTCACTACCCAAACACCACTGCACTACCCTACACCCTAAAACACTTCCCCAGCACAAACCCCTACACTACACAAAGACTACTGCACTACCCTAAACCCTAAAACACTACCCTCGCACGAAACCCTACACTACACAAACACCACTGCACTAACCTAAACCCTAATACACTACCCCCATCACGACCCACTACACTACTCAAACACCACTGCACTACCCTAAACCCTAAAACACGACCCCCTACACTACCCTAACACAACTGCACTACCTCAACCCTAAATTACTACCCCCAGCATAGCCCCTACACTACACAAACACCACTGCACTACACTAAACCCAAAAACATTACCCCGAGGACGAACCCCTACACTACCCACACACAACTGCCCTACCCTAAACCCTACATCTACCCCCAGCACAACCCCCCAGTCTACACAAACATCACTGCACTTCCCTAAACCCTAAAACACGACCCCCAGCATGACCCTCTACACTACCCAAACACCACTGCACTACTTTAAACCCAAAAACACTTTCCCCAGTACGACCCCCTACACCACACAACCACCATTGCACTACCCTAAAACACTACCCTAAGCACGACCCCCTATACTACCAAAACATCACTACACTACCATAAACCCTAAAACACTTACCCCAGCACAAACCCCTACACCACACAAACACCACTGCACTACCCTAAAACACTACCCGCAGCATGAACCCTACACTACACAAAGACCACTGCACTACCCTCAACCCTAAAACACCACCCCCAGCACGACCCCTTAAACTACACGAACACTACTGCGCTACCGTAATCCCTAACACACTTCCCCCAGCATGTCCCATTGCACCACAAAAACACCACTGCACTACTCTAAACCCTAAAACACTACCCCCAGCACGACCCCTTACACTACACAAACACTACTGCGCTACCGTAAACCCTAACACACTTCCCCCAGCATGACCCATTACACCACAAAAACACCACTGCACTACCCTAAACCCTAAATCTTCCCCACCGCACCAACCCCTACACTACACAGAAACCACTCCACTGCCGTAAACCCTGAAACACTACCCCCAGCATGACCCCTATACTACCCAAACACCACTGCACTACCCTAATCCCTAAAACTCTACCCCCAGCATGACCCCCTACACTACAAAAACACCACAGCACTACCCTAAACCCTAAAACACTACACCCAGCAGAACCCCCTACACTATCCAAACACAACTGCACTACCCTAAAACCTAAAACACTACCCCAGCACGAAACACAACTGTACCATCCTCAACCCTAAAACACTACCCCCAGCACGACACCCTACACTACACAATCACTACTGCACAACCCTAAACCCTAAAACACTACCCCTACACTACACAAGCACCACTGCACTACCCTAAACCCTAAAACACTACCCCCATCACGACCCACTACACTACCCAAACACCACTGCACTACCCTAAACCCTAAAGCATGACACCCTATACTACACAAACACCACAGCACTATCCTAAACCCTAAAAAACTACCCCCAGCACGGCCCCTTCAATACACACAAACCACTGCACTGCCCTAAACCCGAAAACACTACCCCAGCATGACCCCCTACACTACTCAAACACTACTGCCCTACCCTTACCCCTAACACACTACCCCCAGCAAGTCCCTCTACTGTACACAAACACCACTGCACTACCCTAAAACACTACCCCAGCACGATCCCCTACACTACACAAACACAACTGTACTACCCTTACTCCTAAAACACTTCCCCCAGCAAGTCCCCCTACTCTGCACAAACGCCACTGCTCTACCCTAAACCCTAAAACACTATCCCCAGCATGACCCCCTACACTACACAAACACCACTGCACTACCATAAACCCTAAAACACTACCCCCAGCTCGACCCCCTACACTACACAAACACAACTGTACTACCCTAAACCCTAAAACACTACCCCCAGCACGACCCCCTTCGCCACCCAGACACAACTGCCCTACCCTAAACCCAAAAACTCTACCTCCAACATGACCCCCTACACTACCCAAACAGTAATGCACTACCCTAAACCCAATAACACGACCCCCAGCACGACCCCCTACACTACCCAAACAGCAAAGCACTACCCTAAACCCTAAAACACCACCCCTACACTACACAAACACCACTGCAATACCCTAAACCCTAAAACACTACCCCAGCACGACCCCCTACACTACATAAACACCACTGCACTACCCTAAACCCTTAAACACTACCCCCTACACTACACAAACACCACTGCACTACCCTTAACCCTAAAACACTACCCCCAGCACGACCCCCTACACTACCAAAACAACAATACACTACACTAAACCCTAAAACACTTACCCCAGCACGACCCCCTACACTACACAACGACCACTGCACTACCCTAAACCCTAAAACACTACCCTAAGCACGACCCCCTATACTACCGAAACATCACTCCACTACCCTAAACACTAAAAGACTTACCCCAGCACAAACCCCTATACCACACACACACCACTGCACTACCCTAAACCCTAAAACACTATCCCCAGGACGACCCCTACACTACACAAACACCACTGCACTACCCTCAACCCAAAAACACTACCCCCAGCATGACCCCTTACACTACACGAACACTACTGCGCTACCGAAAACCCTAACACACTTCCCCCAGCATGACCCATTATACCACACAAATACTACTGCACTACCCTAAACCCTAAAACACTACCCCCAGCATGACCCCCTAAACTACCCGAACATCGCTGCACTACCCTAAACCCTCAATCTACCCCCCACACAAACCCCTACACTACCCAAACACCACTGCACTACCCTAAACCCTGAAACACTACCCCAGCATGACCCCCTACACTACACAAACACCATTGCACTACCCTAAACCCTAAAACACTACCCCCAGCATGACCCCCTACACTACCCGAACACCACTGCACTACCCTAAACCCTAAATCTATCCCCGCACAAATCCCTACACTACACAGGCACCACTGCACTGCAGTAAACCCTAAAACACTACCACTGCACGACCCCTACACTACTCAAACACCACTGCAATACCCTAAACCCTAAAACACTACCCCAGCACGACCCCCTACACTACACAAACACCACTGCACTACCCTAAACCCTAAAACACTACCCCCTACACTACACAAACACCACTGCACTACCCTTAACCCTAAAACACTACCCCCAGCACGACCCCCTACACTACCCAAACAACACTACACTACACTAAACCCTAAAACACTTACCCCAGCACGACCCCCTACACCAAACACGACCACTGCACTAACCTAAACCCTAAAACACTACCCTAAGCACGACCCCCTATACTACAGAAACATCACTCCACTACCCTAAACACTAAAAGACTTACCCCAGCACAAACCCCTATGCCACACACACACCACTGCACTACCCTAAACCCTAAACCACTACCCCCAGGACGACCCCTACACTATACAAACACCACTGCACTACCCTCAACTCAAAAACACTACCCCCAGCATGACCCCTTACACTACACGAACACTACTGCGCTACCGAAAACCCTAACACACTTCCCCCAGCATGACCCATTATACCACACAAACACTACTGCACTACCCTAAACCCTAAAACACTATCCCCAGCATGAACCCCTATACTAACCGAACACCGCTGCACTACCCTAAACCCTAAATCTACCCCCCACACAAACCCCTACACTACCCAAACACCACTGCACTACCCTAAACCCTGAAACACTACCCCAGCATGACCCCCTACACTACACAAACACCATTACACTACCCTAAACGCTAAAACACTACCCCCAGCACGACCCTCTACACTACCCGAACACCACTGCACTACCCTAAACCCTAAATCTATCCCCGCACAAATCCCTACACTACACAGGCACCACTGCACTGCAGTAAACCCTAAAACACTACCCCTGCACGACCCCTACACTACACAAAAACTACTGCACTACACTAAACCATAAAACACTACCCCCTACACTACACAAACACCACTGCACTACCCTAAACCCTGAAACACTACCCCCAGCACGACCCCCTACACTAAACAAACACAACTGCTCTACCCTAAACCCTTAAATACTACCCCCAGCACAACCCCCTACACTACCCAAATATCACTGCAGTACCCTAAACCCTAAAACACTACCCACCCCCCCTACACTACCCATACACCACTGCACTACCATAAACCCTCAATTACTACACCCAGCATGACCCTTACAATACACAAACACCTCTGCACTACACTAAACCCAAAAACATTACCCCTACGATGACCCCCTACACTACCCAAACACCACTGCACTACCCTAAACCCTACATCTACCCCAGCACAACCCCCCAGTCTACACAAACACCACTGCACTTCCCTAAACCCTAAAATACTACCCCTAGCACGACCCCCTACACTACCTAAACACCACTGCATGACACTAAGCCCTAAAACACTTACCCCAGCACGTCCCCCTACACCACACAACCACCACTGCACTACCCTAAACTAGGCCTGGGCAAAATTTCCGTTCCGTTCGCGGAATTTGCGATAATTTGGCATTTCCGCGTTCCGCGGAGAGTGCGGAAATGTCAAAATTTCCGCATTCCGCAGCTTTGCGATAATTTGGTTCTTGCTCGCGCTGTAAAATAATACATTCTCGCGCGCGCGCGGTCGCCTTACCTGAATCCCCGCGTTCGCCGACAAGTTTTCCCGCTCCGGTCGCGTTCTCCATGAGATGTTGTATTGTTTTAGCCATTTGCGCTGTCTCGCGACAGTTCGCGTCCGCAGTGACATCATGCGTCGCGCGATCACGTCTTTTTTCTCACGATCATGCACCGCGAGACAACTGAAAACAAGATGGCCGCGCCCGCGAGCAACCACAGGGGTAAGTTAGCGACCCGCAACCATGCAAAAAATATCGCGAACGGGCGGGAAAAACACCCCCGCATCTTCGCGATATTTCCGCTTGTTTGCAGAGATTTTTAACATTTTCGCGATAATTTGCGAAAGTCGCTTTCGCAAATTCCGCCCACCCCTACTGTTAAATGGTAGCGGCAGTTTCAGTCGATAACCTTTCAAGTATTGCCCGGCGGTAATCGCCTCTCATACCACTCGATAATTTACCAATGAAAGAGGCAGGCGCCGGAGACTGGAAGGCAGGAAACAAAGTTTTATTCCATCGGAGCAGAACACATCAGATCAGACAGCAAGGTATCGTCACGAGGTGCTCTAACTGCATCTCTGAGACCTGGTCTCTTATACACAGGTTTATTGCTTTATTACACATAGTACATTCTTGAGATTCCCTTGATGCATGAGAGAACATCCCCTGAAGCCCCGGCTCAGATCCGATCCCACACATAGCTACAGTAGAAGTTCCCACCTTACCCGCAGTAGGAGATGGCTATCGCGCAGCAGGGTATTCCGCCAATTCCCGGGGGTGTGTGTGACCGGTCGGGTCTCAGGGGGTAAGGGCTTTGATCTACTGTAATCCCTTTGATGTGGGGTGTTTCCCTTACAGTAGGGGCAATAAACTGCATCCGCAGGGCTAGGTGATGGCCTGGGACCAGTTCGGACAATGGGGCGCAGAGGAAGGGGGTTATCAAAGGAGAGGCATGACCATGTATGGGATGTCGGTCGGATGTGGTTCCGTAGCAGGGTCGCGCAGAATGAGAGGGTTTATGGCCCGTGTATGAGAGAGCGGGGGCGGCCGGCGCGCGGGGGATGCTCGCAGCGCCAGGGGAAAGCGCTGGCGATCGAGAATGAGCGGGGAGAGAGTGGGGTGCTTAAAATGGCGGCCGTGCATTCGCTGTGCGTGGCGCTGGGGAGAGGCAAGATGGCGCAGATAATGTTCAGTTTGCAAGCTAAATTTCCACAGTCCTCCCTTTTAACATATCTCGCCAGCTTGCCTAGTTCGGATCTATCCCCATAATACTCCGAACTTCCACCTCATACAGAGCTTTCATTCGCTCTGTTTCAAAGTCCAAAGTCTTAGGGCAGATGCAGTTCATAAAAAGCGAACATAAAGGTGGCAGACACTGAATCCCCAAGCAACATCCACATAGTATCACAATTGGTATGAGGATAAATGAAAACAGCCTCCATCCCCAACTTTTAATAGTGTCCCAAAACCAACTCCCCAGTGACCATTCTTCTTGCTCTTGATGGACCTCTGTGGACAGTCTGTGGAGGTGTTCAATTGCTTTGTAGACTGAGGGTGAGTTATCCGGTACGTAGGTACAACAGCTGGACCCAATGATGCGGCATGCTCCTCCACGATCAGCCAGAACCACATCTAGAACGAGGCGGTTCTGAAGGGCCACTAAGCGGACGGCCTGGAGCTCGGCGGTGTTGTTGGCGAGGGCGCCAGCCGTAATGTTCATCGCCGTTTCGACTGCCTGGGTTAAGTGGCGGATGGCACGGCTGTTTGCCATTGGACCCCAGAGTGGAACAAGGCCTTTCACTGCGTCCATGAACTGTGCTCCGGCGGAGTCGGCTTGCACAATGTCTTTGGCCCGCTTCTGTCGGTGATGGTTTGCTGGAGCCACATATGTCGGAGGAAGGACAAAGGCGATGTAGCAGGTGCCTCCCCAACCTTTCGGAAGCCAGGTGTAGGCCTTAGTACCGCAGACGAAGTACATATTCGGGGAGGCAACAAAGGAGGGTGGGTCAACTGAGTCCAATGTTCGGGTGATGAGGCAGGAGCTGTGGCCCACCAGCTGTGCCCCCAGGCCTTCGAGGCACACAAATCCAGTGATGTTGATGACGGACAGGGCCACTGTTAGGGTGGCGGCCGTCCGTTTCCGGAGGTAAGAGAAGGTGGGTCTGGCTGGGTTGTTGAACACTTGCATTTCAACTCGTTCTTTGGCAGGGATGTCCATGTGAAAGGAAGTGTTCGATCTCAGAGGGCAGAAGAGGGCAGAAGTTCTTCCAGTTTTGTTCAGCCAGAACCCATGGTAGAAGTGTGACATGGTTCTGCCGGAAGTGGCATTGTCCTTGTAGCTTTCTTGCAGGAGGATTAGCCAGGCGAGGCAGGAACCATGGACAGAAAAAGGTGAAGGGATGAAAGGGATAGAGTGTCCAGTGGCATGTGGTAGCAATCCACAGATCCAGCAATTAGTGGCGTTGGCAGCAAGATTGTGTTGGTGGAGCAACTGCACAAAAGAGTTATTCCAGAACTCCTTACGCCTTTCTCGGAGTTGGGGTGAAAGTGAGATCAGATGGTGTTCTTTCGTGGTGGTAGGTTGAACGGTGGTCAGCAATATCTTATGAGCGGGTGTGCCCTCCTCCATGATCCAGAAGGTGACCACGAGGAGAAGGCAAAAGAGAAGGGTAATGAAAAGTGCAATAGTCTTTAAGCTGTGCATTCGGTCAGTCTTTGGGTTTTTGTAGTGGATCTTCGGACGTCCGGTTGCTTCCATCATCTTCATGTCGGGCGCTTCCATCACCTTCAAGAGACTCGGTAGCGGGCAGAACCACAGACTTCGCTTAGTTTCTCTCCTGGTGGCCTTTGAGGTGACTAGGCTACCGCTCTGAGATTTCTACTTAGCCTGTGGTCTGCTTAGCCGAAGTTCTCTCCTTTCGTCGCAAGTTATACCCTTCCTTGGATGGCACGGTGGGATCAGGGTATCTTACTAACTCGAGTGTCTCTGTATCTGGGCAGCGGCTCAGGGATGGTCGGTCTTTGTCCAGACGTTCTTCTTGGGCGGTGATGTTGTCCGTGGTTGTCAGGGTCGGTGATACCTTCTTGCAGTGGTGTGCATGCAGCCAATTGCGTTTCCCCTCCACTCGAAGAGCTGCTCGGGTGGTGATCAGGACTTGCAGGGGGCCCGTCCACCGGGGCTCCAGACTCTTGGTGCGCTGGAAGTTACGCACTAAGGCGAAGTCACCGGGTTGGATGTCGTGTCCAGGGCCCCTGGAAACATCGGGAATGGCGTGCAGCACCTGCTGATGGATGACAGACAACGTTTTAGTTAGGTTATACAAATAGTCAGACATGAGGACGTCCGGGACGTCGTGGATGGATGTTGGCTTTGGAGCAGCCCAAAGGTTCATGGGCCGCCCGAAGACGACCTCGTAGGGGGTTAAGTGGTGTTTGGTGGGGGTGGAACGCATTGATAGCAATGCTAGTGGGAGAGCATCTGGCCATCTCAGTCCTGTGGTGGCGACTATTTTTGCTATCTTAAGCTTCAAGGTGGCGTTGTGTCGCACAACCAAGCCTGCAGATTGGGGATGGAAGACCGCATTGAATTTCTGTTTTACACCCAACCCCTTTAAGATGAGTTGGATAACTTCGGCTACGAAGTGAGGGCCGTTGTCGCTCCACAAAATTCAACAAAGGCCGTATCGGGGGAAGAATTCCTTCAGTAGTACTTTTGCGGTAGTCATGGCGGTGTTGTCGTGGGTTGGATAGGCTTCCACCCACTTGCTGAAGGCACACACAACGACAAGTACGTACTTCAAACCTTGGCACCTTTCTAACTGGACATAGTCCATTTGTAGGACTTCAAAAGGGTGATTGGGGACCCCAAACCCTCCCCGGGGTACAGCAGTTCCTTTCCCAGGGTTGAGTTGGAGGCATACTAGGCATTGTTGGACCAGACGTTTGGCTGAGTCTGGGATCTTGTCGTTGTGCCAGACTTTGGAGACGAGTTCGATCATGGGGGCAGACCCTATGTGTGCGGGGGAGTGTGCCATGGTCAGCATGGGGATCAAGTATGAGTCTGGTAGCAACCATTTGTTCGAGTCTTTAGTCCGCCAGCAACCATCATCGTCCTTCAATCCCACCCGTGCCCATTCAGTTAACTCGTGTGGTGTACTGGCTAATTGGATGTCCCTAATCGTTTCCCTAGCATCCTTCCATTTTTCAGCTTGTGACCTGGTCACGTACATACGGGTCGTGGACCTATTCTCGGCTGTGGTTCGGGCAGTAATGTCAGCTAGTGCATTTCCCTGTCCTATAATGTCTGTCACCTTCTTGTGTGCTTGGCATTTGATCACAGCCAGCTGTGTGGGGAGGAGGACCGCTTCGGTCAGGGCAGAGACTAGATCTCCATGCAGGATGGGTGTGCCATGAGAAGTCAAGAATCCCCTCTCTTTCCATAAGAGCCCAAAGTGGTGAACTACCCCGAAGGCGTACTGACTGTCTGTGTAGATGTTTGCGGTTGTCCCTGCTGCCAGGATGCAGGCTCGTGTGAGAGCAATTAGTTCCGCCGCCTGTGCGGATCGCTGTGTGATGCGGGCTGTCTCAACAACTGTTCGGGCTGTGGTGACTGCATAGGCAGCTGAGGTGGTGCCATCGGGGAGCTTGATGCATGAGCCATCCACCCACAGTTCTCCGTCAGGGTCCGGGAAGGCAGTATCTCGGAGGTCGACCCTACTCTTGGTCTGTTCGTCGGTGAGGGTCACACAGTCGTGTATAGGGGACGCATTGGGATCAGTGTCAGGGAGAGGTAGTAGAGTAGCTGGATTCAGAGTGGTGCATCGTTTCAATGTGATGTGGGGTGCAAGCAGAGTCAGTTCGTAACCGGTCAGTCGTGCGCTAGTCAGGTGTTGAGTCTTGGTTTGGTTCAGGAGGGTGTCAACCGCATGGGGTACCAATACTGTGAGGGGGTTTGAGAGTACGATCCCCTCGCTTTGCCGGATAGAGATAGCCGCGGCGGCTACTGCTCGAAGGCATGCGGGCAAAGCTCTGGCTACAGGGTCAAGAGTGGCAGAGAAGTAGGCACAAGGGCGTTGTTTAGGGCCTATGGACTGGGTTAGGACAGACAACGCACATCCCTCCCTTTCGTGGGTGTAGAGGGAGAAAGGTTTAGTGTAGTCTGGGGTTCCTAGGACTGGGGCCGAACAGAGGGCGTCTCGTAATTCTTTGAAGGAGGATTGACATTCGGGTGTCCAGGGGAGGGGGAAGGGGACATCTTTAGCCAGCAGGGAAAGCAGAGGTTTTACGATAAGACTGAAGTTTGGCAACCATTGTCGACAAAAGGAGGTGAGGCCTACTAGGGACCGCACTTGCTTCTGAGTTTTGGGAACAGGGGTTTCTAGGATGGTCTGAATTCGGTCAGGGGTAAGTTTCCTCCCGTCTTTGGATAGTAGGTGGCCTAGATACGTTACTTGGGGCTGGCAGAATTGCAATTTCTTTCTGGAGACCTTGTGACCGTTCTCTGCAAGGAAGCGGAGGAGGTGAATGGTGGCTGTGACGGCAAGTGGAGTGGTGTCGGCCGCCAAAAGAATGTCATCGACGTACTGTATCAAACCACTCCATCGGGTAGTTGGACTGCATCTAGCTGCCTCTTGAGGGCTTGGCTATAAATACTGGGACTCTCAGTGTAGCCTTGGGGTGCCCTGCAGAATCTGTACGAACGGGCTTTTAAAGTGAAGCCGAACAGGTAGCGGCTGTCTGGGTGGATGGGGATGGAAAAGAATGCGTTTTTGAGGTCAATAACAGTAAAGGTGGTGGCAGTGGATGGAATCAGGGTGAGGATGGTGGTGATGTCTGAGACCACGGGGTACTGGGGTATGACTACTTTATTAACCTCTCGCAAATCAACAATGAAACGGTAGGCTTTCTCATCTCCCTCGCCTTGCTTCTTTACAATGGGTAGGATAGGGCTGTTACAAACATTACTGACTACTTCTTCTACCACTCCTGCTCGACTAGGGACTCGATGATTTCCACCAATGCCTTCTCGCCTTCGGGTGATATCCGATACTGTGGAAGCTTTGGGAGCACTGCGTCCGGTCGGACGGTTATGTGTACTGGGTCAATCACCATGCGCCCTACATCTGAGTCGGTTTTAGCCCATAGATGTGAAGGTAATGTGTCGAGTAGGGACATGTCAGCATCGGTTATAGAGAGCATACGCCGTGTGTGACAGGGTCTGGACAGATCTGGGTTATCGTGTAGGATGACTCGGACTCCGTCTGGGGAGCATCTGATGGTAGCTCGAAAATGTTTTAGCAAATCAAGTCCCATAATAGCATCGGGGGTGTTGGAGGAGAGCAGAAAGGTCGTGTCAGTGGTGTTATCTTCTAAGTCAAAGGAGATTGGTGCTGATAAAGGGTTAGTGGAGGGCGTTCCATCGAAGCCTATTGAGGTTACATGTGAGCCAGACAAGGGTGCCCTAGGGATCAGTCGTTTGGATAACGCACTACGTGTCGCCCCAGTGTCTACCAGGAACGGAGATTTTGTGCCCAAGACCTTAGCAGTGACGTAAGGACCTTGCTGGTCAACACGGAGTTCGACTGGATCCCTCCCTTGCCCCTGGCGGTCCTATGCGAAGTCATGGGTGCTTTCGTAGTCGGACTGCTGACACTGGTTTTGTCGGGGGCGATCAAAGGTGTTTGGTCTGCCTGGCCTGTCGTTGATTGCGTCGTTCGTGTGCCCTCGTCCCTGTCCTCTATTTCTGGGGTCATATGCGGTGTTTCTGGGATCCCTATTTCTGTTAAGTTCCAGAAGGACCGGGCACTGGGATTTCCAGTGTCCGAACCCTCTACAGAACGCACATTGGTTCCCATCTAAGTCTCTCCGTCCGTTGTAGGGTGTAGGGGTATGGTCTCTAGGGGGTAGCTTGCTTGGGGCGGTTGGTTGGTAATTCTCTTTCGGGGGTTCCCTTCCTATGGTCACCCCTTGCAACTGTGCTATCATTACCCTCTCCTTTAGTTTCTTTTTCTTCTTGTCTGACGCCCTATCGTTCTCGTTTTTCTGGTTTTCGTAGTATTGGGCCATCTGGAGAATTGCTGCGGGTTTGGAGGCTGCCCAACTACTCTCGCTGGTCTGTAGTTTCTGGGAAACTTCTTGTGACAGACCCTTCACATAATTCTGGACAAAGAGGTGATGTCCGGTTGCGGTGGTCATGTCTTGGCCACTGTAATCGGAAAACACAGTCTCGAATCGGGAGAAGTATTCAGACACATCCTCCTGGGGTTTCTGGCGACAAGCCGTCACTATTGACCAATCTACCTTTCTTTCCGGGATTAGAGTCTTCAACTTAAGTACAATCTTGTCTGGGAGCTCTAATATGTCTTTCGGGGGTTTCTGTCCCGGTTCTCGCTGTTTATCTATGGTATCGAGTTGTACCCAGGTATATCCGAACGGCTCAGCGTGGTCAACTTTCCGGATTTGCTTCCACACATCAGCCGGCAGACATAGCCCAAAGAACAAGTCGATATCTGCTAAAGTCATTATCGTAGAACCTAAGGCTGTACCCAGTTCAGTGTAGAAGGCAGTCGGGTTCTTTCTCAAGTCGGGTAGAGTTTTTCTAAAGGTCAAAATATCTTGCCGGTCCCACGGCTGGTAGACCCAGTTATATACAACCCTTCCCTTCGCATCTTGGTGGTTGATGTCGTCATGTGTTCCCTGACCTCGCGGGGGGACCCAGTAGGGGGCAGCTTCTTTGATGGGCATCATGGCATCAGCCCTTCCTTCCTGGGGCTTAGTCGCTATGGGGGTTTCTGCTTTGGTGGTCTGCCTGTGTTCTCTAAGGTGTCGATAGACCTCGAGTGTACGAGTGAAGAGGTTCGTTACATCGCCCTCTCCTTCTTCCCCAATGTCTACCTTCCTATATAGGGTCGCTAAGCCTTCGGGACCTTTATCGCGGTACCTATCCTCATATGCATTTAGGGCATGATAACAAAGTCGTACGACAAAGTGTCGTTTGCGGCTGTCTGCATACGAGTTATATACGTCTGTTATATACTCCTCACTTTCCTTATGCTCCACTAGAGTCTTTACTATTTTGTCGATTCCTGCTCGTTCATCCTTCGTTAGTCGATTCATTCTGGTGGAATCTTTCTTTCTCATCTCAGGGTCATCCAACGTTATTGCCAACGTTGTGTTCGGTACAGGAGGCTCGGCCGGCGCGGAGGCCGTGAGGACCGAGGCCCCTGTACTGCTTTCGTTCGTGTTCGGGGGTTGTGGGTGTTGCACTATTGATTGGGAGGGTGCGTATGGAGGGGGCATGTAAATGATCGGGGGACCTAATAGTAATTCATCATTCGTTCGCTGTTTAGAGGATATCTCAGGGTAGAGCAAAGAAGGGGTCCTAACAGCGTACTGGCCTGATGTTTCGGGCTCCTGTCTTAGTTTAGTTTCCCTTCTCTCCTTTATTTCTTCTTCTAACTTTCTAGCGGCAAGGTGAGCTGCTTTTCGTAATTCCTTTTCTGCTTTTACTTCTTCCCTCTTTTTCCGTTGCGTTGCTTCTTTGCGCCACATGCCGATGCTGTCAAGCATAGTAGGCGTCGTCTTATTGCTACGCAGAGCTATTTCTAGCACTTCTATCTTATGGTCGTCGAAGGATCCCATCAGTGGCCACTGACTCTCGGGGTCCTTCTTTGTATATTTATGCCATAGCTTGGTATAAGCTACGGCGACTAGTCCATATTTAGTGAACATGTCCTTATTAGGGGTGCCTTCCAGTGGGGCCGGATGGTCCACCTCTAATAAGCGGTCCGGGCAGAACCAACTACCAATCAGTGGGGAGAAGATAGGCATGACGGGTTTCAACGGGGACAAAAGTCAGCACTACCTATCTTTTCACTGCTTGCAAAGACTAGACAGAATATCTCTATTCCTCGTTATTTGTAAGCAGAGAATACCTCCAAAAGAACCAATATCGAACAACTAGTGTTCGGACAATCAATCAATCAATCAATGGGGAGATAAAGATAGGCACGACGGGTTACAACGGGGACAAAAGTCTGCGTTACCTACCCTTCACTATTTGCAAAGACTAGACAGAATATTTCTATTCTACGTTATTTGCAAACAGAGAATATCTCAAAGAGCACTATTCTTCAAAAGAATCAATGTTCGGACAATTAATCAGTGGGGAGATAAAGATAGGCACGACGGGTTTCAACGGGGACAAAAGTCTGCGTTACCTACCCTTCACTATCTGCAAAGGGAGAGAGAGAGAGAGAGTATTTCTACTCCTCCCCGTTTGTAGACAGCGAATATCTCAAAGAGAACAATCAATGAGGCACAATCAATGAGCAATACTAGTATTCCAAAGCTTCAAACAATCAATCAATTATTTCGCAATTTGTCGTGTATCACGACCTTACCCGGACCGCGTGGACAGTTTCTCGTCTTCCGCCTCCAGCGCCCGATCGTCCTCTACTCTCCGTATTTGCCGCGGCACTCCTGATGGTTCCCAGTCAGGACCGTAGATCACTCGAGAGAGGTCTGCTCGGAACCAGTGAAGTTCGGATGATCGGCTGCCAGACGAGGGTCTATTGGGCAGGAGCTCTCCCGATCGTTGCAGTCGTTCACTCTGTCGTCGGGACCTCTCCCACTGGATCCACGTGTCGCTGATGGGCCCCACGTTTGGGACGCCAATTGTTAAATGGTAGCGGCAGTTTCAGTCGATAACCTTTCAAGTATTGCCCGGCGGTAATCGCCTCTCATACCACTCGATAATTTACCAATGAAAGAGGCAGGCGCCGGAGACTGGAAGGCAGGAAACAAAGTTTTATTCCGTAGGAGCAGAACACATCAGATCAGACAGCAAGGTATCGTCACGAGGTGCTCTAACTGCATCTCTGAGACCTGGTCTCTTATACACAGGTTTATTGCTTTATTACACATAGTACATTCTTGAGATTCCCTTGATGCATGAGAGAACATCCCCTGAAGCCCCGGCTCAGATCCGATCCCACACATAGCTACAGTAGAAGTTCCCACCTTACCCGCAGTAGGAGATGGCTATCGCGCAGCAGGGTATTCCGCCAATTCCCGGGGGTGTGTGTGACCGGTCGGGTCTCAGGGGGTAGGGGCTTTGATCTACTGTAATCCCTTTGATGTGGGGTGTTTCCCTTACAGTAGGGGCAATAAACTGCATCCGCAGGGCTAGGTGATGGCCTGGGACCAGTTCGGACAATGGGGCGCAGAGGAAGGGGGTTATCAAAGGAGAGGCATGACCATGTATGGGATGTCGGTCGGATGTGGTTCTGTAGCAGGGTCGCGCAAAATGAGAGGGTTTATGGCCCGTGTATGAGAGAGCGGGGGCGGCCGGCGCGCGGGGGATGCTCGCAGCGCCAGGGGAAAGCGCTGGCGATCGAGAATGAGCGGGGAGAGAGTGGGGTGCTTAAAATGGCGGCCGTGCATTCGCTGTGCGTGGCGCTGGGGAGAGGCAAGATGGCGCAGATAATGTTCAGTTTGCAAGCTAAATTTCCACACTACCCTAAACCCTAAAACACTACCCTAAGCACGACCCCCTATACTACCGAAACATTACTCCACTACCCTAAACCCTAAAACATTACCCCGAGCACGACCCCTACACTACACAAACACCACTGCACTACCCTCAACCCCAAAACACAACCCCCAGCACGTCCCCTTACACTACATGAACACCACTGCGCTACCGAAAACCCTAACACACTTCCCCCTTCATGACCCATTACACCACAGAAACACCATTGCACAACCCTTAACCCTAAAACACTACCCCCAGCATGACCCCCTGCACTACCCAAACACCTCTGCACTACCCTAAACACTGAAACATTACCCCAAGCATGACTCCCTAAACTACACAGACACCACTGCACTGCCATAAACCCTAAAACACTGCCCCTACATGACCCCCTATACTACCCAAACACCACTGCACTACCCTAAACCCTATAACACTACCCCCAACATGACCCCCTACACTATGCAAACACAACTGCACTACCCTAAACCCTAAAACACTACCCCAGTACGAAACCCTACACTATACAAACACCACTGCACTACCCTAAACCCTACAACACTACCCCCAGCATGACTCCAACACTACCCAAACACCACTGCACTACCCTAAACACTAAAACACGACTCCCCACACTACACAAACACCACTGCACTATCCTCAACCCTAAAACACTATCCCCAGCACAACCCCCTACACTACACAAACACCACTGCACTACCCTAAACTATAATACACTACCCCCAGCACGACCCCCTACACTACACAAACACGACTGCACTACCCTAAACCCTAAAACACGACCCCCTACACTACACAAACACCACTGCACTATCATCAACCCTAAAACACTACCCCCAGCACGGCCCCATACATTACACAAACACCACTGCACTACCCTTAACCCTAAAACACTACCCCCTACACTACACAAACACCACTGCACTATCCTAAACCCTAACACGCTACCCCCAGCCCACCCCCTACACTACAAAAACACAACGGCACTACACTAAACCCTTAAACACTACCACCAGCATGACCCCGTTCACTACCCAAACATCACTGCACTACCCTAAACCCTAAAACACTACACCCAGCACTATCCCCTACACTGCCCAAACAACACTGCACTACCCTAAACCCTAAAACACTACAACCAGCATGAGACCCTACACTACACAAGCACCACAGCACTACCCTAAACCCCAAAACACTACTCCCAGCATGACCGCCTACACTACCCAAACACCACAGCACTAACCTAAACCCTAAAACACTACACCCAGCATGACCTCCTACACTACTCAAACACTACTGTACTACCCTTACCCCTAAAACACTACCCCCAGCAAGTCCCCCTACAGTACCCATACACCACTGCACTACCATAAACCCTCAATTACTACCCCCAGCATGACCCCTACACTACCCAAACACCACTGCACTACCCTAAACTATAAAACACTACCCCTAGCACGACCCCCTACACTACACAAACACGACTGCACTACCCTAAACCCTAAAACACGACCCCCTAAACTACACAAACACCACTGCACTATCATCAACCCTAAAACACTACCCCCTACACTACACAAACACCACTGCACTATCCTAAACCCTAAAACGCTACCCCCAGCCCACCCCCTACACTACAAAAACACAACGGCACTACACTAAACCCTTAAACACTACCACCAGCATGACCCCGTTCACTACCCAAACATCACTGCACTACCCTAAACCCTAAAACACTACACCCAGCACTATCCCCTACACTGCCCAAACAACACTGCACTACCCTAAACCCTAAAACACTACAACCAGCACGACACCCTACACTACACAAGCACCACAGCACTACCCTAAACCCCAAAACACTACTCCCAGCATGACCGCCTACACTACCCAAACACCACAGCACTACCCTAAACCCTAAAACACTACACCCAGCATGACCTCCTACACTACTCAAACACCACTGCACTACCCTTAACCCTAAAATACTACCCCCTACACTACACAAACACCACTGCACTATCCTAAACCCTAAAACGCTACCCCCGGCCCACCCCCTACACTGCAAAAACACAACGGCACTACACTAAACCCTTAAACACTACCACCAGCATGACCCCGTTCACTACCCAAACATCACTGCACTACCCTAAACCCTAAAACACTACACCCAGCACTATCCCCTACACTGCCCAAACAACACTGCACTACCCTAAACCCTAAAACACTACCCCAGCACGACCCCTTACACTACACGAACACTACTGCGCTTCCGTAAACCCTAACACACTTCCCCCAGCATGACTTATTACACCACAAAAACACCACTGCATTACCCTAAACCCTAAATCTATCCCACCGCACAAACCCCTACACTACCCAAACACCACTGCACTAACCTAAACCCTGAATCACTACCCCCAGCATGACCCCCTACACTACAAAGAAACCACTGCACTTCTGTAAACCCTAAATCTACCCCCGCACAAACCCCTATACTATCCAAACACCACTGCACTACCCTGAACCCTGAAACACAACCCCAGCACGACCCCCTACACTACCAAAACACCACTGCACTATGCTCAACCCTAAAATACTACCCCCAGCACGAACCCTACACTACACAAACACCACTGCACTACCCTAAACCCTAACACACTACCCCCTACACTACACAAACACCGCTGCACTACCCTAAACCCTAAAACACTACCCACAGTGCAATCCCCTACACTAGACAAACACCAGTGCACTACATTAAACCCTAAAACACTACCCCCAGCACCACACCCTACAATTCCCAAACATAAATGCACTATCCTAAACCCTAAGACAGTGCCACCAGCACGACCCCCTACACTACACAAACACCACTGTACTACCCTAAACCCTAACACACTACCCCCTACACTGCACAAACACCACTGCACTACTCTAAACCCTAAAACACTACACCCAGCACTACCCCCTACACTACCCAAACACCAATGCACTACCCTAAACCCTACATCACTACCCCCAGCACGACCCCCTACACTACACAAGCACCACTGCACTACCCTAAACCCCAAAACACTACCCCCAGCACCACACCCTACAATTACCAAACATAACTGCACTACCCTAAACCCTAAGACTGTGCCACCAGCACGACCCCCTACACTACACAAACACCACTGTACTACCCTAAACCCTAAAACACTACCCCCAGCACGACCCCTTCACTACCCAAACACAACTGCACTACCCTAAACCCCAAAACACTACCTCTAGCATGACCTCCTACATGACCCAACACCACTGCACTGCCCTAAACTCTAAAACACGAACACCTACACTACACAAACACCACTGTACTACCCAAAACCCTAAAACACTACCCACAGCATGACCCCCTACACTTCACAAACACTACTGCACTACCCTAAACACTAAAACACTACCCCCTACACTACACAAACACCACTGCACTACCCTAAACCCTAAAACACTACCATCAGCATGACCCCCTATACTACACAAACACCACTGCACTACCCTAAACTCTTAAAGAGTACCATAGCACGACCCCCTACATTACCCAAAATCACTGTATTACCCTAAAACACTACCCCTAGCACTACCCCCTACACTACCCAAACACCACTGCACTAACCTAAACCCTAAAACACTACTCCCAGCACTACCCCCTACACTACCCAAACACCACTGCACTACCCTAAACCCTACATCACTACCCCCAGCACGACCCCCTACACTACACAAGCACCACTGCACTACCCTAAACCCCAAAACACTACCCCCAGCACCACACCCTACAATTCCCAAACATAACTGCACTACCCTAAACCCTAAGACTGTGCCACCAGCACGACCCCCTACACTACACAAACACCACTGTACTACCCTAAACCCTAACACACTACCCCCTACACTGCACAAACACCACTGCACTACTCTAAACCCTAAAACACTACACCCAGCACTACCCCCTACACTACCCAAACACCAATGCACTACCCTAAACCCTACATCACTACCCCCAGCACGACCCACTACACTACACAAGCACCACTGCACTACCCTAAACCCCAAAACACTACCCCCAGCACCACACCCTACAATTACCAAACATAACTGCACTACCCTAAACCCTAAGACTGTGCCACCAGCACGACCCCCTACACTACACAAACACCACTGTACTACCCTAAACCCTAAAACACTACCCCCAGCACGACCCCTTCACTACCCAAACACAACTGCACTACCCTAAACCCCAAAACACTACCTCTAGCATGACCTCCTACATGACCCAACACCACTGCACTGCCCTAAACTCTAAAACACGAACACCTACACTACACAAACACCACTGTACTACCCAAAACCCTAAAACACTACCCACAGCATGACCCCCTACACTTCACAAACACTACTGCACTACCCTAAACACTAAAACACTACCCCCTACACTACACAAACACCACTGCACTACCCTAAACCCTAAAACACTACCCTCAGCATGACCCCCTATACTACACAAACACCACTGCACTACCCTAAACTCTTAAAGAGTACCATAGCACGACCCCCTACATTACCCAAAATCACTGTATTACCCTAAAACACTACCCCTAGCACTACCCCCTACACTACCCAAACACCACTGCACTAACCTAAACCCTAAAACACTACTCCCAGCACTACCCCCTACACTACCCAAACACCACTGCACTACCCTAAACCCTACATCACTACCCCCAGCACGACCCCCTACACTACACAAGCACCACTGCACTACCCTAAACCCCAAAACACTACCCCCAGCACCACACCCTACAATTCCCAAACATAACTGCACTACCCTAAACCCTAAGACTGTGCCACCAGCACGACCCCCTACACTACACAAACACCACTGTACTACCCTAAACCCTAAAACACTACCCCCAGCATGACCCCTTCACTACCCAAACACAACTGCACTACCCTAAACCCCAAAACACTACCTCTAGCATGACCTCCTACATGACCCAACACCACTGCACTGCCCTAAACTCTAAAACACGAACACCTACACTACACAAACACCACTGCACTACCCAAAACCCTAAAACACTACCCACAGCATGACCCCCTACACTTCACAAACACTACTGCACTACCCTAAACACTAAAACACTACCCCCTACACTACACAAACACCACTGCACTACCCTAAACCCTAAAACACTACCCTCAGCATGACCCCCTATACTACACAAACACCACTGCACTACCCTAAACTCTTAAAGAGTACCACAGCACGACCCCCTACATTACCCAAAATCACTGCATTACCCTAAAACACTACCCCTAGCACTACCCCCTACACTACCCAAACACCACTGCACTAACCTAAACCCTAAAACACTACCCTCAGCACGACACCCTACACTAACCAAACATAACTGCACTAGCCTAAACCCTAAAACTCTACCACCAGCACGACTCCCTACACTACCCAAACACTACTGCACTACCCTAAACCCTTAATCTACCCCCAGGACAACACTCAACACTACAAAAATACTACTGCACTATCCTTAAGCCTAAAACACTACCCCCAGCACAACCCCCTACACTACACAAACCCCACGGCACTACCCTAAACCCTAAAACACTACCCCCTAAACTACACAAATACCACTGCACTACCCTAAAACCTAAAAAACTACCCCCAGCATGACCCCTTACACTACACAAACCCCACTGCACTACCCTAAACCCTTAAACACTACCCCCAGCACTATCCCCTACACTACCCAAACACCACTGCACTACCCTGAACCCTAAAACACTACTCCCAGAACGACCCGCTACACTACAGAAACACCACTGCACTACACTAAACCCTATAACATTACCCCTAGCACGACCCACTACACTACCCAAACACAACTGCACTACCCTAAACCCTAAAACACTACCCACAGCACGATCCCCTATACTACCCAAACACCACTCCACTACCCTAAACCCTAAATCTACCCCAGCATGACTCCCTACACTATCTAAATACCACTACACTACCCTAAACACTAAAACACTACTCCCAGCACACCCCCCTACAATACCCAAACACCACTGCACTGCCTTACACCCTAAAACACTACCCCCAGCACGACCCCCTACACTAACCAAACACCACTGCAACTACCCTAAACCCTAAAACACTACCCCCAGCATGACCCCTATACTTCACAAACACCACTGCACTACCCTAAACCCTAAAACGCGACCCCTAGCATGACCCCCTACACTACCCAAACACCACTGCACTACCCTAAACCCTAAAACACTTACCCCAGCATGACCCCCTACACCACACAACCACCACTGCTCTACTGTAAACCATAAAACACTACACACAGCACCATCCCCTATACTACCCAAACACCACTCCACTCCACTACCCTAAACCCTAAATGTACCCCCCGCATGACCCCCTACACTACCCAAACACCACTGCACTACCCTAAATGCTAAAACACTACCCCCAGCATAACCCCTACATTACACAAACATCACTGAACTGCCCTAAACCGATACCCACGGCATGAACCCCTGCACTACACAAACATCACTGCACTGCCCAAAACCCTAAAACACTACCCCCAGCATGACCCCCTACACTACCCAAACACCACTGCACTGCCCTAAACCTTAAAACACTACCCCCAGCACGACCCCCTACACTACACAAACACCACTGCACTGCCCTAAACCCTAAAACACTACCTGCAACATGACCCCCTAACCACCCAATCAGATTTGCATTACCCTAAACCCTAAATCTACCCCCAGCATGACCCCCTACACTACACAAACATCACTGCACTACCCTACACCCTAAATCACTACCCCCAGCTTGACCCCTACACTACATAAACACCACTGCACTACCCTAAACTTTAAAACACAACCCCCAGCAAGACCCCCTACACTACACAAACACCACTGCACTACCCTAAACCCTAAAACACTACCCCCAGCACGACCCCCTACACTACACAAAACCACGGCACTACCTTAAACCCTAAATCTTTATCCCAGCATGACCCCCTACACTACACCTACACCACTGCACTACCTTAAACCCTCAAACACTGCCACCAGTTTGAAGCCCTATACTACACAAACACCACTGCACTACTCGAAATGCTAAAACACTACTCCCAGCATGAACCCCTACACTACACAAACACCACTGCACTACCCTAAATCCTAAAACACTACCCCAAGCACGACCCCCTACAATATACAAACACCACTGCACTGCCCTAAACCGATACCCACGGCATGAACCCCTGCACTACACAAACAGCACTGCACTGCCCTAAACCCTAAAACACTACCACCAGCACGACCCCCTACACTACCCAAACACCACTGCACTGCCCTAAACATTAAAACACTACCCCCAGCATGACCCCCTACACTGCACAAACACCACTGCTCTGCCCTAAACCCTAAAACACTTCCTGCAACATGACCCCCTAACCACCCAATCACAACTGCATTACCCTAATTCCTAAATCTACCCCCAGCATGACCGCCTACACTACACAAACACCACTGCACTACCCTACACTGTAGGAGAGCAGGATCTGCACTTATGATGCCCTCACTTTTTTCTGATGTTAAGACTGGTTTCTGGCTATAGTCTGGCTGGGTCCCTGCTAAACAGGGCCCCAGCCTCTCTGTTCTCTCTAAACAACTTGGAGTGCATATTATATGCACTAGTGAATGGATACTGTGGTACCTTATGAGCCCCTAGTATATGGTACCTTAGGTACCAAGGGCATAGGTACTTCACAGGCCTACCAGGGGTTGAAGCATGTATTATGCCACCCCTGGGAAGCAAACTAAATCTGACACCACAGGCCTGCTACTGCAGTCTGAGTGAGGTAGTGTTAGCACTCCTCAATGAGGTATAGGTTCCCTATATCTCACATTACACACACATATAACCCTATCAGTCACCCCTAAGGCAGGCCCTATCAATCCTGAGGGCAGGGTGCTTGGTTTACATGTGAAGGGGTGCCTCTGCCTGAACAGGGCCCCTCTGCAGCCCTCAGAGTCTATTCTCTGTGGCTGTTTGTGGATGCGGTTAAACCATATACTCTTAAGTGCATTATAGCCTAGCGGTAAATGCTAACTTTGGGATGGCTGCATCAAAACATGTTGTGTTTGGTGTGAAATGCCTTGGAATCATACCCCCACACCAGTAACTGGTGTGGGAGTATGATCCCACCCTTCTAGAGGGGAAGACATGTACCTACTGTGGAAACATGGTAGAATCCTGAAAGAGCTCTGGCATCACAAAATGGATGCCACCAGCACAGACACTGGGCTGCCCTTCTGCTGCTGACCGAAACTCGCAGTGGAGGAGGCCCACCAATAGGCATCCTGTCACAGGGAGGTGTAACCACCTCCCAGACAGGATTTAGTGTATTGGGGCTGGGTGGGTGCACTCCTAGAGTGCTTTGAAGTCCTGCACTGGGAGAGCAGAAGGCACCTCTGTGCATATGCCGGCTCAAACCGGTTCAGGGGCTACCTGCCCCTGCTCTGGCGCAAAACTGGACAAAGGGAAGTGGGTGTAACCACCCACTCCACTGACCCTCCCAGAGGAGTGGTCATAGAGCTAGTCCCTCCCTTTCCTTTAGTATAAGATAGGGAAACCTTGCTATGGCAAACAAGATATCCCTGGACGACGCTCTACAAGAAGAATCCTGGACCTTCGATGTTCCACTACCTTTGGAAGACTGAAGAATCTCCCTTGGCACCAAAACGTTGAATCAATGGTCGCAAACTTTCCCACTCCTGCCGGAGTCCGAAGTCCCTGCAGCCCCGGAAGTGGATTTCCTGGCTTATCGACGCCCATTGTGAGTCCCCAGCAAGCTTGAGGCGAGTGACAAGGAACAGCAATACCCGGGTACCGTTCACTATTGTCGAGTGCAACCCCTTTCACGACGCTCTATGAAATTGTGCATTGGACCACGTGTGGTCCAAGCCTCCAGCAGGATTTCCACCGAGAATCAGTGGCCTACCTCCTCCCGAGTGACTGTGGACTCCTGTGAATGGAATCCTCCCGAGGCGTCTTCACGATCCCTTGCCGGTTGGCTTGTGGGTCCCCTCAAGACTTTTTCATCAAACCCAAGGGCTCCCATGGTTGCTCCAGGCCTGCCCTGACTTACCCTCACTGGGTGAGTCCCTCAGACCTTGCTGGTCTGCACCGTTGACTTTTCTTAAATTCCACAAGACTTGCTGTTGCCAAGGCTTGTTGGCTCCAATCCGGTTGCCGACACCTCAGTAAGCTGCAGACTTTGTGGGACACTCCGAATCCAGCTCCTGGTCATCATCGACACCTCCTGGACCTCGTGGTTGAAGAGTCAAGACACCCATGAATCACCTGAAATCACCCGACTACTGTGGGCATCCATCTTCCTGGCCCCGGGTCACTGGCAAGTGACATTGAATACTGTCCCTTCTGCTTTTAGGTCTTCTTTCTTCAGAATCCAGCCTTGGATTCCACCGGACACTTCTCCTGTCTTTACAAGCAGCAGGTCTTCTTTGGCTCCCATTGAAACCGACGCCGCAACCCGACACCAAAAGACACCTATGCACCCGGCTTCCCTGGGTGAGGTAACTCGAGTACTCCGGTGTTCCTGTATGTGTTGGCTCTAGAACTACTTACCCTGTAAGTGACTTGCTTGTAGACTCTCCCGAAGTATCCTAAAACTTTAAAATTCCAACCGCGACTTGCTCCTTTGAAGTCTATTGGGATCCGCGGCTGTGTTCTCACACTGCATGCGTCTCCCGTGGGTCCTTTACTTACCTGCCTTGGGTGGGTTAGTGAGTCCCCAGCGCTTCTCAAGACCTTAGGCCTTCTCCCTTCTCAAGTCGTTCTTCTTATGCCTCTTTTTTAGTATATGGTCCGGTACGCCCCTAGGGCCCCAGCCATATAAGTGCTTAATTTGTTGTGAAACATTGATTTGTGCATATGTTCCTGACTTCTAATCTCATAAAGAGATTAGTAGAGTGTGTCTAGAAATAAATACATATCTATTTTATATATATATACCTGTGTGGTGTCTTCATTTGGTAATTCAAGAGATTATAAGGTAAAACAAGCTGCCTTACATTCCTCCGAGACTTAGCCTGAAGGCTGCTCTCCCCAGCTACCACTAGGATAGCTTTCTTTAAAAGGTTGTCTTAAACCTATCTACCATAAGAGTAGGGGTGGGCGGAATTTGCGAAATTGACTTTCGCTAATTATCGCGAAAATTTTAAAAATCTCTGCAAACATGCGGAAATATCGCGAAGATGCAGAAGTTTTTTTCCCGCCCGTTCGCGGTATTTTCTGCGTGGTCGCGGCTCGCCAACTTACCCATGCGGTTGCTCGCGGGCGCGGCCATCTTGTTTTCACTCTTCTGGCGGTGCATGATCGCGAGAAGAAAGACGTGATTGCGCAACCAATGACATTACTGCGGGCGCGAACTGGCTACCAACAATCCAACATCTCGTGGAGAACGCGACCGGATCGGTAAAACTTGTCGGCGAACGCGGGGATTCAGGTAAGGCGATCGCGCGTGCGCGAGAATGTATTATTTTACAGCGCGAGCAAGAAACAAATTATCGCTAAGCTGCGGAATGCGGAAATTTTGACATTTTCGCGCTCTCCGCGGAACGCGAAAATGTCAAATTATCGCAATTTCCGCTAGCGGAACGGAAATTTAGCCCAGGCCTACATAAGAGTCAAATTGGACTGGTGCAAGGTGGCCAACTTCTCACATTGGTGGGCAGCGTGTGGGATTACAGCTTGCCATTGTTTTACCATAAAATTGTTATTTGAATTACTAACTGAAAATCACTAAAGGTAGTCAAGGTACATATAAAGTCAAGCTTAGTATCAACAAGTTCTACTGAACTTAGAGCTGTGAGTGAAGGGATAGCACACCCTTGCTACAGTTCAAGCTAGGATCAGTAGGCCACAAACTAGTGTAGGTAGTACAACACTGCACAACACTAGAATGTCCTTAAGGGTTGGAACCAGTGGGTCCACCCAGCCTCAGTATGAGGACATGACTTTCTTTTACTTGAAAGCCATGTGTGCTGCAAGGCACCGGAGGATAGGACAGAGTCCCTCCACACTACACCTGATAGATCTGCTGACAGCAGATGATCTTAAGTTAGCTCTAGGAGCTAAGGGGTCTGAATCAGGGAGTGGGTCAGTTATAGTCTCTGGGTCAGATAATGAAAATCAAGATGACCTGGACTCTGTGGTTGAAGGGCCAGACCCACAGGGATCTGAAAAGGACAGAGGAATTCTCCCTAAGAGAACTGACAGAGTGGAGGAGAGGCCTATGTCCCTTTCTAGGGAATTTGACCACTCATTTCACTCTGGCAGATAATCTGTCCACCAGAGGAACTTATATCTTTCTAGAAGAGAAACCTCCTCTGAAAGAATGTACAAACTGCTACAGTATGAGGAAGCAAGAGTTGCCCTCAAGGCCAAGCAGTTGGCATTAGATAGAGAAGCGTTTGAGCTTCAGAGAGCTTCTAGAAAAGAGGGGTTAGAACCCCCTGGTGGCAGCAACAGTGTCCCTAGTGTCAGAGATTACATTCCAGACTATAGGAATCTGTCCAAGGTTGTTTCTTACTACCAGAGTGGGGATGATATCCACAAATGGATAACTGCTATGGAGAGGGCCTGTGGAGTACAACAGGTCCCCCAGAAACAGTGGGCAGCAATCTTGTGACTCTCCTTTTCTGATAAAGGTAGAGACAAGCTCCTCACTGTTAGAGAAGAGGATGCTGATGATTATGAAGTCCTGAAGAGTGCATTAAGAGATGGTGTTAGACCTGGCACCATTGGCGTGGGTCACCCTTCCATTTTTGTCTGTGCCTCAATGTATTTTTGTGCTGGTGTTAGCTGCTCAGGGCCCTGTGACGCTGCCACCCAGTGCCACAGGGCAAGTGCTCCCTATGGGAAAATGTATTATGTGAATTGACTTCCATGTTTGGCTTATTTGATTTACTATCAGTCCATAGTACAGTGCACCAGGGGTGCCAAGGGCTTGTATATCCAAATGCTGCTAGTGGGCTTGCAGCACTGGTTGTGCCACCCACAGAAGCAGCCTGGGAAAATGTGTCTAAGGTCTGCCATTGCAGAACCTGCATGCAGTCTGGTACTGTCATGCTGACTGGGCAAGTGTCCCCACTTGCCAGTCCCTAAACCTTCCCTTACCTTCATATTAGTCACCCCTATGGTAGGCCCTAGGGCAGGGTGCATTGTAAGGATAAGGTAGGACATGCCCTGAGGTGTGTGGCATATCCTAATAGTGAATTATAGCCATTTTTGTTTTTCACTATTATAAGGCTACCTGCTCTCCATTGGCCAAAATGGGCTGCTAGATTATAACACTCTATAATTCTAGCAGGCTCAGGAAGCATGGTAGAAATTCATGTTTAGTATGCCTGAACTCAGAATAATAAAATACATCTTTTAGCAAAGGTTATTTTAATATCCTGGGTTTGCAAATGCTACTTTTAGAAAGTTAGCCTTTGCGTGCCTAACCATCTCAGTCCACCTCTGGAGGGGAGGGCTATCTTCTTTGTGTGTAGCTTGAATGACAGGGCTGGGAAGTTCCAGGAGACAGGCTGGGGCTGCCAGGTGGTGAATAGAGAGATTACACCAGGATGGGTGGGAGGAGTGCACCTTGTATTTGTATTTGTATTTGTATTGGCATTTATAAGGCGCATAAATCACCCGTAGGTTTCAAAGCGCCCGCAGAAACTCCAATGAAGAACAAGTGGTCAGACATTGTTAAAATAACCAGGTTTTCAAAAGTTTGCGGAACTTCAAATGGTTAGATTCAAGTCTCATAGGAAGAGGGAGAGGGTTCCAGATCAGCGGGGCTATTTTAGAAAAGGATCTATCTCTGTTTCTATCCGTCCGAACTTTGGGGATGAAGAGGAGGTGTTTGCAGGATGATCTGAGAGTTCTAGTCGAATGATAGGCTCTGAGCTTGTTGGCGAGATATAGAGGGCCTTTGCCGTTTAAAGTTTTGTGGACCAGGCAACAAAGTTTAAATTCGATACGCTTTTTTATAGGAAGCCAATGTAACGACCTCAAACTGGGGGCCGAGGAGGTGCGAGAGGGGAGATCGAGAACCATCCTAGCAGCGGTGTTTTGCAGGACCTGGAGCTTGTTCAAAAGATTTTCATTAATGGAAGCAAAGAGCGCATTACCATAGTCCAGTCGGCTAATAATTAGTCCCTGGACTAGGGGCAGACGGGAGGGAAGAGGGATCCATTTGAAAATTGTCTTCAGGTTGCGCATAAACCCGAAACTGGAGCGTACAATGCTATTAATATGGTCATACATAGATAGTTTGTTGTCCAACACTATCCCTAGATTTCGGGCTGACGTTTTGGGAGGGGGGCACGGGCCTAAGGTTGGAGGCCACCAGTCGTCGCTCCAAGATTTGTGAGCGTTTCCAAAAAGTAGTATCTCTGTTTTGTCTGCATTAAGTAACAGATAATTATTTGACATCCATTCTTTTACTGTCATCATACATTGTTGGAATCTGAGTTTGACATTGGTGGGATCAGTTCCAAGTGTGATGAGAATTTGTGTGTCATCGGCATAGGACACGGTTTCAAAACCGTGTGCTTTGATTAATCTAGCCAATGGAGACACATAGAGATTAAAAAGCGTGGGGCTTAATATGGAGCCTTGTGGTACGCCCTTGTCTACTTCCTGATCCGAAGAGGAGAATTTGTCGACTTGAACTTTAGAGCTACGTCCAGTCAGGAAACTTTTGATCCACATTAAAGCTGAGCCTTTGACACCCACCTCCACAAGGCGTTTCAGAAGAATACTATGTGAGATGGTGTCGAAGGCAGCAGACAAATCGAGTAAAACCAGGATGGAGGGCTGTTTCACATCGAGGGCGAGTCTTATGTTATCCACCATTTCAATTAGAGCAGTTTCAGTGCTGTGAAATGCTCTGAATCCAGACTGAGAGGGATCCAACAGTTTGTTGGTTTCTAAGTGTTTGGTGAGTTGGGAATTGACCAGAGATTCCAGGACCTTACCAAACAAGGGAAGGAGGGAGATGGGGCGGTAGTTTAAAGGCAGAGTTGGGTCAGCAGATGGTTTTTTCAGAATGGGTCTGATGACGGCTTTCTTCCAGTGAGAGGGCACGGTCGATTGGGAGAGTGTAAGATTAAGGGTTCTGGTCAAGTAAGGAATGAGGATGGGAGCAACTTTGGAAATAATTGAGGAAGATGCCGGATCGGTGGGGGAGCCAGAAGTAATTCTAGACAGTGTAGATGATACATCAAATTCTGTAAATGAATGGAAATCCTTCAAAATGGTCGACGGAGTGGGAAGAATTAAGCTTATTGGCTGCTTTCAAGGTAGGTCAGTGGGGACGGAATTGACAAAAAATTTATAAATATCATTTACTTTGTTATAAAAGAATGAAGAGAGAGTATTGACCCATTCATAGGAAGCGACTGTGGCAGGTAGACAGGACGCAGGACTGGAGAATTCTTTGACTATTTTATAGAGTTCTCTATGGGAGTTAGCTGCCCGATCTATCCTGGCACCCAGATAGACTTTTTTTGCAGAGGCAATGTCCCTCATGTATTGGCAATGGGATTTTTTATATTGTATTCTGTCGTCGGGGTTTTTAGAATGCCTCCATTTACGTTCAAGAACCCTGACAGCAGATTTCATTATTTTGAGTTCAGGGGTGAACCAAGGGGATAGTTTAGTTGGACATCTGCTGGGTTTACTGGGGGCAATGGTATCTAGAGCAGCGGTAATAGCTTGGTCAAGATAAATCGCAGCTTGATTAGGATCGGTTAGAGGTACAATGGGTGCAGGGGGAAAATGCGTGGAAAAGGCTTCCGGACAAATCTTATTCCAAGATCTACTTGTGCTGAGTCTTTTCTTAGGAGGGGAAGGGATTGAGTTAAGGTGGATCAGGAATTTGATGGTGTAGTGGTCGGACCAGAGGACCGGTGAAAGTTGATCCAGTTTTAATATATTGGATTTGGTAAATAAGAGATCCAGAGTATGACCGGCAGTATGGGTGGGGCCGGTCACCAGTTGATTTAGGCCTAATGTGTTCATACTGGTGATGAGTTCGTTTGTGTGATGGTCCTGTAGAGATTCGGCGTGATAATTGAAATCTCCTAGGAGAAAGAAGTTGTCAGAGGAAAGAGCAAGGGAGGCAATAGTTTCTGTGAGTTTATTTACAAAACTCGTTTTGGTTCCAGGCGGCCTACAGAGGAGGGCTCCTTTCCAAGACTCTTTACTCCCCAGGGTAATTGTGAAGGTACAAATTTCACCCCAGTCAGCAAGAAGAGAATCTGTGAGGTGAAGTTTGATGTTCGACCTGTAGGCGATTGCAATTCCTCCACCTTTTTTATTCGCTCTATCCAGCCTTGAGATTTTGTATTCATGGGGAAGGGCTACAGCAATGTCGGGTAATGCAGAGTCTGAAAGCCAGGTTTCAGTAATGAAACACAAGCCTGGCTTATCTGCATCAAGAAGAGCCCAGATTTCTAATTGATGTTTAGGGAGGGATCGAGCATTACAGTACAGGCAAGTTAGAAACTTGGGTTCAGGGAGTGATTTGGTGGTAATGCATGTGCTTACTTTTAGTGGGTGTCGGCAGAGGGTGAAGGACTGATTAGAGAAGGAGTTACAAAGGGAGGAGGAAAAATTGTCCGGTAAGCTGAAGGTTGAGCAGGCAGTATTCAATGCATGAAGCTCAGAGCTTGAGTATTGGAGATGCGCCATGGAGAAGAAGCTACAGAAGGACAAAATGAACAATCAAGCAGCAATCCCGGCGACTGGCGACGGTCAGGCGCGGACGGGCGCAGACGGGCTTGCCTTTGGCGCGGCCTCGGCGCGCCCGCTGCACGCGTCCGCTCTGCGCACTCGTAATATACCGGGAGTGGGCGGGACCGCGACAGCAGCAACCACAACTAGAAAGCTGACCTGACCAACTCACAGGAAGTGAGTATGTGTAAGCTGGGTGTTTTACCCCTCCGCACGATCGGCACAAGCCGCGGTGGACCGGGAGGACACCTGAGATCAATGTGGGCAGCAAAATAAAGCGAACACTGTATTTTTAAAAAGCACACAAAGCAGTTCCAAAAACACGCTAAAATGTTACAATAAATGTTAAAATAATCGCGCTGAGATTGACCTGGATTTTCAGGAGGTCTGAGGAGGTATTCTGCTGCGCGCGTCCGCTCGCAGTCATGAAATACCGGGAGTGGGCGGGACCGCGAGGTCTGAGGAGGTATTCTCCTTGACTCTGAATAGGGCAGTGCTCTACCACCAAAATGCTGGCTCCACCCCCTGGGGAGCGTCTGATGTCTCTGCCCTGCCTGCTGAAAGAAGAAGCCAGAGTCCCAACAACAAAGTGCTCCTCACTGAAAAGAACTGGACTGGGATTATTCAAAGGCCCCCCTGGCCTGTAAAGACAAAAGAAACTTGGTATAAATGTAGGAGCCCTGCTCCTAAGAAATCAGATCCTGATTGAACCACGAAGAAAGTCTGCCTGACCAGAAGGACCTGGAAGAAGCTGAAGGAGGAGTAACTTTCCCTAACCTGGGGGATTGGCCTGCAGTTGGTGCCTTGCTGAGAAAGGAGAGGAAAAGACTGGAAGAGACTTTGCACTTTGTTTCAACAATCTCCAAGGGTTTGAAAGAAGAGCTTGCCCCCTGAACTGAGTCCCAGGGCCATTGGACTCATCTGCCTTCCAAAACTGAGTTGCCTGGACAATTTTTGCTTGTTTCCCGCTGGATTTGGCCCCAGTACGACTCGTACTCCATCCGCTGCGAAGCCGTGTCTTTGCCGCCCGGCACCGTGTGTCTACACTGATCCAAAAGCGTTAGTACGCACCGTATCCCTCCCGGCCGCATCGCACCTAACCTTCCCCGCCGATTCGAGTCGTACAGCCCTGGCTGCCGAACCCTGTACGCCGGACCCAAGCTTCATTGTCCCGCAGGTACGGTCCGTACGCTGCTAACGTACTGCACCGTGCCGTACTCAGAGCCGAGAAGCCGCATCACGCTGATCCTCCCCGTACGCTGTACGGCTCCGAGAAGTGTCGCCGCCTATCCGCACCGAAGGTACGGCTCGAACGCTGAATGCCACGGACTCTGCAAGCTGATCCGGGCCATCCGCACGTATCCCTGAAGGTCCCGTACCAACGCCGCGTCCCGACGCCGCGACCCGACCAGCATCCGAATACGCTGCCGAACTACGACCCGGACCCATCAACTTGTCCCGCACTGTCCGTCGCGGACCCCACAAAACCAAGGTACTTTGTTCTGTTCGCACCGCAGCGTGCACGTCACGGACCCCGGAGTCCACAACGATTGTTTGACTCGTACTATCCTTGTTTTTAATGCCTACGAGTCGCACATCCAGGTACGAACCGTACAGAGCCTGAAAAGAAGCAGAATTGACTAAAAGAAGCCTATTTTTGTATTTTAAGCCTTTTTACCAGAACATTGAACTTTAAAATAATAATGTGGTCATTTTATTTGTTATTCTGGTCTTGTGCTAGGCCTTATATAAAGAGAACTATTTTTGATACAACCTTGACTGGTGTCCATTTGTGGTGTGTCATTGTATTACTGTATGTGTTCACAAATGCTTAACCTATGACGCCCTGAGAATAGTCTTGACTGCTTGCGCCACACTACCCAAAGGGTGAGCAGGGGTTACTTGAAAGGGTGATCCCCTTACTCTGACTTAGAAGTAAGAGTCCCTGCTTGTCACAAGTGCACACTTGTGCCAACCAGTGATTCCCAATTCTAACATTGGTGGTCAGCAGTGAGGATTTGAATTTGCATTTGTGATTCATGTACAGTGATTGAGTGAACGCCACGTAGTGAGTTCAGACCGATAACGCAGCCACACAGTATTGATTTTTGTTTTGCTGAAGAATCTCCACTTTAAGAAACCATGCCTAGCTCAGTCAATGGAGGCAGGGCGTCCTCTATATTCTCTGGGGTTGATGACATAGATTGGGAGGAGAGGGCACTGCTGAGGTGCACAAGTGAAGTCTTGAAAGGATACCTCTACAAGTACAGAATTAACCAAACTGGATTGAAAAACAAGGGGCAGTACACAAAGGCGCTGAGGGCCTGGTACGAATCCAAGTTCCCAGAGAATGTGCTGGAGGTGATACCCCCAGAACGTGCTTCTGAGCCTGGCAGAGGCCTGTCGCCAGAGGAGATGGCCGACAGGAGTGCTGCAAGAGCACATGAAGTGGAGATTGCAAAACTGCAAACGGAAATGGAAAGACAAAGGCTGGTCATGGAGCATGAGGTAAAAATGAGGGAGTTGGATCTCAAGGCCAAGAGTTTAGACCGCTCTCCCTCTGGTGGCAGCAATTTAACAGAGTCAAGGGTGCACATTCCTAAAGATGTAGTGAAAGAGTATTACAAGCAGGATGATATTGGGCAGTGGTTCAGGGCCTATGAAGTAGCCATGTCCTCCCACCGAGTCCCTGAGAGAGATTGGGGAGCAGGGTTGTGGGGAAGGTTCCTTAGTGAGGGGCGGGACACACTGCTGGATCTCCCCTCTGATGTTACCACATCCTATCTGCGCATGAAGGAAGCTCTGATGACAAGGTATGGGTTAACTCCTGAATTGTACAGGCAGAGATTTAGGAATTGCACCAAGAAGCCTGGTACCACTTATGTAGAATATGTGACTTTTTTTTCCAGAGCGCTAGATGGTTGGGTGAAGGGTAACAAAGTGAATGATTACCAAGGGCTGGTTGATCTAATTGCATGGGAGCACTTGTCTGATAATTGTTTTCCTGAGCTACGCCAGCACCTGATCGATAGCAAGCTGACTAACACTAGGAAGCTTGCTGAGGAGGCGGACCGCTGGATCAGCACCAGGGTCCACAAGGGTCCCGTGGGAGGCCCTGCCAAAGGTGGTCAGGGTCCCCAGCAGAAGAGTGGGGGGGACAGGGGTAAACAGAGGGAGTTCTACAGAGGGCCCCAAAGTAATTCCCAGGGGAACCAAGGGAAAGGTTCTCAGCCACCCCCACCCCCGAAGCAGACGGGCCCGACAGGTAACCCTGTTCAAAGTGGGCCCCCCAGATGTTACAAGTGTAACAACCTGGGGAACTATTCCATGGATCCCAAGTGCCCCATGTTTGGTAAACCAGCACCCCCTGGTGCTCCACCCCCCAAGTAGGTGGCTAGTGTAGCCTTTGGGAGGGAGGTAGATGTCCAAGGGGAGGGGAATCCCGTACAGATGACCCTAGTCTCATTAGGAGACAGTGAGATGGTCACGGAGACCCAACTGCCCCCCAATACTCAAAAGTATGGGCAGTGGGTGACCATAAATGGCAAAAGGGTGGGGGCTCTTAGAGATACAGCAGCCAGTGTGACTGCTGTCAAGCAACACCTGGTGTCTCAAGAGCAGGTGGTCCCACACGCATTCTGCTGTGTTGTCAACGCTGACAACACAGAGAGTCATTGTCCAATGGCTCAAGTTCCCTTTGAGTGGGGGGGGGGGTCTCTGGTACTCTGCAAGTCGCTGTGAGAACTGGCATGCCTGTTGATTGTCTCCTAGGGAATTATTTGGAGAGCTCCCCTTGGGAAAAGTTGGAGAAGACAACTCACCTGCGGATGGTGGGTTTACCTGATTGGGCGTGCGTGACCACCCGGTCGATGGCAGCCAGTAGGGGTGTTGAAGGGACCCTGGAGCCTGAGGGAGAGGCCCAGGAACTGGCCTTAGGGAGAGGGCGCAGGAGGCACGGGAAACCGGCTCCTAACGTTTTCACGGCCCAGGAGGAAGCAGACCTTGAGGGGGATGCCCTGGAGCCTACTGGGGAACAGATAGCCGAACTAGGGGACCTGCCTGAGCTGACCCATTGGCAGCAAGAAGGAGGCCCCACCAGGGAGAAATTCTGCAGGGAGCAGAAAGAGTGCCCCTCTCTAGTGGGTATGCAGCAGCAGGCTGCAGCCCAGGCCAATGGTGATCAGTCCGGTACTCACTTAATCTACTGGGAGAACGACCTCCTGTACTCAGAGCCTAAGGTTGCTGAACCTGGGTCAGCCCGTGCGCTGGTGGTACCCCAGAAGTTCAGAGCCTTCCTACTGGGGCTGGCTCACGACGTTCCGTTAGCAGGGCATTTGGGGCAGGACAAGACCTTCGAAAGGCTTGTCACCCTCTTATTGGCCTCAAATGCGCAGGAGTTCTGACACTCACTGCAGGACATGCCAGACTTGCCAGGCAAGTGGTAAGAGTGGAAGGAAGCTGAGGACTCCACTCCAACCTTTCCCTGTGGTCAGCACCCCATTCCAGCGAGTGGGGATTGACATTGTGGGGCCACTGGACACCAAGACAGCCATGGGCAACAGGTTTACCCTGGTCTTGGTGGACCATGCCACCCGGTACCCTGAAGCCATCCCTCTGAGGACAGTGACGGCCCCCGTGGTGGGACGGGCACTGATGGGAATTTTCTCATGAGTAGGATTCCCTCTAGAGGTGGTGTCTGACAGGGGGACCAATTTCATATCGAAATATATGAAATCCCTTTGGCAAGAGTGTGGTGTGACATACAAGTTCACCACCCCTTACCATCCCCAAGGAAACGGGTTGGTTGAGAGATTCAACCGAACCCTAAAGGGCATGATTATGGGCCTTGAGGAGCCCATGAGGCGTAAGTGGGACGTCCTCTTACCATGCCTTCTCTTCGCGTACCGTGAGGTGCCACAGAAGTCTCTGGGGTTCAGTCCCTTTGAACTTCTGTATGGCCACCCAGTACGAGGACCTCTTAGTCTGGTCAAGGAAGGCTGGGAGCAATCTCCCAGGAAACCTCCCCAGAATGTATATAGTTACATGCTGGCCTTTCGGAACCAGACTAGGCGTTTCAGGAAACTTGCTGAGGCAAATCTGGAAGCCAGCCAGGAGGAAATGAAGCGGTGGTACGATCAGAATGCCACTCTGGTTGAGCTTCAACCTGGTCAAAAGGTATGGGTCCTGGCCCCAGTGGAGTCCTGTACACTCCAGGACAAGTGGACAGGTCCCTTTGAGATTGTGGAGCGCAAGAGTTCTGTCACCTACTTGGTGGACTTGCAGTCTCCTAGGAACCCCTTAAGGGTCCTACATGTCAATCGACTAAAGCCCCACTTGGAGAGGTCCGAAGTGGGCATGCTCTTGGCCACAGATGATGGGACGGAGGAGGAGTCTGAGCGTCTTCCTGACCTCCCGGTAGCCTCAGAGCGAGACGGGTCAGTGGATGGAGTTAACCTCTCACCCACCCTGACCCCTGAGCAACAGGATGACTGCCGCCAGCTGCTGGGGAAGTTTCCTGACGTGTTCTCCCTGGTTCCTGGTATCACAGATTGGTGCATCCATGATGTGGATACAGGAGACAGCTTACCTGTGAAGCACAAAGCTTACAGGGTAACTGACAGGGTCAGAGCCTGCATCAAAGAGGAGGTCTCAAAGATGCTTGCTCTAGGGGTGGTTGAGTCCTCCAGCAGTCCTTGGGCTAGCCCAGTGGTCTTGGTCCCGAAGGCTGCTGCGCCGGGTGCCACACCCAAACTCCGGTCCTGTGTGGACTACAGAGGACTCAACTCAGTCACGAAGACTGACGCGCACCCCATCCCCAGAGCTGACGAGCTCATCGATCGGTTAGGGGCTGCACGGTACCTCAGCACGTTTGATTTAACGTCTGGGTACTGGCAGATCGCCTTGACTGATGGGACCAAAGAGAGGTCCGCATTCTCCACACCAGATGGGCATTTCCAGTTCCGGGTTATGCCATTTGGGATGAAGAATGCCCCTGCCACCTTCCAGAGGTTGGTCAACCAGGTGTTGGCGGGGCTGACCGAGTTCAGCGCCGCATACCTGGATGACATCACAGTGTTCAGTGGCACATGGAAAGAACACCTGCAACATCTCTGAGAAGTGTTGATGGCACTGCGCAAGGCAGGCCTCACGATCAAGGCAAGCAAGTGTCAGATCGGGCAGGGATCAGTGGTGTACTTGGGGCACCAAGTGGGGAGCGGCCAGGTGGCGCCCCTCCAACACAAGATTGAAACCATCCTGGCTTGGGAGCCCCCAAAGACCCAGACAGAGGTGAGGGCCTTTTTAGGACTCACAGGGTACTACAGGAGGTTTGTCAAGGGGTATGGCAGCATTGTTGCCCCCTTGACAGAGCTGACTTCGAAGAAGCAGCCCAGAAAAGTGATATGGACTGACACCTGTCAGAAGGCTTTTGACACCCTGAAGACTGCCATGTGCACGGCGCCCGTGCTCTTGGCTCCTGACTTCTCCAAAGAATTCCTTGTGCAGACAGATGCATCAGAGCATGGTGTAGGGGCTGTTCACTCACAGATGACTGAGGAGGGCTGGGACCAACCTGTAGCCTTCAGAAGTAGGAGGTTACTGCCCCGGGAACAAAAGTGGAGTGCGATTGAGCGAGAAGCATTTGCTGTGGTCTGGGCATTGAAGAAGGTTTCATGGTGGAACATCTCCCCGGTACAGACCACGCCAACGCTGATGGTCTTTCCAGATTTTTCTGCCTTAGTGATGAGAACTCCCTGGGGTAGGGTAGTTCTCCCCACATTTCAGCTGGAGGGGACACGTGTTAGACCTGGCACCATTGGCGTGGGTCACCCTTCCATTTTTGTCTGTGCCTCAATGTATTTTTGTGCTGGTGTTAGCTGCTCAGGGCCCTGTGACGCTGCCATCCAGTGCCACAGGGCAAGTGCTCCCTATGGGAAAATGTATTATGTGAATTGACTTCCATGTTTGGCTTATTTGGTTTACTATCAGTCCCTAGTAGAGTGCACCAGGGGTGCCAAGGGCTTGTGTATCCAAATGCTGCTAGTGGGCTTGCAGCACTGATTGTGCCACCCACAGAAGCAGCGTGGGAAAATGTGTCTAAGGTCTGCCATTGCAGAACCTGCATGCAGTCTGGTACTGTCATACTGTCATGCTGACTGGGCAAGTGTCCCCACTTGCCAGTCCCTAAACCTTCCCTTACCTTCATATTAGTCACCCCTATGGTAGGCCCTAGGGCAGGGTGCATTGTAAGGATAAGGTAGGACATGCCCTGAGGTGTGTGGCATGTCCTAATAGTGAATTACAGCCATTTTCGTTTTTCACTATTGTAAGGCTACCTGCTCTCCATTGGCCAGAATGGGCTGCTAGATTATAACACTCTATAATCCTAGCAGGATCAGGAAGCATGGTAGAAATTCATGTTTAGTATGCCTGAACTCAGAATAATAAAATACATCTTTTATCAAAGGTTATTTTAATATCCTGGGTTTGCAAATGCTACTTTTAGAAAGTTAGCCTTTGCGTGCCTAACCATCTCAGTCCGCCTCTGGAGGGGAGGGCTATCTTCTTTGTGTGTAGCTTGAGTGACAGGGCTGGGAAGTTCCAGGAGACAGGCTGGGGCTGCCAGGTGGTGAATAGAGAGATTACACCAGGATGGGTGGGAGGAGTGCACCTTGACTCTGAATAGGGCAGTGCTCTGCCACCACAATGCTGGCTCCACCCCCTGGGGAGCGTCTGATGTCTCTGCCCTGCCTGCTGAAAGAAGAAGCCAGAGTCCCAACAACAATGTGCTCCTCACTGAAAAGAACTGGACTGGGATTATGCAAAGGCCCCCCTGGCCTGTAAAGACAAAAGAAACTTGGTATAAATGTAGGAGCCCTGCTCCTAAGAAATCAGATCCTGATTGAACCATGAAGAAACTCTGCCTGACCAGAAGGACCTGGAAGAAGCTGAAGGAGGAGTAACTTTCCCTAACCTGGGGGATTGGCCTGCAGTGGTGCCTTGCTGAGAAAGGAGAGGAAAAGACTGGAGGAGACTTTGCACTTTGTTTCAACAATCTCCAAGGGCTCGGAAGAAGAGCTTGCCCCCTGAACTGAGTCCCTGGGCCATTGGACTCATCTTCCTTCCAAAACTGAGTTGCCTGGACATTTTTTGCTTGTTTCCCGCTGGATTTGGCCCCAGTACGACTCGTACTCCATCCGCCGCGAAGCCGTGTCTTTGCCGCCCGGCACCGTGTGTCTACACTGATCCAAAAGCGTTAGTACGCACCGTATCCCTCCCGGCCGCATCGCACCTAACCTTCCCCGCCGATTCGAGCCGTACAGCCCTGGCTGCCGAACCCTGTACGCCGGACCCAAGCTTCATTGTCCCGCAGGTACGGTCCGTACGCTGCTAACGTACTGCACCGTGCCGTACTCAGAGCCGAGAAGCCGCATCACGCTGATCCTCCCCGTACGCTGTACGGCTCCGAGAAGTGTCGCCGCCTATCCGCACCAAAGGTACGGCTCGAACGCCGAACGCCACGGACTCTGCAAGCTGATCCGGGCCATCCGCACGTATCCCTGAAGGTCCCGTACCAACGCCGCGTCCCGACGCCGCGACCCGACCAGCATCCGAATACGCTGCCGAACTACGACCCGGACCCATCAACTTGTCCCGCACTGTCCATCGCGGACCCCACAAAACCAAGGTACTTTGTTCTGTTCGCACCGCAGCGTGCACATCACGGACCCCGGAGTCTGCAATGATTGTTTGACTCGTACTTTCCTTGTTTTTAATGCCTACGAGTCGCACATCCAGATACGAACCGTACAGAGCCTGAAAAGAAGCAGAATTGACTTTAAGAAGCCTATTTTTGTATTTTAAGCCTTTTTACCAGAACATTGAACTTTAAAATAATACTGTGGTCATTTTATTCGTTATTCTGGTCTTGTGCTAAGCCTTATATAAAGAGAACTATTTTTGATACAACCTTGACTGGTGTCCATTTGTGGTGTGTCATTGTAATACTGTATGTGTTCACAAATGCTTAACCTATGACGCCCTGAGAATTGTCTTGACTGCTTGCGCCACACTACCTAAAGGGTGAGCAGGGGTTATTTGAAAGGGTGATCCCCTTACTCTGACTTAGAAGTAAGAGTCCCTGCTTATCACAAGTGCATACTTGTGCCAACCAGAGATTCCCAATTCTAACAGATGGGTTTGGCTTAACCACTGAACAGTACAGGTTGAAGTTCAGAGACACCCAGAAAGCACAGACTCATGACTGGACTGACTTTGTTGATTGTGCAACCAAGGCTCTGGAGGGTTGGCTGGTTGGTAGTAGAGTTACTGATTTTAAGGAGTTGTATAATCTTATGATGAGAGAACAGATCCTTAATAATTGCCAAAAACAGTTGTTGCATCAATACTTGGTGGACTCTGATCTGACCTCTCCCCAAGAATTGGGAAAGAAGGCAGACAAATGGGTCAGGGTGAGGCAGAAAACCCAGAACCAAGGGGGTGACACTAAGAAGCAAGATCCTAAAGGCTCAGAGAAAGGTGGGGATAAGTCAAAAGACCAGAAGTCTTCACAAGGGCCCCAAAAATCTGTATCTGGTGGGGAGTCACAGTCCAACAAGGGAAAAGGCCAAAAGAAGCCCTGGTGCAAATTCTGTAAACAGAAAGGGCACTGGACCTCTGACTGTAACAAGTCCAAAGACCAAACCACCACCACTCCTGCCCCTAAGGCAACTGTTCCCCCTAGTACAGCTACTGGTGGAGGTGGTAATCAGAATAAGGGTGTAGTAGGGTTGACCCTGGGTTCTGAAGTGGACTCTGGCCTAGTCAGAATACCGACTCGGGCATTGCTGATTTGTGATGGAGACATTGATATGTCCTTCCTAGTGAGCTCCAGTAATCTGGACAAATACAAACAGCAGCCTGTAATAAATGGCAAACAGGCTTTGGCATTCAGGGACACAGGTGCTAGTGTCACCATGGTGGCAGAGGATCTTGTGGAACCTGGGCAGATCATCCTGGTTGAAATGTACCAGGTTACCAATGCGAGCAATGTCAGGACCAACCATAGTCTGGCAGTTGTGAATTTCTCCTGGGGAGGGGTAACTGGCCTCAAGAATGTAGTAGTCAGTGCAGACCTCCCTGTCGAATGTCTATTGGGCAATGATCTAGAGACTTCAGCCTGGTCTGAAGTAGAATTATGGACTCATGCTGAGATGTTGGGCATACCTGCAGAGGTATTTGCTGTGACCAGGTCACAAGCCAAAATGCATAAAGCTGAACCAGCTCTGGATCCTGAAACTATGGACCAGATGCTACCCAAGAGGAGGAGCAGTAGGGTTAAGGCAGGGCCTTCCCCTCTGTCTCAGATCACAGATTCCCCTCCTGAGGGAGGAGAAGCAGATCCTGAAGAAGGACCTGCCCCAGAGGGACTTGAGCCTGATCAGGTTGAGTTTTTGGGGGCAGGGGGACCTTCTACGGAAGATCTGAGAAAAGAGCAACAGTGCTGCCCCTCTCTTGAACCTCTCAGACAGCAGGCTGCTGCTGAGGCTGCTGGGAGTGCTAGTGGGTCCCATAAAGTTTATTGGGATGAGGGACTCCTATATTCTGAGGCTAGAGATCCTACCCCTGGAGCCACCAGGAGGTTGGCAATACCTCAGAAGTTTAGGGGGTTCCTCTTGACCCTAGCACATGACATCTCTTTAGCAGGACACTTGGGCCAAAACAAGACCTGGGATAGGCTTGTTCCACATTTTCATTGGCCACATATGTCAGAGGACACCAAGGAGTTTTGTCGCTCCTGTGTCACTTGCCAAGCCAGTGCAAAGTCAGGTGGTACAACAAAGGCCCCCCTGATACCACTACCTGTGGTGGGGGTACCCTTTGAATTTTAGGGATTGGCATTGTTGGTCCCCTTGACCCTCCAACAGCATCTGGGCACAGGTTTATCCTGGTGGTAGTGGATCATGCCACCAGGTACCCAGAAGCAATTCCCCTGAGGACCACCACAGCCCCTGTGGTGGCAAGAGCCCTCATTGGAGTTTTCTCCAGAGTGGGTTTCCCTAAGGAGGTTACATCTGGCAGAGGTACCAACTTCATGTCAGGGTATCTAAAAGCAATGTGGAAGGAGTATAATATACATTATAAATTCACTACTCCCTATCAACCACAATGCAATGGGTTAGTTGGAAGGTTCAACAAAACCCTAAAGGGAATGATTAAAGGCCTACCAGAAAAGCTTAGGTGAAAATGGGACCTTTTACTTCCCTGCCTTCTGTTTGCATACAAAGAGGTTCCACAGAAGGGGGTTGGCTACAGCCCTTTTGAACTACTGTTTGGACATCCTGTAAGAGGTCCATTATTTTTGGTGAAGGAGGGCTGGGAGTTACCTCTCAAACCTCCCAAACAGGATGTGATGGACTATGTACTTGGTCTCCGCTCCAGGATGGCCGAATACATGAAGAAGGCAACCAAAAACCTGGAGGACAGCCAAGAACTACAAAAAACTTGGCATGACCAAAAGGCTGTGCTGACTGTGTACCAGCCAGGACAGAAAATGTGGGTGTTGGAGCCTGTGGCCCCAGCAGCTCTCCAAGACATGTGGAGTGGCCCCCATACAATTGTTGAGCAAAAGGGAGAAGTCACCTACTTGGTTAATCTTGGAACTCCCAGGAGCCCCCTTAGGGTGCTTCATGTCAACAGATTGAAAACATATGTTGACAGGGCTGACATGGGCTTGCTCACGGCAACTGATGAGGAACAGGAGGAGGAGAGTGACCCTCTCCCTGACCTGCTCTCACAGAACTCTGATGATGGGTCAGTAGATGGTGTTGCTTTGGCAAGCAGCCTCACTGATCATCAGCAAACTGAATGCAGACAAGTTTTGCAGCAGTTTAGACATATGTTTAGCCTGACCCCTAGTCAGACTTCCTGGTGCACCCATGAGTTGGATACTGGAGACAGTCTGTCTGTCAAGAGTAAAATCTACAGGCAACCTGACCATGTCAGGGACTGTATCAGGACTGAAGTCCAGAAAATGTTGGAACTAGGTGTGATAGAGCCTTCAGATAGCCCTTAGGCTAGTCCAGTAGTCCTTGTGCCTAAACCTCATACCCAGGGTGGTAAGAAAGAAATTAGGTTTTGTGTAGACTACAGAGGCCTCAATGAAGTCACCAGGACTGATGCCTATCCAATACCAAGGGCAGATGAACTGATTGATACTTTGGCCTCAGCCAAGTATCTGAGTACATTTGACCTAACAGCTGGCTACTGGCAGATCAGGTTAGCTGAGGATGCCAAGGCCAAAACTGCATTCTCAATCCCTGGTGGGCACTACCACTTTGTGGTGATGCCCTTTGGTTTGAAAAATGCAGCTGCCACTTTTCAGAGGTTGGTAAACAAAGTTCTGACAGGTAGGGAAACTTATTGCTCAGCTTATCTAGATGATATTGCTGTCTTTAGTTCCACCTGGCAGGATCACCTGGTCCACCTCAGAAATGTTTTCGAGGCTCTGCAAAAAGCAGGCGTCACTATCAAGGCCACTAAGTGCCAGATAGGGCAGAGTCAGGTTGTGTATCTGGGCCACCTTGTAGGTGGAGGCCAGGTTCAACCTTTATAGAGAAAAATCCAAACCATCATGGAATGGGTAGCTCCAACCACCCAGACACAGGTGAGATCCTTTTTGGGCCTGACTGGGTACTATAGGAGGTTTGTTAAGGGATATGGATCTATAGTGACCCCCTTAAATGAACTTACCTTAAAGAAAATGCCAGCTAGCTGTCAAAAGGCATTTGAAGACCTAAAGCAGGCCATGTGCACTGCCCCCATCTTACAGAGTCCAGACTACACCAAACAGTTCATTGTCCAAACAGATGCTTCTGAGCTGGGTGTGGGAGCTGTATTGTCTCAACTGAATGATGAAGGTCAAGACCAGCCAGTAGCTTTTATAAGCAGAAGGCTGAACCCTAGAGAGAAACGTTGGTCAGCTATAGAGAGGAAGGCCTTTGCTGTGGTGTGGGCCCTGAAGAAGCTGAGGCCATACTTGTTTGGCACTCACTTCATAGTTCAGACTGACCACAAGCCCCTACTATGGCTTAAACAGATGAAAGGTGAAAACCCAAAACTTTTAAGGTGGTCCATTTTCCTACAGGGGATGGACTATACAGTGGAACATAGACCTGGGACCCAACATGCCAATGCAGATGGACTCTCAAGGTATTTTCACTTAGAACACGAAGACTCAACTGGTCAAGGTTAGTTTAGTGTCCCTGCGTTTGGGGGGGGGGGGGGTTGTGTAGGAGAGTAGGATCTGCACTTATGTTGCCCCCACTTTTTTTCTGATGTTAACACTGGTTTCTGGCTATAGTATGGCTGGGTCCCTGCTAATCAGGGCCCCAGCCTCTCTGTTCTCTCTAAACAACTTGGAGTGCATATTAGATGCACTAGTGATTGGATTCTGTGGTACCTTATGAGCCCCTAGTATATGGTACCTTAGGTACCAAGGGCATAGGTACTTCACAGGCCTACCAGGAGCTGAAGCATGTATTATGCCACCCCTGGGAAGCAGACTAAATCTGACATCACAGGCCTGCTACTGCAGCCTGGGTGAGGTAGTGTTAGCACTCCTCACTGAGGTATAGGTTCCCTATATCTCACCTTACACACACAAATAACCCTATCAGTCACCCCTAAGGCAGGCCCTATCAATCCTGAGGGCAGGGTGCTTGGTTTACATGTGAGGGGGTGCCTCTGCCTGAGCAGGGCCCCTATGCAGCCCTCAGAGTCTATTCGCCGTGGCTGTTTGTTAATGCGGTTAAACCATATACTCTTAAGTGCATTATAACCTAGTGGTAAATGCTAACTTTGGGATGGCTGCATCAAAACATGTTGTGTTTGGTGTCAAAAGCCTTGAAATCATACCCCCACACCAGTAACCGGTGTGGAAGTATGATCCAACCCTTCTAGAGGGGAAGACATGTACCTACTGTGGAAACACGGTAGAATCCTGAAAGAGCCCTGGCATCACAAAATGGATGCCACCAGCACAGACACTGGGCTGCCCTTCTGCTGCTGACCGAAACTCGCAGTGGAGGAGGCCCAACAATAGGCATCCTGTCACAGGGAGGTGTAACCACCTTCCAGACAGGATTTAGTGTTTTCGGGCTGGGTGGGTGCACTCCTAGAGTGCTTTGAAGTCCTGCACTGGGGGAGCAGTAGGCTCCTCTGTGCATATGCCAGCTCAAACCGGTTCAGGGGCTACCTGCCCCTGCTCTGGCGCGAAACTGGACAAAGGGAAGTGGGTGTAACCACCCACTCCCTTGATCCTCCCAGAGGAGTGGTCATATAGCTAGTTCCTCCCTTTCCTTTAGTATAAGATAGGGAAACCTTGCTATGGCAAACGAGATATCCCTGGATGACGCTCTACAAGAAGAATCCTGGACCTTCGACGTTCCACTACCTTTTGAAGACTGAAGAATCTCCCTTGGAGTCAAGGAGTGACTCCCCTGCTTGGCAGGCACCAAAATGTTGAATCAATGGTCGCAAACTTTCCCACTCCTGCCGGAGTCCGAAGTCCCTGTAGGCCCAGAAGTAGATTTCCTGACTTATCGACGGCCATTGTGAGTCCCCAGCAAGCTTGAGGCGAGTGGACCCCACGAGTGACAAGGAACAGCAATACCCAGGTACCGTGCACTATTGTCGAGTGCAACCCCTTCACGACATTCTATGAACTTGTACACTGGACCACATGTGGTCCAAGCCTCCAGCAGGATTTCCACCGAGAATCAGTGGCCTACCTTGTCCCGAGTGACCGTGGGCTCCTGTGAATGGAATCCTCCCGAGGTGTCTTCACGATCCCTTGCCGGTTGGCTTGTGGGTCCCCTCAAGACTTTTTCATCAAACCCAAGGGCTCCCCTGATTGCTCCAGGCCTGCCCTGACTTACCCTCACTGGGTGAGTCCCTCAGACCTTGCTGGTCTGTACCGTTGACTTTTCTTGAATTCCACAAGACTTGCTGTTGCCAAGGCTTGTTGGCTCCAATCCGGTTGCCGACACCTCAGTAAGCTGCAGACTTTGTGGGACACTCTGAATACAGCTCCTGGTCATCATCAACACCTCCTGGACCTCGTGGTTGAAGAGTCAAGACACCCGTGAATCACCTGAAATCACCCGACTACCGTGGGCATCCATCTTCCTGGCACCGGGTCACTGGCAAGTGACATTGAATACTGTCCCTTCTGCTTTTAGGTCTTCTTTCTTCAGAATCCAGCCTTGGATTCCACCGGACACTTCTCCTGTCTTTACAAGCAGCAGGTCTTCTTGGGCTCCCATTGAAAACGACGCCGCAACCCGACACCAAAAGACACCTATACACCCGGCTTCCCTGGGTGAGGTAACTCGAGTACTCCGGTGCTCCTGTATGTGTTGGCTCTAGAACTACTTACCCTGTAAGTGACTTGCTTGTAGACTCTCCCGAAGTATCCTAAAACTTTAAAATTCCAACCGCGACTTGCTCCATTGAAGTCTATTGGGATCCGCGGCTGTGTTCTCACACTGCATGCGTCTCCCGTGGGTCCTTTACTTACCTGCCTTAGGTGGATTAGTGAGTCCCCAGCGCTTCTCAAGACCTTAGGCCTTCTCCATTCTCAAGTCGTTCTTCTCATACCTCTTTTTTAGAATATGGTCTGGTACGCCCCTTGGGCCCCAGCCATATAAGTGCTTAATTTGTTGTGAAACATTGATTTGTGCATATGTTCCTGACTTCTAATCTCATAAAGAGATTAGTAGAGTGTGTCTAGAAATAAATACATATATATTTTATATATATACCTGTGTGGTGTCTTCATTTGGTAATTCAAGAGATTATAAGGTAAAACAAGCTGCTTTACATTCCTCGGAGACTTAGCCTGAAGGCTGCTCTCCACAGCTACCACTAGGATAGCTTTCTTTAAAAGGTTGTCTTAAACCTATCTACCATAAGAGTCAAATTGGACTGGTGCAAGGTGGCCACTTTAACTAGTGACCAGCATATGCCAGGCCAACTTCTCACATTGGTGGGCAGCGTGTGGGATTACAGCTTGCCATTGTTTTACCATAAAATTTCTATTTGAATTACTAACTGAAAATCACTAAAGGTACTCAAGGTACATATAAAGTCAAGCTTAGTATCAACAAGTTCTACTGAACTTAGAGCTGTGAGTGAAGGGATAGCACACCCTTGCTACAGCTCAAGCTAGGATCAGTAGGCCACAAACTAGTGTAGGTAGTACAACACTGCACAACACTAGAATGCCCTTAAGGGTTGGAACCAGTGGGTCCACCCAGCCTCAGTATAAGGACATGACTTTCTTTTACTTGAAAGCCATGTGTGCTGCAAGGCACCAGAGGATAGGGCAGAGGCCCTCCACACTACACCTGATAGATCTGCTGACAGCAGATGATCTTAAGTTAGCTCTAGGAGCTAAGTGGTCTGAATCAGGGAGTGGGTCAGTTATAGTCTCTGGGTCAGATGATGAAAATCAAGATGATCTGGACTCTGTGGTTGAAGGGCCAGATCCACAGGGATCTGAAAAGGACAGAGGAATTCTCCCTAAGAGAACTGACAGAGTGGAGGAGAGGCCTAGGTCCCTTTCTAGGGAATCTGACCACTCATATCACTCTGGCAGATAATCTGTCCACCAGAGGAACTTATATCTTCCTAGAAGAGAAACCTCTTCTGAAAGAATGCACAAACTGCTACAGTATGAGTAAGCAAGAGTTGCCCTCAAGGCCAAGCAGTTGGCATTACATAGAGAAGCCTTTGAGCTCCAGAGAGCTTCGAGAAAAGAGGGGTTAGAACCCCCTGGTGGCAGCAACAGTGTCCCTAGAGTCAGAGATTACATTCCAGACCATAGGAATCTGTCCAAGGTTGTTCCTTACTACCAGAGTGGGGATGATATCCACAAATGGATAACTGCTATGGAGAGGGCCTGTGGAGTACAACAGGTCCCCCAGAAACAGTGGGAAGCAATCTTGTGACTCTCCTTTTCTGATAAAGATAGAGACAAGCTCCTCACTGTTAGAGAAGAGGATGCTGATGATTATGAAGTCCTGAAGAGTGCATTAATAGATGGGTTTGGCTTAACCACTGAACAGTACAGGTTGAAGTTCAGAGACACCCAGAAAGCACAGACTCAGGACTGGGCTGACTTTGTTGATTGTGCAACCAAGGCTCTGGAGGGTTGGCTGGTTGGTAGTAGAGTTACTGATTTTAATGGGTTGTATAATCTTATGAAGAGAGAACAGATCCTTAATAATTGCCAAAAACAGTTGTTGCATCAATACTTGGTGGACTCTGATCTGACCTCTCCCCAAGAATTGGGAAAGAAGGCAGACAAATGGGTCAGAACCAGGGTGAGGCAGAAAACCCAGAACCAAGGAGGTGACACTAAGAAGCAAGATCCTAAAGGCTCAAAGAAAGGTGTGGATAAGTGAAAAGACCAGAAGTCTTCACAAGGGTCCCAAAAATCTGTATCTGGTGGGGAGTCACAGTCCAACAAGGGAAAAGGCCAAAAGAAGCCCTGGTGCAAATTCTGTAAACAGAAAGGGCACTGGACCTCTGACTGTAGCAAGTCCAAAGACCAAACCACCACCACTCCTGCCCCTAAGGCAACTGTTCCCCCTAGTACAGCTACTGGTGGAGGTGGTAATCAGAATAAGGGTGTAGTAGGGTTGACCCTGGGTTCTGAAGTGGACTCTGGCCTAGTCAGAGTACCCACTCAGGCATTGCTGATTTGTGATGGAGACATTGATATGTCCTTCCTAGTGAGCTCCAGTAATCTGGACAAATACAAACAGCAGCCTGTAATAAATGGCAACCAGGCTTTGGCATTCAGGGACACAGGTGCTAGTGTCACCATGGTGGCAGAGGATCTTGTGGACCCTGGGCAGATCATCCTGGTTGAAATGTACCAGGTTACCAATGCGAGCAATGTCAGGACCAACCACAGTCTGGCAGTTGTGAATTTCTCCTGGGGAGGGGTAACTGGCCTCAAGAAGGTAGTAGTCAGTGCAGACCTCCCTGTCGAATGTCTATTGGGCAATGATCTAGAGACTTCAGCCTGGTCTGAACTAGAGTTATGGACTCATGCTGAGATGTTGGGCATACCTGCAGAGGTATTTGCTGTGACCAGGTCACAAGCCAAAATGCATAAAGCTGAACCAGCTCTGGATCCTGAAACTATGGACCAGATGCTTCCCAAGAGGAGGAGCAGTAGGGTTAAGGCAGGGCCTTCCCCTCTGTCTCAGATCACAGATTCCCCTCCTGAGGGAGGAGAAGCATATTCCGAAGAAGGACCTGCCCCAGAGGGACTTGTGCCTGATCAGGTTGAGTTCTTGGGGGCAGGGGGACCTTCTACGGAAGATCTGAGAAAAGAGCAACAGTGCTGCCCCTCTCTTGAACCTCTCAGACAGCAGGCTGCTGCGGGGGCTGCTGGGAGTGCTAGTGGGTCCCATAAAGTTTATTGGGATGAGGGACTCCTATATTCTGAGGCTAGAGATCCTACCCCTGGAGCCACCAGGAGGTTGGTAATACCTCAGAAGTTTAGGGGGTTCCTCTTGACCCTAGCACATGACATCTCTTTAGCAGGACACTTGGGCCAAAACAAGACCTGAGATAGGCTTGTTCCACATTTTCATTGGCCACATATGTCAGAGGACACCAAGGAGTTTTGTCGCTCCTGTGTCACTTGCCAAGCCTGTGGAAAGTCAGGTGGTACAACAAAGGCCCCCCTGATACCACTACCTGTGGTGGGGGTACCCTTTGAATTATAGGGATTGACATTGTTGGTCCCCTTGACCCTCCAACAGCATCTGGGCACAGGTTTATCCTGGTGGTAGTGGATCATGCCACCAGGTACCCAGAAGCAATTCCCCTGAGGACCACCACAGCCCCTGTGGTGGCAATAGCCCTCATTGGAGTTTACTCCAGAGTGGGTTTCCCTAAGGAGGTTACATCTGGCAGAGGTACCAACTACATGTCAGGGTATCTAAAAGCAATGTGGAAGGAGTATGATATACATTATAAATTCACTGCTCCCTATCACCCACAATGCAATGGGTTAGTTGAAAGGTTCAACAAAACCCTAAAGGGAATGATTAAAGGCCTCCCAGGAAAGCTTAGGCGAAAATTGGACCTTTTACTTCCCTGCCTTCTGTTTGCATACAAAGAGGTTTCACAGAAGGGGGTTGGCTACAGCCCTTTTGAACTACTGTTTGGACATCCTGTAAGAGGTCCATTATTTTTGGTGAAGGAGGGCTGGGAGTTACCTCTCAAACCTCCCAAACAGGATGTGATGGACTATGTACTTGGTCTCCGCTCCAGGATGGCCGAATACATGAAAAAGGCCACCAAAAACCTGGAGGCCAGCCAAGAACTACAAAAAACTTGGCATGACCAAAAGGCTGTGCTGACTGTGTACCAGCCAGGACAGAAAGTGTGGGTGTTGGAGCCTGTGGCCCCAGCAACTCTCCAATACACTTGGAGTGGCCCCCATACAATTGTTGAGCAAAAGGGAGAAGTCACCTACTTGGTTAATCTTGGAACTCCCAGGAGCCCCCTTAGGGTGCTTCATGTCAACAGATTGAAAACATATGTTGACAGGGCTGACATGGGCTTGCTCATGGCAACTGATGAGGAACAGGAGGAGGAGAGTGACCCTCTCCCTGACCTGCTCTCACAGAACCCTGATGATGGGTCAGTAGATGGTGTTGCTTTGGCAAGCAGCCTCACTGGTCATCAGCAAACTGAATGCAGACAAGTTTTGCAGCAGTTTAGACATATGTTTAGCCTGACCCCTAGTTAGACTTCCTGGTGCACCCATGAGTTGGACACTGGAGACAGTCTGTCTGTCAAGAGTAAAATCTACAGGCAACCTGACCATGTCAGGGACTGTATCAGGACTGAAGTCCAGAAAATGTTGGAACTAGGTGTGATTGAGCCTTCAGATAGCCCTTGGGCTAGTCCAGTAGTCCTTGTGCCTAAACCTCATACCCAGGGTGGTAAGAAAGACATTAGGTTTTGTGTAGACTACAGAGGCCTCAATGCGGTCACCAGGACTGATGCCTATCCAATACCAAGGGCAGATGAACTGATTGATACTTTGGCCTCAGCCAAGTATGTTATGTTATGTTACTTGGCATTTATAAAAGTGCGCGGCTACTCCCAGGAGTGTCCCAGCGCTGACAAGGAAACCCGTAAAAACAGAACCCTCAGAAAGTCAGACACCCCAGACACCAATCATCAGAACAACAGCGTTTTTAACTTGTGACGAAACTGCAAGAGATCATTTTCCCCACGCAACTCAGTGGGTAAATTATTCCAGAGTGCGACACACATACCTGGAAAGACCGACCTCCCATCCGAGTGCGATAGAACCTAGGGGTCAATAGCAAACGAGAGGATGAGGACCTTAGATTACGGGCGGGGACATAGTGCACGCATCTGGCACTTAGATAGGAGGGGCCGATGTCATGGAAGGCCTTGAAGGCAAGTACTAATGCTTTAAAAGCTACCCTTTTACGTACAGGGAGCCAATGGAGTGATCTAAGCAGAGGGGGCGTGTGTGTACGGCGCTCAGCTAGAAAAATAGCTCGAGCAGCAGCATTCTGGGTCACCTGCAGCCGATTAAACAAATATTCCGGAAGACCTAGATAAAGAACATTTATGTAATCTAGCCGAGAAAGTATCAAGGCTTGTACGACTATCTTCCTGTGGGACATAGAAAGCAGAGGTAAAAAATTACGCAACATCCTAAGTAGTCCGAAACAAGTGCCAACCACAGATTGAACCTGGGCGACCATGGAAAGATTACTGTCCAGTTTAACTCCCAAGTTCTTTATCGTCGTGGCCAGGACGGTTGGAGGTGACATATCCGATGGCCACCAATCACGCCAATCATCATCTTGTAAGCAACCGAAGAAAATCATTTCTGATTTTTCAGAATTACATCAAAGGTGGTTAATATTGAACCAGTTTAACACCACCGAGAGGCACAATCTAATCATCTTCCCGTCCAATACTTCCCCTTTGGCACATGTGAACAGTAGTTGCGTATCGTCCGCGTAAGAGACGATTTTAACACCAAAAGATTCAACCAACTGTGCCAGGGGAGCAACATACACATTAAACAATGTGGGGCTCAGGATAGAACCCTGGGGAACTCCCACATTCATAGATTGGATGGGGGCCTCAAAAGGAGGGGACCAAACAGCTTGCTGGCGATTGGTAAGGTAGGACTGAAACCATTGTAAAACATTGCCTCCGATACCGCACCTCCAAAGACGATCGAGAAGAAAGCCATGGGGAACGGTATCGAAGGCTGCAGATAAATCCAGCAATACCAATACTGCTGTATCTGAGTACATTTGACCTAACAGCTAGCTACTGGCAGATCAGGTTAGCTGAGGATGCCAAGGCCAAAACTGCATTCTCAATCCCTGGTGGGCACTACCACTTTGTGGTGATGCCCTTTGGTTTGAAAAATGCACCTACCACTTTTCAGAGGTTGGTAAACAAAGTTCTGACAGGTAGGGAAACTTATTGCTCAGCTTATCTAGATGATATTGCTGTCTTTAGTTCCACCTCGCAGGATCACCTGGTCCACCTCAGAAATGTTTTGGAGGGTCTGCAAAAAGCAGGCCTCACTATCAAGGCCACTAAGTGCCAGATAGGGCAGAGTCAGGTTGTGTACCTGGGCCACCTTGTAGGTGGAGGCCAGGTTCAACCTTTATAGAGCAAAATCCAAACCATCATGGAATGGGTAGCTCCAACCACCCAGACACAGGTGAGAGCCTTTTTGGGCTTGACTGGGTACTATAGGAGGTTTGTTAAGGGATATGGATCTATAGTGACCCCCTTAAATGATCTTACCTTAAAGAAAATGCCAGCTAGCTGTCAAAAGGCATTTGAAGACCTAAAGCAGGCCATGTGCACTGCCCCCATCTTACAGAGTCCAGACTACATAAAACAGTTCATTGTCCAAACAGATGCTTCTGAGCTGGGTGTGGGAGCTGTATTGTCCCAACTGAATGATGAAGGTCAAGACCAGCCAGTAGCTTTTATAAACAGAAGGCTGACCCCTAGAGAGAAACGTTGGTCAGCTATAGAGAGGGAGGCCTTTGCTGTGGTGTGGGCCCTGAAGAAGCATCTGAGAACCCCGTGATACGCTCAGCTACGCGGCAAAACAAGGTATTGGCTTCTGCTTGAATTTAAATATAAGCAAGATAACCGTAGAAATTACGAGTAGCAACTCGAAAGTAACGCATCATATGGAATATGAATGAATGAGCCAAGAACCAAATAAATCTCTACTAATGCCTTAATGAGCTTTTTGAATCACTTATGAAAGTACATGTGCAAACACGAACAAGAATTGAGGATTTATCAGTCCAAGATATTAGCGCAACAAATAGGGAGGCAGTGAATTTAGACACTCTCCCTCGGCTATCTTTGATAACGAAATTGAAGCCCCAATTTAGTATTGTTTTTAATCGATATTGAGAGCTGTTTTAAAGTGTTGGTCCTGAAGAAGGTGTTACATATTAGATATTACACCGAAACGCGTCGACAAGAGGACACAAATTATATTTGCTGTTTTTACATTTTTGTATTGTTTATTTTATGTAAGGGTTTTATGACAAGAGGACAAAAATTATATTTGCTGTTCTTATATTTCTGTATTGTTTATTTCATGTAAGTGTTTTTTATATGTTAAATTCAATTATGTGTAATTACTGATTTCAAATGTTAAATACGTATGTTCTTATGGTCTGGGATTGTATGAACTTCATTTATTGATGGAGACTGTAAAACTTCAAGCAGTCCTGGATGCAATATTGTAAAATCCATTTGTGAAATAAGAATTTTAATAAAAAATACCATATCCTATTTCTGTAGTGCGATAGTTTGTAGATTTTATATCTCGGGTTCAAAATATAGTATATACGACTCCATGAGTGGATAACTTAAATTAATACAAAAGGGAAGCTCTTTTTGAATACCTGAAGAAGCTGAGGCCATACTTGTTTGGCACTCACTTCATAGTTCAGACTGACCACAAGCCCCTCCTATGGCTTAAACAGATGAAAGGTGAAAACCCAAAACTTTTAAGGTGGTCCATTTCCCTACAGGGGATGGACTATACAGTGGAACATAGACCTGGGACCCAACATGCCAATGCAGATGGACTCTCAAGGTATTTCCACTTAGAACACGAAGACTCAACTGGTCAAGGTTAGTCAAGGTTAGTTTAGTGTCCCTGCGTTTGGGGGGGGGGGGTTGTGTAGGAGAGTAGGATCTGCACTTATGTTGCCCCCACTTTTTTTCTGATGTTAACACTGGTTTCTGGCTATAGTCTGGCTGGTTCCCTGCTAATCAGGGCCGCAGCCTCTCTGTTCTCTCTAAACAACTTGGAGTGCATATTAGATGCACTAGTGATTTCTATACTGTGGTACCTTATGAGCTCCTAGTATATGGTACCATAGGTACCAAGGGCATAGGTACTTCACAGGCCTACCAGGGGCTGAAGCATGTATTATGCCACCCCTGGGAAGCAGACTAAATCTGACACCACAGGCCTGCTACTGCAGCCTGGGTGAGGTAGTGTTAGCACTCCTCACTGAGGTATAGGTTCCCTATATCTCACCTTACACACACATATAACCCAATCAGTCACCCCTAAGGCAGGCCCTATCAGTCCTGAGGGCAGGGTGCTTGGTTTACATGTGAGGGGGTGCCTCTGCCTGAGCAGGGCCCCTCTGCAGCCCTCAGAGTCTATTCTCTGTGGCTGTTTGTGGATGCGGTTAAACCATATACTCTTAAGTGCATTATAAACTAGCGGTAAATGCTAACTTTGGGATGGCTGCATCAAAACATGTCGTGTTTGGTGTCAAACGCCTTGAAATCATACCCCCATACCAGTAACTGGTGTGGGAGTATGATCCCACTCTTCTAGAGGGGAAGACATGTGCCTACTGTGTAAACACGGTAGAATCCTGAAATAGCCCTGGCATCACAAAATAGATGCCACCAGCACAGACACTGGGCTGCCCTCCTGCTGCTGACCGAAACTTGCAGTGGAGGAGGCCCAACAAAAGGCATCCTGTCACAGAGAGGTGTAACCACCTTCCAGACAGGATTTAGTGTATTGGGGCTGGGTGGGTGCACTCCTAGAGTGCTTTGAAGTCCTGCACTGGGGGAGCAGTAGGCTCCTCTGTGCATATGCCAGCTCAAACCGGTTCAGGCGCTACCTGCCCCTGCTCTGGCGCAAAACTGGACAAAGGGAAGTGGGTGTAATCACTAGGGGTGGGCGGAATTTGCGAAATCCACTCTCGCAAATTATCGCGAAAATGTTAAAAATTATCGCAAACACGCGGAAATATCACGAAGATGCGGAAGTTTTTTTCCCGCATGTTCGCGAGATTTTCTGCACGGTTGCAGCTCGCCAACTTACCCATGTGGTTGCTCGCGGGCGCGGCCATCTTGTTTTCAGTTGTCTCGCGGTGCATGATCGCGAGAAGAAAGACGTGATCGCGCGACGCATGACGTCACTGCAGGTGAGACAGCGCAAATGGCTAAAAACAATACAACATCTCATGGAGAACGCGACCGGATCAAGAAAACTTGTCGGCGAACGCAGGGATTCAGGTAAGGCGATCGCGCGCGCGAGAGAATGTAATATTTTACAGCGCGAGCAAGAAACAAATTATCGCCAAGCTGCGGAATGCGGAAATTTTGACATTTTCGCACTTTCCGCGGAACGCGAAAATGTCAAATTATCGCCATTTCTGCGAACAGAACGAAATTTTCGCCCAGACCTAGTAATCACCCACTCCCCTGACCGTCCCAGAGGAGTGGTCATAGAGCTAGTCCCTCCCTTTCCTTTAGTATAAGATAGGGAATCCTTGCCATGGCAAACTAGATATCCCTGGACGACGCTCTACAAGAAGAATCCTGGACCTTCGACATTCCACTACCTTTGGAAGACTGAAGAATCTCCCTTGGAGTCAAAGAGTGACTCCCCTGCTTGGCAGGCACCAAAACTTTGAATCATCGGATGCAAATTTTCCTGCTCCCTCCAGAGTCCGAAGTCCCTGCAGCCCCAGAACTGGATTTCCTGACTTCTCGACGGCCATTGTGAGACCCCAGCAAACCTGAGGTGAGTGGACCCCACGAGTGACGAGGAACAGCATTATCTGGGTATAGTGCACTATTGTCAAGTGCAACCCCTTCAGGACATTCTACGAATTTGTGCATTGGACCACGTGTGGTTCAAGCCTCCAGCAGAATTTCCACCAAGAATCAGTGTCCTACCTCGTCCTGAGTGACCGTGGGCTCCTGTGAAGTGAATCCTCCTGAGGCATCTTTGCGATCCCTTGCCGGTTGGATTGTGGGTACCCTGAAGACTTTTTCATCAAACCAAAGAGCTCCCCTGGTTGCTCCAGGACTTCCCTGACTTACCTTTGCTTGGCGAGTCCCTCAGACCTTGCTGGTCCGCACCGCTGACTTTCTTCACATTCTATGAGATTTGCTGTTGCCAAGGCTTGTTGGCTCCAATCTGGTTGTCGACACCTCAGTAAGCTGCAGACTTCTTGGGACACTCGGAATCCAGCACCTGGTCATCGTCAATGCCTCCTGAACCTCCTGGCTGAAGAGTCAAGACACTCATGAATCACCTGAAATCACCCGACTTCCATGGGCATCCATCTTCCTGGCCCTGGGTCACTGGCAAGTGACTTTGAATACTGTCCCTTCTCTTTTCAGGTCTTCTTCCTTCAGAATTCAGCCTTGGATTCCACCGGACACTTCTCCTGTCTTCACAACACAAGCAGCAGGTCTTCTTTGGCTCCCATTGAAAACGACGCCGCCACCCGACACCAAAAGACACCTATGCACCCGTCTACCCTGGGTGAGGTAACTCGAGTACTCCGGTGCTCCTGTGTATGTTGGATCTAGAACTACTTACCCTGTAAGTGACTTGCTTGTAGACTCTTCCAAAGTATCCTAAAACTTTAACAGTCCAACCGCGACTTGCTCCATTGAAGTCTACTGGGATCCGCGGCTGTGTTCTCACACTGCATGCGTCTCCCGTGGGTCCTCTACTTACCTGCCTTGGGTGGATTAGTGATGCCCCAGCGCTTCTGAAGACCTTAGGCCTTCTCCCTTCTCAAGTCGTTCTTCTTATACCTCTTTTTTAGTATATGGTCTGGTATGCCCCTAGGGCCATATAAATGCCTAATTTGTTGTGAAACATCGATTTGTGCATATGTTCCTGACTTCTAATCTCATAAAGAGATTAGTAGAGTGTGTCTAGAGATAAATAATTATATATTTTATATATATACCTGTGTGGCGTCTTTTCATTTGGTAATTCAAGAGATTATAAGGTAAAACAAGCTGCTTTACATTCCTCACAGACTTAGCCTGAAGGCTGCTCAACAGCTACCAATAGGATAGCTTTCTTTAAATGGTTGTCTTAAACCTTTCTACCATAAGAGTCGAATTGGACTGGTGCAAGGTAGCCACTTTAACTAGTGACCAGCATATGCCGGGCCAACTTCTCACATACACCCTAAAACACTACCCCAGCTTGATCCCTACATTACACAAACACCACTGCACTACCCTAAACCCTAAAACACAACCCCAAGCAAGACCCTCTATACTACACAAACACCACTGCACTACCTTAAACCCTAAAAAACTACCCCCTGCACGACCCCCTACACTACACAAAAAACACGGAACTACCCTAAACCCTAAATATACCCCCAGCATGACCCCCTACACTACCCACACCACTGCACTACCTTAAATGCTAAAACACTACCCCCAACACAACAACCTACAATACCCAAACACCACTGCACTGCCCTAAACTCTAAAGCAATACCACCAGCACGACCCAATACACTACACAAACACCACTGCACTGTACTAACCCTAAAACAATACCCCCAGCATGACCCCCTACACTACACAAACACCACTTCACTGCCTTAAAATCTAAAACACTACCTGCAGCACAACCCCCTACACTACCCAAACTCCACTGCATTACCCTAAACCCTAAATCTACCCACATCATGACCCCCTACACCACACAAAAATCACTGCACTACCTTAAACAATAAAACACTGCCCCCAGCATGACGCCCTACACTACCAAAACACCACTGCACTACCCTAAACCTTAAAACACTACCCCAACACGAACCCCTATACTACACAAACACCATTGGACTACCCTAAATCCTAAAACACTACTCCCAGCATGAAACCCTACACTACAAAAAAACCACTGCACTACCCTAAACCCTAAAACACTACCCCAGCACGACCCCCTACACTACCCAAACACCACTGCACTACCCTAAACCCTAAACAACAACCCCCTTCACTACGCAAACACAACGGCACTACCATAAAAACACTACCCTCTACATTACCCAAACACCAATGCACTACCCTAAACCTTAAAACTCTACCACCAGCACGACCCCCTACACTACACAAACACCACTTCACAACCCTAAACCCTAAAACATTACCCCTAGCACTACCCCCTACACTACCCAAATATCACTGCACTACCCTAAATCCTACATCTACCCCCAGCACAACCCCGTATACTACACAAACACCACTGCACTACCCTAAACCCTAAAAAACTACCCCCAGCACGAACCCCTACTCTACACAAGCACCACTGCACTAACCTAAACCCTAAAACACTGCCCTAGCACGACCCACTACACTACAAAAAAACCACGTCACTAAACTAAACCCTAAAACACTACCCCCTACACTACACAAACACTACTGCACTACTCTTAACCCTAACATACTACCCACAAACACCACTGTACTACCCTAAACCCTTAAACAATACCCCCAGCACAACCCCCTACACGACACAAACACTACTGCACTACCCTAAACCCTATTACACTATCCCCAGCACAACCCCTATACTACCCAAACACCACTCCACTACCCTAAACCCTAAAAAACATACCCCAGCACGACCCCCTATACCACACAAACACCTCTGCACTACCCTAAACCCTAAAACACTATCCCCAGGATGACCTCATACACTATCCAAACACCACTGCACTACCCCATACCCTAAAACACTACCCCCAGCAGTATACCCTACACGACCCACCACCACTGCTCTTCCCTAAACCCAAAACACTACCCCCAGCACGACCCCTACGCTACAGAAACACCACTGCACTAACCTAAATCCTAAAACATTACCCCCAGGATGACCACCTACACTACCCAAACACCACTGCACTACCCTAAACCCTAAAACACTACACCCAGCACTACCCCTACACTACCCAAACACCGCTGCTCTTCCCTAAACCCTAAAACACTACCCCCAGAACTACCACCAATACTACCCAAACACCACTGCACTATCCTAAACCATAAAACACTACCCGCAGCACTACCCCTACAATACCCAAACCCCGCTGCCCTACCCTAAACCCTAAAACACTATCCCCAGCATGACCCCCTATACTACACAAACACCACAGCACTATCCTAAAACACTACCCCCAGCATTACCCCGTACACTACCGAAAACTGCTGCACTACCATAAACCTTAAAACACTACCCCAGCATGACCCACTACACTACTCGTGCACCACTGCACCACCCTGCTGCACTACCCTAAACCCTAAAACACTACCCCCAGCTTGCCCCCCTACACTAACCAAACACCACTGCACTACCCTAAACCCTAAAACACTACCCCCAGCATGACCCCTGCACTACCCAAACACCACTGCACTACCCGAAACCCTTAAACACTACCCCCAGCATGCCCCCCTAGACTACACAAACACCACTGCGCTACCCTAAACTCTAAATCTACCCCCAGCATGACTCCCTACACTACTCAAATACCACTGCACTACCCTAAACCCTAAATTAACCCCCAGCATGACCCCCTACACTACACAAACACCACTGCGCTACCCTAAACCTAAAACACTACCCCCAGCATGACCCCTTACACTACCCAAACACCACTGTGCTACCCTAAACCCTAAAACACTACCCCCAACAAGACCCCCTACAGTACACAAACACCACTGCACTACGCTTAACCCTAAAACACTACCCCCAGCACAACCCCCTACACTACCCAAACACCACTGCACTACCCTACACCCTAAAACACCACCCCATCATGACCCCCTACACTACCCAAACACCACTGTACTACCCTTAACCCTAAAACACTCCCCCCAGCATGACCCCCTACACAACCCAAACACCACTGCACTACCCTAAAACACGACCCTCTACACTACACAAACACCACTGCACAATCCTAAACTCTAAAACACTACCCCCAGCACGGCCCCCTACACTACACAAACACAACTGTACTACCCTAAACCCTAAAACACAACCCCCTATACTACACAAACACCACTGCACTACCCTAAATCCTAAAACACTACCCCAGCATGACCCCCTATACTACACAAACACCACTGCACTACGCTAAACCCTAAAACACTACCCCCTACACTACACAAACACCACTGTACTACCCTAAACCCTAAAACACTACCCCCAGCACGGCCCCCTACACTACACAAACACGACTGCACTACCCTAAACCCTTAAATACTACCCCCAGCACACCCTCCTACACTACCCAAACATCACTGCACTACCCTAAACCCTAAATTACTACCCCAGCATGACCCCCTGCACTACACAAACACCACTGCACTACCCTAAACCCAAAAACATTACCCCTAGGACGACTCTCTACACTACCCAAACACCACTGCACTACCCTAAACCCTACATCTACCCCCAGCACAACCCCCCACTCTACACAAACACCACTGCACTTCCCTAAACCCTAAAACACTACCCCCAGCACTGTTAAAGATTGCAGGAATCTGTTAGCATGAGCTGAAAGCAATTTTTCACTTGGCAGCCGTTTTAGTTAGCTATGTTCTAGCCATTTGCTTTCTCCCTCTTCCAGAACGTTGCGCATGCTCAGAAAGGCCTAGCTAGTAGAATGCACCTGCTCTTTTGTTATAGCTGTCTGGCTTTTCTTGCTCATGTAAGGAGAAATATCTCTCCTCCCACTTTGTTGAGCAAGCAAATTCTGTATAGCCATATTAGTCAGTAAGTATTCTTGTTTGTGCCAGGACTCCACTTGGTTTTATGCTGACTAATGTGACCTATGCATATATAAGGCCCCTGTTCTCTGTACTCCTTAGAATGCCTCCTACAGTGACTTGAGGGTACTGTGCAACACAATCTCCCTCATGTGAGGTTTAATAAATGCATTGTTTTTATATTACAGCTTCTGTGCCAATCTCTTCTTTGTTGGTTTAGAAGGTCCAGGTGTATCAGTGAAACCCCTGAGAAGGTTTATATTTCTTCAATTGGCGTGGACCTCATCAGAGAAGTGGCTATCCAAGGGAGTGGTCTTGATGGGAGACAGGAATCTACTGAGCAGGACAGAACAGGACTCTATTAAGGAGGTATCCTGCACAGAGATTCTCTGTCTCTGCAGCCCAGTATATTCCTGGTCTTCCTGATTTGACGCTTCCAAATGTTTACCGCTCCTGACTAAGAACCTTTTTAGCGTGAGTATTCTAAAAACGACCGTTAGGTCACTCAGACCTTGGCACTGAGAGGTTGGAGATTTTGTGCTTGGTAAGGTCGTTTGTTGCGACGCTTTTTGGAATTATATTGAAATTGGCCAATATTTGGAATTTGGATATATGTAAATTGCAATTTATGTCGGCAGGTAATGGGAAACTTTTGAAAACTTGAACGGCACACTTTGAGTTAAGTGTTACTTTGTGTATAATATTGTATATGCTGCAATATTCTTGGCATGCCTGTTCTTAGGACACATAGTAGAATGCGTTGCTTTCTTGGAGGTACCATTATGGAACTTGTATGGAATCAGCCGGCTCCCCTAGAGGGGATACCTTAATAGGTTAAGGTATAAAAACGTATTTCTTCCTTGGTGACTAGTACCTCAAGGAACTAAATATGTGCATAAAAAGGATCCTGGTCTGTGTACTTAGTAACATTCATAAGTGGTGATATGCAGAGCGATTTTTGGTGTTCTACCAACCAAAACTAGCAAATTTGGTGTATTTTGGCTTCTTGAAAATGGAACAGTCTTTTGGGCTGTTTTTGAACTACATTTGAGAGCTTTTCTTGTAAATATGACTTACAATTAATATTTACAAATGGTTTGGTTTCAGTACAGTCTGTGGGCTGTCTTTTGTTTCTGTCCTAAATTTTGATTTGTGGGTTAATTGTGTGTTTAAAACAAAAGTCTATGTGGTTTGTCATTGGTGGTACTTGTGTGAGTAAGTAGCGATTGCGCTCTTTGTGTAAGAATGGCTAGCCTTAAGCGCGCTCTATTTTGTTTTCTGAGTGTATGACCCCCTTCTGAAAATGTCTGGAATGAGCTCAATGTGTTTTTTTTGTCATGATTCTGTTATGCAAAATATCATTAAAATATATTTTAAAATAATCCAGCAATGAATTAGGTAATATATGCTAAATAGCTGCACGCTATCATTAAAATTGACAGAGTAAGACACTACACATGTGTGCAAATTGCCACAATGCTAAAGATAAAATTAGAATTAACAATCAATAGGAATAAAATAGGCCTCATAGAAAGGAAGAAAAAACGAAATTGTGGGCTTTACAATAATTTGAACAAAGATACAAAATGTCACAGCAATTATCCTCATGTATTAGGTGTTAAAGAAGGGATTTCCTTTCTTAATGCCTTTTTACATAAGCACATCCGTGGTTTTGATGTTAAATAATAACTGTCCTTAAAAGTCGCACAGACCTTCATGTTTCAAGTAAGGCTTCTGTGCTTAGCGTTATAAATGAATGTGTTTAAATATGATAGGAAAGGAATGACGGTTGCTTTTCATATGTGCAACCATAAAAAGGGTTGGAGTTATTAAAAAAAAAAAAAAAGGGGGAATTTTGATTATATAAAAAACATGTTATTAAAAATAAGTGCATTCAATTTGTTTTTTAATCTTTATAATGCCTAATAATAATACTGTGAACTCCTAGCATTAAAATTGATTTTAAGCAGCGTTTTACAGCAATGGGGGCAACTAAAATGGAAAATGTCACTTCACCCGGGCGTATGATACTAATTTTTATAAGGGTGTACCTTATACATTTCTGATCCCCCATCTATGGAGTATATAGAGAGGACATTCAGGGGATGACTAATATGACAAAAAATTGTAGGATATTCATTTGTAAGTGGCCCAAACACCAAAGTCGAAATTGGGCAAAATTCCCCTTTTAAAAGCAGTTCTGCCACTCAGAGCAGCTTTCAAACTGATCTCAGACTTCAGTAAATGCACACATGTAAGTATAATACAAATAGCTGACCTCTATACTGATAGACAAGCACTCCGCACACTGCTTCCAAATATAAATAAATATAAAAACCCAGCAGAAGTTATTGTCTTACCTCTGAATTACTGTAAAACAGGAATAACAGGACTGCCTTTCAGCTGTGATTCTTCATAGTCACTTTGAATTGAAAAACCGCATGGAACGCCTTGCACACAAAATAGGACAGCTGGTAAAGGGTTAAAGGTTGAGTTCTACATTTAGAAGCCTAGCAGGGTTCAGAGCAAGGTTTGCTTTGACACTTCGACCTCTGAAACTTTTTGAAAGACGAGATGGCAGCGCAGGGAGAGAAAGAGAAGTTTTGCTTACTTTTTTTGGCAAAATCAAGTTTTTATGTACTCATATGAACAGAAGGCAATATAATGGTATATATGAGCTCTGATTCAAAGGATAGCCCTGCCATGTATATAAAAATAATGTTTTTATTTTGAACATTACTGTGCAAGGGCTGAGATAATGGGATTTAGTTTGCATTCATGCGCCCTCATGTTACACTTGTACATTTGCTAAAGGAATTGGTGGTTGGGTATTCATGTTTTTTTTAGCTAGCTCAATGTGCTATTTACCTCCTATAACTTTGTTTATGCCCAGTTGCTACAAATAGGGGTTGATAGTGTAGACAGAAGTAAAACCTGTTTCAGGTTTTCCTATTGTCGAAATGGGGGAAGGAGGCTAGCTCGTCTACAAATTAAGGGTAGGCAAATTTATGTTTTCTCTTTCTTTTTCTCACTTTTTTTTTAGCCTGTCTAAATTGTCTAGGAAATAGCCATGAGACATTTAATTGGCTATTCAGTAATACTGTTTTACAAATTGTTAGCATTAATAAAATGAATAAATAAATATGCTATGTTACTGCCCATCCTGTCTGATGAAATTATGAAAGGATGAGTAGTCTAGATTGCTGTTCCCTTATTTGATCTTTAAGGGGAACTAGATGTGGGTTGTTTTTGTTCTAAAATTCTCAGGTGATAACACCATTATTGTTTATGCTATTCTCATGCTACATACAGTTTTGCAAGGGCATTGCTAGTCTTTTATTAGCTAGTCTGTGTAAATAAACTGACAGTCCTTACTAGAGCTGATGTTGCATAGTTTTGATCGTGAAAAGTAGAATGCAGGAAAGACGCCAATGTGATCCTTAGCAAACATTTTTGAGGAAAATATTGTTTTATAGGAGTTTGTTTGTCACAACATGTTCTGCTGGAGACATTTATGTACCCACTACGTTGAGCTCTTTAGTTCTTTATGTAATAGGAATCCCTGTTAAATTAGCAGTTTTAGATTTTCTTGCTGCACCTATTACATGAGAGCATGGTCCTAAGCGTACAATGTAGGAGCTTTTATTAAGAGAAATCATTTCTGATGGATACATCTGCCAGTGGATTCCTCACCTTGTGAATATCCTCTGCGCCAGCAACATTCGGAAACTTTTGTAGCAGTCCACACCGATGAGGTCGAAGACGACGTCACAGAGACACGGCTCCGCTCGCGACTCCGCTGACGTCACCGGCTCCATAAGAAGACCTCGTCGGCGTGATGACGTCAGTCCCCTTTTTTCCGCGCCGTCGACGCCAACGGATTTTGGAAATCTCTCTCTGTAGCTATACTGGTTACTTTGTTTTCTACTGGTTTCTCTTTGTCTTCTTCTGCAGAATGTCGACTAAGAAGTCTGGATTTAAACCCTGTCGTGAATGTGGGAAACACATGTCCATAACGGATCCGCATGACGACTGCGTGTGGTGCCTCTCATCAGACCATGATGTTGAGGGATGTTCTTGCTGCCGCAAGATGAGTTCCAAGGCTCTTAAGGAGAGGGAAGCAAAGCTCTTCATCGCGAGGATGAAGAAAGAAAAAAGAGGCCGGAGAAAATCAAGATCAAGGTCGAGATCGAGGTCGGCGTCGAAGTCGACTTCGGGGCATGCTTCCAAATCCAGGAAGCACAAGAAGAAGAGAAGGCATTCGTCCCGGCGTCACTCGGATAGGAATGCGGCTCCGAGATCGGCATCGCCCTCCCGATGCCGTAAGGACTTTGTGTCTCCCTCACCCGTTCCGGATTCGCCTGTTGGCTTGTCGTCACCTGTGGCTTCACCCGAACATTCCCCACCCGTCGTCCCGGCTCCATCTCCGGCTCCGGCTTCGTCCCCGGTCCCATGTGAGGAGCCTCCGGGCCCGAGTGAGCCTTCGGCTCTGCTGAATCCACCGTCGGCGCCAGTCGGCCCAAGTCCGGTGATGCCTGAGCAGTATCCTGCGTTTCCAGGACCAGGTCAGGACCGCACGCATTATCTTAATGCGATGTACGGGGTATTCTCCAGAGCCATGTACCCCTCTGGTGCACCTTCGGGTCCTATGGGTCCTATGGCCTTCAGTTTGGGAGTTCCCCAAGCCTATCCTCAGGCTCCCTTCATGCCATTTTTTCCGGCGATGCCGTCTTGGCATCTACCGGTGCTGAGGACGTCGACGCCGCTCCCTTCTTCACCGGCACCGACTCAACCTCGTTCGACGCCGGCTGTTCCTTTGGATCCACGTTCGACGCCGGCTCCGGCGCCGTCGGATTCAGTCACGGCGCCGCCGACTCCGATTGTAAGAATCAGGTCTAGGAGGGAGACTCAGAGAGTGCTGGATGAGCAAAGATACCTAATGGAGGAGGTAGAAGAAGGGGAGCTCATGGAATCGAACGATGTTTTTGAGGAGTTGAAGGAGGCAAGTGACCTGGATTTATCTCCTGAATGGGATATTACTCCTCCTTCTGATGCTCCTTCAAAGGATGTGGCGCCATACCATGTGGTTATAAGAAAAGCAGCTGAACTTTTAGATCTGCAGTTGCCTTCAGCAGAATTCAAACCGAACATCTTAATGGAAGTGCTGCACTTTCCCGCTACTCTTTCTGAGCCTTTACTCCCCTTTAACAAAGCCATCATAGAGCCAGTGATGGAGGTGTGGCGTAAGCCCTTTTCTGCTCCGGCAGTTACAAAAATCATTGCCAGGAGGTATAGGGCAGCTCCGGGGGACCCAACATTTTTAACTTCTCACCCATCTCCTGAGAGTCTGGTGGTTCAGGCAGTATGTTCAAGGAAATCTTCAGGTTCGTTTCCCCAGGTCCCGAGTGACAGGGAAGCTAAAAAACTGGATCAGTCGGACAAGAAGGTCTTTTCTTCGGCCAGCATGGCCCTTAAATCAACTAATGCCACCTGTCTCTTGGGACGCTATATACATGCTCTCATGGACTCAGCGAAACAGCTAGCCCCAAAACTATCAGAGGAGGATAGGGTTGGTTTTAATGAGGTCCTTTCGGATGCCCAGGCGGCGGCGCGTCAGTTGATCCAGAGTGAATTGGACACAGCTGACTTGATAGCAAGTCATGGGATCTTCTGTTGCCACTAGGAGGAGCGCGTGGCTTAAGTCATCAGAATTTTCCCCTGATGTCCAATCAACGCTGTTGGACTTGCCTTTTGATGGCTCCGGACTCTTTGGCAAGAAGGCGGATGCTGCGCTGGAACGTTTTAAAGAAAGTAAGGCCACGGCTAAATCTTTGGGCCTTCAATCCCAGTCAAGGGGTTCATTTAAGAGGTACAGGGGTTTCGGAAGGACAACCTTTCGTACTTACAGGCAACCCCAGCAGCAGCAGCAGCAACAAGACACTTTGTACAAGAGCTACAGAGGTAGACTCAGGGGTCGCTCTTGAGGTCGACAGATCTCCTCCTCTTCCTCTTCCTCCTCCTCAGCCCCTCCCACCACCGCAAAGCAGCCCTAGATCCACCATTCTGGATCATGTTGGTCCTGTGGGGGGCCGGCTTACCTATTTTCTACAAGATTGGGAATTGGTTACTATAGACCTGTGGGTTCTAGATCTTGTAGAAAATGGGTACGCCCTTCCCTTTCGGGAATTTCCTCCAAATTACCCTCCTTGTCAAGGTGCTTGCTTGGAGGACCACTGTCTTCTCCTGCAGGAGGAAGTCCTGACGTTACTAAGAAAAGGCGCGATAGAGGTGGTCCCAGAGCAGGAATGCTACTCCCGGTATTTCCTGATTCCCAAAAAAAAGGACGGCAGGTTGCGTCCGATATTGGACCGCAGGATCTTGAATCTTTATCTGAAGCAAGAGAAGTTCAAGATGCTCACCCTTGTGCAGGTTCTTCAGGCGCTGAATCAGGAAGACTGGATGGTGTCGATTGACTTGCAGGATACGTATTTCCACATCCCCATCCTGAAGTCGCACAGGAAGTATCTCCGGTTTACGGTAGGGTCGCACCACTATCAGTTTGCGGTCCTTCCCTTTGGTCTTACTACTGCACCTCGAGTCTTCACCAAGGTGATGGCAGTGGTGGCAGCCCATCTCAGAAGGTCGGGGATTTCAGTCTTCCCCTATCTGGAAGACTGGCTGATCAAAGCGGAGTCGCCAGAGAAGGTGCTTCATCATCTGCAGGTAACAACTCAGCTGTTATACAAATTGGGTTTTTCGATAAACGTGCCCAAATCTCACCTGGTGCCCTCTCAGCACAACCTGTTTATAGGGGCAGTACTGGACACTACTGTGTGTCGAGCATTCCCTCCTCCGAAAAGGATTCTCGACATACAGGAAATGATTCCTTTGTTTTACAATGGAGTGTTCATTCCAGTCCTGAAGGTCCTTCGCCTGCTCGGTCTGGTTGCTTCCTGCATTCTGTTGATCAACCATGCATGCTGGCACATGAGGGCGCTCCAGTGGTGCCTCCGCAGGCAGTGGTATCAGCACAAAGGAGATCTCAGGGAGTCTGTGAGGATCTCCAGAGAAGCTGCGGCGGATCAGTCTTGGTGGAGCGTGGAGGGCAATCTGTCTCAAGGAAAGCCTTTCCATCTACCTCCATCGGTGGCCACAGTGATAACGGATGCATCCACTTTAGGGTGGGGTGCGCATCTGGGGGATCTGGAGATCAAGGGTCTTTGGTCTCCAGAGGAAAGGTTGCTTCACATCAACCTTTTGCAATTGCGGGCGATATGTTTGGCACTCAAGACCTTCCTCCCTTCCCTTCGCGGTCAGTCGGTTCAAGTCCTGACGGACAACATTACCTTGATGTGGTATGTCAACAAGCAGGGAGGAGTGGGGGTCTCTTTGTCTCTGTAGAGAGGCTCTGCGCCTCTGGTCCTGGGCTCAGGATCATCAGATTTGTCTGATGCAAATCATCTGGCCGGAGTTCTGAACGTGCGTGCAGACAGTCTCAGTCGGCAGTTCTCCGCTGACCACCAGTGGAGACTTCATCTGGAGGTGGTTCGTCATGTCTTTCGGATGTGGGGAACTCCTCGGGTGGATCTGTTTGCCACTCACGAGAACGCTCACTGCCCGTCATTCTGCAGTCTCCAGTTTCCGATGCAGGGAGCTTTGGGGGATGCGTTTCAGATAGATTGGAGCTCACAACTCCTTTACGCGTTTCCTCCCATACCCTTGATTCCTCGGGTTCTGAGGAAGATTCGCCAAGACCGGGCCGAAGTCATATTGATCGCCCCGGATTGGCCAAGAAGGGTGTGGTATACAGTTCTTCTCCACTTCTCCTCATGCCCTCCGCTCCATCTCCCTCTGAGGGCAGACCTCCTCTCGCAGTCGGAGGTGTAGGTTCTACACCCCCACCTCCAGAGCTTACACCTTCATGCCTGGAGATTGAACGGGGCAACCTGAATTCTTTTTCTCTCCCGCCAGATGTGGTAGATGTAATTTTGTCTGCCAGACGTCATTCCACCAAATCTATCTATTCCTATAGGTGGTCTAAATTTGTGCTCTGGTGTGGGGAGAAGTCAATTGATCCTTTGAAGGCTCGTTTATCTGACATTCTACAGTTTGCCCTTTCTCTTGCTCAGCAAGGTTTTGCTGTAGCCACTGTAAAGGGATATCTTTCAGCCTTGTCGGCATTCCTTTGCTTGCCGGATCAACCATCCTTGTTCAAATCGCCTATTGTTTTACGTTTTCTAAAGGGCCTTACAAATAAATTTCCTCCTACTCCTTTTATTGTGCCTCAATGGGACTTAAATCTTGTCTTAACTTATCTGATGGGTTCTCTCTTCGAGCCCTTACATAAGTGTCCCTTGAGACTGTTGTCTTTCAAGACGGTTTTTCTTATTGCAATTAGTGTAAGTGAGCTTCAAGCTCTGAGTTCCAAACCCCCGTTCTTGACCATTCATGCTGAAAGGATGGTGCTCAGGACAAGGGCTGCTTTTCTGCCTACAGTGGTAACTCCCTTCCATCTGGGGCAGTCCATTACCCTCCCTCCCTTCTATCCTCCCCCTCACCCTTCCAAGGAGGAGGAGCGGCTGCACCGTCTGGACCCTAAGAGGGCGGTGAGCTTCTACATTGACAGGACAAAAGACTTTCGAGTTGATGACCAGCTCTTCGTGGGCTTTGTTGGCTGCAGGAAAGGCAGAGCGGTGCACAAGCGCACCCTTTCCAGATGGATTGTCTTGTGCATCAAGATATGCTACTCTTTGGCCGGTAGGGAACTTTCAGAAGGTTTAAGGGCTCATTCTACTAGAGCTAAGTTTTCCATGTCTGCTTTGTCTATAGGCGTTCCTGTGGAGGACATTTGTAGGGCGGCAACTTGGGCCTCCCTCCACACTTTCGCAAAGCATTACTGCTTGGATTCCGAGGTGAGGAGGGACGGACACTTTGCTCGCTCCGTCCTTCAGGATTTTCTGGTATAGAAGGGTGGACACCCTCGTCCGGGAGTGGGACTGCTGTGGGAATTTTTTCACAAGGTGAGGAATCCACTGGCAGATGTATCCATCAGAAGAACAAGTTACTTACCTTCGGTAACGCTTTTTCTGGTGGATACAGTATCTGCCTGTGGATTCCTCACTGACCCACCCACCTCCCCGTTGTCCACCCTTGTATACCTACAATTCTAATGATGTTGTTTCAAACTGTATTTGTTACTGTCAAAGGCATTGTGTTATTTCTTCTGACTTCCTATTTATTCTTCACACTGTGTGTGTTGCATTGTATATTATGTACTGTATATACTGTGTATATATTGCTGTCAGTCTGTCCGTGTGCCTCGAAGGCACGGAAAAAAGTACGGAACTGACGTCATCACGCCGACGAGGTCTTCTTATGGAGCCGGTGACGTCAGCGGAGTCGCGAGCAGAGCCGTGTCTCTGTGACGCCGTCTTCGACCTCATCGGCGTGGACTGCTAGAAAAGTTTCCGAATGTTGCTGGCACAGGGGATATTCACAAGGTGAGGAATCCACAGGCAGATACTGTATCCACCAGAAAAAGCGTTACCGAAGGTAAGTAACTCGTTCTTTAGAAGTATCTGCAGTCTTGTACAAGTATTGCAAAGTCTATGAGTTGAGGAAATTCGATTTTCGATCTCGCTTTTATTCAGCCACCATTTTGTGTTCCACCGCCATTTTGTGTTGCCCTCACTCAGGCAGCACAATGAACGAAGTTTTTCTGCTGATCTTACTGCGACGTGTCAAAATAACCTCCTGCCTCTGTTTACGAAACTAATGTCAGGGACTGGCTGAGTCCACTAATCCTCGTCTGGTTTGACTAAACCCTGTCTCGACAGTCTGTTGGTTCGCACCATTCTTTCCTGACTTTATCTTATCTTCTGGCCTTCGCTATTCTCTACTTGTATTCTCTCATTTCACAACTGTCCTCCAAAGCATACAAATATGTCCTGCCACCTGCAAGTTGAGTTGTAGACACTACCACTGATTAACTTGTGGGGAGGGGTGACAAAAACAGTTGGAAGAGAGGTTTATTTGGGTTACTTCATATCTTGTTTTCAAACTTTTCTCATTGGTTATATCTTGTTTTCAAACTCTTCTCATTGGATAATCATGTATGCATTGGGAGTGTTCTTGGTGAATCTTTGTGCTATAAAAGATTGTGCACCACGGAGTAAAGTGGCAGTCTCCTAAGAACATACTGAGTGTACTTCTGGGACAACTGTACTTAGCTGCAGCTAATAAACCTGATCTTCTACGCTCAACAAAATGTCCTGTGTCTCTGTTCAACAAAGCAGGTGAACTCAGGAGATTAAGGCTTAGCCTGCGCCGCCAGGCCCATAAGGCCCTGGTTCTTCAATTGGTGCCCTCTGTGAGGCGGCTTCAGAGGTAGCAGTTTTTGCCTGAGGGTCGTGAGGAACCCCGCAAGAAAATTCTAGAGGAATCGCGAACGACGTCAAGCGAACCCTGTATGTCGAAGTGGTCCGAAGGTCTTTTTCAGCGCGGTTTCTCCTTCCTGACGGCTGCTGACGACTGCTGCCCTGACTGCCGCCTTGCTTTGGCCCTTTTTTGGTGATGTATGGTATCGCGAGACGTTAGACGGGCCTCTGTTGGCGTAAGAAGACACTTAGTTAAGTATTGGTGGGTAGCTCCCACTATTTTGTTTTGATTTGGGTCTTTGATTCGGTTATTGCAAAAGCCGAAGCCGAGGCGTGAGTACGTTTGTGCTATATTATTTGATTTAACCCCTTGATGTTTGTGAACAGTCCAGTGAAATAACGATGCCTGGTCTGAGTAAGTTTAGAAAGTTTTGTTGTTTTTGGTTGTGATAGGGATTCCCGGCTGGAGGACTCTTGTCTAATTCCTCCGGTTGGAACTCCCACTTATGAGCTTTGTTCTAAACATGGTGTTGGCCCCATTGCCTTTAATGAGGCATGGATCCGATACACGAAGAACGATGGGGTTCTGCAGTGGCCACAGAATGGTAGCTTTGAGCCTGACATATTAGATAATTTGGAAGCAATTTTGTTTAAAAGAAAAGCCCGGCCGGCAATGTTTGACTCTTTCCGCCTTTGGCGCAAGGAAGCCAAACAGAAAGAAATAAGACAAGCAAAAAGAGATAGGAAGAAAAAGGGCATGACTGTTATACAGGCTGCCCAGCAGTTTATAGATAATGAGAATGATTATACAATTGAGGTTTTAGATAGACAACATCGTATGGCAGGACATATAGCAGTCTGTTGGGCTGTTTTTTTTGCAGTCTTTTGGAACACTATTAAGTAGCGTTTCTTGTAAATATGACTTGCAACTAGTATTTACAAATGGTTTGGTTTAAGTACAGTCTGTGGGCTGTCCTTTGTTTCTGTCTTAAGTGTTGATCTGTGGGTTAAAATGTGTGTTTCTGTGGGTTAAATGTATGTGTCCTGAGTGTTGACCCCTTTCTGTTTATGTCTGAAATGAGCTCAATGTGTGTTTGTGGTTTTTCTTGATGTTTTCAGTCTGTTAAGCAAAATGTCAGTTAATTAATATTAAGTAGAAATTAAATAAAAATCCAGAAATGAACCATGTGATATGCTAAATAGCTATATGTTGCTATATAATTTATAGAGTAAGCAATTATGCACATGCACAAACTGTTAAATGCTTAAAAAATACAATTAAAATTCACATTCACTAGGAATACAATGGCCTCGAAAACGAAATTGTGTGTTTTGTAGAAAAATAAACTTATAGTATTTTTTTTTACTTACATACATTGTATTAGATATTAACAGGCAAACACTTCAGCTGAAGTAAATTTTTGCTGAACTCAAACGCAACACGCATTGATATGTCTTAGTTTGAAAAAGACTGCCACCGTGCTCATGTTACAACACTGAGAGACAAGCTTTTATTGTCGCTAAGCAAGCAGCTCTAATAGACAGGAATGTTTACTCAGCCAGGACTTCGCCCTCAGTTGAACACGGGTGAAACTTTGCATTTCAAAATGTTGTTTTAAAAAAGTTCCAAAACTAATGTTCATTCTTTTGTATTACAGGAAGACATTTCAATTAAGGGTTTCTTCCTTTTAAGCATTTTTATAAGAATAATCTTGGTTCTAATGTTAAAATAATTGTTCTGTTAAAAAAAAAAAGAAGTGGCGCAAAAATTTGTCATGTTTTAAATTAGGTGTCTGTGCTTAATGAATGCATCTAAAATGATAGGCAAAGGATGCATCTTGCTTTTATATGTGAAATTATCAAAAATGATTGGGTTTATCAAAAATAATTATTAATTATGAAAAATAATAATTAAAAATAAGTGCTTTAAAATTCATTTTTTTACTATTTATAAAGCTTAATACTCATACTGTGACCTCCTAGCATTATAATTTAATTTAAGTTGTGTTGTACTGCATAGTGAGGACATTTGTATATGGAATTTCACTTGGCGCAGGCTTAAAAAAACTCATTTTTCTAAAGGATTTGCAAGAGATATTTCTAATGTCCAATATCTGCAATCTGTAAAGAACATTCTGAGGATGATTAATATGTAGCACAATTATAAGATATTTATTTTTAAGTGCCCCAAATATCAAAGTCGAAATTGGGTAAAATAGACTATATAACAGCATTCTTGCCCTTTACAATAGCTTTAAAGTGCCTTAGGCTTCAATAAATGCATATATTTAGGTATAATACAAATTTGCAGGTTGTTCCCATTTGGGGTTGCTTTTAATGTCTCAGTGAGCCAATGTGCCCAGTGCAGAGGTTTGGGTTTATTATCATGATTGAAGGTTCTAACTCTAGCTAGACCTATTGAGACGTTCATCCTTTTAAGGTTGATAAACTAAGTACCATTGCATAGGGTAGTAACAAACATTTGTTCTAAAGCTAGTATGTTATGTTATTATGTTCTGTGAGTTATTCACAGTAAATGTTTTTAATAATTTAAGAATAGAAATAAATTGTAGCCCCTAAAAGAAGTAATATATATATCATGTGTTTTAAAAAAAGGGTTAATTATTGCAGGTTAGGAAGAGTTAGGAAGGTTTTTCTTGTCTGTGACAAGCTTCAGGGTGAGGAGAGAGACAGGGCGAGAGACAGGGCTAAAGAGCGCAGAATGCGATGCAGAAATTGAAGGCAGATTTTGACCTTGGAGCCTGTAAGGTGGAGGCTAGAAATAGGAGCGAGTAAACCAGGAGGTGAAATCACTGCTTAGAAAGCTTCTCTGACATGAAAATGTTTAATGCTTGCAGCAGGAGAGCCTTGGAAAGAGGTGGGGGCCAGGAGTGCTCGCAGTGGCTGGTTCCGCGCTGAGGTGCTATTTTTAGCCTTTCTGATAAGATAGGACAGCCGAGAATCGTTACGGAGCCCTGTCTGTTCCCATATTGTTCAAGACAAAATAAAATAAAAAAAAGGGGTGCTGAGAAGAAAATGATACATTGGTATTTCTGCTTTTGAAAAATAATGTCCACGTAGTTGCCTTCATTTAACAAATGTGGCATTAGCCTCAGACAAAAAGTAAGATGAAGCTCTTTCTTAGAATTTTGTGGGCTACATGCCTAGGTAAAAACGATCAGCAAATTAAGATTCATTTTTCACAGGAGGAATTGTGGCGCAAGGGAACACAGAGTGTCTGTGAAAATGATTTCCTCTTAGACAGTTAAAATTAAGGTGGCTTAACATGCTTACATGTTTTAGTCATTGCAAAGTTGACAAGATGGTTACAGTTAAGTACCACTAGGTTTGTATTTTTTTTTTTTTGTGTTTTGTTAATGTGTGTTATGTTTTGTCTCCTGATTAAAAGTTATAGTTGATATTTTTGTGTGTTATGTGAAGTGTTTTTCTTTTGTGTGTTGTATATTTTTTTTTGCTTCTGCCCACAGATCATTCATGGATTGTTCTGGGTGGTTCGAGGGCTGACAAGACTACAGTTGGACACGTGAGTTAGTTTGACGAAGATGTCAGTTGTGAAGGAATAATGGTGAAATGAGTGCCCTGAATAGCTATAGGCAGGAAATCAGGGTGAGAGAAGACTAGAAAGGACTGAGAATGTTACAGTAGGTGAAGAGGAGTATTGAAAAAGCAGGGGTTAACAGCCAACGAAACAGCGATGGTCCATATCATGAGGTGGTGGAACGAGTGTTCCATATGTCCCTGTGGGGCCTAATCAATGAGCAAATTGCAAAAAGGAGGGTGCTGTCAGCTGTGTGTTGAAACAGATGTGTTTTTGCATAACTTCTTTGGAAAGAAATGTTTGTGTTTATTTTTGTGCATTTTGTCTTTCTATGAATTGTTCCTGCTGGTCCTGCGTGTCAGAAGCGACACAGTCAGTTGTTTTGACAGTCGGTCACCAGCTGTCAAAAGAGGGGAGTAAGGAAATGGAATATTATTTTTGAGCCTGACAAATTAAGCAGGCCAGAATATTATTTGCTGGGTTGCAGGTTCATTGTGCATAAAGTGCATGACATAGTGTTGTGCGTCACCGTTCATTTACATATGAAATTGAAATTTGTCTATGCTTTCTGTGCTTGGCATACAGCAAGTATACCTGATGGCTTGGCATGTGTGTTTTTATTTTATGCACGTTTTTTTGTTTTTGCGTTGTGTTTACGCTTTTGCTTTTAATACTGTTACAAGCTCCCCTGTGTTGTGAGTGGATGGTCATGACGATGCCCATCGCTACGCAACAGTTGGTTGGACTTGTTCTGGTTACTAAATTTCACAGATATGATATTTCATGCTGTGAATATGACAGACAACACTTCACCAGTGCATGTCTATTTGGCTATAATGGTATTGAAAAAAAATAAACAAAAGAGATATACAGGATTAAAAGTGTGTCACCTGCAGTTAGTCATGTTACTGCTCCTTCCTTTAAGGGACGAGCAGCCTACATTGATGTTCCCTGATTAGACTCTAAGGATGAACTATAAATCTGTGGCTCTTGCTAAAGGTGACATAACTTTCCTTATGATATTGCACTTCTACATGTAGTCATAAGAGACACCAAGAGTTTCTTATTTGATGTCCTGAGTAGCAGGATTGTGATTTTAAGTGGGTATAGTGCCCCCACCGGACAGGTGACTAGGGAAAAGAAAATTGTAGATCAGACACCAGAGACCTGAGAATTATTAGACTAGGGTGACAGGTATTCTCAGCGATCATGAGTAGATATTGTTTAGCCTGTGTATTGCATGGTGCACTTGCTGTACAATTATTAAAGGGAGGTATCTGCAAGCCCCTGATAATTTGTATCATGCGTTTCCCCTTTTGAGGTGTTCTAGATAAGGAATGTAGGAACACACAGATGTAGTAATTTAAGAGATGTTATCCCATTAGAAAATCATGAAATGAATATTTATAAATCCATAAGGGACTGGCCTATCTGTAAAACTGGTGCCACTATGAACCACGTCCAGTTTTACTAATGATATCAGAATGTTTAATTGATTCGTTATTGAATTTGCCTTTTGGATTCCCCTCCTTTATATCTGTCCTACCTCATGAGCACTTTCTTTTTTCACCCCCCCCCCCCACTTGGAGCAACCTCTTTCTCTATTAGGAGCATTTAATATGGTGATCTGTTCTAAAAGTCTCTTAGTTTTCTCTGGTCTGTATCATACCCTGTTCTCCTCAGGTTTTGAGTTGATCATGCATCTAACTGACACATTTTCACTCTGACTCCAACAGTCCCGCATTTTGGTGGGTCAGCACTGATTACAGCTCAGGCTACTGCTGCCATTCTTTTTTGATGGTGCACTGTTCACACACATGTTGTGACTAATAAAAGAGAGACTGCAACATGGTCAATCTCCTTGTGGCTTAATTATATTGAGATTGGATACAGACTGTCATGTAGCAGATCATATAGGCTGGCACACTGTGTGTTTGAGTGTTAGTATGAGTTACTGTGATACGTTTGGCTGGCTGTCACGCTTAGGGTCTTGAGATGATCAGTGCTGCCTTCTTTAATAGGCACCTACTCTGAAATTGATTCTGGGCCTAACTTCACCTCAGAGATCTACTTTGAAGGTACTGGCGAGCTACCAGTGGCTCCCGAGCTACTCGTTGGAGACCCCTGGACTAGAAGTACTGCCTTTGCCTTTGCATCTTATGAGAGTGACAGTGCATTCTAAACCAGAGTTGTCCCATGGCTTCTGGCCACTCCCTTGAAGATTGCAGGCCACCTGCCTGCAGTCCTATTGTTAAATACAATGAACTGTTTTTATACTAAACTGAAGGAAACTAACAACTGTGTCACATTTCCTACGTCACTAGATTCTGCGGGAATTAAGTCATAATAACCTGCAGAACACTGATTTAAGCCTAATTCCCATCAGTGACAGCTACAGATGAAATGCGGACGTCTTGGCCCTACAGTCCCAGCACCCAGAAAGTAGCAAGGCTGGACAGCGATCGCCAGCGCGCCATCAATGGTATCTCCAAAGCATCGTACTTGCTCCATCAGACGGCGTTGGACATCACAAAACCAGAGTTTCAGTGTAAAAGAGCGAAAGAGAAGGATCCCTGTTGTTGATGGCAGGGCTGGTTTGAGGCTTCAGTTTTCTACCTGTCATGTGCTGGTAACCTCTGACAGTGTGCAGTCCCTTGAGCCCCTTGGCCTGAGTTTTGGTCAACCCCCCTCTTTTCTTTGCTCCAACGGAAGGGCAGTGCACCGGAGGATCTAAGGCACTAAATGATGAAAGGAAAATTAAATGAAAGAGCAGCCTGAACATCCTCTGACACTGAATAGCGAGTGTTCGAGTCTGAAAGTGTTGCTGAGCGTGAAAGTCTGTTGCTCTTTCCGATTAATAGTACTTGGGTCTGCACGAGATGATCTGTGCCCATGACCAACGAAGAGCACAATATCTATAGTGCCTGCCGCAGAGGAAATATATTGGTGCACTGCCTTGAGACATTGAGACTTTCGAGTGAGCTGTGAGTGTTTGCCAGGAGGGCACTCCAACGGATACTGAGAAGCACTATTTTCATGGAAGGCCTGAATGAAGAGGCCCAATGCGGAAGAAAACAACAGAAGCAGATTTGATGGACGATAGAAGCCTACCAGAGAGGCTTAGAACGGACTTTGGGCATAGTTATGGTTGCACAAGCGGTTCCCGTGCAATTGCATAGAATGGGTGTTAGGAGACTGATTCTTATTGTTTTGCTGGCATTGTTTTAGAGTAGTATTCTGTTTAGTAAAAGCAGAATGAAGTCTATCCTCTGTTCAAGAGTATCTCTATTTCACCTGAGAGCATTGATAAGGATCGCCACTGTTTCACCTGAGTATACAATAGTCACTGAAATGCATAAGAGCCCTGAAAAGGTTCGCTAAATAATTTTAGGATTTGTTTTTGCCTAGGGTTGTGAAAAAATGATAATCCTGTTTGTAATAATGGTCATTACTTTCTTCTGCTATCTGAATGTTAATTATGACCCGATGCTTTGTTCTCTTTGTATCCCTGTTGATAGCTTACATATACCTGCTTAAATGAAATTTGTAGAATGGAAAATGCTCACCTAGCAATGAATCTGTGTGTTTTGCCTGAGTTATGGCAAAAGGAGGGTCTGAGGAAATTCGATTTTCGATCTCGCTTATATTCAGCCACCATTTTGTGTTCCACCGCCATTTTGTGTTGCCCTCACTCAGGCAGCACAATGAACGAAGTTTTTCTGCTGATCTTACTGCGACGTGTCAAAATAGCCTCCTGCCTCTGTTTACGAAACTAATATCAGGGACTGGCTGAGTCCACTAATCCTCGTCTGGTTTGACTAAACCCTGTCTCGACAGTCTGTTGGTTCGCACCATTCTTTCCTGACTTTACCTTATCTTCTGGCCTTCGCTATTCTCTACTTGTATTCTCTCATTTCACAACTGTCCTCCAAAGCATACAAATATGTCCTGCCACCTGCAAGGTGAGTTGTAGACACTACCACTGATTAACTTGTGGGGAGGGGTGACAAAAACAGTTGGGAGAGAGGTTTATTTGGGTTACTTGATATCTTGTTTTCAAACTTTTCTCATTGGTTATATCTTGGTTTCAAACTCTTCTCATTGGATAATCATGTATGCATTGGGAGTGTTCTTGGTGAATCTATGTGCTATAAAAGATTGTGCGCCACGGAGTAAAGTGGCAGTCTCCTAAGAACATACTGAGTGTACTTCTGGGACAACTGTACTTAGCTGCAGCTAATAAACCTGATCTTCTACGCTCAACAGAATGTCCTGTGTCTCTGTTCAACAAAGCAGGTGAACTCAGGAGATTAAGGCGTACCCTGCGCCGCCAGGCCCATAAGGCCCTGGTTCTTCAGAGTAAAAGTGTAGAACATTTCCTTTTTTCTCGAGGGTCTTCAGATGAATAATATAGGAATACACAAATGCAAGGATTTGGAGTATGTCTGTATTGTTTTTCTCTTTTCCTCAGAATTTAGTAAATGAACACAGACTTCCTTAGCTGCTTCAAATAGTGTAATAGGTCCAGGGTTTTTACTCTCAGATAGAAGAAGTGGTTCTTGGGTGCCTTGCTAATATATGGGGCGCACCAGGACTAGGAAGTATTCTGAGACTATTCTCTCTGTTGATGGATTATTTGTATGCCTTGTCCAAAGACCTTTTGTTCTATTCACCAATAGATATTTGCTGCCTTACAACCATTGCCAGAGGGGCCCGGACATCAGATCCAGCCTGAGGAGTCAGCACCAGTCCACCTTCACCTTGAAGCCAAGGTGAAGGTAACCAGCACAGGAATTGCTGGCAACTAGGATCTCAGTGAAGGTAGAAGGCCGGAAGCACTGGGATGTGAAGTGTGTACCCCTGCCACTGTCTTGGGCGAAAGATGGGGTCACAAATCAGAAAGGAGAAATCGTGGCTCAAGTTTTTGATGCCCAGCTGAGAGTCACAGACCGACCAGAACGGCAAGGAGGCTTTTACTTGAGGTGACCCTCTTTGAAATAAGGGTTGCTTCAGGTACTTCAGCATCACGCTCCTGAATGCTGGCTGTAAAGTCTGCACCTTTGTTTGTTGATCAAGCGATACATGGGCACACTGGATACAATCTGTGGCCCCAACGAAAGAGCAGTGCGCCAGCAGAGCAATACAGGAGTTAGGGAAGGACTTGAGTTCAGGGTACAGGTGCTGTGCCTTTGGTGCCCGTTCGATTGAAGTGAAAAAAAACTGGTTCACTGCCTGAGACACTGGACAGGATCGCTGAGGGCATTTGCCCCGGAAGGTGATTGCCCTATCCTGAAAGAAGAAACTTTATCCTTGAAACTGGGCCGTGATTCCTGAGTTGCGAGTTGTGCAGCTCCAACGTGGGAACAACAAGAGCCTGCCTGTGAGGCCCAAAACAGACACAGGGAGAAGACTCCCTCTGGCTGGTTGTACAGCGGCTTCAATTTCCATAAGGACTTATTTTTTTTTAATAATGTACCCTTTTGGCCGTCCCATTTTTGAGGAGAAGGTGCCCTTTGCAGTTCCTCGTCCTAATTCTCATGGCCCTGTGTGGTCCTCCTGGTCCCCTGGAACCAGGATTGTTTTTGTTATAATATGTCTGACTGCTTTAATATTTGCATTAGGAATAATGTTTATTCTGCTAGAGAAAAGTTCATCTGAGCAGATGACAAATGTTACTTTACCCTTTCCTTGACTATGATGATTGATACTCTAGCCCTCATAAAAAGAACACTGGAAAAGTCTATTGAAAATGTTTTTTACATAGAATTGGACTAGATGGTTCTAGGATTTGATTTCTGCTTAGGGTTGAAAAATATTGGTAGTTCTGTTTGTGATAATAGTCATTACTCTCTCCTGCTATCTGTATGACCCAATGCTCTGTTCCCTTTGTACTCCTGTTTATACCTTATATATACCCGCTTAACAATATTTAGAATGAGAAATGCCCACCTAGCAATGGATTAGGATATTGATGAATTTATGAAAATAAATGTGCAAAACATTTTCTATGTTCCTACCAGATCATAGGGATGTCTTTAGCTCATGCTAAAAGGACCATCTGATAAAGATTGCAGGAATCTGTTAGCATGAGCTGAAAGCCATTTTGCACTTGGCAGCCATTTTAGTTAGCTATGTTCTAGCCATTTGCTTTCTCCCTCTTCCAGAACTTCGCACATGCTCAGAAAGGCCTAGCTAGTAGAATGCACCTGCTCTTATGTTATAACGGTCAGGCTATTCTTGCTGATGTAAGGAGAAATATCTCTCCTCCCACTTTGTTGAGCAAGCAAATTCTGTATAGCCATATTAGTCAGTAAGTATTCTTGTATGTGCCAGGACCTCCCCTTGGTTTTATGCTGACTAATGTAACCGACGCATATATAAGGCCCCTGTTCTCTGTACTCCTTAGAACGTCTCCTACAGTGACTTGAGGGTACTGTGTGACGCAATCTCCCTCATGTTAGGTTTAATAAATGCATTGTTTTTATATTACAGCTTCTGTGCCAATCTCTTCTTTGTTGGTTTAAAAGGACCAGGTGTATCAGTGAAACCCCTGAGAAGGTTTATATTTCTTCAGCACGACCCTCTACACTACACAAACACCACTGCACAACCCTAGACTCTAAAACACTACCCCAGCACGATCCACTACACTACCCGAATACCACTGCACTAACCTAAACCCTAAAACACTTACCCCAGCACGATCCCCTACACTACACAATCACCAGTGTACTACCTTAAACCCTAAAACACTACCCTAAGCATAACCCCGTATACTACCCAAACACCGCTCCACTACCCTAAACCCTAAAACACTTACCACAGCATGACCCCCTACACCACACAAACATCACTGCACTACCCTAAACCCTAAAAGACTACCCCCAACACGACCCCTACACTACACAAACACCACTGCACTACCCTAAACCCTAAAACACTACCCCCAGCACGACCCCTAATACTACACAAACAACACGGCACTACCCTAATCCCTAAAACACTACTCCCAGCAGTACCCCATATACTACCCAAACACCACAGCACTACCCTAAACCCTAAAACACTACCCCCAGCATGACTCATTACACCACACAAACACCACTTCACTACCCTAAACCCTAAAACATTACTCCCAGCATGACCCCCTACACTACCCGAACACCACTGCACTATTCTAAACGCTAAATCTACCCCCCGCACAAACCTCTACACTACCAAAACACCACTGCACTACCCTAAACCCAAAACACTACCCCAAGCATGACCCCCTACACTACACACACACCACTGCACTGCCGTAAGCCCTAAAACACTACCCCCAGCACAACCCCCTTCACTACCCAAACAAAAAAGCACTACCTTAAACCCAAAAACACAGCCCCCAGCACGACCCCCTACACTACACAAACACCTCTGCACTACCCTAAACCTCCAAACACTACCCCAGCATGACCCCCTACACTACACAAACACCGCTGCACAACCCTAGACCCTAAAACACTACCCCCTACACTACAAAAAGACAACTGCAATACGCTAAACCCTAAAACACTACACACAGCACGACCCCCTACACTGCACAAAAACCACTGCACTACCCTAAACCCTAAAACACTACCCCCAGCATGACCCCCTACACTACACAGACACCACTGCACTACCCTAAACCCTAAAATGACCCCCTACACTACACAAACACCACTGCACTGCCCTAAACCCTAAAACACTTCCACCAGCACGATCCCCCTACACTACGCAATCACCACTGCACTGCCCTAAACCCTAAAACCCTACCCCCGGCATGACCCCCTACACTACCCAAACACCACTGCACTACCCTAAACCCTAATACACGACCCCCTACACTACACAAACACCACTGCACTACCCTAAACCCTAAAACACTACCCACAGCATGACGCCCTACACTACACAAACACCACTGCACTACCCTAAACCCTAAAACACTGCTCCCTACACTACACAAACACCATTGCACTACCCTAAATCCTAAAACACTACACCCAGCACGAACCCCTATACTACACAAACACCACTGCACTACCCTAAACCCTAAAACACTACCCCCAGCACGAACGCCTACACAACCCAAACACCGCTGCACTACCCTAAACCTTAAAACACTTCTCCAAACACGACCCCCTACACTACACAAACACCACAGCACTGCCCTAAACCCTAAAACACTACCCCCTACACTACACAAACACCACTGCACTACCCTAAACCCTAAAACACTACCCCCACCACCACCCCCTACACTACCCAAACACCACTTTACTACCCTAAACCCTAAATTACTATCCCCAGCATGACCCCCTAAACTACACAAACACCACTGTACTACCCTAAACCTAAAAACATTACCCCTACCACAACCCCATACACTGCCCAAACACCACTGCACTACCCTAAACCCTAAAACACTACCCCAGCACGACCCCCTATACTATAAAAACACCACTGCACTACCCTAAACTCTTAAACACTACCCCCTACACTACACAAACACCACTGTACTACCCTAAACCCTATATCTACCCCCTGCACAAACCCATACACTACCCAAAAACCACTGCAATGCACTGCACTAAATCCGAAAACACTACCCCAGCATGATCCTCTACACTACTCAAACACCACTGCACTACCCTAAACCCTAAAACACTACCCCCCGCAAGACCCCCTATAGTACACAAACACCACTGCACTACCCTAAACCCTAAAACACTACCCCAGCACGACCCCTACACTACCCAAACACCACTGCATTACCCTACACCCTAAAACACTACCCCATTAAGATCCCCTACACTACACAAACACCACTGCACTACCCTTAACCCTAAACCCTAAAATACTCCCCTAGCACGAACCCCTACACTACTCAAACACCACTGCACTACCCTAAACCCTAAAACATGACCCCCTACACTACACAAACACAACAGCACTACCCTAAACCCTAAAACACTACCCCAGCACGACCCCGTTGACTACACAAACACCACTGCACTGCCCTAAACTCGAAAACACTACCCCAGCACGACCCCCTACACTACTCAAACACTACTGCACTACCCTAAACCCTAAAACACTACCTGCAGCACGACCCATTACAGCACACAAACACCACTGCATTATCCTAAACCCTAAAACACTACCCCCAGCATGACCGCCTACAATACCCGAACACCACTGCACTACCCTAACCCCTAAATCTACCCCCCGCAGAAACCCCTACAATACCCAAGCAACATTGCACTACCCTAAACCCTGAAACACTACCCCCAGCATGACCCCCTACACTACACAGACACCACTGCACTGCTGTAAACCCTAAAACACTACCCCTGCACGACCCCTTACACTACCCAAACACCACTGCACTTTCCTAAACCCTAAAACACGACCCCTACACTACACAAACACCACAGCACTACCCTAAACCATAAAACACTATCCCCAGCACGACCCCCTTCACTACAAAAACATCACTGCACTGCCCTAAACCTGAAAACACTACCCCAGCACAACGCCCTACACTACTCAAACACTACTACACGACCTAAAACACTACCCCCAGCACGACCCCCTACACTAATAAAGCACCACTGCTCTACCCTACAGCCTAAAACACTACCCCAGCACGAACCCCTACACTAAACAAACACCACTGCACTACCCTAAACCCTAAAACACTAACCCCAGTATGACCCCCTACACTACACAAACACCACTGCACTATACTAAACCCTAAAACACTACCCTCAACACGACCCCCTACACTACACAAACACAACTGCACTACACTAAACCCTTAAACACTACCCCCAGCACGACCGCCCTACACTACCCAAACATCATTGCACTACCCTAAACCCTAAAACACTACCCACAGCATGACGCCCTACACTACACAAACACCACTGCACTACCCTAAACCCTAAAACACTACTCCCTACACTACACAAACACCATTGCACTACCCTAAATCTTAAAACACTACCCCCAGCACGAACCCCTATACTACACAAACACCACTGCACTACCCTAAATCCTAAAACACTACCGCCAGCACGAACGCCTACACAACCCAAACACCGCTGCACTACCCTAAACCTTAAAACACTTCTCCAAACACGACCCCCTACACTACACAAACACCACAGCACTACCCTAAACCCTAAAACACTACCCCCTACACTACACAAACACCACTGCACTACCCTAAACCCTAAAACACTACCCCCACCACCACCCCCTACACTACCCAAACACCACTGCACTACCCTAAACCCTAAATTACTATCCCCAGCATGACCCCCTAAACTATACAAACACCACTGTACTACCCTAAACCTAAAAACATTACCCCTACCACAACCCCATACACTGCCCAAACACCACTGCACTACCCTAAACCCTAAAACACTACCCCAGCACAACCCCCTATACTATAAAAACACCACTGCACTACCCTAAACTCTTAAACACTACCCCCTACACTACAGCAAACACCACTGCACTACCCTAAACCCTATATCTACCCCTGCACAAACCCATACACTACCCAAACACCACTGCAATGCACTGCACTAAATCCGAAAACACTACCCCAGCATGATCCTCTACACTACTCAAACACCACTGCACTACCCTAAACCCTAAAACACTACCCCCAGCAAGACCCCCTATAGTACACAAACACCACTGCACTACCCTAAACCCTAAAACACTACCCCAGCACCACCCCTACACTACCCAAACACCACTGCATTACCCTACACCTTAAAACACTACCCCATTACGAACCCCTACACTACACAAACACCACTGCACTACCCTTAACCCTAAAATACTCCCCCAGCACGAACCCCTACACTACTGAAACACCACTGCACTACCCTAAACCCTAAAACATGACCCCCTACACTACACAAACACAACAGCACTACCCTAAACCCTAAAACCCTACCCCAGCACGACCCCCTTGACTACACAAACACCACTGCACTGCCCTAAACTCGAAAACACTACCCCAGCACGACCCCCTACACTACTCAAACACTACTGCACTACCCTAAACCCTAAAACACTACCTGCAGCACGACCCATTACAGCACACAAACACCACTGCAATATCCTAAACCCTAAAACACTACCCCCAGCATGACCGCCTACAATACCCGAACACCACTGCACTACCCTAACCCCTAAATCTACCCCCGCAGAAACCCCTACAATACCAAAGCACCTTTGCACTACCCTAAACCCTGAAACACTACCCCCAGCATGACCCCCTACACTACACAGACACCACTGCACTGCTGTAAACCCTAAAACACTACCCCTGCACGACCCCTTACACTACCCAAACACCACTGCACTACCCTAAACCCTAAAACACAACCCCCTTAACTAGGCAAACACGACGGCACTACCCTAAACCATAAAACACTATCCCCAGCACGACCCCCTTCACTACAAAAACATCACTGCACTGCCCTAAACCTGAAAACACTACCCCAGCACCACGCCCTACACTACTCAAACACTACTACACGACCTAAAACACTACCCCCAGCACGACGCCCTACACTAATAAAGCACCACTGCTCTACCCTACAGCCTAAAACACTACACCAGCACGAACCCCTACACTAAACAAACACCACTGCACTACCCAAAACCCTAAAACACTAACCCCAGTATGACCCCCTACACTACACAAACACCACTCTACTATACTAAACCCTAAAACACTACCCTCAGCACGACCCCCTACACTACACAAACACAACTGCACTACACTAAACCCTTAAGGACTACCCCCAGCACGACCCCCTACACTACCCAAACATCATTGCACTACCCTAAACCCTAAAACACTACCCCCAGCAAGACCCCCTATAGTACACAAACACCACTGCACTACCCTAAACCCTAAAACACTACCCCAGCACGACCCCTACACTACCCAAACACCACTGCATTACCCTACACCCTAAAACACTACCCCATTACGATCCCCTACACTACACAAACACCACTGCACTACCCTTAACCCTAAACCCTAAAATACTCCCCCAGCACGAACCCCTACACTACTCAAACACCACTGCACTACCCTAAACCCTAAAACATGACCCCCTACACTACACAAACACAACAGCACTACCCTAAACCCTAAAACACTACCCCAGCACGACCCCGTTGACTACACAAACACCACTGCACTGCCCTAAACTCGAAAACACTACCCCAGCACGACCCCCTACACTACTCAAACACTACTGCACTACCCTAAACCCTAAAACACTACCTGCAGCACGACCCATTACAGCACACAAACACCACTGCATTATCCTAAACCCTAAAACACTACCCCCAGCATGACCGCCTACAATACCCGAACACCACTGCACTACCCTAACCCCTAAATCTACCCCCAGCAGAAACCCCTACAATACCCAAGCAACATTGCACTACCCTAAACCCTGAAACACTACCCCCAGCATGACCCCCTACACTACACAGACACCACTGCACTGCTGTAAACCCTAAAACACTACCCCTGCACGACCCCTTACACTACCCAAACACCACTGCACTTTCCTAAACCCTAAAACACGACCCCTACACTACACAAACACCACAGCACTACCCTAAACCATAAAACACTATCCCCAGCACGACCCCCTTCACTACAAAAACATCACTGCACTGCCCTAAACCTGAAAACACTACCCCAGCACAACGCCCTACACTACTCAAACACTACTACACGACCTAAAACACTACCCCCAGCACGACCCCCTACACTAATAAAGCACCACTGCTCTACCCTACAGCCTAAAACACTACCCCAGCACGAACCCCTACACTAAACAAACACCACTGCACTACCCTAAACCCTAAAACACTAACCCCAGTATGACCCCCTACACTACACAAACACCACTGCACTATAATAAACCCTAAAACACTACCCTCAACACGACCCCCTACACTACACAAACACAACTGCACTACACTAAACCCTTAAACACTACCCCCAGCACGACCCCCTACACTACCCAAACATCATTGCACTACCCTAAACCCTAAAACACTACCCACAGCATGACGCCCTACACTACACAAACACCACTGCACTACCCTAAACCCTAAAACACTACTCCCTACACTACACAAACACCATTGCACTACCCTAAATCTTAAAACACTACCCCCAGCACGAACCCCTATACTACACAAACACCACTGCACTACCCTAAATCCTAAAACACTACCGCCAGCACGAACGCCTACACAACCCAAACACTGCTGCACTACCCTAAACCTTAAAACACTTCTCCAAACACGACCCCCTACACTACACAAACACCACAGCACTACCCTAAACCCTAAAACACTACCCCCTACACTACACAAACACCACTGCACTACCCTAAACCCTAAAACACTACCCCCACCACCACCCCCTACACTACCCAAACACCACTGCACTACCCTAAACCCTAAATTACTATCCCCAGCATGACCCCCTAAACTACACAAACACCACTGTACTACCCTAAACCTAAAAACATTACCCCTACCACAACCCCATACACTGCCCAAACACCACTGCACTACCCTAAACCCTAAAACACTACCCCAGCACAACCCCCTATACTATAAAAACACCACTGCACTACCCTAAACTCTTAAACACTACCCCCTACACTACACAAACACCACTGCACTACCCTAAACCCTATATCTACCCCCTGCACAAACCCATACACTACCCAAACACCACTGCAATGCACTGCACTAAATCCGAAAACACTACCCCAGCATGATCCTCTACACTACTCAAACACCACTGCACTACCCTAAACCCTAAAACACTACCCCCAGCAAGACCCCCTATAGTACACAAACACCACTGCACTACCCTAAACCCTAAAACACTACCCCAGCACCACCCCTACACTACCCAAACACCACTGCATTACCCTACACCTTAAAACACTACCCCATTACGAACCCCTACACTACACAAACACCACTGCACTACCCTTAACCCTAAAATACTCCCCCAGCACGAACCCCTACACTACTGAAACACCACTGCACTACCCTAAACCCTAAAACATGACCCCCTACACTACACAAACACAACAGCACTACCCTAAACCCTAAAACACTACCCCAGCACGACCCCCTTGACTACACAAACACCACTGCACTGCCCTAAACTCGAAAACACTACCCCAGCACGACCCCCTACACTACTCAAACACTACTGCACTACCCTAAACCCTAAAACACTACCTGCAGCACGACCCATTACAGCACACAAACACCACTGCAATATCCTAAACCCTAAAACACTACCCCCAGCATGACCGCCTACAATACCCGAACACCACTGCACTACCCTAACCCCTAAATCTACCCCCGCAGAAACCCCTACAATACCCAAGCACCTTTGCACTACCCTAAACCCTGAAACACTACCCCCAGCATGACCCCCTACACTACACAGACACCACTGCACTGCTGTAAACCCTAAAACACTACCCCTGCACGACCCCTTACACTACCCAAACACCACTGCACTACCCTAAACCCTAAAACACAACCCCCTTAACTAGGCAAACACGACGGCACTACCCTAAACCATAAAACACTATCCCCAGCACGACCCCCTTCACTACAAAAACATCACTGCACTGCCCTAAACCTGAAAACACTACCCCAGCACCACGCCCTACACTACTCAAACACTACTACACGACCTAAAACACTACCCCCAGCACGACCCCCTACACTAATAAAGCACCACTGCTCTACCCTACAGCCTAAAACACTACACCAGCACGAACCCCTACACTAAACAAACACCACTGCACTACCCAAAACCCTAAAACACTAACCCCAGTATGACCCCCTACACTACACAAACACCACTCTACTATACTAAACCCTAAAACACTACCCTCAGCACGACCCCCTACACTACACAAACACAACTGCACTACACTAAACCCTTAAACACTACCCCCAGCACGACCCCCTACACTACCCAAACATCATTGCACTACCCTAAACCCTAAAACACTACACACAGCATGACGCCCTACACTACACAAACACCACTGCACTACCCTAAACCCTAAAACACTACTCCCTACACTACACAAACACCATTGCACTACCCTAAATCCTAAAACACTACCCCCAGCACGAACCCCTATACTACACAAACACCACTGCACTACCCTAAACCCTAAAACACTACCCCCAGCACGAACGCCTACACAACCCAAACACCGCTGCACTACCCTAAACCTTAAAACACTTCTCCAAACACAACCCCCTACACTACACAAACACCACAGCACTACCCTAAACCCTAAAACACTAATCCCTACACTACACAAACACCACTGCACTACCCTAAACCCTAAAACACTACCCTCACCACCACCCCCTACACTACCCAAACACCACTGCACTACCCTAAACCCTAAATTACTATCCCCAGCATGACCCCCTAAACTACACAAACACCACTGTACTACCCTAAACCTAAAAACAATACCCCTACCACAACCCCATACACTGCCCAAACACCACTGCACTACCCTAAACCCTAAAACACTACCCCAGCACGACCCCTATACTATAAAAACACCACTGCACTACCCTAAACTCTTAAACACTACCCCCTACACTACACAAACACCACTGCACTACCCTAAACCCTATATCTACCCCCTGCACAAACCCATACACTACCCAAACACCACTGCAATGCACTGCACTTAATCCGAAAACACTACCCCAGCATGATCCTCTACACTACTCAAACACCACTGCACTACCCTAAACCCTAAAACACTACCCCCAGCAAGACCCCCTATAGTACACAAACACCACTGCACTACCCTAAACCCTAAAACACTACCCCAGCACGACCCCTACACTACCCAAACACCACTGCATTACCCTACACCCTTAAACACTACCCCATTACGAACCCCTACACTACACAAACACCACTGCACTACCCTTAACCCTAAAATACTCCCCCAGAACGAACCCCTACACTACTCAAACACCACTGCACTACCCTAAACCATAAAACATGACCCCCTGCACTACACAAACACAGCAGCACTACCCTAAACCCTAAAACACTACCCCAGCACGACCCCCTTGACTACACAAACACCACTGCACTGCCCTAAACTCAAAAACACTACCCCAGCACGACCCCCTACACTACTCAAACACTACTGCACTACCCTAAACCCTAAAACACTACCTGCAGCACGACCCATTACAGCACACAAACACCACTGCAATATCCCAAACCCTAAAACACTACCCCCAGCATGACCGCCTACAATACCCGAACACCACTGCACTACCCTAACCCCTAAATCTACCCCCCGCAGAAACCCCTACAATACCCAAGCACCATTGCACTACCCTAAACCCTGAAACACTACCCCCAGCATGACCCCCTACACTACACAGACACCACTGCACTGCTGTAAACCCTAAAACTCTACCCCTGCACGACCCCTTACACTACCCAAACACCACTGCACATTCCTAAACCCTAAACACGACCCCTACACTACACAAACACCACAGCACTACCCTAAACCATAAAACACTATCCCCAGCACGACCCCCTTCACTACAAAAACATCACTGCACTGCCCTAAACCTGAAAACACTACCCCAGCACAACGCCCTACACTACTCAATCACCACTACACGACCTAAAACACTACCCCCAGCACGACCCCCTACACTAATAAAGCACCACTGCTCTACCCTACAGCCTAAAAAACTACCCCAGCACAAACCCCTACACTACACAAACGCCACTGCACTATACTAAACCCTAAAACACTACCCTCAGCACGACCCCCTACACTACACAAACACAACTGTACTACCTTAAACCCTAAAACACTACCCCCAGCACGACCCCCTTCACTACCCAAACACAACTGCACTACCCTAAACCCAAAAACACTAACCCCAGCACGACCCCCTATACTACCCAAACACCAATGCACTACCCTAAACCCTAAAACACGACCCCCTACACTACACAAACACCACTGCACCACCCTAAAGCCTAAAAAACTACGCCAGCACGATCCGCTACACTACACAAACACCACTGCACTACACTAAACCCTAAAACACTACCCCCTACACTACACAAACACCACTGCACTACCCTAAACCCTAAAACACTACCCCCAGCATGGCCCCCCTTTACTACACAAACACCACTGCACTACCCTAAACCCTTAAATACTACCCCCAGCACACCCCCTACACTGCCCAAACATCACTGCAGCACCCTAGACCCTAAAACACTACCCCCACCCCCTACACTACTCAAACACTACTGCACTACCCTAAACATCTAAAACACTACCCGCAGCACGACCCATTACACCACACTAACACCACTGCACTATCCTAAACCCTAAAACACTACCCCCAGCATAACCGCCTGCAATACCCAAACACCACTGCACTACCTTAACCCCTAAATCTACCCCCCGCAGAAACCCCTACAATACCCAAGCACCATTGCACTACCTTAAACCCTAAAACACTACCCCCATCATGACCCCCTACCCTACACAGACACCACTGCACTGCCGTAAACCCTAAAACACTACCCCTGCACGACCCCTTACACTACCCAAACACCACTGGACTACCCTAAACCCTAAAACACGACCCCTACACTACACAAACACCCCAGCACTACCCTAAACCATAAAACACTACCCCCAGCACGACCCCCATCACTACAAAAACATCACTGCACTGCCCTAAACCTGAAAACACAACCCCAGCACAACGCCCTACACTACTCAAACACTACTACACAACCTAAAACACTACCCCCAGCACGACCCCCTACACTAACAAAGCACCACTGCTCTACCTTACAGCCTAAAACACTACCCCAGCACGAACCCCTACACTAAACAAACACCCCTGCACTACCCTAAACCCTAAAACACTACCCCCAGTATGACCCCCTACACTACACAAACACCACTGCACTATACTAAACCCTAAAACACTACGCTCAGCTCGACCCCCTACACTACACAAACACAACTGTACTACCTTAAACCCTAAAACACTACCCCCAGCACGACCCCCTTCACTACCCAAACACAACTGCACTACCCTAAACCCCAAAACACTAACCCCAGCACGACCCCCTATACTACCCAAACACTAATGCACTACCCTAAACCCTAAAACACGACCCCCTACACTACACAAACACCACTGCACCACCCTAAAGCCTAAAAAACGACCCCAGCACGACCCGCTACACTACACAAACACCACTGCACTACACTAAACCCTAGAACACTACCCCCTATACTACACAAACACCACTGCACTACCCTAAACCCTAAAACACTACCCCCAGCACACCCCTACACTACCCAAACATCACTGCAGTACCCTCAACCCTAAAACACTACCCCCACCCCCTACACTACCCAAACACCACTGCACTATCCTAAACCCTAAATTACTACCCCCAGCACGACCCCCTATACTACACAAACACCACTGCACTACCCTAAACCCAAAAACATTACCCCTAGGACGACACCCTACACTACCCAAACACCACTGCACTACCCTAAACCCTATATGTACCCCCAGCACAACCGCCCACTCTATACAAACACCACTGCACTTCCCTAAACCCTAAAACACTACCCCAGCACAACCCTCTACACTACACATACACCACTGCACTTCCCTTAACCATAAAATACTACCCCTAGCACGACCCCCTACATTATCCAATCACCACTGCACTACACTAAACACTAAAACACTTATCCCAGCACGACCCCCTACACTATCCAATCACCACTGCTCTACCTAAACCCAAAAACATTACCCCTAGGACGACACCCTACACCGGATGTATGACATTACAACGCGTGTCATTACAACGCGTGCAGTTACATCGCATGCGTTACAACGCATGCGATGTTACAACGCTATGCCATTACAACGCAAGTCTTTACATCGACTTGCACTAGATGGCGTGCTATCATTAGAAAAGTGTAATTTATTATTCCAACTCCAGTCCACGTAACAGTAGGGAAGGTGTTGGGATAGTAAACTACACTATTTGTAATGTTAGCACGCCATCTAGCGCAAGTCGATGTAAAGACTTGCGTTGTAATGGCATTGCGTTGTAACATCGCATGCGTTGTAACGCATGCGATGTAAAAGCTGCGCGTGGTAAAAACTGCGTTGTAATGGCTGTTCCCCCCCTACACCACCCAAACACCACTGCACTACCCTAAACCCTACATGTACCCCAGCACAACCGCCCACTCTACACAAACACCACTGCACTACCCCAAACCCAAAAACACTTACCCCAGCACGAACCACTACACCACACAAACACCACTGCACTACCCTAAACCCTAAAACACTACCCCCAGCATGACCCCTACACTGCACAAACAGCACTGCACTACCCTAAACCCTAAAACACTACCCCCAGCATGACCCCCTACACTACCCGGACACCACTGCACTACCCTAAACCCTAAATCTACCCCCCGCAGAAACCCCTACACTACCCAAACACCACTGCACTACCCTAAACTCTGAAACACTACCCCCAGCTTGACCCCCTACACTACACTGACACCACTGCACTGCCGTAAACCCTAAAACACTACCCCTGCACGACCCCCTATACTACCCAAACACCACTGCAATGCACTACACTAAACGCGAAAACACTACCCCCAGCACGACCACCTTCACTACACAAACACCACTGCAATGCACTTGCCTAAACTCGAAAACACTACCCCCAGCATGACCCCCTACACTACACAAACACAACTGTACTACCATAAACCCTAAAACACTACCCCCAGCACGACGCCCTACACTACCCAAACACCACTGCAGTACCCTACACCCTAAAACACTACCCCAGCACGAACCCCTACTTTACACAAACACCACTGCACTACCCTAAACCCTAAAACACTACCCCCAGCATGACGCCCTACACTACACAAACACCACTGCACTACCCTAAACCCTAAATCACTACCCCCAGCACGTCCCCCTACAGTACACAAACACCACTGCACTACCCTAAACCCTAAAACACTACCACAAGCACAACCCCCTACACTACCCAAATACCACTGCACTACCCTAAAACACTACCCCTGCACGACCCCCTATACTACACAAGCACCACTGCACTACCCTAAACCCTAAAACACTACACACAGCAAAACACCATACACTACCCAAACATAACTGCACTGTCCTAAACCCTAAAACACTACCACCCGCACATCTTCCTACACTACCCAAACACCACTGCACTACCCTAAACCCTAAAACACTACCCCCAGCACGACCCCTACACTACCCAAACACCACTGCACTTCCCTAAATCCTAAACACAACCGCCTAAACTACACTAACACCTCTGCACTACCCTAAACCCTAAAACACTACCACAAGCACAACCCCCTACACTACCCAAATACCACTGCACTACCCTAAAACACTACCCCTGCACGACCCCCTATACTACACAAGCACCACTGCACTACCCTAAACCCTAAAACACTACACACAGCACAACACCATACACTACCCAAACATAACTGCACTGTCCTAAACCCTAAAACACTACCACCCGCACATCTTCCTACACTACCCAAACACCACTGCACTACCCTAAACTCTAAATCTACCCCCACCACAACCCCCTACACTACACAAACACCACTGCACTACACTAAACCCTAAATTACTACCCCCAGCACGACCCCCTATACTATACAAACACCACTGCACTACCCTAAACCCTATATGTTCCCCCAGCACAACCGCCCACTCTACACAAACACCACTGCACTTCCCTAAACCCTAAAACACTACCCCAGCACAACCCTCTACACTACACATACACCACTGCACTTCCCTTAACCATAAAATACTACCCCTAGCACGACCCCCTACATTATCCAATCACCACTGCACTACACTAAACACTAAAACACTTATCCCAGCACGACCCCCTACACTATCCAATCACCACTGCTCTACCTAAACCCAAAAACATTACCCCTAGGACGACACCCTACACCGGATGTATGACATTACAACGCGTGTCATTACAACGCGTGCAGTTACATCGCATGCGTTACAACGCATGCGATGTTACAACGCTATGCCATTACAACGCAAGTCTTTACATCGACTTGCGCTAGATGGCGTGCTAACATTAGAAAAGTGTAATTTACTATTCCAACTCCAGTCCACGTAACAGTAGGGAAGGTGTTGGGATAGTAAACTACACTATTTGTAATGTTAGCACGCCATCTAGCGCAAGTTGATGTAAAGACTTGCGTTGTAATGGCATTGCGTTGTAACATCGCATGCGTTGTAACGCATGTGATGTAAAAGCTGCGCGTGGTAAAAACCGCGTTGTAATGGCTGTTCCCCCCCTACACCACCCAAACACCACTGCACTACCCTAAACCCTACATGTACCCCCAGCACAACCGCCCACTCTACACAAACACCACTGCACTACCCCAAACCCTAAAACACTTACCCCAGCACGAACCACTACACCACACAAACACCACTGCACTACCCTAAACCCTAAAACACTACCCCCAGCATGACCCCTACACTGCACAAACAGCACTGCACTACCCTAAACCCTAAAACACTACCCCCAGCATGACCCCTACACTACCCGGACACCACTGCACTACCCTAAACCCTAAATCTACCCCCCACAGAAACCCCTACACTACCCAAACACCACTGCACTACCCTAAACCCTGAAACACTACCCCCAGCATGACCCCCTACACTACACTGACACCACTGCACTGCCGTAAACCCTAAAACACTACCCCTGCACGACCCCCTATACTACCCAAACACCACTGCAATGCACTACACTAAACGCGAAAACACTACCCCCAGCACGACCACCTTCACTACACAAACACCACTGCACTACCCTAAACCCTAAATCTACCCCCAGCATGACCTCCCACACTACACAAACACCACTGCACTACCCTAAACCCTAAAACACTATCTCCAGCACAAACCCCTACATTACCCAAACACCACTGCACTACCCTAAACCCAAAAACACTAACCTCAGCATGACCCCCTACACTACACAAACACCACTGCACTACCCTATACCCTAAAACATGAACCCCTACACTTCACAAACCCCACTGCAATACCCCAAACCCTAAAACACTACCAACAGCATGACCCACCAAACTACACAAACAGCACTGCACTGCCCAAAACCCTAAAACACTACCCCTACACTACCCAAACACCACTGCACTACCCTAATCCCTAAAACACTACCCCCAGCATGACCCCTACACTACCCAAGCACCACAGCACTAACCTAAACACTAAAACACTACCACCTGCATGACTCCCTACACTACCCAAACACCACTGCACTACCCTAAACCATAAATCTACCCCCAGCACAACCCCCCACACTACACTAACACCACTGCACTACCCTAAACCCTAAAACACTATCCCCAGCACGGCCCCCTTCACCACACAAACACCACTGCACTGCCTTAAACCCTAAACACTACCCCCAGCACAACCCCCTAGAATACACAAACACCACTGCACTACCCTAAACACTAAAACACTACCCCCAGCATGACCCCCTACCCTACACAAACACCACTGCACTACCCTAAACACTAAAACAGTACCCCAGCACGGCTCCCTTCAATACCCAACCACAACTGCACTACCCAAAACCCAAAACACTACCCCCAGCACGTACCCCAACACTACCCAAACACCACTGCACTACCCTAAACCCTAACACACAACCCCCTACACTACACACACCACTGCACTACCCTAAACACTAAAACACAACCCCCAGCACAACCCCAACACTACACAAACACCAATGCACTAAACTAAACCCTAAAATACTACCCCCTACACTACACAAACACCACTGCACTACCCTAAACCCTAAAACACTACCCCAGCACGATCCCATACACTACACAAACACCACTGCAATAAGCTAAACCCTAGAACATGACCCCCTACAGTACACAAACACCACTGCTCTACCCTAAACCCTAAAACAGTACAACCTACACTACACAAACACCACTGCACTACCCTAAACCCTGAAACACTACCCCAGCATGGCCCCATACACTACACAAACACCTCTGCACTACCCTAAACCCTTAAACACTACCCCCAGCATGACTACCTACACTACCCAAACATCACTGCACTGCCCTAAACACTAAAACGCTACCACCAGCATGATTCCCTACACTTCCCAACAACCACTGCATTACCCTAAACCCTAACTCTACCCCCAGCACCACCCCCTACACTATACTAACACCACTGCCTTACCCCAACCCTAAAACACTATCCACAGCACAACCCCCTACACTACACAAAAACCATTGCACTGCCTTAAACCCCAAAACACTACCCCCAGCACAACCTCTACACTACACAAATACCACTGCACTGCCTTAAACCCCAAAACACTACCCCCAGCACAACCCCTACACAACACAAATACCACTGTACTACCTTAAACCCTAAATCAACCCCAGCATGACATCCTGCACTACACAAACACCACTGCACTACCCTAAACCCTAAAACAGTACCCCAAGTACAACACCCTACACTACACAAACACCGCTGCACTACCCTAAACCCTAAAACACTACCCCCAGCTCGACCCCCTTCACCACCCAACCACAACTGCACTACCCTAAACCCAAAAACACTACCTTCAGCACGACTCCCTACTCTACACAAACACCACTGCACTACCCTAAACCCTAAAAAACGACTCCCTACACTATACAAACACCACTGCACTACCTGAAAGCCTAAATCACTATCCCCAGCATGACCCCAACACTACACAAACACCACTGCACTACCCTAAACCCTAAAACACTACCCCCTACACTACACAAACACAAATGCACTACCCTAATCCCTAAAAGACTACCCCCAGCATGACCCCCTACACTACACAAACACCACTGCAGTACCGTAAAGCCTAACACACTACCCCTAGCATGACCCGCTACACTACACAAACACCTCTGCACTACCCTAAACCCTAAAACACTACCAACAGCTTGACCCCCTACACTACCCAAAAACCACTGCACTACCCTAAACCGTAAAACACTACCCCACCACAACTCCCTACACTACACAAACACTACTGCACTACCCTAAACCCTAAAACACTACCCCCAGCATGACTCCCTACACTACCCAAACACCACTGCACTACACTAAACCCTAAATCTACCCCCAGCATGACCTCCCACACTACACAAACACCACTGCTATACCCTAAATCCTAAAACACTACCGGCAGCATGACCCCCAACACTACCCAAACCCCACTGCGCTACCCTAAACCCTAAAACTCTACCCCACCACAACTCCCTACACTACACAAACACTACTGCACTACCCTAAACCCTAAAACACTACCCCCAGCACGACTCCCTACACTACCCAAACACCACTGTACTACCCTAAACCCAAAAACACTAACCCCAGCATGAACCCCAAACTACCCAAACACCACTGCACTACCCTATTCCCTAAAACATGACCACCTACACTACACAAACACCACTCAACTACCCTAAACCCTAAAACACTACCCCTACACTAAACAAACACCACTGCACTACCCTATTCCCTAAAACACTACCCCCAGCATGACCCCTACACTACACAAACACCACTGCACTACCCTAAACCCTAAAACACTACCCCCAGCATGACCTCTACACTACCCAACACCACAACACTACCCTAAACCCTAAAACACTACCCACAGCATGACCCACTATACTACACAAACACCACTGCACTACGCTAAACCCTAAAACACTACCCCTACACTAAACAAACACCACTGCACTACCCTATTCCCTAAAACACTACCCCCACCACAACTCCCTACACTACACAAACACTACGTCACTACCCTAAACCCTAAAACACTACCCCCAGCATGACTCCCTACACTACCCAAACACCACTGCACTACACTAAACCCTAAATCTACCCCCAGCATGACCTCCCACACTACACAAACACCACTGCTCTACCCTAAATCCTAAAACACTACCGGCAGCATGACCCCCAACACTACCCAAACCCCACTGCGCTACCCTAAACCCTAAAACTCTACCCCACCACAACTCCCTACACTACACAAACACTACTGCACTACCCTAAACCCTAAAACACTACCCCCAGCACGACTCCCTACACTACCCAAACACCACTGTACTACCCTAAACCCAAAAACACTAACCCCAGCATGAACCCCACACTACACAAACACCACTGCACTACCCTAAACCCTAAAACACTACCCCCAGCATGACCTCTACACTACCCAACACCACAGCACTACCCTAAACCCTAAAACACTACCCACAGCATGACCCACTATACTACACAAACACCACTGCACTACGCTAAACCCTAAAACACTACCCCTACACTAAACAAACACCACTGCACTACCCTATTCCCTAAAACACTACCCCCAGCATGACCCCCTACACTACACAAACACCACTGCACTACCCTAAACCCTAAAACAATACCCTCAGCATGACCCCTACACTACCCAAATCCCTAAAACACTACCCCCAGCATGACCCATTACACTATACAAACACCACGGTACTACCCTAAACCCTAAAACACTACCCCCAGCATGACCCCCTCACAACACAAACACCACTGCACTACCCAACACCCTAAATCTATCTCCAGCATGACCCCCTACACCACCCAAACACCACTACACTACCCTAAACCCTAAAGCACTACCCCCAGCATGAACCCCTACACTACCCAAACACCACTGCACCTCCCTAAACCTTAAAACTCTACCCCAGCACGACACCCTACACTACCCAAACACCACTGCACTACCCTAAACCATAAATCTACCCTCAGCACAACCCCCTATGCTACACAAACACCACTGCACTACCCTAAACCCTAAATCACTACCCTCAGCATTACCTCCTTCACTTCACAAACACCACTGCACTGCCTTAATCCATAAAACACTACCGCCAGCATGACCCCCTACACTACACAATCACCACTGCACTACCCTAAACCCTACATCTACCCCCAGAATGACCCCCTGCACTATACAAACACCACTGCACTACCCTAAACCCTAAAACATGACCCCAGCACGACCCCCTCACAACACAAACACCACTGCAATACCCTAAATCCTAAAACACTACCCCCAGCACGACCCCCTACACTACACAAGCACCATGGCACTACCCTAAACCCTAAAACACTACCCCCAGCAGTACCCCCTACACTACCCAAACACAACTGCACTACCTTAAACCCTAAAGCACTTCCCCCAGCTTGACCCCCTACAGTACAGAAACAACGCTGCACTACACTACTGCACTACCCTAAACCCTAAAACACTACCCCCAACACGACCCCCAACACAACACAAACATCACTACGCTACCCTAAAACCTAAAACTATCCCCAGCATGATCCCCTACACTACCCAAAAACCACTGCACTACCCTAAACCCTAAATCTACCCCAGCATGATCTCCCACACTACACAAACACCACTGCACTACCCTAAACCCTAAAACACTACCCCCAGCACAAACCCCTGCACTACACAAACACCACTGCACTACCCTAAACCCTAAAACACTACTCTTACGCTACACAAACACCACTGCACTACCCTAAACCCTAAAACACTACCCCCAGCATGACCTCTACACTACCCAACACCACAGCACTACCCTAAACCCTAAAACACTACCCACAGCATGACCCACTATACTACACAAACACCACTGCACTACGCTAAACCCTAAAACACTACCCCTACACTAAACAAACACCACTGCACTACCCTATTCCCTAAAACACTACCCCCACCACAACTCCCTACACTACACAAACACTACGTCACTACCCTAAACCCTAAAACACTACCCCCAGCATGACTCCCTACACTACCCAAACACCACTGCACTACACTAAACCCTAAATCTACCCCCAGCATGACCTCCCACACTACACAAACACCACTGCTCTACCCTAAATCCTAAAACACTACCGGCAGCATGACCCCCAACACTACCCAAACCCCACTGCGCTACCCTAAACCCTAAAACTCTACCCCACCACAACTCCCTACACTACACAAACACTACTGCACTACTCTAAACCCTAAAACACTACCCCCAGCACGACTCCCTACACTACCCAAACACCACTGTACTACCCTAAACCCAAAAACACTAACCCCAGCATGAACCCCACACTACACAAACACCACTGCACTACCCTAAACCCTAAAACACTACCCCCAGCATGACCTCTACACTACCCAACACCACAGCACTACCCTAAACCCTAAAACACTACCCACAGCATGACCCACTATACTACACAAACACCACTGCACTACGCTAAACCCTAAAACACTACCCCTACACTAAACAAACACCACTGCACTACCCTATTCCCTAAAACACTACCCCCAGCATGACCCCCTACACTACACAAACACCACTGCACTACCCTAAACCCTAAAACACTACCCCCAGCATGACCCCTACACTACCCAAATCCCTAAAACACTACCCCCAGCATGACCCATTACACTATACAAACACCACGGTACTACCCTAAACCCTAAAACACTACCCCCAGCATGACCCCCTCACAACACAAACACCACTGCACTACCCTAAACCCTAAAGCACTACCCCCAGCATGACCCCCTACACTACCCAAACACCACTGCACCTCCCTAAACCTTAAAACACTACCCCCAGCACGACACCCTACACTACCCAAACACCACTGCACTACCCTAAACCATAAATCTACCCTCAGCACAACCCCCTATGCTACACAAACACCACTGCACTACCCTAAACCCTAAATCACTACCCTCAGCATTACCTCCTTCACTTCAGAAACACCACTGCACTGCCTTAATCCCTAAAACACTACCGCCAGCATGACCCCCTACACTACACAATCACCACTGCACTACCCTAAACCCTACATCTACCCCCAGAATGACCCCCTGCACTATACAAACACCACTGCACTACCCTAAACCCTAAAACATGACCCCAGCACGACCCCCTCACAACACAAACACCACTGCAATACCCTAAACCCTAAAACACTACCCCCAGCAGTACCCCCTACACTACCCAAACACAACTGCACTACCTTAAACCCTAAAGCACTTCCCCCAGCTTGACCCCCTACAGTACAGAAACAACGCTGCACTACACTACTGCACTACCCTAAACCCTAAAACACTACCCCCAACACGACCCCCAACACAACACAAACATCACTATGCTACCCTAAAACCTAAAACTATCCCCAGCATGATCCCCTACACTACCCAAAAACCACTGCACTACCCTAAACCCTAAATCTACCCCAGCATGATCTCCCACACTACACAAACACCACTGCACTACCCTAAACCCTAAAACACTACCCCCAGCACAAACCCCTGCACTACACAAACACCACTGCACTACCCTAAACCCTAAAACACTACTCTTATGCTACACAAACACCACTGCACTACCCTAAACCCTAAAACACTATCCCCAGCATGACCCCAACACTACCCAAACACCACAGCACTACCCTAAACACTAAAATACTACCACCAGCACGACTCCCTACACTACCCAAACACCACTGCACTACCCTAAACCCTAAATCTATCCCCAGCACGGCCCTCTTCACTACACAAACACCACTGCACTGCCTTAAACCCTAAAACACTACCCCCAGCACAGCCCCCTATAGTACACAAACACCACTGTAATACCCTAAACAAGAAATCTACCCCCAGCATGACCCCCTACACTACACAAACACCACTGCACTACCCTAAACCCTAAAACACTACCCCCGGCATGACCCCTACACTACCTAAATACCACACCACTACCCTAAACACTAAAACACTACCCCCAGCACGACCCCCTACACTACACAAGCACCATGGCACTACCCGAAACCCTAAAACATTACCCCCAGCAGTACCCCCTACACTACCCAAACACAAATGCACTACCTTAAACCCTAGAACACAACCCCCAGCATGACCCCCTACAGTACTGAAACACCACTGCACTACACTATTGCACTACCCTAAACCGTAAAACACTACCCCCAGCATGACCCCTACACTACCCAAACACAACTGCACTACCCTAAACCCTAAAACACTACCTCCAGCATGACCCCCTGCACTACCCAAATACCACTGCACTTCCCGAAACCCTAACACACTACCCCCAGCACGACCCCCAACACTACATAAACATCACTGCGCTACCCTAAACCCTAAAACTATCCCCAGCATGACCCCCTACACTATCCAAACACCATTGCACTACCCTAAACCCTAAAACACTACCCCAGGACGATCCCATACACTACACAAACACCACTGCAATAAGCTAAACCCTAAAACATGACCCCCTACAGTACACAAACACCGCTGCACTACCCTAAACCCTAAAACACTACCCCCAGCACGTCCCCCTACACTACAAAAACACAACTGCATAACCCTAAACCCTAAAACAGTACAACCTACACTACACAAACACCACTGCACTACCCTAAACACTAAAACACTACCCCAGCATGGCCCCCTACACTACACAAACACCTCTGCACTACCCTAAACCCTTAAACTCTACCCCCAGCATGACTACCTACACTACCCAAACATCACTGCACTGCCCTGAACACTAAAACGCTACCACCAGCATGATTCCCTACACTTCCCAACAACCACTGCACTACCCTAAACCCTAACTCTACCCCCAGCACCACCCCCTACACTATACTAACACCACTGCCTTACCCCAACCCTAAAACACTATCCCCAGCACAACCCCCTACACTACACAAAAAACACTGCACTGCCTTAAACCCCAAAACACTACCCCCAGCACAACCTCTACACTACACAAATACCACTGCACTGCCTTAAACCCCAAAACACTACCCCCAGCACAACCCCTACACAACACAAATACCACTGTACTACCTTAAACCCTAAGTCAACCCCAGCATGACACCCTGCACTACACAAACACCACTGCACTACCCTAAACCCTAAAACAGTACCCCAAGCACAACACCCTACACTACACAAACACCGCTGCACTACCCTAAACCCTAAAACACTACCCCCAGCTCGACCCCCTTCACCACCCAACCACAACTGCACTACCCTAAACCCAAAAACACTACCTTCAGCACGACTCCCTACTCTACCCAAACACCACTGCACTACCCTAAACCCTGAAAAACGACCCCCTACACTATACAAACACCACTGCACCACTGCACTACCCGAAAGCCTAAAACACTATCCCCAGCATGACCCCAACACTACACAAACACCACTGTACTACCCTAAACCCTAAAACACTACCCCCTACACTACACAAACACAAATGCACTACCCTAATCCCTAAAAGACTACTCCCAGCATGACCCCCTACACTACACAAACACCACTGCACTACCCTAAAGCCTAACACACTACCCCTAGCATGACCCGCTACACTACACAAACACCTCTGCACTACCCTAAACCCTAAAACACTACCAACAGCTTGACCCCCTACACCACCCAAACACCACTGCACTACCCTAAACCGTAAAACACTACCCCACCACAACTCCCTACACTACACAAACACTACTGCACTACCCTAAACCCTAAAACACTACCCCCAGCATGACTCCCTACACTACCCAAACACCACTGCACTACACTAAACCCTAAATCTACCCCCAGCATGACCTCCCACACTACACAAACACCACTGCTCTACCCTAAATCCTAAAACACTACCGGCAGCATGACCCCCAACACTACCCAAACCCCACTGCGCTACCCTAAACCCTAAAACTCTACCCCACCACAACTCCCTACACTACACAAACACTACTGCACTACCCTAAACCCTAAAACACTACCCCCAGCACGACTCCCTACACTACCCAAACACCACTGTTGTGAGACCGGCCTCGTGGCGTGGGCCCTCCCGACCAGCAAGTTACCCTGCAACCACGCCGAACCTCGTTGATTCAGCCTTCCGGCTTCCGCGGGCCAACATCCTGAGGGCCGACCAGATCCCCAACACGCATGCCCGGCCGAGGGAGAGCGAAACCCCCCCCCCAAACCAGACCGAGAGGCGCCGATCCTGTCACACCTCTGGTCTCTCCCCCGAGGGAGGTTTCGATCGTCCACCAGGCTCCCGGGGAGCAGGCGCCTCGCCCGCTGGGTGTCTGGAGTCCCTCCCGGACCCACCTGAACAGATCAAAGGGCCGAGCGACAGGAAACCCAGACACACCGCCCCCCCAGGCACCAGACCCCTCTCCGCGAGGACCCCGGACTTCAAAGAGGAGGGGGAGTATAACAAGGGGTGCTGAAGGAACGAAAGCAGAGAAGACCTGGACTGACGAGAGCCTGCTGACCTGGTCGCGGCTCGATCGCTCCCCGAACCGAAGAACGCTACCCGAACTCTGAACCATCTGATCCCTGCTGACGCTGTCGCGGCTCCCCGAACTCTGAACCATCTGAGCCCTGCTGACGCTGTCGCGGCTCCCCGAACTCTGAACCATCTGAGCCCTGCTGACGCTGTCGCGGCTCCCCGAACTCTGAACCATCTGAGCCCTGCTGACGCCGTCGCGGCTCCCCGAACTACGAACCTCCGGTGCCTGCTGAGTGACTCGCGGCCCGCTCCTCCAAGAGAAACGGCAGAGATTGCCGAGAGAAGCAACATCCCCTCAGCTCGAGGATTGAGAGCTGTGCGCCGGATACCTCGCAGAGACACTGATTCAAAGACTGTCCCGCTACCCCTTTTCCCTCATCACGAGATCGCTGCCGCTTGTGGCATCAATTCTGCACCTGCCTTCCGGATCATAATGATCCCTGACAACTACCGATAAAAGTCTATTGTCTTACAACGAATTACTGTGTGGTGTCCCTCTATCCGAAGAGAGAGTAAGCGCGGCGTGTGCGATCCTAGGTACGAGACCCTTCCAGGAAGGGCCTCCCCGCTCTTGCTTGGCATAACTCTGGGAAAGGTGGGCCTCCGGGTGGTCAGGAACGCATTCCGAAGCCTCCCCGGGGAACGCCTTCCAACATTTGGTGGCAGGCGACGGGATCCGAGCCAACACCTAGAGATCGTGTAGTAGACGGCTTACGCACTACCAAGAAGAAATGGAAGGAGAAACTTCCCTAGGTGCCGCATGCACCAACCCGAGCACGACATTCCAAAAGGACCTGTTAGAATCTTATACGCACCGAGAACTGAAACAATTTTGCAAAGACCTTGGAATCGCTACCACCGGACTAAGCACGAAAGAGGACTTCCAGGGGGCATTAAAAACCTGGGTCGAGGCGGGAACTCCCCGGACACAAACAGAAGGAGAGCCTCCCAACGAACCACGATGCACCCCGGGGAGGAACGGCGCCCCCGAGGGGGGCCTATCCCCAGAGGAACTAGCGGACCGAGAAAGAGGTCGCAACCATGAACTAGAACTAGCAAAATTAAAAATCGAAGGAGAGCTAAAACTGGCGGAAAAAAAGCTGGCGGTGGAACAGTTACGCCTACAAGGAGAACTCGAGGAAAAGAAACGACAAAGAGAACACGAAGAAAGAAAACTCCAACTGGAGCACGAACGTAGCCTGAAAGAGATCGAGCTCAAAGCGAAGAATGCGGAGGCCAGACCCTCGGAAACCCAACCCCTCTCCTCCACCGTGGAACCAAAGGTCCACATCCCCAAAGACGTGGTGAAAGAATACTATAAGAACGACGATATCCAGCAATGGTTCAAAGCCTACGAAGTCGCCATGACCTCCCACCGAGTCCCGCAGAATGACTGGGGGGCTGGGCTGTGGGGCCGGTTCCTGAGCGAGGGGAGAGATACCCTGCTGGACCTGCCCTCCGTGGTGATGAACTCCTACAGTCACATGAAAGAGGCCCTAGTAGCCAGATATGGGCTCACCCCTGAAATGTACCGGCAACGGTTTAGAGACTGCAAGAAGATACCCGGTACCACCTGGGTGGAGTACGTGAACTTTTACAGCCGGGCCTTGGACGGGTGGATCAAGGGCAGCAAGGTCTCCACCTTTGAGGAGCTGTTCGACCTAATCGCATGGGAACACTTGTCCGCTAATTGCTTTGTAGAGCTGCGCCAGCACCTCCTGGACAGCAAACTCACAGACCCTCGGAAACTGGCCGTCGAGGCTGACCGGTGGGTAAACACCCGGGCCTCCCGGGGCCCCGTGGGAGACTACAGTTGCCACAGTCAGGGACCCCCCCGCCAGAGGGGCGGAAGGAATCAAGGCCGGCCAAGGGAACTCCCGGGGGGATCCCCACTCAGCCCCCCCAGAGGACAACCTCCGCCCTTTCCAGCTCCACCTCCGGCCAGCACCGGGCAAACCGGGGAGGCCGGGGACCCGAGTGAGGATCACCTGTTTCCGCTGCCAACAGACCGGACACTATGCCAGCGACCCTCAATGTCCCATGTACCAGCGAACCGCCACATCAACCCCGCCGGCTCGACAAATGGCCTCCGTAGCCCTGGGGGAAGAAATGGAAGACACCGAAGAATGGGAACCAGCCGCCATGGCCTTGGTCTCCCTAGGGGACCGGGAGATGGTCCCCGGAACGTCCCTGCCCGCCAACACGAAGAAGTACCGACAGCAGGTAACGGTCAATGGTCACCGCGTCGAGGGCCTCCGGGACACGGGGGCGAGTGTCACGGCGGTTCATTGTCACCTGGTCTCCGAAGATCAGATCCTACCCGGCGCCTTTTGTCCCGTCATATCGTCAGACAATTCCGAGAGCCTCTGCCGGATGGCCCTAGTCCCCTTCGAATGGGGGGGAGTCACCGGCAAGTTAAAGGTGGCGGTCCGAACCTCCCAGCCCGTGGACTGCCTCCTGGGCAACGACCTTGAGAACTCCCCGTGGGGACAAGTGGAACGAAGAGCCCATCTCGAGATGATGGGCCTACCCGAATGGGTATGCGCCACCACGCGCTCAATGACTCTCAGAGTGCCTTCCTCCGAGGGGGGAGAAGCCATGCCGCTAAGCACCGCCACCATCCCCGAGGTCCAGAATACACCACCAGGGGCCAACGACCCCCTTCTGGACGAAACAACCGCTCCCGACGAAGGGTCCGTGCCTTCCGACCCCGAATCCCTGACCGAACTCGGGGACCTGCCAGAACTGGCCCAGTGGCACTGCGAAGGAGGCCCCCCCCCGTGAAGAATTCTGCCAAGAACAATCCACCTGCCCGTTCCTCATTGGACCCCGACAACAGGCCGAGGCCCAAGCAGCAGGCGACCGGACCGGCACCCACTGGGTATACTGGGAAAACGGCCTCCTGTACAGCGAACAGAAGTCGGCCGAGTTGGGATCGGCCCGAGTACTAGTGGTACCCCTGCGCTTCCGAAGTCTCCTCCTGGGCCTGGCCCATGATGTACCCCTGGCCGGACACTTAGGCCAAGATAAGACCTACCAACGACTCGTCACCCACTTCTATTGGCCCAAGATGCGAGCAAATGTGGAGGCCCACTGCAAGTCCTGCCCCACGTGCCAGGCCAGCGGAAAGAGTGGGGGCAAGCGCAAGGCTCCGCTACAACCCTTCCCAGTCGTCAGTACCCCTTTTGAGCGGGTAGGAATCGACATCGTGGGACCACTGGACCCCAAGACCGCCCAGGGCCACCGGTTCATCCTCGTCCTGGTGGATCATGCCACCCGTTACCCCGAAGCCATCCCTCTCTGCACCGTGACGGCCCCCGTGGTAGGTCGGGCCTTGATGGGGATCTTCTCCCGCGTGGGGTTCCCCCGCGAAGTCGTGAGTGACCGGGGTACAAACTTTATCTCCCGATATATGAGATCCCTCTGGCAGCAGTGCGGAGTATCGTACAAGTTCACCACCCCGTACCACCCCCAAGGAAACGGCCTAGTCGAGCGCTTTAACAAAACACTGAAAGGAATGATCATGGGCCTCGAGGAACCCCTACGCCGGAGGTGGGACGTCCTCCTCCCATGCCTCCTGTTCGCCTACCGGGAGGTTCCACAAAAATCCCTGGGGTTCAGCCCATTCGAACTACTATATGGACACCCCGTCCGGGGACCCCTGAGCCTGGTCAAGGAGGGTTGGGAAACGACTCCCCGGGGGACCCCTCCGGATGTGTTCCGATACATCCTGGTGCTCCGCAACCAGACCCGGAAATTCCGAGAACTCACAGAGGCGAACCTCGAAGCTAGCCAGGAAGAGATGAAGCGCTGGTATGACCAGAATGCTACGCTGGTCGAGTTTCAGCCGGGCCAACAAGTCTGGGTCATGGCCCCGGTGAAACCCTGCGCCCTCCAAGATAAATGGACTGGACCCTTCAAGGTGGTCGAGCGGTAGAGCCAAGTCACCTATATCATCGATGTGCAGTCCCCGCAGAACCCCCTCAGGGTCCTCCACGTGAACCGCCTCAAACCCCACTTTGTACGGACAGAATTGAGTTTGCTCCTGGCCACCGACGATGGGGCCGAAGAAGACACCGAGCCCCTTCCAGACCCCCTGGGGGCGAAAGAGACCGATGGTTCCGTGGAGGGGGTGAGACTATCAACCACCCTCACAGCCCAACAGTCCGACGACTGCCGCCAGCTACTAAGGCAGTTCGCGGACCTCTTCTCCCTAACCCCTGGGGTCACCAACTGGTGTGTCCACGACGTGAACACCGGCGACAGCCCGCCAGTGAGACACCGGGCCTATCGGGTCCCTGATCGGGTCCGAACCTGCATCCAGACCGAGGTGGCGAAGATGCTGGACCTCGGGGTGATTGAACCCTCCGACAGCCCCTGGGCCAGCCCGGTAGTCCTGGTTCCGAAAGCGGCTACCACGGGTGTCGCCCCGAGCTGAAGTTTTGCGTGGACTACCGAGGGCTCAATGCGGTCACCCGAGCGGACGCTCACCCTATCCCCTGTGCCGACGAGCTCATTGACCGCCTCGGGGCCGCTCGCTACCTCAGCACCTTCGACCTGACCAGTGGATACTGGCAGATTGCCCTCACCGAGGGAGCCAAGGAGCGCTCCGCCTTCTCCACCCCGGATGGGCACTACCGCTTTAGGGTGATGCCGTTTGGAATGAAGAATGCCCCGGCCACCTTCCAGCGGCTGGTGAACAGGGTCCTGTCCGGACTAGAGGGGTTCAGCGCAGCGTACCTCGACGATATAGCGGTATTCAGCTCCCAATGGACCGAGCACCTCCAGCACCTCCGACAAGTCCTGCTGGCTCTGCGCCAGGCCGGCCTCACCATCAAAGCCAGCAAATGTCAAATTGGGCACGGCTCTGTAACCTATCTGGGGCACCAGGTGGGAAGTGGGCAGGTCGCCCCCCTACAACCGAAGATCGACGCCATCTTGTCCTGGGAACCCCCCACGACCCAAACGGAAGTCCGGGCCTTTCTGGGCCTCACCGGTTACTACCGGAGGTTTATTAAGAACTATGGCAGCATCGCAGGCCCCCTCACAGAACTAACCTCCAAAAAACACCCCAAGAAAGTACACTGGACTCCCTCCTGCCAGAAGGCGTTCGACACCCTAAAGGCCGCCATGTGCGCGGCGCCGGTGCTCAAAGCACCCAACTACGCCCAGGTGTTTGTGGTCCAGACGGACGCCTCGGAACACGGCATCGGGCAGTCCTCTCCCAGTTCGACGACAGGGGCATAGATCGGCCCATAGCCTTCATCAGCCGAAGGTTGCTGCCCCGAGAACAGCGGTGGAGCACCATTGAGAGAGAGACCTTCGCAGTAGTCTGGGCCCTCAAAAAGCTACGGCCCTACCTGTTCAGAACACACTTCCGAGTACAAACGGATCACCGACCCTTGCGGTGGTTGATGCAGATGCGAGGGGAAAACCCCAAGTTGCTACGCTGGTCCATCTCCCTCCAGGGGATGGATTTCACGGTGGCCCCGGGACGGACCACGCCAACGCGGACGGCCTGTCCCGATTCTTCCGCTTCAGCGAGGAGAACCCCCAAGTGGATGGGTAGTTCTCCCCGCCTTTCAGCTGGGGGGGGCACGTGTGAGACCGGCCTCGTGGCGTGGGCCCTCCCGACCAGCAAGTTACCCTGCAACCACGCCAAACCTCATTGATACAGCCTTCCGGCTCCCGCGGGCCAACATCCCGAGGGCCGACCAGATCCCCAACACGCATGCCCGGCCGAGGGAGAGCGAAACCCCCCCCAAACCAGACCGAGAGGCGCCGATCCTGTCACACCTCTGGTCTCTCCCCCGTCGGAGGTTTTGATCGACCACCAGGCTCCCGGGGAGCAGGCGCCTCGCCCGCTGGGTGTCTGGAGTCCCTCCCGGACCCACCTGAACAGATCAAAGGGCCGAGCGACAGGAAACCCAGACACACCGCCCCCCCAGGCACCAGACCCCTCTCCGCGAGGACCCCGGACTTCAAAGAGGAGGGGGAGTATAACAAGGGGTGCTGAAGGGACGAAAGCAGAGAAGACCTGGACTGACGAGAGCCTGCTGACCAGGTCGCGGCTCGATCGCTCCCCGAACCGAAGAACGCTACCCGAACTCTGAACCATCTGAGCCCTGCTGACGCTGTCGCGGCTCCCCGAACTCTGAACCATCTGAGCCCTGCTGACGCTGTCGCGGCTCCCCGAACTCTGAACCATCTGAGCCCTGCTGACGCCGTCGCGGCTCCCCGAACCACGAACCTCCGGTGCCTGCTGAGTGACTCGCGGCCCGCTCCTCCAAGAGAAACGGCAGAGATTGCCGAGAGAAGCAACATCCCCTCAGCTCGAGGATTGAGAGCTGTGCGCCGGATACCTCGCAGAGACACTGATTCAAAGACTGTCCCGCTACCCCTTTTCCCTCATCACGAGATCGCTGCCGCTTGTGGCATCAATTCTGCACCTGCCTTCCGGATCATGAAGATCCCTGACAACTACCGATAAAAGTCTATTGTCTTACAACAAATTACTGTGTGGTGTCCCTCTATCCGAAGAGAGAGTAAGCGGCGTGTGCGATCCTAGGTACGAGACCCTTCCAGGAAGGGCCTCCCCGCTCTTGCTCGGCATAACTCTGGGAAAGGTGGGCCTCCGGGTGGTCAGGAACGCATTCCGAAGCCTCCCCGGGGAACGCCTTCCAACAACTGTACTACCCTAAACCCAAAAACACTAACCCCAGCATGACCCCCAAACTACCCAAACACCACTGCACTACCCTATTCCCTAAAACATGACCACCTACACTACACAAACACCACTCCACTACCCTAAACCCTAAAATGCTACCCCTACACTAAACAAACACCACTGCACTACCCTATTCCCTAAAACACTACCCCCAGCATGACCCCCTACACTATACAAACACCACTGCACTACCCTAAACTCCAAAACACTACCCCCAGCATGACCCCTACACCACCCAACACCACAGCACTACCCTAAACCCTACAACACTACCCACAGCATGACCCACTATACTACAAAAAACACCAATGCACTACGTTAAACCCTAAAACACTACCCCTACACTAAACAAACACCACTGCACTACCCTATTCCCTAAAACACTACCCCCAGCATCACCCCCTACACTACACAAACACCACTGCACTACCCTAAACCCTAAAACACTACCCCCAGCATGACCCCTACACTACCCAACACCACAGCACTACCCTAATCCCTAAAACACTACCCCCAGTATGACCTATTACACTATACAAACACCACGGCACTACCCTAAACCCTAAAACACTACCCCCAGCATGACCCCCTAACAACACAAACACCACTGCACTACCCAAAACCCTAAATCTATCTCCAGCATGAGCACCTACACTACCCAAACACCACTACACTACCCTAAACCCTAAAGCACTATCCCCAGCATGAACCCCTACACTACCCAAATTCCACTGCACCTCCCTAAACCTTAAAACACTACCCCAGCACGACACCCTATACTACCCAAACATAACTGCACTACCCTAAACCCTAAAACACTACCACCAGCATGACTCCCTACACTACCCAAACACCACTGCACTACCCTAAACCATAAATCTACCCTCAGCACAACCCCCTATGCTACACAAACACCACTGCACTACCCTAAACCCTAAATCACTACCCTCAGCATTACCTCCTTCACTTCACAAACACCACTGCACTGCCTTAATCCCTAAAACACTACCGCCAGCATGACCCCCTACACTACACAATCACCACTGCACTACCCTAAACCCTACATCTACCCCCAGAATGACCCCCTGCACTATACAAACACCACTGCACTACCCTAAACCCTAAAACATGACCCCAGCACGACCCCCTCACAACACAAACACCACTGCAATACCCTAAATCCTAAAACACAACCCCCAGCACGACCCCCTACACTACACAAGCACCATGGCACTACCCTAAACCCTAAAACACTACCCCAGCAGTACCCCCTACACTACCCAAACACAACTGCACTACCTTAAACCCTAAAGCACTTCCCCCAGCTTGACCCCCTACAGTACAGAAACACCACTACACTACACTACTGCACTACCCTAAACCCTAAAACACTACCCCCAGCACGACCCCCAACACAACACAAACATCACTACTCTACCCTAAAACCTAAAACTATCCCCAGCATGATCCCCTACACTACCCAAAAACCACTGCACTACCCTAAACCCTAAATCTACCCCAGCATGATCTCCCACACTACACAAACACCACTGCACTACCCTAAACCCTAAAACACTACCCCCAGCACAAACCCCTGCACTACACAAACACCACTGCACTACCCTAAACCCTAAAACACTACTCTTACGCTACACAAACACCACTGCACTACCCTAAACCTTAAAACACTACCCCCAGCATGACCCCAACACTACCCAAACACCACAGCACTACCCTAAACACTAAAATACTACCACCAGCACGACTCCCTGCACTACCCAAACACCACTGCACTACCCTAAACCCTAAATCTATCCCCAGCACGGCCCTCTTCACTACACAAACACCACTGCACTGCCTTAAACCCTAAAACACTACCCCCAGCACAGCCCCCTATAGTACACAAACACCACTGTAATACCCTAAACAATAAATCTACCCCCAGCATGACCCCCTACACTACACAAACACCACTGCACTACCCTAAACCCTAAAACACTACCCACAGCATGACCCCCTACACTACACAAGCACCATGGCACTACCCGAAACCCTAAAACACTACCCCCAGCAGTACTCCCTACACTACCCAAACACAAATGCACTACCTTAAACCCTAGAACACAACCCCCAGCATGACCCCCTACAGTACAGAAACACCACTGCACTACACTATTGCACTAGCCTAAACCGTAAAACACTACCCCCAGCATGACCCCTACACTACCCAAACACAACTGCTGCACTTCCCGAAACCCTAACAGACTACCCCCAGCACGACCCCCAACACTACATAAACATCACTGCGCTACCCTAAACCCTAAAACTATCCCCAGCATGACCCCCTACACTATCCAAACACCACTGCACTACCCTAAAACCTAAATCTATCCCCAGCATGACCTCCCACACTACACAAACACCACTGCACTACCCTAAACCCTAAAACACTATCCCCAGCACAAACCCCCACATTACCCAAACAAAACTGCACTACCCTAAACATAAAACAGAAACCTCAGCATGACCCCCTACACTACACAAACACCACTGCACTACCCTATACCCTAAAACATGAACCCCTACACTTCACAAACCCCACTGCATTACCCCAAACCCTAAAACACTACCAACAGCATGACCCACCAAACTACACAAACAGCACTGCACTGCCCAAAACCCTAAAACACTACCCCTACACTACACAAACACCACTGCACTACCCTAATCCCTAAAACACTACCCCCAGCATGACCCCTACACTGCCCAAGCACCACAGCACTAACCTAAACACTAAAACACTACCACCTGCATGACTCCCTACACTACCCAAACACCACTGCACTACCCTAAACCGTAAATCTACCCCCAGCACAACCCCCTACACTACACTAACACCACTGCACTACCCTAAACCCTAAAACACTATCCCCAGCACGGTCCCCTTCACTACACAAACACCACTGCACTGCCTTAAACCCTAAAACACTACCCCCAGCACAACCCCCTAGACTACACAAACACCACTGTAATACCCTAAACCCTAAATCTACCCCCAGCATGACCCCCTACACTAGACAAACACCACTGCACTACCCTAAACACTAAAACATTACCCCCAGCATGACCCCCTACACTACACAAACACCACTGCACTACCCTAAACCCTAAAACAGTACCCCAGCACGACTCCCTTCAATACCCAACCACAACTGCACTACCCTAAACCCCAAAACACTACCCCCAGCACGAACCCCAACACTACCCAAACACCACTGCACTACCCTAAACCCTAACACACAACCCCCTACACTACACACACCACTGCACTACCCTAAACACTAAAACACAACCCCCAGCACAACCCCAACACTACACAAACACCAATGCACTAAACTAAACCCTAAAACACTACCCCCTACACTACACAAACACCACTGCACTACCCTAAACCCTAAAACACTACCCCAGGACGATCCCATACACTACACAAACACCACTGCAATAAGCTAAACCCTAAAACATGACCCCCTACAGTACACAAACACCGCTGCACTACCCTAAACCCTAAAACACTACCCCCAGCACGTCCCCCTACACTACAAAAACACAACTGCATAACCCTAAACCCTAAAACAGTACAACCTACACTACACAAACACCACTGCACTACCCTAAACACTAAAACACTACCCCAGCATGGCCCCCTACACTACACAAACACCTCTGCACTACCCTAAACCCTTAAACTCTACCCCCAGCATGACTACCTACACTACCCAAACATCACTGCACTGCCCTAAACACTAAAACGCTACCACCAGCATGATTCCCTACACTTCCCAACAACCACTGCACTACCCTAAACCCTAACTCTACCCCCAGCACCACCCCCTACACTATACTAACACCACTGCCTTACCCTAACCCTAAAACACTATCCCCAGCACAACCCCCTACACTACACAAAAACCACTGCACTGCCTTAAACCCCAAAACACTACCCCCAGCACAACCTCTACACTACACAAATACCACTGCACTGCCTTAAACCCCAAATCACTACCCCCAGCACAACCCCTACACAACACAAATACCACTGTACTACCTTAAACCCTAAATCAACCCCAGCATGACACCCTGCACTACACAAACACCACTGCACTACCCTAAACCCCAAAACAGTACCCCAAGCACAACACCCTACACTACACAAACACCACTGCACTACCCTAAACCCTAAAACACTACCCCCAGCTCGACCCCCTTCACCACCCAACCACCACTGCACTACCCTAATCCCTAAAAAACGACCCCCTACACTATACAAACACCACTGCACTACCCGAAAGCCTAAAACACTATCCCCAGCACGAACCCAACACTACACAAACACCACTGCACTACCCTAAACCCTAAAACCCTACCCCTACACTACACAAACACAAATGCACTACCCTAATCCCAAAAAGACTACCCCAGCACGACCCCTTATACTACACAAACACCACTGCACTACCCTAAAGCCTAACACACTACCCCTAGCATGACCCGCTACACTACACAAACACCTCTGCACTATCCTAAACCCTAAAACACTACCAACAGCTTGACCCCTACACTACCCAAACACCACTGCACTACCCTAAACCATAAAACACTACCCCACCACAACTCCCTACACTACACAAACACTACTGCACTACCCTAAACCCTAAAACACTACCCCCAGCATGAGTCCCTACACTACCCAAACACCACTGCACTACACTAAACCCTAAATCTACCCCCAGCATGACCTCCCACACTACACAAACACCACTGCACTACCCTAAATCCTAAAACACTACCGGCAGAATGACCCCAACACTACCCAAACCCCACTGCGCTACTCTAAACCCTAAAACTCTACCCCACCACAACTCCCTACACTACACAAACACTACTGCACTACCCTAAACCCTAAAACACTACCCCCAGCACGACTCCCTACACTACCCAAACACCACTGTACTACCCTAAACCAAAAAACACTAACCCCAGCATGACCCCCAAACTACCCAAACACCACTGCACTACCCTATTACCTAAAACATGACCACCTACACTACACAAACACCACTGCACTACCCTAAACCCTAAAACACTACCCCTACACTAAACAAACACCACTGCACTAAACTATTCCCTAAAACACTACCCACAGCATGACCCCCTAGACTACACAAACACCACTGCACTACCCTAAACCCTAAAACACTACCCCCAGCATGACCCCTACACTACCCAACACCACAGCACTACCCTAAACCCTAAAACACTACCCACAGCATGACCCACTATACGACACAAACACCACTGCACTACGCTCAACCCTAAAACACTACCCTTACACTAAACAAACACCACTGCACTACCCTATTCCCTAAAACACTACCCCCAGCATGACCCCCTACACTACACAAACACCACTGCACTGCCCTAAACCCTAAAACACTACCCCCAGCATGACCCCTACACTACCCAACACCACAACACTACCCTAAACCCTAAAACACTACCCCCAGCATGACCCATTACACTATACAAACACCACTGCACTACCCTAAACCCTAAAACACTACCCCCAGCATGACCCCCTCACAACACAAACACCACTGCACTACCCAAAACCCTAAATCTATCCCCAGCATGACCCCCTACACTACCCAAACACCACTACACTACGCTAAACCCTAAAGCGCTACCCCCAGCATGAACCCCTACACTACCCAAACACCACTGCACCTCCCTAAACCTTAAAACACTACCCCCAGCACGACACCCTATACTACCCAAACATAACTGCACTACCCTAAACCCTAAAACACTACCACCAGCATGACTCCCTACACTACCCAAACACCACTGCACTACCCTAAACCATAAATCTACCCTCAGCACAACCCCCTATGCTACACAAACACCACTGCACTACCCTAAACCCTAAATCACTACCCTCAGCATTACCTCCTTCACTTCACAAACACCATTGCACTGCCTTAATCCCTAAAACACTTCCGCCAGCATGACCCCCTACACTACACAATCACCACTGCACAACCCTAAACCCTAAATCTACCCCCAGAGTGACCCCCTGCACTACAGAACCACCACTGCATTACCCTAAACCCTAAAACACTACCCCAAGCACGACCCTCTACACTACACAAACACAACTGTACTACCCTAAACCCTAAAACACTACCCCAGCATGACTCCCTTCTCTACCCAAACACAACTGCACTATGTTAAACCCCAAACCACTACCCCAGCACAACCCCCTACAGTACCCAAACACCACTGCACTACACTAAACCCTAAAACAAGACGCCCTACACTACACAAACACCACTGCACTCCACTAAACCCTAAAACACTACCCCCAGCACGACCCTCTACACTACAAAAACACCACTGCACTACTCTAAACCCTAAAACACTACCCCAGCACCAACCCCTACACTACCCAAACAACACTGCACTACCCTAAACTCTAAAACACTAACCTGCATGACCCCCTATACTACCCAAACACCACTGCACTATCCTGAACCCTAAAACATGACCCACTACACAAACACAACTGCACTACCCTAAACCCTAAAACACTACCCACAGCATGAACCCTACACTACACAAACACCACTGCACTGCCCTAAAACCTAAAACACTACCCCCTACACTACATATACACCACTGCACTACCCTAAAACTTAAAACACTACCCCCAACATGACCCCCTACACTACCCAAGCACCACCGCACTATCCTAAACCCTGAAACACTACCTCCAGCATGATCCCCTACACTATACAAACACCACTGCACTACCCTAAACCCTAAAACACTAACCCAGCATGACCCCCTATACTACCCAAACACCACTGCACTATCCTGTACCCTAAAACATGACCCACTACACAAACACAACTACACTACCCTAAACCCTAAACCACTACTCACATCATGACCCCCTACACTACACAAACACCACTGCACTACCCTAAACCCTAAAACACTACCCCCAGCATGACCCCGTACACTATACAAACACCACTGCACTACCCTAAACCCTAAAACACGACCACAGCATGACCCCCTCACAAAACAAACACCACTGCAATACCCTAAACCCTAAAACACTACCCCCAGCATGACTCACTCCACTACACAAACACCACAGCAGTACCCTAAACCCTAAAACACTACCCCCAGCAGTACCCCCTACACTACCCAAACACAACTGCACTACCTTAAACGCTAAAACACTACCCCTAGCATGACCCCCTACACTACAGAAACACCACTGCACTACACTACTACACTACCCAAAACCCTAAAACACTACCCCCAGCATGACCCCCTACACTTCCCAAACTCCACTGCACTACCCTAAACCCTAAATCTACCCCCAGCACAACCGCTACGCTACACAAACACTACTGTACTACCATACACCCTAAATCTAGCCCCAGCATGACCCACTACACTACACAAACCCCACTGTTCTACCCTAAACCACTACCCCAAGCACAACCCCCTACACTACACAAACACCACTGCACTACCCTAAACCCTAAAACACTACCCCATTTCTTACCCCCTATACTACCCAACCACAACTGCACTACCCTAAACCCCAAAACACTACCCCCAGCACAACCCCCTACACTACCCAAACACCACTGCACTACCCTACACCCTACAACACGACCCCCTACACTACACAAACACCACTGCACTACCCTAATCCCTAAAACACTTCCCACAGCATGACCTCAACACTACACAAACACCAATGCACTAACCTAAACCCTAAAACACTACCTCCTACACTACACAAACACAATTGCACTACCCTAAACCCTAAAACACTACCCCCAGCACAACAACCTACACTACACACACACCAATGCACTACCCTAAACCCTAAAACACTACCCCATCACTACCCCCAACACTACCCAAACACTACTGCACTACCCTAAACCCTAACACACTACCCCCAGCACAACTCCCTACACTACACAATCACCATTGCACTACCCTAAACACTACTCCAGCACAACTCCCTACACTACCCAAACACCACTGCACTACTCTAAACCCTAAAACACTAAACCAGCACGTACCCCTACACTACCCAATTACAACTGCACTACCCTAAACCCAAAAACACTAACCCCAACATGACCCCCTGCACTACCCAAACACCAATGCACTACCCTATACCCTAAAACATGACCCCCTACACTGAGCAAACACCACTGCACTACCATAAACCCTAAAACACTACCCACAGAATGACCCACTGCACTACACAAACACCACTGCACTACCCTAAACCCTAAAACACTATCCCTACACTACACAAATACCACTGCACTTCCCTAAACCATAAAACACTACTCCCAGCATGACCCCCTACAGTACACAAACACCACTGCACTACCCTAAACCCTAAAACACTACCCCCAGGCATGACCCCCTAAACTATACAAACACCACTGCACTACCCTAAACCCTAAAACACTATCCCCAGAATGACCCCCTCACAACACAAACACCAATGCACTACCCTAAACCCTAAATCTACACCCAGCAGGACCCCCTACACTACCCAAACACCACTGCACTACCTTAAACCCTAAACCACTACCCCCAGCATGAACCCCTACACTACCCAAACACCACTGCACCTCCCTAAACCCTAAAACACTACCCCCAGCACGAACCCCTACACTACACAAGCACCACTGCACTACCCTAAACCCGAAAACACTGCCCCCAGCACGACATCCTACACTACCCAAACATAACTGCACTACCCTAAAACACTACCACCAGCACATCTCCCTACACTACCCAAACACCAATGCACAAACCTAAAACACTACCCCCAGCACGACCTTCTTCACTACACAAACACCAATGCACTAACCTAAACCCTAAATCTACCCAAGCATGACCCCCTATACTACACAATCACCACTGCACTACCCTAAACCCTAAAACACTACCCCAAGCATGTACCCCTACACAACACAAACACAACTGTACTACCCTAAAAAAATACCCCCAGCACGACCCCCTTCACTACCCAAACACAACTACACTACTGTAAACCCAAAACACTACCCCCAGCACGACCCCCTACACTACCCAAACACCACGGCACTACCCTAAACCCTAAAACATGACCCCCTACACTACACGAACACCACTGCACTACCATAAACCCTATAACACTACCCCCAGCACAACCCCCTACACTACACAAACACCACTGCACTTCCCTAAACCCTAAAACACTACCTCCAGCATGACTCGCTACACTACCCAAACACCACTGCACTACCCTAAACCCAAACACCACTGCACTACCCTAAACCATAAAACACTACCCCCTACACTACACAAACACCACTGCACTACCCTAAAACCCTAAAACACTACCCCAGCATTACCACCTACACTACCCAAACATCACTGCACTACCCTTAACCCTAAAACACTACCCCCAGCACGACTCCCTACACTACACAAACACCGCTGCACTTCCCTAAACCCTAAAACACTACCCCCAGCACGACTCCCTACACTACCCAAACACTACTGAAGCACTCTAAACTGTAAATCCCTCCCACACTACACAAACACCACTGCACTACCCTAAACCCTAAAACACTACCCTCAGCACCAACCCCTACACTACCCAAACACCACTGCACTACCCTAAACCCTAAAACTCTAGCCCAGCATGACCCTCTACACTACCCAAACACCACTGCACTACCCTATACCCTAAAACATGACCCACTACACAAACACCACTGCACTACTCTAAACCCTAAAACACTACCACAGCATCACCCCCTACACTACACAAACACCACTGCACTACCCTAAACCCTAAAACACTACCCCCTACACTACACAAACACCACTGCACTACCGTAAACCCTAAAACACTACCCCCAGTATGACCCCCTACACTACCCAAACACCACTGCACTATCCTAAACCCTAAAACACTACCCCCAGCATGACCCCCTACACCATACAAACACAACTGCACTACCCTAAACCCTAAAACACTACCCCCTGCACAACCCCTTCACAACACAAACACCACTGCACTACCCTAAACCCTAAATCTACCCCAGCATGTAACCCTATACTACCTAAACACCAGTGCACTACCCTAAACCCTAAAACACTACCCCCAGCACTACCCCCTACACTACAAAAACACCACTGCACTACCCTAAACCCTAAAACACTACCCCAGCACTATCCCCTACACTACCCAAACACCACTGCACTACCATAAACCCTAAAACACTACCCCAGCACAACCCCCTACACTCTACAAACACCACTGCACTACCCTAAACCCTAAAACACTACCCCCAGCACGACTCCCTACATTACCCAAACACCACTGCACTACCCTAAATGTACCCCCAGCACGACCCCCAACACTACCCAATCACCACTTCACTACCCTAAACCCTAAAACACTACCCCCAGCACTACCCCCTACACTACAAAAACACCACTGCACTACCCTAAACCCTAAAACACTACCCCAGCACTACCCCCTACACTACCCAAACACCACTGCACTACCATAAACCCTAAAACACTACCCCAGCACAACCCCCTACACTCTACAAACACCACTGCACTACCCTTAACCCTAAAACACTACCCCCAGCACGACTCCCTACATTACCCAAACACCACTGCACTACCCTAAATGTACCCCCAGCACGACCCCCAACACTACCCAATCACCACTTCACTACCCTAAACCCTAAAACACTACCCCCAGCACTACCCCCTACACTACAAAAACACCACTGCACTACCCTAAACCCTAAAACACTACCCCAGCACTACCCCCTACACTACCCAAACACCACTGCACTACCATAAACCCTAAAACACTACCCCAGCACAACCCCCTACACTCTACAAACACCACTGCACTACCCTTAACCCTAAAACACTACCCCCAGCACGACTCCCTACATTACCCAAACACCACTGCACTACCCTAAATGTACCCCAGCACGACCCCCAACACTACATAATCTCCACTGCACTACTCTAAACCCTAAAACACTACCCCCAGCATGACCCCCTACACTACCCAAACACCACTGCACTGCCCTAAACCCTAAAACACTACCCCAGCACGACCCCCTACACTACTGCACTACCCTAAACCCTAAAACACAACCCCAGCATGACCCCCTACACTACTCAAACACCACTTCACCACCCTAAACCCTAAAACACTATCCCCAGCTCGACCCCCTACACTACCCAAACTCCATTGCACTACCCTAAACCCTAGAAAAGAAACCCCCACCCGATGCCCAATCCCCCTTACTTCTCACACCTTGTGGTTCCTCTCTCCTCGTGGTTCCTGCTTCACGTCGTCTTTGAGGGGCGGTGCACGTCATTGTGAGGAAACAAAACCGCCTCTGTTTCCTTACAACGACGTTGATCGTCTACATTTTTTTTAGAATGCATGGGCATTTACCATACATACCTTTACAACGAAATTCATTGTAAAGGCTTGCATGGTAAATGACCATGCGTTCTAAAACAGTGCATAGTAATGACTTCGCGACGTACAACGCATGTCTGGTAATGCATGCGTTATAATGGTAAAGCAAAGTAAAAAAGTAACGGCTGTTTACTGATTGAAGCTGGCCCCTGTTCTTCAGTGAGTCGTTTATTTGATAAATTAGGAGGAAGGAATGTGTTTTTTTTACCAAAAAGTGCATTCCCGGCTGTTGTATTGTGAAAGTGTACGCGTGGCCTGGTTTCACTTCCGGTGAGAGAGTGGAAGAGTGTGTTTGGATCTAAAGGAGTTCTGTTGTTGGACGGTGCCAGCGCGACACGTCATCAGAAAACACAGCTAATGGAAAGCGTCCTCCTGAAGTGTGGAGCAGTGCCATGAGAGGTCAACAAGTGTGCGTCCCACCGCAGTATGACCGTACCGCGTGACCCATGTGCCGCTTCCAGGGTACGGGAGGCAGAAGCGGCATCGCATGTCCTCTTGAAGACCGTTGTAGCACTAATTCTACATTTTGCAACTAGGGCATTTTAACCTTGTTGTTCCTGCCAGATACAAAGAGAAGATCCTGTGTTGTTCAGTGCCCTCGTTACCTTTTTTGTGGGTTGTGGTGCTTGTCACTTCACTGCCCCGCCGGTGCACACGACTGGGCACCCCGCCTCGTGTGCCATCTGCAGGGCCTCTGTCCTCGGATCACTGGTTTCAGTTTCTGGAGTGGCAACATAAACAGTTGCTCCCAAAGGACTAGCCTGAACACTTAGGTGAATATCCCCTGCACCAGCATTCCACGGAAATTCTTTCCTAGCTCTCCCACGTCGACGAGGACGTCATAATAGCACGGCTCCGCTCGTGACACCGTATGACGTCATTGAAGCCATAAGAGGACCTCGTCGGCGTGCAGATGTCAGTTCCACCCATTTTTTCCGTGCCACCGAGGCAAACAGGCGGACCGAGACATTTTCACATCTATACATAGTATACTAAATATATATATATAGATAGTCACTGAAAAAACCATAGGTTTCAGGCCTGATATATTTAGGAATTAGCATTTAAAAAACCTTTGAAATTCACTGAAAAAACAATAGCTTTTAGGGGTGTTATAGTTAGCTGGACATTTCACTAGAACAAAACCATTGAAATTCCTCCGATATAGTTAGTTGTACTAACTACATCTCGCGCGCCAGCAATCCACTGCTGATGATGTCACATGTTACATCATTCATGACATGGTCAGTTACATCACTGATGACATCTCAAATGACATCACTGATGACATCACTGATGACATCATCCAGTAAATGTGGTTTGGTTCATTATTTAAATGTGTATTATATATATATAGCAATTTGCATTGAAAAATGAGTGTATATATATATATATATTAATTTCTGGATAGAGAATTTAGTAGCAGTGTGATTGACTGTTTACTTGACTAATTTATAGTGTCTCCCTAAATATATTGGATAGTGACTAAACTGTGTGAATATCTGTATCACTTTGTCAGTTGTTGTGTAAACTGCTGCACCAGTTGGTTACTAGCAACGTGAAAATCTATATTAGTTATAGATTAGTTAACTGAGTATTTGTATGGGAGAGTGAATGTGTGTGTGGTTCGGTGGGGGGGGGTGTGACAGCCCAAAGATGTGTGAATAGTTGATTCAGTAGGTATATGAAGTTAAAACTACATGTTATAACAGTTGTTTGGGTGAGTGAATATCTTTATGTGTGTGGTGATGAGCCAATATATGTCTCGATGGTACTTGTCCAACAAACTAGAAAAATAAAAGCCAGTGTATGTGTCAGTTGTTGTATATAAATAAGTATACATAAGACTCAGTGATTGTATGAGTGACTGTATGGATAACTGTATACTTGTAATAGTGTTTTTATAACACACTAAGTATGAGTTATTATCTATATGAAAAGATGAAGTGGTGTTTTTATAAGTTTATAGCTAAGTAAAAGTAAGTATGATCCATTTTTTGCATAAGTGAGTAGGATGACTTCATAAGTGATTTGGATGTGTGCTGGTGTGTAATGTCGATATAGGTGTATAAGTATATTTGATAGTGTTCTATTGATCATTGACAGCATGTATGAGTGAATCTATAGGTAAGTGATTAGATGTGTGTATAGATCTACGAATAACTGAGTGGGTGTTTAAAAAGTTGTATTGGTGTGTCAATGGTTTTAAATGTGGCACTCTGTATTTTACAGTGAGTGATGAAAGTTTATACTAGTGTATGATGAGGTGTATCTGATTGTCACGTAGATGATGTCATCAGTGATGTAATCAGTGATGTCATTTGAGATGTCATCAGGGATGTAACTGACCATGTCATGAATGATGTAATATGTGACATCATCAGCAGCGGCTTACGGGCGCGCGAGATGTAGTTAGTACAACTAACTATATCGGAGGAATTTCAATGGGTTTGTTCGAGTGAAATGCCCAGCTAACTATAACACCCCTAAAAGCTATTGTTTTTTCAGTGAATTTCTAAAAAATTTTAAATGCTAATTCCTAACTATATCAGGCCTGAAACCTATGGTTTTTTTCTGTGAATTTCAAAGGTTTTTTAAAGGCTAATTCCTAACTATATCAGGCTTGAAACCTATGGTTTTTTCAGTGAATTTCAAAGGTTTTGTAAATTACAATTTTTAATGTATTAATTGTTATACTGATTTTTTTTATACTGATTTACTACATTTTTTAAACTATTTACTTTTAGATATTTTTTTTAATTACATTATAATTATATTATACATTACATTGCAAAATATACTTTCTCAGAATGAATTACTTTAGTTTAAATACTTTGCAAATAGGCAATAGACTTTTAAGTACAGTTGTTACAGTTGTTGCAATGGGCAACGCAATTTCAAACACAATGCAACATTAAGCTCAATGTGAATTTCAAGTCAAATGCAATTAGTTACTTTATGGATTACTTTTCTAACCACAGGACTGGATCCTAGATTCAGTCCTTGGACATCTCCTGTAAACAGTTGAGTAAAAGCGTTTTGGTGACAGTAGTGATTTTTAAGGAATATTATTGTATTTTAAAAGGCGACACATCGAAAAATTTTCACATAGAATCACCAATGTTATCCTATGGCAGAAAATTCACTTAGCAGGTAAGTAGTGTTATCGCTACTTTTTCTTACTCAGTGGTGGATCCTGGATCCAGCACTAGTGAATCTCCTGTAAACAGTTGCAAGAATGTGTTTAAGTCATACAGATGATTTTTTAGGAATATTTTTAGTTTGTGAAAATAGACACAGAAACTTTTCTGGTGAAAACCACACAATGGAATCCTATGGAAGGAAATACAAGTTACTGGTAAGTACGCTTAGAATTACTTTCCAGGGTCAGTGCTGGGCTAAAAGATGCAGCACTGGGTTCTCTCCTGATAATAGGTGAGTAAATCGGAATTCGTACTTCGGCTGATTTTAGAGGAATATTTGTACATTTCAAAAATGGACACTTAGAGAAACTTTTCTGGTGAAAACCACAAAATGGATTCCTATGGAAGGAAATACAAGTTACTGGTAAGTACGCTTAGAATTACTTTTCAGGGTCAGTGCTAGGCTAAAAGATGCATCACTGGCTTCTCTCCTGATAACAGGTGAGTAAATCCGAATTCGTAGTTCGGCTGATTTTAGAGGAATATTTGTACAATGGTGAAGGAAAGGGGCGGGGCCTGAGGTGATGTGTGCAAACACGCCCTGTGGTGCATTTTAAGTTGGGGAATTAATTCCTCTTCAATGCTGCGGTCCCCTGGGAGCCAACAAGCCCACCAGGTACCTCCAGTATGCGCCAGGGAGCTGTGTTGCAGAGAGGTGTTCAGAGGTCACGCCCCTTTTTACAACACTCTGCAACGCAGCTCCGTGGCGCTTACTGGAGGTACTTGGTGGGCTAGTTGGCCCCTAGGGGACCTCTGGATTGAAGAGGAATTAATTCCCCAACTTAAAACGCGCCACAGGGCGTGTTTGCACGCATATCACCTCAGGCTCCGCCCCTACCTTCACCACTGTGCAAACGCGCTCTGTGGCATGTTTTAAGTTGGGGGATTAAGTCCCCTTGAATCCTGAGGTCCCCTGGCGGCCAACTAGCCCACCAGGTACCTCCAGTATGTGCCAAGGAGCTGTTTGCACAGAGGTGTTCAGAGGCCATGCCCCTTTTTACACCTCTCCGCAACGCAGCTCCGTGGTGCTTAGTGGAGGTACCTGGTGGGCTAGTTGGCCCCTAGGGAACCTCTGGATTGAAGAGGAATGAATTCCCCAACTTAAAACGCGCTACCGGGCGTGTTTGCACACATATCACCTCAGGCCCCGCCCCCTACCTTCACCACTGTGCAAACGCGCCCCGTGGCGCGTTTTAAGTTGGGGGATTAAGTCCCCTTGAATCCTGAGGTCCCCTGGCGGCCAACTAGGCCACCAGGTACCTCCAGTAGGTGCCACGGATCTGCGTTGCAGAGAGGTGTAAAAAGGGGCATGGCCTCATTACACCTCTCTGCAACGCAGCCCCCTGGCACATATTGGAGGTTCCTGGTGGGCTAGTTGGCATTTTCCCCCTCTGCAAACGTGCCAGGGAGCGCGTTTGCAGAGTGGTGTAAGGAGGGGGCGTGGCCTCAGGCCTGATCCCGTCTTTTATCTATTTTTTTTTTTAAAGAAGGGGGGCGATGTAGCCCCTCTTCTTTTTCTAATTTATTGGCCCTGGGGACCCCATCCCCCAGGGCCTGCCCCCAATTGTTTTTTTTTTAAATTGGGAAGGGGACCACGTGGCCCCCCTCCCGAAGCCATATTTTGCCCTGGGGACCCCATCCCCCGAGGCATGGCCAACAATTTTTGCTTTTTATGGAGGGGGCTGCGTAGCCCCCCTCCTCTGGCCACTTTAAGGCCCCGGGGACCCCATCCCCCAGGGCCAGCCATTGATTTTTTTTTTTTTTATAAATGGGGAGGGGGCTGCGTGGCCCCCCTCCCGGGCCACTTATGGCCCTGGACACCCCATTCCCCGGGGCCTGGCCACCTCGTTGGGGACCGTGGGGGGGTCCCAATCCCCACACAGCCCCAGCCGGCTTCCCGCTTCCTGCTGGAGCCGGCATTGCTTTTCCACATGGGGAGCAGCTAACACGCTGCTCCCCATGTGGAAAAGCAATCTGCTTTGCTTCATTGAAGCGAGAGCAGGTTTCCCTGCTCTGGCTTCAATAAAGCAAAGCAGTTTGCAATGGCAGGGTGGGAGCCGCGAGGCTCCCTCCCTGCCATTGCAAACAGCAGTGTCCTGGGGGTGGGCATCCCGGGACACTGCAGGAGCCGGCCCTGGGGGTTGGCAGACCCCAGGGCCTGTACCAGGCTCCAGGAGGGGGGCTGCGTGGCCCCCCTCACACATATTAAAGTTGCCCCGGGGGGTGGCAGTCCCCAGGGCTGAGGGGCCTGAGAGCCCCCCACCTATTTTAAAATTGCCCCAGGAGTGGCGGTCCCCGGGGCTGGGGGGGCCTGAGAGCCCCCCCACCCATTGTTAAGAAGCTCCAGGGGGTGGCGGTCCCTGGGGCTGCCGGGGGTCCGTGAGCCCCCCCGCCTATTTTATGTGCGTGCCCCGGGTGGTGGTGGTCCCCGGGGCTGGGGGGCCTGAGAGCCCCCCCACCTATTTTAAAATTGCCACGGGGGTGGCCGTCCCCGGGGCTAGGGGGGCCTAAGAGCCTCCCCACCCATTCTTAAGAAGCCCCGGGTGTGGCGGTCCTGGGGCTGCAGGGGGCCCGTGAGCCCCCCGCCTATTTTATGTGCGTGCCCCGGGGGGGTGGCGGTCCCCGGGGCAGCAGGGGGCCATGAGCCCCCGCCTATTTTATGTGCGTGCCCCGGGGGTGGTGGTCCCCGGGGCTGGGGGCCTGAGAGCCCCCCGCCTATTTTATGTGCGTGCCCCGGGGGTGGCGGTCCCAGGGGCTGCCGGGGGGCCATGAGCCCCCCCGCATATACAATGTTCGAGCCCCGGTTCGAGCCCCGGTCCTTGTGGGACCCCCTGAGCAGGCCTAGGGGGTCAGGGTGTTTCTACCCTGCCCCCTTGTCGCATTTTGCGCCTTTTTGGGGGTGTTTCTTGAGCCTCGGTTCTACCGAGGCACAAGATGGCTGCCAACACTTCCTGATTCAGAGTGTTGGCAGCCAATTAGCATACAGCTCGAGCTCGGGAGGGTGCGGGGAGGGTGCACGGATCCTCAGCGGCCATAGATATATATGTACTTTTAACTCTAATTTTCTCAGGAACTACTGAACGGATTTACACCATTTAAGCAAAAGGCACGAATCTGAACAGAGGACTACCTATTTGCCAAATTTGGTGTAATTCCGTTCAGCAGTTTGGGCTGTAGCTGCATCAAAAGGTCCTATGGGAAAATGCATGGGGAAAACGCGCTTTGGGACCCCCCTTTTTTCTCGGCCCCGCTTGACGAATTACCATGAAATTTTCAGGATAGGAGCGGACCGGAGCTGGCCAAAAGTGTGAAAAATTTTGCGATGATTCGTCAATCGGCGCCAACGTTATTCCAAATAGAATGTTGCGGATTTCCTATGGAAAATAGGTCCTAACTATATCTACCTACTGGCGACCGCCAGTAGGTAATATATATATATATATATATATATATATATATATATATATATATATATATATACAAATGCATAACCAATAAAGGCATAAAGAAATAGCAACAGATCAAGCATTTCTCACTATTAAAACATACGCATGATTAAGACATATTAAAAACATTCATGCCAAACAGCAATAGCATCTTTTTGGTAGAAACAGGTTGATAATGGGGAGGTGGGTGGGACAGTGAGGAATCCACAGGCAGATACTGTATCCCCCAGAAAAAACTTTACCGAAGGTAACTAACTTGTTCAATGATGGATACTTCTGCCTGTGGATTCCTCACCTTTTGAATAGAATTCCCAAGCCGTACCTCACCTGGAGGAGGGTGTCCACCTGACTAGACCAAAAAATCTTGTAAAACAGATCAAGCAAAATGGCAATCACTCCTAACCTCCGAATCCAATAATAATCAAATAACTTTTAGTCGAAATTGTATTGAAAATAATACTTTAAAAATACTTTTATTAATACATTTAGACAAACACTTAAAGGAAAACTTTTATTTATAATTAATTTAAAGATATTTCATACTTTACAAATCACGCCGAAGTCGCGACTCCAGTGCGACTTTTCAAAATGGATACTGGAATGCGCGCAGCCATCGTGTAGGGTGCGCGAAGGGTGCGCGACTTCTGCATAATATTTTTTTTAAAAAAGATTGACTATAGTTTTCCTAACTAAAAATTATTCACATTTTTTTTAAATATATATATATATGTATATATAGATATAGAAAATTTTAAAAAAACATAGGATTGAGGTACATTAGACTTAGAAATTTTCATTTAAAAAACCTTTGAAATTCACTGAAAAAACCATAGGTTTCAGGCACGTTATAGTTAGAAATTAGCATTGAAAAAAACATAGAAATTCACTGAAAAAAACATAGGTTTCAGGCACGTTATAGTTAGAAATTACCATTTAAAAAACCATAGAAATTCACTGAAAAAACCATAGGTTTCAGGAACGTTATAGTTAGTTGGACATTTCACTTGTATAAAACCATAGAAATTCCGGCCTTATAGTTAGTTCAGCTAACTATAACTCGTGCTCCCGCAATGTACTGCTGATGACGTCACATATTACATCATTCATGACATTGGGTACAGGGTATTCCACGGCGCCCCGTGTCAGCGGGTCGATCGTGACGCCGCCAAGCCTCGCAGCGGCTTAGTTAGCACGGGGGTCGCCCTGAATCCTGCAGCCACAGCAATACACGTGCCGATGAGCACGTCGGTCTTCTCAGGGCGGCAGCCGGTGTCAGGCCAGAATCAGCGCGGCACTCTCCAGCAAAAGAGAGAGCAGCCAGCGCACTTCCTGGGGCAGATGGTTAGACGCTTGGTAGAACAGTCCACGGTCCTTGCAGCACACAGCAGCACAGAGGGGACACAGCAGAGTCTTAAAAATCTTGGCAACCTTTCTATCCCTGGGTTGCAAAACAGGAGGCCAGCTCTTCTCAGGCCCTTGGAGATTCAGAGTTGAAGACACAGCACACAGCAAAGTCTTGTTAGGTCAAGTAGGCAGGGGCACAGCACACAGCAAGGCCCCTTCTCCTCCTCAGCTTCAGTTGCACAGCACAGCAGAACAGGTCAGCCCTTAGTGCACACAGCAAGGCAATCTTCCTGCAGTCCTTCAGCAGTCCGTCTTTCAGCAGAGGTTCCTCTTGATTGTAGAATCTAAAAATCTGTTGTCAGGGGTCCTTTACTTATACCCCTAAAAGTCTTTGAAGTCTTTGTACAAGTGGGTCCTGAGCCTGGTCTGATCCAGTTCTGGGTGTTGCTGGAGCACTTTGTTTTCCTGGCTTCTTCTTTCCTTTCAGAGTGAGGGGCAGAGTCGTCAGCCGCCCAGCAGGAGGTGGAGCCAGCACTGTGGCAGGCAGGCACATCCCTATTCACTCCCAGGTGCTACCTCCTCCCTCCACTCTACTTGCAAATGCCGTCATTCAGCAAAGGGCTGACTCAGCCAACCTCCTGGGGGATCCCCAGCCCCTGTCACTCTCAAACCAATCCACAAGCATGCCCAGGCACACAGAAGGGTCAGACAAGAGAACAGCTACTCTCTAAAAAGTACTATTCTCCAACTCAGGATTTAAAAACAACCTCTCCTAAAAGATGTGTTATTAAATGCTGAGCTCAGGGATATCAAACACTCATGTCTTATCTTGTTCCTATGAGAAGATAGGCTGATAGCCATTGGCACCAGCCTCCCCCATGTTAGCCTATGGAACAAGATAACCTTGCAGCAGTGAACACACAAAATGGCCGCTGTTCACTACCAGAGCATGGTACCTGCACTAGTACATGCTCTACCTTTTACATACACTGCACCCTGCCCAGGGGGGTACCTTGGGCCTTCCATAGGGATGACTGATGTGCACAAAAAGGGAAGGGTTAAGCCCGGCCAGTGGGGACACTGGCCAGGAGGACATGGCAGCCCAGGGACTGCAAGCAGGCCTGCGGTGGCAGGCCTGAGACACCATTTTAGGGCTACTCATGTGGGTGGCGCAACCAGGGCTGCAGACCCACTAGTAGCATCTGTCATCACCAGCCCTGGCACACACAGTGCACTTTACTAGGGACTTCATGGTGATACAAATATGCCAATCAGGTATATCCAATCAATATGATATTTTACACAGGGAGCACTTACACTCTGGCACTGATTAGCAGTGGCAGAGTGTCCAAAGCATCTAAACCAGCAAAAACGAAATCCAGCACAGCATCAAAAATACAGGTAGCAGAGGCAAAAGATAGGGGAAAAACCCACGCCAAGGATGTTAGGTCTAACACGTGTCCCCTCCAGCTGAAAGTGGGGAGAACTACCCACCCTCTTGGGAGTTCTCATCACTAAGGCGGAAAAACATGGACAGACCATCAGCATTGGCGTGCTCTGTACCGGGACGGTGTTCCACCGTGAAGTCCATTCCCTGTAGGGAGATGGACCACCTCAACAGTTTTGGATTCTCACCCCTCATCTGCATTAACCATCTGAGGGGCCTGTGGTCGGTCTGAACACGGAAGTGAGTCCCAAACAGGTAGGGCCTCAGCTTCTTCAGGGCCCAGACCACAGCAAATGCTTCCCTTTCAATAGCACTCCACCTCTGTTCCCTGGGGAGTAGCCTCCTACTAATGAAAGCTACAGGTTGGTCCCCGCCCTCATCGTCCGTCTGTGAGAGTACTGCTCCCACGCCTTGCTCTGAAGCGTCTGTTTGCACTATGAACTAACTGGAAAAGTCAGGTGCCTTAAGCACGGGTGCTGTGCACATTGCAGTTTTCAGGGCATCAAAAGCAGTTTGACAGGCCTCGGTCCAATTCACTTTCCTGGGCTGATTTCTAGAGGTTAGTTCTGTCAAGGGGGCAACAATGGTGCCGTATCCCTTAATGAACCGTCTGTAATACCCGGTGAGTCCTAGAAAGGCTCTCACCTCTGTCTGGGTCTTGGGGGGTTCCCAAGCCAGAATGGTATCAATCTTCGCCTGTAGGGGCGCTACCTGGCCGCTCCCCACCTGGTGTCCCAAATACACCACTGTTCCCTGCCCTATCTGGCACTTGTTGGCCTTGATAGTGAGGCCTGCCTTCTGCAGAGCCTTCAACACTTCACAGAGGTGTTGCAAGTGTTCCTCCCACGTGTAGCTGAACACAGCAATGTCATCTAAGTATGCGGTGCTGAATTGCTCCAGCCCGGTCAGTACCCGGTTGACCAGTCTCTGGAAGGTGGCAGGGGCATTTTTCAATCCAAAGGACATGACGCAAAACTGGAAATGCCCCTCTGGTGTTGAAAATGCCGACCTCTCCTTTGCTCCCTCAGTTAAGGCAATCTGCCAGTACCCCGAAGTCAAATCAAAGGTGCTGAGATACCTGGCAGCTCCCAACCGATCCACGAGCTCATCAGCTCTGGGGATGGGGTGCGCGTCAGTCTTGGTGACCGCATTGAGCCCACGGTAGTCCACGCAAAACCGAAGTTCTGGCGGGTCACCGGGTGTAGCAGCTTTCTTGGGAACTAGGACCACTAGGCTAGCCCAGGGACTGCTGGAGGGCTCAATTACCCCTAACGCCAACATCTTGGAAACTTCTTCCTTGATGCTGGCCCTGACCTTATCAGCTACTCTGTAAAACTTCTGCTTCACAGGTAGACTATCTCCAGTGTCCACATCATGGACGCACCAATTGGTGACACCTGGGGTCAGGGAGAACAGGGAGGCAAACTGACCCAACACCTGGCGACAGTCTCTTTGCTGTTCTGGGGTCAGGGTGGGCGAGAGGACCACACCATCCACTGACCAGTCTTGCTCTTTGGTTGCCAGGAGGTCAGGGAGAGGATCACTATCCTCTTCCCCACCATCATCTGTAGCCATGAGCATCGTCACTTCAGACCTCTCAAAGTGGGGCTTGAGGCGGTTCACATGCAAGACTCTCAGGGGCTGCCTAGGAGTCTTCATGTTGATCAGGTAGGTCACCTCACTCTTGTGCTCTACCACCTCGTATGGCCCGGTCCACTTGTCACGGAGCGCACAAGGCTCCACCGGGGCCATCACCCACACTTTCTGCCCAGGATGAAATTCTACCAGAGTGGTATTCTGGTCGTACCATTTTTTCATCTCCTCCTGGCTAGCTTCTAGGTTCTCTTGAGCGAGCTTCCTGTAGCGCTGCATCTGGTTGCGGATGGCCAGCACATAGCTGAACACATCCTGGGGGGTTTTCCCGCGGGATTTCTCCCACCCCTCCTTCACCAGTGTGAGAGGTCCTCTAACAGGGTGGCCATAGAGCAGTTCAAAGGGGCTGAACCCTAAGGACTTCTGCGGCACCTCCCTGTAGGCAAACAACAGGCATGGTAACAAGACGTCCCACTTCCGTCTCATGGGCTCCGCTAGGCCCATAATCATACCTTTCAGGGTGCGGTTGAACCTTTCAACCAACCCATTTCCTTGAGGGTGGTAAGGAGTGGTGAACTTATAAGTTACCCCACACTCCTCCCACAGAGACTTCATGTACCTAGAGATGAAGTTGGTACCCCGGTCGGAGACCACCTCTCTGGGGAACCCCACACGGGAAAAGATCCCCATCAATGCACGGCCCACCACGGGGGCTGTGATTGTCCTGAGAGGGACTGCTTCCGGGTACCGGGTGGCGTGGTCCACCAAGACCAGGATGAACCTTTTGCCTAAGGCAGTCTTGGGGTCCAGGGGCCCTACGATATCAATGCCCACCCGCTCAAAAGGGGTGCTCACCACAGGAAAACGCTGGAGGGGTGCCACGCACCTTCCTCCGCTCTTACCACTGGCTTGGCATGTTTGGCAAGACTTACAAAAGGTACTGACGTGCTTCTTCATCTGGGGCCAGTAGAAGTGGGTGACAAGCCTGTGATAGGTCTTGTCTTGCCCCAGATGTCCTGCGAGAGGCACGTCATGAGCCAGACCCAGTAAGAAGTTCCTGAAGCGCTCGGGTACCACCAGCACACGGGCTGCACCGGGCTCAGCAAACTTAGGCTCACTATAAAGTAAGTCATCTTCCCAGTAGATCAAATGTTCCTTGGACCCTAGGCCTGCTGACTGGTCTGCAGCCTGTGCCTGGCAGAATTCCTCCCTGGAGGGACTACCCTCTTGCTGCCAATGGGTCAGCTCAGGCAATTCCCCCAGTTCGACTACCTGTTCCCCTGTAGGTTCCAGGGCATCCCCTTCAGGTTCTGCTTCCTCCTGGACTGTGGGAACAGTGGGGGCCGGTTTCCTGCGCCCTCTGCCCCTTTGTTAAATGGTAGCGGCAGTTTCAGTCGGTAACCTTTCAAGTATTGCCCGGCGGTAATCGCCTCTTATACCATTCGATGATTTACCAATAAAAGAGGCAGGCGCCGGAGACTGGAAGGCAGGAAACAAAGTTTTATTCTCTCCGGAGGAGAACACATCAGATCAGACCCACAGGGAATCTTCTCGAGATGCTCTAACCACATCTCTGAGGCCTGGCCTCTTATACACAGGTTTATGGTTTTATTATCGGTTTATTGTACATGGCACATTCTTGAGGTTGTTTTGATACATGAAAGAACATCCTCGGAATCCCCGGCTTAGATCCGCTCCCACACATAACTACAGTGAAAGTCCCCACCCCACCTACAGCAGGAGATGGCTATCACACAGCTGGGCATTCCGCCAATTCCCGGGGGGTGAGTGCGACTGATCGGGTCACAGGGGTTGGGGGCCTTGATCTACTGCAATCCCTTAGATGTGAGGTGCTTTCTTTACAGTAGGGGCAATAAAACTGCGTCCGCAGGGCTAGGTGATGGCCTGGGATCAGTTCGGACGATCAGGCGTGGAGGAAGGGTTACCGAAAGGATGTATGACCATGTAAGGGATAAAAGGAGGCGTTGGCCAGGTGCGGGATGTGGTTTCATGGCAGGGTCGCGCAGAAGGAGAGGGTTCATGGCCTATGTATGAGAGAGCGGGGGGTGACCGGCGCGCGGGGGATGTTTTGCAGCACCTAGGGAACGCGCTGGTGGTCGGCGGGGGGGGGGGCAGAGGGGCCATGGCGCTTTCAAAAATGGCTACTGCTTGAGGGAGCGTGCGGGCCTGAGAGGGGACATGATGGCGCCGATTATGTTGACATTGCAAACCAGATTTTAACAGTCCTCCCTTTTCAACATATCTAGCCAGCTTGTCTGGCCGACATTCACCCTCGTTAACCTCTTAGCCATAATATCGTAAATGCTTTCATTCGTTCCTGTTTTAAAAGTACAGAGTTTTAGGACAGACAGGTACAATCTGACACAATTGTACATAGTTACATGTGGTTGATGTGACAGGCGAGGAGGTAGTGTATACAAAATTACATCAGCTGCATCATATGTCAGACCCGGAGATAGGTGGAGGGAAGCTCGCTTGAACACAAATTCGATACCGTAAGAGGTGGTCCGGCAAGACAAGGAATATTATGCATATTACTCAAGGCCTAGAATTTTGTGTGGATCAAACTAATCAGCATAGTCATGTGTACGGCTGATGCTATACAATTGTCATTTATACCAAGCTAATGTTTCTTAGATATTAGTGTGTAGTTGGAAGTGACCGATAAAGGACCTTGGAAACTTGATTGGAAGATAGTCAATTCAAAAGTGGTTGGGAGAGGAATACAACTCAACATAAGTTACAGTCTGGGAGGGGGGGTTTCTTCTTTCGTTGGCACTGTTGAGCACCGGCGGTGGAGCTAAGGTCCAGCTCAAATCCAGGCTTTCGCGTTGTAGGGTGTGACCTTTCTTTGCTCTTGGATCACAGTCCTGTTCTGTCCTGTCTCTTGACTGGTCTTATCATAGGTACCTTGAGACGGAGTACCCGCTTCTCATTCTTCTTTTGTCAAGTCAAGTTCAAAAATGGGGGTGCTTTGGGAGGCCGAGGAAGAGGGGGTGGAGTGGGATCGGATCAAAAAGTGGGCCAAGGAGAGCAGAATCTTTCAGTATTGGGCCCATCAATCGGGCCCGACGGGTTGGGACTTCAGGCACGAGCTGATCAGCGAGCAGGGGGCTTTGGGATAGCCCTTTGTTCTATCGCTCTCCATGCTGAGAATGGTGCCTCGTCCCGCATCCTTTTGCTTCGTGGCTCCCCCTTGGTCGATGCCATAGGTGTTCCATGATCCGCAGCCAGGCTGTGCGTCACGTCCGACCCCTCTCTTCCGATGACCGCATGTTATCTTTGAATGAGTACAAAAAACAAAATCTTAGGGAGCTGGCAGGGAAGACATTTACACACTTCATTCTCTCTCCCAACCACCGAGTAGTCGGGGAAAGGTTTTATCGGTCGCTCTATGATGGATGTCTATTAACTCTTATGTCGGTGTATGTTACTAACTTATTAATCATTGCTGTGGTGCAGGTTTTGTGGGTGCTCCTGCAAATTTCCATCGTCTGGCCTGCTAGGTGTCGATTCCTGTACCTTATAATCGTGGCAGGAGGCCTGACATCTATCAACTTTCTGGTCTATCAAAATTCGAACCGGCTTCTCCGGTAGAGACTCGTTCTTCTAACACAAGCTCTGTTAATTCACATTTTTCTCCGAGGACTGCTAAGTTTATGAAAAAAAAAGTGCGAGGTGCTACTGTTATGGGTTCACAAATATCTATTTCTGGGAGGGACACAAGCTAAACATTTTTCTTGCTGGAGACAATAGGTAACCCTCATCAGTTCATGCGATGTATCTTCAGAAAATAAAGTCATCAGCTGTATTGTTCAAAATACCCTGGGGCGGCTAGTACAGAACTGGGGCTATTCTGGGAGGGCGGGGTGCTTAGACGTTCCAGTTCTGAGCAATTGGGCGGGGCGATTCTGAGCGGTGGAGGTGGTGTCGTTAGAGCTCTAAAACGAAAACCACTGACATATAGTCCCCGTTGTGAGGGCCAGATTGGGAGACATCAGTCGTCTTACCTGTCCTTTCTTTCTCAGCCAGTTAAGTTCAACATTTTACAGAAAGGAGAGGTAGTAATGTGGTAAAATACGGTCGTTTTGCTTCTGTCAATTTGTTCGAACACTGTCGTGTTTTAGGCCAATTATACACATACTGAGGAGGTATAGTGTCGTTAATTTATTCAAAAAGAAAGAGGGCAAGAGAGCCTTCAGCGAGGGAGAGAGAGAGAGAGAGAGAGAGAGAGAGAGAGAGAGTGAGAGACGTGCGCATCAAGTAGGCTATTTCGTATACGTACGACATAAAAAGAGAGAGAGAGAGAGAGAGAGATGTGTACGATAATAGGCTACTTGGTGTACACACAACATGGAGTAGCACGGGTCAGTTCTACGTAGGAAAACACAAGCGGGGGAGAAACATAAATTCGGCGTTCACGTACACACAAATACCGGATAGGGCGTAACAGTACATACATCAAGCGCAGAAACTTAAGACGAAGACACAGAGCTTCGTTGAGTATGGGGACCTCTCCTTTCCTGTCCTCTTTCCTATGCATGCTGAGTATTTTCAGTATTTTCCGTAATTCATTTTGGGGGGGTGTCGGACTTTTTACTCCCCTCCCTTTGATCGATAGACAAGCACTTCAGTCATACGATGACGTTCTCTTCCAGCGACCCAAGCATATGTAATGCATACACATTCATACCGTACAATCAGGGCACATACGCACAGTCATACCATACAGTTTTTTTCACGTTCTCAGTGGTGGTCTGCACTTCACGCACCATCCCACAACGTTTGTCTATGTTTTTCCCTACATTGAGCACGGTGCGGTCCATGTCCACTCTATTCTTCAGTCGGAACTCCGATGTGACCTATAGAGAAAAAAAGAAAGGGGGGGGGTGTGCAGCATTCAAAGTACGTTAGCGCGCGTAGACACGAAAAAGTTCTACTTACCACGTACCAGGCTAGCTGCAGGAGTGGGTAATACCACAGACCTACTATATCCTTCCTCTCGATTATACAAGGATGCTCCATTTTATTCGTCTCCTAAATTTGGGTTCCTTCGTCGTGCATTTGTTTCTCAATCGGTCGCATATTATGGGGCAAGGTACCGTACCTTGCGTTCGGCAGATACCTTAAGCTATAGTCAACCATTCTCTAACAACTCTGGAAAAAGACAGGTGTGATGGGTACAAATTTCATCAATCTAAAATTCAGGCAAAAAAGAAAAGGGTCTGCATTATCTGCTTTCTATTGCTTGGGAGTAACAGTCATTATTCAAAACCTTTACCAACCTAGATGATTTGTTATGACGCTGATTCCGTAATTCCCTCAAAAACCCTTTATTGAAAACAATGTCAGTATACAAATACGGGCCTACAACCGTACAGGCCGGCCACGGTGTGAGAGGCGTCGAGTATCATGAGCAACACTACCTTAACACGAAAAAAATAAAAATGATAATAAAAGTGGGAAGGCCAGCATCAATAAGGTTGTTCGTATGCCCGATCAGTACCCTCCCCGTCCCTCCGCCCATCATGTGTGAAAACATCGCATACATATCCTTTTAACATAAATGTCAAGTAACCGAAACGCCATAAGGAGTTGTAGGCCCCTCCTACATCGGCGCTATTTTGGGGCGAGGTCGGGTGGGTCCAGTGTACAGTCTAAGTCCTTCCACTAACTAGCTGCCGGACCAGAATCCTTTTCGGCAGTTCGAGAACTTTCGTTAGCGCCAACGGAAAGAACAGACAGCATGAATCGTGATTCGGGGGTGGGGAAGCACAGTTTTTGTTCCTACCGGGTCATGTTGAGGTTCCACCGGAACTGATCCGAGCGGATAGCCTACAGTGTCTCTTGATAATTCAAACAGAAGCTTGCGTCAGCATGGCGTCACCGCGGTCTCGCAGCAATGCCGTGGTCCGTTCTTAGGGCGGGACAGCAGGCGGGTCTCTCTGCCGGCGCCTTGAATCAGTCTCTCTCACGGCACCAAACGGAGGCAAGATGGCTGCCGCCCGGGGCGAAGACAAGTTAATGTGGAATGATCGAGCAATAGCGGCGGTTGACCCCACCGGAAGTCCGCGGGAGTCGAGGGCCAATGACTCCCGCAGAATCTGCAAAGCTGAGAGGACGTTTTCAAGGGTGTGGCCCACGCCCGAGCAGGCAAGCTTCCGAGTTCCAAGGTAGCCCAGAGCCATCTTTTAGTGGACCAGGCCTGAATCTGAAGAGCCAACCGTCATTTTGAGAGTCCAGTGGCAGCAGCAGCTCTTCGTTACAGCCACCCGACCACCTGGCTGCGGGGGCCCACTTCTTGCGTCGAACGCTAATGGCAATCTTGGTGCAGAAAGGAACCCGCGCCTGGGTGGTCGTCCGGCAGGCGAGACGTAAATGGCTCCCCTGCTGCAGCTGGCCGGTGAGTGCAGGGGGGCCTACTCAGCTGGACGGCGAGTGAAACGGCAGGGGTGCCTTACCAGCTGGTCGGTGAGTGCAGGGGCGCCTACTCAGCTGGACGGCGAGTGAAACGGCAGGGGTGCCTTCTCAGCTGGTCGGCGAGTGCAGGGGCGCCTACTCAGCTGGTCGGCGAGTACAGGGGCGCCTACTCAGCTGGTGAGCCTCCACCTGGGGAGGCGGGGGAGGCCCGTCCGCGTCGCTTCCCCCCCGCCAGGGCACCCTTCGTTGTCGATCTGTGCAGCACAGTTGATTGGCAAGACCAGTACACAGACCAGTACACTTGTTGGACACCACCTCTTGTGCCGTCCTGGTCTTGGCGCGTTGTGTAGCCTCCGGCCTATTCGCACAATATTCCACCACTGATGCCGCCTCACAGGCCGATGGACTTTGTGGGCCTTTTATAGCCCAAGCCGACTAAAAGACCGCCCAAAACAGGCCAATGTTGCTATTTCGAGGAAGGAGGGGCGAGGACTATGTCATGTGGACGTGAATGCTTTGGGATTTGCAGCAGGTTGTCATGTAAATAGTTGTTTAAAAACGTGTTTTAGCATGTTTACCCTGTTGGAGTGTTGCATATACCTACAAGTTATTAAAACGTTTTAACCATACTACTTTGTTGGAGTGTTGTACATATTTGTAATCCGGCAACGAGCACAAGGACGTCACTGCATAACCGGAAAACGACCTAGCCCAAGTGTGCGCGATCTAACCCAGTTCGGTAACGTCGATGGTGGGTATTAGCAGACTTCCATTTGCGCAGGATTTTGTCGTGTTTACTGGGCGGGGTGGGTGGTAGGGCAGACATGTTTAGGCAGCGAGAGCGATGGAGCCGAGCTACCTCGTGGCCATCTCGACCGTGAGCTTGGCTCCTTCCCCTAGTTTCATATTTTTCGCAAAGGGCTATTTCCTAGTGTTTCTTATTTTTGTAGGGTCAAAAGGATCCCATCAGTGGTCTACTGGTCTCGCTCGATTATTTTTGTTTCTCTATAGCGATTTTTATGCCCTAGTCTGTTGTAGGCTACAGCGACTGATCCATATTTAGTAAATATGTCCTTATTAGGGGTGCCTTCCAGTGGAGCCGGATGGTTCACCTCTAATAAGCGGTCCGGGCAGAACCAACTACCAATCAGTGGGGAGAAGATAGGCATGACGGGTTACAACGGGGACAAAAGTCTGCACTACCTATCTTTTCACTGCTTGCAAAGACTAGACAGAATATCTCTAGTCCACGTTATTTGCAAGCAGAGAATACCTCCAAAGAACCAATATCGAACAACTAGTGTTCGGACAATCAATCAATCAATGGTGAGAAAAGAGATAAGCACGACGGGTTACAATGGGGGACAAAAGTCCGCGTTACTTATCCTTCACTGTCTGCAAAGACTTAGGCAGAATATTTCTATTCTACGTTATTTGTAAACAGAGAATATCTCAAGAAGTACTATTCTTCAAAACAATCAATATTCGGTCAATCAATCAGTGGGGAGGAAAATAGGCGCGACAGATTACAATGGGGGACAAAAGTCCGCGCTACCTACCCTTCACTATCTGCAAAGGAAGAGAGAGTATTTCTACTCTTCCCCGTTTGTAGGCAGCGAATACCTCAAAAAGAACAATCAATAAGCAATACTAGTATTTTCAATCAATTAGTCAATCATTTAGCAATTCGTCGTATTTCACGACCTTACCCGGACCGCGTGGACAGTTTTCTCGTCTTCCGCCTCCAGCGCCCGATCGTCCTCTACTCTCCGTTATTGCCGCGGCACTCCTGATGGTTCCCAGTCAGGACCGTAGATCACTCGAGAGAGGTCTGCTCGGAACCAGTGAAGTTCGGATGATCGGCTGCCAGACGAGGGTCTATCGGGCAGGAGCTCTTTCCGATCGTTGCAGTCGTTCACTCTGTCGTCGGGACCTCTCCCACTGGATCCACGTGTCGCTGATGGGCCCCACGCTTGGGACGCCAATTGTTAAATGGTAGCGGCAGTTTCAGTCGGTAACCTTTCAAGTATTGCCCGGCGGTAATCGCCTCTTATACCATTCGATGATTTACCAATAAAAGAGGCAGGCGCCGGAGACTGGAAGGCAGGAAACAAAGTTTTATTCTCTCCGGAGGAGAACACATCAGATCAGACCCACAGGGAATCTTCTCGAGATGCTCTAACCACATCTCTGAGGCCTGGCCTCTTATACACAGGTTTATGGTTTTATTATCGGTTTATTGTACATGGCACATTCTTGAGGTTGTTTTGATACATGAAAGAACATCCTCGGAATCCCCGGCTTAGATCCGCTCCCACACATAACTACAGTGAAAGTCCCCACCCCACCTACAGCAGGAGATGGCTATCACACAGCTGGGCATTCCGCCAATTCCCGGGGGGTGAGTGCGACTGATCGGGTCACAGGGGTTGGGGGCCTTGATCTACTGCAATCCCTTAGATGTGAGGTGCTTTCTTTACAGTAGGGGCAATAAAACTGCGTCCGCAGGGCTAGGTGATGGCCTGGGATCAGTTCGGACGATCAGGCGTGGAGGAAGGGTTACCGAAAGGATATATGACCATGTAAGGGATAAAAGGAGGCGTTGGCCAGGTGCGGGATGTGGTTTCATGGCAAGGTCGCGCAGAAGGAGAGGGTTCATGGCCTATGTATGAGAGAGCAGGGGGTGACCGGCGCGCGGGAGATGTTTTGCAGCGCCTAGGGAACGCGCTGGTGGTCAGCGGGGGGGGAGGCAGAGGGGCCATGGCGCTTTCAAAAATGGCTACTGCTTGAGGGAGCGTGCGGGCCTGAGATGGGACAAGATGGCGCCGATTATGTTGACATTGCAAACCAGATTTTAACACCTTCCTCTCCTGACAGGTTCCTGGGCCATTGTTCCAGGCTCCGGTTCTACTAATCCACTCTTACTGGCTGTCATGGCACGTGTGGATACACAGATCCACGCTGGCAGTCCTAACATTTCCAAGTGAGTTCTGTGCTCTACATCCTTCCATGGAGAACTCTCCAGGTCGTTACCCAACAGACAATCTACCGGCAAGGCATCACTGACACAGACTTCCAAGGTACCAGAGAGTCCCCCCCATGTAAAGGGAACACGAGCCATCTTGCAGAGGCGCACTGAAGTGTCAGCTGCCACTACTGGGTGGAGTACATTGGGAATGACTTGCTCTTCAGACACCCACTGGCACCGGACAGACGTCACACTGGCCCCGGTGTCTCTCAGAGCCTCTATCTCCCTCTCATTGATGGTCACCTTTTGCCCGTATTTTTTAGTGTTAGCGGGTATCAAGGTATCCTGGACCATCTCTTGGTCTCCTAAAAAGACAAGGGTCATCATAGCTAATCCCTCCTCCCCACTGGAAATCAAATCCCCTCCCAAAGCTACACTAGCTAACCCTGGGACTGGAGCAGCAGCTGGTGCTGGGGTTTCTTGGGACATTTAGGGGCTATGTGGCCCACTTCCCTACAAGCATAGCAAGTAGGCGGAAGTCTGTTGTCCTGTCTGCCCTTATGGGGCCAAGACTTCTTAGGCTTGGGGGCTTGGGACTCTTTTTCCTGGGAACTGTTTTGGGGCCCTTTAGAGAACTCCTTACTGTTACCCTTGTCCTCCCCACCTTTCTGCTGGGGACCCTGTCCACCCTTGGCTGGGATACTTACCACCCCTTTGTTGACCCTGGTGCTAGTCCAGCGGTCTGCCTCTTTAGCAAGCTCACTGGGATCAGTTAACTTGCTGTCTAAAAGATGCTGGCGCAGCTCTGGAACACATAGACTACTCAAGTGCTCCCAACTAATCAAGTGACACAACCCCACATAATCAGTAACTTTGCTGCCCTTTATCCAACCTTCCAGTGCACGCGTGTACATACTCACACACTCCACCCAAGTACTTGAATCAAGCTTCTTGAAGTTCCTAAACTTCTGGCGGTACTGTTCTGGTGTAAGCCCATACCTGAGGCATAAGGACTCCTTCATGGTGGGGTAGGTTAAGGTACCTGCTGCTTCTAAGGGTGCTAAGACATCCCTCCCAGAGGCCTCAAAATGCTTCCACAAACCTGCCCCCCAACTCTTTTCAGGCACTTCATTCATCTTCAAGGCAAGCTCATAGGATCTAAACCATGCATAGATATCCTCACCCCTACGATAATTCTGCACCAAATCTTTCGGTATGTATACTTTACCCACCTATACTGGTTGTGCGCTGCCACCATTCGGACTGGACTCCACCTGTTTAGCTTTAATGTCCAGCTCCCTCATGCTCAACTCATGAGCCAACTGGAGTTTTCTCTCTTCCAAAGCGAGAGCATTCCTCCTCTCTTCCGCCTTCTTCTCACTGTCAAGGTGCAATTTTCTTTCCTCTGCTTGAGCTTTGAGCTTAAAAAGTTCAATCTCATGGGCCCTAATCCTCTGATTCTCCTCCAGCTCCTCTGGAGAGAGGCCCCTACTGGAAGGGGTGCTGCCAGCCCTAGACGCTGGCCTATTCACTGGCAAATCACTGGATCCAAATCCATGCTCCTGTGCACCGTCCTCTCCAGTCAAATCCTCCGGCGTAACATGTTTGGCCTCCCACCAGGCCCTCAGAGCTTTCTGTAGCTCCTCCTTGTTAGCGCTGCCCTTCACTGGGCATCCTAGCTGCTTGCAGAATTGCTTCAGCTGCTCTTTTTTGAATGTGAGCAACTCCTTTACTTCAAATTGCAATTCCATCTCCTCGCCTACTCCATTCAGAGACATGATGCTTCCTAGGTCTTCCAAAAATAGGTTTCAAAACTTTGTGCAATATGTAACTGCTAACTAGACTAGTGATGTACAGAGAATCACCGCAGGTCAAGTGCAAATACTGGTTCTAATCCGCACCGCTGACCACCAATGTTAGATCTGGGGGTCTCTAGTTGGCAGAGGTAAGCACCTTAGACCAAATAGGGACCCTTGCTTCTAGTCAGGGTACAGGGACACATACGGTAGATAACCCCTGCTCACCCTCTAGGTAGCTTGGCTCGAGCAGACAGGCTTATCCCCAAGGCAATGTGTAAAGTATTTGCACGTAACAACTACAATGACCCCCCTAGTACACCACAAACGTAGACCACACAGGTAAGTATATCAAAAATACAACTTTATCTAGATTCAGCAGTGGAAATCAATTATCATAGCGTTGCACATTAATCGTATTCTTAGGTTGTTAGGAGCGTAAAAAGATAGTCTCTAGTCTTTCGTGTGACTTCGTATTCAAAGAAAAAGAATCTTTCAGTATTGGGCCCATCAATCGGGCCCGACGGGTTGGGACTTCAGGCACGAGCTGATCAGCGAGCAAGGGGCTTTGGGATAGCCCTTTGTTCTATCGCTCTCCATGCTGAGAATGGTGCCTCGTCCCGCATCCTTTTGCTTCGTGGCTCCCCCTTGGTCGATGCCATAGGTGTTCCATGATCCGCAGCCAGGCTGTGCGTCACGTCCGACCCCTCTCTTCCGATGACCGCATGTTATCTTTGAATGAGTACAAAAACCAAAATCTTAGGGAGCTGGCAGGGAAGACATTTACACACTTCATTCTCTCTCCCAACCACCGAGTAGTCGGGGAAAGGTTTTATCGGTCGCTCTATGATGGATGTCTATTAACTCTTATGTCGGTGTATGTTACTAACTTATTAATCATTGCTGTGGTGCAGGTTTTGTGGGTGCTCCTGCAAATTTCCATCGTATGGCCTGCTAGGTGTCGATTCCTGTACCTTATCATCGTGGCAGGAGGCCTGACATCTGTCAACTTTCTGGTCTATCAAAATTCGAACCGGCTTCTCCGGTAGAGGCTCGTTCTTCTAACACAAGCTCTGTTAATTCACATTTTTCTCCGAGGACTGCTAAGTTTATGAAAAAAAAAGTGCGAGGTGCTACTGTTATGGGTTCACAAATATCTATTTCTGGGAGGGACACAAGCTAAACATTTTTCTTGCTGGAGACAATAGGTAACCCTCATCAGTTCAGGCGATGTATCTTCAGAAAATAAAGTCATCAGCTGTATTGTTCAAAATACCCTGGGGCGGCTAGTACAGAACTGGGGCTATTCTGGGAGGGCGGGGTGCTTAGACGTTCCAGTTCTGAGCAATTGGGCGGGGCGATTCTGAGCGGTGGAGGTGGTGTCGTTAGAGCTCTAAAACGAAAACCACTGACATATAGTCCCCGTTGTGAGGGCCAGATTGGGAGACATCAGTCGTCTTACCTGTCCTTTCTTTCTCAGCCAGTTAAGTTCAACATTTTACAGAAAGGAGAGGTAGTAATGTGGTAAAATACGGTCGTTTTGCTTCTGTCAATTTGTTCGAACACTGTCGTGTTTTAGGCCAATTATACACATACTGAGGAGGTATAGTGTCGTTAATTTATTCAAAAAGAAAGAGGGCAAGAGAGCCTTCAGCGAGGGAGAGAGAGAGAGAGAGAGAGAGAGAGAGAGAGAGAGAGAGAGAGAGTGAGAGACGTGCGCATCAAGTAGGCTATTTCGTATACGTACGACATAAAAAGAGAGAGAGAGAGAGAGAGAGATGTGTACGATAATAGGCTACTTGGTGTACACACAACATGGAGTAGCACGGGTCAGTTCTACGTAGGAAAACACAAGCGGGGGAGAAACATAAATTCGGCGTTCACGTACACACAAATACCGGATAGGGCGTAACAGTACATACATCAAGCGCAGAAACTTAAGACGAAGACACAGAGCTTCGTTGAGTATGGGGACCTCTCCTTTCCTGTCCTCTTTCCTATGCATGCTGAGTATTTTCAGTATTTTCCGTAATTCATTTTGGGGGGGTGTCGGACTTTTTACTCCCGTCCCTTTGATCGATAGACAAGCACTTCAGTCATACGATGACGTTCTCTTCCAGCGACCCAAGCATATGTAATGCATACACATTCATACCGTACAATCAGGGCACATACGCACAGTCATACCATACAGTTTTTTTCACGTTCTCAGTGGTGGTCTGCACTTCACGCACCATCCCACAACGTTTGTCTATGTTTTTCCCTACATTGAGCACGGTGCGGTCCATGTCCACTCTATTCTTCAGTCGGAACTCCGATGTGACCTATAGAGAAAAAAAGAAAGGGGGGGGGGGTGTGCAGCATTCAAAGTACGTTAGCGCGCGTAGACACGAAAAAGTTCTACGTACCACGTACCAGGCTAGCTGCAGGAGTGGGTAATACCACAGACCTACTATATCCTTCCTCTCGATTATACAAGGATGCTCCATTTTATTCGTCTCCTAAATTTGGGTTCCTTCGTCGTGCATTTGTTTCTCAATCGGTCGCATATTATGGGGCAAGGTACCGTACCTTGCGTTCGGCAGATACCTTAAGCTATAGTCAACCATTCTCTAACAACTCTGGAAAAAGACAGGTGTGATGGGAACAAATTTCATCAATCTAAAATTCAGGCAAAAAAGAAAAGGGTCTGCATTATCTGCTTTCTATTGCTTGGGAGTAACAGTCATTATTCAAAACCTTTACCAACCTAGATGATTTGTTATGACGCTGATTCCGTAATTCCCTCAAAAACCCTTTATTGAAAACAATGTCAGTATACAAATACGGGCCTACAACCGTACAGGCCGGCCACGGTGTGAGAGGCGTCGAGTATCATGAGCAACACTACCTTAACACGAAAAAAATAAAAATGATAATAAAAGTGGGAAGGCCAGCATCATTAAGGTTGTTCGTATGCCCGATCAGTACCCTCCCCGTCCCTCCGCCCATCATGTGTGAAAACATCGCATACATATCCTTTTAACATAAATGTCAAGTAACCGAAACGCCATAAGGAGTTGTAGGTCCCTCCGACATCGGCGCTATTTTGGGGCGAGGTCGGGTGGGTCCAGTGTACAGTCTAAGTCCTTCCACTAACTAGCTGCCGGACCAGAATCCTTTTCGGCAGTTCGAGAACTTTCGTTAGCGCCAACGGAAAGAACAGACAGCATGAATCGTGATTCGGGGGTGGGGAAGCACAGTTTTTGTTCCTACCGGGTCATGTTGAGGTTCCACCGGAACTGATCCGAGCGGATAGCCTACAGTGTCTCTTGATAATTCAAACAGAAGCTTGCGTCAGCATGGCGTCACCGCGGTCTCGCAGCAATGCTGTGGTCCGTTCTTAGGGCGGGACAGCAGGCTGGTCTCTCTGCCGGCGCCTTGAATCAGTCTCTCTCACGGCACCAAACGGAGGCAAGATGGCTGCCGCCCGGGGCGAAGACAAGTTAATGTGGAATGATCGAGCAATAGCGGCGGTTGCCCCCACCGGAAGTCCGCGGGAGTCGAGGGCCAATGACTCCCGCAGAATCTGCAAAGCTGAGAGGACGTTTTCAAGGGTGTGGCCCACGCCCGAGCAGGCAAGCTTCCGAGTTCCAAGGTAGCCCTGAGCCATCTTTTAGTGGACCAGGCCTGAATCTGAAGAGCCAACCGTCATTTTGAGAGTCCAGTGGCAGCAGCAGCTCTTCGTTACAGCCACCCAACCACCTGGCTGCGGGGGCCCACTTCTTGCGTCGAACGCTAATGGCAATCTTGGTGCAGAAAGGAACCCGCGCCTGGGTGGTCGTCCGGCAGGCGAGACGTAATTGGCTCCCCTGCTGCAGCTGGCCGGTGAGTGCAGGGGGGCCTACTCAGCTGGACGGCGAGTGAAACGGCAGGGGTGCCTTCCCAGCTGGTCGGTGAGTGCAGGGGTGCCTACTCAGCTGGACGGCGAGTGAAATGGCAGGGGTGCCTTCTCAGCTGGTCGGCGAGTGCAGGGGCGCCTACTCAGCTGGTCGGCGAGTACAGGGGCGCCTACTCAGCTGGTGAGCCTCCACCTGGGGAGGCGGGGGAGGCCCGTCCGCGTCGCTTCCCCCCCGCCAGGGCACCCTTCGTTGTCGATCTGTGCAGCACAGTTGATTGGCAAGACCAGTACACTTGTTGGACACCACCTCTTGTGCCGTCCTGGTCTTGGCGCGTTGTGTACCCTCCGGCCTATTCGCACAATATTCCACCACTGATGCCGCCTCACAGGCCGATGGACTTTGTGGGCCTTTTATAGCCCAAGCCGACTAAAAGACCGCCCAAAACAGGCCAATGTTGCTATTTCGAGGAAGGAGGGGCGAGGACTATGTCATGTGGACGTGAATGCTTTGGGATTTGCAGCAGGTTGTCATGTAAATAGTTGTTTAAAAACGTGTTTTAGCATGTTTACCCTGTTGGAGTGTTGCATATACCTACAAGTTATTAAAACGTTTTAACCATACTACTTTGTTGGAGTGTTGTACATATTTGTAATCCGGCAACGAGCACAAGGACGTCACTGCATAACCGGAAAACGACCTAGCCCAAGTGTGCGCGATCTAACCCAGTTCGGTAACGTCGATGGTGGGTATTAGCAGACTTCCATTTGCGCAGGATTTTGTCGTGTTTACTGGGCGGGGTGGGTGGTAGGGCAGACATGTTTAGGCAGCGAGAGCGATGGAGCCGAGCTACCTCGTGGCCATCTCGACCGTGAGCTTGGCTCCTTCCCCTAGTTTCATATTTTTCGCAAAGGGCTATTTCCTAGTGTTTCTTATTTTTGTAGGGTCAAAAGGATCCCATCAGTGGTCTACTGGTCTCGCTCGATTATTTTTGTTTCTCTATAGCGATTTTTATGCCCTAGTCTGTTGTAGGCTACAGCGACTGATCCATATTTAGTAAATATGTCCTTATTAGGGGTGCCTTCCAGTGGAGCCGGATGGTTCACCTCTAATAAGCGGTCCGGGCAGAACCAACTACCAATCAGTGGGGAGAAGATAGGCATGACGGGTTACAACGGGGACAAAAGTCTGCACTACCTATCTTTTCACTGCTTGCAAAGACTAGACAGAATATCTCTAGTCCACGTTATTTGCAAGCAGAGAATACCTCCAAAGAACCAATATCGAACAACTAGTGTTCGGACAATCAATCAATCAATGGTGAGAAAAGAGATAAGCACGACGGGTTACAATGGGGGACAAAAGTCCGCGTTACTTATCCTTCACTGTCTGCAAAGACTTAGGCAGAATATTTCTATTCTACGTTATTTGTAAACAGAGAATATCTCAAGAAGTACTATTCTTCAAAACAATCAATATTCGGTCAATCAATCAGTGGGGAGGAAAATAGGCGCGACAGATTACAATGGGGGACAAAAGTCCGCGCTACCTACCCTTCACTATCTGCAAAGGAAGAGAGAGTATTTCTACTCTTCCCCGTTTGTAGGCAGCGAATACCTCAAAAAGAACAATCAATAAGCAATACTAGTATTTTCAATCAATTAGTCAATCATTTAGCAATTCGTCGTATTTCACAACCTTACCCGGACCGCGTGGACAGTTTTCTCGTCTTCCGCCTCCAGCGCCCGATCGTCCTCTACTCTCCGTTATTGCCGCGGCACTCCTGATGGTTCCCAGTCAGGACCGTAGATCACTCGAGAGAGGTCTGCTCGGAGCCAGTGAAGTTCGGATGATCGGCTGCCAGACGAGGGTCTATCGGGCAGGAGCTCTTTCCGATCGTTGCAGTCGTTCACTCTGTCGTCGGGACCTCTCCCACTGGATCCACGTGTCGCTGATGGGCCCCACGCTTGGGACGCCAATTGTTAAATGGTAGCGGCAGTTTCAGTCGGTAACCTTTCAAGTATTGCCCGGCGGTAATCGCCTCTTATACCATTCGATGATTTACCAATAAAAGAGGCAGGCGCCGGAGACTGGAAGGCAGGAAACAAAGTTTTATTCTCTCCGGAGGAGAACACATCAGATCAGACCCACAGGGAATCTTCTCGAGATGCTCTAACCACATCTCTGAGGCCTGGCCTCTTATACACAGGTTTATGGTTTTATTATCGGTTTATTGTACATGGCACATTCTTGAGGTTGTTTTGATACATGAAAGAACATCCTCGGAATCCCCGGCTTAGATCCGCTCCCACACATAACTACAGTGAAAGTCCCCACCCCACCTACAGCAGGAGATGGCTATCACACAGCTGGGCATTCCGCCAATTCCCGGGGGGTGAGTGCGACTGATCGGGTCACAGGGGTTGGGGGCCTTGATCTACTGCAATCCCTTAGATGTGAGGTGCTTTCTTTACAGTAGGGGCAATAAAACTGCGTCCGCAGGGCTAGGTGATGGCCTGGGATCAGTTCGGACGATCAGGCGTGGAGGAAGGGTTACCGAAAGGATATATGACCATGTAAGGGATAAAAGGAGGCGTTGGCCAGGTGCGGGATGTGGTTTCATGGCAAGGTCGCGCAGAAGGAGAGGGTTCATGGCCTATGTATGAGAGAGCGGGGGGTGACCGGCGCGCGGGAGATGTTTTGCAGCGCCTAGGGAACGCGCTGGTGGTCAGCGGGGGGGGAGGCAGAGGGGCCATGGCGCTTTCAAAAATGGCTACTGCTTGAGGGAGCGTGCGGGCCTGAGATGGGACAAGATGGCGCCGATTATGTTGACATTGCAAACCAGATTTTAACACCTTCCTCTCCTGACAGGTTCCTGGGCCATTGTTCCAGGCTCCGGTTCTACTAATCCACCCTTACTGGCTGTCATGGCACGTGTGGATACACAGATCCACGCTGGCAGTCCTAACATTTCCAAGTGAGTTCTGTGCTCTACATCCTTCCATGGAGAACTCTCCAGGTCGTTACCCAACAGACAATCTACCGGCAAGGCATCACTGACACAGACTTCCAAGGTACCAGAGAGTCCCCCCCATGTAAAGGGAACACGAGCCATCTTGCAGAGTCGCACTGAAGTGTCAGCTGCCACTACTGGGTGGAGTACATTGGGAATGACTTGCTCTTCAGACACCCACTGGCACCGGACAGACGTCACACTGGCCCCGGTGTCTCTCAGAGCCTCTATCTTCCTCCCATTGATGGTCACCTTTTGCCCGTATTTTTTAGTGTTAGCGGGTATCAAGGTATCCTGGACCATCTCTTGGTCTCCTAAAAAGACAAGGGTCATCATAGCTAATCCCTCCTCCCCACTGGAAATCAAATCCCCTCCCAAAGCTACACTAGCTAACCCTGGGACTGGAGCAGCAGCTGGTGCTGGGGTTTCTTGGGACATTTAGGGGCTATGTGGCCCACTTCCCTACAAGCATAGCAAGTAGGCGGAGGTCTGTTGTCCTGTCTGCCCTTATGGGGCCAAGACTTCTTAGGCTTGGGGGCTTGGGACTCTTTTTCCTGGGAACTGTTTTGGGGCCCTTTAGAGAACTCCTTACTGTTACCCTTGTCCTCCCCACCTTTCTGCTGGGGACCCTGTCCACCCTTGGCTGGGATACTTACCACCCCTTTGTTGACCCTGGTGCTAGTCCAGCGGTCTGCCTCTTTAGCAAGTTCACTGGGATCAGTTAACTTGCTGTCTAAAAGATGCTGGCGCAGCTCTGGAACACATAGACTACTCAAGTGCTCCCAACTAATCAAGTGACACAACCCCACATAATCAGTAACTTTGCTGCCCTTTATCCAACCTTCCAGTGCACGCAAGTACATACTCACACACTCCACCCAAGTACTTGAATCAAGCTTCTTGAAGTTCCTAAACTTCTGGCGGTACTGTTCTGGTGTAAGCCCATACCTGAGGCATAAGGACTCCTTCATGGTGGGGTAGGTTAAGGTACCTGCTGCTTCTAAGGGTGCTAAGACATCCCTCCCAGAGGCCTCAAAATGCTTCCACAAACCTGCCCCCCAACTCTTTTCAGGCACTTCATTCATCTTCAAGGCAAGCTCATAGGATCTAAACCATGCATAGATATCCTCACCCCTCTGATAATTCTGCACCAAATCTTTCGGTATGTATACTTTACCCACCTATACTGGTTGTGCGCTGCCACCATTCGGACTGGACTCCACCTGTTTAGCTTTAATGTCCAGCTCCCTCATGCTCAACTCATGAGCCAACTGGAGTTTTCTCTCTTCCAAAGCGAGAGCATTCCTCCTCTCTTCCGCCTTCTTCTCACTGTCAAGGTGCAATTTTCTTTCCTCTGCTTGAGCTTTGAGCTTAAAAAGTTCAATCTCATGGGCCCTAATCCTCTGATTCTCCTCCAGCTCCTCTGGAGAGAGGCCCCTACTGGAAGGGGTGCTGCCAGCCCTAGACGCTGGCCTATTCACTGGCAAATCACTGGATCCAAATCCATGCTCCTGTGCACCGTCCTCTCCAGTCAAATCCTCCGGCGTAACATGTTTGGCCTCCCACCAGGCCCTCAGAGCTTTCTGTAGCTCCTCCTTGTTAGCGCTGCCCTTCACTGGGCATCCTAGCTGCTTGCAGAATTGCTTCAGCTGCTCTTTTTTGAATGTGAGCAACTCCTTTACTTCAAATTGCAATTCCATCTCCTCGCCTACTCCATTCAGAGACATGATGCTTCCTAGGTCTTCCAAAAATAGGTTTCAAAAACTTTGTGCAATATGTAACTGCTAACTAGACTAGTGATGTACAGAGAATCACCGCAGGTCAAGTGCAAATACTGGTTCTAATCCGCACCGCTGACCACCAATGTTAGATCTGGGGGTCTCTAGTTGGCAGAGGTAAGCACCTTAGACCAAATAGGGACCCTTGCTTCTAGTCAGGGTACAGGGACACATACGGTAGATAACCCCTGCTCACCCTCTAGGTAGCTTGGCTCGAGCAGACAGGCTTATCCCCAAGGCAATGTGTAAAGTATTTGCACGTAACAACTACAATGACCCCCCTAGTACACCACAAACGTAGACCACACAGGTAAGTATATCAAAAATACAACTTTATCTAGATTCAGCAGTGGAAATCAATTATCATAGCGTTGCACATTAATCGTATTCTTAGGTTGTTAGGAGCGTAAAAAGATAGTCTCTAGTCTTTCGTGTGACTTCGTATTCAAAGAAAAAGAATCTTTCAGTATTGGGCCCATCAATCGGGCCCGACGGGTTGGGACTTCAGGCACGAGCTGATCAGCGAGCAAGGGGCTTTGGGATAGCCCTTTGTTCTATCGCTCTCCATGCTGAGAATGGTGCCTCGTCCCGCATCCTTTTGCTTCGTGGCTCCCCCTTGGTCGATGCCATAGGTGTTCCATGATCCGCAGCCAGGCAGTGCGTCACGTCCGACCCCTCTCTTCCGATGACCGCATGTTATCTTTGAATGAGTACAAAAAACAAAATCTTAGGGAGCTGGCAGGGAAGACATTTACACACTTCATTCTCTCTCCCAACCACCGAGTAGTCGGGGAAAGGTTTTATCGGTCGCTCTATGATGGATGTCTATTAACTCTTATGTCGGTGTATGTTACTAACTTATTAATCATTGCTGTGGTGCAGGTTTTGTGGGTGCTCCTGCAAATTTCCATCGTCTGGCCTGCTAGGTGTCGATTCCTGTACCTTATAATCGTGGCAGGAGGCCTGACATCTGTCAACTTTCTGGTCTATCAAAATTCGAACCGGCTTCTCCGGTAGAGACTCGTTCTTCTAACACAAGCTCTGTTAATTCACATTTTTCTCCGAGGACTGCTAAGTTTATGAAAAAAAAAGTGCGAGGTGCTACTGTTATGGGTTCACAAATATCTATTTCTGGGAGGGACACAAGCTAAACATTTTTCTTGCTGGAGACAATAGGTAACCCTCATCAGTTCAGGCGATGTATCTTCAGAAAATAAAGTCATCAGCTGTATTGTTCAAAATACCCTGGGGCGGCTAGTGCAGAACTGGGGCTATTCTGGGAGGGCGGGGTGCTTAGACGTTCCAGTTCTGAGCAATTGGGCGGGGCGATTCTGAGCGGTGGAGGTGGTGTCGTTAGAGCTCTAAAACGAAAACCACTGACATATAGTCCCCGTTGTGAGGGCCAGATTGGGAGACATCAGTCGTCTTACCTGTCCTTTCTTTCTCAGCCAGTTAAGTTCAACATTTTACAGAAAGGAGAGGTAGTAATGTGGTAAAATACGGTCGTTTTGCTTCTGTCAATTTGTTCGAATACTGTCGTGTTTTAGGCCAATTATACACATACTGAGGAGGTATAGTGTCGTTAATTTATTCAAAAAGAAAGAGGGCAAGAGAGCCTTCAGCGAGGGAGAGAGAGAGAGAGAGAGAGAGAGAGAGAGAGAGAGAGAGAGAGAGTGAGAGACGTGCGCATCAAGTAGGCTATTTCGTATACGTACGACATAAAAAGAGAGAGAGAGAGAGAGAGAGATGTGTACGATAATAGGCTACTTGGTGTACACACAACATGGAGTAGCACGGGTCAGTTCTACGTAGGAAAACACAAGCGGGGGAGAAACATAAATTCGGCGTTCACGTACACACAAATACCGGATAGGGCGTAACAGTACATACATCAAGCGCAGAAACTTAAGACGAAGACACAGAGCTTCGTTGAGTATGGGGACCTCTCCTTTCCTGTCCTCTTTCCTATGCATGCTGAGTATTTTCAGTATTTTCCGTAATTCATTTTGGGGGGGTGTCGGACTTTTTACTCCCCTCCCTTTGATCGATAGACAAGCACTTCAGTCATACGATGACGTTCTCTTCCAGCGACCCAAGCATATGTAATGCATACACATTCATACCGTACAATCAGGGCACATACTCACAGTCATACCATACAGTTTTTTTCACGTTCTCAGTGGTGGTCTGCACTTCACGCACCATCCCACAACGTTTGTCTATGTTTTTCCCTACATTGAGCACGGTGCGGTTCATGTCCACTCTATTCTTCAGTCGGAACTCCGATGTGACCTATAGAGAAAAAAAGAAAGGGGGGGGGTGTGCAGCATTCAAAGTACGTTAGCGCGCGTAGACATGAAAAAGTTCTACTTACCACGTACCAGGCTAGCTGCAGGAGTGGGTAATACCACAGACCTACTATATCCTTCCTCTCGATTATACAAGGATGCTCCATTTTATTCGTCTCCTACATTCGGGTTCCTTCGTCGTGCATTTGTTTCTCAATCGGTCGCATATTATGGGGCAAGGTACCGTACCTTGCGTTCGGCAGATACCTTAAGCTATAGTCAACCATTCTCTAACAACTCTGGAAAAAGACAGGTGTGATGGGTACAAATTTCATCAATCTAAAATTCAGGCAAAAAAGAAAAGGGTCTGCATTATCTGCTTTCTATTGCTTGGGAGTAACAGTCATTATTCAAAACCTTTACCAACCTAGATGATTTGTTATGACGCTGATTCCGTAATTCCCTCAAAAACCCTTTATTGAAAACAATGTCAGTATACAAATACGGGCCTACAACCGTACAGGCCGGCCACGGTGTGAGAGGCGTCGAGTATCATGAGCAACACTACCTTAACACGAAAAAAATAAAAATGATAATAAAAGTGGGAAGGCCAGCATCAATAAGGTTGTTCGTATGCCCGATCAGTACCCTCCCCGTCCCTCCGCCCATCATGTGTGAAAACATCGCATACATATCCTTTTAACATAAATGTCAAGTAACCGAAATGCCATAAGGAGTTGTAGGCCCCTCCTACATCGGCGCTATTTTGGGGCGAGGTCGGGTGGGTCCAGTGTACAGTCTAAGTCCTTCCACTAACTAGCTGCCGGACCAGAATCCTTTTCGGCAGTTCGAGAACTTTCGTTAGCGCCAACGGAAAGAACAGACAGCATGAATCGTGATTCGGGGGTGGGGAAGCACAGTTTTTGTTCCTACCGGGTCATGTTGAGGTTCCACCGGAACTGATCCGAGCGGATAGCCTACAGTGTCTCTTGATAATTCAAACAGAAGCTTGCGTCAGCATGGCGTCACCGCGGTCTCGCAGCAATGCCGTGGTCCGTCCTTAGGGCGGGACAGCAGGCGGGTCTCTCTGCCGGCGCCTTGAATCAGTCTCTCTCACGGCACCAAACGGAGGCAAGATGGCTGCCGCCCGGGGCGAAGACAAGTTAATGTGGAATGATCGAGCAATAGCGGCGGTTGCCCCCACCGGAAGTCCGCGGGAGTCGACTCCCGCAGAATCTGCAAAGCTGAGAGGACGTTTTCAAGGGTGTGGCCCACGCCCGAGCAGGCAAGCTTCCGAGTTCCAAGGTAGCCCAGAGCCATCTTTTAGTGGACCAGGCCTGAATCTGAAGAGCCAACCGTCATTTTGAGAGTCCAGTGGCAGCAGCAGCTCTTCGTTACAGCCACTGGGGTGGGTCCTCCCGACCACCTGGCTGCGGGGGCCCACTTCTTGCGTCGAACGCTAATGGCAATCTTGGTGCAGAAAGGAACCCGCGCCTGGGTGGTCGTCCGGCAGGCGAGACGTAAATGGCTCCCCTGCTGCAGCTGGCCGGTGAGTGCAGGGGCGCCTACTCAGCTGGACGGCGAGTGAAACGGCAGGGGTTCCTTCCCAGCTGGTCGGCGAGTGCAGGGGCGCCTACTCAGCTGGACGGCGAGTGAAACGGCAGGGGTGCCTTCTCAGCTGGTCGGCGAGTGCAGGGGCGCCTACTCAGCTGGTCGGCGAGTACAGGGGCGCCTACTCAGCTGGTGAGCCTCCACCTGGGGAGGTGGGGGAGGCCCGTCCGCGTCACTTCCCCCCCGCCAGGGCACCCTTCGTTGTCGATCTGTGCAGCACAGTTGATTGGCAAGACCAGTACACTTGTTGGACACCACCTCTTGTGCCGTCCTGGTCTTGGCGCGTTGTGTAGCCTCCGGCCTATTCGCACAATATTCCACCACTGATGCCGCCTCACAGGCCGATGGACTTTGTGGGCCTTTTATAGCCCAAGCCGACTAAAAGACCGCCCAAAACAGGACAATGTTGCTATTTCGAGGAAGGAGGGGCGAGGACTATGTCATGTGGACGTGAATGCTTTGGGATTTGCAGCAGGTTGTCATGTAAATAGTTGTTTAAAAACGTGTTTTAGCATGTTTACCCTGTTGGAGTGTTGCATATACCTACAAGTTATTAAAACGTTTTAACCATACTACTTTGTTGGAGTGTTGTACATATTTGTAATCCGGCAACGAGCACAAGGACGTCACTGCATAACCGGAAAACGACCTAGCCCAAGTGTGCGCGATCTAACCCAGTTCGGTAACGTCGATGGTGGGTATTAGCAGACTTCCATTTGCGCAGGATTTTGTCGTGTTTACTGGGCGGGGTGGGTGGTAGGGCAGACATGTTTAGGCAGCGAGAGCGATGGAGCCGAGCTACCTCGTGGCCATCTCGACCGTGAGCTTGGCTCCTTCCCCTAGTTTCATATTTTTCGCAAAGGGCTATTTCCTAGTGTTTCTTATTTTTGTAGGGTCAAAAGGATCCCATCAGTGGTCTACTGGTCTCGCTCGATTATTTTTGTTTCTCTATAGCGATTTTTATGCCCTAGTCTGTTGTAGGCTACAGCGACTGATCCATATTTAGTAAATATGTCCTTATTAGGGGTGCCTTCCAGTGGAGCCGGATGGTTCACCTCTAATAAGCGGTCCGGGCAGAACCAACTACCAATCAGTGGGGAGAAGATAGGCATGACGGGTTACAACGGGGACAAAAGTCTGCACTACCTATCTTTTCACTGCTTGCAAAGACTAGACAGAATATCTCTAGTCCACGTTATTTGCAAGCAGAGATTACCTCCAAAGAACCAATATCGAACAACTAGTGTTTGGACAATCAATCAATCAATGGTGAGAAAAGAGATAAGCACGACGGGTTACAATGGGGGACAAAAGTCCGCGTTACTTATCCTTCACTGTCTGCAAAGACTTAGGCAGAACATTTCTATTCTACGTTATTTGTAAACAGAGAATATCTCAAGAAGTACTATTCTTCAAAACAATCAATATTCGGTCAATCAATCAGTGGGGAGGAAAATAGGCGCGACAGATTACAATGGGGGACAAAAGTCCGCGCTACCTACCCTTCACTATCTGCAAAGGAAGAGAGAGTATTTCTACTCTTCCCCGTTTGTAGGCAGCGAATACCTCAAAAAGAACAATCAATAAGCAATACTAGTATTTTCAATCAATTAGTCAATCATTTAGCAATTCGTCGTATTTCACGACCTTACCCGGACCGCGTGGACAGTTTTCTCGTCTTCCGCCTCCAGCGCCCGATCGTCCTCTACTCTCCGTTATTGCCGCGGCACTCCTGATGGTTCCCAGTCAGGACCGTAGATCACTCGAGAGAGGTCTGCTCGGAACCAGTGAAGTTCGGATGATCGGCTGCCAGACGAGGGTCTATCGGGCAGGAGCTCTTTCCGATCGTTGCAGTCGTTCACTCTGTCGTCGGGACCTCTCCCACTGGATCCACGTGTCGCTGATGGGCCCCACGCTTGGGACGCCAATTGTTAAATGGTAGCGGCAGTTTCAGTCGGTAACCTTTCAAGTATTGCCCGGTGGTAATCGCCTCTTATACCATTCGATGATTTACCAATAAAAGAGGCAGGCGCCGGAGACTGGAAGGCAGGAAACAAAGTTTTATTCTCTCCGGAGGAGAACACATCAGATCAGACCCACAGGGAATCTTCTCGAGATGCTCTAACCACATCTCTGAGGCCTGGCCTCTTATACACAGGTTTATGGTTTTATTATCGGTTTATTGTACATGGCACATTCTTGAGGTTGTTTTGATACATGAAAGAACATCCTCGGAATCCCCGGCTTAGATCCGCTCCCACACATAACTACAGTGAAAGTCCCCACCCCACCTACAGCAGGAGATTGCTATCACACAGCTGGGCATTCCGCCAATTACCGGGGGGTGAGTGCGACTGATCGGGTCACAGGGGTTGGGGGCCTTGATCTACTGCAATCCCTTAGATGTGAGGTGCTTTCTTTACAGTAGGGGCAATAAAACTGCGTCCGCAGGGCTAGGTGATGGCCTGGGATCAGTTCGGACGATCAGGCGTGGAGGAAGGGTTACCGAAAGGATATATGACCATGTAAGGGATAAAAGGAGGCGTTGGCCAGGTGCGGGATGTGGTTTCATGGCAAGGTCGCGCAGAAGGAGAGGGTTCATGGCCTATGTATGAGAGAGCGGGGGGTGACCGGCGCGCGGGAGATGTTTTGCAGCGCCTAGGGAACGCGCTGGTGGTCAGCGGGGGGGGGAGGCAGAGGGGCCATGGCGCTTTCAAAAATGGCTACTGCTTGAGGGAGCGTGCGGGCCTGAGATGGGATAAGATGGCGCCGATTATGTTGACATTGCAAACCAGATTTTAACACCTTCCTCTCCTGACAGGTTCCTGGGCCATTGTTCCAGGCTCCGGTTCTACTAATCCACCCTTACTGGCTGTCATGGCACGTGTGGATACACAGATCCACGCTGGCAGTCCTAACATTTCCAAGTGAGTTCTGTGCTCTACATCCTTCCATGGAGAACTCTCCAGGTCGTTACCCAACAGACAATCTACCGGCAAGGCATCACTGACACAGACTTCCAAGGTACCAGAGAGTCCCCCCCATGTAAAGGGAACACGAGCCATCTTGCAGAGGCGCACTGAAGTGTCAGCTGCCACTACTGGGCGGAGTACATTGGGAATGACTTGCTCTTCAGACACCCACTGGCACCGGACAGACGTCACACTGGCCCCGGTGTCTCTCAGAGCCTCTATCTCCCTCCCATTGATGGTCACCTTTTGCCCGTATTTTTTAGTGTTAGCGGGTATCAAGGTATCCTGGACCATCTCTTGGTCTCCTAAAAAGACAAGGGTCATCATAGCTAATCCCTCCTCCCCACTGGAAATCAAATCCCCTCCCAAAGCTACACTAGCTAACCCTGGGACTGGAGCAGCAGCTGGTGCTGGGGTTTCTTGGGACATTTAGGGGCTATGTGGCCCACTTCCCTACAAGCATAGCAAGTAGGCGGAGGTCTGTTGTCCTGTCTGCCCTTATGGGGCCAAGACTTCTTAGGCTTGGGGGCTTGGGACTCTTTTTCCTGGGAACTGTTTTGGGGCCCTTTAGAGAACTCCTTACTGTTACCCTTGTCCTCCCCACCTTTCTGCTGGGGACCCTGTCCACCCTTGGCTGGGATACTTACCACCCCTTTGTTGACCCTGGTGCTAGTCCAGCGGTCTGCTTCTTTAGCAAGCTCACTGGGATCAGTTAACTTGCTGTCTAAAAGATGCTGGCGCAGCTCTGGAACACATAGACTACTCAAGTGCTCCCAACTAATCAAGTGACACAACCCCACATAATCAGTAACTTTGCTGCCCTTTATCCAACCTTCCAGTGCACGCGTGTACATACTCACACACTCCACCCAATGTACTTGAATCAAGCTTCTTGAAGTTCCTAAACTTCTGGCGGTACTGTTCTGGTGTAAGCCCATACCTGAGGCATAAGGACTCCTTCATGGTGGGGTAGGTTAAGGTACCTGCTGCTTCTAAGGGTGCTAAGACATCCCTCCCAGAGGCCTCAAAATGCTTCCACAAACCTGCCCCCCAACTCTTTTCAGGCACTTCATTCATCTTCAAGGCAAGCTCATAGGATCTAAACCATGCATAGATATCCTCACCCCTCTGATAATTCTGCACCAAATCTTTCGGTATGTATACTTTACCCGCCTATACTGGTTGTGCGCTGCCACCATTCGGACTGGACTCCACCTGTTTAGCTTTAATGTCCAGCTCCCTCATGCTCAACTCATGAGCCAACTGGAGTTTTCTCTCTTCCAAAGCGAGAGCATTCCTCCTCTCTTCCGCCTTCTTCTCACTGTCAAGGTGCAATTTTCTTTCCTCTGCTTGAGCTTTGAGCTTAAAAAGTTCAATCTCATGGGCCCTAATCCTCTGATTCTCCTCCAGCTCCTCTGGAGAGAGGCCCCTACTGGAAGGGGTGCTGCCAGCCCTAGACGCTGGCCTATTCACTGGCAAATCACTGGATCCAAATCCATGCTCCTGTGCACCGTCCTCTCCAGTCAAATCCTCCGGCGTAACATGTTTGGCCTCCCACCAGGCCCTCAGAGCTTTCTGTAGCTCCTCCTTGTTAGCGCTGCCCTTCACTGGGCATCCTAGCTGCTTGCAGAATTGCTTCAGCTGCTCTTTTTTGAATGTGAGCAACTCCTTTACTTCAAATTGCAATTCCATCTCCTCGCCTACTCCATTCAGAGACATGATGCTTCCTAGGTCTTCCAAAAATAGGTTTCAAAAACGTTGTGCAATATGTAACTGCTAACTAGACTAGTGATGTACAGAGAATCACCGCAGGTCAAGTGCAAATACTGGTTCTAATCCGCACCACTGACCACCAATGTTAGATCTGGGGGTCTCTAGTTGGCAGAGGTAAGCACCTTAGACCAAATAGGGACCCTTGCTTCTAGTCAGGGTACAGGGACACATACGGTAGATAACCCCTGCTCACCCTCTAGGTAGCTTGGCTCGAGCAGACAGGCTTATCCCCAAGGCAATGTGTAAAGTATTTGCACGTAACAACTACAATGACCCCCCTAGTACACCACAAACGTAGACCACACAGGTAAGTATATCAAAAATACAACTTTATCTAGTTTCAGCAGTGGAAATCAATTATCATAGTGTTGCACATTAATCGTATTCTTAGGTTGTTAGGAGCGTAAAAAGATAGTCTCTAGTCTTTCGTGTGACTTCGTATTCAAAGAAAAAGAATACGTTCGTAGGCTTTCAGTATTTAAATAACCACGTTACTCCAGCGGTGCCTCTTGCGCTTATAACTAAAGCGCTCCTCTCGGGCTGCTCGGTGCAGGGCTTTCACAGCTCCCTAGCGATGGACCAATCCGGTCGCGGCTCCCTCGACGAGCCCCCAGTGACGATGTCGACGTTACCGGAGTCAGCCACTCGCAGCGCGGCTCTTCCGACCAAGCCTCCTACCAGCAGCCAATCAGGTCGCGGCCTCCCCGTTCTCTTCTCCGCGGCTTCGCAGAGCGGGGAAGTGCAGCTTTCGATCAGTTTCAGGCCCCCGGGCCGCGGCAGTGTATCACGGGCAGGGTATTCCACGGCGCCCCGTGTCAGCGGGTCGATCGTAACGCCGCCAAGCCTCGCAGCGGCTTAGTTAGCACGGGGGTCGCCCTCGATCCTGCAGCCACAGCAATACACGTGCCGATGAGCACGTCGGTCTTCTCAGGGCGGCAGCCGGTGTCAGGCCAGAATCAGGGCGGCACTCTCCAGCAAAACAGAAAGCAGCCAGCGCACTTCCCGGGGCAGATGGTTAGACGCTTGGTAGAACAGTCCACGGTCCTTGCAGCACACAGCAGCACAGAGGGGACACAGCAGAGTCTTAAAAATCTTGGCAACCTTTCTATCCCTGGGTTGCAAAACAGGAGGCCAGCTCTTCTCAGGCCCTTGGAGATTCAGAGTTGAAGACACAGCACACAGCAAAGTCTTGTTAAGTCAAGTAGGCAGGGGCACAGCACACAGCAAGGCCCCTTCTCCTCCTCAGCTTCAGTTGCACAGCAGAACAGGTCAGCCCTTAGAGCACACAGCAAGGCAATCTTCCTTCAGTCCTTCAGCAGTCCGTCTTTCAGCAGAGGTTCCTCTTGATTGTAGAATCTAAAAATCTGTTGTCAGGGGTCCTTTACTTATACCCCTAAAAGTCTTTGAAGTCTTTGTGCAAGTGGGTCCTGAGCCCGGTCTGATCCCGTTCTGGGTGTTGCTGGAGCACTTTGGTTTCCTTGCTTCTTCTTTCCTTTCAGAGTGAGGGGCAGAGTCGTCAGCCGCCCAGCAGGAGGTGGAGCCAGCACTGTGGCAGGCAGGCACATCCCTATTCACTCCCAGGTGCTACCTCCTCCCTCCACTCTACTTGCAAATGTCGTCATTCAGCAAAGGGCTGACTCAGCCAACCTCCTGGGGGATCCCCAGCCCTTGTCACTCTCAAACCAGACAGTCAATCCACAAGCATGCCCAGGCACACAGAAGGGTCAGACAAGAGAACAGCTACTCTCTAAAAAGTACTATTCTCCAACTCAGGATTTAAAAACAACCTCTCCTAAAAGATGTGTTATTAAATGCTGAGCTCAGGGATATCAAACACTCATGTCTTATCTTGTTCCTATGAGAAGATAGGCTGATAGCCATTGGCACCAGCCTCCCCCATGTTAGCCTATGGAACAAGATAACCTTGCAGCAGTGAACACACAAAATGGCCGCTGTTCACTACCAGAGCATGGTACCTGCACTAGTACATGCTCTACCTTTTACATACACTGCCCCCTGCCCAGGGGGGTACCTTGGGCCTTCCATACGGATGACTGATGTGCACAAAAAGGGAAGGGTTAGGCCCGGCCAGTGGGGACACTGGCCAGGAGGACATGGCAGCCCAGGGACTGCAAGCAGGCCTGCGGTGGCAGGCCTGAGACACCATTTTAGGGCTACTCATGTGGGTGGCGCAACCAGCGCTGCAGACCCACTAGTAGCATCTGTCATCACCAGCCCTGGCACACACAGTGCACTTTACTAGGGACTTCATGGTGATACAAATATGCCAATCAGGTATATCCAATCAATATGATATTTTACACAGGGAGCACTTACACTCTGGCACTGATTAGCAGTGGCAGAGTGTCCAAAGCATCTAAACCAGCAAAAACGAAATCCAGCACAGCATCAAAAATCCAGGTAGCAGAGGCAAAAGATAGGGGAAAAACCCACGCCAAGGATGTCAGGTCTAACAATATATATATAAATATATTACCTACTGGCAGTCGCCAGTAGGTAGTTATAGTTAGGACCTATTTTCCATAGGTAATCCGCAACATTCTATTTGGAATAACGTTGGCGCCGATTGACGAATCTTCACGAAATTTTTTAAACTTTTGGCCAGCTCCGGTCCGCTCATATCCTGAAAATTTCACGGTGATTCGTCAAGCGGGGGCCGATAAAAAAGAAGGGCCCAAAAACACGTTTTCCCCATGCATTTTCCCATTGGACCTGTTGACGCAGCTACAGCCCGAACTGCTGAACGGAATTACACCAAATTTGGCAAAGAGGTAGTCCTCAGTTCAGACTCGTGCCTTTTGCTTAAATGGTGTAAATCTGTTCAGTAGTTCCTGAGAAAATTAGAGTTAAAAAGATAGATATATCTGGGCGGAGCCTAACCACACATCTCATCGTGAGATCTGATTGGCTTTCAGTACTTCATCCAAGAAGTGTTGGCAGCCATCTTGGGACCTTACATGATAGCACCTCATTAAAAAGCATTGCAGTTAATATTAGGTTTTAATACTTTAGTTACATTATAAATCATTTGTTGATGGTACCATACTCATTTTAGGAATTGTGGTGTGTTCTAAGGTGATTTTACTATGTGAAAAAGCCTTCTGCAGGGATATCATGAATCATGTTTGAGAGAAAACTATTTTCCCATGCTTTTCCCACAGAGGTTTGGAAGGTGATCTATAAGCTAAACTGAGAGCATATTTTCTGTAAATTCGCATTATCTTTCTCAGTCATGTGAGAATGAAGTCTGACATTCTCAGTAAAACATGTACATCCAACAAGGGCAGAGACTGTCAGTTGATTCCTTTGTGTTCTACTGCAGCTTCCCAGAGTGTTCTAAAGAATAACTAGAGCGCTAACAGGCCTACTTATGACAAACCTATTGCACACCTGAAGCCATCTTGATTGGAATAAAGTGGTAACTCTTAAAGCATTTAATTTAAAAAGGAACAAAATGAGGGGGTTCATTTTTCCATAGAAAGTATGATTAGTGGTCCAGAAAGAAAAATAAGGGCACATTTTGAGTGACTTCTCAAATCCTCTTCTATTTCATTAAAACATTCTCACATACAGACTGAAACATGCACTTTAAATACAAGCAGCAGACTTCCCTGGTGAGCAGTAGCTTTACTACAGTAATGTAATAAGCAAATAGTGTGCTAACATTCTGAATTTATGGCAAATGTGTGACACATCTGAATGCCTTCTTGATGGAATCAAAGTAAAAAACTGAAAGTATTTGCCACTGAGGAGACTGTAGTAAATGAGGAAATTAGGAAACCTCATAACAAATAAGTCTCCCAAAATGGCCACCAGAGACAAAAGAGCCCAAATATCACCCAGATGTAGCCCAAGTATAGCCCAATGACAGAATGTCCCAGAGTGTTCTAACGAACAACTAGAGCGCTAACAGTCTTACTTATGACAAACGTATGGCACACCTGAAGCCATCTTGATTGGAATAAAGTGGTAACGCTTAAAACATTTAATTTACAAAGGAACAAAATGAGGGGGTTCATTTTGTCGTAGAAATTGTGATTAGTGCTGAAGAAAGAAAAATTAGGGCACATTTTGAGTGACTTCTCAAATCTTCTTCTATTTCATAAAACAATTCTGACATGCAGACTGAAACATGCACTTTGAATACCAGCAGCAGACTTCCCTGGTGAGCAGTAGCTTTACTACAGTGATCTAATGAGCAACTAGAGTGCTAACATTCAGAATTCATGGCAAATGTATGACATATCTGAATGCCTTCTTGATGGAATCAGAGTAAAAAACTGAAAGCATTTCCTACTGAGGAGACTGCAGTAAATGAGGAAATTAAGAAACTTCATAACAAATAAATATCCCAAGATGGCCACCAGAGACAAAAGAAACCAAATGTAGCCCAAATATCACCCAGATGTAGCCCAAGTATAGCCCAATGACAGAATGTCCCAGAGTGTTCTAAAGAATAACTAGAGCGCTAACAGGCCTACTTATGACAAACCTATTGCACACCTGAAGCCATCTTGATTGGAATAAAGTGGTAACTCTTAAAGCATTTAATTTAAAAAGGAACAAAATGAGGGGGTTCATTTTTCCATAGAAAGTATGATTAGTGCTGCAGAAAAAAAAATAAGGGCACATTTTGAGTGACTTCTCAAATCCTCTTCTATTTCATTAAAACATTCTCACATACAGACTGAAACATGCACTTTGAATACCAGCAGCAGACTTCCCTGGTGAGCAGTAGCTTTACTAGAGTGATCTAATAAGCAACTAGTGTGCTAACATTCTGAATTTATGGCAAATGTGTGACACATCTGAATGCCTTCTTGATGGAATCAAAGTAAAAAACTGAAAGTATTTGCCACTGAGGAGACTGTAGTAAATGAGGAAATTAGGAAACCCAGACACCCAAACACAATGAGGGGGTTCATTTTGCCATAGAAATTATGATTAGTGCTGAAGAAAGAAAAATTAGGGCACATTTTGAGTGACTTCTCAAATCTTCTTCTATTTCATAAAACAATTCTGACATGCAGACTGAAACATGCACTTTGAATACCAGCAGCAGACTTCCCTGGTGAGCAGTAGCTTTACTACAGTGATCTAATGAGCAACTAGAGTGCTAACATTCAGAATTCATGGCAAATGTATGACATATCTGAATGCCTTCTTGATGGAATTAAAGTAAAAAACTGAAAGCATTTCCTACTGAGGAGACTGCAGTAAATGAGGAAATTAAGAAACTTCATAACAAATAAATATCCCAAGATGGCCACCAGAGACAAAAGAAACCAAATGTAGCCCAAATATCACCCAGATGTAGCCCAAGTATAGCCCAATGACAGAATGTCCCAGAGTGTTCTAACGAACAACTAGCGCGCTAACAGTCTTACTTATGATAAAAGTATGGCACACCTGAAGCCATCTTGATGGGAATAAAGTAGTAACACTTAAAATATTTATTTACAAAGGAACAAAATGAGGGGGTTCATTTTGCCGTAGAAATTATGATTAGTGCTGCAGAAAGAAAAATTAGGGCACATTTTGACTTCTCAAATCCTCTTTGATTTCAAAAAAAAATTCTGACATGCAGACTGAAACATGCACTTTGAATACCAGCAGCAGACTTCCCTGGTGAGCAGTAGCTTTACTACAGTGATCTAATGAGCAACTAGAGTGCTAATATTCAGAATTTATGGCAAATGTGTGACACATCTGAATGCCTTCTTGATGGAACCAAAGTAAAAAACTGAAAGTATTTCCTACTGAGGAGACTGCAGTACATGAGGAAATTAGGAAACTTCATAACAAATAAATCTCCCAAGATGGCCACCAGAGACAAAAGAGCCCAAATGTAGCCCAAATATCACCCAGATGTAGCCCAAGTATAGCCCAATGACAGAATGTCCCAGAGTGTTCTAACGAACAACTAGTGCACTAACAGTCTTTTTATGACAAAAGTATGGCACACCTGAAGCCATCTTGATTGGAATAAAGTGGTAACACTTAAAACATTTAATTTACAAAGGAACAAAATGAGGGGGTTCATTTTGCCATAGAAATTATGATTAGTGCTGCAGAAAGAAAAATTAGGGCACATTTTGACTTCTCAAATCCTCTTCTATTTCATAAAAAAATTCTGACATGCAGACTGAAACATGCACTTTGAATACCAGCAGCAAACTTCCCTGGTGAGCAGTAGCTTTACTACAGTGATCTAATGAGCAACTAGAGTGCTAACATTCAGAATGTATGGCAAATGTGTGACACATCTGAATGCCTTCTTGATGGAACCAAAGTAAAAAACTGAAAGTATTTCCTACTGAGGAGACTGTAGTAAATGAGGAAATTAGGAAATGTCATTACAAATAAGTCTCCCAAAATAGCCACCAGAGACAAAAGAGCCCAAATGTCACCCAGATGTAGCCCAAGTATAGCCCAATGACAGAATGTCCCAGAGTGTTCTTAAGAACAACTAGAGTGCTTACTGTCTTACTTATGACAAAAGTATGGCACACCTGAAGCCATCTTGATGGGAATAAAGTGGTAACACTTAAAACATTTAATTTACAAAGGAACACAATGAGGGGTTCATTTTGCCGGAGATATTATGATTAGTGCTGCAGAAAGAAAACTGAGGGCACATTTTGACTTCTCAAATCCTCTTCTATTTCATAAAAAAATTCTGACATGCAGACTGAAACATGCACTTTGAATACCAGCAGCAGACTTCCCTGGTGAGCAGTAGCTTTACCACAGTGATCTAATGAGCAACTAGAGTGCTAACATTCAGAATTTATGGCAAATGTGTGACACATCTGAATGCCTTCTTGATGGAACCAAAGTAAAAAACTGAAAGTATTTCCTACTGAGGAGACTGCAGTAAATGAGGAAATTAGGAAACTTCATAACAAATAAATCTCCCAAGATGGCCACCAGAGACAAAAGAGCCCAAATGTAGCCCAAATATCACCCAGATGTAGCCCAAGTATAGCCCAATGACAGAATGCCATAGAGTGTTCTTCAGAACAACAAGAGCGCTTACTGTCTTACTTATGACAAAACGATGGCACACCTGAAGCCATCTTGATGGGAATAAACTGGTAATACTTAAAACATTTAATTTAAAAAAGAACACAATGAGGGGGTTCATTTTGCCATAGAAATTATGATTAGTGCTGAAGAAAGAAAAATCAGGGCACATTTTGAGTGACTTCTCAAATCCTCTTCTATTCCATTAAAAAATTCTGATATGCAGACTGAAAGATGCACTTTTAATACCGTCAGCAGACTTCCGTGGTGAGCAGTAGCTTTACTACAGTCATCTAATGAGCAACTAGAGTGCTAACATTCAGAATTTATGGCAAATGTGTGACATATCTGAATACCTTCTTGATGGAATCAAAGTAAAAAACTGAAAGCATTTCCTACTGAGGAGACTGCAGTAAATGAGGAAATTAGGAAACTTCATAACAAATAAATCTCCCAAGATGGCCACCAGAGACAAAAGAGCCCAAATATAGCCCAAATATCACCCAGATGTAGCCCAAGTATAGCCCAATGACAGAATGCCATAGAGTGTTCTTCAGAACAACAAGAGCGCTTACTGTCTTACTTATGACAAAATTATGGCACACCTGAAGCCATCTTGATTGTAATGAAGTGGTAACACTTAAAACATTTAATTTACAAAGGAACAAAATGAGGGGGTTCATTTTGCCGTAGAAATTATGATTAGTGCTGTAGAAAGAAAAATTAGGGCACATTTTGACTTCTCAAATCCTCTTCTATTTCATAAAAAAATTCTGACATGCAGACTTAAACATGCACTTTGAATACCAGCAGCAGACTTCCCTGGTGAGCAGTAGCTTTACTACAGTGATCTAATGAGCAACTAGAGTGCTAACATTCAGAATGTATGGCAAATGTGTGACACATCTGAATGCCTTCTTGATGGAACCAAAGAAAAAAACTGAAAGTATTTCCTACTGAGGAGACTGTAGTAAATGAGGAAATTAGGAAACGTCATAACAAATAAGTCTCCCAAAATGGCCACCAGAGACAAAAGAGCCCAAATATCACCCAGATGTAGCCCAAGTATAGCCCAATGACAGAATGTCCCAGAGTGTTCTTAAGAACAACTAGAGCGCTTACTGTCTTACTTATGACGAAAGTATGGCACACCTGAAGCCATCTTGATGGGAATAAAGTAGTAACACTTAAAACATTTAATTTACAAAGGAACAAAATGAGGGGGTTCATTTTGCCGTAGAAATTATGATAAGTGCTGGAGAAAGAAAAATTAGGGCAGATTTTGACTTCTCAAATCCTCTTCTATTGCATAAAAAAATTCTGACATGCAGACGGAAACATGCACTTTGAATACCAGCAGCAGACTTCCCTGGTGAGCAGTAGCTTTACTACAGTGATCTAATGAGCAACTAGAGTGCTAACATTCAGAATTTATGGCAAATGTGTGACACATCTGAATGCCTTCTTGATGGAACCAAAGTAAAAAACTGAAAGTATTTCCTACTGAGGAGACTGCAGTAAATCAGGAAATTAGGAAACTTCATAACAAATAAATCTCCCAAGATGGCCACCAGAGACAAAAGAGCCCAAATGTAGCCCAAATATCACCCAGATGTAGCCCAAGTATAGACCAATGACAGAATGTCCCAGAGTGTTCTAACGAACAACTAGAGCACTAACAGTCTTTTTATGACAAAAGTATGGCACACCTGAAGCCATCTTGATTGGAATAAAGTGGCAACACTTAAAACATTTAATTTACAAAGGAACAAAATGAGGGGTTCATTTTTTCTGTAGAAATTATGATTAGTGCTGCAGAAAGAAAAATTAGGGCACATTTTGACTTCTCAAATCCTCTTCTATTTCATAAAAAAATTCTGACATGCAGACTGAAACATGCACTTTGAATACCAGCAGCAGACTTCCCTGGTGAGCAGTAGCTTTACTACAGTGATCTAATGAGCAACTAGAGTGCTAACATTCAGAATTTATGGCAAATGTGTGACACATCTGAATGCCTTCTTGATGGAACCAAAGTAAAAAACTGAAAGTATTTCCTACTGAGGAGACTGCAGTAAATGAAGAAATTAGGAAACTTCATAACAAATAAATCTCCCAATATGGCCACCAGAGGCAAAAGAGCCCAAATGTAGCCCAAATATCACCCAGATGTAGCCCAAGTATAGCCCAATGACAAAATGTCCCAGAGTGTTCTTAAGAACAACTAGAGCGCTTACTGTCTTACTTATGACGAAAGTATGGCACACCTGAAGCCATCTTGATGGGAATAAAGTGGTAACACTTAAAACATTTAATTTACAAAGGAACAAAATGAGGGGGTTCATTTTGCCGTAGAAATTATGATTAGTGCTGAAGAAAGAAAAATTAGGGCACATTTTGAGTGACTTCTCAAATCCTCTTCTATTTCACAAAACAATTCTGACATGCAGACTGAAACATGCACTTTGAATACCAGCAGCAGACTTCCCTGGTGAGCAGTAGCTTTACTACAGTGATCTAATGAGCAACTAGAGTGCTAACATTCAGAATTTATGGCAAATGTGTGACACATCTGAATGCCTTCTTGATGGAACCAAAGTAAAAAACTGAAAGTATTTCCTACTGAGGAGACTGCAGTAAATGAGGAAATTAGGAAACTTCATAACAAATAAATCTCCCAAGATGGCCACCAGAGACAAAAGAGCCCAAATGTAGCCCAAATATCACCCAGATGTAGCCCAAGTATAGCCCAATGACAGAATGTCCCAGAGTGTTCTTAAGAACAACTAGGGCGCTTACTGTCTTACTTATGACAAAAGTATGGCACACCTGAAGCCGTCTTGATGGGAATAAACTGGTAACACTTAAAACATTTAATTTAAAAAGGAACACAATGAGGGGGTTCATTTTGCCATAGAAAATATGGTTAGTGCTGAAGAAAGAAAAATTAGGGCACACTTTGAGTGACTTCTCAAATCCTCTTCTATTTCATTCAAAAATTCTGATATGCAGACTGAAGCATGCACTTTTAATACCAGCAGCAGACTTCCGTGGTGAGCAGTAGCTTTACTACAGTGATCTAATGAGCAACTAGAGTGCTAACATTCAGAATTTATGGCAAATATGTGACATATCTGAATACCTTCTTGATGGAATCAAAGTAAAAAGCTGAAAGCATTTCCTACGGAGGAGGCTGCAGTAAATGAGGAAATTAGGAAACTTCATAACAAATAAATCTCCCAAGATGGCCACCAGAGACAAAAGAGCCCAAATGCAGCACAAATATCACCCACATGTAGCCCAATGACAGAAGTGTGCAAAACACTTATTTTTGTGTATTTGCAGTTTTATATAGTGCAGACTTGTCAGGTATTGGAGTGTTTTACATGAGCACTGGTTACATCACACAAGATCAAATTCATTTTGGTTGTAGACATGGGGAGATTAAGTGATTTTACCAGAATCACAGAATGTTGAGCTGAAGCAGAAACTCCAACCTGGTTCCCCAGTTACAAAGTCTGCAGCTCTGGAAGTAACACCACATCCTCTCCCCTAAGTGCAACTTTTAATCAAGTGGTCAACTGGATAAATAAACAAAGATTACAAATAATTTAAAAGCTCTTTGTCGCTATTTGAAAACTCAGAAAATATGTCCTCCTTTTAATTTCTTAGAGCACTAACCATAATTTTGATGCAAATAAGACCCTCTCATATATGTAATTTCTAAAGGAAATGCTCTAGGTATTACCGTTTTCATTACATCAAGATGACGTCAGGCGTTCCACACTTTTGTAATAAATATAGAATGTTAGCAATCTAGTTGTTCATTGGGATACTGTTGAGAGGCAGAGGCCAGGGGCACGGACTCTGAAAATTGAAGGCAGGCAGGAGAGTGCAGAGGCAACAATTTGACCACACTGGACAGGCAGGAAGGGCAGTGGCAGCACAACAGACTATGGAGGGCATTTGAAAGGGGGGCAGGGGCAACAAACCAACAATTCAGGACTGACAAGAAAGGCTGTGGCAATATAATAGACCATTGTGGGCAGAAGGAAAAGGCAGTGGTAGTACAACCATACATGCCAACAGACCCGTTTCAGCCAGGAAATGTCCAATGTTTTTAAGCTCAAATGGGCTTTATTTGATCTGTCTCTTGTCTACAATCTCCTCTTTTTCAATGTAACTCAAAGGGGAAAATCAATACCCCAGTATTTTTTCAAAATCTCCCTCTTACCAAGTTCAAAATGTTCGCAAGTATGGTACATTGGATCATGGTAGGCAGGAGAAATTGGGGTAGGGACATGGACTCTGAAGAAACTCAAAACTCCTTCTCAGGATTAAACTAACAAAAAAAGAAGTTGGCACAGAAACTGAAATCTAAAAGAACATCTTTATTAAACTCAAAATGAGTGTGACTACGTCACCCAGAAGCCGCAGCAACTGAATGAGGCAGTCCAAAGTGTACAGTACACTGGGGTCTTATGTATGTGAGGGTTACAAACTCAGCATAAAAGAAAGGGGCAGTCCTGGCTCATGCAAGCATGCAAAATGCCAATATGGATATACAAAATCTGCCAAATATTAGCCAAAAGGAAAACATTCAAAACAAGGCATCATGTAACCAGAACGTCCCCCTTGAGTCGTGTTTTTGCCCAATCCCATAAGTCAATCAATGACCGCACCCATGGGTCAATCAGCAATGGCAGAACATGTTTGTGTGCTTCAAAGAAAAGGTTGTGGAATAGGAAAACACAGGGAGAGAATAGCGAAGGCCAAAAGATAAGATACGGCACGAGAAGAATACTAAAGGCTAACAGATAGTTGATATAGAGATTAGGTAGTCCAGACAAGGATTAGTTTAGGCCGGCTGGTGTCTGAGATGGGTTTCAAGACAAGGACGGAGGGGGTTTTTGACACGTTGCAGTCCAAGGGGCAGAGACACTTCGTGAATCGAGCAGCCTGTGTAAAGGCAACACAAAATGGCGGTGAATGTAAAATGGAGTCAAAATTAAAGAACCTCAACTCGGATAACAGAGGACAGGAGGGACATGGAGAGGTGCACCAAACTGACCCTACAGGGCAGGCATCAGGGTTTGCAGCAGCACAATACACCACACAGGACATGCGGGACGGGAGTGCAGCACAACAATCCATAGAAAGCAATAGGGAGGGGACAGGACCATGCACATGGACAACAGAGAACAGAGGGGAAAGAGGCAATGGTAGCTAGCTGACCCTAATGGACAGACAGGAGAAAAAGCTGCAGCATAACAGACCATAAAGGGCAGGAGGGACGGATCAGGGGCATTACAATGGAACAGACAAGCCAGGAGGGAGGGAATAGGGGTCTGCACAATGAAACAGAGGGCTGGGGGCAAGGGGGCAGGGCAGAAGCAGCAAGATAACCATGGAGGTCAGGCAGGATGGGCACTAGAAACAAGACACACCATGGAGAGCAACAGTGAGACTATGATGGCATACACACAGACCATGGAGGGAAGGTGGGAGGGGGTCAGGGGCAGCTAGCTGACCACACAGGGAAGGTGGGAGGGGCCATGGCAGCACAGAAGACCATGCATGGCAAGCGGGAGGGTTAGTGGCAGCACCATGGCTATGATGGGCAAGAAGGAGGGTGCAGGGGCATGCACAAAGGACCATGGAGGATAGAAGGGAGGGTCAGGACCTGGGCACAGACAAGAGAGTTCAGGGGAAGGGGCCTCACAACAGACCGCGAGGGGCAGGCAGGAGGAGCAGTTGCAGCACAACAGACCAGGGAGGGCAGAAGGGTGTGGCAGTAAAATGGACCATGGAGGACAGGAGGAAGGGGATAGGGGCATGGCAAATGGACAGGCAGGGTGGAGCTGGCAGGGACAGGTTACAGTCATCTGACAATGCTAGGCAGGTGGGAGGGGAGTGGCAGCTCAACAGAACACTCAGAGTAGATAGGAGTGGCAGGTCCATGGAACATGGTGGGCAAAAAGGATGGAGCAGGGGCATGCACAAAGACATCAGAGGGCAGGGAGAAGGAGAATAGGGGCAGCAAGCTAAGCAGAGAGGCTAAGCAGAAGGTCAATAATGGGCCATAGAATTGGGCAATGGAGGGCAAGAGGAGTGGACTGGTACATCATGCTAAATGGAGGGCAGTGGCAGCACATCAGACCATGCACTGCAGGAGGGAGGAGGCTAGTCCATGGATTCAGACAACAGAGGATAGGGAGGAGGTGGATGGGGCAGCAAGCTAACTGTTCAGAAAAGGTGGGTATTAGGAACTTTATTGTTTTTAAAATGTGTGTCTGTGTGAACTACTTAAAATATGAACAAGTATGCAGCATTATCTCACTTTTATTCTGGACGAAGAGGACGTTTGTGACTGTGACTCCGGGCTCACTTGGCAGAAACACCCCCTGACCCTCCACCCCCCATTGCAAAATGTAATGCCCGTGAAAAGGGTAGGTGGACGCAGTGTTATATAGAACATAGTCCTGAGAGCACGATTGAAAATGAAAACTAGATATAGTATATGGTATAAACTATGCCCCAAAAAGTGTGATATAAGATGAACCGGGACGTGAAATATAATATGCAATACATTGTGCGCAATGACAGATTCATTGGAGAACGCGAGATAGCACAGGCACTAGCGCATGCTATGCGATATGCGCCTTGGCGTGTAATATGCACAGGGCAGTGTTGTGTAACCTAACTAGTCTCTAAAGTTGTAATATAAAATATGTGCTGGGGAGTGTAACGTTGCATATGCACTGTGACAAAGATATGGATCCCAGATTGTAATATGTATTGAATAGCGCTGTGCGTTCTAACATAGGCATCGAGGAAGGCACGTTAGATGGGGCAATATAACCCGTGCGAAGGCAAGTGTGGCATGACATATTCACGGGGTGGTGTTACAGTGCACATGGGCTAGAGAGTGTCATAGCATACGCACTAGCTGATGGAATACAACACAGAGGTGTGTGGCACTCGGCGGGCACTGGTGGGCGTAACACAGCATTGGGCTCAGCCAGGAGCATGCTTTGACTCTCAAGTGAGGTTCGTCTCCTTTCCAGAGAGTAAAATAAAAAGTATTACACATCCGGAGGTGGATGTGTGTTTTATTAAAAGTGACGGGGGTTTCTTGCATAGTTTGGTCGAATTTTTGTCGAATCCCCTTTGAATGGCTTGGTGTGCGTGTGTATTAAATGTGCCCGTCAATAGCTACCCATGTTTGTATAAATAAACGACAAGGGTGTCTACTTGGAGAGTACCCACCGGCGGGGGCGCCAGGATTAGGCACGGTAGGGTGTCAGACACGTCAGAGCTTCACTAGCGGCGTAAATACATTCCACGTGGATAGTCGTGGATAGTATGCATAGTCGCCTTTTAATGAATATCACGCAAATCGTCATGGTGATAGGTACATGCGGTTTGTCCAGCATGTCCTAGGTGTTTCTATAAATATATTTTTTTTTTAAATAATAAAAAACAAAGGCCGGCCCCAGGGATGGGGTCCCCGGGGACATAAGTGACCTGAGGAGGGGGGCAACGCAGCCCCCCTCCTAAAGAATGAAAAAAAAAAAAGGCCATGACCCGGGGGTTGGGGTCCCCGGCGCCGATTAAGGCCTTGGGAGGGGGTGTTCTGAGGCCACGCCCCTTTTTACACCTCTATGCAACGCAGCTCTGTGGTGCTTACTTGAGGTACCTAGTGGGCTAGTTTGACCCTAGGGACCGTTAGGATTCAAGGGGACTTAATCTCTCAACTTAGAACGGCCACAGGGCGCGTTTACACAGTGGTGAAGGGAGGGAACGGGGCCTGAGGTGACGTGTGCAAACACGCCCTGTGGCATGTTTTTAAGTTGGGGAAATAATTCCCTTTCAATCCTGAGGGACCCTGGGGGCTAACTAGCCTACCAGGTGCTTCCAGTAAGCGCCACTGCTCTGCGTTACAGAGAGGTGGTGCAGGCCGTGCCCCTTTTTACACCTCTCTGCAATGGCGCTTACTGGACGTACCTAGTGGGCTATTTTGCCCCCAGGGACCCTCAGGATTCAAGGGGATTTAATCTCCCAACTTAAAATGGCCACAGGGCGTGTTTACATAGTGGTGAAGGGAGGGGCGGGGCCTGAGGTGACGTGTGCAAACATGCCCTATGGCGCGTTTTAAGTTGGGGAAATAATTCCCCTTCAATCCTGAGGGACCCTGGGGGCCAACTAGCCCACCAGGTGCTTCCAGTAAGCGCCAATGCGCTATGTTGCAGAGAGGTGGTCTAGGCCGTGCCCCTTTTTACATCTCTCTGCAACGCAGCTCTGTGGCGCTTATTGGAGGTACCTAGTGGTCTAGTTGGACCCTAGGGACCCTCTGGATTCAAGGGGACTTAATCTCCCAACTTAATACGGCCACAGGGCGTGTTTACACAGTGGGGAAGGGAGGGGACAGGGCCTGTGGTGACGTTTGCAAACACGCCTTGTGGCGCGTTTTAAGAGGTAGTTTTAATCCCCTGCCCTATTATATACTAGGGGCTTATAGAGGAGGTCATGCTAATCACAGGGTGACCCCAACGCATAGTGTTCCCTAGTGTATGTAGGTGTTTTCACTGTATTCTGAGTGTCTTTTAGCATGGCACTGGCTCTAGGACTGGTTAGTCAGACTCAGTTACCACCAGTATCCGTCTGAAAAAGTTGAGGGTACAGGATGATTTTGCAACAAGGCTTCTTTCTGCTCTTCTGTTTGTTCCTTCTGCATGTTATCCTTCTTCCTGCACCTTTCTTCGTCTTTGAGGACTTCTGTTGCTTCTTTCTGCATTTCTTTTTTTTCTTTCTGTGCGTTTTTCCTTCTTTCTTCACATGTCCTATCTCTCTAGGCATAGTTAGAAATTAGCATTTAAAAAACTATTGAAATTCACTGAAAAAACCATAGGTTTCAGGCACGTTATAGTTAGGAATTAGCATTTAAAAAACCCTAGAAATTCACTGAAAAAAACATAGGTTTCAGGGGCGTTATAGTTAGCTGGACTCTTCACTCGTACAAAACCATTGAAATTCCCCTGTTATAGTTAGTTCAGCTAACTATAACTCGCGCGCCCGCAATGCACTGCTGATGACGTCACATATTACATCACTCATGACACGGTCAGTGACATCACTCATGACATCACTGATGACATCTCAAATGAAATCACTGATGACATCATCCTTGTGATAGAGTGGCAGACCTCCTCTCCCCCTAATATAACCTTTGATACACACATTCAATAATAGACACTAAAATTTTCAAAACAATGGACATACCAATACCAGTTACAACAACCTATTCAGTAATTCTAAGATCCACATACACATCCACTCATTCACCAACAGTCCTATACAGTCACTCATACATGTACTCACTCATCATATGTACTCATACACCTATACATCCTATTACACAACGCCACTCATCCATAGTTACTCACACACATAGACACTCATGCTAATAAAGAATCAAACATCCATTTACTTGCATATACAGTTATACACACACCACCACACTTCTACAGAAACTTACACATACTTAGTCTTTTAAACAATCACTTATAGAAACACATACTTATTCATACAGGAACTCTTCCAATCTCTCACTCTCACATATACTCACTTATATACACCAATAGTCACATATACTAGTTTAAAACATATGTAGTTACTCATAAAGACACTATTGAGACAGTCATTCACTCACTAACACACCCATGCACACATTCATCTACCCATACAGTCCTGCACACATGCTGTCTTCAACACATACAAACAGTGAGTCACTCATTCATGTACCTATGCACTATGTAATACCCCCACTAAACCATACAGACACTCAGACACTCATACTGATACTCAAAAAACCAACTAATAACCTATGTAGACACTCATGCAGCTACTCACCAACCCATGCAACAACTTATACACAAAGTGAGAGACTGATACAGATTTTACATATTTAAACATTACTCACTAAGCCATGTATTCACTGAGATAGACTTAATCAGTCAGTTATACAATCAATTTTTCAAAAACAAATCATCCATTTAGACACTTATATACCCATTGATTCTTCCATCGACCTTGAGATATACATATATAAAACATATGTAATTTTCAGAAAACCACACATTCACTGGATGATGTCATCAGTGATGTCATCAGTGATGTCATTTGAGATGTCATCAGTGATGTCATGAGTGATGTCATTTGAGATGTCATCAGTGATGTCATGAGTGATGTCACTGACCATGTCATGAGTGATGTAATATGTGACGTCATCAGCAGTGCATTGCGGGCGCGCGAGTTATAGTTAGCTGAACTAACTATAACAGGGGAATTTCAATGGTTTTGTACGAGTGAAGAGTCCAGCTAACTATAACGCCCCTGAAACCTATGTTTTTTTCAGTGAATTTTTGCTTGTTCGCGATCTCAAAATGCGTGTTCGCGAGATATTTCCCCCCCCGAGCACGCAAACAGAGGTTGCGAACAGGAAAAAAGCATTGCGAACAAGCAATTCCGCGTGTTCGCGGAATTTCTGCGGGTTCGCGGAGATTTTAAACCATTTCGCGGAGATTTGCGTAACGTGACTACGCAAATTCCGCCCACCCCTAATTATTTCCACCATATTGCTTCCCTCATATCAGGGCGGAAACATATGTACAAATACTCAGTCCATTTTAAAAAGCTTTCTGTAACCGCCATCCAGTTCCCCTGATTTAGCCTGTCTTGGAAAGCTCATTAGTTATTATCCAGCAAATCTGATTTTAAGACCTACTGTCCTCTAAACATATCCGAACCCCAAGACGATGTTGGTGGACCTTTAAGTTCTCTATCTCAGGGGCATTAGTAATAAATAATAAAGTATATTTCAGTGCTATAGTTCTTTTAGTATAAATTTATTGTATCAGATAAAATAGGGAACCGTTAGCATCACTCATTTACAAGTACGACACTCCCTCCTTTCATTATGCTACATTCAGCAGTAACCTTCTCGATGGGAAATCCTTACCTTGTCTAGATCGGGACGTGTTTGTCGCCCTCTTCGTGTAAATGCATTTCACTCCTGTCCCATTTTACGCGCTACCAGTGTTACCAGATTTCGAGACCCGTCCCAAGCCCAAAGCCGCTCAAGTATAAGCCCAAAATCAGCCCACCGCAGACCAGTGTCAGCCCAAACTCGCAACTCTCAAATTATGCAGAAATAGTCATCAGAAACCACTTCAAGGATGAATCTAAATTCTATTCAATATACAGATAGTGGGAGGGAGTTACCTGTGCACCTGTGTTAATGCTACTCATTTTCATGACCCGTCACCACTGCGACATTGCAACCTGTAACAGGCACTGCTAAAGCTACAATAGTAGAAAACACAGAGATTTAGAAAGGCAGAAATAGTATTATGTGCTAAATTACTGCTCCCTCTAATTTGTATTTTAAGCAACTCCCAAAGGTAATGCCTAGTAGCCCCCGTTTACCCCATAGCCCTCAAGCCCCCCTCCCTCCTTCCCGAATGGAGTCTGACAACCTCCACTTCTATTTCATCCACAGCATATTTGTCAACAATTGGAAACTAATAAGAGGGAGATTCAGAGACAAACCCATGGTAAAATAATTATTCCTTTAACTTGTATTTTGTTTGGGGGGGACTTTAAGAGGTAATTACATAAAATAATACACTTTTTAGCTTAAAACATGTGCAGTATCCTGCCTAAATTGAATAATAGTACCACCTATGGGAGATGATGTGGCGTTACGGCCACAGCCATGTGTTGGAGGCAGCAGCAGTGTGCGCTCCCCTCACACAGAACAGGTAACACACAGTAAGTAGCACAACAACCTTCACCTATTTATTTGAGATTTTTATATAGCAATAGCAAGACCCAAAGGTATCAGAGCGCTTTACAACAGCTAATGTTCACATCAAAGATAACAAGTCTATACAGAGCATCTTAGTCAGAGTGCTTTACTTATCATATAGCACTCATTCCTACTCTTACCGAAAGAAAAAACATTTACTAAATCTAACCTGTGAGTGGCCTCCATTTCTCAGGGGATCAATCCTATAGCCCTTGCAGCTCTCTCCTGTGGTATATCTTGAATCCCTGTGTCATGCATGGTCGTCAATACCTGCAGCATATCTGCGCACACCGCTAAATCTTCAGTAGCTTTTTTGTCCCTTTTGTTTGACCTCATTTGTAAGCTATGTAACTCTGGACCATTCTATGTCTCTGTTCTGAGTGCTCACTGTGGAGCCTTGTGGGCGAAGCCAGCTATTAGACATTCATCGCTTAAGTGTAATCTTTTTTTAATCCATTGAACTTTGAGCACAAATTGGGTTTCATCAGGGGGCGGGATGGGAGTGGTATCAAAGTTGAAATTTCTGCTTCTGGTCGGTATCACTACCCCTAACTCCAGGCATTCTGAGATAAAGTCCATTGAACAGTGAATATCCTACTTCACCCTAAGTTAACTGGTAAAAAAATAACCCACGTGGGGAATAGGGGTCACAGAAGACTGCTTTGCGACAGGCAAGGAGTCAGAAGAATGCGAGTGGACAGAGCCGACTCCGGGGCAGTTAAGGGTACATAGTGCTGTGGAAGTGATAAGGTGGCACCTTGGCTGAGACTGTTCCCGGACTCAGCCTTGGTGGTTTTACCATGTGTGTTTTCTCACCAGGTAAAACCAGGCTCAGTATTCATTCACCAGGTAATTCCAGGTGTGGGAACACAGGGCCACTCCGAAATGGCCAAAAGCAGAATCCGCCTTGTAATGACGGCCTTAATGCTAAATTAGGTAGGCCCTTGCTGTCTCATACTGGCCTATCCTGCTTTCCAAAATCAGCCCTCTCCCTTAGAGACCGAGTCAACATTCTTTGTTCATCTCTTTAAGTTTCAGATCAGCAAAACCTTCAACCCCTCATCCTTACCACCATCTACTGCTCTTCACATCAAACTTAATGCCCCTTCTCTGCACATCTATGGTAGTTAATCCTACACTGAAAGTTCTCTATCAATGTAACTCCTTCCAAACTCACTCATTTCACTTGCACATGAAGGACAGGTGCTGCTTGGGCAACAAAGGATGAGGGCTATGCAGCAGGGAAGGTGCACGTTTTAACACCGCAGTGAACGATCTCATGTTTTGTATATTGAAAAGATGTACTCCATGGGCCAGGGAACAAGGATTCTATGGTAGCAGGTGGGTACTGTTCAGTTTTGAGCGCAATTCAGTTGATGTGAGGATGTCCGCAAGCTTTTTTCACTTCTCCAAAATGCCCGTATATGCCTGTTGACAATTCACCTCTACTTTTTCTGATTTTATTTATTAAACCATTGGGCATGTGAAACTTAAATTTGGCTCCAGCTAGGGGTGCTATGGTTGATGTACTCATCATTCCGATCTTAAAGCGGTCGCTGAAATGCTTTATAAGGCAAAACCTAACTTGTTATTACTGAATCGAGCAGTTTGTCCTTCACCTCTCTTTCTTCCTAATGGATTATTTGGATAAACACACATTTCCCAAATACTGAACATTTGTTTCAGCTATTGTTGATGTCTATAAATGAACTTACTTCCATTTGTGCTTGCTTCTACATGCTGCGGCCAGGCCCCATGAGTCGACGGCCACAGCAGCACAGGGCTGCACCACCAGGCCGGGTCTGACAGTCTGAGACTCGAGAGAAAAGTGACACAGTGCATAGCTGCCAAGGTTTCAGATTGCTTATATGTGACATTTTCATAATTTCAGTGTCATTATGAGTGACACTCCACGACTATGAGTGACACTTTCTCGCGAGCAAAAATCAAGCAACGAAGGTGAGGGAAACATACATATATATATATATATATATATATATATATATATATATATATATATATATATATATATATATATATGTGTGTGTATATATATATATATGTGTGTGTATATATATATATATATTATCTAGTTAGGAAATCTCAAAATTCTATTTTGAATAACTTTGGCGCCGGTTGACGAATCCTCGCGAAATTTTCAAAACTAATGGGGCGCTCCGCTCAGCTCCTACCCTAAAAGTCTCGGGGTGATTCGTCAAGCGGGGGCCGAGAAAAAGGGGGGGTCTCAAAACGCGTTTTTCCCATGCATTTTCCCATAGGACCTTTAGTCGCAGCTACAGCCCGAACGGCTGAACAGAATTACGTGAAATTTGGCAGAGAGGTAGCCATAAGGTCAAGGAAGTGCCTTTTGCAGGTCTGGTGTAAATCTGTTCAGTATTTCCTGAGAAAATAGCATTTAAAAGCATATCAATATCTATACGCGCGCACCGTGCGCGCACTGTGCGCGCACCCTGCCGTGCGCGAGCGCAATTCTGATTGGTTGGTAGATGTCGGTAAACATTCGAATCGGTCGAAACCAGGAAGTGTCGGCCACCATTTTGTCTCTCGCAGTCTGAGGGGGTGAAAAAAAAAGGTGGAGAACGTGAAAAGGGGGCAGAGTGGACAGTTCCTGACCCCCTAGCCTTGGTCAGGGGGTCACAGAAGGACCCCCAAGGGATAAAAAAAAATGTATTTATTTTTTTTAAATCGCGAAGCACACCGAGCGCCCACAGCGTGCGCACAGTGCGCGCACCTCGCGATTTTTAAAACTTAGCATTTAAAAAAACGTACAAATTCACTGAAAAAACCATAGGTTTCACACACGTTATAGTTACGAATTAGCATTTAAAAAACCTTGAAAATTCACTTAAAAAACCATAGGTTTCACGCATGTTATAGTTAGCTGGACATTTCACTCGTAAATAACCAATGAAATTCCCCCGTTATAGTTAGTGCAGGCAATTATAACTCACGCGACCGCAATCCTCTGCTGATGACGTCAGATATTACATCACTGATGACATATGTATCTTTATGAAAAATAAATATTTTTAATATATGTATAGCTAAAGATTAATGGAAGAAGACATGGGTAAATAAGTGTCTAAATACAGTGATGTAATATCTGACGTCATCAGCAGAGGATTGCGGTCGCGTGAGTTATAGTTGCCTGCACTAACTATAACGGGGGAATTTCATTGGTTTTTTACGAGTGAAATGTCCAGCTAACTATAACATGTGTGAGACCTATGGTTTTTTAAGTGAATGTATATATATATATATATATATATATATATATATATATATATATATATATATCCATCAAAACAGTTTGTCCCAAAGAGAGAAGCCACAGGTGCGTATAAATCTTTGATTTTTAATGCTGACAGCAAACTTGCAGGCAAAGGGTAATGACCATTTCATCAGAATGTCAGCCATGCCAGACACGTTTCGGGAACACTATTTCCCTTCTTCAATGGCATCAGTCCTGCAATCACCTCACACGAATTTTTTGCACTTATTTATTTCCATAGACCTGCCCCAATGGGTGTGGCCAATCCCATGGCCTTTTGGTCCTAGTAGTGTAGGAATCATAACCTACTGTGAGTTCGTTTTCGGTGTGCAGTCAATAACCTAATTAAAACCCCAGTGGGTCGATGAACATCACTCCCCTTCATCTGCTGTGATTCACAGCTGCCATCTCGAACGCAGACTCCTGTTGTGCCGATGAAATCGGACTGACTTCATCTCGGGCCCGCTTCTCACGGTGGGCCTCTCTCGCATCTGGGCGCAGCCGCTACGTATCCATCAAAACAGTTCGCCCCAAAGAGAGAAGCCGCAGGTGCGTATAAATCTTTGATTTTTAATGCTGACAGCAAACTTGCAGGCAAAGGGTAATGACCATTTCATCAGAATGTCAGCCATGCCAGATGCGTTTCGCGAACACTTTTTCCCTTCTTCAATGTCATCAGTTCCGCAATCACCTCACGCGAATTTCCTGCACTTATTTATTTCCATAGAACTGCCCCAATGGGCATGGTCAATCCCATGGCCTTTTGGTCCTAGTAGTGTAGGAATCATAACCTACTGTGAGTTCGTTTTCGGTGTGCAGTCAATAACCTAATTAAAACCCCAGTGGGTCGATGAACATCACTCCCCTTCATCTGCACAACAAATTACAGCCTTTTCAGCAACGTGAAACTCTACGAAGATCTTACAACTATTGCAAAGCACCAGAAATGGAAGGGCACTATTCAACATGAAATCACAGACAGCATAGTTGCCACGTTTTAAGAGTGGTTATGTGTTCCATTTTCAAGGTTTCAGAGAACTTATGAATGACATTCAACTATTAAATGTATGACACTAAGAGTGACACTTTTTTGCGTGCAAAATGAAGAAATTAAGTTCATGTAAACAGATAAACATAAGAAATGACTCTACTGCAAATCACCTGATCCTATTGACAAACAATTGTATACCCACAATCTAATCCTACATGATTTTACACTTGGGATCACTACTGCTGCTTTCAGAACCACAGAGAAATTGCATTGATGGTGTAAAATTGCCAGACCATGACTGGGTCACAAAGGGCAAATGCTAGCAGCAGTAGAACTTAAGTTTACACAGTGCGTGATGTGTGTCTTAAAAACAGCCTCACCGTGACAGGAAACAAGTCTATTCGTTTCTTTTGCCAATGCCCTAAAAGGGTCGCAGCAATGACTTCCTAGGGCCCGGCAGGACTTTTAAACAAGCCTTGGCATAGCCAATAGGTCTCGCCTTTTGGACCGTCTGTGTTTAGCCAGAACTTTTGGCAATGTTGTAGAGCATTGTGGCTGCTGTGCATCATGTTGAAAAGTTATAATAAAAAGTGTTAAGCATTTTTGTTACCTTTATACAAACCAAGACGAAATTATATACAACTGAACAACCTGATTAAAAAAGATTTTAACATCAAAAATGTCTTCTAGTTTTCTTGTACTTGCACTGCTGGCAACTTCTTCCTGCCTGTTCTCATGCTTGTTTGCTATAATTTCTTTTGTTATGGGGAGCAGAACATATTAATGGGGGAGTGGAGGTTGGAAAACAGTAATTTAATTAGAACATGAGCAGCGGACGGACACTAGGGGAGAATCGACAGATGCCAGATTCTGAGGGCAGACTGACATGATGCTTAGGTGATATTTAGGTGATGCGCTGATGCAAAATGGTGGTGTGAATGATGTTTGGTGCTCAGCTGGTGCCACTGTATGGTGTGGATTGCAGGCACGTTGTGGATTGTGGAGTTGAAATATGTTGTTTGGCATGTAATTATGTGGTATGTATTGGAAATATGTGGAGTTGAATTGTGTGGCCTGGAACTGTGGTGTTGAGTGAAATTATGCTTAGTGAAATTGTGTCATGGTGTGGAGTTCATTTATGTTGATTGGTTGGTATGTGGCAGAGAGTGCATTTATTTGAAGTGTATTTATGTTGCACAGAGTAGAGTGCAATTATGTGGCATGTAATTATGTGGCACTGAGTGGTATTATGTGGAGTGTATTTATGTTGCATTGAGTATAGTGTAATTATGTGAAATGTAATTATGTGGCACAGTGGTATTATGTGGAGTGCATTTATGTTGCATTCAATAGAGTGTAATTATGTGGTACTGAGTGGTATTATGTTGAGTGTATTTATGTTGCATTGAGTAGCGTGTAAATATGTGGCGTGTAATTATGTGGCTCTGAGTGGTATTATATGAAGTGTATTTATGTTGCATTGAGTAGAGTGTAATTATGTGGTGTGTAATTATGTGGCACTGAGTGGTATTATGTGAAGTGTATTTATGTTGCATTGAGTAGAGTGTAATTATGTGGCTTGTAATTATGTGATACTGAGTGGTATGTGGGGTGTATTTATGTTGCACTGAGTAGAGTGTAATTATGTGGCGTGTAACTATGTCACACTAAGTGGTATTATGTAGAATGTATTTATGTTGCATTGAGTAGAGTGTAATTATGTGGCATGTAATTATGTGGCATAGTGTTATTATGCGGAGTGTATTTATTGTGCATTGAATAGAGTGTAATTATGTGACATGTAATTATGTGGTACTGAGTGGTATTATGTGGAGTGTATTTATGTTGCATTGAGTAGAGGGCAATTATGTGGTGTGTAATTATGTGGCACTGAGTGGTATTACGCAGAGTGTATTTTTGTTGCATCGAATAGAATGTAATTGTGATGTGTGAATATGTGGTACTGATTGGTATATTGTGGAGTGTATTTATGTTGCATTGAGTAGAGTGTAATTACTTGTTGTGTAATTATGTGATACTGAGTGGTATTATGTGGGGTGTACTTATAGTGCATTGAGAAGAGTGTCATTATGTGGCGTGTTATTACGTGGCACTGAGTGGTATTATGTGGAGTGTTTTTATGTTGCATTGAGTAGAGTGTAATTATGTGGTGTGTAATTATGTGGCACTGAGTGGTATTATGTTGAGTGTATTTATGTTGCATTGAGTAGAGTGTAAATATGCGGCGTGTAATTAAGTAGCACTGAGTGATATTAGATGGAGTGTATATGTTGCATTGAGTAGAGTGTAATTATGTGGCATGTAATTATGTGGCACTGAGTGGTATGTGGAGTGTATTTATATTGCATTGAGTAGAGTGTAATTATGTGGCGTGTAACTGTGTCACACTGAGTGGTATTTTGTGGAGTGTATTTATTTAGCATTTAGTAGAGTGCAATTATGTGGCGTGTAAATATGTGGCACAGTGGTATTATGTGGAGTGTATTTATGTTGCATTGAATAGAGTGTAATTATGTGGTACTGAGTGATATTATGTTGAGTGTATTTATGCTGCATTGAGTAAAGTGTAAATATGTGGCACTGTGTGGTATTAAATGGAGTGTATTTATGTTGCATTGAGTAGAGTGTAATTATGTGGCACTGAGTGGTATAATGTGGACTGCATTTATGTTGCATTGAGTAACGTGTAATTATGTGGTACTGAGTGGTATGTGGGGTGTATTTATGTTGCATTGAATAGAGTGTAATTATGTGGTGTGTACTTATGTGGCACAGTGTTATTATGTGGAGGGGATTTATGTTGCATTGAATAGAGTGTAATTGTGACGTGTGATTATGTGGTACTGAGTGGTATTATGTGTAATGTATTTATGTTGCATTGAGTAGAGTTTAATTACGTGGTGTGTAATTATGTGGTACTGAATGGTATTATGTGGAGTGTATTTATATTGCATTGAGTAGAGTGTAATTATGTGGCATGTTATTACGTGGCACTGAGTGGTATTATGTGGAGTGTATTTATGTTGCATTGAGTAGAGTGTAATTATGTGGCACTGAGTGGTATAATGTGGACTGCATTTATGTTGCATTGAGTAGAGTGTAATTATGTGGTACTGAGTGGTATGTGGGGTGTATTTATGATGCATTGAATAGAGTGTAATTATGTGGCGTGTAATTATGTGGCACAGTGTTATTATGTGGAGTGGATTTATGTTGCATTGAATAGAGTTTAATTGTGACGTGTGATTATGTGGTACTGAGTGGTATTATGTGTAATGTATTTATGTTGCATTGAGTAGAGTTTAATTACGTGGTGTGTAATTATGTGGTACTGAATGGTATTATGTGGAGTGTATTTATATTGCGTTGAGTAGAGTGTAATTATGTGGCATGTTATTACGTGGCACTGAGTGGTATTATGTGGAGTGTATTTATGTTGCATTGAATAGAGTGTAATTATGTGGTACTGAGTGATATTATGTTGAGTGTATTTATGCTGCATTGAGTAAAGTGTAAATATGTGGCACTGTGTGGTATTATATGGAGTGTATTTATGTTGCATTGAGTAGAGTGTAATTATGTGGCACTGAGTGGTATAATGTGGACTGCATTTATGTTGCATTGAGTAACGTGTAATTATGTGGTACTGAGTGGTATGTGGGGTGTATTTATGTTGCATTGAATAGAGTGTAATTATGTGGTGTGTACTTATGTGGCACAGTGTTATTATGTGGAGGGGATTTATGTTGCATTGAATAGAGTGTAATTGTGACGTGTGATTATGTGGTACTGAGTGGTATTATGTGTAATGTATTTATGTTGCATTGAGTAGAGTTTAATTACGTGGTGTGTAATTATGTGGTACTGAATGGTATTATGTGGAGTGTATTTATATTGCATTGAGTAGAGTGTAATTATGTGGCATGTTATTACGTGGCACTGAGTGGTATTATGTGGAGTGTATTTATGTTGCATTGAGTAGAGTGTAATTATGTGGCACTGAGTGGTATAATGTGGACTGCATTTATGTTGCATTGAGTAGAGTGTAATTATGTGGTACTGAGTGGTATGTGGGGTGTATTTATGATGCATTGAATAGAGTGTAATTATGTGGTGTGTAATTATGTGGCACAGTGTTATTATGTGGAGTGGATTTATGTTGCATTGAATAGAGTTTAATTGTGACGTGTGATTATGTGGTGCTGAGTGGTATTATGTGTAATGTATTTATGTTGCATTGAGTAGAGTTTAATTACGTGGTGTGTAATTATGTGGTACTGAATGGTATTATGTGGAGTGTATTTATATTGCGTTGAGTAGAGTGTAATTATGTGGCATGTTATTACGTGGCACTAAGTGGTATTATGTGGAGTGTATTTATGTTACATTGAGTAGAGTGCAATTATGTGGCGTGTAGTTATGTGGCACTGAGTGGTATTATGTGGAGTGTATGTTCCATTCAGTAGAGTGTAATTATGTGGCGTGTAATTATGTGGCACTGAGTGGTATAATTTGGAGTGTATGTTGCACTGAGTGCAGTGCAATTATGTAGCATATAATTATGTGGCACTGAGTGGTATTATGTTGAGTGTATTTATGTTGCATTGAGTAGAGTGTAATTATGTGGCATGTAATTATGTGGCCCTGAGTGTTATTATGTTGAATGTTCTTATGTTGCAATTAGTAGAGTGTAATTATGTGGCGTGTAATTATGTGGCACTGATTGGTATTATGTGGAGTGCATGTTGCATTTAGTAGAGTGCAGTGATGTGGCACTTAATTATGTGGCACTGAGTGGTATTATGTGGAGTGTTTTTATGTTGCATTGAGTAGAGTGTAATTATGTGGCATGTTATTACGTGGCACTGAGTGGTATTATGTTGAATGTATTTATGTTGCATTGAGTAGAGTGTAATTATGTGGCGTGTAATTATGTGGCACTGAGTGGTATTATGTTGAGTGTATGTTGCATTCAGTAGAGTGTAATTATGTGGCGTGTAATTATGTGGCACTGAGTGGTATTATTTGGAGTGTATGTTGCACTGAGTGCAGTGCAATTATGTAGCATATAATTATGTGGCACTGAGTGGTATTATGTTGAGTGTATTTATGTTGCATTGAGTAGAGTGTAATTATGTGGCATGTAATTATGTGGCCCTGAGTGGTATTATGTGGAATGTAGTTATGTTGCATTGAGTAGAGTGTGATTATGTGGCACTGAGTGGTATAATGTGGACTGCATTGATGTTGCATTGAGTAGAGTGTAATTATGTGGTACTGAGTGGTATAATGTGGACTGTATTTATGTTGCATTGAGTAGAGTGTAATTATGTGGTACTGAGTGGTATGTGGGGTGTAGTTATGTTGCATTGAATAGAGTGTAATTATGTGGTGTGTAATTATGTGGCTCAGTGTTATTATGTGGAGTGGATTTATGTTGCATTGAATAGAGTGTAATTGTGACGTGTGATTATGTGGTACTGAGTGGTATTATGTGTAATGTATTTATGTTGCATTGAGTAGAGTTTAATTACGTGGTGTGTAATTATGTGGTACTGAATGGTATTATGTGGAGTGTATTTATATTGCATTGAGTAGAGTGCAATTATGTGGCGTGTAGTTATGTGGCACTGAGTGGAATTATGTGGAGTGTATGTTGCATTTAGTAGCGTGTAATTATGTGGTGTGTAATTATGTGGCACTGAGTGGTATTATTTGGAGTGTATGTTGCATTGAGTGCAGTGCAATTATGTAGCATATAATTTTGTGGCACTGAGTAGTATTATGTTGAGTGTATTTATGTTGCATTGAGTAGAGTGTAATTATGTGGTGTGTAATTATGTGGCACTGAGTGGTATTATGTGTAATGTATTTATGTTGCATTGAGTAGAGTTTAATTACGTGGTGTGTAATTATGTGGTACTGAATGGTATTATGTGGAGTGTATTTATATTGCATTAAGTAGAGTGCAATTATGTGGCGTGTAGTTATGTGGCACTGAGTGGTATTATGTGGAGTGTATGTTGCATTTAGTAGAGTGTAATTATGTGGTGTGTAATTATGTGGCACTGAGTGGTATTATTTGGAGTGTATGTTGCATTGAGTGCAGTGCAATGATGTGGCACTTAATTATGTGGCACTGAGTGGTATTATATGGAGTGTTTTTATGTTGCATTGAGTAGAGTGTAATTATGTGGCATGTTATTACGTGGCACTGAGTGGTATTATGTTGAGTGTATTTATATTGCATTGCGTAGAGTGTAATTATGTGGCATGTAATTATGTGGCACTGAGTGGTATTATGTAGCGTGTATGTTGCATTCAGTAGAGTGTAATTATGTGGCATGTAATTATGTGGCACTGAGTGGTATTATTTGGAGTGTATGTTGCATTGAGTGCAGTGCAATTATGTAGCATATAATTATGTGGCACTGAGTGGTATTATATTGAGTGTATTTATGTTGCATTGAATAGAGTGTAATTATGTGGCATGTAATTATGTGGCCCTGAGTGGTATTATGTGGAATGTACTTATGTTGCATATAATTATGTGGCACTGAGTGGTATTATGTTGAGTGTATTTATGTTGCATTGAATAGAGTGTAATTATGTGGCGTGTAATTATGTAGCACTGATTGATATTATTTGGAGTGTATGTTGCATTGAGTGCAGTGCAATTATGTAGCATATAATTTTGTGGCACTGAGTGGTATTATGTTGAGTGTATTTATGTTGCATTGAGTAGAGTGTAATTATGTGGCGTGTAATTATGTGGCACTGAGTGGTAATATGTGGAATGTACTTGTGTTGCAATTAGTAGAGTGAAATGATGTGGCGTGTAATTATGTGGCACTGATTTGTATTATGTTTAGTGCATGTTGCATTGAGTGCAGTGTAATTATGTGGCATATAGTTATGTGGTACTGAGTGGTATTATGCGGTGTATTTATGTTGCATCGAGTAGAGTAATTATGTGGCACTGAATGGTGTTATGTGGAGTGTTTTTGTGTTGCATTGATTAGAGTGTAATTATGTGGCACTGAGTGGTATTATGTTGAGTGTATGTTGCATTCAGTAGAGTGTAATTATGGGGCGTGTAATTATGTGGCACTGAGTGGTATTATTTGGAGTGTATGTTGCATTGAGTGCAGTGCAATTATGTAGCATATACTTTTGTGGCAATGAGTGGTATTATGTGGAGTGTATTTATTTTGCATTGAGTAGAGTGCAATTATGTGGCGTGTAAATATGTGGCACAGTGGTATTATGTGGAGTGTATTTATGTTGCATTGAATAGAGTGTAATTATGTGGTACTGAGTGATATTATGTTGAGTGTATTTATGTTGCATTGAGTAAAGTGTAAATATGTGGCACTGAGTGGTAATATATGGAGTGTATTTATGTTGCATTGAGTAGAGTGTAATTATGTGGCACTGAGTGGTATAATGTGGACTGCATTTATGTTGCATTGAGTAGAGTGTAATTATGTGGTACTGAGTGGTATGTGGGGTGTATTTATGTTGCATTGAATAGAGTGTAATTATGTGGTGTGTAATTATGTGGCTCAGTGTTATTATGTGGAGTGGATTTATGTTGCATTGAATAGAGTGTAATTGTGACGTGTGATTATGTGGTACTGAGTGTTATTATTTGTAATGTATTTATGTTGCATTGAGTAGAGTGCAATTATGTGGCGTGTAGTTATGTGGCACTGAGTGGTATTATGTGGAGTGTATGTTGCATTTAGTAGAGTGTAATTATGTGGTGTGTAATTATGTGGCACTGAGTGGTATTATGTTGAGTGTATTTATGTTGCATTGAGTAGAGTGTAATTATGTGGCGTGTAATTATGTGGCACTGAGTGGTAATATGTGGAATGTACTTGTGTTGCAATTAGTAGAGTGAAATGATGTGGCGTGTAATTATGTGGCACTGATTTGTATTATGTTTAGTGCATGTTGCATTGAGTGCAGTGTAATTATGTGGCATATAGTTATGTGGCACTGAGTGGTATTATGCGGTGTATTTATGTTGCATCGAGTAGAGTAATTATGTGGCACTGAATGGTGTTATGTGGAGTGTTTTTGTGTTGCATTGATTAGAGTGTAATTATGTGGCACTGAGTGGTATTATGTTGAGTGTATGTTGCATTCAGTAGAGTGTAATTATGGGGCGTGTAATTATGTGGCACTGAGTGGTATTATTTGGAGTGTATGTTGCATTGAGTGCAGTGCAATTATGTAGCATATACTTTTGTGGCAATGAGTGGTATTATGTGGAGTGTATTTA